>NC_138770.1:546563204-547915704 GCF_965119305.1 Pelophylax lessonae | reverse complement strand
AAAATCGGTTTTAAAAAAAAAATCGTTTTTTTAATCGGTTTAAAAAAAAATCCGTTTTAAAAAAAATCGGTTGAAAAAAAGTTGGTTGGAAAAAAGTCTGTTGAAAAAAAGACGGTTGAAAAAAAGTCGGTTGGATAAAAGTCGTTGGAAAAAGTCGGTTGAATAAAAGTCGGTTGAATAAAAGTCGGTTGAATAAAAGTCGGAAAAAAAGTCGGTTGGAAAAATAGTCGTTGGAAAAAAAATCGGTTTAAAAAAAAAATCAGTTTTAAAAAAAATCGGTTGAAAAAAAGTCGGTTGGAAAAAAAGTCAGTTGAAAAAAAGTCGGTTGGATAAAAGTCCTTGGAAAAAGTCGGTTGAATAAAAGTCGGTTGAATAAAAGTCGGTTGAATAAAAGTCGGTTGGAAAAAAAGTCGGTTGAATAAAAGTCGGGAAAAAAGGAGTTGGAAAAAAAGTCGGTTGGAAAAAAGTTGTTGGACAAAAAGTCGGTTGGAAAAAAAGTCGGTTGGAAAAAAAGTCGGTTGGAAAAAGTTGTTGGAAAAAGTTTGTTGGAAAAAAGTCGGTTGGAAAAAAAGTCGGTTGGAAAAAAAGTCGGTTGGAAAAGTCGGTTTAAAAAAAATCGGTTGAAAAAAAGTCAGCTGGAAAAAAAGTCGGTTGGAAAAAAAGTCGGTTGGAAAAAAGTCGCCTATTCTTTTAATTATTTTAGTATGTGGTGACACTACTGAATTAGCTGCAGATTTCTGGTGTTCCATTACATTACTATTTTTTCCTCCTTATTTCCACATTCCTGTACCCTATCGGTAGCGCATAGGTCCATCTTTTTATCATATTTAGGGTGTAACATGTTACAAATGTACCGGCCCCCATATCCCACTGATCCCCTGTTTTGGCAGCGAGTGGGGGAACTTGAGGCTGTCGACTGAGATGTTGAATAAAAGTTGGTTGAAAAAAAGTCGGTTGGAAAAAAAGTCGGATGGAAAAAGTCGGTTTTAAAAAAAAATCGGTTTGAAAAAATCGGTTTGAAAAAATATCGGTTTTAAAAAAATCGGTTTAAAAAAAAATCGGTTTGAAAAATATCGGTTTTTAAAAAAAAATCGGTTTGAAAAAATATCGGTTTTAAAAAAAATCGGTTTTAGAAAAAATCGGTTTGAAAAAATCGGTTTGAAAAAATATCGGTTTTAGAAAAAATCGGTTTTAGAAAAAATTGGTTTGAAAAAATATTGGTTTTAAAAAAAATCGGTTGAAAAAAAAATCGGTTTTAGAAAAAATCGTTTTGAAAAAATATCGGTTTTAAAAAATATCGGTTTTAAAAAAATATCGGTTTAAAAAAGAATCGGTTTGAAAAAATATCGGTTTAAAAAAAAAATCGGTTTTAGAAAAAATCGGTTTTAGAAAAAATTGGTTTGAAAAAATATCGGTTTTAAAAAAAATTGTTTGAAAAAAATCGGTTTTAGAAAAAATCGGTTTTAGAAAAAATTGGTTTGAAAAAATATCGGTTTTAAAAAAAATCAGTTGAAAAAAATCGGTTTTAGAAAAAAATCGGTTTTAAAAAAAATTGGTTTGAAAAAATATCGGTTTTAGAAAAAATCGGTTTTAGGAAAAAAATCGGTTTTAGAAAAAATCGGTTTTAGAAAAAAAAACGGTTTTAGAAAAAATCTGAAAAAATCGGTTTTAAAAAAATCGATTTTAAAAAATAAAATTAGTTTAAAAAAATGTTTTAAAAAAATCGGTTTTAAAAAAATCGATTTAAAAAAAATCGGTTTTAAAAAAAATCGGTTTAAAAAAAAAAATCGGTTTTCAAAAAAATCAGTTTTAAAAAAATCGGTTTTAAAAAAAATCGGTTTTAAAAAAAAAATCGGTTTTCAAAAAAATCAGTTTTAAAAAAATCGGTTGAAAAAAAAATCGGTTTAAAAAAATGTTTTTAAAAAAAATCGATTTAAAAAAAAGAAATCGGTTGTAAAAAAAAAAATCGTTTTTTAAAAAAATTGGTTTTAAAAAAAATCGGTTGAAAAAAAGTCGGTTGAAAAAAAGTCTGTTGAAAAAAAAGTCGGTTGAATAAAAGTCGTTGGAAAAAGTCGGTTGAATAAAAGTCGGTTGGAAAAAAAGTCGATTGAATAAAAGTCGGTTGGAAAAAAAGTCGGTTGTAAAAAAAGTCGGTTGAAAAAAAGTCAGAAAAAAAGTTGTTGGAAAAAAGTCGGTTGAATAAAAGTCGTTGGAAAAAGTCGGTTGAAAAAAAGTCAGTTGAAAAAAAGTCGGTTGGAAAAAAAGTCGGTTGAAAAAAAGTCGGTTGGAAAAAAAGTCGGTTGAATAAAAGTCGGTTGAATAAAAGTCGGAAAAAAAGTTGGTTGGAAAAAAGTCGTTGGAAAAATAGTCGTTGGAAATGTTTTAAAAAAATCGGTTTAGAAAAAAATCGGTTTTAAAAAAAATCGGTTTAAAAAAAACGGGTAAAAAAAAAATCAATTTTAAAAAAATCGGTTTTAAAAAAAAAATCGGTTTTAAAAAAAATCGGTTTAAAAAAATCGGTTGTAAAAAAATCGGTTTAAAAAAATCTGTTTTAAAAAAAATCGTTTTTTTAATCGGTTTAAAAAAAAAATCGGTTTAAAAAAAAATCCGTTTTAAAAAAAATCGGTTGAAAAAAAGTCGGTTGGAAAAAAGTCTGTTGGAAAAAAAGACGGTTGAAAAAAAGTCGGTTGGATTAAAGTCGTTGGAAAAAGTCGGTTGAATAAAAGTCGGTTGAATAAAAGTCGGTTGGAAAAAAGTTGGTTGAATAAAAGTCGGTTGAATAAAAGTCGGAAAAAAAGTCGGTTGGAAAAATAGTCGTTGGAAATGTTTTAAAAAAATGTTTTAAAAAAAATCGGTTTAGAAAAAAAAATCAATTTTAAAAAAAAATTGGTTGTAAAAAAAAAATCGGTTGTAAAAAAAAAATCGGTTTTAAAAAAATAGGTTTTTAAAAAAAATCGGTTTTAAAAAAAATGTTTTAAAAAAATCGGTTTAAAAAGTTTTAGAAAACAAATGTTTAAAAAAAAACGGTTAAAAAAAATCAATTTAAAAAAAATCGGTTTTAAAAAAAATCGGTTTAAAAAAAACGGTTTAAAAAAAACGGTTAAAAAAATCAATTTAAAAAAAATCAATTAAAAAAAATCGGTTTTAAAAAAAATCGGTTTAAAAAAAATTCTTTTAAAAAAAATCGTTTTTTTAATCGGTTTAAAAAAAATCGGTTTAAAAAAAAAAAACAGTTTTAAAAAAAAATCGGTTGAAAAAAAGTCGGTTGGAAAAAAAGTCAGTTGGAAAAAAAGTCGGTTGGATAAAAGTCCTTGGAAAAAGTCGGTTGAATAAAAGTCGGTTGAATAAAAGTCGGTTGGAAAAAAAGTCGGTTGAATAAAAGTCGGGAAAAAAGGAGTTGGAAAAAAAGTCGGTTGGAAAAAAGTTGTTGGACAAAAAGTCGGTTGGAAAAAAAGTCGGTTGGAAAAAAAGTCGGTTGGAAAAAAAGTTGTTGGAAAAAAAGTTGTTGGAAAAAAGTCGGTTGGAAAAAAAGTCGGTTGGAAAAAAAGTCAGTTGGAAAAGTCGGTTTAAAAAAAATCGGTTGAAAAAAAGTCAGCTGGAAAAAAAGTCGGTTGGAAAAAAAGTCGGTTGAAAAAAAGTCGCCTATTCTTTTAATTATTTTAGTATGTGGTGACACTACTGAATTAGCTGCAGATTTCTGGTGTTCCATTACATTACTATTTTTTCCTCCTTATTTCCACATTCCTGTACCCTATCGGTAGCGCATAGGTCCATCTTTTTATCATATTTAGGGTGTAACATGTTACAAATGTACCGGCCCCCATATCCCACTGATCCCCTGTTTTGGCAGCGAGTGGGGGAACTTGAGGCTGTCGACTTGTAGTTCTCATTGAACTACCATTGAGATGTTGAATAAAAGTCGGTTGAAAAAAAGTCGGTTGAAAAAAGTCGGTTGCAAAAAACAGAATTTTTGTAAAATCTTACCGTAAAATTCCTTTCTCTGAGTCCTCCGACAGTCGCCACCCACTCACACAGTCTTCACCAATGGGTATTGACCTTTGCTCCGCAGGAGTAGCTAGGCACAAGACTTGTTAGTAACAAAGGCTTTTAGCATAGACACACCCCTAGGGGCTGTCACACTAGTCAATACCTCCCTGCACCAGCATTCCCAACTCAGTTTGGTAGCATAGCAGTAAGAGTACACAAGACCCCAAAAGAGGGGCAGGGGGCGGCGACTGTCGGAGGACTCAGAGAAAGGAATTTTACGGTAAGATTTTACGAAAATTCAGTTTTCTCTTACGTCCTCCGACAGTCACCGCCCACTCACACAGTCTTCACCAATGGGATGTCCCAAAGCAGTGTAGACATGAGGGGTGGGAGACGCAGCCGCAGAAGAGCAACGCAGTACCCACATCAGAGAAAGGAACCTTACACACAGTAAGAGAACCAGCTGGGCAACAGGAATGTGCTCAACAGGAGCAACAACCCAGGAAAACAAGTAACCCAGGGGTAAAACACCCCAACAGCCAAAGACCCATAAACAAGGGTCCCTATGGCACTGCCGCACTAAGAACTTTGCGGCCAAAGGAGGCATCGGCTGATGCCTGAACATCCACCTTATAAAACATGGAGAATGTGTGCACGGACGACCAAGTCGCCGCCTCACACACCTGGGCCACGGAAGCCTGATGCCGGAAGGCCCAAGACGCGCTCAGAGACCTGGTAGAGTGTGCCTTAACAGGGAAGGGCGGAACCCTTTCCTTCAAGGCATAGGCCTGCACAATGGTCTGTCTGATCCATTTGGCGATGGTCGCTGCCGACGCCGCCATGCCCTTCCGAGGTCCCTCAGGATGGACAAAGAGGGAATCCGATTTGCGAAAAGATTTAGTGGACGACAGAAAAACCCTGATCGCCCTGACAACATCCAAGGAATGCAAGGCAACTTCCTTAGGATGCTTGGGCTTCGCACAGAGCGAAGGCAAGACAACGTCCTCATTAAGGTGAAAATCAGAGATCACCTTAGGAAGGAAGGACGGGTTAGGTCGCAAGACCACCTTATCCTTGTGAAGCACCAAATAGGGAGAGCGGCAGGACAACGCCGCCAGCTCCGACACTCTGCGAGCCGAAGTGATCGCTACCAAAAAGGCAACCTTTTTGGACAGCAGAGGTAACGAGATCTCCCTGATCTTTTCAAAGGTGCGAATTAAGGAATGAGACGCCACAGGGCGCTGAAAAAGAACAGCCAGTGCAGAAACCTGGCCTTTTATCGTGGCCAGCGCCAAACGCTGGTCCACCCCAGTTTGGAGGAAAGCCAGCACTCTCGACACCGAGTATGAACGAGGGGAAAACCCCCTGGACTCACACCAGGCAAAGTACGCTTTCCAAGTACGGTAATACATTTTCCCAGACTAGGCTTTTCTAGCCTTGATCAGAGTAGGAATGACCTCTGGGGAGAGACCCCTGTCTCTCAGGACCTGGCTTTCAACAGCCAGGCCGTTAAAGCCAGCGACTGTAAAGCAGGATGGAAGATCGGCCCTCGAGACAGAAGGTCTTCCCGGATTGGCAGGCGCCACAGAGGCTCGACTGCCAGATGAACGAGGTCTGCGTACCAAGACTGGCGAGGCCAGTCCGGTGCCACCAGAATCACCGTGTGCAGTTCCGAGGCCAACCTGCGAAGGAACCTGGACAGCAACTGAATTGGAGGAAAGGCATACATCAGACGATACTGATGCCAAGGCGCCACCAACGCGTCCGAGGCGTCTGCCCGAGGATCGCGCGTCCTTGCCACGAACCTTTCCACCTTGTTGTTTAGTCGAGACGCGAACAGGTCCACATCTGGTGACCCCCACCTCACGCACAACATCTGGAAGACATCCGGGTGTAAGGACCATTCCCCCTGGTCCAGGGTCTGGCGGCTCAGATAATCTGCCTGCCAGTTTTCCACCCCCCGGTATGTGTACTGCCGTTATCGCCGGGACGTGAGTCTCGGCCCAAGACAGAATGTCGGTCACTTCCCGGGCCGCTCGGGCACTCCTGGTGCCCCCTTGGTGGTTGATGTAGGCCACCGTGGTGGCATTGTCCGTCTGAACCCGAACCGGACGGCCCTGAAGTCGTACCGACCACTGGAGAAGGCAAAGCTTTATTGCTCTCAATTCCAGGATGTTAATCGGAAGGGAGGATTCCTCCTCCGACCAAGTTCCCTGGGCAGACAGGTTGTCCAGAACACCACCCCAGCCCGACAGACTGGCATCCGTGGTGACCACCGTCCAGAGTAACGGACAAAAAGACTTGCCCCCCCGACACCGCCGGGGACTGGAGCCACCACAGAAGGTCCCTTCTGGTGCGGCGGCTCAGCGAGACCCACAGATCCAGAGACTGAGGTCACCCGTCCCACTTGGCAAGAATCTCCGCTTGGAGACACCGCGTGTGAAACTGAGCAAAGGGGATCGCCTCGAAAGCCGAGACCATTAACCCCAGGCACCTCATACAGGTCCTGAATGACGAGGATCGTTGTCCCTGAGGGACCTGACTTCGTCCTGAAGCGTCCGGAGCTTGTCCTCCGGCAGGAAGACCTTTGCCTGAGCAGAGTCCAGAACCATCCCCAGGTAGGGAAGGCGAACCGAAGGGGACAGTGTCGACTTTGGAACGTTGATGGTCCAACCAAACTCCTGAAGTGTCCGTACCGTAGTGGACAGGTCGCTCAGTAGGCTCTGACTGGCACTCGATCTTAACAGGAGATCGTCCAGATATACCAAGATCGCAATGCCCTGGGCTCGCAACAGGGCCAGAACAGGCGCCAGAACCTTGGTAAAAACCCGCAGAGCCGAAGCGAGACCGAAAGGTAACGCCACGAACTGGTAATGGTCCTCCGCAATGGCGAACTTAAGGTACCTCTGGTGGCCTTCGAAAACGGGGATGTGTAGATACGCATCTGTGACGAGACCCTTGCTCGCTCTGTCCGCTCTCCCGACACTCCTCTGTTTCTAGTAAGTCAGCTTGCAGATCATGTCTGATGGTTCGGTCAACCAAGGATCCGGGATCCGAACTACAGCTATGTGCCGTCCGGAATCCATTAGAACAAACACAAAGCAAGCTGTATGTAAGTTCAAACAGGAAGACAATTTATTGGAAGAACACAGCACACTTTTATACAGAATTTGGAACATCCTGCCCCCAACAACCGCTTTCCTATTGGTCAATTGTAAAGTACCTGCAGTTCCCATTCAGGTTCTCTCCAGACATGCAAATGAGGAATTGAAAATTAGTCAATAGTGATTGGTCAGATAGCTTTGACCAATAGACCTGACATGCAAATGAGGACTTGAAAATGAGTCAATAGTGATTGGTCAGATAGCTTTGACCAAGACCTGACATGCAAATGAGGACTTGAAAATGAGTCAACAGGGGTTGGTCAGATGGCTTTGACCAATGCAAGGAGACAGAAGCCCCAGGGGGCAATCAATGTACACAATAGTCAGACACAGAACAATGGTTCCCTAACGAGCCCTCAATACACATTACTCTGAGTGTCAATACCTCCCTTAGCAGACAACAGGTGCGGTCATTAGCACACCTGACAATAGGTGAATGGGGAGCCACCCTAGACAGTCCGGCTCCTCAGAACTTCCTGGGATGACCATATTAGGAGTGGACTTCCTGCTCAGAAACCTCATGGCAAAGGGAACAATTGACCTTGCTGACAAATATGGAGCAATTCAACCCATCACCCATTTGTAGTAGTCCAAACCATAGTTTCAGTGTTCACCACCCTCCTGGTCACCCTGCATCCATAACAGATGCAGGGTGACTTAAACATAAGAGAGCCCCATAAGGCTGGGTATGGTGCCCCCCAACCTCTCAAAAGGAATTTGGGGTCCACAACCCCCATGCCCAAAGTGACTCCCGTCACAGCATCCTTCAAGTCGATGGAGGCCATGAATTCTCCCAGACTCAGGGCAGCCACCACTGAGCGCAGGGATTCCATGTGAAACTTCCGAACACGCACGAAGCGGTTCAGAGCTTTCAAGTCCAGGATCGGACATACCTTGCCCTCCTTTCTGGGCACCGTGAACAGATTGGAGTAAAACCCCCGAAACCACCACCCCCTGGGCCAGAAGATCCCGCACCGCTAGATGCAGATCCCTCAAACGCCCCGGAGGCAGTTGAAGATTCGAGGGAAAAAATCTGCCCGCCGGCCGAGAAAGGAATTCGATCTTGTAACCTGATCGAACGATTTCCTGAACCCATCTGTCCTGAATGCGGAACAGCCAAGGCTGGAGGAAACCGCGCAAACGTCCCCCCACCCCAGATACGGGTGAGGGCGTCCCTTCAGGCGGACGTGGAATGGGGCGCAGAGCCGACTTGTCCGGACTTCTGCTTACCCGCCCAGGGCTTCTTCTGGCCACCTTGGCCTTTGAAGGGCTTGCCCTTGGACTGCGACCTAAAGGCCCGAAAGGACCCCTGAGAGGGCCTAAAAGTGGAGCCCCTCTTGCCGCGAAAGGACTTGTTCTTCGGATTCTGGGGCAACAGAGTACTCTTGCCCCCAGTGACTCCTTTTACCAGAGTATCCAAAGCCTCGCCAAAAAGGCGAGACCCAGCATAGGGAAAATCTGCCACCCTTATGCGAGACGATTGGTCAGCCGACCAACTCTTCAGACAGATCAGTCGACGGTTAAGCACCGCGACACTAGACAGGCGTGCAGCTAAAGGGGCCTCATTTAAGGCCGCATCGCACAAATAAATGACCCCCTGATGAATCTGGTCCACCATATCCAGCGTAGCCGGTGGGGCAGAATCAGCCACAAGGGTGCGTCTGAGCACCTTAGTCCAGTCTACCACCGCCTGAGCTGCCATGACAGAAACGAAAATAGGTTTGAGCATAGAGCCCGCCACCATATATGCGTGGTGGGCAAGAGACTCCAACCTCCTGTCCGTAGGATCCCGGAAAACCGGGGTATCCTCAGTGGGAACCAGGGTAGCCTTGTTCAAAACGGCCACAGCGTGATCCACCTGGGGCGCCACGCACCAGCGCTCTTCAGTGGAAGGCGCAAACGGATAAAGCAGTTTAAACCGACTGGGCACCGTAAAGGGCTTCTTTAAAGTGCGCCATTGCTCATTCACAGTGTGATGAAATTCAGCAGGGCAGGGAAAAACCTGCGCCGATTTGCGGGTTCTATGTGTCCCAAAGGAGGACACCCTAGCTGGAGGAGTGGGCTCATCCTCCAGGTGCAGCGTGTCTTCGATAGAAGAGATCAGCTCATCCATGAGCGCAAGCTCTTCAGGCGAGCCAGGGGGAGAAGTATCGACCCCTTCCACCTCCCCCTCCCCTTCAGACCCTAAAAGGTCCAGAGATGAGCGAGACCCTGAAAAGGGCACGCCAGCCACATCGCCCTCTGAATCAGAGGAGATAGATAACCTGGCCCTCTTTTTTGCAGAACGTTCAGCCATCAGCACCTGCATCTGTGACACCAAAGATGCCACCACAGCGGCCAAATCAGACCCCGCGGGGGGTGCAGCAGACCCCTGGTCCCCCACCAGGGCTGGGGGGAACTTGCTATCCTGGGAATCCATGCCAAACAAGATTTGGGAAAAAAAAGACACTGGCCCTTTAAAGACCGCGGCGAGCGCAGCCCACCGCAATACTCACTGTATGCACGACCCCCAAAGGGACAGAAAAGACACTGAGTTAAGAAGGATAGCACAGAGAAAACCTGGAGAGAGCACTGCAGACCGCTGCCACCGATCGCTGTCCAGAGAAAGAGGAAGTGAGGCGAGGAAGGCTGAACTTTATAACATAGTAGGCTCAGGGAAAATGGCTGCCCGGCAGAAGTGAATGGAGGCTACAAGAAAATGGCCGCCGACATATGCTCGGATCGAGCGAGCATGCCACACGCAAAATGGCGCCGATTGGTGCCAAAAGCACACCGCACTGCAAACCTGTACAAGGCTCAGGGAGAAGCCACATTAGCCCACAGTAACCAAAAATAGCGGACCGCGCGGCGCTCAGCCGTAGCGGTTGCGGCATACACGTCGGCACTCACAGCACCTAAGGTGACACAGGAGAGAGAGAGGGGTCCCCACCACATAGCAGTGAATAAAAACTGTTACCCCCATAGGGATCACATCAGGGAGCCCGCATACACAGACATGAGGGGAACACACAGCCATAGACTGACACCCCAGACAGAGGTCCCCACATAGAAAGGTGCTTACCGTACCGGATGGCGTGGGGAGCCGTCACAAACGACAAACCGATGTCCTCATATGATGGAGTGCCGTAGCCGGGACGCAGGACACCGCAGCACACAACCGCAGAAGGCGTCCAGTGAGGTAGCCACCTCACAGGCTGCATCCCTGCAGCGAGCAGGGATGGGTCGTTCATAGTGCCAGGGCGAACCATAGCCGAATGCTCGATGGCAGGCTGAGGATCCATCTGACCCTCAGCCCTGGAGATCCAGGGCAGCCAGTCAGATACCCAGCTCCGCATGATGTTTCTTCATCCGAAGATCCCTATCTAAGAGCTGGTAAAATAACAGCTAGTAAAGTAAAGAAAACCACTTTGAAATAAAATCAAAAAAGGGTAGAAGGCTGAGACTGAAGCCCCAGCACAGGAAAGCCTGACTACTCCTGAGCTAGGCAAAATCAAACTGAGTTGGGAATGCTGGTGCAGGGAGGTATTGACTAGTGGGACAGCCCCTAGGGGTGTGTCTATGCTAAAAGCCTTTGTTACTAACAAGTCTTGTGCCTAGCTACTCCTACGGAGCAAAGGTCAATACCCATTGGTGAAGACTGTGAGTGGGCGGCAACTGTCGGAGGACGTAAGAGAAAAGTCGTTTGAAAAAAGTCTGTTGAAAAAAAGTTGCCTATCAAAAAAGTCGGTTGAAAAAAAGACGGTTAAAAAAAGTCGGTTGGAAAAAAAGTCGGTTGGAAAAAAGTCTCCTATCAAAAGTCGGTTGGAAAAAAAGTCGGTTGGAAAAAAAAGTCGCCTATCAAAAAAGTCGGTTGAAAAAAAGTCGGTTGAAAAAGTTGCCTATCAAAAAAGTTGGTTGAAAAAAGTCGCCTATCAAAAAAGTCGGTAGGAAAAAGTCGGTTGGAAAAAAATCGGTTGAAAAAAAGTCGGTTGAAAAAGTTGCCTATCAAAAAAGTCGGTTGAAAAAAGTCGCCTATCAAAAAAGTCGGTTGAAAAAAGTCGCCTATCAAAAAAGTCGGTTGGAAAAAAAGTCGGTTGGAAAAAAATTCCTTCAAAAAAGTCTCTTCAAAAAAGTCGGTTGGAAAAAGTCGGTTGAAAAAAAGTCGCCTATCAAAAAAGTCGGTTGGAAAAAAGTCGCCTATCAAAAAAAGTCTGTTGAAAAAAAGTCGGTTGGTAAAAGTCGGTTGGAAAAAAAGTTGGTTGGAAAACGGTCGGTTGGAAAAAAAGTCGGTTGGAAAAAAAGTTGCCTATCAAAAAAGTCGGTTGAAAAAGACGGTTAAAAAAAAGTCGGTTGGAAAAAAGTCGCCTATCAAAAAAGTCGGTTGGAAAAAAAGTCGGTTGAAAAAAAGTCAGTTGAAAAAGTTGCCTAATCAAAAAAGTCGGTTGGAAAAAAGTCGCCTATCAAAAAAAGTCGGTTGAAAAAAAGTCGGTTGGTAAAAGTCGGTTGGAAAAAAAGTTGGTTGGAAAAAAGTCGGTTGGAAAAAAAGTCGGTTGGAAAAAAAGTTGCCTATCAAAAAAGTCGGTTGAAAAAGACGGTTAAAAAAAAGTCGGTTGGAAAAAAGTCGCCTATCAAAAAAGTCGGTTGGAAAAAAAGTCGGTTGAAAAAAAGTCAGTTGAAAAAGTTGCCTAATCAAAAAAGTCGGTTGGAAAAAAGTCGCCTATCAAAAAAAGTCGGTTGAAAAAAAGTCGGTTGGTAAAAGTCGGTTGGAAAAAAAGTTGGTTGGAAAAAAGTCGGTTGGAAAAAAAGTCGGTTGGAAAAAAAGTTGCCTATCAAAAAAGTCGGTTGAAAAAGACGGTTAAAAAAACGGAATTTTTGTAAAATCTTACCTGTAAAATTCCTTTCTCTGAGTCCTCCGACAGTCGCCGCCTCTTCATATTCGTCACATATGGGGTATTAGACTTTGCTCCGAAGGAGTAGCTAGGCAACAGAATATGTTAACATTAAAGCTTTTAACATATCCCACCCTCAAGGGGTGGTCCCCTCAGTCTATACCCTCCTACTTCCTGCAACCATATCTCAGTTTCAGTGGAATAGCAGTAGAGTACACAACCAAACCCCAAAAGAGGGGCGGGGGCGGCGACTGTCGGAGGACTCAGAGAAAGGAATTTTACAGGTAAGATTTTACAAAAATTCCGTTTTCTCTTACGTCCTCCGACAGTCGCCGCCTCTTCATATTCGTCACATATGGGGACGTCCCAAAGCAGTGCAAACATGAGGGGTGGGAAACGCATCCGCGCCGAAAGGCAACGCAGTCTCCGCATCAAAGAAAGGAACCTTACCAAAGGAAGGAAACCAGCTGGGCTACAGGAAAAACAAGTGCTCAACAGGAGCAACAACCCAGGAAAAGACAAATAACCAGGGGATAAAAAACTTATCCCAACAGCCAGAGGTCCCCAACAAGGGACCCTAGGGAATTGCCGCACTAAGAACCTTGCGGCCAAAGGAAGCATCCGCCGATGCCTGAACATCTACTTTGTAGAATTTTGTGAAAGTGTGCACGGTCGACCAAGTCGCCGCCTTACACACCTGGGCTACAGAAGCCCCATGACGACAGGCCCAAGACGTACTCAGAGAGCTAGTAGAGTGCGCCTTCACAGGCACAGGGGGAACCTTCCCCTGCAAGGCATAGGCCTGTTCAATGGTCTGCCTGATCCATTTGGCGATGGTAGAGGCCGACGCCGCCATGCCCTTCCGAGGACCCTCTGGAAGAACAAACAAGGAGTCCGTCTTTCGAAAAGACTCAGTCGATTTAAGGTAAACCCTTATCGCCCGAACAACATTCAAAGAATGTAATCGCACCTCCTTTGGATGTTTAGGCTTCGCGCACAGCGAAGGCAAGACAATATCCTCATTAAGATGGAATTCCGAAACTCGCTTCGGAAGAAAAGAAGGATTAGGTCGCAAGACCACCTTATCCAAATGAACAACCAGATACGGAGACTTGCAGGACAAAGCCGCCAGCTCCGACACCCTGCGAGCCGAAGTGATCGCAACCAAAAAGGCGACCCTTTTGGACAACATAGACAACGAGATCTCCCTGATCTGTTCAAAAGGAGCACGTTGTAACACAGATAGAACGAGATTCAAGTCCCAAGGGGGCAGAGGATCCCTCCTAGGAGGAACCAGATGCCGCACTCCCTGAACAAAAGTGCCAACCAAGGAGTTGGAAGCCACGGGACGTTGAAACAGAACGGCCAGCGCAGACACCTGACCCTTTATCGTAGCCAGCGCCAAACGCTGATCGACACCCGTTTGAAGGAAGGACAGCACTCGGGAAACCGAGTACATGCGGGGTGAAAACCCCCTGGACTCACACCAGGCAAAATAGGCCTTCCAAGTACGGTAATAAACCTTCCCAGAGGAAGACTTCCTCGCGTTGATCAAGGTATGAACGACCTCCGGAGAGAGACCCTTCTCCTTCAGGACCTCGGTCTCAACAGCCAGGCCGTCAAAGCCAGCGACTGTAAAGCAGGATGGTATATCGGTCCTTGAGACAGGAGATCGTCTCAAAGAGGCAGACGCCACGGGGCGTCGACCGACAGATTCACGAGGTCTGCGTACCAGGACCGGCGAGGCCAGTCCGGTGCCACAAGAATCACCGTGCTGCGTTCCGAGTGTAACCTGCGAAGGAACCTGGACAGCAACTGAATCGGTGGAAACGCGTACATCAGCCTGTACTGATGCCACGGGGCCACTAACGCGTCCGACGCGTCTGCCCGAGGGTCACGCGTCCTTGCCACGAACCTTCTCACCTTGTTGTTGAGACGAGACGCGAACAGGTCCACATCTGGAAGACCCCACTTCGCGCACAACGTCTGGAAGACAGCGGGGTGGAGAGACCATTCCCCCTGATCCAGGGTCTGGCGACTCAGATAGTCCGCCTGCCAGTTCTCCACCCCCGGAATGTGAACCGCCGTTATCGCCGGGACATGAGTCTCGGCCCAAGACAGAATGTCGGGCACTTCTCGAGCCGCTCGGGCACTCCTGGTGCCCCCTTGGTGGTTGATGTAGGCCACCGCCGTGGTATTGTCCGTCTGCACCAGAACCGGGCAGCCCTGCAGCCGGTCCGTCCAGCGATGAAGACAGAGATTTATCGCACGCAATTCCAGAATGTTGATCGGAAGGGAGGACTCCCCCTCCGACCAAGTCCCCTGGGCGCCCAGAACACCACCCCAGCCCGACAGGCTGGCATCCGTGGTGATTACCGTCCACGAGAGAGGACGAAACGACTTGCCCCCGGACACCATCGGGGACTGGAGCCACCACAGAAGGTCTCTTCTGGTGCGATGACTCAACGAGATTTGAAGATCCAGAGATTGAGGTCGCCCGTCCCACATGGACAGGATCTCCGCTTGGAGACCCCGCGTGTGAAACTGGGCGAAGGGAATCGCCTCGAAGGCCGAGACCATCAATCCCAGACATCCCATGCACGTCCGCAGAGACGAGTGCGGAACGTCCCTGAGGGACCGGACTTCCTCCTGAAGAGTTCTGAGTTTGTCTTCCGGCAGGAAGACCTTCGCCTGCACCGAGTCCAGAACCATTCCCAGGTAGGGAAGACGAACCGACGGACTCAGTGTCGACTTTGGAAAATTTATCGTCCAACCAAACTCCTGTAGAGTTTGCATCGTGACAGACAGGTCCTTCTCCAGACCCTGGCTGGACGCAGACCGAACCAGAATGTCGTCCAGATACCCCAGGACAGAAATGCCCTGGGCCCTCAATAATGCCAGAACCGGTGCAAGCACCTTGGTGAAGACCCGCGGAGCCGAGGCGAGACCAAAAGGCAACGCCACGAACTGGTAGTGATCCTCCGCAATGGCAAATCGAAGGTACCTCTGGTGACCCTCGAAAATGGGGATGTGAAGATACGCATCCTTCAAATCGATGGAGGCCATGAATTCCCCCGGAACCAGGGCAGCCACCACCGACCGCAGGGATTCCATGCGGAACTTGCGAACCCGCACAGAGCGGTTCAGAGCCTTCAAGTCCAGAATTGGACGAACCTTGCCCTCCTTTCTGGGCACGGTGAACAGATTGGAATAAAACCCCCGAAATCTGTCCCGATGAGGCACCGGAACTACCACTCCCTGAGCCCTCAGGTCCCGCACCGCCAGGTGCAGGTCCCGTAAGCGCTCCGGAGACAGTTGAAGATTTGAGGGAAAAAAATCTGCTCTCCGGCCGAGAGAGAAACTCGATCTTGTAACCAGATCGAACGATCTCCTGAACCCATCTGTCCCGCACGCGGGCCAACCAGGGCTGAAGAAAACCGAGCAAGCGTCCCCCCCACCCCAAAACTGGGTGAGGGCGCCCCTTCAGGCCGCACTGTTTTGGGCTGCGGATCCGGATTGACCGGACTTCTGTTTTCCAGACCAGGGCTTCTTCTGAGAGCCTTGACCTTTGAACGGTTTGCCCTTGTAGTGCGACCGAAAGGCACGAAAGGACCCCTGAGGGGGCCGAAAATTAGCATGCTTCTTCCCAGAAGCCCCCTTAGCCTTGGGGAAATGGGGCAAGAGAGTGCTCTTACCTCCGGTGATCCCCTTAATCAACACATCCAAGGACTCCCCAAAAAGGCGAGACCCATCATAAGGCAGATTGGCTAAGGTCTTACGTGAAGACTGGTCCACCGACCAACATTTCAACCAAACCAGGCGGCGAGACAACACCGCCACGCTGTGCACACGTGCAGCCAATGGGACTAGATCCAAGTCCGCATCACACAGATACATGACACCCTGGTGAATTTGATCCACCATATCCAGGGTCGCCGGCGAGGCCGAATCGGCCACTAGGACGCGCCTAAGCATCTGCGTCCAACTTGCGACCGCCTGGGCCGCCATGAGAGAGGCAAACAGAGCCTTAAGCATAGAACCCGTAACAGAATAAGTATGACGGGCAAGAGACTCCAATCTCCTATCCGTGGCATCACGGAACACAGGGGAATCCTCTGCAGGAATCGCAGTGGATTTGTTTAAAACCGCAATTGCGTGATCCACTGGGGGTGGCACACACCACCTTTCATCAGTGGAAGGCGAGAAAGGATAACGCAGCTTGAACCTACTTGGTACAGCAAAAGGTTTGCGCAGATTGCGCCATTGTTCCTTAACAGTGCGCTGAAAATCATCATTGCAGGGAAAAACCTGCGGCGTCCTGCGTTTTCTCTGCGTCCCATAAGCCGCCAAGGCAGCGGGGGGACACACTTCATCCTGCAAACGCAGCGTTTGCTTTATGGAAGCAATCAATTCATCCATGATTGCAAGCTCTTCAGGCGAGCCAGGGGGAGAATTATCAACCCCTTCCACTTCAGCCTCCACCTCGGACCCCACTAGATCCAGGGAGGAGCGGGACCCCGATAAGGAGGCCCCCGCCATAACAGCCCCATCACCTTCACCCTCAGAATCAGAGGAAAGAGAAACTCTGGGTCTTTTAGTAGATTGAGCAGCCACCAGCATCTGCACCTGAGCAGCAAGGCCAGCCACAATAGTGGCTAAATCCCCCCCTGGGGGGGAAACAGCGGTCCCCTGGCTTTCCACCAAGGTGGTAGGAAATTTGCCCTCCTGAGAATCCATTGCCCCTATAACAAATGCCGGATAATAAAGGGTTAACTGCCCCTTTAACAAGCGCGGCGAGCGCAGCCCACCGCACCACACACAAGCACAATGAGACCCCCATAGGGACAATAAAACTGACACAGGCAATGGATAGGAAGGATATAACCTGAGGAGACCCTCGCCGCTGCTGCTGCCTCGATCGGTGTTCCTGGAGAAGAGGAAGTGATGCTGCCAGGGCGCTCTATGAAAGCCTATGGGAGGCTACAAGAAAATGGCCGCCATGCATGGAGAACATGCGGCCGGAGCGAGTGTAGACAAAATGGCGCAGTTTGGCGCCGAAACCGCCGCTCCACAGTACAGTAATGCACACATGTCATCCATGTATAAAAAAACATGTTAGATCGCCGCAGAGATCGCTGTATAGTGCCCAAACATGCCACAAAACATGCCCCACAGCACACAGCTTCTCACACTGACAAGGCTGACACACACAGTGTCACACAGCTCCCCCCCCCCCTTGCAGCCCACAGCATGCAGCCGAGAGATAGGGAGACAAACAGTGTGAACAGAGGCAGGTTACACAGTCCCAGACTGACACCCCCCCAGACAGACAGGTCCCCACATAGATACACTTACCTCACAGTGGCGTGGGGGACCCGCACAGGCAAACAAGCCGCTGCACATGAGGCAGGGAGAGTCGCATACAAGACGCACAGAATGGGGGTTAAGAAACCGCACAGCGTCCAGTGAGGTAGCCACCTCACCAATCATCCCTGCACCGAACAGGGATGGGTCGTTCACTGTGCCAGGAGCGTTACCTGGCTGAACGCTCGATGGCAGGCTGGGAAGCCACTGACCCACGACCTGCGACCAGGGGGATCAGCCCGAGACCCAGCCCGCATGATCCTCTTCATCCGAAGAACTAACGCTGACAAAAAGAACAGCTAAGTAAAGGTAGAGAGAAAACTCAAACAAAAAATCAAAAAAGAAGAAAGAGTCTGGGGCACAAAGCCCCAGCACAGAGAGAGCCAGCCACTCCTGACAAGCTAGACATTGAAACTGAGATATGGTTGCAGGAAGTAGGAGGGTATAGACTGAGGGGACCACCCCTTGAAGGTGGGATATGTTAAAAGCTTTAATGTTAACATATTCTGTTGCCTAGCTACTCCTTCGGAGCAAAGTCTAATACCCCATATGTGACGAATATGAAGAGGCGGCGACTGTCGGAGGACGTAAGAGAAAAGTCAGTTGGAAAAAAGTCGCCTATCAAAAAAGTCGGTTGGAAAAAAAGTCGGTTGAAAAAAAGTCGGTTGAAAAAGTTGCCTATCAAAAAAGTCGGTTGAAAAAAGTCGCCTATCAAAAAAGTCGGTTGAAAAAAGTCGCCTATCAAAAAAGTCGGTTGAAAAAAGTCGCCTATCAAAAAAGTCGGTTGGAAAAAGTCGGTTGAAAAAAAGTCGGTTGAAAAAGTTGCCTATCAAGTCGCCTATCAAAAAAGTCGGTTGGACAAAAAGTTCCTTCAAAAAAGTCGGTTGGAAAAAAAAAAGTCGGTTGGAAAAAAAAAGTTGGTTGGAAAAAATAGTCGGTTGGACAAAAAGTCGGTTGGACAAAAAGTCAATTGGACAAAAAGTTCCTTCAAAAAAGTCGGTTGGAAAAAAAAAAGTCGGTTGGAAAAATAGTCGGTTGGAAAAATAGTCGGTTGGAAAAAAAAGTCCCCTATCAAAAAAGTCGGTTGAAAAATAGTCGGTTGAAAAAGTTGCCTATCAAAAAAGTTAGGCGACTTTTTTCAACCAACTTTTTCCATAGGCAACTTTTTTTCAACTGACTTTTCCAACCGACTATTTTTTCCAACCAACTATTTTTCCAACCGACTTTTTTGAAGGAACTTTTTGTCCAACCGACTTTTTTTTTTCCAACCGACTTTTTTTTTCCCAACCGACTTTTTTTTTCCAACCGACTTTTTTGAAGGAACTTTTTGTCCAACCGACTTTTTTGATAGGCGACTTGATAGGCAACTTTTTCAACCGACTTTTTTCCAACCGACTTTTTTTGATAGGCGACTTTTTTCAACCGACTTTTTTGATAGGCGACTTTTTTCAACCATCAAAAAAGTCGGTTGAAAAAAGTCGCCTATCAAAAAAGTCGTTGGAAAAAAGTCGGTTGAAAAAGTTGCCTATCAAGTCGCCTATCAAAAAAGTCGGTTGGACAAAAAGTTCCTTCAAAAAAGTCGGTTGGAAAAAAAAAAGTCGGTTGGAAAAAAAAAGTTGGTTGGAAAAAATAGTCGGTTGGACAAAAAGTCGGTTGGACAAAGTCGGTTGGACAAAAAGTCAGTTGGACAAAAAGTTCCTTCAAAAAAGTCGGTTGGGAAAAAAAAAGTCGGTTGGAAAAATAGTCGGTTGGAAAAATAGTCGGTTGGAAAAAAAAGTCGCCTATCAAAAAAGTCGGTTGAAAAAGTTGCCTATCAAAAAAGTTAGGCGACTTTTTTCAACCAACTTTTTCCATAGGCAACTTTTTTTCAACTGACTTTTCCAACCGACTATTTTTTCCAACCGACTATTTTTCCAACCGACTTTTTTGAAGGAACTTTTTGTCCAACCGACTTTTTGTCCAACCGACTTTTTTTTTTCCAACCGACATTTTTTCCCAACCGACTTTTTTTTTCCAACCGACTTTTTTGAAGGAACTTTTTGTCCAACCGACTTTTTTGATAGGCGACTTGATAGGCAACTTTTTCAACCGACTTTTTTCCAACCGACTTTTTTGATAGGCGACTTTTTTCAACCGACTTTTTTGATAGGCGACTTTTTTCAACCATCAAAAAAGTCGGTTGAAAAAAGTCGCCTATCAAAAAAGTCGGTTGGAAAAAAGTCGGTTGAAAAAGTTGCCTATCAAGTCGCCTATCAAAAAAGTCGGTTGGACAAAAAGTTCCTTCAAAAAAGTTGGTTGGAAAAAAAAAGTCGGTTGGGAAAAAAAAAGTAGGTTGGAAAAAAAAAATCGGTTGGAAAAAATAGTCGGTTGGACAAAAAGTCGGTTGGACAAAAAGTTCCTTCAAAAAAGTCGGTTGGAAAAATAGTCGGTTGGAAAAAATAGTCGGTTGGAAAAAATAGTCGGTTGGAAAAGTCAGTTGAAAAAAAGTTGCCTATGAAAAAAGTCGGTTGAAAAAAAGTCGCCTATCAAAAAAAGTCGGTTGGAAAAAAAGTCGCCTATCAAATAAGTCGTTTGGAAAAAAGTCAGTTGAAAAACCAACTGTTTTTCAACCGACTTTTTTGATAGGCGACTTTTTTTCCAACCGACTTGCAGCCAAAAGAGGCATCCGAGGATGCCAACATATCTACCTTGTAGAATTTTGTGATCGTGTGCACCGAAGACCAGGGTGCCGCCTTGCAAACTTGCATTACCGACGCTTGATGGCAAAAAACCCAAGAGTCACTCAGCGCCCTAGTAGAATGCGCCTTTACAGGGAAAGGTGAAAGGCGAATCCTGCCCCTTCAGGTAATAAGCCTGTACCTCCATCTGCCTGATCCATCTGGATATGGTCGCAGCAGACGCAGCCAATCCCTTTCGAGGTCCTTTCAGTGAGGAGAAAGTCTGATTTACTGAAAGATTCAGTAGCTGCCAGGTAAACTCTAATTGCCCGAACCACATTCAAAAAATGCAAAGCAATTTCATTAGGATGCTTGGGCTTAGTGAAGGTAGCACATAGTCTTCATTCAGATGAAAATCAGAAAGCACCTTATAAAGGAACGACTGATTAGGGCGAAGTACCACTTTATCTCTGTGGACCACCAAGATGAACGCCAGGACAGCGCCGCCAATTCAGATACTCTGCAGGGGGCAAGAGTAATAGCTACCAAAAATGCAACCTTCTTGGAGACAGTGTAAGCAGAGAAATGTACCTAATGTTCTCAAAAGGAGGTTTTTGAAGAACAGACAATATCAATTCTAGATTGTAAGCTCTAAACGAGCAGGGCCCTCTAGTTCCTCCTGTATTGAATTGTATTGTAACTGTATTGTCTTCCCTCAAATTGTAAAGCGCTGCGCAAACTGTTGGCGCTATATAAATCCTGTATAATAATAATAAAATGAAGATTCCCACGGAGATAGCGGGGATCGCCTTACAGGAGCCATATGGCGAACCCCTTGTATAAAAGTGCGAATCAAGGCATGCGTAGCTAAAGAGCATTGGAAAAATACAGCCAAAGCCGACACTTGGCCTTTGAGCGTCCAAAGCCAACTGCTGTTCAACCCCTTTTTGATAAATAGTCAAATTCCTAGACCCCGAAAAATGGCGAGGATGCACCTTCAGCGATTCACAAAATGAGATGTACGATTTCCACGTACGATGATAGATCCTCATGGAAGTAGACTTTCTGACCTTCAACAGTGTAGGAAATTACAGAATCAGAAAGACCTCTATCCTTCAATACCTGGATTTCAACAGCCACGCTATTAAAGCCAGCGACTGTAAAGCAGAATGAAAGATCGGCCCTTGAGACAGAATATCTTCCCTGAGAGGAAGTCTCCAAGGAGCATCGGCGACCAACCTTACCAGATCTGCGTACCAAGACAGGTGAGGCCAGTCTGGGGACACCAGAATGACCGGAATCACTTCTACCTCTACTCTGCGCAGAAGCCTCTGCAGGAGTTTCAGCAGAGGGAATGCATAGATCAGCGGATAGTGACCCCAAGGAGCCACCAGTGAGTCTGTGGCATCGGCCAGAGGATCCCTCGACCTGGCTCCAGTTCCAGAATATTGATGGGTTACCACAGTCCAATACAGTGGGAAGGACTGTCCTGGCGTAGTGCTAACGAGTGAAGCCCCCACAATAGAGCAGTCCTTGGGTTGTGACTCAACCGAATCATAGTGTCCAAAGACTTGAGATTTTTGTTCCATTTGACAAGAATCTCCCCTTTGCAAGGGTCTCGTGTGGAACTGAGCAAACTGAACCACCGCGAAGGTTGACACTATCAGACCCAAGGCCCATATGCAAGCCCGTAGAGAGCACCACCGATTGCTGGCTAACAGCAAACAAAAAGCCCCCTGCAACTTCTGCAGCTTGTCCGGGGGAAGAAAAACCCTCACCAAAGCAGTCAGGCCCAGATAATCCAGTCTCAAAGATGGTACTAAGCCAGATTTTTTTAAATTGATGTTCCAACCCAACTCTTGCAGAGTCCATACAGTAATCGTCAAGTTGCCCAACAGGGCTGAATTAGAGTCTGCTCTTAATAGATTGTCCAGGTATCCCAGCACCATAATCCCCCGTTGTCGCAGTAATGCCAACATCGGAGCCAACACTTTGGTAAAAACCCTGGGGAGCGGAGGCGAGACCAAAGGGTAACGCCACAAATTGACAATGCTCTTCTCCTACAGCAAAGCGAAGAAAACGCTGGTGACCAGCATAAATAGGGATGTGTAGATATGCGTCCTTGATATTTATTGTTAGACTTTCAGTACGAAATAGAAATACATTTTTATTATTACAGGTCAAGAATTGTGAACTTTGAGGCCTCAATTGACCTTGTTACAGTTTGGCAAAACCCATTCATTTTGAAGCACACAGTGCGTCCATTGTTGAGATGGTTGTATTTACATGTACTTTGAGATGAGAAGCTATGTCATCTACCCCCAAAAAGGAAATTGTGTTTGTTAAACTTTGAATAAGAGAAACCAAAGGGGCCATGAGACGTTTTATCACACAATGGCCGAAACTCAAATTCAGGATGACACCTGTGTTCACCCATCCACCAGCAAATAAACTATTGTTTCCACCCTGAGAAGACAAACAAACGGAAACAGACAAAGACTAGAATCTATCATTCATTTACCTACAAACCAACAGGGGGGTAGAGTTGTTGGAATCTACATGGTGTCAAATAAACATTGTCACTTAGACTGATGAGAACTGCAAATCTCAAATGAATTTCATATAGTCATAAGCTATACAACATCTTTGCCCCATCATATACAAAAAGGTGTTATGGAACTATGATGTTATGACAATCTCCTATTGAGAAGTACATTATATCTATCATATAATAGTGTCAAATGGTCAGAAATTTTGCCCATATTTTATAATCCAGTCCCAAATCATGAATGTACTGTTAACATAATAACCCCTTAAGGGATAATATTCTGATCGGAAATAACCCATGTGTAGAAAAGTTTACATATACAAGCTGTTGTGTATCAATATATATAACTGTATATGTATCTATATAATTCTTACTGCTACTAAATGTAAAGTATATGGGTAAATCAGTAATTTCCAATCAATATATATATATATATATATATATATATATATATATATATATTGTATTAGTAATATTCTTAATTCAATGGTATTACCAGGTCCAATCTTTACCTCATGGTGGATATTAGATGGACACGTATAGAGGATGAGAGCTTGGATAAATTATTATGTTGTTAGTTAAGATAATCTTAAATGGAGAAATTATACAGATTTAATATCCCATATCTTGGTTAACTAGTAGAGGTGTCGCTCAATGACCTCGTCAGTTAATGGTTAAGTAACCCCAACCAATAGGAATAATGTTCCTCCCACTGGGTTTGGCTTATGATAATTTTTACTGCCTTTTGTTCAACACAATATAAAAAGGAACCAGAGATGTAATAGGATACACAACACAAGACACATCACATTTTGCCCAATATACATCACACTTACAACATACACACTACTACAACCATGCATAGACTCATCTACACAGACGCCATTTTGGTCCACCATGTATCTGAACCTTTGAGGGACGCCAAATGAAGCTCCTCCCTAATTGGCCACCATCTTGGAAAAGCAGCCATCTTAAGGAACCTGGTAACTACCATTCAAAGCTAGCCGCCATTTAAAATATGGTAAATATGCCTTGCTAATTATTTGATTATTATTCAATATTGTTTATGTACTTCCTTAAATGTTTTACATTTCATATTTAAAGGGTAACGAAAGTACAATCCCAGCCGTATAAACCATATGTAGATTTTTCTCTAAAGAGATGATTTTTGCTTTTATAACATTTTTATTAATATCAGATTTAGCGCATTATTGAGAATTTAGTCTTCCGCGTTGCATGGCTTATTCTCACTCCATCTGCAGTGGAATGACTTTCGGCCGTGTGATTGCGCAGACAATTGTGGTCTGATTGTATAGTATACTTAAATATGGTTTCTACTACATCTGGGAAAAACGTAATCTTGCTTTATTTTACTTTCATCGTTTAGCTAAATATCACATTGCATTTATCGTTTTAAGTTTGTATTTTGTGTAAGGTTACCTCTTTATGTCACTCAAGTATGATCATTTATGGTGAAAATATGTCTTGCGAATAAATATTCTTATATATTACCTACTGTAGACTGTTTCACTAAGATTGGTATATGCTTTTTAAAAAGAAATTAATCAATAAAAAAAAAAAAAAAGAACTCGGGAAAATTGCGTGGTATACTATGAATGTCTGAACAAAATTGATTGGGTTTTTTTTAGTTATTAAATTATTTGTCGTAATCGGCTGGAGGCACTGCGTCATAATTCTATTGATAGTTCAGACATCACCTTTTAGTAATACATTTAAAATAAGAATAATATTCTCGAATGTATAAAAACGCACAACAGTATGGAGGCCAAAAAGTCTCCTTGGTGTAGAGACACCACTACAATGCGAATGCACAATTCAAAACTTCTGTACCTGCACAGAGCAGTTCAGAGTCTTGAGGTCCAGGATTGGACATACTTTGCCTTCTTTCCTGGGCAAAGTAAACAGGTTTGAATAGAAAGCGTTCCCGAGAAGAAACCGGCACAATCACCCCAGCAGATCTTGTATCGCCTCTCGTAGATCCCTTAACCCAGTGGTCCTCAACTCCGGTCCTCAGGGCCCACTAACAGGCCAGATTTTAAGTATTACCTTGGGGAGATGCAGACTACAATACTGCAATCACTGGGCAGCAAATGAGATCACTTGTGATGTAATTTTAGTTATCTTGCAAACCTGGCCTGTTAGTGGGCCCCGAGGACCAGGGTTGAGGACCACTGCCTTAACCGGTCTGGAGATAGGTGTAGATTGGAGGGGGAAGAACCTGTTTGACGGTCGAGACCGGAATTCCATCTTGTAACCCAATCGCATCAGTTCGTGGACCCATTTGTCCTGAATCAAATTTCGATTCCAGAAAGAAGCAACAACGTCCCCCCACCCCAGAAACGGTATGAGGGTATCCCTTCATGCAGACGAGGATTTGTCTGCAGATCCAGATTGGCCTGTTCTCGGCTTACCTGACCATGTCTTCTTTGAACCCCCAGAAGACCTGAATGCCGTCGCTCCTTTCTCCTGCGACCCGGAGGTACTAAAGGGCCGCCTATGAACAGAAAAATGAAGGTCCCCGTCTATTACGTGGTGCCTTGCCCTTGGTGGATTGGGGTAGAAGAGTACTCTTCCCACCCATAAGGCCTTTGATCACTCATCCACAGAGGATCCAAACAACCCGTCCCCCGTAAAGGGAAGATCAGAAAGCCTTTTAGGCAGCCTGGTCCGCAGACCAGCTTTTTAGCCACATCATGCGTCTAATAGCAATCCCCACTGCAGACACACTGGCTACCAGTAGAGCCGCATCCAGCGACGCATCCCATATATACAGAAGGGCTTGGACCTTTTGGTCCGTTCGCTCTATCTGGCACGGTGGGAGCTGCTCCGTTTCCAAGTCACCTTTCAGAGACTTCGCCCATTCGGTGATACCAGAGTGATCACAAACGGGACAGAGACCCAATCTGCCTATCCACGGGGTCTGTAAATAAAGCTGACTTCCCCTGGGACCACAGCAGACTTGTCTAGTCTGGAAACTGGATGATCCCCTTTGGTGGCACGGTCCACCTAGTGGAAACCACATCCGCGAAGGGGGTAGCGCCTTTTAAAGCGCTTAGGCATCACTAACATTCGTTTGATACGCCCCCACTGTTCATTGACAATGTTGTCAAAAAGTTCCGGACAGGGAAAAACCTTGCCCGACTTCTGGGATTTGCGGGCGTCAAAAGACATCTGTGTCCCTGACGCTGTGGACTCATCCGCCATTTTCAAGGTTTCCCGCCCTGACACAATATGTGCCTCCACCAGCATGCTTTCCGGCGTGGCAGATGAGAATATATCCTCCTCGCCATCAGAAAGCGAAGATGCAGATCCACCAGGATGGTATGCGTCTACGGCGGCCACATCTACCTCAGAATCGGAGGATACTAGAGAGGCAGGTGAAGGCATAGGGCACTTTCGGCTAGTGGCATTTTTTTTTTTAAAACTAAGCCCCGGTTCACACTTGTGCGAGTGCCGGGTTCGCATGTATTGTCGGAGTGCACTGCTCCTTCATTACATGCGATCGGCTGTGCGGTGCGAGTTTAGCCATACACTTTGTATGGCTAAATTCGCACCGCAGCCAACACGCACAGGGACCTTTTTGGAAGCCGCCTCAGGATCGGATCGCACAGCGGTTCACACTTGTGCGATCCGATCCTGTGCGAACTGCACGATCGCACTGCAATATGCGATCAAACTGGGGGTGTCGTTAAGATTACATTGACACCCCCAGCGTATCGCATATGGCAGTGTGAACTGCCGGGGGTGCGTGTGCGATGCGGGAACAGGCTGCGGATTCGCAGCCTTCCCGCACTCGCATAAGTGTGAACCGGGGCTAAATCCACTTTTGACACCAGGTTTTCCAAAACTGCTATAAAAGCAGACAGGAGCTGCGACCCGGAGGGTGCCGCAACTGCACTGAGGGGGTCTGTAGGCAAGATTGGGTCCTGGGACTCAATCACTGAGTACAAAAAAAAGCAGTGTAACTAAGAAAAGTTGCAAAAAACACGATCCGCACCGATGCACCAGCAGTACCACAAGTCCCAGCCCTAACACAGCCTGCAGCAGGGTGAGTGAGGAATACCTACAGGGACCCCAGCAACATATCAAAACGGTCTTGAGGCTACAGGAATGTCCTGTGCAGAGATGAGAAACGATCTGACAGAAACAGAAAAAGTATTTGGGTCATGCCTAGATCCCCTAGCTTCTCCCTTACTGTCTAGCGATCGTTGCCTTCAAGAAAATTGCTGCCCCATGCATTCCTATGGGGAACTACCAAAACATGGCCGCTCATGCATTCCAATGAGATACTTTTACATTGATGCAGAGCAGAAATCTACAGAAAAATGGCAGTCCCCACGGCATGCCATGTGGTCTCCAGGACCCCCCAGGTGGGTCATCAGACATTGGCATCGGGGGGTCTCCAGAACAAAACTCCCCCCCCCCCCCCCTGCAGAACCACAGCAATACATCCACCCCCCAGAGGTAGGAACCTGCTTGTGGGGGGAGGGGACAGGCATAAGGGGGGCCTGGTACTACCAAGAAGCCAGGGGAACCGAGGGATACCCGAGGGTCTGACTTTCAAAGGGAGGGGGCCCACGTCCACCCCAAGACCACCAGAGACATGAGGGGACACTTCCGCACTATACCACGGCATCAGGTGGGCGCTACTCACTTTCACACTCGGGCCAGCCCCCGTCCATCGGGGGTCAGTCGTGGTGAGGCCTAGTGCTGGACTATAACCTGCTCACACTGGCTGGCCAGGCTAGGAGACCTTAAGGATCTAGTATTTCCAGTCCAAAACCCAGCCGGCTGTTGCTTGTAGTTCTCTCAGGAACACTAACTAATAAAAAAAAAAAAAATTCTAAGACTGAAGTCCCAGCAGAGAAATAGGTCCTACTCCTAAACTAGGCAGAAAAACTGAAGGCTATAGCACAGTGTGTGGGTGTATGCCTGCAGGGACTGCCCCATTAGGCGTGGTAAAGCTTTTTCCTGCCTAGTGTCCTACTCCTGTAGGTGGCAGCGTAACCCAATGGTCAAAAAGAATATGGAGCTGTGTTTGTCAATGAACGATAGAGAAAAGGCTTTTTTTTTTTTTATTATGAGATCAGTTGAAACATGCAGAATCAAACTAGAATGCTACAAAAAGCCCATGACCAGAGTAATATGAATAGGACTGGCAGGCTGGTCGGTAAGTTGAGCTTGGAAATTGGTTTGGTTTGAAAAATGCATTAATAATTCAGTGTTTTCTTCTAAACTCTTGTACAGAACAGTATCCATTAACCACTTCCTTACCGAGTCATGTAAAATGACGTCGGCAAAGTGGTTGTTTAGATCCGGGCCGCCGTCATATGACGTCGGCCCGTTCTAGCTGCTACTGCGCGCCCCCGGCGGCGCGCAGCGGCGCGATCAGGGATGAGGCTCGTCCCTCGGACATAGCCCATCACTGATCAAGGTAAACAGCCAATAGAAATTGGCTGTTTACCACGTGATCGGCTGTGTCAATCACAGCCGATCACATGAGCGGCTCCAGCACGAGCCGCTCGTTCTCTCTGCAATGCGCGCCCCCGGGGGCGCGCAGAGCAGCGATCGGGGACGAGGCTCGTCCCTCGGACAGTCGATCCCCGATCTAGGTAAAGAGCCAATGAAATTGGCTCTTTACCACGTGACCGGCTGTGTCCAATCACAGCCGGTCACAAATGTCAACAGAGAACACGGTAACTAGCTGTCACCGTGTTCTCCTCCTCACACACTGATCCTGTGTGAGGAGGAGATTGTGGTAACAGCTAGTTACCAAGTACAGTGCACCCCAACCACACTGATTGCCCCCCCCCCCAATAAAGAGCACCTGTCACTAGCCCATCAAAGTACCCGAGTACCTGTCATCAGGTACTCAGATGACAGGTACTCGGGTACTCTGATGGGCTGGTGACAGGTACTCGGGTACTCTGGTGACGGGTACTCGGGTACTCTGGTGACGGGTACTCGGGTACTCTGATGACGGGTACTCGGGTACTCTGATGACGGGTACTCGGGTACTCTGATGACGGGTACTCGGGTACTCTGATGACGGGTACTCGGGTACTCTGATGACGGGTACTCGGGTACTCTGATGACGGGTACTCGGGTACTCTGATGACGGGTACTCGGGTACTCTGATGACGGGTACTCGGGTACTCTGATGACGGGTACTCGGGTACTCTGATGACGGGTACTCGGGTACTCTGATGACGGGTACTCGGGTACTCTGATGACGGGTACTCGGGTACTCTGACGGGTACTCGGGTACTCTGACGGGTACTCGGGTACTCTGACGGGTACTCGGGTACTCTGACGGGTACTCGGGTACTCTGACGGGTACTCGGGTACTCTGACGACGGGTACTCGGGTACTCTGATGACGGGTACTCGGGTACTTTGAGTACCTGTCAACGGAGTACCCGTCATCAGAGTACCTGAGTACCTGTCACCTACCCATCAGAGTACCCGAGTACCTTCCACCTGCTCATCAGAGTACCTGACGCCTGAAGTACCCAAGTACTTGCCGCCTGCTCATCAGTACCCATCACTACTCATCAGTACTCATCAGTACCTATCACGTATCAGTACTGATCATCAGTACCCATCAGTACAGTATCACCTATCAGTCAGTGAGTACTACTCATCAGTACCTATCACCTGCCCATCAGAGTACCCGAGTACCTGTCACCTGCCTATCGGAGTACCCGAGTACCTGCCACCTGCTCATCAGTACCAGAGTACCTGTCACCTGCCCAACAAAGTACCCGAGTACCTGTCACCCTTCATACAGCCACCATGTCCAAGTCCAAAAAGGTTTATATACGTCGTCCGTTTAAACCTAAATACCGGTGTTATGGCAGCAGATAGCTGCCATAACCCTGGTATTTTTTTAAACGGTGGACGGTTGGCTTTCCGATAAGGGTGGTCCCAGCGGCGGATTCACCGTGGGATCACCCTTCCGGGATGGCGGAAGAGGCGCCCCCCCCCCCCTCCCGACGCGTTCCGGTCCTTTGCCCCGCTTACCGGACCCGCCGGCAGCGGGGAAAACGATCCGGTCCCGAATCCTCACAGACAGGATGTCGAGTGAGGGCAAGCACCCCAGATCTCACAAAAAAGAGGTCCTGTCGTGCCTATTTCTATTACGAGGAATATTTACATTTCTTTTAATAGAAATAAAAATCAATTTTTTTTTTTAAACGGTGTAAAAATAAAAAATAATAAAATAAATAGTAAAAAAAAAAAAAAAATTAAAGCGCCCTGTCCCCGTTAGCTCGCGCGCAGAAGCGAATGCATACAGAAACCCCGCCCACATATGTAAACGGTGTTCAAACCACACATGTGAGGTATCGCCGCGATCGTTAGAGCAAGGGGAATAATTTGAGCCCTAGACCTCCTCTGTAACTCAAAGATGGCAACCTGTAGAAATTTTTAAATTGTCGCCTATGGGGATTTTTAAGTACCAAAGTTTGTCGCCATTCCGTGAGCGTGCGCAATTTTGAAACATGACATGTTGGGTATCTATTTACTCGGCGTAACATTATCTTTCACATTATGGAAAAAAATTGGGCTAACTTTACTGGTTTCTTATTTTTTAATTAAAAAAAGTGAATTTTTTCCAAAAAAATTGCGTTTGGAAGACCGCTACGCAAATACGGTGTGATAAAAAATATTGCAATAATCTCCATTTTATTCTCTAGGGTCTCTGCTAAAAAAAATATATAATGTTTGGGGGTTCTAAGCAGTTTTCTAGCAAAACAACTGATTTTAGCTTGTAAACACCAAATGTCAAAAATAGGCCTAGGCAAGTGGCTAGGATGCATGATGATGCTCCTTGGATGTTCGGCCCCTCTATATGGCTAGGCTGTGAAAAAGTCTCACACATGTGGTATTGCCATACTCAGGAGGAGTGGCAGAATGTATTTTGGGGTGTCATTTTTGCTGTTTACATGCTATGTGTTAGGAATATCCTATAAATTGACAACTTTGTGTAAAAAAAAAAAAAAAGTTTTCATTTTTTTCCCACATTTTCCAAAAACCTGTGGAAAAAAATGATATGTTCAAACGACCCATAATGCCTCATAGAATATACGTTGGAGTGTTTGCTTTCCAAAATGGGGTCATTTTGTGGACTTTTCCATTGTATTGGTGCTCTAGGGCCTTGAAAAGTGTGATAGGTAGTAAGAAAGTTTTATGTGTATTTATGCTCCTAGAACGCCTGAATGTGCTTCTTGGACGTGGAGTCTTTTTGTGGCCAGGCTGTGTAAAAGTCTCACACATGTGGTATCGCCATACTCGGAAGGAGTAGCAGAATGTATTTTTGGGTGTAATTTTTGCTGTGTACATGCTATGTGTTAGAAATAGCTTATAAATTGACAACTTTGTGGGGAAAAAAAGAAAAAAAAAATTTCTTCATTTTCCCAAGAATTGTGGGAAAAAATTACAACTTCAAAAAACTCACCATGCCTCTTACTAAATACCTTGGACTGTCTACTTTACAAAAAGGGGTCATTTGGTCGGTATTTGTACTGTCCTGACATTTCAGGGCCTCAAGAAAGGAGATAGGCAGTCAGTACATCTGGTGTGATCAATTTTCAGTAATTGGTACCATAGCTTCTAGACTCAATAACTTTCACACAGACTAAATAATATACACTAATTTGGGTTAATTTTACCAGAGACATGTAGCAGTATACATTTTGGCCCAAATGTATGAAGAAAAATTTATTTTTTGCAAAATTTCATAATTGAAACTAAAAAAAAGTGTTTTTTTTTCAAAATTTTTGCTCTTTTTTTGCATATATCACGGAAAAAAAAAACCCCAGTTGTGATCAAATACCACCAAAAGAAAGCTCTATTTGTGTGAAAAAAATGATAAAAATTTTGTTTGGTTATAGTGTAGCATGACTGAGCAATTGTCATTCAAAGTGTGAGAGTGCTGAAAGCTGAAAATTGGTCTGGGCAGGAAGGGTGTCTAACTGCTCTGTATGGAAGCGGTTAAGATACCAGTAAAATAATAAGGCACAAAGAAGTAAACTGTTGCTTTTATTTAAGTGTATAGATGACTGGTTTCATGCGAGACCAACAAGTGCAAGATGAACAATGAAACAGTTGCTAGTTTATAAATTAGAGTAATACAAAAACAAAGATAAGTGTTTAAAGACCGATCAACCCTCAATTGAACCAGATTGCACAGCTTCATGATACTTTCCCTTTTCTTCTTTACTCTCTGGGTGTAATTTAATCAGGTCATCAATGCGCAGGATTGTGATTGCAGCCTCTGTTGCAAACTTGAGACTCTTTGTCTTGACTACAGTGGGTTCAAATACACCAGCTTGTTTGTTATCTCGGGGTTTTCCATTAAGCAAGTCAAGACCAATCCTAAGGAAGAGGACAAATACATAAACATAAGTGGCATGAATAAAGAAAATACAAGACACTTGCAGGATTATGGATTTATATACAGTACTTTAAAGCTGAAGTTAGTATAATGTTTAAAAACGACTGCCTTGCGTGCTGATGATCACCATGTATACATATTACAAAAACATGTAGTCTAGAAAATACATCTCTAAAATTCTAAGTAACCTCTTTTCACTTAGTTGCTGGTCACTGCATTGCTTCTAGTTCCTGTTCTGTGAGAGGAGCTGAAACTACATCATCTTAAAATCAGGCAGGATTCTGTGATGGGTAAAAGCATCATGCAAATAAGAAGCCATATCTGAACATAATCCAGAAACGCCGCCATCTTTTCTAGGCCAAAGCAGAAAACTGTTGTGGTCATACAAATCGAAATTTGACATTTGACAACCATAGATGCCCTGTCCTCTGAGCTAAAGAGAAGAGGGACTTTCTGGTTTATCAGCACTCAGTTGAAAAGCCCTCTGATGTTATAGGGGTGCTTTAGTGCCTATGGAATGGGCAGCATGCATATCTGGAACACCACCATCAATGCTAATAGAGAGATATATATAATATTCTATATCTCAAGGTTTCAGAGTAGCGTATGCTCCCGTCCAGACAATGTCTTTCAAGGAAGACCTTGCATATTTTAGCAGAGCAATGCTAAACCGAATACTGAATTTATGCAAACAGCATGGCATCAAGGAAATGTCCGGGTGCCCAACTGGCCTGACTGCAGTCCAGACCTTTCGCTAATTGAAAATATTTGGTGCATCCTCAAACGCAAACTAGGACAAAGACGAGCCAGGACTGTTGAGCACTTCGAATCCTATTAAAACCATTCCTTCCACAAAAACCGCAGGACATGGCCTCCTTAGTTCCCAGACGACTGCAGAGTGTTCAAAGACTACATTGTGGTAAACATGGCCCTGTCCTAACTTTGAGAAGTGTTGCTGCCATCAAATTTGTAAAATTAAATATTTCTTAAAAATGTATAATTTTCTCAGTTTGGCCACCTCCGGACCACCCACTGTGTACTTACAACGCTACTTTGTTTTTGTTTTTTTAAACACAGCAAGCGGTCCGCTTTACCATAAAAGTGGTCCCTCCCAGCAGCAGATTCACCACAGGAGCACTTTTATGGGCGGCGGAGAAGTAAACATTCCCCCTCCCCGGCTTTCCCCGCTTACCGGAGCCCTTGGTAGCAGGGAAACCAATTTGATCCCCTGTGCTTATGGGCAGGAAGTCAAGTGACAAAATGTCCCCCACTTGACTATGCCCTTGGAGGACCCGAGCAATGTCAAAACGTCAATTTCGCCCTCCTGCCTTAAAAAGGGCCCTTTTTTTTTTTAGGGAAGAGGAAAAAAAAAAAAAAAAAAAAAGAAATTTTTATTGCCTTAAGTGTAAATGTGAGATCTGAGGTTTTTAACCCCAGATCTCATATTAAAGAGGTTCTGTCCTGCTAATTTCTATTACAAGGGATGTTTACATTCCTTGTAATAGGAATAAAAGTGATCAAATTTTTTTTTTTTCAAAAAGGACAGTGTAAAAAAATAAAAGATACGGCCCCGAAACCAGCAAAAGACGTTCCCCCCCCACCCCAGACATGGATGGGGGCAAATCTGGTGTGGAAAAGTCTGCACTATGAATGCCAGACCAAGGCCGCCAGAAATACTCCAAAATAGGCTTTGAGGGGCTCAGAACCTTTTTTCCAAAGTCCCTTAGGGACAAAAAAAAAAAAAAAAAAAAAGGATTTTGACTTACCGTAAAATCCGTTACTCTTAAAGCGGAGTTCCACCCAAAAGTGGAACTTCCGCTTTAGGAGTCCTGACCCCCCGACATGCCACATTTGGCATGTCATTTTTTTTTGGGGGGGGGGGGGGAAGCGGGTACCTAGTATTGACAGGTACCCGCTCCCACTTCCGCTCGGAGCGCCGCCCTGAGCGGAAGTTCTCCTCTCCCCCTCCCTCCCTGCAATCTTCTGGGACACGTCAGAGGTCCCAGAAGATTGCCGGCCAATCACGGCGCGCAGCGCGATTCGCGCATGCGCAGTGGGTACCCGGCTGTGAAGCCGCAAACTGTAACAGCCGGGTGCCCACAGCAGTGATGCCGGCGCCGAGGGAGAGGATCGAGGCTTCCGGCGGCCGCATCGCTAGACAGGTGAGTAAATGGCTGGAACTCCGCTTTAAGTTCATTAAATGACGCAGTTACTGATGCATATCAGTAGGGCTATACTGCCCCTTACTGGAGGAGGACACTAGACAGGAAAAAAAGTTCTGGCTTTGCCTATGGGCAGTCCCAGAGAGTACACCCTCTCTCTTCCTGCATAGGATGTCAGTTTTGTATCAAAGCAGTGTCAGAGAATTAACTTCAACCCAACTCATTCGCTAAGCCAACGCCATCCTTAATCATCACAGGGGGTCATCAACTCAAACCCCCCCACAGGGAGTGCAGACTGATGCCTGCAAAGGGGGGGCACCGACCGCACCCCACAAGGACATCCCCTGTGAGAGTCATCCCAAGTAGGCGTGCAAAGGAGGCCGCAACATGACCCCCCTGTTAAGGGGAGCTGCCCGCCACTAATGTGGGAAGACCCACAGATCGGCTTATCCCCACAATGCCATTAGGAAATGCGAATGCTTCACATTACCATGGCAACCAAACCTGCTTGGGACCCTGTCCCCCCAGAGACGCCCTACCAGGAGGCAGCAGCCTAGTAGGCCGCAAAGCCGCTGCCTAACGTTTCGGCTGTGGGAGTGCAACCTGCATAGACCCGTGACCAGCCAGGGGAGCGGAGGGGAGACTGATGTCCCAGGGCACTATGGTGGGTTCAGCCGCCGTAACTGGGGCCACCCCACACATGATCCAGCTTTGCGGCCTAAATTTTCGGTCTGGCCAACCGCGTGGTACTCGGACCCCCGGTTACCAGACCACTCGCACCCACCCAGCTGTCCCAAGGGGATCCAAAAGAAAGAAAAGCCAACCACCCCATAGCAGGCCCACCAAGGGCAACAGCGATCCCGCAGGCACCAAGGCCAGGGGCATCACAGCCTGTCACCCTCCTCCCCATGAGTACGGGCAGACCAGCCAACAAAATGCCACCGGGGGGGAGGAACGGGGAAGAGAACCCTGGAGGGACCGACCACCCCAGGGAGTATTCGCGCCCCACACCGCATCCAGGGAAAGAGGAGGGGGTCCCTACTTACTGATCCAGCGAAATGTGCGGGTAACACTCCCAAGACAGGAACCTCCTCGCCACCGAACTGGGGGAGCTGTCAGCCAGAAGGAACGATGCGGCGTAGGCCGAGACCCAGTCGTATGCAACCTTGCGAGTCGTTTTAAGTGATTGTAAAGTCTTGTTTTTTTTTCTTCAATAAAAATAAACATGCTTACCTGCTCTGTGCAGTTGGTTTTGTACATAGCCTAGATCCTCCTTTTCTCTGGTCCCTCTTCGGCTCTCTTGGCCCCTCCCTCCCTTTGAGTGCCCCCACAGCAAGAAGCTTGCTATGGGGGCACCAGAGCCGAGTTACAGTTCCGTGCATCCATTCAGACACAGAGCTGCGGTTCGGCCCTGCCTTCTCTCTCCTCAATAACTGACAGCAGCAGGAGCCAATGGTGCTTCTGCTGTGTCTTAGCCAATGAGGGGAGTCATGGATGGCCGACACCGTCGAGGACGACGTTGGGTCAAGAGGGGGCTCAGGTAAGCATTAGGGGGTGCTGGGCAGCCGATAGAATTTTTTTTTTTTTTTTTAAGATAAAAAAAAAAAAAAACCTGACCTTACAACCCCTTTAACTCCCAGGCCAGCCCCCGTCCAGTGAGGCTATGTTGCTGCCGGCCGAGAGCAGAACTACCCCAGCAAGGAACTAAGTCCTTAATCCTGACTAGGCAGAAAAAAAAACTGAGTACCTATAGCAGAGGTACTCAGTATAGCAGGAGTATACCTCCTGAGACTGCCCATAGAGTAGTCAAGTTCTTTCTTTCTGCCCAACGTCCTACTCCTGTAGGGGGCAGTATAACCCAATGGTTCAAGAATCCTGAAGAGCTGTCTCCGTCAATGAACTAAAGAGAAAATTGCAATTGTAAGACCGCTGCGCAAATACGGTGTGGCAAAGTATTGGAACAATCTCCATTTTAGTCTCTAGGGTTCTCTGCTAAAATGTATAACGTTTGGGGGGTATCAAGTAGGTATTTTTAGCAAAAAAAAAAACTGATTTTGACTTTTAAACAACTGTCAGAAATAGGCCTGGTCCTTTAGTGGTTAAACATTTGATGTTTTTTTTTTCTATTGTGAATAAAATATGGGTTTATGAGATTTAAAAATCATTGCATTCTACATACATACAACTACCTTAAAGAATAAGTAAACCTAACATTTTTTATTCCTGTTGTACCACGTTCTTGTATGAGAAAGTATTCTGTTCTCTTTGCACTCTTTTGCAGCTGAAAGCAGAGGTATTTATATATACAGGTCCCTCAAAAAATTAGCATATTGTGATAAAGTTCATTATTTTCTGTAATGTACTGATAAACATTAGACTTTCATATATTTTAGATTCATTACACACAACTGAAATAGTGCAAGCCTTTTATTGTTTTAATATTGATGATTTTGGCATACAGCTCATGAAAACCCAAAATTCCCATCTCAAAAAATTAGCATATTTCATCCGACCAATAAAAGAAAGTGTTAATACAAAAAAAGTCAACCTTCAAAAACTTACCGTTAGTGTACTGGTAACGGCCTTTCTCTTAATCCTTCCAGGACGGCCTACATATGAGAGATTGTGGCTCCGCCTCACAGGAAACACAACTAATTTGCAGCTGTTAAAAGGTCCCACCCATCCTTGAGCTTCAGTAATAGAAAAGTACCTTTCCAACCGAACTTTCAAGGAATATAGTTATTCAATAACATACAGCTACACATATATACATATATATACACATTTTTAACTCGCCACCATCTTGGGCGGGAAGTAGGCCGGCCGTCCTCGAAGGATTAAGAGAAAGGCCGTTACCAGTACACTAACGGTAAGTTTTCTCCTTTCATCCTTCCAGGACGGCCTACATATGAGAGGATAATAAAGGAATCCATACTGGCCTACGTTAGGGCGGGACCACTGCCTGTAAAACCTTTCTGCCAAAGGCAAGGTCTTGTTGCGACAGTACTTCCACACAATAGTGTTTTAGGAATGTACCTTGGCTGGACCAGATGGATACATGGCGGACTGCTCCCAGGATGCTCCGGCTTTTTCTGCCCAGGACGTTGCAATGCCCTTTGTGGAATGTGCCTTTAGCTTTGCGGGTGTGGGTTTACCTGACATCTTGTATGACATGCTAATGGGTTGCTTAATCCACCTCGAGATCGAGGGGTTTGATGCTTGCAATCCCTTTCTTGGTCCAGAATGTAGAACCAACAGGTGGCTAGACCTTCTAAACCCCTTGGTTCTTTCCAGATCTGTGAGAAGACACTTCTTACATCCAGACAATGGAATTTCCGTTCTTTTGCACAGCTAGGTTTTTCACACAAAAAGGTGACAAGACCATCTCTTGATTTCTGTGAACAGAAGAAACTACCTTGGGTAGGTACAGTGGGTCTGGTCTAAGAATCACTCTGTCTTAGAGAATTAGCATAAAGGGTTCCTTTATGGACGAATTTTTGTAAATCTCCCACTCTTCTGGCTGTGGTAACTGCCGACAGCAAGTTAGCTTATTTGCCAAAATATTTGGAGTAACCTTCTCTGAAGGTACCGAGGGTTCACTAGATAATGTCTCTAGTACTTGCGTTAAGTTCCGAGCTGAAACATTAGCTCTGAACTAACCAATCTTTCTAATTAAAAAAGGCTCTTTGTCCAGACTTTTATCTAAGAAAACAGAAGTGCCGCTACCTGTACTCTAAGGGTGTTAACTGGCACCCCCTTATCTACCCCATCCTTTAGAAAATTCCAGGATAACTGGGATTGAGGCAGAGGAATTTTTTCTTCTGACTCTGCCAAGTACAGAATGTTTTCCAGATTTTGGAATAATTTTCCTATACACTGGCTTTCTACTTGAAAGGAGGGTATCAATGACTCGGTCTGAACAACCTTTCTCCTTCAGGATTTGGCGCTCACTACCCAGGTTGTTAGCTGAAAAACCTGTGGCCTGGGGTGAAACAAGAGGCCTTTGTATTAACAGATCTGGAACCTCTGTTAGTTTCCAAGGAGCTGTCACTGATGGGGATATCAGTCGCGAACCACGTTCTCTTTGGCCCCCAAGGGGCAATCACTATGAGACGCAGTTGCAGCCATCCACTGAGTCTCTGTATGATTCTTGGAATCAGATTTTGATGAGGAAAGGCATATGCTCGCCTAGCGTGCCATGGCTGTGCTAGGGTATCCAAGCCTACCATATCCTTTTGTTATGTCCAGGCGAAGACCTGATTTACTTTTTGCTCTGTCAAGTGGCAAACATATCCACTTCCGGTTGACCAAACATTTAGACTAGAAGTTGAAATATTCTGGGATTCAGTTCCCATTCTGTCCGTTTGATGGAATGATGACTGAGGAACTCCTCTTCCCAGTTGTCCTTCTCTTTTACGTGCCCTGCCAATAGAGAAATTATTCTCTTCTCTGCGCAGCTCAGTGTCTCCTGAGCTAATTTTAATAGGGTCCCTGAGCTGGCACCCACTGATGATTCAGGTAAGCTACTGTTGGACTTTTTTCCCTAAAATGTCTTTTCGAAAGCTTTTATGGCCTTTTCCACCACTTTTAGCTCTCTGTAGTTGGGTGAGGCCTGATATCCCAGTACTCTGGGTATGAGCCTTATTGTGACCAGCACCCAAAAGATCTCAATTCCTAAATACTTCGTACGTGGGAAGTTGTTTAGGGGAGATTACTTCCACTTTAGGTGGGGATGGTTAACTTGCAGCTACAGCTGATCAAGATAATGAATCAGAGGACCTGTGCAAGATATGACCACACCCCAGTCGGTCTAACCTCCAGGTGAGCTCCCCCCTTTTGGAACTTGCGTCCATGGTGACTTTAAGGGTTGTTCTTGACCCCAGAGTCGGCCTTCCCCTAGGTTTTGGGGAACTGTCCATCTTAACGATGATATTATTTGAGGGGAGAGCGTGATTTATTTTGTCTAGGGACTTCTGTCTCTTGTTCCAAGAGAGCAGGTGGAAATATTGAAGGTCTCGTGAGTGTAGTTGGGCCACTCTACAGCTGGGATACAAGCTGTAATCAGACCAAACATCCTCATGATCTGTCCCCTGAATACAAAGAGGATGAAAACAGACATTTTCCACCGCCGAGACCACTTTTCCTTTTCCTCTGGGAAAAACAGTTTCTTTGAAATCTATCTTACACCCCAGGCAGACTTGAACCTGAGCCGGTTCTATTGAGGATTTCTCCCCATTTATCAGCCACCCTGCCGGCTGTAGGACTGACATCACTTTTTGTGTGTCTGCCTGTTTTGCTGATCTTAAAAGGGTCAACTTATAGCCCAGATAAGGGGTCCATATTGGGCCCTGCAGATGACGCTGTCCTATTTGCAGTCTCCACTGCGAATCTTAGGAATGCTTAGAGTTCCAGATGAATTGGAACCTGCATGTAAGCGTCTCTTCAATCCAGAGTAGTCATAAAAAACCATCTCTTAACCGATCTTTTTTCGACTACCTGAAAATTCTCCATTGAGAATCTTTTGTATATCATGTACTTGTTTAGCTTTCTGGGATATACAACACGACGGCATCTACTTGCGGGTTTGTACCACAATGCGTGAGACTCAAAAATTTTGAAGACCTGATTTCACGGTACAGGGGTATTTACCCTCTGCTCCATCCACGCTTGAATCCCCTTTAACAGGGTTTTTCTTTGAGGGATATGATACAGTTATCTCTGCCACTGGCTGAGAAGAAAAAACTTCAGTCTGTATCCTCTCGGAATGATCTGGAGGACCTAAGGGCTGGTTGAGATGTTTTTCCATTGCGGGAAAAAAATTGGGATAACCTGTTCCCTGAGGATCTAGATAAACATCCTCCAGGCCTTGATCACAAAAAAAGGATCCTTTGCCAGGCCAGGCACAAAGTCTTAACTTGGAAGAGACATCTCCTTCATAAGCTTTGCACACACTGCTCTCCTAGCAGTATTCATGAGAGCCGCTGTTCTTGCAGAGGCTATAACTGACTGAACAGCTGAGTCTGTTAAGTACGACATCATACCCCCCAACTATGGACAGGGAACTTTAAGATGTCTTGTGAGCTTTTAATTACTGAGATAAACTTAGTAAGCTCCTAAATTCCAAATTTTTTTGGCCAGGTAGTAAGCAGGTATCTGCTATAGCTGTAACCACATTATAAGAATTAGCAATTCATGCCTCCTTTTAACAAGGGCTCTGTCCTTATTGGAACCAGCACTCAAAAGGTCTCAATTTCTAAATACTTCGTACGTGGGAAGTTGTTTAGGGGAGATTACTTCCACTTTAGGTGGGGATGGTTAACTTGCAGCTACAGCTGATCAAGATAATGAATCAGAGGACCTGTGCAAGATATCACCACACCCCAGTCAGTCTAAAGCTGAAACACTATGCAACTTTTGTTGGTAGATTTCCTTCAGATTTACCCTCTTCAATGTAGTGCAAGGGCCTGCCATTGCATACAAATTGAGAGTGTTTAGATCTGCTCTCATATCATATGGTTTTGGCGAGTCTAACGGAAATCTTATGGAAATCTTAGTGTGTAGGCCAATTAGTAGGTAGAGAATTTTACCAGCGAATCTATTTATGAAAAATTATATATTTTCAGTGATTGTGAATAGAAATAACTCTGGACTGGGTGTCCCCAAGTCCTTGTACATTCTAGGCTGGTGTAGGGATCCTTTGAGTGGTGTACACTGCTTTAAGGAATCCTTTCCATAGTAACTAATTACACACCTACTGTGACCTACAGGGCGTTTAGCCTGGTTGGGTCTTGGCTCGTGATCCCGCAATCTTTATTTACGAGCATAGCCCACTACACCAGATTTGTCTTTTTTTGGAACTCTCTCTTTAAATCTGTTACCGCCCGAGCCCTCCTTACTTAGTTAAGGACCTGGGCTGGCTAGTGTTTTTCCTTGGATCTCGTTCATTCCTTGTTTGCAGAGGAAATGTCTTGAGATTCTGAAAAGAGGAAAGAGTCCTGCTCTAGAGAACATACATTCCAGAGCAAACAGACTATCTTAATCTGTGATCACAAGCGTTAAGCTCTGATGAGTAGCAGCTGTAGTCCACAAGGACTGGATTAGGCAACCCTCCTGCACTGATTTAAGAAAAACTTCATTAAAACAGATACTCTAAGCCACTTTACCAACACATGTATGGCTCAAAGGGTTTGTGTGCAAGGCTTAAACAGACTACTCCACAGTACCGCACTTCCAGCATGTTCGTGCTATTAAAGTAGAGGAGGGTCTGACAGAGGCCTTCTGGACGACCTGCAACAATACAAGAGAAACAAAGTTATTAACTCGCTCTCTTATTTAACATATGTGCTACTCCCAGACACAGATCGTTAACAGGGCTGTCAGTAAGGGAACAATTAAAGGCTTGCTGATCCTAGACCGTATGCAGCAGTAGGCCCCATTATCCGGTAAATTTCACTTACCCGGGCTCATGTCCCTGCAGTCACCTGTGTATCGACTTCTACCCCTAAGGGATGCGTTGTGCTTTGGTCTCTTTTTGGGCAATTTACAGCCCCTTCGTAGCCGGAGATTCTGCCATGAACATCACATGGACCCGGCGTCTCCTCCATGCTGCTCTCTCTTCCGGGTATCGCTGTCCGGTCTTCACAGCGAGGCTTGCGGCGCGCTCCTTGGCGGGAAATTTTTCACTTACCCGGCGAAATCCTTACCGCCTTAGAGGAGCAAATGGAGGAGACTTTTCCTGCAGAGACAAAAGGACTTCAGGTATAGAGGGACCTTCACTGTAAGGTAAACCGCACTGGCATGTTGGCGACCTGAAAGCTCGTTTCCAGGATGCAGCTAGGGAGGAACCTGCCATTAGGTTGACCGAAGCTGCCTTCCACGGGTACCTCTCAGACAGTCCTTTGCCTTCAGGTCAGTTAAAAAAAACAAAACGTTCCGATGTGAGGTTGGAAACACAACTGAACTGAAGCTCAAGGATGGGTGGGACCCTTTAACAGCTGCAAATTAGTTGCGTTTCCTGTGAGGCGGAGCCACAATCTCTCATATGTAGGCCGTCCTGGAAGGATGAAAGGAGAAAAATTATGTTCAGTTATGCACTCAATACTTGGTCGGGAATCCTTTTGCAGAAATGACTGCTTCAATGCGGCGTGGCATGGAGGCAATCAGCCTGTGGCACTGCTGAGGTGTTATGGAGGCCCAGGATGCTTCGATAGCGGCCTTGAGCTCATCCAGAGTGTTGGGTCTTGCGTCTCTCAACTTTCTCTTCACAACATCCCACAGATTCTCTATGGGGTTCAGGTCAGGAGAGTTGGCAGGCCAATTGAGCACAGTAATATCATGGTCAGTAAACCATTTACCAGTGGTTTTGGCACTGTGAGCAGGTGCCAGGTCGTGCTGAAAAATGAAATCATCTCCATAAAGCTTTTCAGCAGATGGAAGCATGAAGTGCTCCAAAATCTGATAGCTAGCTGCATTGACCCTGCCCTTGATAAAACACAGTGGACCAAACACCAGCAGCTGACATGGCACCCCAGACCATCACTGACTGTGGGTACTTGACACTGGACTTCAGGCATTTTGGCATTTTGGCATTTCCCTCTCCCCAGTTTTTGGCATTTCCCTCTCCCCAGTCTTTCTCCAGACTCTGGCATCTTAATTTCCGAATGACATGCAAAATTTGCTTTCATCCGAAAAAAGTACTTTGGACCACTGAGCAACAGTCCAGTGCTGCTTCTCTGTAGCCCAGGTCAGGCGCTTCTGCCGCTGTTTCTGGTTCAAAAGTGGCTTGACCTGGGGAATGCGGCACCTGTAGCCCATTTCCTGCACACGCCTGTACACGGTGGCTCTAGATGTTTCTACTCCAGACTCAGTCCACTGCTTCTGCAGGTCCCCCAAGGTCTGGAATCGGTCCTTCTCCACAATCTTCCTCAGGGTCCGGTCACCTCTTCTCGTTGTGCAGCGTTTTCTGCCACACTTTTTCCTTCCCACTGAGGTGCCTTGGTACAGCACTCTGGGAACAGCCTATTCATTCAGAAATTTCTGTGTCTTACCCTCTTGCTTGAGGGTGTCAATGATGGCCTTCTGGACAGCAGTCAGGTCGGCAGTCTTACCCATGATTGCGGTTTTCAGTAATGAACCAGGCTGGGAGTTTTTAAAAGCCTCAGGAATCTTTTGCAGGTGTTAAGAGTTAATTAGTTGATTCAGATGATTAGGTTAATAGCTCGTTTAAAGAACCTTTTCATGATATGCTAAATTTTTGAGATAGGAATTTTGGGTTTTCATGAGCTGTATGCCAAAATCATCAATATTAAAACAATAAAAGGCTTACACTACTTCAGTTGTGTGTAATGAATCTAAAATATATGAAAGTCTAAAGTTTATCAGTACATTACAGAAAATAATGAACTTTATCACAATATGCTAATTTTTTGAGAAGGACCTGTACATACACGCAATATTGTCAAAAGTATTGGGGCGCCTGCCTTTACACGCACATGAACTTTAATGGCATCCCTGTCTTAGTCCGTAGGGGTCAACGTGGAGTTGACCCACCTTTTGCAGCGTTAACAGATTCAACTCTTCTGGGAAGGCTGTCCACAAGGTTTAGGAGTGCGTCAATGAGAATGTTTTACCATTCTTCCAGTGTGGTCAGGCATGGATGTTGGACGAGAAGGCCTGGCCCGCAGCCTCCGCTCTAATTTATTCCAAAGGTGATATCGGGTTGAGGTCAAGACTATGCAGGCAGTCAAGTTCCTCTACCCCAAAATCGCTCATCCATGTCTTTATGAACCTTGCTTTGTGCACGGGTGCACAGTCATGTTGGAATCGGATGTGACCATCCCTAAACTGTTCCCACAAAGTTGGGAGCATGAAATTGTCCAAAATGTCTTGGTATGCTGACATCTTTAAGAGTTCCCTTCACTGGAACGAAGGGCCCAAGCCCAACCACTGAAAAACAACCCCACACCATAATCCCTCCATCACCAAATGATTTGGACCAGTGCACAAAGCAAGGTCCATAAAGATATGGATAAGAGTCCTGACCTCAACCCGATAGAACACCTTTAGGATGAATTAGTGCAGACACTGAGCCAGGCCTTCTCATCCACATCAGTGCCTGACCTCACAAATGCTCTTCTAGAAGAATGGTCAAACATTCCCATAGACACACTCCTAAAGACAGCCTTCCCAGAAGAGTTGTAGATGTTTTAGCTGCAAAGGGAGGGCCAACTCAATATTGAACCCTACAGACTAAGACACCTTTAAAGTTCAAGTGTGTGTAAAGGCACTCGTCCCAATACTTTTGACAATATAGTGTGTGCATGCGAGTGCTAAAAGGTAAGGCTTTATTTCTATGTGGGCACACGTCTTTATGGAGCTTCACATACATATTCTAATATATATTTTTTTAATAACGTGGTCTGGGCACTCTGGCACAAGGACAGCTGCAGATCATGATTGGGTGAAGATGAATTTTGGGTGACACAGGCTATCCTGATTTATGAAACATACCCTGATTTAAGAAACCACTGTTATGGTTAATTCAACACTGGCAGGCTTTACATATACAACAGAAGCTATGTAAAAATAATGTTGAGTATTACAGTAGAGCCTGCCAGTGCAGAATTTGTCACAATAGCTCCGTGGTAAATCAGTATTTGTTTCATAAATTAGGATTGCCTAAGCTCTGCCCGCTGGTAAAATCACTTCCCCCAATTATGATCTGCAGCTGTCAAGCTTGTGTGCCCAGACAAGAGACTAAAGTATTAGAACACATATGCAAAGCTCAAAAAAAAGAAAATAGTGTACCCAGAATGAGCATGCCCCAAACTAATTTTGCAGGAAATGGACAGCTTGGAGTCCCAATAGCATTAGGAGGTGGGCAAAGGGCACAACCCAGAGGAAAGAAGCTTAACACACAGTGGAGATGATGATTTACTAAAACGGGAGTGCACAAAATCTGGTGTAGCTCTGCATAGAAACCAATTAGTTTCCATTTTTTTTTTTTTTTTGCCAAAACTGATATTCGAAGCTGTATGGCTACCATGCACAGTTGCACCAGGTTTTGTACTCTCCAGTTTTGGTAAATCAATCCCAGTGAGTCACTCAGGAGGCGCCAGAAAGACACCTGTATTATTTGTGTGTGTGTTTTTGATTTCTTTTCGAAGAGGACAGCAGACAGACTAGACCAGGGATGGCAAACCTTGGCACCCCAGATGTTTTGGAACTACATTTTCCATGATGATCATGCACTCTGCAGTGTAGTTGCGCATCATGGGAAATCTAGTTCCAAAACATCTGGGGTTCCAAGGTTCACCAATACTGGACTAGACTAATATCTTTGCCAAGTCCGAGGCAGTGCTAGACCTTGCAGAAAAGAAAGGTAAGGCTGGAGATCAGATGTAATTTGGGAAATTTGTTACAATACTCATGAAATTGCTTGTGGTAAAGCAAGTTAAAAGTAGGAGGGAATCACATAAAAAAAAAAAACTATCACACATTATGACGGAGTCCTGCTTGACTTCCTAGGTTTTGAGTCAGCAGCCCTGTGTTTGAGAGGGTCCTGGACGTTTTGTGACCTCAAACAACCTCGTGGAGTTCGGAGGACATCACGCATAAAAACAAGTTTTAATAGAGAGCTCAACTTCTATCCTTACCACTTAAGGTTCTTGCGTTCTGGATTGACCTGGGCCTCATTATGGAAAGCTCGAAGCTTTGCGACCAGGTCAGTAGAATCTTGAGCAGCATTCACTGCAAGTGTTTTGGGAATAACCAGAAGCGCTCTTGCAAACTCTGCAATTGCCAATTGTTCCCTGGAGCCCTAGAAGAAATGAAAGATGGAAAAAAAAAAAAAAATAATCACATAAAAATTATGTAACCACAACTGGCTTTTTTTTTTCACTTTTTATAGTTCAACTACTAACAGTTTTTTTACTACAGGGTGGCCGATGTGCGCAGAATATTGTATACACACACCCAGGTGACCCTGCTTTTCTAGGTAGGGGCGCAAAGGCATTCCAACCGCGGCTTGCTCCCGCTGCGATTACACACAGCAGAAGCAGATAAGCAGGTACCCTGAAATGGGTGAGGGTGCCCAACTTCTGCTTACCCGCCCAGGGCTTTTTCTGGCTGCCCTGGGCCTTGAAGGGCTTGCCCTTGGATTGGTTCCGAAAGGCACGAAATGACCCCTGAGTGGATCTAGACGCAGAACCCCGCTTTCCTCGAAAGGACTTGTTCTTTGGGTTCTGGGGCAGCAAGGTGCTCTTGCCCCCCGTGACGCCTTTCACCAGGGTATCCAACGCCTCGCCAAAAAGGCGAGAGCCAGCATAGGGAAAATCAGCAACTGTTTTCCGTGAGGACTGGTCAGCCGACCAGCTCTTTAACTATATTAGTCGCCGGTTAAGCACCGCGAAACTAGAGAGGCGTGCCACTAAGGGGGCCTCATTTAAGGCCGCATCACACAGATACATGACTCCTTGGTGGATCTGATCCACCATATCCAGCCGGGCAGGTGGCACACCATCAGACACGAGGTTGCTTCTAAGCACCTTAGTCCAATCAGCCACTGCCTGAGCCACCAAAACGGACGCGAAAATGGGTTTGAGCAACGAGCCCGCCACCGTATAGGAATGGCGGGCTAGAGACTCCAACCGCCGGTCCGTGGGATCCCGGAAAACCGGGGTATCCTCAGAAGGAACCAAGGTAGCCTTGTTTAACACGGCCACAGTGTGATCCACTTGTGGAGGCACACACCATCGTGATTCCGTAGCCGTTGCAAAAGGATAAAGCAATTTGAACCGACTAGGCACCAGGAATGGCCGCTTTAACGTGCGCCACATTTCATTAACAGTGTAATGAAATTCAGCTGGGCAGGGAAAAACCTGCACCGACTTATGGGTCCTGGGCGTCCCAAACGAGGACACAACGCCCGGAGGACTGGACTCATCCTCCAAATGTAAAGTTTCCTTAACAGAAACAATTAATTCATCCATGGTCGCCCGCTCTTCAGGCGACCCCAGGGAGGAGGTATCAACTCCCTTCACCTCTGCCTCCCCCTCAGACCCCAGCGGGTCTAAGGATGAGCGAGACCCTGAAAAGGGCACGCTCGCAGCAGCAGCCATATCACCATCTGAATCAGAGGAGAGACAATCTGGCCCTCTTTTTTGCAGCACGTTCAGCCATCAGCATTTCCATATTTGACACCAAAGTCGCCACTACAGCGGACAAATAAGGTCTCAGAGGGGCCACAGGAGAAATGGGGACCCACACCAGAGCAGGGGGGAATTTGCTGTCCTGAGAATCCATTGCTCAAGGTTACAAAAAAACAGTGCAAAAAAAATGTGTACTGCCCCTTTTAAAATCGCTGCGGACTGCGCAGCCCACCGCTACAGCTACAGTGACAAAGACCCCCAAACGGGAGAAGAGAAAACGGAGCCAGAAGCGACAATACAGAAAAATATTGAGAGCGATAACCTGCAGAGCCCCGCAGAGTGTTGCCACCGATGTCCTGCTTCAGAGGAAAGGAAGTGCTGCTAGAGTAGGCTGAACTTCTAGGCCTAAAGGCTGCCCCATAGGATTGCATTGAAGGCTCCGCCAAAATGGCCGCCGGACATGCGGTTGGAACGATCGTTCTGCTACCGCAAAATGGCGGCGGATGGTGCCAAAAAAGCATGTAGAGAAGCCCATAGAGAAGCCAAAACATGCCTGTCCATAGCTAAAATGGTGGACCGCGCAAGTTTACTCCGCTGCGGCCTCCACACACAGTCTGCACCCCCAACAAGCACCGAAGTGACACAGGGAAGGGGACCACCAAAAAAACGTACAGCACCGCAGCGCATGCACAAGCGATCCCCGCAGGGACCGCATCTGGGAGTCACACAGGCACAGACATGGGGGACACACAGCAACACAGACTGCCACCCCAGACAGAGGTCCCACACAGAAGTACTTACCTGCACCAGATGGCGTGGGGTGCCTCTATGAACGGAAAGCCACTGTCCTCATCTGACAGGGAGTGCCGTTAGCCAGGGACATGACACTGCAGCATCGCAGATGTGTCCTGTGAGGTAGCCACCTCACGGCTGCATCCCTGCAGCGAGCAGGGATGGGTCATTCATAATGCCAGGGCGAACCATAAGCTGAAAGCTCGATGGCGGGCTGGGGGGTCCATCTGACCCTTCTGCCCTGGAGAACCAGGGCGGTCAGTCCGAATCCCAGCACCGCATGATCCATCTTCTTCCGAAGAATCGACTAAAAACTAAAAGCTGACAAAATAAACAGCTACTAAAGTGAGAAAAAACTGAAATTTTCAAAGAAAATCAAATAAAAGATTAGATAGGCTGAGACTGTAGCCCCAGCACAGGGAAGCCTGACTACTCCTGACGCTAGGAAGAATGAAACCGAGTTGGGAGTGGTCACTGCAGGGGGGTATTGACCAGATGGGACAGCCCCCATGGGTGTGTATATGCAAACGCATTTGTTCTTTTGACTAAGTCTTTATGCCTAGCTACTCCTGCGGAGTGAAGTCAATACCCAACAGTGATGACTTTGAGGGGGTGGCGACTGTCGGAGGACGCAAGAGAAACACTAATTGGATAAACTGAATATATTACAATCAGCAGCGCTTTGTCAACTACACACGGGATGCAGTCAAGGGCCTTGCCGAGCAGCTTGATGCCACCTCACTGACAGCCTGGCAGAACAGAATCTCCTTGGACATGCTCCTGGCCGAGAGGAGAGGGGTCTGTGTAATGTTAGGTACCACGCGCTGTATCTATCCCCAATAATACCGCCCCAGATGGCAGCGTCACCCGAGCATTGAAGGGCTTGGAGATGCTGTCTCAAGAGTTGGCAGAAAATAGCGGGATCGAGGACCCCTTTCACTGGATGAATGGAACGCTGGTTCGGCAAATGGGGCAAGTATTTCACCACCTTAGCCACTGCGGTTGTAGTAGTGCTGTCAGTATTATGTGCAGGCTGCTGTCTGGTACCATGCATGAAGGGACTCATCTCAAGAGTGGTGGATAGAGCTGCGAGCGATGTAATGTATACAGTTCTGTCCACGCAGGACCCTGACTTACATGATAGAATCAAGTTCAGCCTCATTGCCTGTATGAGCGAGTGATGCGGTTTTTATGAAGGCCCTACTAAGACAGACTTCTGGGGTGGGAGCTTGAGTAAGAATCTACATTTGTAGGTTCAACAGGAGGGAGATGTTGGAAGAATTGGCTGAGTCAGGAATCTTTCATAAATGCAGCTGAAGTAATGTATATATGAACCTATAAATGTAGATAGAAGTTATACTTTATGTAAATTACAGTTAGAGTGATGCTTTATGATTAGCTTGTTTTGAGACACACATTCCTCCCTTTGCTTGTATGAAGGGGAGGGAAGTTCATTTTCTTACTTCTGCAGAGAAAACCTTGAGAGATAAGGAAGCAGGATGCTACATTCCAAGACCAATTTCCAGAACCAGCTCTGACCGGAGAGATTACAGCTAAAGGATGGGACAGTTGATTTAACCATCACTCTACCAGATGCAAAAGTGGACATTGATTGGATGAAATATGCTATTACACTAGATCAGCCCAGAACACACCTAACCTATACCTCAAATATTCATCACTATAAAAAGTGCAAACCCTATTGTCTGGGTAGATTTTTATGCATGAGACAGGCTGCTTTGACTGAACTCTCTATACATCTCCATGCGCATGTAAATAAACAAATTCCTCGTTTTCCAAATCACCGGATCCGAGTTTTTCCTACAGTAGTAACTTAGCCCATTCAGTTAATGTTTGCGTGACAAAGGCAACCATAAACAATGGTCTCAGTGCAGACCCCGCCAGGGAGTACATATTGCGGGCCACAGTCTCTGACTTCCTATCCTTCGGATCCTTAAAGGACAGGGATAGCTCCACTGGGATAACAGTAGCCTTATTAAGTCTTGAGACCGGGGGGGTCCACCGTAGGTGGCACAGTCCACTCTTTATCAGGGACTCCTCAAAAGGGTAGCGTCTAGCAAGAAAAATTGCATCGGTAGACAGCTGGGACCTGGAGGGAACCAGTCAACAAAAGCTAAAAATTATAATGTAATATATATATATATATATATATATATATATATATATATATATATATATATATATATATATATATATATATATATATATATATATATTAAAAAAAAATTTTATAAGTCCCACTGGTCAGGCAAGCGCGCTGGGGACCCCCAGCAGAGAGATAAAGAGACCCCCAGACTCACTGTACCAAGATGCAGCAGAATGTCTGCACGTGTCAGCTGAATCCAAAAAGGAGAGGATCTGAGAAGCCCCCCAGGGTATAGGGAGGGACTCCACCCACAGAAACACACCTCCAGGAAGCCCCAGATTACTATCAGAAAAAAAACACCACAATATGGCCATGCCGGGTGTACCAAGATGGCCGCCGATCTCAGCACATGAGGCTACAAGAAAATGGCGGCCCCGCGCAGCCTGCAGATCAGCTGAGGACCCTCGTGGGGACACCCCAGACTCCACAAGGGGATCGATTGGCAGGTGGTCCCTGGAAGTACAGAGACTGCCCCCGCACGATAGTTTGTCCGTCGCCGGCAGCGCCATCCCCCTGCCTCTGCTCCAGCCTGGGTCGCTGTCCCAGCCCCCTGGGAGTAGGCCCAATAGCCCACAGCATGAGGGGCGGCGACAGGGAGAAGAGAGGGTGCCTAACAGGACAGGGAAACCTGGGATTGTGGGGGTCCAACCGTCCCAGGAATGGGCCAGCATCCACCCCAAAATCCGCCAGAGGAAGAGGGGGGGAACATTTACTCACCATAACAGAAACACAGACGGGCGCCATCTAGGCCCGCACGATATTGGAAAAAAAATATATTGCAATATTTTTCTTTCAACGATATATATTGCGATATTGAGGGACCTGTCAATCCAGGCTAAAGTCAACAAGGGATTGGGAAGGATGCTGGGAATAGAAATCAGGAAGCATGCAGGCAGCCTTCTAAATTTTAATTGCAGATACAGGGCACTGGGCAGGTCAGGGTTAATAATGGTATTCTCAAATCAATTACTCAATCTCAGTGACCGGATAGGATTATTCAGTCACTCACAGTGGTGGACTAGGAACCGGGAAAGGATCACAGCACAGCCGCATATTACACTGACTCCCTCGTGCACTGCAGAGTGTTAGTTATGTATTGTATAAAAGAGATAGCCACTGTTATATGATTAGCTACATCTACATTAGTCTTAATAGGAGAGTCGTGCGATTCCCTGTGTCAGGGAGCCTGGGGGGGGGGGGGGGGGGGGATTGAGCAGCACAGTGTACCTACAGTTTCTCATAGACTTCTGTTAGATTGTGTCTAGGGCTGAATGATAGCCGAGTCTCACTCTCCGCCCTAGTTTTCTCAATGGCACATTCAGGGAACCAATCACGCCGCGAGTAGCGGCACAGCGAACCAATCAGGTGTGCAGGCACGCGTGATTGGTTAGCTGTGCAGCTACTCACGGTGTGATTGGCTCCCTGAATGTGCCATTAAGAAAACTAGGGCAGAGAGAGACTCACTGAACTGTGGGGCTGGCTTCAGTGAGATGGATGTGTGAGTCCTCCTCCAAGTCCCTTCCCCCTGCCTATGTAAAATGCCTATATAAAATATCGTGACCTCGGCGATACGAATATCGCCTACGGCCGCAGAACGAGTCGATATATCGACTATCGTTCAGCCCTAGCACCATCTCCTGACAGGACTCCTCTCCGCCGAAGTGGAAGGCTGGCGGCCAAATAGGACCACTGCGACTCGGACCTAGACCCAGCCGCATATAACCTGACGAGGCGTTTAACTTGCGGGGCCAGTCCCCGTCCAGTGGGAATGTTGCAGCCTACACAGCGCAGAGCTAAGGTCGTGGCTGGATGGGGTGACCACTGGATCTATACATCCAGCCTGTCACCCAGATACGCATAGTTGCTTGTAGATCTCACAGGAAAAAATCTGGAGAAAAAGGTAACTAAAAATGGGATTTTTTACTTACCGTAAAATCCATTTCTCTTTCGTGCACCAGACAGACGTAGCTGCTGCTTTAAATCATAGACTGATAGGTAATAAGCCCCTCCCACTAGGAGAGACCAGGTAGAGCCAAAGGCTTTGACACGCCCAGTGGGGCGGGGTCCCTGGTTATTACCCCTGGCCTCACCGTTGCATCTTCAGTTTAGTTGCAAGCAGGAAACCACCATCAAAACCCAACTCTTCTGAGAAAAGAGGGGTGGGAGCCACGTCCATCGGGTGACTCAGAGAAATGGATTTTACGTTAAGTAAAAAATCCTCTTTCGTCCACAGACAGACATAGCTGCTGCTTTAAATCATAGACGGATGGATGTCCAAAAGCAGTAACCACTGAGGGGTGGGGAAAGTACAAATTTAAAAGAATGCATTTCCCACAGCTAACAAAGCCAACTGGCCAGCAAGCAACAACTGGGGCTCAATTGTAACAAAACCATAAAGGAGAAGGAAAAGTAGACTGCTCCTTAAATGGCGGCCAGCAAAACCTTGCGGCCAAAAGGATGCATCCGAGGATGCTAACACATCCACTCTGTAAAACTTGGTAAACGTATGTACAGGCGACCAAGTGGCCACCTTGCAAACCTGCATCACTGATGCCTGATGGCGGAAAGCCCAAGAGGCACTCAATGCCCACGTAGAGTGAGCCGTGACAGGGAAAGGAGGAACCTTGCCCTTAAGAGAATACACCTTCACCAGCGTCTGTCTGATCCATCGAGAGATGGTCGCCACTGACGCAGCCTGACCTTTACGGGGTCAATCCATATTCATAAAAAAAACAGAGAGTCCGACTTACGAAAGGACTCAGTCTCCAGATACACCCGTATCGCCCGAACCACATCCAAGCAACGCAAAGCAATTTCCTAAGGATGTGAAGGTTTCGGACAGAGTGACTGAAACACTATGTTTTCATTCAGATGAAGTCTGAAACTACGGATTAGGCCGCAACACTACCTTATCCCTGTGTATTACCAGATAAGGCAAGCGGCAAGATAGCACCACTAGTTCAGAAAACCTGCCCACAGAGGTGATAGCCACCAAAAAGGCAACTTTCTGCGACAAGGCGAGCAAGGAAATAGTCAACCCCGCTGATGGAAGTCCCGTAGGACTTATCGCGTACGGGAGGTGGAGTCGGCCGCATCTGATGTCACCCGCTGCGGTTACTGTGTACTGTGCAGGTCTCTGAGTCTCAGACCAGAGACCATGGTAAATTTGTATGCAAGTCTGCCGCTCAGTGGATTCTTGGTTTGCGCTTGAAGTCTATTGATTTTGCAAGTGTGTTTTCTTTCAATAAATGTTTTCTGTATCATATACAGTCTGCACTTAGATCTGTCTTCCTTGTCCTTCATTCACTATCAGATCACGGCTGTTTATGTAGTGGGACCTGGGAGTACATCATCCATTTATCTATTCAGCTGACCGTTATTGGATGAAGCTCCTTCCTGCTCCTTTTTTGCCCATTGTGACCCGCTGGTAATACAGGGGTCTCCTCATGAGGTGAGCGCATTTGAGTGCTATTGGTAAAGTGGCTAGACACTGGAAGCATCTCTCCTCCAGCAGTTTGTGGATTTGGCTCATTACTGAGTAAACTTCTTTACAGGATTTCCTACATCTCTGTGCGTGGACTGTTATTTTGTAGCCATCCATTGGTTTCAGTTTTTAAGATTTACGCTGCACTATTTTGTTTGTATAGTTTTGTAGAGCAAGGAAATGTGTCTTATGTTGGTGAAAGGAGATTTCTGAATAACCGATAGAACCAAATTAAGGTCCCAAGGAAGCAACGGCGACCTCCTGGGGGGGGGGGAGCCAAATGGCGAACCCACTGAAGAAACGTACGAATCAAAGAGTGCGTAGCCAAAGGGCATTGGAAGTACACAGCCAAGGCAGAGACTCCTAAGACCAGGCAGCTAAAAGTGAAGATGCAACGAAGAGGCCAGGGGTAATAACCCAGGGACCCTGCCCCCCCTGGGCGTGTCAAAGCCCTTGGCTCTACCTGGTCACTCCTAGTAGGAGGGGCTTATTACCCATCCGTCTGATTTAAAGCAGCAGCTACGTCTGTCAGTGGACGAAAGAGAAACTTTTTTTTTCCAAGACCAGAGATACCTGCAGGGAACTAGACCCTTACTACTGACTAGACAGATTAAAACTGGCATCCTATGCAGGAAGAGCGGGTGTACCCTCTGGGCGTAGCCAGAATTAATTTTTTCTGTGTAGTGTTCTACTCCTGTAGGGGGCAGTATAACCCTACTGATATGCATCAGACTGCAACCGTCAATGAACGATAGAGAAAAGTGCATTTATTTTTAAACATATCCTTTGATGAGACCCTAACATGTTACTTTGCCATAAATGGACAGCACCTCTTGAAAACTTCACACTCCCAAAGTTTACATTCCCATGCATGCACCCTCCACGTCTCCTCCTCTGAAGCCATTGCTTTGCTTCTCAACAAAGCAAGGCTTTTAGGTACAGATGCACATGTGGCCTCCCTCATGTGAAGGTGTTCCTGCAGAAGGGAGGGTAGGCTAGCAGAGGGCATGTGGCACTCGTTGCTCAATGAGATTTGTGTATTGGAGATGAGGATTGCCAGCAAGTGAATATCACTGCAAAGATTAGGTCTAGGATAAAGTTTATAAAAAAGAAAAGCATCAAAGACTTTTTACTAATACGTAATGGCAGAATGCTTACCATGCTAGTAGCATAGTTCTCAAGATAAATGGAAAGTGCAGCCTCCACAGCTCCTCCTCCTGGTACCACAGACTTGGATTCTAGGACTCTCTTCACCACACAAAGTGCATCATGGACAGATCGCTCCATTTCATCACACATGAAGTCGTTTGCCCCCCGCAGAATAATTGAAGCACATGTTCTAGCCTTTGTACTGTAACAATGCATAAAAAAAACCATGGTAGGTTAATATGGTACATCTATACACACACACACTTTTTTTTTTTTAGCAGAGACCCTAGAGAATACAAGGGCGATCATTGCAATATTTTACATCACACTATTTGCGCAGCAGTCTTTCGAACACAATTTTTTGGAAAGATACACTTATGAATTAACCACTTGCCGACTGCCGCACAACTATATACTGCGGCAGTCAGCCCCCTACAGGCAAAGTGACGTACCGGTACGTCGCTCGCCCACGAGCCTGTAGGGGGGAGCGTGCGCCGCCGCTGCCGTGCTCCCGTCCCCGCTCGTTCCATACCATCCCCGTGCGTGTGACCGGCGGAAGGATAAAGATGATAAAAATGAGAGGGAGAAAGACAGACGGCTGATGTAAACCTAGCCATCTGTCATTCTCCCTTAGACCATCACAGAGGCTCCTGCTACGTAGGATCGTATGTCTGATGATCTAACAAGCCACGCCCCCATGACAGTTAGATCACGCCCCTAGGGACACACTTAACCGCTTCCCTGTCAGTGTAATTTTGACAGTAACAGTGCATATTTAAAGCACGGATTACTGTAGTAATGTCACTGGTACTCCCAAAAGTGTCAAAAATATCAGTCAGGGGTCCGATCTGTCCGCCGCAATGTCGCAGTCCCGCAAAAAAAAAAAAAAAAAAAGCAGATCACCGCCATTACTAGTTAACCACTTCAATACAGGGCACTTTCATCCCCTTCCTGCCCAGGCCAATTTTCAGCTTTTAGCACTTTTGCATTTTGAATGACAATTGCGCGGTCATGCACAACTGTACCGAAACCAAATTTATGTCATTTTCCCCCCACAAATAGAGCTTTCTTTTGGTGGCATTTGATCACCGCAAGGTTTTTTTTTTTTTGCTAAACCATAATAAAAAAAAAAAAGACGGAAAAGTTTGGCAAAAAAAAAAAAAAGTTTTGTTTAGGTTATACAATTTTGTAAATAAATACGTTTTTTTCCTGCACTGATGAGGAGGCACTGATATGCGGCACTGAGAGGCTGAACTGATGGGCACTGATAGGCAACACTGATATGCAGCATTGGTGGGACACTGATAGGCGGCACTGATAGGCAATAATGGGCACTGTTGGGCGGCACTGATAAGCACTGGCGGGCAGCACTGAAGGGGAGGGCACTAGGGGGCTCCCTGAGGCCCGATTGCCATAGTGGGCATTCCTGGTGGTTCTAGTGTCACCCCCCCCGAGGGTCTGCACTGGTAATCAATGATCCGATTACCAGTGCAGAGCAGACCCCCCCCCCCCCGTCAGGGGAGCCGCGGATCGGCGCTCCTTTACTCGTGCCTGTCAGGCACGTACTGAGGAAAGCCGATCAGCGGCTCTTCCTGTTTACTATGTGACCAGCCGTGATTGGACACGGCAGGTCACATGGTAAATCGCCTACGTCAGTAGGCTCTTTACCGAGATCGGAGATGCGGGGAGTCAGACTGACTCGCCGCATCACCGATCGCCGCTAATATGATGTCCGGTCAGGATAATACAACCACATTCCCGCCGTCAATCGAAAAAAAAAAAATATCGCACAGGTGATCAAATACCACCAAAAGAAAGCGGTTTGTGGGAGGAAAAAAAAAAAAAAAAAAAGGACGTCAATTCCATTTTGGTACAGCGTCACACGACCACGCAATTATCCGTTAAAGTCACGCAGTGCAGAATCGCAAAATAGGGCCTGGTCTTTGAGCAGCCAAATCCTCCGGGGCTTAAGTGGTTAAAAAAAAAAAAAGTTAAACCATTTTTTTGTACAATGTGAAAGATAGTTATGCCGAGTAAAGAGATACCCAACAAGTCATACTTTCTAATTGTGCACACTTGTGAAGTGGTAACAAAACTACGATACTTAATCTCCATAGGCGACACTTCAGGCCGGGTTCACACTTAAGCGGAGTTCCTGCCTCAAAAACCACTTTGGCCCAAGCTCAGCTTGGATAATCCCAATTTTTTTTTTTTCATTTACTCACCATGTTATTGAAGAAAATATACTTACCTTTCTTCCACTTCCTCCCTCTGCGGCTGCGGCCCGCGCAGTGACTTCCTGCTTGCATTGACTCCTGAGAGCTGAACGTCCTCTCTCCCAGGAATCAATGCGCCTGCACAGGCAACGCTCGTCACTTCCGGTGCAGGCGCGTCATTCCCTGCTAAACAGCTTCTGGGCATGCCCAGAAGCTGTGCAGGGATGACGCGCCTGCACCATAAGTGACGAGCGTTGCCGGTGCAGGGCATTCTGGGACCGAAGAGGATGCCCTGGCTTCAGCTGCCCACACCTGAGATGGCAGCGCTGGACAAGAAATTTTCAAGGTAAGTGCAACCTGGGACAGTTCAGAGGCTATACATTCTGAAATGCACTAGCCCTGAATGTCTCCGGGGGTATTTTTATCTAAAAAACGTTTGAGGCCGGAACTCCGCTTTAATAGGGACGCGGGCTCACAGCAGGTGTCCGGTGCCTCCCCTGAATTCTATTACACAGACGGTTTTTGAGCGCTAGATTTTGAAGTATATTGACAGAAGGCCCCCCCTTTTATAATTTTACCTCTATATTTGACGTAACACAGCCCACAATTTCTAAGCATGTTTATGTCCTGCCTACTTCATTCCTGATACAATACAAAACATGGACCTCTCTCATCTCCGTAACGCTTTCCTGTGCACAGGAAGTCAAGTTGACAAGATTTTGGTCACAAATTAACAGGCTTTTTGTTGCATTTATCCATTAGATAAAAACACTTTCAAATGGTATATTTAGAAGACCAACAAAAAGCAAACAAGAGAAGCTCATTGTTAGGGCTCTTTCACACGGCCGCTACGCTGGTTTTGTCCGCTGCGGGACTTTTTTTTTTTTTACGGAGCGGATGACATTTGTGTCATCCGCTCCGTATGTCCGCATATCATCCCATCCGTTTGCGGATTATATGCGGACATAATGTAAATCTATGGGCATTGCGGATGTCAGCGGATGACACCGCTGACATCAGATTTTCCTTCCTTTCCGTTTTTTGAACAGAGGAAAAATAGGGTTCTGTTCCGTTCCAAAAAAGGGAACAGAACTGAAAGGAAGAAAATCGGATGTCAGCGGATGGTATTCCGCTGACATACGCAACGCCATTGACTTACATTATGTCCGTAAATCATCCGCAAAAAAATAGGATGATTTGCGGACATACGGAGCGGCCATGTGAAAGAGCCCTTAGGGTTTACTCACACTTTAAGAGACCAGACTAATGGAAGCAATCACTTCCATCCTTATGTGTTAAATACCAAAAGGAACTAGCTTTGTTTTACAACACCGGATGGAATTTTGAAAAATCGCTACTTCCACAATAGCCTGTTATCTGGTCATTTAGAGATATTTTATCCAGGAACAAAGCACCGTGTGGCAGCTTCTTTTGACGACATGATACACTTTGTTGAGGACAAAATACAGATGCCTGTGGTAATAAATTGGTACAAACAATACAAAAATTAGTTCAATGTCCACTTAGTCTTTTTTTCAAATTCTTGATTAAAACAGAAGATATACAAGTGCGTATAAACAAAGCATATACTCATTAAGAATAGGTGCGTGATAAGATACAATAACCAAATCAAAACAACATAGTAACGCATCACATAACAAGTGCATGTCCACTTACTTTTTAACTAGGATCAGCTCATCATCGCATATTCTATCTTGTACAACTTCTTCAGCTTGCCCCAACATGGAAGGCTCAAAGCTTTCTTCACCTTCAAGGTTAGCAAGTGTTGAGCAAACCGTAGCTGTGAAAAGATAAATTGGTTTAATCAAAATAGATAAAATGCATTTTAGATAAAAAGGGTAAAGGGAAGCACCACCTAAGTGTAGCATTGTAATAAATGAACAAATCGTTTAAAGATAAGTATGGGTAATTATTTTTGTTGCATTATATGAATCCTGATGAGATGCTACTATGTAAAATTATTTCCTGTACACCTCTTTTTAGAATCAAATACAAAACCTGTGGGAGGGGGCTAATGTCTCATGCAGCATTATCCCGACAATTTGGGTATCCACCCCCTTCTTACACTTCTGTATGACTGACATTGGCTCCTTGCTGTGTATGCTTCCGAGACTTTAGCAGTACTTTGGCTTGTCTCACCCCCCCCATCCTGTCCAGGCTGTTCAAGAGTTTCTTCACACACAGGCAGCTCCTTTCACCCTCCTTCCACCCTCCCATCAAGGCTGCTCTCAATTGAGTTTTTGCACGCATGCAGCTGTTTTCTCCCTCCTCCCAACCAGGCTGAGCTCTGTCAGTGACACAAAGTAGTAGATAATTTGCCTGGCCAAACTTTCACGAGTCCCTCTGCAGAATGCAGCAGAGAAACCGCTGAAGAACATATAATCACTCTTCTTTTACACTAAAGTTTCCTTGAGTTGCAAAATTCACATCTCAGCACACGGTTATGCGTTTCTTGTTGACAGCATGCGGTTATGGAAACAGAGGCACATGACAAGCAAGGTCCAGCTTGCTGATCTGAGGAAAGTGCAGCCACAGCTGAGAGCTGAAGGAGGAGAGAATGAGGGGGCGGATCACTCCAGATGTAACCACCCACTCAAAAAAAAAAAAAAAAAACTTTCAGACCTGAAGAGGACCATTACTTAACCTCAACTATACCTTGGAATAGGGATACAGCAAAAAACGGAGCAACACAAAAAATAAATATATAAAAATGAATAGCTGTTTTGTGGCGAGGGTAGTTAATGATGCTCATCAGTAGGGTTATACTGCCCCCTACAGGAGTAGGACACTAGGCAGAAAAAAAGTTATGGCTACACCTATGGGCAGTCCCGGAGAGAACACCTCTTCCTGCATAGGATGTCAGTTTTGTATCAAAGCAGTGTCAGAGAAGGAACACCAACTCAAGATAGAGGGGCGGGTACTGCGTCCATCAATCAACTTAACCACTTCAATAGCGGGCACTTTCACCCCCTTCCTGCCCAGGCCAGCTTTCAGCGCTGTTGTACTTTGAATGACAATTGCGTGGTCATGCAACACTGTACCTAAACCTAATTTATGTAATTTTTTCCCCACAAATAGAGCTGCCTTTTGGTGGTATTTGATAACCGCAAGGTTTCTTTTTTGCTAAATAAAAAAAGACAAAAAAGTTAAAAAAAAAAAAAGTGGTTTATGTTATACAATTTTGTAAATAGATACGTTTTTTCCTGCACTGATGAGTCCGCACTGACAGGCACTGATGAGGAGGCACCGATGTGGTGGTACTGCTATGCGGCACTCATAGGCAGCAATGATGGGCCCTGATATGTGGCACTGATAGACGGCACTGCTGGGCACTGAGATGGCAATGATGGGCACTGGTGGGCAGCACTGAGGGGGAAGGCACTGGCGGGCAGCACTGATGGGGAGGGCACTGGCAGGCTCCCTGAGCCCAGATTTCCATCCCTGGTGGCCATGGTGGGCATCCCTGGTGGTTCTAGTGACACCCCCCCCCCCCCCCAAGGGTCTGCACTGGTAATCAATGCTCTTCCTGTGTACTATGTGACCAGCTGTGATTGGACACAGCTGGTCACATGGTAAAGAGCCTACACCAGTAGGCTCTTTACCGAGATCGGAGATGTGGTGTGTCAGAGTGACACGCCGCATCACCGATCGCCGCTCTGTGCGCCCCCCGGGGGGGCGCGCAGAGCGCATTATCCTGCCGCCGTCCTAGGACGTCCGGTCAGGAAAATTCAACCACCTTCCTGCTGTCATTTGCCTATAGGGTGGGAAGTGGTTAAGAGAAAAGGATTTTACGGTAAGTTAAAAATCCAGCTCGCTATCGTTCATTGAGAGTTCCTGATGCTTATCAGTAGGGACGTCCCAAAGCAGTGCCATAAAAATGAGGGGTTGGAACAGCAGAAAAAAAAAAAAAAAAACTAGTCCAAGGCTAAACATAGCCAACCAGGCAACATAGGTCTCATCAGAACAGCAAAGGGAGGTTTCTGTAGAACAGACAAAACCAAATTAAGATCCCAGGGCGGTAAGGGCGCGCGGACTGGTGGAGCCAGGTGCCGCACCCCCTAGATGAAATTCCGCACCAAGGACTTAGTAGCTAAAGGCTTCTGAAAGAAGATTGCTAATGCTGAAACCTGACCCTTGATGGTGCTCAAGGCTAGTTTCTGCTCAACCCCTTTTTGCAGAAAGGCCAATATTCGGGTCACCGAATAGGTACGTGGAGGAATCCCTAAAGATTCGCACCACGCGATACAAGTCTTCCATGTGCGATAATAGACCTTGCTGGAAGTCGCTTTCCTTGCTTTAATAAGGGTAGGAATAACTGAAGCTGACAACCCTCTGTCCTTCAGTACCTGGGTCTCAATGGCCAGGCCATTAAAACCAGCGACTAAAGCACGATGGAAGATTGGTCCTTGAGACCGCAGACACTCCCTGAGACGAAGTTCCCAAGGAACGTCCGCGACTTGCATGTCCAAGTCGGGTAGATCGGCTTGACGAGGCTAGCCTAGAATTTCTAGGACCACTGGCGCTGACTGGATCTGAACCAGGCGGCCCTAGAGCTATCTGGTCCCGACCATCCGACAAAAGTCTGATCGTTCTCCGTCCCCACACATTTATCAGACACCTGATTCCTATCAGGAACGGTGATCTCTCCTGGTTGAATCTCAGGGACCGAAGTCACCCGGCTAGAGGCTTCTTGGTCTGTCTGTTCAACCGGATCCGATTCTTGTGGGGAACTGAGACTAATCTTTGGAAAAGGTAAAGAAAAAGATCTGTTCAGGGAACGGTAACTACCGCTCCCTGTAGTACTTAAATGTTGGAAGGGAAGAATCGCACCGGTAGCAGTGGTCGATGCTCGATCTAATGCCCTGAATACCGGTAAAAACGTCCCCCCACCCTCAAGCCGGGTGGGGGCGCACCTTCAGGCTGTGTAATCCTTTGCTTCAGGTTTGGCTGAGTCGGTCTTTTGTTTGTCCGACCAGCCCTTCTTGAACCCTCCTGGAGGAGCCTTGCCCTTCCCGCTTGCAGCAGTCGGGCGCACAAACCCTTTATGGGCGGTAAAGAAAGGTCCCCGCTTGTTACAAGGTCCTTTAGCTTTAGCAGCCTGTGGCAAGAAAGTGCTCTTGCCCCCAGTGGCATCCTTAATGATCTCATCTAGTGTGGCCCCAAATAGGCGATTCCCCTGAAAGGGGAGATTCGTCAAGGTCTTTTTGGAACCTAGGTCTGCTGACCAGCATTTTAACCACAGCACACGTCTGAGGATTACCGCTGACATAGATGCATGCCCTAATAGGGGGGTAGCATCCAAGGCTGCGTCACAGACGAACTGTAGTCCTTGTATGATCTGTTCCATCAATTCAGATGTTCCCTGGGGGATATCTTTCCCCTTCAGGTCCTGGCGCACCAATCTCGCCCATTCCGTTAGTGTCTGGGAAACTAGACCAATGACAAATTACTGGTCTAAAGGCTGACCCTATCAGGGAAAAGATAGTGCGGGACTCCGCTTCTACCTTCCGATCCACCGGGTCCTTAAAGGACGAAGTGTCCTCCACTGGAATAACCGTGGCTTTATTCAGTCTGGAAATAGGTGGATCCACCACTGGTGGTACCGTCCATTTCTTAATGAGGGATTCCTCATACGGATAGCGTCTAGCAATACGCTTGGAAATAGTAAAAGGTACGTTTAGAATGCTCCCATTCTTCTTTAATTTTATTACCAAAACACTTGGGTACAGGAAAAACCTTCACCGTCTTGGTGGGTTTGTTAGTACCAAAGGGAATCTCTGTTTCAGTTGCCTCTGCCGGTATAACCTCAAGTCTTAAGGTTTCCCGAACCGCCACAACTAGTGCGTCCACCAATGCTTCTTCCCGAATTATGGCGGAAGCATGAACGTCCTCCTCACTGTCTGAAGGAACTTTACCTGAGACAACAGCCTTTGCAGAGGGACCTGCAGCTGCAATGACCATCTCAGAATCTGAGTCTGAAGTGTCAGATGATATAGGGGTAGGCGGGGGTCGCTTTGACCCCCGTTCCTGACAGGCCGTCTCCACCCGAGCCACCAAAGGCTCCAAAACTGCTGTAAATGCATCTATACTCTGTGCACCGGCGGGTCCCGCAGCCCCCTCGAGGGAAACAGGTGGGGTTACCTGTGTGGCAGGGTCCATGATAATTCCAGTTACTACCCGGAAAACAATCAATTCAAAAAGAAATAATTTTTTTTTTTTTTTTCAGACCCCCAGCGCCACAAAGCCCCTCAATGTTACCTGCTTAGGGACCCCTACCGAGCGAGAGAGAGAGAGCGAGAGAGAGAGATAGACCCCTAGGCTCACCACTTGATGCTCAGAGTTTACTGCAACTTGTCTCAGCACTGTCTAGAACAGACAGACCAGTCTCTTGGCTGGCTGCCCGGGAAGACAGGAGGCGGCTCCGCCCTTCTGTACGCCTTCCGGTGCCTCCCCTAGCTCCACGAGGTGTTTGAGTCACCTCAAACATGGCCGCCCCCATGCTGGAGACACGAGGCTACGCCAAAATGGCGGCCTCGTGCGATCTACCAAACAATGGCGGCAGCCTTTTACAGGATAGCGGCGTGACTGCAGAGTATCTCGGCATCAATAACCTTCTCTCTACATGGTGATCCGAGTGGCCGGCGGTACCGGACCCTGGCGGACCGCGTGGCCGTCGGGAGGCAGGCTTTTGCTGGAGGAATGACCTGGAAAGCAGTATACATGTCCTGTGGCTTCTGACAGGTAGGATACCATATCTATCACAGTAAGATTCTAGTACTGCCACTGATTACAATCATTTAAACATACTTGCAATTAGATTGTCAGCTCCCAAACCAAGCCTCCTGGCTTTTTGTACACAAAAATCACACTCAATATTAGAATCTGTGCCATGTTATAGGATAGAGGGGAACCCATCCTTACCATACAGAGAGGGGCCCGCGTTCACCACAAGACCCGTCAGGGGAAAGGGGGGAACATACTACTCACCATACCGGAACCAGGCGGGCGCCAACTCCTGACAGTACCCCTCTCCACCGGGGTGGGAGGGCTGTCGACCAATACGGACGCCGTGACTCATGGTCTTTGGCGTTTCAGCGAGACGTTTAACTCGCAGGGTCAGTCCCCGTCAAGTGGAACTGTGCCGCGGCCAACCCAGTGCGGAGCTATGGCCTGCACGTGCTCGCAGGCTGAACTGGGGTGACCACTGGATCTCAACATCCAGCCCGTCGCCCAGTTCAGCTTTCTTGCTTGAAGATCTCACAAGAACACTGGAGAAAAAAGCTGTCTAACAAAAAATCTAAGAAAAAAATCCTGCCAGGACCGAAGATCCCAGCAAGGTATCTAGGTCCTTACTCCTGACTAGACAGAAAAAAACTGATTTGCTGTAGCAGAGAGAGAGAGAGAGAGAGAGAGAGAGGATATACCCGCGGGGACTGCCCCTAGGGTGTGGCCAGAGTATTTTCTTTCCTGTCTAGTCCTACTCCTGTGGAGGGCAGCATAACCCGAGGGTGTTGAATCACCGAGGACTACGTCTGTCAATGAGCGACAGAGAAAATGATTTTAAGCATGTGTTGGAGAAAAAAAAAAAAAAGCTCAATATCGGCTCTGGCGGCAAAAAGGGTTAATGCCTTTACAGCATCTTTCGGTTTTTAGTTTGGGCGATATTCACAGACCTAATAGGAAGCGCATCTGGAGACTTTCAACAAGTGTCAAGCAGTGCTTAAGCCTACCTCCAGTAGCTTTTGCGATACGTTTCAAATCCTTTTTAAGAACTCTTCGTACAGCCATTGCACCGGCATCAACAAAGTACTTGAGGCACATATCATCAATGCCACCAGTAGTAAGAATAACATTTGCCCCAGTCGCTAGGATCTTCTGGATTCTCTCTTTAGTAATGTCAGATTCCCTGGAAGGATACAAAAAAAAAAAAAAAAAAGAAAAACTGAGCATACAAAACAGTACAGCAAAAAGGGCAGAATTGAATAGGATATTAAAGTGATATTAGACCAAAAATGTTATACATTGCAGGTATGTGGCAGCTGCATTAATTTTTTTTTTTTAGGCTTTCCCCTTTCAAGTAAATATTCATAACCTAATGTTTCCTGAAAAGGTCTATGTAACTAATTTAACCAATATTATCAACTATATTGGAGAAAGAAAAAATATTTAATGGGCGCTCCTGCTTGGGGATAAAGCTTCAGTTCAGGCAGTCATGATGGATAATGTGCAGGCGGACTGTGCATCTGTGCCATTCATACCAAATGCGGCGCTTACATCAAGGGCAGATCTTTGTTAGGCCGAAGCAACAGTCCCACGAACAGGCAGAAGAGAGACAGGCGCCACTCAGTGTAGCAGATGTAAATTTTATTGACACATTAAAAACTTGGAGGTAAGCGTCTATCTTCATAGCTCGGCATCCTTCCGGGTCCACGGTGTTTCCGTCCCCGAGGTTGGCCAGCAGCCGGGAGATGACACTAGGGGAGAACCAATCAGGGGGCTCAGTCAGATCGAGGCAGCGGTGAAGCGCATACCTCAATGGAGGGCCGCACTAACGCGACGCGGGGGGCGGTAACCGGTTTCGTAGCATGCATGAACTGCTTCATCAGGGGTCTGGAGGAGGAGCGGTTCATGCATGCTCCGAAACTGGTTAACGCGCCAAACCCCCCCCCCCATAACGTTCGTGCGGGCCTCCAGTGAGGTATGCGCTTCACCAGTGCCTCAATCTGAGTTCCCTGATTGGTTCTTCCCTAGTTTAATCTCCCGGCTGCTGGCCAGCCTCAGGGACTGAAACACCGCGGACCCGGAAGGACCCCGAGCTATGAAGATGGACGCTTACCTCCATGTAAGTTTTTAATATGTGTCAATACAATTATTTACATCTGCTACACTGAGTGGCGCCTTTCTCTTTTCTGCATATACAAATATACAGTGATTGTGAAACAAATTTCCATGACACTTAAAACTTTGTGGGTTAAATTATTTTCCAAAACTTTTCCAGGCCTGGAAATAGCCATTTTAAAATTCCATGACCGTACAAACCCTGCCTGTACACTGCGCGTGCAACCCTAGTACACAAATTTTTCTAATGCTGAGAATGAACTCCCACGCATGCGCAGGAGTTACGTCATCTTAGCCAGGCCAACGAAATTGGCCAAAGCCGGCAGCAGCAGGCAGCTCCAGACGACTGCAACGCTGAATAGAAGCCAGGTATAGCGCCACTTTAAGATTAGTTATAGCCCAGACTTCAACTTTAACAAATGCAATGTATTCCACCTTAAGATGAAATTAGGGGGACATGATCCGAGTCGAGTGTACGAATACATATTTGGTCTATACAGCAAATTCAGTTGTTCAGCAAAAGAAAAGGAAGCACTCCTACTGAGAAAAGGTTTAACCTCCACAAATAGAAAGAGTTCTTTATAGAAAAAGGCTGTAAAAATGTGTTTAATAGAACAGTCAAGTCAACTCGGATGTTTTAAAAAATAAGAGAATTTAATTTTTTTGCTACACGTCTTAATGTGATTTACTAAATAATAGGGCTGGGCGATAAATCGATTTAATCGATTTATCCATTTTTTGGTTGGAAACGATTTTTTTTGCTAAACTCGAGTTTTTTGTACAATACTAGCCACCGAACTCCCCACCGCCGCGCCTGGATGTGACGTCAGCTGCGGGGTGGGCGGTGCGCTGTGGTAGGTAGTGTCCCAGGCCTGGATGTGACGTCCGCTGCGGGGCGGGCGGTGCGTCTGTACAGGCCGGGGCTGCGGCGCGCAGCTGACGTCACATCCAGGCCGGGGAGACTGTCTGTACCTATCACAGCGCGCGGCAGCACCGGCCTGTACAGACGCACCGCCCGCCCCGCAGCTGACGTCACATCCAGGCGCGGCGGTGGGGAGTTCGGTGGCTAGTAGGTGGCTAGTATGGAGAACAGCATATGACGTGGCATACAATGTGGACAACCAGGGATGGTGGAAATGAGGGAAAACTATCTAGGTCGGCTAAAACTGAAGTGGTAATCCCATTTTGGAACCAATATTCCCAGTGATATGAACACACTTTGCATCTTCCTAAAGCTGAAGACACCAAGTTAACTTGTAATGAGACATGGACATTGAATAAAAAACATGTAATAAAGTCTGAATTCTTCTTACTGCAGCATTTTCAAAAAAACAAACAAACATACTAAATAAAAAGCAGTAGAACTAAAAAAAAAAAAAAAAAAAAAAAAACTCGAGTTAAACAAAAAAACAAACCGTTTCAAACCAAAAAAAGGTCAAGTTTAATAATAAAAAAAAAAAAAAAAAAAAGAAAACGTTTCAGCCCCGGTTCACACTACTGAGAGTGCCGGGTTCGCATGTAATGTCGGAGCGCACTGCTCCTTCATTACATGCGATCGGCTGTGCGGTGCGAGTTTAGCCATACACTTTGTATGGCTAAATTCGCACCCGCATCAGGATCGGATCGCACAGCGGTTCACACTTGTGCGATCCGATCCTTTGCGAACTTCACAATCGCACTGCGATATGCGATCAAACTGGGGGTGTCGTTAAGATTACATTGACACCCCCAGCGTATCGCATATGGCAGTGTGAACTGCCGGGGGTGCGTGTGCGATGCAGGAACAGGCTGCGGATTCGCAGCCTTCCCGCATCGCATAAATGTGAACCGAGGCTGACACCCCCAGCGTATCGCATATGGCAGTGTGAACTGCCGGGGGTGCGTGTGCCATGCGGGAACAGGCTGCGAGTTCGCAGCCTTCCCGCATCGCACACGCACCGCCCGCAGCTGACGTCACAACATCCAGGCGCAGCGGTGGTCCGTCAGAGTCAGACACATATACAGCGCTTCTCCTTCCTCAGTCCTCCCTCAACACAGTGAGCTCTCCTCCCTCCCCGCTCAGCGCGACGCCCCCACGTCTTCTTTTACTCTCTAATGTCTAGTAGTCTATTAAAAGTACAACACAGTCAAAAAATTCTACGCATTTTAACTCTTGAGGAGTTAAAATAGCAATAAAGTTGCACTTTTGACACTATAACTGATGTCTGCAGTCATTTTTTAAGTGCATTTTTTTTTTTAGGCAAAATCGCCCAGCCCTACTAAATAACAAAAACTATATTGTACTGTACTTCCAAGATTAACTGCCACTAAACACGAGAAACTACCAGTCTAATTAAAGACAGAATACAAAGTATATCATGTACAGCTTCTGTGAAGGTGGAAAGCATATAAAATTACTCTTCACCAGAAAAAACAGAAGCCCATCAATACTTTACCCCACGCGTATAACTGCTCACACCATTAGTACTTTGCGGCAGCAAATAAAATGGGGAGAATTTACTACAATAGTTGTAAATAGCCTGCACATAAATAGAACATGGTTTTCAACCTAAGCAAGGATTGGCAGTCTGTCCGTCTTCAATACCACTGAGCACATTCTCTGCAAAGATTCTTATAGCAACTTTGCTTTACACTGCAAAAAAAAAAGAAAAAAAAAACTTCCACTGCATCCCGATGCTCTCTCAAAACATAAAATTAAGAGCAATTCAACACAATTCTGGCACCATAACCCAGAGGAGCCTGTGCAGCCACTGATGTCACAGATGAGCATGGAGGTATGGGACCCGGAGGCAGCTGCTGCGAAGAGGATCTCAGCAGGACAACGCTGGATCGTGTGTGTGCGCACGCGTGTCCTCATTTGAGCCCATCTCAGCAAACCGAAAGGAGGGAACAAAAAAAAAAAAAATCAGCAGGACAACGCTGGATCGTGTGTGTGCGCGCACGCGTGTCCTCATTTGAGCCCATCTCAGTAAACCGAAAGGAGGGAAAAAAAAAAAAAGTGTATTGGGGGGGGGGGTTGAAACTACTAACATTTGCAGCCATCTCTACTATGCTTCCCAGTGTTTTTCCAGAACACTACTCCTGAGCTTTCTTCATAGGTAAAGTGTTGAACAGATGTGCATACCTTTGTCTGATCTGATCCAGCTTGGATGGGTCTGAAATTATCACTTGTACGCCAAGTTTCATTTTTGTTTTCTGCAGGCTGAAGTCCAGACAGGCAATTTTTGCATTTGTGATCCTTTTGTTCATCCCTGAAAAACAAAATAAAATGTAAAGATAAGACATAAGGCAAAAGAAAAATTGGCCTAACCAGGGTTGCAATAAACCGTCTGCTATAGTTAAAAGACTTTTACTGCCCTGCCCTTGCTGACCTTCTAAAATGCTTGCTGTATGGCTATCTCTGGCTTCAATACTTTGAGCCAATGATCCAGTAAAAAGCATGGAGTCAGAATCTGTGACCTGCATTCTTGAGTCAGTTACTCAAAGTTTTGAACAGGCATGCACCGAAATGAAAATTCTGGGCCGAAACTGAAACCGAAAATTCAGGATGCCCTTGGCCGAAAAACCGAAACTGAAAATGACTTTTTTCCCCCCAAATGATTTTAAAATGGATAGAACAGGGGCATACACCAAAAAGGCAGCAACGTGCACCTGTAGCTGCCACCCTGTTGCAGTATATGTACTGTGACGGGTTGGCAAGTGGTTAATTTAATTGCCAATGGTATTTGTATTATGCAGCATGAGGGGGTTAATGTATTGTCACTGATGCATTAGTGACCGACCGGTGGCAGTTAATTAACCCCTTTGTGCTGCATTAGTGGCACCAGTGTCAGTGTTAATCAACACTGGCTGCACTAAAACTGGTTGCACTAATGTAGCACAAAGGGGTTAATTAACTGCCACTGGTTGGTCACTAATGCATCAGTGACCAGTGGCAATACATTAACCCCCTCATGCTGCATAATACAAATACCATTGGTAATTAACCTCACCTCAGCACCCCCTATTCGTCGATCTGTGCCATAATAAGTCCCATGCCTGTTTCAGCTTGGAAACATGGCTGCTAAGATTCCTTTTTGCTTTACTGGCTTTGCAGCCAAGTTCTGATGGAATGCTCATTATAGTCTCTAAAGAGAGCTTGACAACAAAGCAGATTGTTGAATGTGTTAAAGATTGCTTAAATTTCCTGCGTTTTTGCAAAAATGTATTTTTTGGAAAGGCTGGTGCTGGCAGCTGAGCCAGCAGTGGGGGCCAGTGCTCATTGGGGTAGGTATGAGGTGAGTTACATGGAGAAGTAGGCATGTCCCTGACAAAGGGGGAAAAAAAAAATCTGCCTATTATGTTTACTGTCATAGCAGTGCTGAGATACTGGCCATGCTTGTCGGTTACTTTGATACACGGGACTATGTGTATGAATAAACTGACAACACCGGGTGACGGGAGGGCGGCGAGCGGCCGCTAATAGCGATAACTATGTGAGCGCTTCACTTCCCTGTCAGCAGAGATACCCGCATGACAGGGAAGTGAAGCGCTCACATAGTTATAGCTATTAGCGGCCGCTCGCCCGCCCTCCCACCTGGTGTGTCAGTTTATTCATACACATAATCGTAGTAGGGACATCATTGAGAGGCGGGCGGCCGGCCAGAGGCAGGACTTTTCAAACCTGCGCTGCGCCCTCCTTCCTCGCGGCGGCCATTAATTTCGGCATTTTTAACCCATTTTCGGCCGCAATGGAATAGGCCAATTTTCAGCCGAAAATTTTGGTGGCCGAAATTTTGGTGCATCCCTAGTTTTGAACACTCTCAAATCAGCACAACAGATAGGTTACAACAAGCATAGTTAAACAGTCATTTCACTTTATATACAATCTAACAAAACTGATTTTGGGAAACTGGACCAAATGACAGACACTTAGTATTTAATAGCATATCACTAAAAGCATTAGTGAAACCTACGTCTGCCCGATGACTAGTGATGTGGTGATGGCAGGGAAAAACCCTGCTAATTTTTGGTAATTTAATGGGCCTTGGGGTGCAGCAAAGCTTCACTATTTGCCACATAAACTAGAACAGCGAGAGGAAGTCAATGAGTGTATAAAGTACACCAGAGTTGGCAGGTCATGCTGGGGTTGTAGATCTGGTTTGAAATGTACTGTTTTACAGACTTCAGAGAGAGTTTAAAGTGATTGCAAAGGCTCAAGATTTTTTTTACCTTCACTTTTTTCAAGCATCCTATGCACGACGGTAAAAAATACCTGTGTGCAGCAGCTCCCCCAATAATTACCTGAGCCGGATCTTCCTCCAGCGATGTGCACGAGAGCCTCAGCTGTTCAGGGACTGTCCCTCTAAGTAGAAAAGAAAGTGGCACTTCCAGACCCAGGAACTTGGAAACTTGAGTTTTATTCTTCAAATGAAAGGTAAAATATCAGACAGGAACACAAGACAAACTGGACAGCAGACGCGTTTCACACCTTGTGCTTATTCATTACAGCAAAGAATAAGCACAAGGTGTGAAAACGCGTCTGCTGTCCAGTTTGTCTTGTGTTCCTGTCTGATGTTGTACCTTTGATTTGAAGAATAAAACTCAAGTTTCCAAGTTCCTGGGTCTGGAAGTGCCACTTTCTTTTCTACTTACATGGACTTCTCAGGTTGCGGACCTTAGTGAGCACCTATTCCTGCAGGACTGCCACAGTTGCTCGGGATCCATCCGGCTCAGCTGGCTGCTTTCAGAGCGGTGATTTGTTTGTTTCTTTTTGGTTTCAGGGACTGTCCCCCCTCATTGGCTGAGACAGCCGTAGGAGCCATTGGCTCTCGCTGCTGTTAACCACAGCCAATGAGGAAAGAGAAAGGGGGAGGGGCAGAGCTGCAGGGCTCTTGTGTGCGAATGGACGTGCAGAGTCACTGCTCAGGAGTGAGCCTGTTCCATTGCAAGCTGCTTGCTCTGGGAGCACTTGGCAGGAGAGCTGACATGAGACCCAAGAAGAGGAGAATCGCGGCTGCTCTGTGCAAAACTGCTGGTTTGGTTAAAAAAAAAAAAAAGCCTTTAATATTACTTTAAGCCTTGCCATCTATCTATAATAAGTTACATGAGTTGTTAGGATGGGCAAGCCAAAAGGTTGCCCACAAATTATATTACCTTGTGAGCCCACCACACAGTTTAGCGCATAACCATTGACAAGGATGCTCTCCTCCTGGCTCCGGCCATGAGCTTTTAGGACATTAATAGAATTGATGGGGTACCGAGCCAGACCCTTAGAATCCACGTACTTAACTGCAAGTGCAGCGTCAACTACCATGTTACTAAAAAAGTCACTGTCACTGAACAAAGAGTCAAGGTAAATATATCAAAATGGTAGATAATTCTCACCCACATGGGAACCATCGAGAACACAAAAGTACCCTCAATAGTTAAGAAAATTTATAATTATTGCTAAATAAAAGATTGCGTTCAACTAAACCACTAGTGTAAACAAATAATATGTGCAAATTATACCAAATAAATATAAGGTGAAATATTATTATTAATAATAATAATAATATTAATAAATATAAACTTGGAATAATTCCAAAAAAATGTGCAAAATCATTGCAAAATGTCCATATATGTGCATATGATCAAATAGTTCATAAAGTGATAAGTGACAATGAATATCCAGGTACAGATGGTGAGAACCACTTGGTAGCAATATACACCTCCACCAGAACACCCAGAGTGTATATGTGCTTACCAGATAACGTGGACACCTTCAGGTTATAGGGGGTCAATAAAGCTGGTAGATATATCAGACACCAGTCATCAAAACAGGCACCAACTCCAAATACTCCAAAACGACTCCTCCAATACCATTAAACCTGGGGATGGGCTCCTATAAAATACACCCAGAAGGAAAATAAGGGTCAGATGGAAAATAGGTTTTAAGCAAATGTAGATCTCCTCAAAGGAAATTACGTCATTTCCTTTGAGGAGATCTACATTTGCTCAAAACCTATTTCCATCTGAAACTTCTATTCCTTCTGGGTGTATGGGAGCCCATCCCCCGGTTTAATGGTATTGGAGGAGTCGTGGTTTGAGTATTTGGAGTTGGTGCCCGTTTTGATGACTGGTGTCTGATATATCTACCAGCTTTATTGACCCCCTATAACTGAAAGGGGCCACGTTATCTGGTAAGCACATATACACTCTGGGTGTTCTGGTGGAGGTGTATATTGCTACCAAGTGGTTCTCACCATCTATACCTGGATATTCATTGTCACTTATCACTTTATGGACTATTCGATCATATGCACATATATGGACATTTTGCAAATTTTTTGAGAATTATTCCAAGTTTATATTTATTATTATTATTTTTGCACGTTATATTTGGTATAATTTGCACATATTCTTTGTTTACACTAGTGGTTTAGTTGAGCGCAATCTTTTATTTAGCAATAATTATTAATTTCTTCACATTTCACGGACCACGTGTTGATTGCTGCTTCTAATTTAGGTTTTTCCTACACTATTAACCACTTAAGCCCCGGAAGATTTTACCCACTTCCTGACCAGGCCCTATTTTGCGATTTTTACTTTTTGCGCTATAAACAAAAAAAGAGCGACAATTTGAAAAAAAATTTATTTTTCACATTTTTTTTTTTATATGAAATTTCCACAAAAAAAAAAAAAAAAAAAAAAAAAAAAAAAAAAAAAAAAAAATCGCAATAAGCGTATTTCGATTAGTTTGCACAAAAAAGTTATTGCATTTACTAACTAAGGGAAAGATTTGTCTTTTTTTTTTTTTAACAAGTTATGGCGGCGATCTGATTTTTTTTGCGGGACTGCGACATTGCGGCGGACAGATCGGTCCCTTGACTGACATTTTTGGGGGTACCAGTGACATTACTACAGTAATCAGTGCTATACATATGCACGGTTACTGTAAAAATGACAGGCAGGGAAGGGGTTAACTTTATTGGTGATGCAGGGGTTAAGTCTGTCCCTAGGGGCGTGCTTCTAACTGTAAAGGGGTGTAGCTAGTGATGTAACCACAGAGACATACGATCCTACTTAGCAGGATCGTATGATCTCTGCAGTTAGATCAGGGAGAATGACAGGCTGCTTTGTTACATCAGCCGCCTGCCTTTCTCCCTCTCCACCGGGAGATCGCGGGTGACCAGCGGACATCGGGTCCGGCGGTCACATGCAGACATGTTAGGGAACGAGCAGGGGCGGGAGCGTGCCTCCGGCAGCGCGCACCTGCCCCCTAGAGGCTCTCAGGCTAGCGACCTAGTACTACGTCACTTTGCCTGTACGGGGTTGACCGCCGCAGTAAATAGTCGTGCGGCGGTTGGCAAGTGGTTAATATTTATTCATCAATTTGCATATTCACTATTTGGTTTTTGCTTCATATAATTCCTTTTGCGCGGGTAGTTGTTTCATTACCACATTTTCATCTTTTACCCTCAATAGTTATTTCGAAAAGCTTCCTAAAATAAGTATTGATGTTCTATATCTCACAATGATCTGCATTACTTTTAGGCAACCATGACTAGTTCTGATATCTCCCAAATATACCTTTGCATATTTTATCAACCAACAGAGCTCCGGAAAGGTTTTACCTCTTCATGACCAGAGCTTTTTTTGCTACTCAGCACTGCACTACTTTAACTGGCAATTGTGCAGTTACTGTACGCAATCTTTTTTTTTTCCCCACACACAGATAGAGCTTTGTTTGATTGTATTTGATCACTACTGGGTTTTTTTATTTTTTCCATTATATAAACCAAAAAAGACAATATTTTCCAATCTAATCTCTTCATAAATTTAAGCCAAAAAGTATTCTGTTAGATGTTTTTGGTAAAAAAAAAATCCCAAAAAGTGTATATTAATTGGTATGTGCCAATATTATAGCGGCTACAAACTATGGTATGTACGACATTCCATACTAGTAATGGCAGTGATCAGCAACTTCTAGTGGGACTGTGATAGTGTAGCAGGCAAGCTGACACTGGCTGGGAGGTACAGTGACATCAAGAGTGACACTAATACAGTGATCAGTGCCAATACTGTACCCTGCCACTGTACTAATGACACTAGCTGAAAAGGGGTTAACAAATAGGGTCAAAAGGTTAATGCGTAATGTGTGCTCCTTTTACTTATCTGTGTTTTTTCTCCCAACTTTGCAAAGAGAAGAAACCACCAGAACGCTGTTCAAAATGCAAATAAATGCACAATTCTGTGTTTTTGCAAACAGAACTGTGTGTGACTGGCTGCGGCCAATCAGCTGACTTCAGCCAAAATTATTGGCTGAAATCAGCTGCCAAACTTGTGCAGTATCCATTGACAGCACAGGTTGGCAGGAGACACACATGCTGCCCCGAACCCGGAAAAAAAGGCCGCAACATACAGGTTTATGTAGCCTGGCCTGGAGCTGCTGCGGCTCGCATTACAACTACTTTGGGCAGGCAGCAAGCGATTAACAATGCATATTAGATGCATGTTACATAAATTATATATAGCAAGATCCAATGTATTCCATCCATGGTAGCCCTTCTCATATAGTTCGAGAAGGGAAGGAGTAAAATAGGGTGCAAGTTCAAACAGTGATCAGTTTCCTCTGTAAAGGAGTTTTTCACTTATAAAATGAACCATATGTAAAAAAGGATACACTCCAATAATCTTAGAAGACATTGATGTCGTAGCAGCATTAAGAAGACACTCTCTGCCAAGCTCGTCTGTGTTGATTGTGAGATTTTCATTGATGTATCTGACAGCTTCTCTTTTGGGAAAAGGAAGAGAGATAGCACACTTAATACACAAAACTGATAGATGTCAGGATTTTCATAAATTACAAGGTTAACAAATAGCTACATTCTATATGCAAAGACTGAAGAGTCCACAAAAAGGCAATATAGGCATTTTTAGATCCAGATCAAAAAAAAAAGGTAGAGCGCTGCCTAATCTCTATAGCTGCAATATCAGAAAAAAAGTACTTACATGCAATAAGGGAATTGTAAGTGTTGCTGTGTGGTCACATATGCACCAGCAGTTCATATGGTCCTCATGTTGCCAGTTTTGTAGCAATACAATATCTCTAGTATAATAAATAAAAAAAACCTTGCCAAAAATAAATTGTTGGCGATAGGTTAACTTGGTTCATACTGTTTTTATCTCTAAAAAGGTGGTGGAAACTTAACAGGTAGAATAACTGTAATTAAATTTCTACTGTCACCTGTTCTCTATCAATCTTCACATTTTATGGTAGGTTTGAATGTTTATTAGCTGACAGCGAATACACTTTTCCACGAGGACCACTGCAACCTTGCATCTGTATAAATGCAGTTTGCCAAGTGTAAGTAGCAAAATGTAAGAACAGGGCAGTTAGAGTTCCTAAAAAGCCCCTCTAAAAGTTAGATTTGTGTAAAAAAAAATTAAAAAAAACGAGGATTTTCCAGGTGCAGGGCTATGACGACTTTCATTGGCCGTCACGGGACGACATCACTCCTGAGCACGAGTAACTATCCTGGCACACAGTCCCTGTGCCCTAATGTAAACTAAGCTGTGCTTGCACAGCTCAGTATACATTCCAAGACAACTGACCGGTAGGATGCAAATTAGACATTGCATGTCTCTATCAGTCTATAATAAAACTATAGTTCCCCTTTAAAGTAGAACTAAATGGCAAACCCACCCCACCCCATTTTGGATAGAGCAAGACCACATTAAAACACATCAGATTTTTTTTTATTGCCATCTGTGTCCCATTTTAGATTTCCCTTCCCTTCTTGTCTCATAGCCAAACGGGAAGTGAGAGGAAATCCTTGTAAAAAAAAGATGAATCCCTTAGGGATCCCCTGGTCACCAGAATTAGGGCTTGTTCACACTTCACTAAAGGCTTAACAAACCCTCCTATAGAGCTTGAATGGCATCAGACTGGCATCAATGAGCTTTAGTATGAGGCATTTCACAAGCATTATAAACGCTCTCCAAGTGCCCTATGTGCGGGGTTTTGAAGGGCTTAATGAGTGGTAGTGCCGGGTTCACACATATGTAATGGCAGACATCACTTGTGATTCGCAACGCACTACTATGCAAATCACAAGTGATGTGTGGGTTGCAAATTCAGCCATACAGATTGTATGGCTAAACTTGCATTGCATTTGGACAAAAGTCACACAGGACCTTTTTTGGTCCGCACCAGAATCAGATCGCATCAGTGTTCATACCGATGCGATCCAATGCATGTCCGAACTGAGATATGCGAACTGATCTGGGGGTGTCGTTAACTCCGTTTTGACTTTCCCAGCGATTCGCATATGGCAGTGTAAACTGCCTGCAAGTCTAATGCAGGGTTCCCGTATCCCATGTGTGTGAACCGGCACTTAAAGCGGAGTACCGGACTCAAAAATGACTTTGGGCTATCCGCTTGCTGACATTAACCTGAAAAATAAATGGATAATAGCGATTTTTTTTTTTTTTTGTTTACTTACCTTGTTTTTGAAGAAAGTATACTTACCTTCCTTCTACTTCTTCCCTCTGCGGCCCTGGCCCGCGCCGTCACTTCCTGCTTGCGATGACTCCTGGGAGCTGAACGTCATCGCTCCCAGGAGTCAATGCAATGCGCCTGCACCGGTCCCACTCGTCAGTTCCGGTGCAGGCGCGTTATTCCCTGCTAAACAGCTTCTGGGCATGCCCAGAAGCTGTGCAGGAATGACGTGCCTGCCCCGGAAGTGACGAGCGGGGTCGGTGCAGGGCACTCTGGAACAAAGAAGACACGGAAGAGGACACAGAAGAGGACGCCCTGGCTTCAGCTGCCCACACCTGACATGGCAGCGCTGGACAAGAAATATTCAAAAGTATTAAGTGCGACCTGGGACAGTTCAGAGGCTATCCATTGTGGAATGCACTAGCCCTGACTGTCCCGGGGGTATTTTTTTTCTAAAAAACTTTTTAGAGGCTGGAACTCCGCTTTAAAACTGCCCCACAATGGAAAAGAACAAAAAAAAAAACACCTTTACCACTCTGCAAACGCCTGCCCAGCATTACCATAGACTTGAATGGGAGGCACTAAAGGGCTTTAAATGCCTCCAGACTCTATGAGATTTCAATTTTGAAGAGAAGTGAAGCTTTATGTTTTTAGAATGTGAACAGCACGCTAGGTGCTGTCCACTGTATACTTTGCGCATATGAACAGCACCTCAAACGCGTGTGAATTGCCTTAGTGTCCTCATTGGAAGATTTCCCCTCTAATACTTTGCTGAACAACCCAAAATTTAGGATTTTCTTTACTTTCACTGATAATGGTAAAACAGGACAAACAGAACCTGAATCTCCTTAATAGGGACACAAAAATAAAAACTGACAGGGGTTCTAATCCCTCTATACTTTACATATTAATAGTGTAGTAAGTATAAGCTCACCTCTACCCAAAAATGAGAATGAACACCCTCCCCTTCGCCCAGGTCCCCACTACACTTACTTCCGTGGCCGATTAGTCATGTGCCACAAGGGTGTAGGGTGTTAGTTCACCTTTGTTTTTTGAAAACACCCTACAGACCTGAAACTTTTAAAAATTGTACCCTAATCTATTATACTATCTATTATTATGCTATTAGAATACCAAAAACCTTTGCTTCATCACATTAAAATTAGTTTATAGAAAAGAAAAAAGAAAAATAAAAAAAAAAAAAGAAGAAGAAGGATAACCCACTTGCAAGCCAAACGATACCCCCCAATGATGGATGTGGGGTGAATTTTCTGCTTCACCAGTTCATCAGCATTCTTCAGCAATTCCGCAGCAATAATTACCTGTGCATATAAAACTGCTTTAAGTAAAAGAATGTAAAAAGGGGCATTAAAACTCTGATAAGTTACAAAGTTTTCAGGTTATCATAACTTCAAGTAGTTTGTAAGCCCCCATTCACATGGGGCTGATTTGGCATGTCAAATCGTTTGCCAAAGTAGAGCCTATTGCCCGCAATGACACCGCCTATTGCCCGCAATGGTGCGACGTGACTTTGCAGCACTGCACTGATTACCAAAAGTAGTTTATGTACTACTTTTCGCGACTTCGGGGGTGATTTCAACTGATATCTGTGTAGAAAACTGCACAGATGCCTGTCAAATCGCCTCCAAACTCGCACTGACATGCCGATTTGAAAGCTGAACATTTTCAAACCCAACCTCAGTGTGAACGAGGGCTTAACCTCAGTCATGAAAACTGAAAAAAGCACATATACCCGTGGTGTTTACTTCCCTCTCTCCAAAGCTAAAGCTCTAAGTGTCCTTTCTCTATGGTGCTTCATTCCTCTTATCAAACGAGATAAATTTGCAACGGGGAGGGAGCGCAGCACACAGCTTGTCTATTCAGAAGGCAGCTCTGTATCTTTCCTTTACTCCTATGTACTGTGTGGAGGGGGCCGTGTGCCTTTCCTCCAATCCGTTCTTACAAACTGCAGCTCTCCACCTCCCCTCTGTGCTCCTGACATATGAAGGATTTTAACACGATTCTGCCCTTTTGAAGGGGTGTAGGGAAGAGAAGACTGCAATTAAACAGGCAACACTTATGTAGGAGGATTTGTTTTATCTCTATATCATCTGAGGCTATTCACTTCACTGGGTATAGGACAGTGTTTACAAACACTTTAAAAATCTATTTTTTCCCCATGCCCTAGAAGTTGAGAGAATATCCCTTCAAACAGGTTTTACCCACTGAGAGTTTCCTCGTCTCTTATGTCAACTATAACATTTGTAAAGATTCACCAGAGAAAATATAGAGGGTGAATCTCCCTAGCAGAGAATATTAGGAAGGAAAACATATATAAATGAATGTACAACCTTTAAGGCAAAACCTGTACTGAAAACAATGGGACAAAGCAGTCCTTCAGGTGTGTACAATAACTGACACCTAATGTGTCGTTCATATGAGCAGACATGGAGCAGTAAAAACTAGGTGATTGAGCAGCATTTTTACCTTCGACTGTCCACCCGAACAAGGACATGCAGCTTTTGCAAAATTTAAAAAGCATGCTGCATTCAGCAAAGGTTTTTTAACAAACCATGTCTAAGCAACCGCTTGCAATCCACACCATTACGGCAGTGTGGTGTGGCATACTGCCTCATCACCTCGTGTCAAACACCTCAGGAAAAGTAATCCATTGCATAGCGCTTTTCAGAGGGAAGGCAAGGGCTGCTGCACGTGAACAAGCTCCAAACCTGTCAAACTTCAAAGGTACCAGTAGCGGCAGCCATGTCACCTCTGCACTTGTTCATTGCACAACAATCCAGAATCATCATCCCTGTCCAAACAGGAGGATCTGATAATTGTGATATTTCTGGCTGAGTAAAATCACAAGATTAGCTGTAAATAATTACTAATCCTTTGACAGTTACAAGAGTAAACATATGCATTTCAACTGTGTAGCTAGATGGATGCCTGGAATTCTGTTTTATTCATGCATGCATTTTAAAAACATAAGTAAAAGTGGCTAGGGGCTCCAAAAGCAATCAAAGTATCAGCTATCAAATTAAAGTCTAACCAGATTGGTACCAGTACAGCTGCACCTAAATGTATTAGTTTAGGCAATATGATTTTTAAAGTAAACTTACTACGGATGTTGTCCCATCCCCTACTTCATTGTCTTGTAGTTCTGCCAGTTCACAAAGGACTTTGGCTGCTGGGTGCTCCACTTCCAGCAACTTCAGAATGGTTGCCCCATCATTAGTTATAGTTACATCCTAGAGGAAGAATAATAATGCGTTAACCAAAATAAAAAATAGATTTGTTTCAGCACAAACAAACCTATAGCCATGATGACTATATTTCACTTTTTTATGCACTTGTAGTTTAAAGTAGCTGTTCGTGGAGATGCCCGTCTCACACTTTCCCAGTCTACATAAAGCGGTAGTGAAGTCTAAGTTAAACAAAAAAAAAAAGTGAATAATGTGCACACTGCCCGCGTGGCCTCCCAGGATATGCATCTCACATATCCCAGGATGCATAGTCTTCCATTCAGAAAAAGGGGGGGGGGGGGGTTGGTCTAGCAGCATGTCATTGGGATGCCCGCCCACTGAACCAGGAAGAGGCAGCAGGCCTCTCGATGACATCAGAAATAACGTAGCGGCCCAAGACAGAGCTGTGGCTAGGCATGAGAGGATCTCAGCGTGACTTCAGTGGAAAAGCGAGTATCTGAAATCTGCAGATACCACCTTAAGGTAAGGGGGGGGGGGGGGGGGATGGCGGAAAAAAAAAAAAAAAACACACACACACCCACAAGGAAAACAGAAAAAGCACAGAATCCATTTACTCAATGTTCTGGTAAATTAAACAGAATGGGCTGCCGTTTCTCCAATACGCATGCAACGCAGGTAAACTGTTTTAATGCAATGCCACACTACTTGAAATGAAAGGCAATGCAATGTGTAAATGGTGCATTGCGGCACTGCACCAGATGTGTAAATGGGCCCTAATGTTTTTCCCTCCAGCATTTTACTCTGCAGGGCTCAGAGAATTGTGCTAGAGATCATCAGAGCATTTTTTTTTTTTTTTTTTTTAAATGGGACCAATATAGTCGTTCCTGTAAATGAACACAACCTAAAAGCAGCACAGAAACTATCTTTACAAAATGTGTTCTGTTAATTCATATAAGGGAAAATGAAAAAAAATTAACATACCCCTTCAGACATTAACAGATATTGCTCTATCCCATTAGCATAGCCACTTATCCAAGGGAATGAAAAAGTGGTACTAAAATGGGACAATAGTAAAAAAAAAAAAAAAAAAAAAAAAAAAAACAAACAACTTAATATAATACTGTATGAAAATGGCAATTCACAGCTTACATATTTGGAATAAGCCCTACCAAAAATGAAGATATTTGATATAATGGGTAAGGCGGTCAAGTTTTTCACTGTGTCCGCACTTTAAGATCGGTCACAGTATCGGACAGTCCCTTAAAAGAACCAAACGCCAGTTAGACTAGAAGACTGGTAGTAATTAAGAGCAGTTATGAGCTGGCATACAGGGGCTGCCAGTGCTCAAAATGAGGCATGTCTGTGTTAAGAGGCTGTCATGGATATGACAGTTTCGTGGAAAGGGCTCTATACTCAGACCCATGCATTCCCTGGCTCAAGATTAAGGTAAACAGAGGGGGGTGGGGGCAACCGGCGATGTCAGTCATTGTCTAAATGTGGCAAAACCCATATCTGGAAAATGAGTCACAGGGCAGGCAGACCTGATGGAAGACAAGTCTATCCATCAGGCTCCTCCCACCCAACTGCAAAACTCCTTGGCCACGAGCCTGTTTGTTGATGGGTGCAGTGGCGGAGAGGGAGTGGACCAAAGCAGGACTGTGCAAGTCTAGCATAGACACTTCAACTTCAGTGCCAGCCTCTGAAAGATTCAAGTATGCGTTTTTGACATTGTGTTGCATGCATTGACAATTGTGGTGAAGGCCTGAGGAAATTCTGAAGGTTGTCTACAAGAGACTTTATGATACCCCTCCAAAAAGGTTTAAAATGTTGTCCCTGCTAATATGCTTTCTTGATCGTCCAGGACAGGACATTGCCTTATCTATAGACAAACTAGGTTATATGCTGATACTTAAGGTGATTGGACACTTGCAAACTGTTAGGGGCCTTAAAGTGGATACAAACCCCTCACAAATACTTAAGTGGAGAGAACAGCCTCCGATGATACAGAGATAAAAAATCCTACATAAGTTTTACTTGTATTAGCAACTGTCTTCAGCTTTCTAGACTGAATGTGCACGTCCTTTTCGAATGTCTTTCCCCCCCCGATTCACTTGTGGCAAGGAAGATAGGCCAAACACTGACACACACCTCCCTCTTCACATAGGCAGAAAAAGGGAGAGTTGTGCTGTAAATAGAAAAGAGTTTACAAGCTGTGATACTTGCTAAAGGGGGCAGTACAAGATATTAACTCTGCAGGGTGCCCAAACTTTTGCAGATGCCATTTTTTTGTTTTCTGTTTTTTTGAAAGTGTAAATGATGGAAATAAAATCTAACTTTTGTTGACATATTATAAGAATGTCTACTCTAATTTGATGCATTTTGGAGATGTTTCCATCTTCCCTTGGTTTCTTTATGCACATTAATACAAATTTTTACCTGGGGTGCCCAAACCTTTGATCCCCACTGTACATCCACTTTAAGGGATTTGTCTCTATTGAGGGAGACTTTTGTGGAAAAGCAGAGTTAGACTTACAGGTAAGTCTGAGAGTTTCCAGGACAGCCCATGAGACCTAGGGCTCCTCCTAGCAGGACAGGAAACGCATTTAACCCAACCAGATAAAAGGCCGTCCTATAGTTGTCCCCCTTCAGTATTTCTCGAGAATCGTACAACATCCCTGCAAAACATATGCATAATACAAGACATCACCAGGTGGGATTTTGGCTGTCCTGGAAGACTCTCAGAAAAGGAGTTACCGTTTAGTCCCAACTCAGCTTTTCTCAAGTAGTCTTCCAGGACAGACTATGAGAAGATGAGCCAGAACATACCAGTCTAGGGAGGGACCACTGCCTGGAGAACCTTTCGGCCAAATGCCTGCTCCTGGGAAGAGAGGGGAGGTCCAGGCGATGTTTAACAAAATGTCGCAAAATTAGACCAGGTGGCCGCCTTACATATTTGTTCCAGTGAGGCTCCAGCTCTTTTAGCCCAGGACACGGACAAAGCTCTACTTGAATACGCATTGACAAATAGCTTAGAAACATTTCTAACTCTATAGACTTCAGCAATTGTCTGCTTTATCCACCTGGCTATAGTGGCCTTAGAGGCTTCGTTACCCTTTTGTGTCCCAGAAAAAAAAATTAATAAGGTCTCAGATTTCCTAAAAGTTTTGGTAACCTCTAGGTATGCAAGAACCACCCTTCTGACAACCAAAAAACTAAAATCCCTTTCTTATTTTTAGGAAAATCACAAAAGGTTGGTAGCACAATATCCTGTGATCTATGAAAGGAAGTGGTTACCTTTACCAAAAACCTGGGTGCAGTTTTCAACACCACTCTTGTCGTCCAAAATGGTGAGGAAAAGCTCCCTAATTGAGAGCCTGCAAGTCGCAGACCCTTCAAGCTGACGTAACTGCAACCAGGAATGTAGTTTTTTAATGTGAGCAATTTCACTTAACACTCAGGGGCTCAAAAAGGGAACAGTCACTAAAGCTTGAGGGACTAGAGATAGGTCCCAAGGAGATGTTCTGACAACCATTGGTTTTGGACCTGGCGATTGCCTTGAAAAAAAAAAACCTCACTAGGACAAGCTTTTCCAAAAAGGGAGTACTGGAGGAAAACACCAATGGCCGCAGCCTGAATCTTTAAAGTACTAAGTGATAGACCCTCGTCGGCACCCTCTTGAATAAAATTCCAGAATAGATGAAACCTCGGGAGAAAACCCTCGATTTTCAGACAACCAAGAGTTAAGTTACTTCCAAATTTCGGGAATATATAGATCATGACAGCCTTTTCGGGAATTAACTAGGGTCTTCACAACCTTGTCTGAGAACCCCTGGGAGCTTAGTATCTGCTCTTCAGATACCAAGCGGTTAAGTTTAAAGATGTCACCCGAGGACGAGATACTGGACCCTGAGACAACAGGTCCTGTTTCAAAAAGGAGAAATCACTGGAGGTTTTGAGGCCGGGGCCTGCTGGCGTGAAAAACATGGCCTTTTGGGCCAAAAAGAGGGCCATCATGATCAAAACTGATGTTTTCCAGAAGAAACTTCTGGAGGACTTCTAGGAATGGTCTGACAGGATGGAAAGCGTAGCAAAGGTTAAATGACCAGGGATTCGCAAAAGTGTTGATCCCCAGAGACTGATCCCCTGGATTCAGAGAAAATCTGTTTTGCTGTTTGGGCTGCAAAAAAGGTCCACCTCTGGGGAACCCCACCTGCTGGCAATTTCTGCAAAAATTTATGGGTTGAGGGACAAATTGTCCCGACACTTGGTAGCGGCTGAGGTAATCTGCCAAAACAATTCTGAGTCCCTTTTAGATGATGTGCTGAAATGGAGGCTAGATTCACCTCGGCCGAAAATAGAACCTTTTGGGCTGTGAACTGCCAAGTCTGACTTTTTGTACCCCCTTGTATGTTGAGGTACGCTACTGTTGCAATGTTGTCGGATCAAATCTGCAGATGGCGACCACTGACCTTTGCATGAAAAACTTCTAGGAGGCCCTCTGCACTGCCAGAAGCTCCCTTTGATTTGATAATGCTCTTGCCTTTCACCGGAGACCATTCTCCCTGCGCCATCTAGTTTTGTAGATGGGCTCCCCATCAATAAGAGCTTGCATCCGGCGTTATTCTCTGAGATATTGGAATAACCCATTCCAGCCCTCTGGTCCGGTGAAGTAGTGACCTCCACTACCACAGAGTTGTCTTTACTTCGGAGGGAATTCGTACCTTCAAATTTAAAAGAACTTAAGAGACCCGTCCCAGTTCCTTAGAAGTAACAACTCAAGGCACAGCCAGCAAGCAAGAGGTCATAAGGCCTACCCGCTCTTGAGACATCTGAGCAAGACCCACTGGTTGATTTGCAAGGATGCCATCATTTGAGCTGTTTGTGAAACTTTTTCCCCTGGAGGGAAAATCTTTTGATCCAGTGAGGACCTCTTGTACCTGAGATGGATCACTCTTTGGGAAGGCTTCAGAGAAGACTTCTTTGTTGACTATCCAGCCTAGTGATTGGAGGAACCCCCCCGAACCGTCTGGAGATCCCTCTCTAGTTGCTGACACAACTCTGCCACTACTTGGAGGTCGTTCAGGTAGGGGATGATCATAATTTTTGTCTTAACGGGGCAAACGCTTCCCCCAGGACCTTTGTAAAGATGCGTTGGTTCAATGACAACCTGAAGAGCAGCGCTTGGAACGAAAAATGCCAGGTCTCTGATCCCAACTTTACTGCTAGTCTTAAAAAAACTTTTGGTATGAGGATGAATACAGATGTACAAGTAGGCATTCTTTAAGTCCAACATTGCCATAAAAGCACCCTGGGTAAAGCAGATTCCCTATGGAAAATATTGATTCTATGAGAAAGTATCAATGTGCTTTGATTAAATACTAAAGTTCATGGTATATTTCAGCTAGTGGGCTCTTGCAATGACATTAACGAGTCAATTCTAACACACCTCACTCATACATCCTTTGATCCTTGGCAGTTGGATTTTTGCATATAGGACGACAAACATTGATAGGTGTTTACATATTAAACACCTTTCATTCATTTGGACACTTAAAGCGGAGTTCCGGGCAGAGAAACGTTTTTTTTTTTTGAACATACCCCCGGGACAGTCAGGGCTAGCACATTCCACAATGGCTAGCCTCTGATCTGTCCCGGTTCGCACTTACCTTTTAGAAGAAATACTTACTTAGAAGTTTTCTTCCACAGCGTTTCCATCTCGGTTGTGGGCAGCTGAAGCCGGCGCGGTCCTCTTCTCTGTCTTCTTCCGCATCTTCGTGTCCCAGAATGCGCTGCACCGGCCCCTCTCGTCACTTCCGGTGCGGCGCCGCATTCCTAAACAGCTTCTGGGCATGCCCAGAAGCTGTTTAGCAGGGGAATGCGGCGTCGCCCGGAAATGACGAGCAGGGCCGGTGCGGTGCATTGATTCCTGGGAGCTATGACATTTAGCTCCCAGGAATCATTGCGAGGCAGGAAGTGACGGGGAGAGCCTCGGCGCTGGAGGAGGAAGCTGTCATAGGTGAGTATTTACGATCGTCAATTACAAGGTGAGTTTAAAAAAAAAAAAAAAAATCTAACTATCCAATTCCTTTTCAGGTTAGGCTGAACTAGCGGACGGGCACAAAAAAAAAATATCGTTTTTGTGCCCGGAACTCCGCTTTAAGTTAGGCTTTGCATAGAGATTACAGAAAAACACCTGAACACAATTGACAATTGCTTACATTAACACATCAGACAGCTGAACAGCTTAATGGTGTTAAGTGAATTTCGAGCACATCTGCTGGGTGTGGGGTGGGTGCTTCCTTCTCTCAAATGGAACCCAATTTTAGTTAGCAGAGACATCTGTAATCCTGCCTCATTTTCTTCTAGAGTCTTGCTTACCTCCTGTATTAGCAGGGAGAATTTTTTTTAACTTTGACAGGTTTTTATGGGGGGGGGGGGGGGGGGGGGACCTAGCAATCTGAAAGCTAAAGCTCCCACAAACAAATCCTGTTTAGAAAGCACCCCTTTTGTCCCTACCTGCTGTTTTTCTTCAAACCCAAGCCCAGCACTTTTTCTGCAAGTCCTCGAGTGCCAAAACTAGTAAAGCATGACGCCATGCTCCCCTCATCGTGACAGGACACCCCCACTTTGTGGCGGGACATTTGTCAGCTTTCTGGGACATCTGGATTTAAGACTGGGTCAGGGGCATCATCAAGGTACAGCGTTTCGCTCTCTGCCTCTCATTGATCACTCCAATCTGGCTTCTTCTACACAAAAGTTGGAGGAGCTGCATGCTGGTCTTTAGTAATTGTTATTGTTTACCCTACAGGTCTTTTTCCTCTTTCCACAGAAAACAAGGTTTTAGGGGGGGGGGTTTTACTCCAACTTATTCATGGTTTGCAAAAGAAAATAGGCAACATTTCTCGTTTACATAAACTGAAGTCCCTAAACGTTCCTTGGTATTCGGAAGTTTCAGGTGGAATCAGCCAGATCAATCACTGCCTGCCTACCAGCAGGGGGGATCTAGTGGTATCAGTAGACATCAAGGATGTCTACTTGTACATTACCATTTTCCCCCCACAACAGTGATATTTAGGTTTTGAGGTGAGTGACTGTCTTAATTTGTGGCTCTACCCTTTGGCCTTTCCATTGCATCTCAGGTCTTCACAAAGGGCTTGGCACCTGTTTTGGCTCTTCTTCACTCCCAGGATGTTCACATTGTGGGCTACCGGGCTGACCAGCTGCTGAAAGATTGCGCCATTTAAGCTTTGAATGCCAGCATGCAGAATTCCAGGTGGATCCTCAGACGTCTGTGCTTGAATTCTACTTAAGGCTGGTCGTGGACAAAAACTACTTCCTTTTACCCCCTCATAAAAGATCAGGTCCCTCTGCTCTTTAGTGCGATACTCCTATCCGGACGTGGCCCCTCGGTGCGCTTTTGCATGAGAATACTGGGTCTGATGGTAGCCTCATTTGAGTCAGTACTGCCCAATTCCACTCCAGGGGGCTGCATATCAGCATTCTGTCTGCTCAGAACAAGCAGACAGAGTGTGGCGCACCGACCTAGTGCATTACCACTAAAAAGGTTTATTAAAATTCAAAAATGACATACATTATACTCAAACAATTGTAGTAGATAGCACACATATAAACACGATCTGACAAATCATCTCCAAAGTAGCCTAGGCACTCCACAGTGCTGGATGACGTGCTGGTGTCCACACGAATCTGGTTAGGCTGACGCGTTTCAAGGGAGAACCCTCTTCCTCAGAGCCCAAAAGTGCTACTCAAGCACTTCTTCAGTCAAGCCTGGATCAGTATCCGGCCTTCAGGACACTCAAAGGACAGATGTTGGCCTTGGCTAGCCTTTTCTAGTTTCCCTTGGCCTCTCATTCCCTGGTGAAAATTTATGCAGGGAGTCGCTCATTTACCTCCTCCTAGACACTCTTCAGTGATGTCATTTGATCTCAATAAGGTGCAGGCAGCAGAAACCACCTTTTAAAACCTATTCTGGATATTCAGTAAGCCAATAACACCCATAAGATTTTTTATGATGCCATCCTTTCCGCTGGGCATGTATCAGAACCAGTACCATTATATAGTAAGGAACACCTTTTTGGTGTTGCAGAAAGATCATGATGTCCTGAAACCTGGAATCATTTTGAGACCCAAGACATCTTTTTTGCCTAAATTAGTCTCCTTTCATCTTAACCAGGATATTGTTATACAATCTGTCTGGCATACAAGCACCCAATAGACGGAGCAGTTTAATGTGCATGTTAACCTGTAGCTACGGCATCTTTCAGATTTTCACCCTGATCTTTCCAACAGTTCTCAATGGCATTCTGCTTCTCATTCCACCAACACTAGATGACTGCTACATATTGTTGGATCCTCTTTCCTACAAGGTAAGGTTCCCACCCCCCCCCCCTTTCCTATTAAGGACCACTGTGGGAATTTTAGGCTTTTCAGCATCAATTTATTAGATTTGCAAGGCTGGCACCTGGGGTTCTGCTCACACGTTTGCCAAGTCTCTGCTTATGCAGATCTAACCTTGTTTGCTTCTGGGTGGGCCTGTTAGTATTTGCTCTGTTCCTGGCCTTTTAATGTATTGCTTTTGGACATGGTCCTAGCAGTCTATGGATACGTTTGTGTCTCATATTGAATGATCAAAAAAAAAAAAAAAAAGTTGAACTGCAATGCATGTGAATTGGAAATATGTTGCATTAATTAGACTGTTGGGGTACCATTCAAATTAAGTAATATAGCAGCATGTCCATGCATGTAACGTACATTGAAGTAACCCTTGTGTTACTGCAAAGCACTAGCATGGAGAAATGTAAAAAGATCCTAAACGTGGGAGGGGCATCTGGGTGATTAGTTTAGCCTATATAGAAGACCTGTACAGCATATTATAGCATTTTACCACCAATTTATAAACTAAACCAACAAAGAAATATCAAACCTTTTAAAATGCTTACCCCAATATCATCCACCAACATTTTATCAAGACCAACAGGACCAAGTGAGCTTTTCACAATATTAGCAATGGAAGCTGCTGCCATAACTGAAAAAAAATATATAGACATTAGCAATGAAAGCTGCTTCAATAACTGAACTTGTACTACTAAAATGTTATCTGTTAAAGTGGAAAAAAACAAAAAAACAAAAGCCTATGTAGATTTACATAGGAATTTTTTTATGTTAATTCATAAAGGAGAAGCTTGACATCTCCTTCAGATTGTAACTGGCTTCTATTCCCCAACAGCATAGCCACCAGTTCCATATAGTGGAAGAGTGGTACTAAAATGGGGTGATCTTAAAGCATTCTATGCATGAAGTTAAAAAATGCCTGTGTGCAGAAGCCCCTCTAATACTTACTGAGATCATCTTAATCCAGCGATGTTGCAGGAGTGTGTCAGCTGCCCGGGACTCCCCTCCTCACTGGCTAAGGCAGCAGTGCAGCGCAATTGGCTCCCGCTGCTGTCGGTCAGGGGGGAGAGGGGATAGTGTCTGAATGCTTGCTGTGGGGCCACTCAACAGAAAGGAGGGGCCAGAAGCACAGAACAGAACAGGTAAATATTATTGGATTTTTGTCTTACCGTAAAATCCTTTTCTCTGAGGTTCACTGACAGATACAGCTCCTTGTCTTCATGGGCTGATGCTGTGCTCTCTTCAGGAGTAGGTCTAGGCGTAAACCTTTTTGGTTACGCCCCTGAAGAAGTCCCAGAGGGTATACCATCACTTCCTGCTACAGGACTTCAGTTTGTAACAAGCAGTGTCAAAAGAACACATAACCCAACAGAGGGGTGGCTGCTGTATCCGTCAGTGAACCTCAGAGAAAAGGAATTTATGGTAAGACAAAAATCCAGTTTTCTCTTTCGTTCACTGACGGACACAGCTCCATGTTTTCTAGACCATTGAGATGTCCCAAAGCAGTGTCAACATGAGGGGTGTAAACACCACCATATACATAGAATTCCCAAAAAGGCTAAACATAGCAACCCAGGTAAAAACAGGGGCTCAACCAGAACTGGAGCATACCACCAGGAAAAAGTTACACCCTCAAGAAGCAGAAGCCTCTGCAACTGCAGCCTGCAAAACTTTGCGGCCAAAAACCGCAGCTGAAGATTCAAGTACATCCACCTTATAAAACTTTGTGAATGCATGTGCAGATGACCAGGCAGCTGCTTTGCACACCTGAACCACTGATGTCTGATGCGGAAGGCCCAGGAGGCACCGAACGCCCTCATAGAATGTGCCTTAACCAGAAAAGGAGGAACCTGACCCTTAAAAGAATAGGCCTGCACCACCGTCTGACTGATGCACTTGGAAATGGTCACAGTAGACGCTGCCTGCCCCTTATTAGGTTCATCCGTAAGAACAATGATTCGGATTTCCGAATCGGCTCAGTCACCGCTAGGTACACTCGGATCGCCCTGACCACATCCAAGGAATGTACAGAAATTTCCTTAGGATGTTTCGGTTTAGACATAAGGACGGTAACGCAATATCTTCATTCAAATGAAACCCTGAGACAACCTTAGGAAGGAACGCCTGACAGGGTCGCAACACCACTCTGTCCCTATGAATCACCAGGTAAGGCGACCGACAGAACACCACAACCAACTCCGATACCCTACATGCGGAAGTAATAGCGACTAAAATGGCCACCTTGTGCAACAGAGTGAGCAGAAGAAGTTCTCAAATATTTTCAAAGGGAGGCTTTTGAAGCACCGACAGTACCAAATTGAGATCCCACGGAGGCACCAGGGATCGCACCGGAGGAGCCAGATGGTGAACCCCCTGCACAAAAGTGTGAACCAAGAACGTTGCCACTAACGGCCTTTGGAAAAATATAGCCAAAGCGGAAATCTGGCCCTTGATGGTACCCAGAGCCAAACGTTGATCTACACCCAGTTGTAATACCTACAGACGAGACACAGAAAAAGAACGGGGAGGAAGCAGATCGTCCAGGTAACCCAGTACTGCGATTTTTTCTGAAGAAAACGCTGATGCCCGACATATATTTGAATATGAAGATAAGCGTCCTTGACAACAGAAGATCTCCTTGATGAAGGAAAGCTACTACTGTGCTGATGGACTCCATCTGAAATTTCTGAACCCGCACAAAGTGGTTCAGAGCCTTGAGGTCCAAGATCGGATGAACCTTGCTATCCTTCCTGGGAACTGTAAACGGATTTGAATAAAAACCTTGAAAACATTCGGACTCTGGAACCGGCACAATGACTCTTTGTGCTAACAGGTCCTGTACCGCCCCGTAGAGGCCCTGTAGCCAATCATGAAACAGGCGCAGGATGGAAGGAAAGAACAAGGACCGAAACTCACTCTTGTAACCGAACCAACTCGCGGACCCATCTGTCCTGAATGATCACGGTCCACGGATCCGGAAAAAGGCGAAGACGTCCCCCCCACCCCAGATGCGGGTGAGGGCACCCCTTCAGGGTGGGGAAGCCTGCGGAACCAGAAATGCCAGTTTTTGACTTACCATTCCAGGATGTCTTGGAGACTCCAGCAATGTTAGGGGTGGATCTCAAACCCATTTTCTGCAATCCAGACGGACAAAAGGGCCGATTGTGAGCCGAAAAGAAAGGACCACGTTTATGATGCGGTCCCTTGCCCTTAGAAACCTGTGGCCCCCGTAAGACCCTTAATGATCTCTTCCATAGAGGCCCTGAACAAACAGTCACCTACAAAAAGTAGGTCAGCACCTTTTTAGAAGCCTGGTCGACCGACCAGTATTTCAACCATATCATACGGTGAAGAATCACCACCGTCACAGATACCCTGGTGGGCCGCATCCAAAGATGCATCACAAATGTACTGTAACCCCTGGATAAACTGATCCGCCAGCTCAGGAGGCTGTCGACTTCTTTCCAGATCATGGCGTAAAACTTTTGCCCATTTCGTTAAGGTCTGGGATAATAAGGTGATAGCAAACACTGGCCTCAACATTGAACTAGCCATAGTGAAGAGATACCAGGACCAGAGCCTCAGCTCTCTTGTCCACGGGATCCTTAAAGAATGGAAAATCCTCCACCAGCAAAAGCATAGCCTTATTTTACCTGGAAACCTCAGAGTCAACCGACGGTGGAACAGTAAGTTTCTTCAGGAGAAACTCCTCAAAGGGATATCTCCTAGCGAAGCGCTTGGGTATTCCAACCATGCGTTTCGGGGAACCCCACTGACTAGTGACAAGCTCGTCAAAATAGACAGGAAAGGGTAACACATTTGAAGATTTGCAGGTGCCAAACCGCAGGCGGCGTTGCCAACTCAGCATCAGCTGAGTCCTTCAATTTTAAAGTTTCCCGCATTAACAATTAGGGCCTCCACCAGCGCTTTTTCATGCGCCGCTGCGGAGGAAGAAGACTCGTCCTCACTGTTAGAGCACTCAGCATGCGTGTATACAGACCCAGTGGGCTGACTCACGCCGCAGCGGCCAAATCCACCTCAGACCCTGCGGAGGCAGAGGATACAGAGTCAAGGGACAAGTGAGGGCAACCATATACAGGGGAAACCCGCTGTGGAGGTGGGGGGGGGGATGTAAGGGGGAGGTTGGACACAGGAGGGGGGCCTACCATCCCCAAGGAGAGCCCGCAACCACCCAAACAATTCCAAAAGAAAGGAGGGGGGAGGAAACACTACTTACCACACCACGGCACCAGGTCGACGCTACTCCCAGCAGTTCACCGCACCATCTTGGAATGGGGGATGCTACGGCCTGAGTTGCGCTGCAACTCTGTTCGTGACCAGGGCTATGCGACCTCGTGAGATGTTTCACTCGTCGGCCAGCCCCCTTCCAGTTAGGCTATGTTGCGGCCAACCTAGCGCAGAGCTAACAGTTGGGTCAAGCTCGCAGGCCAGACTAGGAAGACCATGAGGATCTAGGATACCCCGTGCGTCTGTTGATTGTAGTTCACACAGGAACAAAAAAAGAAAAAAAAAAATCCATATAAAAAAGGAAAGAAGGCCAGGACAGCAAATCCCAACAGAGAGCCAGCAGGTCCTTACTCTCGACTAGGTTTTCGCCTAGTCCTACTCAAGAGAGCAGCATAAGCCTAAATGGTCAAGAAGACATGGAGCTATGTCAGCCAGTAAACGAAAGACTTTTTTTTTTTTTTTTTTTTAAACAAAAACATAAGAATTTACAATCACTTTAATGGAAAAAAAAACCCTGTCACTAATATGTAGGCTGCCACTGCTGACCCTTACTATTGAGTATGTTCACTGCATCTCTGTCCCAATCCAAAAGTTTCAATACATTGTTTCTGAACAGGAGCAAAGATGAAAAAAAAAAAAAAAAAAAAATTATCAAGGATGGAGTGCGAGGCAACCACCATTTTAGAACGTAGTCAGCAAGATTGAAGAGCGGAGAGTTTTCTTCACATATATTTTAGGATTACTCTAACATTTAGCCAAACTGTATAAACCTGCTAAAAGATGCTGTGAACACACTACATAAAAATGCAGCAACACAGTTTACATACGTACATAGACCCTATTGGTCACCGCCACTGCCCAGTCACCATTTACACATTGATGTTTATATGTACGTTCTGAATGAGACATTCATGGCACTTCCATATCTCTGTGCACGCGCGCACAAAACACGTTCAGGAAGATTTGAGAAATAGGTCAGAGACTTTGTTCCCACTTTTCTTGTGCATGGGGCAGCCCATTGAGATGGGCAGGCTGCCCTACACTTCACCAGTACACCTGTGGGTGTGAACCTAGCCTTAGGCCATATTCACACTGACATTAGGAATAGGTGCTTGGGATGCGTTTTTAACCACTCCCAAACATCTAGCAAAGCAGCCTACAATGGATAATATGGACAACGAACAGAGATGTGCACCTTTTGGGTTGCTTCCTGTTACTGTGCGACAAAACTGGGGGGTGTGGGGGAGACTGCAGAGACACTGTTGGAGAAGGGTGTAATTGGTAATTGCTAGGGGCACTGTAATATAAAGTAAAATAATCATTATAGTGCCCTTTTATATCACATTACCCCCTTAACAGTGCAGTCCCTTTTACATTAATGTAGGGGGCACTGTGATGTAAAGGGGACTGCACTATAAAGGGGCACTGATGTAAAGGAGAACCAAGGACACTGATAAAGGGAGGACTGTGCTGTAAAGTGGGGCTGAGGACAGACTCCCGTGAATAGCCCCCCCAAGTACCTTGGAAAAATGATTGCCGTGAAACTGCCCCCTGGTGCCTAAAAGGTTGGGGACGGCTGCCCTAAAGAATAATATGGGAAGTGGATAGAGCTGTTAACATTTGAAAAACATAGCATTTGCGTTGTGCAGAAAAAAGGATATATTTGGGGAGGAGTTGAAGCTTGTAAACTCTCTCTATTCAAGTCTATGGTAACGCAGTATAAACGTGCCTGCATCGTTCAGGCTCCGTTCACGCATAGGGGGGTTTTGAATTGCAGGCAGAAAGGCCATGACCGTACCTGCAGTCTCAAAACGTGCGGTTAAAATATCAAATCGCATATCAGCATGTTCAGGTGTCATTCATTTCTATGGCAACTAAAAATGCGGTGCAATTCTGCCACGATTGTTGCATGAGCACGCAAACTAAATTGCACTTTGCCTAAAAGAAGTTTCAGAACTTTTGAGCATAGCGCAATTTGGTTTCTGCCAATGCAGCGCAATTTGTGGCGTGGCAGAACCGCATGTTTTTAGTTGCCATTGAAATGCATGGCACCTGAACACGCTGATGTGCGATTTGACATTTTAACAGCGTGTTTAAAATAATGGGCAGAATTGTAGCGATTTCGCCTGCGATTCACAACGCCTCTGCGTGAATGGAGCTGTAAAGCGTGTTTGACAAGCATCAAATATCAGTGAGGTGGAAAAAAGGAACCCCCCCATCCCCCCCAATAAAAAAAAAATCACTTCAACAAGCCTTGGGGAAAAAAAAAAAAAAAAAAAAAAACACCATACGGTAAAGTGGAAGTAAATTCAGGATTTATATTTTTTTACTTCCAGGAAAGCTTATAATAAAGCTTACCTTTAGGTTAAATGAATAACTCCTAAAAATGCACTGTTGAGGAGATATTTGTTGAAGGAACGGCATACCCATGCTGTCCCTTTAGAGCTCTGTGCTGCAGCTATGAAAGGCACGCTCATGCACAGTTGTGACCTCATCAAGACTTGGCCAGCCAAGCGGCCACAGCCCAGAAGATGAAAGCCACTGGCAACAGCATGCCGCTGGATGGCTTTATTTCAAGGTAAGCCTTTCATAATGTGAAAGTATGTGATGCCCACTAGTACATTATGCCTTTACCTTGAAGGGAGAACTTTTTTTTTTTAACTCTACAAATTTACTAATGCTTTAACCTCCCTGGCGGTATGATTATTTCAGGTTTTAGGTGCTGAAAGCGGTACATTGTTTTGCATAGAAATCTGTTTTACATTTTAAAACTCACCTTCCCCTGCGATCCTCTGCCATCCTCCTCCTGTGTGCTCGGCCGATGCCGGCACCTGTCTTCCGGTTCCCTTCCCTGCAAGCGTTGCGAAGCAGGGGGGTGGAACCAGTGGCAAATTCAAAAGTTTAAATAAATACACAAATGACATGATACAAAGTTGTTATCCTAACGGATTACACTGTATCATGCCATTTCACCACAGGATTGCACCTGGTGACTTTTCCAGTGCCCTGCCTGTGCTTTTCCAGTTCTTTGTGCCTGGAAAATAGAGAACGACCATGGCGTCCATAAAGCGTTATTTTGCGCAAAAGCGCTTTTAGGCTAATTGGAAAAGAGCGACAGCAAAATGGAGTTACTTGAAGAACTGAGCAATAGCGATTCGTGGGAAAATTCGTCATCAGGTACGGAAAGTGACGACAGGGACGATTCTGATGTCTCTTTCTGGCACATAGCTCCGTTGGAAATTCTGAAGAATCATTTGATATACTTCCCAAATTCCACAAGCTATGTGCCAGAAACAGGGCCGCTGATAGGGCAGTACAACCAGCCCTGTTGTACCGGGCCCGGTCCTATCAGCAACACTGTGGGGCCCGGGCAGCATTACAGTTTTTTGCTGCATTCAATAAAAAAATAAAAAAAACTGGCTTGCTAAACTTCTATCCCGCTCCTACTTGTTTATGGAGCGGGGTTATGCCATTTTCTTGGGCTCCTTTAGGTCAACAGAGGGGCCCAGGTGCGCACAGAAAATGGACTATTTCTTCATTTTCGGGGGTGCATGTACACAATGCTGCCCTGCTACTCCCTGCAGTCCCAGCCGGCGGAGTGATACTCTGATTCTCCATCCAGTGCCCGCCTCCAGTTCTCACTTGCTAAGATGTGAGGAGGCTGACAGGAAGCATCTGAAGATCGTGGCTGCTCTGGACACAGTGAGTGAATAATAGAGCACAGAATCCTCACTGAGTCCTCCTGTGTATCTCCCAGCACAGCAGGTTATTTAGCATGTCATTAGCATTACAACAATCATCACAGGCACAGGCTGATGCTTTAACATGGCTCTGTGTCACATGGCTGCTGAGGGTGCTAACTTTGTATAGCTATGCTGGGTTATAGTCTGTAACACTCAGTACAGCCATAAGTACAGCCATAAGTTAACACAGTCAGCAAGCAGCCATGTGACATAGAGCCATGATAGAGCACAAGCTTACTGTGCTGCCTGTGATGATTTCTGATGATTTTTGTAATGCTAATGATCATAAGACCGTGAGATGCTTCATTAGAACTTCAGTTGGGGGAGCAGTAAACGTGCAGTGGAGCTGCATTTTTACCACCCCAAACCAATCCCCTTTAACCACTTCCTGTCCATCGACGTATCAGTACGTCACTAGATTGGAAAGGTAATATTTGGGTTATCACTGCAGCAATGATGGAGAGATCATTTGTTAGCCCCAGAAATTCTGCACAAAGTAAATGTAATCCTAGTAGCTAAGAAGCCCCTGGATTACTTTTACAGGCAGTGGAAGGGTGTCCCACCCCTGCCTTTAAGATGTGACTAATAGCATTCGATTCCTGTGACACAGTGAGAGGGATGGATGGCGTTCCGCCCACTGTGTGATGTCAGAAACCCGAAGCGACAAGGATTTCGCTTCCGGTTTCGGTCTGAGGTAAACAAGCCATTACCGGCTTGAACAAGCATCTGATCAAATCCATCTTGGTTTAATCGGATGCTTTGGAGGCCAGAGGACAGATATGGGGTCATCTCTCAAAAAAGAGGACCTGTTATGGCCCATGCTATCACAACGGATGATTTTTATTCCTTGTAAAAGCAAAAAAAGAAAGAAAAAAAAAATTAAAGATACAGAGTGATTTTTTTTTTACATTTCTAATGTAAATACAATTAAAAATAAATAAAAAATACAATTAAAAATTAAACTGCCCCTGCTCTTTGGTGCTTAGGCGCAATTGCAAACGCACACATTGGCCCTGCACGCATGTGTAAACCGCAACAAACCTGCATTTTGTTTCCAGACGGGATCAGGGGCGGGGACAGGGGTGGGGTCAAGGGCGTGGTTGGAGGGGCCCCGTCTGGTAGGCTGTACGGGGCCCCATAATTTCTAACAGCAGCCCTGGCCAGAAAGAGACATCAGAATCTTTGCTGTCGTCACTTTCCGTACCCGATGATGAATTTTCCCACGAATCGCTATCGCTCAGTTCTTCGAGTAGCTCAGTTTCGCTGTCGCCGTTTTCCAGTTTGTTTAAAAGCGATTTTGCACAAAAAAAAAAGAAACGCTTTTTGGACACCATGGTCGTTCAAAATTTTCCAGGCACAAAGCACTGGAAAAGCACAGGCAGGGCACTGGAAAAGTCACCAGGTGAAATCCTGTGGTGAAATGGCATGATACAGTGTAATCCGTTAGGATCACAGCTTTGAATCATGTCATTTACTGTTTTTACACTTTTGATTTGCGCCGATTCCTCCCCCCTGCATCACAATGCTCGCAGGGAGGGACCTGGAAGGCAAGAGCCGGCAATTGACCATACACAGAGCGGGGAGAAACTAAGGACGACAGGGAAGCGCAGGGAAGGGGAGTAATGTTCTGGGGTAATCCCGAGTGTGGCTCGGGGTTACCGCTTTTGGTACTGAAAATTAACCCCAGAGCCACATTCAGGAATGCCGCCAGGGAGGTTAATGCTATAGGTGTGCTGGTTCATTAGAATATTTTTGCATTTGTGACCTTAGGGAGATTTCCTATGCCTTTGTGACAACCGCACAGGAGGGGGCATCTGCTGTCTGTGATCCTCCACCACTTCCTCTTCCTGCGACAAGCCAACAAGGGAGGGGGCATCTACTGCCTGTGATCCTCCACCACTTCCTCTTCCTGTGACAACCCCACAAGGGAGGGGGCATCTGCTGTCTGTGATCCTCCACCACTTCCTCTTCCTGCGACAACTGCACAAGGGAGGGGCATCTGCTGCCTGTGATCCTGCATCACTTCCTATTTCTGTGACAACGGCACAGGAGAGGGGCCTGTAACGTTAAAAAACCATACCCCGTGAAGAAACCATACCCTCGTCACTTCCGGTCTGAAACAGCTGAGCAGCGCAGTAGTGCGCATGCTCAGAGCCCCGGATACGTGATTGAAGAAGAAAGAATTTGAGAAGTGCGCATGCTCGGTGGGCATGAAATTATCACGGCACTGTTTCTAATGTAATACTTGCGGCGGGTACATTAAAACACTTCGGGTGCAACATAAATCATGTCCTCTCCTATCGCTGTAACTTCCCTCATCTCCGGTAATAAATATAAAAGCGGCGGCGGGAGTATGAGCTGTAAATGTGACGGCGATCGCGGCTCCGTGATCCGCTTTTATATTTATTACCGGAGATGAGGGATGTTACAGCGATAGGAGAGGACATGATTTATGTTGCACCCGAAGTGTTTTAATGTACCCGCCGCAAGTTTAACTACCGTGAGAAATCCATACCCTCCGTAGCGGAACCGGAAGTGACGAGGGTATGGTTTTCTCACGGGTATAGTTTTTTCACGGAACAGGGGCATCTGTCTGTGATCCTCCACCACTTCCTCTTCCTGCAACAAGCCAACAAGGGAGGGGGCATCTACTGCCTGTGATCCTCTACCACTTCCTCTTCCTGTGACAACCCCACAAGGGAGGGGGCATCTGCTGTCTGTGATCCTCCACCACTTCCTCTTCCTGCGACAACTGCACAAGGGAGGGGCATCTGCTGCCTGTGATCCTGCATCACTTCCTATTTCTGTGACAACGGCACAGGAGAGGGGGCATCTGTCTGTGATCCTCCACCACTTCTTCCTGCGACAACCGCACAAGGGAGGGGCATCTGCTGCCTGTGATCCTCCACCACTTCCTATTCCTGTGACAACGGCACAGGAGAGGGGGCATTTGCTGTCTCTGATCCTCCACCACCTCCTATTCCTGTGAAAACTGCACAGGGGAGGGGGCATCTGTTGCCTGTGATGCTGCACCACTTCCTATTCCAGTGACAACCGAACAAGGGAAGGGGTATCTGCTGGCTGTGAGACTCCACCACATCCCATTGCTGTGACAACCAAACAGGGGAGTGGGGCATCTGCTGACTGTGATCCACCACTTCCCATTCCTGTGACAAACCGGAAATGAGAGATCTTACCAATGAGGCAGCATGACAAGGGAATCTGATCCCCTCCCCCACACCATCCAAATGAAAGAAAAGGGCTTTGGCTGCAGGCGCACTTTATCATGACTACCAGGGGGCATCACCTATGTATATATTGCTCACCATCTTACAATAAGGTTAATTTCCGCCGATTATAGGTGAAATACGTGCCAGAATTTGCTGAAATTAACTTTAATTTTAAGATGGTGGGTAATACACAAAGGTATAATCTACAAAGAGACCCCAGAGCAGGTCTGGTAAAACCCACCTATTCCCATCCCTCTCCCTGTCCCAGAGAAGGCCATGCAGTGTACAGAGCGGTGTCCCCACATGGCACTGCGCACCCAGCATGCTCTCCTCTACCCCCATTGTGAAGAGAAGCGCTGACTCAGCCTAGGCCGCCCCGCCACAGTCCCTGCATTCACCATTCTGGCTCCTGACGACATCTCCGGAGCTGCGCTCTCCGAACACGGCTAACGGGCCTTCCATCTTCTTCTTGCTCGTATCCCGGCTACAACGTGCTTCCCCAACCGCCGCCCGCCTGCAATGCACGCTGGGTAACTCCGCCCCTTCACTGCGTGCTTAGCAACTAGGCCCCGCCTAATTCAGACACCCCTCAAGTACCACAAAAGGAACAGAAGAGCTAAGAAGATGGACGCGCTGTGTGTCAGGAGCGAATGGGTTAGGAGCGTGTTACGTCATGGGATGGGGGCTTAACCATCCGATACGGCGCCGTAAAACGGAAAGAATGTTCTAGCGTGTATTGGAGGACGCGTGCATGTGTGCCGTGCGCGAGGATTAGCTGCACGGGAGCGCGCTCCAGTTTTCTCAGTACAGTATTGTTACTAAGACGAATACAAAAGAATATCACTAACAAAAAACGGTCACTGTGGCAATGATAGTAGAAAATGACCATCACTGTGGTAATAATAATAGAAAATAACTGTCTCTGTGGTTTTAAAAATAGAAAATAACCGTCACTGTTGTATAAAAAATAACCATCTCTGTGGTAAAAATAGTATAAAATAACCGTCTCTGTGATAATAACAATACCTGTCACTGTGGTAATATTAGTATAAAATAACCAACTGTGTTTTAACAATAATACTCTGCTCAAAAAATTAAAGGAACACTTTTTATTCAGAGTATAGCATCAAATCAATTAGACTTCTGGGATATTGATCTGGTCAGTTAAGTAGCAGAGGGGGTTGTTAATCAATTTTAGCTGCTTTGGTGTTAATGAAATTAACAACAGGCGCACTAGATGGGCAACAATGAGACAACCCCCAAAACAGGAATGGTTTTACAGGTGGAGGCCACTGACTTTTTTCCCTACTCATCTTTTCTGACTGTCTTTCACCAGTTTTGCATTTGGCTAGGGTCAGTGTCACTACTGGTAGCATTAAGCGATTCCTGGATCCTATAGAGGTTGCACAGGCGGTCAGTGGCGGCTGGTGCTCAAAATTTTTGGGGGGGCGCAAAAAGGAAAATGTAATAGGTATTGCTTCGCGTCAAAAAACGCAGTAAAAAATTGCGTGACTTTGAAGTCATGGTACAGGCATGGCACAGGTGATGGTACAGGCATGGCACAGGTGATGGTATAGGCATGGCATAGGTGATGGTACAGGCATGGCACAGGAGATGGTATAGGCATGGCACAGATATGGTACAGGCATGTCACAGGTCATGGTACAGGAGATGGTATATGCCCCCTTTCAATGCAGTGACCAGCGTACATGCCCCCTTCAATGCAGAGTTCAGCGTGCGTGCCCCCTTCAATGCAATGAACATTGTGCTGTGCCCCCTTCAATGCAATGAACACTGTGCTGTGCCCCCACAATGCAGAGTTCAGCGTGCATGCCCCCTTCAATGAAACTGTGCTGTGCCCCCTTCAATGCAATGAACACTGTGCTATGCCCCCTTCAATGCAATAAACACTGTGCTGTGCCCCCTTCAATGCAATAAACACTGTTCTGTGCCCCCTTCAATGCAATGAACACTGTGCTATGCCCCCTTCAATGCAATGAACACTATGCTGTGCCCCAACAATGCAGAGTTCAGCGTGCGTGCCCCCTTCAATGCAACTGTGCTGTGCCCCCTTCAATGCAATGAACACTGTGCTGTGCCCCCACAATGCAGAGTTCAGCGTGCATGCCCCCTTCAATGCAACTGTGCTGTGCCCCCTTCAATGCAATAAACACTTTGCTGTGCCCCCTTCAATGCAATGAACACTGTGCTATGCCCCCTTCAATGCAATAAACACTGTGCTGTGCCCCCTTCAATGCAATAAACACTGTGCTGTGCCCCCTTCAATGCAATGAACACTGTGCTGTGCCCCCACAATGCAATGAACACTGTGCTGTGCCCCCTTCAATGCAATAAACACTGTGCTGTGCCCCCTTCAATGCAATAAACACTGTGCTGTGCCCCCTTCAATGCAATGAACTCTGTGCTGTGCCCCAACAATACAGAGTTCAGCGTGCGTGCCCCCTTCAATGCAACTGTGCTGTGCCCCCTTCAATGCAATGAACACTGTGCTGTGCCCCCACAATGCAGAGTTCAGCGTGCATGCCCCCTTCAATGCAACTGTGCTGTGCCCCCTTCAATGCAATAAACACTTTGCTGTGCCCCCTTCAATGCAATGAACACTGTGCTATGCCCCCTTCAATGCAATAAACACTGTGCTGTGCCCCCTTCAATGCAATAAACACTGTGCTGTGCCCCCTTCAATGCAATGAACACTGTGCTGTGCCCCCACAATGCAATGAACACTGTGCTGTGCCCCCTTCAATGCAATAAACACTGTGCTGTGCCCCCTTCAATGCAATGAACTCTGTGCTGTGCCCCAACAATACAGAGTTCAGCGTGCGTGCCCCCTTCAATGCAACTGTGCTGTGCCCCCTTCAATGCAATGAACTCTGTGCTATGCCCCCTTCAATGCAATGAACACTATGCTGTGCCCCAACAATGCAGAGTTCAGCGTGCGTGCCCCCTTCAATGCAACTGTGCTGTGCCCCCTTCAATGCAATGAACACTGTGCTGTGCCCCCACAATGCAGAGTTCAGCGTGCATGCCCCCTTCAATGCAACTGTGCTGTGCCCCCTTCAATGCAATAAACACTTTGCTGTGCCCCCTTCAATGCAATGAACACTGTGCTATGCCCCCTTCAATGCAATAAACACTGTGCTGTGCCCCCTTCAATGCAATAAACACTGTGCTGTGCCCCCTTCAATGCAATGAACACTGTGCTGTGCCCCCACAATGCAATGAACACTGTGCTGTGCCCCCTTCAATGCAATAAACACTGTGCTGTGCCCCCTTCAATGCAATAAACACTGTGCTGTGCCCCCTTCAATGCAATGAACTCTGTGCTGTGCCCCAACAATACAGAGTTCAGCGTGCGTGCCCCCTTCAATGCAACTGTGCTGTGCCCCCTTCAATGCAATGAACACTGTGCTGTGCCCCCACAATGCAGAGTTCAGCGTGCATGCCCCCTTCAATGCAACTGTGCTGTGCCCCCTTCAATGCAATAAACACTTTGCTGTGCCCCCTTCAATGCAATGAACACTGTGCTATGCCCCCTTCAATGCAATAAACACTGTGCTGTGCCCCCTTCAATGCAATAAACACTGTGCTGTGCCCCCTTCAATGCAATGAACACTGTGCTGTGCCCCCACAATGCAATGAACACTGTGCTGTGCCCCCTTCAATGCAATAAACACTGTGCTGTGCCCCCTTCAATGCAATGAACTCTGTGCTGTGCCCCAACAATACAGAGTTCAGCGTGCGTGCCCCCTTCAATGCAACTGTGCTGTGCCCCCTTCAATGCAATGAACTCTGTGCTGTGCCCCAACAATACAGAGTTCAGCGTGCGTGCCCCCTTCAATGCAACTGTGCTGTGCCCCCTTCAATGCAATGAACACTGTGCTGTGCCCCCACAATGCAGAGTTCAGCGTGCATGCCCCCTTCAATGCAACTGTGCTGTGCCCCCTTCAATGCAATAAACACTGTGCAGAGTTCAGCGTGCGTGCCCCCTTCAATGCAACTGTTCCGTGCCCCCATCAATGCAGAGTTCAGCGTGCGAGCCCCTTTCAATGCAGAGCGCCACAGCATTGTCCCCAATCACTGCAGAGCGCCACAGCATTGTCCCCAATCACTGTAGAGCGCCACAGCATTGTCCCCAATTACTGCAGAGTGCCACAGCATTGTACCCCAATGATTGCAGAGCGCCACAGCATTGTACCCCGATCACTGCAGAGTGCAACAGCATTGTACCCCAATGATTGCAGAGCGCCACAGCATTGTCCCCCAATGATTGCAGAGCGCCACAGCATTGTCCCCCAATGATTGCAGAGCGCCACAGCATTGTCCCCCAATGATTGCAGAGTGCCCACAGCATTGTACCCCAATGATTGCAGAGTGCCACAGTATTGTACCCCAATGATTGCAGAGTGCCCACAGCATTGTACCGCAATGATTGCAGAGTGCCACAGCATTGTACCCCAATGATTGCAGAGTGGCCACAGCATTGTCCCCCAATGATTGCAGAGCGCCACAGCATTGTCCCCCAATGATTGCAGAGCGCCACAGCATTGTCCCCCAATGATTGCAGAGTGCCACAGCATTGTCCCCCAATGATTGCAGAGTGCCCACAGCATTGTACCCCAATGATTGCAGAGTGCCACAGCATTGTACCCCAATGATTGCAGAGTGCCCACAGCATTGTACCGCAATGATTGCAGAGTGCCACAGTATTGTACCCCAATGATTGCAGAGTGCCCACAGCATTGTACCGCAATGATTGCAGAGTGCCACAGCATTGTACCCCAATGATTGCAGAGTGGCCACAGCATTGTCCCCCAATGATTGCAGAGCGCCACAGCATTGTCCCCCAATGATTGCAGAGCGCCACAGCATTGTCCCCCAATTATTGCAGAGTGCCAGCATTGTCTCCCAATGATTGCAGAGTGCCAGCATTGTCCCCCAATGATTGCAGAGTGCCAGCATTGTCCCCCAATGATTGCAGAGCGCCACAGCATTTTCCCCCAATGATTGCAGACTGCCACAGCATTGTCCCCCAATTATTGCAGAGTGCCAGCATTGTCCCCCAATGATTGCAGAGTGCCAGCATTGTACCCCAATGATTGCAGAGTGCCAGCATTGTACCCCAATTATTGCAGAGTGCCAGCATTGTCCCCCAATGATTGCAGAGTGCCAGCATTGTACCCCAATGATTGCAGAGCGCCACAGCATTGTCCCCCAATAATTGCAGAGCGCCACAGCATTGTCCCCCAATTATTGCAGAGTGCCAGCATTGTCCCCCAATTATTGCAGAGTGCCAGCATTGTACCCCAATTATTGCAGAGTGCCACAGCATTGTCCCCCAATGATTGCAGAGTGCCAGCATTGTCCCCCAATGATTGCAGAGTGCCAGCATTGTACCCCAATGATTGCAGAGCGCCACAGCATTGTCCCCCAATGATTGCAGAGCGCCACAGCATTGTCCCCCAATTATTGCAGAGTGCCAGCATTGTCCCCCAATGATTGCAGAGTGCCAGCATTGTCACCCAATGATTGCAGAGTGCCACAGCTTTGTCCCCCAATTATTGCAGAGTGCCAGCATTGTCCCCCAATGATTGCAGAGTGCCAGCATTGTACCCCAATGATTGCAGAGTGCCAGCATTGTACCCCAATTATTGCAGAGTGCCCACAGCATTGTACCCCAATCGATGCAGAGACCAGCGTGCGTGCTCCCTTCAAACTTACCTGGCGGCGGCGCGGCTCAGCTTCTTCCTCCTCTTCTGCAGCGAGTCCTTCTCCCTCATCTCGGTGGCGGGAACCGGCGGGCGGCCTCTCCTCTTCTCTGAGCGGCGGTGACGGTGAGTGACTGACGCACGCACCGGCACCACCCCCATTGCGACGTCAGCGATATCCTGGATGATGATTGGTCCAGGCTGTAGACTGGACCAATCACAGCCAGGATATCAGAAAGTGGGGGTGTCCAATCGTAAAGACTTGCGCCCAGGTTACCCCCCAGAAGGCAGCCAATCGGCGCCTCTTCTGGGACGTAACCCCCCCCCCCCCCCTAGCCACCAGTTCCTTCAGGCGAGGCCGGCGAACCCAATTTTTTTTTTGTACAACTTTATTTGTTTGTTTTGTTTTTTTTTCTTTTCTTTTTTTTAGGGGTAGGGGGGCGGCGCCCTGGCGCCCCCTATGCACGGGCCGCCACTGCAGGCGGTCCAACTCCTCCAGGATGTCTCCCAGAACAGTCTCAAGAGCATGGAGGATATTCCAGGAGACAGGCAGTTACTCAGAGATGTATAGTAACGAAGTAGAACTACTTAAGTACTGTACTTAAGTACCGAAATGCGGTATCTGTACTTTCCTAGAGTAGAATTTTTTTCTCCTACTTCTACTTTTACTTCACTACATTTTTTCGATGATTTCGATACTTCTACTCAAGTATTTTTTTTTTTTTTGCTTCATAGTTACTCGTTACTTTTAAAAAAATTACCACTGCCAGAACAGTAGATGGCATAAAGCTCAAAAAAATGTGTATAATGTCATTTGTAAATCAGCGCATACGAAAATAAAGGCTGTGTATAATAAAAGCTGCTATACCAAATCTTTCCAATAAAAAGAAAATATGAAACAAACAAATAAATGGTGCTACAGCGCTTAAAGTGCATCAAGAAACCACTTACAAACACAGGTTAATCATTGAATAAATCATTTGAAATAATAAAAAACAATATGATGTTCAAACTTTTGACTTCTTTCTTTAATAACTACATAACACAGTACTTGTACTTCTACTTTCAGTACTTGAGTAGAAATTTTTTTTCAAAACTACTGGTACTTTATACTTTTAGTACTTAAGTAGCAAATTTTTTGAAAAAACTACTTGCAATACTTAAGTAAAAAAAAGTTGAATACTTTAGTACTTCTACTTAAGTAACTTTTTCTGCGAGCACTTCCACTTCTACTCAAGTCACTTTTTGATCGAGCCCTTGTACTTTTACTCAAGTAGAAATTTCGAGTACTTTATACAAGTCTGCAGTTACTCTAGGAGAGCTGGACAGGGCCGTAGAATGTTCTTAACCCATCAACAGGACTGGTATCTGTTCCTTTGTGCAAGGGGAAACAGGATGAGCACTACCAGAGCCCTACAAAATGACCTCCAGCAGGCCACTGGTGTGAACGTCTCTGACTAAACAATCAGAAACAGGCTTCATGATGGTGGCCTAAGGGTCTGACATCCTCTAGAGGGCCCTGTGCTCACTGCCCAGTACCATGGAGCTCAATTGGCTTATGCCATTGAACACCAGAATTAACAGGTCCACCACTGGCACCCTGTGCTTTTCACAGATGAGCGCAGGTTCACCCTGAGCACATGTGACAGATGTGAAAGGGTCTGGAGAAGCCGTGGAGAACATTATGCTGACTATAACATCATTCAGCATGACCGGTTTGGTGGTGGGTCAGTAATGGTCTGGGGAGGCATATCCATGGAGGGACGCACAGACTTGTACAGGCTAGACAATGGCACCCTGACTGCCATTAGGTATTGGGATGAAATCCTTAGACCCATTGTCAGACCCTATGGTGGTGGAGTGGGTCCTGGGTTCCTCCTGGTGCAAGACAATGCCCCACTTCATGTGGTTAAAGTATGCGGCCAGTTCTTGGAGGATGAAGGAATTGATACCATTGAATGGTCCCTATTCTAGCCTGACCTAAATCCAATAGAACACCTCTGGGACAATATGTTTTGGTCCATCTGACGCCACCAGGTTGCACCTCAGTCTGTTCAGGAGATCAGTGATGCCCATGCCCTGGTCCAGATCTGGGAGGAAATAGCCCAGGACACCATCCGTTGTCTTATTAGGAGCATGATAAAGGAAAAGGAATTGGCAGCACTCCAGGTTGAGTCAAAATCCAGATTTATTGACTGGACATCACACAACATTGGTAATGATTAAGCACACAGTCAGTGTGTGAAACGCGTCTAGCTTGTCACGATTGTCATATTTGGATGTCCAGTCAATAAATATGGATTTTGACTCAACCTGGAGTGCTGCCAATTCCTTTTCCTTTATCAAGTTTTCACGGAGGCGAGCCGGGGCATGCACCGGTGTGAGTCTTCAGGCAATTACACCACCTTGAGCAGTGAGTTCTTGTCTCTTCTTATTAGGAGCATGACCTGAAGTTGTCAGGCATGCATACAAGTATGTGGGGACCATAGAAACTACTAAGTACCATTTTAAGTAGCTGCAATTAAATTTCAGCCAAATGGACTAGCCTGCTGCTTAATTTTTTCACTTTAATTTTCTTTGAATGGCCCTCTGTATGTTGATAATTTTCATTTCCATCAAACAATGTGGCATTCTTTTCTTCCTAACACACTACCCAGTCTATATCAGTATAGATATCCAGCATGATATTTTTTCCTATTGAAATCTGATGTTTTTTCAAAGTCTTCCTTTAATTGTTTTGAGTAGTGTGGAAAATAACAGTTTCTGTGGTAAAAATAATAGAAAATAACTGTCTTTGTGGTAATAAAAATAATATAAATAACTATCTCTGTGTTAATAATAATAGAAAATAACCGTCTCTGTGGTAACAATAATAATAATAAATAGCCATCTCTCATGTCCTCACATTCCAATAATAGAAAACTCCGCAGTTCACATTTGATTAAAGCTCAAGGGACAGCTTGGTTATGTATATCATCCCACATATTGCGATAAGAAAGCGGTAATAACTAGGTGTGGCTAAATAATGTAAGAGGCATGGCTCATAAAGTGGTACCATGTCACATGTCACACTGCTCCCCTGAACAAATGCAGTAAAATGCAAATACGCTTTTCATGCATTTTCTGGTTTCCTGACTCCCAGCATGCACCTGTGAAACATGGACACATGACTCAAAAAAAGCAGCAAAACTGCAACATTTAGCAGTGTAACATTTTGCACGGCAAAAACGCATCAGTATGAAAGGGAGGGGGTTAAATCTTCTGGAGGTCAAGTGGTTAAGGCAATTCCCCGGGATGAGAATTGCTGTGTGTAGTGTTTGTAGCACTGCCCCCTTGAGGACTGCTGGATAATACACTCTCGGGTCCCCCTTGGTTACCGTTAACAACATTGGCATCCACAAATTAACACTTTACTTCCTTGGCTCAGTCAATGATCAGTCCAGGGGTATGTAGTTGTTTTTGGTGTTTTATTTTAAATAGGGATGGGAGAAGGAAATAGTGGGATACTCCAAATTGAACTACTCACAATGGATGAGGACTCCTTTATGGAGATGCAGCCAGGCTGCAGCTTCACCTTGCCACTAGGTGAATTTAGGTCAAGTCTCTGTTCATACAACTTAGTTGGATAGATTATCTTTGGGATACCTGCCTAGTATCCCCCTTCACTCCACAGACCGACACCCGTCCTCTGACTATTCTACACCTGGGTGGCCCCCCTCAGGTCAGGCCCCTAGACACAACCCCCTGTACTCATGATACTGTTTTTCTAGGGTCTCCAGTGTCTCAACTCCTCCAGTCAGTTCTCCTGGACCTCTGGGTTCAGTTCCTTTCCTACTGGTCCCCAGGCCGACTGCCTGTGACTGCGTGCCACTGCTACAGAGGAGGAGGCAGCTGCCACCCTCCCTCCGGGACTCTGCTCACCAGCCAAAGACCCCGCAGCACATGTGCTCCTGGCTTTTATTCAGTATCCCATAATGCACCAAAACAGCCTGTCTCTACCAATCACTGGGTCTGTATCAAAGCCTGTGAACCCATTGGTCAGGTTTCCTCCCACTGTCCAACATGCCTCCCTATTGGACAAGTGTGAAAACACTATCTAGACTTAATGAATCACACACTGAGCAGACCTAACACACAGATCCTACTCTCTGGTAGGCAGAAAGCAATATAGATTTCCCTGCTGCTCCTCTGATAGGTAGACAGAGCCAAAAACGATACTCTCTTACTAGCACCTACCTAGGAGGGTGCTATACTTACCCCCCGCCAACAAAAATCTGCTTGGACAGGTAAGGAAAAAAAACATTATCCTGTCTAGCTAACTAGGTACAATATGTACATTGCATAAAATGATGGAGGGCCTAGCCAGACCCTGAAATCCAAAGCAAGCCTGCAAAGGAACTTGTGTTAAGCATGGGTTAATGCATAACTACTTACACCAGTGAGACTGTCCTCTTCTCAGAGGCAACTTTCCCACCACATTGTCCCTAACTGCACATACACATAGAGATCTTCTTCCATTCCTGTCCCCTCCGGACACACTTGACTCTGCGTTTCACGACTACTCCTGGAACTGGTAGCAATTAAACCCTGCCAAGCTGACTATTTAATCTCTATGTAACATTTTTAGTGACTAGATGACAGGCACAGTCCATTTTCAACACTGGGGCACCGACTCTCCTCCCATCACATTCAGACTCAAGTTCAGAACCAAGACATGCTAAGTCTGGTGCTCACAGTGTCCTTTCCTCCTGTAACACCGAGGCAACATGTCTTTTTGTGGCAAGCTATTTTGCTGGAGTCTGAGCAAACTTGTCCAACTTGTGAGTGTTATGATTCTCTTCAAGGGGCCCCTTACTCTGGCATCACCTTCTCTGAAGAGACTTCAAGCCACTACCCACGTTCCTGAGGTAGTAACTTGCACAAAGTTTCTACAACTGACCCACTGGCCCAACAGGATCTTCGCAAAGTATCCTTTAAACAAAGTATCTTTGTGAAGGGATACTTTTCTTCTGTACTCTTTTCCGTGCCCCGATGGTCCAAATCTCTGTGCAAAGTGTCCATTAACCTGTTCCATTATATGATCCTGGCCCAATGGCCCAAAGGATCTTGATAGAACTTGTAGTGAAACTGACTTCTGATGATGAGTGAAGCATGACTTTAAATGACTACTTAAGTCCTCTTGAACAAAAAGTCCATTGTGTGTTAGAGGGTCGGCCCTCCTTTTGATGGTACTACCCAGTGGTAGCAGTTCTGCTGACTTCCCGATCCCTTTTGCAAGGATAGAAGGGAAAGGGGTATTTGGGAATAGGGCCTTGGCCCTAGCAACAGGCAACAACAACAACAACTTGAACTTTTGGGCTCTCCAGACCCTCTTCTTCTGTGAAGAACTCTCAGGCTAACAAGCCTTGCAACGGTATCTCCACAAGGGTGGGGTCCTACATCCTAAGCAGTAGTGGTCAGGATGAGGGATCCGGGCTAACTTCCCTTCAGAGTCTTTAATATTGACAGACCAGGCCTGGCCAGTTCAGTTTGGGTGATGGACCTCCACATGGTCTATATAGATGGCCCACCCTAGGTTCCAGTTCGTCTTTGTAGAGCAGAAGGTGTCCCATACTGAAGAAGTCGAAGGCTATTGGTTAGCTCTGACGTAACGCGTATAGGGGGCGGAGCCTGCGTACCTGACGTTGTACTTTCCCTTTGTCCCAGCTGCATGTGTATCTGTCTGCATTGCGTGCACTGCTGAGTGCCGCTAAATGTGAGTACCTTTTACTATATCTAATAAAGACATTGGTAGTCAGACGGAGAGCACTATATATGTCCCCTTTGTTTTATATATACACCGATTTCTGAGTTTGATTGGAGTTCATCCATCCCCACCTGAGTGATCTAGGTTGGGCTGTCCGAGAGAGCTAGGAGAGGATAATCCCCAGGCTGCTACAGCTGATATATGCGATCTGTGGCTGAGGTGAGAGACCAATCTAGCCGGTGGTGGGATATATGCACAGCGGTGTTTGTGAAGAAATTTTTATGATTTTCTTACCACCTTTGTTTTTCTTACTACCTTGTTGGTAGTTTCTTCTTTTCACCTTTATTTGGACACTTATGGACTTTATTTTAGACTCTTTTGATATTTATTACACCATCAATATCACCTGTTTATATATTGATTAAGTATTTCTGGCGCAGCACTTTTATAGGTATTTGTCCCATAGCTCAGGCCTTTCTTTGTTCCGGTGTGAAAGGAACTCCCATGTAAAGGAACTCCCAAATCGCATCACAGCACCACTCCTCTCTTCTGGCCTCAACCTCCAACATAATCTCCCGGGGAGCATAGGGGTAGTCATACCCATACTCCAGGGCCCGCTGAATCAGACGCTGGCATCTTGAGAACCTGGGGAGGGTTTGTCCGTTTCCTCTCCTAGGTGGGGAGTAGAGGGTCTCTTGTCTCCTGATGAGTTTTTCATAGGCCTCGTTTTGATCCCAAGCCCGGGTGTAGGTACAAGGTAGAGACAGATCGGGAACCCCTGTAGCATAGGCCTCACAGAACCCCACATTCCTGGCACACTGCATGCGTACCACCAAAACCCTTGTCTTCTCATCAGGCAAGCTGGAACTTTTAGAGTTGCTCCTTTTATCTGCTCCTCAGTCCCACTCTGCCTCTTCCTCAGACTTACAGACATCTATCCCTTCCTCCAAGGATCCAAACCGATGCTGAAAACTGGGGGACCCTGTATCAAGGGCTCCGGCCTCCCCTTCACTCATCACACTGAAAGCCCTCTTCCCGGGAACCCATTGATTCCCTTTTGCCTTAATCAAAGTTGGTTCTGTTCGTGCAGGTGTAACTTGCCCTTTTCCTGGCCACAACTTGGCCTGAATCACCTGAGTGCACTTCACCTCCGGGGTGTGAGTCTCCCTGGTCTGGCAAATGGCAGTGTAAGTCTGCACTACTGGCCCCGGCTACAGCAACACTAGCAGCGCTCCCCTTCCTCTGCCTACAGGGATCCTCATGGGCGCCCCTGTTTCATGAGTGAAGCCTGTATCCCAGATCACACATAACTTCCTGGGCTAACTTTTACTTGGCACCAACTGCACCAGCAAATTACCGCAGTGTCTGCATGGACTCCAGGCCTGCAGCCGCATGGACACATTTAAGCATTGGTGATATTCCAGCCCGAGATGCTCCTTGTCCTTCCCGATGCACAGCGCCAGTCTTCCCTTGGGCACCAACCTCACTCCGGTGTCCCACAGGACCGACTCCAGTAATTTGACCAACTTTTGAGGTACTCCGCCAACACCCCTGTGCTCCGGCTCAGTCCGACATCCGCCATCTTGCTCCTCCACACAGGTGTCTCCCTCCCAGCTACACCCGAAGGCGGAAGTGATTTCTCAGCTCTCTTCCTACTTTCGGATTGGCAGTCTGTGAGCTGCGACTCCACCCACACATCCAGACTAGCTGAATCTCTGGCAGTGGCTCCACCTGTTAGGCAGATCTCTTCAGCATGCGCGGTACAGTAACCTCTTCACTGCTGCTCCAACCCTGCTCAGCCAGCATGAAGGTTACTGGATGACAGACCGTGCTCCCCAATCCACACACATCCGCTAATTCCTGTCTGCACCTGGGCCTCAGTTGCACTTCCATCTTCCAAATGACCTCCCACGCTGCTTAGGAAATTTGTCCTGCTGTCATTAATTGCACGGCCAACAATTTTCTCCACAGCACATGTACAGACATAGCTTCCCATACTGTTTAGGAAAACTGTCCCGCTGCCATAAATTAGACGGTCAACAATTTTCTTCACAGTACATGCACAGACATGACCCTCGACACACCGATCCCTGTGTCCCAGGTCACTACTCTCTCATTCCACACATGCACCGATTACTGTAAAGCAGACTCAGTCCTTTTGTACAATACAGTGCATCTCCTCTCCATCAACTCTCCTGCATTTTACTTGAGAACAGATACAGTTTCTTAGGTGAAAGTCCATTTGTCCCCTATAGCAACCACCGTTACTAACTTGACTTGTCAGCACACTTTCACTGATCACTGCAAGGCAGACGTTTTCCTATTCACTGACACTCCAGTACATTGCTTGGGAAAGCATGGCATTACTTCCATGGCAGGAGTTCTCGGCCGTTGCCACTAGCAACCGTTGCGGTAACCCAGGAGTGCATTGCCCGATGACGCCCCCAAATGTAGCACTGCCCCCTTGAGGACTGCTGGATAATACACTCTCGGGTCCCCCTTGGTTACCGTTAGCAACATTGGCATCCACAAATTAACACTTTACTTCTTTGGCTCAGTCAATGATCAATCCAGGGGTATGTAGTTTTTTTTTTTTTAAATAGGGATGGGAGAAGGGAATAGTGGGATACTCCAAATTAAACTATTCACAATGGATGAGGACTCCTGTCTGGAGATGCAGCCAGGCTGTGTAATGCTCTTGCGTTTTTTGTTAGTGAATGGATTTGCAGCTGCAGAATTATTACACTCAGTAGTCACGTAGAGATGTGTTGAACAAACATATCCAACTCTCAGGACTCATCACCGTGCACAGCCTGCTTTATGCAAATATACATACACTCAATATGATGTTCCTGGAGTGATAGGATGTATATGATAGTATAGAGGTGAGAGACAGGCGTTAGAAATGGTGAGCACTCAGTAGTAATATTCAGGAGAGTGGTAGGTGATGATAGGTAGTATGCAGATAGGTTTAGCAATCATGTATAGTAACAGGTGGTAGGGGACAGCAGATGAAGTATACAAGAGAGAGTAACCTAGTGCAATGATGTAGATGATGGTAGGCTCAAGAGCTAGCAATCTATGAAGTTATGCAGATGATAGAAATAGTGCTTACATAGTAACAGTCCTTTAGTATGCAGAGGTAGATAGTGTAAGTTAGTTAGGAAGAAATCCCCTGTGGGGTACTTATCACTAGTTGGGTTAGTAGTAGCAAGGTCCAGTAGCAAGAGAGTGATCCGGTAGCGAGATACGGGATCGGTAGCGAGGTTCCGGTTTTGTTCAGGCAAAGGAATAGCTAAAAGCTCCGGCAGCATAGGACAAGACTGGTCAAGCATGCGGTTTGAACGAGCAATGAGTGAGAGAAAACCGGCGATTGAAATAGCCGCTCATAGCGGCGCTCTGCGATGATGTCATTGTTCTTAAAGGTGTATGCGTTCCACCTAGTTAGCAAGGTGGGACGCAATATTAAGGTAGAAATGGGAAATAAGGGTACCAAGGGTACCAGAATCTTACAGTACCCCCCCCCCTCCCTTAAGGCCGGCTCCGGAAGGCCTATAGTGTTGGTTTTTCTGGGTATTTCGAGTGAAATGTTCGTATAAGCCTAGGTGCGTGAACATCAGCAGTATCCAACCAGGTGTCGTCTTGGGGTCCATAGTTCTTCCATCTTATGAGATATTGGAGTCTTCCTCTGTGGATACGAGAATCCAGAATCTCCTTGATCTCATATTCTTCTCCGCCTTCAACTTGTACTGGAGGTGGAGGCAAGATGGTAGGCCTTATTCCTTGGTTAGGAACATGTGGTTTTAGTAGCGACACATGAAAGATGGGATGTATTTTGATATCTGCCGGTAAGGTGAGTTGCACTGCAGCTTTTCCAATGAGTTTCTTAATTGGGAAGGGTCCCAGAAATAAAGGTCCACGTTTTTTACTAGGGATCTTTAATCTCAAATTTTTTGTAGATAGCCAAACAAGATCCCTAATAGCATATTGAGGAGAGGGTTTTCTACGTAGGTCGTAGTACCTTTTTTGTTGACTATGGGCATGTGATATGGTGGTGTTGAGTAAACCCAGAAAGTCCTTTATTTGGGTGAGATAATCAGAGGCCACTGGGTTACTTGATGGAAGGATGCGTGGTGGAAGAAGAGTGGGATGAAACCCATAGTTCAAGTAGAATGGACTTTGCTTAGTAGTACTGTGGGTTGCGTTGTTATAAGCGAATTCCGCCAGCGGGAGGAGGTCCACCCAATCGTCCTGTAGGTATGAGGTATATAATAAACAGGCAAAAAATTTGGGGGAGCATACCCATGTATTTCTAAAGCTGCTGCAGCTATGAACCAAAAGACATGTATATTAAAAAAGAATAGCGCGCAAATGCAAAAGAAATAACTACCAAATCTGAAGACAATCCATAAATAAAAATGGGGGTTTGGTCCCACCATATGGCCATATCGTGCTCAAGCCCACTACTGCGTCAAAGTACCCCATTATCAGTGGGTCCTACACTATCCATGAAAAAGAGATGAATCCAGCCTTTCTAACCCTTGGAGATAATACTCCTTGCTGGGAAGGATGTGCAAATGCACTACAGGGGACTCCTCCTATATCCACTTGATGGTGGACACTGATTGAGTACAGGTGTGTGTGGGGGGGGGGGGGGGTGGGGAGGGTTGCTCAACCCGATAGTCTGGTCAGACCGAATACATAATAAACAGGCAAAAAATTTGGGGGAGCATACCCATGTATTTCTAAAGCTGCTGCAGCTATGAACCAAAAGACATGTATATTAAAAAAGAATAGCGCGCAAATGCAAAAGAAATAACTACCAAATCTGAAGACAATCCATAAATAAAAATGGGGGTTTGGTCCCACCATATGGCCATATCGTGCTCAAGCCCACTACTGCGTCAAAGTACCCCATTATCAGTGGGTCCTACACTATCCATGAAAAAGAGATGAATCCAGCCTTTCTAACCCTTGGAGATAATACTCCTTGCTGGGAAGGATGTGCAAATGCACTACAGGGGACTCCTCCTATATCCACTTGATGGTGGACACTGATTGAGTACAGGGGTGTGTGGGGGGGGGGGGGGGTGGGGAGGGTTGCTCAACCCCGATAGTCTGGTCAGACCGAATACATAATAAACAGGCAAAAAATTTGGGGGAGCATACCCATGTATTTCTAAAGCTGCTGCAGCTATGAACCAAAAGACATGTATATTAAAAAAGAATAGCGCGCAAATGCAAAAGAAATAACTACCAAATCTGAAGACAATCCATAAATAAAAAGGGGGGTTTGGTCCCACCATATGGCCATATCGTGCTCAAGCCCACTACTGCGTCAAAGTACCCCATTATCAGTGGGTCCTACACTATCCATGAAAAAGAGATGAATCCAGCCTTTCTAACCCTTGGAGATAATACTCCTTGCTGGGAAGGATGTGCAAATGCACTACAGGGGACTCCTCCTATATCCACTTGATGGTGGACACTGATTGAGTACAGGTGTGTGTGGGGGGGGTGGGGAGGGTTGCTCAACCTCGATAGTCTGGTCAGACCGAATACATAATAAACAGGCAAAAAATTTGAGGGAGCATACCCATGTATTTCTAAAGCTGCTGCAGCTATGAACCAAAAGACATGTATATTAAAAAAGAATAGCGCGCAAATGCAAAAGAAATAACTACCAAATCTGAAGACAATCCATAAATAAAAATGGGGGTTTGGTCCCACCATATGGCCATATCGTGCTCAAGCCCACTACTGCGTCAAAGTACCCCATTATCAGTGGGTCCTACACTATCCATGAAAAAGAGATGAATCCAGCCTTTCTAACCTTTGGAGATAATACTCCTTGCTGGGAAGGATGTGCAAATGCACTACAGGGGACTCCTCCTATATCCACTTGATGGTGGACACTGATTGAGTACAGGTGTGTGTGGGGGGGGTGGGGAGGGTTGCTCAACCTCGATAGTCTGGTCAGACCGAATACATAATAAACAGGCAAAAAATTTGAGGGAGCATACCCATGTATTTCTAAAGCTGCTGCAGCTATGAACCAAAAGACATGTATATTAAAAAAGAATAGCGCGCAAATGCAAAAGAAATAACTACCAAATCTGAAGACAATCCATAAATAAAAATGGGGGTTTGGTCCCACCATATGGCCATATCGTGCTCAAGCCCACTACTGCGTCAAAGTACCCCATTATCAGTGGGTCCTACAACATCCATGAAAAAGAGATGAATCCAGCCTTTCTAACCCTTGGAGATAATACTCCTTGCTGGGAAGGATGTGCAAATGCACTACAGGGGACTCCTCCTATATCCACTTGATGGTGGATACTGATTGAGTACAGGTGTGTGTGGGGGGGTGGGGAGGGTTGCTCAACCTCGATAGTCTGGTCAAACCGAATACATAATAAACAGGCAAAAAATTTGGGGGAGCATACCCATGTATTTCTAAAGCTGCTGCAGCTATGAACCAAAAGACATGTATATTAAAAAAGAATAGCGCGCAAATGCAAAAGAAATAACTACCAAATCTGAAGACAATCCATAAATAAAAATGGGGGTTTGGTCCAGCCATATGGCCATATCGTGCTCAAGCCCACTACTGCGTCAAAGTACCCCATTATCAGTGGGTCCTACACTATCCATGAAAAAGAGATGAATCCAGCCTTTCTAACCCTTGGAGATAATACTCCTTGCTGGGAAGGATGTGCAAATGCACTACAGGGGACTCCTCCTATATCCACTTGATGGTGGACACTGATTGAGTACAGGTGTGTGTGGGGGGGTGGGGAGGGTTGCTCAACCCCGATAGTCTGGTCAGACCGAATACATAATAAACAGGCAAAAAATTTGGGGGAGCATACCCATGAATTTCTAAAGCTGCTGCAGCTATGAACCAAAAGACATGTATATTAAAAAAGAATAGCGTGCAAATGCAAAAGAAATAACTACCAAATCTGAAGACAATCCATAAATAAAAATGGGGGTTTGGTCCCACCATATGGCCATATCGTGCTCAAGCCCACTACTGCGTCAAAGTACCCCATTATCAGTGGGTCCTACACTATCCATGAAAGAGAGATGTGTTGAACAAACATATCCAACTCTCAGGAATCATCACCGTGCACAGCCTGCTTTATGCAAATATACATACACTCAATATGATGTTCCTGGAGTGATAGGATGTATATGATAGTATAGAGGTGAGAGACAGGCGTTAGAAATGGTGAGCACTCAGTAGTAATATTCAGGAGAGTGGTAGGTGATGATAGGTAGTATGCAGATAGGTTTAGCAATCATGTATAGTAACAGGTGGTAGGGGACAACAGATGAAGTATACAAGAGAGAGTAACCTAGTGCAATGATGTAGATGATGGTAGGCTCAAGAGCTAGCAATCTATGAAGTTATGCAGATGATAGAAATAGTGCTTACATAGTAACAGTCCTTTAGTATGCAGAGGTAGATAGTGTAAGTTAGTTAGGAAGAAATCCCCTGTGGGGTACTTATCACTAGTTGGGTTAGTAGTAGCAAGGTCCAGTAGCAAGAGAGTGATCCGGTAGCGAGATACGGGATCGGTAGCGAGGTTCCGGTTTTGTTCAGGCAAAGGAATAGCTAAAAGCTCCGGCAGCATAGGACAAGACTGGTCAAGCATGCGGTTTGAACGAGCAACGAGTGAGAGAAAACCGGTGATTGAAATAGCCGCTCATAGCGGCGCTCGGCGATGATGTCATCGTTCTTAAAGGTGTATGCGTTCCACCTAGTTAGCAAGGTGGGACGCAATATTAAGGTAGAAATGGGAAATAAGGGTACCAAGGGTACCAGAATCTTACAGGCTGCAGCTTCACCTTGCCACTAGATGAATTTAGGTCAAGTCTCTGTTCAGACGACATAGTTGGATAGATTATCTTCAGGATACCTGCCTAATATCCCCTTTCACTCCACAGACACCCATCCTCTGACTAACCTATACCTGGGTGGCCCCCCTCAGTTCAGGCCCCTTGACACAACCCCCTGTACTCATGATACTGATTTTCTAGGGTCTCCAGTGTCTCAACCAGTGTTGGGGGTAACTAGTTACAAAGTAACTATGTACAGTAACTACATTACTTTTTTTGGTAACTAAGTAAAGTAACTAGTTACAATACTAATATTGGTAACTACACTACTTTACTAGGCTATAGGAAGTAACTACACTACTTTACTAGGCTATAGGAACGCGCTTTCCTGCGTTACCCAAGCCGTGCGATACAATCGTTATTTCAAAGAATAGAGAGGGATGAAGTTTATGACTTTTTGTTGCACTTTATGTTTTATTCTGTTTTTTCAGGTTTTGTTCTCATGTTTCCCAAAGCCTGTGTTTATACAATAAACTCTATGCAGAAAGAGTGTCATGTATCTTCTTCTACACGGTCAATTAAGAAAGAGGAAAGTAAAGTAATAAGTAGTGAAGTTACTTTTCAAATGCAGTAACTAGTAAAGTAATCTCATTACAATTTACAGAAGTAACTAGTAACTAGTTACATTTTTTGAGTAACTACCCCAACACTGGTCTCAACCCCTCCAGTCAGTTCTCCTGGACCTATAGGTACCCATTGGTCAGGTTTCCTCCCCCTGTCCAACATGCCTCCCTATTGGACAAGTGTGGAAACACTATCTAGACTTTAAACATCCCTTGTAATAGAAATAAGCATGACAGGACCTCTTTAATGTGAGATGTGGGGACAAAAAGACCTCAGATCTCACATCTACACTAAAAAAGAAAGAAAAAAAAAGTAATTTTTTTCATGATGAAAAAAATGGGCTCTTTAAATCCGTTGCTAGGAAACGATGTTTGACGTCGCTCTGGTCCTCCAAGGCCATAGAGTCCGGTAGGTGGGAAAAACGACCAGGAAGCTGTGGGGGGGGGGGGGGCACCTCTCCCACCGCCCATAAGGATGATCCGTGGGGAATCCGCCGCTGGGACCACCCTTATGTAAAAAGAGGACCGCCGGAAGTTTAAAAAAATACCGGGCTATGGCAGCTATCTGGTGCCATAACACCAGTATTTAACCTTATAATACCGACGTAAAACTGCGGCGGGTGGTCCAGAAGTGGTTAATGTAGAACTATAGGCAAAAACTTTTTTTTTTTTTTTCATTTTGGATAGAGTAAGGGAGGGTTGTAACCCCTGTCAGGTTTTTTATTTTCACCATCTGTGTCCCATTGTGGAGATTTCCTTTCACTTCCTGTCCCATAGCCAAACAGGACGTTAGAGGAAATCCCTGCAATCTAAAGTAATTCCTTGGTACCCACGGGTCACCAGAACTAGTGTCCCCATTATAAAATTTTCCCTCTATTACTTTTCCCAGGGAGAACCCAAAATTTTGGATTTTCTTTTACTTTCACTTTCAATGATAATGGTAAACAGGACAAAAAAAGGGTGAATCTTCCTAATGGATGCACAGACCGCACATAAAACTGACAAGCCATCTACTCCCTCTCCACTCTATCCAAAACTAAAAATAAAAAGTTTTACCTTTAGTTATACTTTAAGGACTAAGCCTTTTTGACACTTGTTGCTTACAAGTTAAAATTAGTATTTTGTGCTAGAAAATTACTTCAAAGTTCAAAGCCCCAAACATTATATATATTTTTTTATCAGAGACCCTAAAGAATAAAATGGCAGTCAATGCCATATTTTATGTCACACTGTATTTGCACAGCGCTCTTTCAACCACATTTTTTTAGGGATAAGTACACTTTCATAAAAAAAAAAAAAACAGTAGTAAAGTTAGCCCAATTTTTTTGTATAATGTGAAAAATGATGTTACGCCAAGTAAATAGATACCTAACATTATGTGCTTTAAAATTGCCCACACTCGTGGAATGGCCAAAAACGATGGTACTTAAAAATCTCTATAAGCGATGCTCTAAAACATTTTAACGGTTACCTGTTTGGCGTTACAGAGGAGGTCTAGTGCTAGAATTATTGCTCTAACAATCGCGGCAATACCTTATGTGTGGTTTGAATATGGCTTACATTTGCGGGGGCGACTTACATATGCGTACGCTTCTGTGCGTTAGAACAGAGGGATAGGGCGCTTTAATTTTTTTTTTTTTATTTATTTCATTTTTTATTCATATTTTTACACTGTCCCTTTAATTTTTTTTTTTTTATCATTTTTATTGCTGTCACAATAAATGTAAACATCCCTTGTGACAGCAATAGTCATGTGACAGTTATTTTTTTGGAGGGATCTGTGGTCTAAAAGACCCCAAATCCCTCCTTTGCATTTAAAAGCATTTAAAACGCCAAATTTGGCTGTTTTGAATACTGACATTTTTTTTTTAATCTGGCGCCTTTACGGCTCCAGTAAACCGGAAATTATGTCATGACGTTGATTCCGGGTTTCTAGATCTGAGACCCGATCAAAGCCGATTCCGGCTTTATTCGAGTCCCCAGCTAGCCAGCGGACTTGGCAGCTGGTTGCTCGGGCCTCCCAGTGGGATGGGAAAGAACGGGCAAAACAGCGAAAGCTGGCGGGGGAGGGGGGGGAGCTCTGCAGGCATCACCCATTCACACCAACACTTGAAGCAGAATTATGTAAAGGTACCTGATTTTGCAGCAAGAGGACTGGATGCATATGTGCATTGCGTGGGCTTAAGGCCAACTTCCTTGCCACTGCACATATTCGTTATGTGGTCAGCAAGAGGTTAATGAATACCTTCTAGGATGTGTTTCTGTCCCTATTATGACAAATCTTCTAGTGTCAGGTAGGGCCGTCTTTAATACTGATTGGACCCTGACAAACATATTCTTGGGCCCTCCTGAATCCACTTATCAACTATTTGCGGGCAGTGTGAGCTCAAATGACAGCTGCTTTGGGCTCCACAACAATGACTGGGCCCAGGGCAGCTGCCCCTTTTGTTCTATAACAGTTCTTTGTTGGCTTGCAGTCACATGCATTTTCATGAGTTTATGTGCGTTGTTTTGTGTGTTTATGTGTGGTTTTCTTCATATTTTTTTTTTTTAACCAACTGCCAACCTGCCACGGTATATATATACTGCGACGGGGCGGCACGTGCAGGCACATTCACTTACATGTTAGAGGTAAAGAGATGCCCGAGAGGCCTGAGGATCCCTAAACTATGCACTTTTTTGGATGAGGACTTAAACAAAGAATAGGTTGATGAGCTAAGAAAATGCAATAGACTCTGCCTTAGTCTCATCATTTAACAAAGGGAGAGGAATCTTGAGAAAATCAGTTTTGTTTTTCCAATTTACAGGACGAACTGAGTTTTTTTCACTAATATTACTAATTTTGACGACTGGGATAAAAATGTGAATGAGTAAATGATGTCCTTTGAAACCGAGTTGATTAGGAAATAGTCAGATAAATTAGCGAGAGATAGATTAGATTATCTACCATGCAGAGATTTCAGCTGGAGGAATATTACTCAAAATACAGGCAAGCCCAATGCCAGTACACATTACGATAATAAGGAGATCAATGGGGGGAACAAGACTCAGGGTCCATTCAGTAACAGATCCATACCATCGAGAAAGGAGCATAAGTATAGGTCTAGAGATAGAAATCGAAAGAAACATGACCCACAGATCCCTGCTAGGGCCACCAACAATACAAGCCATTCTAGGGAAAGGCCTCATGCCAAAGCTGGTAAACCTGCCCATCCCACTATCAAGCAGAAGAACCCTAACCATAATTACAATCAACACAATTAACACAATCATTACATCAACATTCCTAAGCTTGCCAGAACACAGAAAGTACTTCATGGACACGCCCCCCAATATAGTCGAGCCTATTATGACACATGGCTCCACGGTCCCGTGCCCTTCAGCAGGTCCTTCCACTGCTAACACCTCCCATCACTTGGGTTCAAGTATAGGAGTTTCCAATACAAGACAAACACCCACTAGCCCAGGTTGTGAAGAAGGAAACACTTTTTTAGAACAGGGGGCTGTGGAGGTCAACACACCTGCAGCCCTGACCAGGATGGGAAAAAGCATAGTAAACAATCAGAAAAAAAGAGAAAACACACAAGAAGAGGAAGGAGAGGAGAGACAAAGACACATAAAAAGAGGGAGGAGATAAGTTCTGGCCCTAACACAATTTAAATCTACAGTTTATCCAGCTCAGTATTTTCCGAGGCTGCATAGTATCTACTTAGGAAGGGCCTCAATTTTGAGCCTCCATACCCCCCCCAATCTATTTGAACTTTTCATTGCTCTGAACAAGTTAATTCCGAATCTTACGGTTAAAAGGTATTATGCCCTAAAGAATAGTACCGACACACTTATCAGAACCCCTTCATCTTTTTCCCCTATCAAAAAAGATTGCCAAATTCTAAAAACTTTGGAGAATTTGCACATAGGACGTGTCACCTATGAGGAGGATACTGATCCCCTTGATGTAGTGTGGACCAATTTACCCCCGGGCTCTCCCACTGATGGGATGATTCATTCTACATTTAAATCCGCTTCCACGTTTCATCCACATTGGGCCAAAGGCAACCACATCCCCACTTTCTATTAAGTGGTGTTAAGCGAATTCAAGGATCTATGTACCAAGCGAACATAACAAAATCTTCGAAGAAATCTAACCCACTTTCTGGACCACTAGAAACGATTAAAAACAGCAATGATATTATCATTAGATGAGCAGACAAAGGCAGAGGTCTAGTGATTCAGGACAAGGAAACTTATCTTGCAGAGGCCTTTAGACTTTTGGGTGATAGTGGGATTTACAAAATACTTCCAGGGGATCCAGTGGGAGAATTTTTAAAAATAATTTAGAACCTTGTTAAATCAGGCCTTAGGGAATGCATTATTAAACAAAGATGAATACCATTTCTTATACAATACATACCCTGCCACTCCTTATTTCTATCACATCCCAAAAATTCATAAAGTTGACAAGAATCCCCCACGGAGACCTATCATAGCTGGTATGGAGAGCCTTACTAGTAATCTCTGCTGCTACATCAATTACTATCTGCAGGATCTGGTCCAGAATCTTCCATCTTATGTCAAACACTCGGCTCACATGTTGGAAATATTATCCAACTATACGTGGCAGGATGAGTACAGTTGGCTTTCATTAAATGTGACATCCTTGTATGTGTCATCCAACATTTCATATGCAAAGAACAGTGTTTCCACTACAAACAGGCCCAGTTCCTGTATGACAGTATCCACTATGCCCTTACTCACAATTATTTTTCCTTTTTGGGAAAACATTACAAACAAATGCAGGGCACTGCCATGGGGGCCAGGTTTGCACCGAGCTATGCAAACCTCTTTATGGGATACTGGGAACTACAATACATCTGGTTCCAGAATCCGTTTAGTGCAAAGCTGATCCTGTACATTAGGTATATCGATGACGTCATAATAATTTGGGATGGCAAGGATATTCAACTTGAAGACTTCTTGAGTCACTGCCAGAACAATCCATGGCATTCATTTTACACAAGTTCTGGAGTCCCTGATCTTTTTAGACCTAGAGTTGAGGTCAGGGGCGGATGGGTCTATTCTGTCCAAAACCAATTTCAAGCCCAGTGCAGGAAATTCTTACCTGCATGCCAACAGTAATCACCATCCACGTTGGATAAAAAAAGTACCTTTTGGACAATTTTGCAGGCTTAAGCCTACCTGCACCCTCAAGTGTGACTACATGGAACAGAGCAGCATCCTCAAAAAGAAATTTAGAGATAAGGGCTACCTAGACACTCATATTGAAGAGGCCTATAACAAATATCTACTTCTATATGAGAGCTCGAACATACATACCAACATAGACCAAGAAAAAAGCCAGGCTCCCAAGAAGGATAGCAGACAACAGCTCAATTTTTGCACCAGATATAACAATAAGACTTGGCATATGCAGCGGATCTTTCATAAACATTGGGACATTCTCAAAAAAGATCTTATTCTAGGTAGCCAGATTGCAGACAAGCCCCACTTCATACAAAGAAAGCCCCGAGATTTGAGGAGCCTAGTTGCTCCCAGTAGGGTACAGAAATCTAAAAAAGTTTGTAATAGACAATTAGATCAATGGTCCTCATTCTTTGACCAAAAGGGTAATTACAAGTGTGGGGTTAGAAATTGTGGCACTTGTAATTACATGTGGCATTGTAAACAGGTCATTCTAGGTACTGATGGCAAAACACACTGGATTAAACAATTTATCAACTGTGGAGCCTCCTATGTAATTTTATGAAATTTTATGCACTTGTGGCTTACTATACGTCAGTCGTTCGTCAAGCCCACTTAGGGTATGTATTGGTGAACATAAATGTAGTATTATCAAGGGGATAGTCAAATACTCTGTGCCCCCGACATTTTAAAGAAAAACCTAATGAAGATCCTACGGGCATGAACATTTTTGGGATCTAAGCCATCACTGACGAACTAGACAAGGGAAGGAGGCTTCATAAATTATGTAAGAGGGAAAGCTTTTGGATTTTTATCCTTGGGAGTTTAATGCCCAAGGGGTTAAACGAGTACTTAGAAATACATAATTTGGTCCAATAACATCAGGGCCCTTATGTGTTGAGTATCTACCTTCCTTTTTTTTTCTCATCATTCTTCCTCTCCTCTCCATCACATTTATTTCTCTCACTGCTAGTGCATATAAGATTCCAACAAGATATGCTGGTGCACTCATAAAATTTATTGCGGAAATCTATCAATTTTAATATATACTACTAATTATATATATTTAATTACGATGTAGTATTTTAAACTAATAATTTAATCTTAATAATAGCAATATTTATAATCAGTTGCTTTTATTGGTATTACTATTATTCTTGACACCATCAGCGTTTGCTGGCCTTGTTGTTTTTTACATATGTGTTTTTTTTTTTTAAATCAAACGGTTCTTTATTGAACAGATAAAAGAATGTAAATAACAGTAACAGGGTAATATAGTAATCCACAAGTAATTGGCCAAGCAGTGACCAGAACAACTGGGCATGAACATCAGAAGGATACATCAGCAAGTGCACATTCTTGAAAATATCTTAGACAAGTACAACGAAGTGGAACAACTACACGACCTTGTAAAGCGGGAAGATCAATAGCATTGTGAACGATCTATGGACCATGGCATTATGTAGGAGGGGGGGGGGGCGGGACATCGGGACCTGCACATGTCTCCGGGGCCTGAATCCATCTGTCCCATATCTTAGTAAATTTCGTGGGACATCCACGATGCGTATACAGAAGTTTTTTGTACGGGACAGTTGCATTGACTTCCCTCAGCCAGTCATGAAAAGTAGGAGGTCGATCTCGCATCCAACTTCTCGCAATCAGCTTTCGGGCAGAGAACAGGGTCTCGTGTAGGAAAACAGTAGTAAACTTATTCATGCTGACGTCAGGAAAAATTCCTAATAGACACGGTTTGAGGACCAGTGAGAGGGGAGAGCCCATGGTGTCATGCAGGAATTTGACTATCTGTGCCCAGAATCCCTGAACCTCCGGGCAGCTCCAAATCAAATGGTAAAAGGTTCCCCGTTCCCGTTTACACATAGGGCAGGCGTCCGAGGTGTCCCGTCTGTATTTGGCCGTCAGAGTGGGGGTAAGGTATGCTCGATGAAGGATATTACATATGTGTTTTTAACATATATTTTTACACATATATATTTGGCATGTCTTACATTTTTACTAGCCTGTGACCAATGTTCCCTTTAAGCTGCGCATATGTGCGGACGAGCAGTCTAATTGCAGGTCCCGCGCAGCACAAATTCAGACCGCGCAGCCGCAGACGACGTGAAGGTGACCGGGCCGCTGTTTTACTGTGGCGGTTGGGTAGCAGAGCAGTGCGCCCCGAGCCCGCCCATTGTGTGACAATAGCAAACCCCATGCCATTGGCCAAGGAGGAGGTGGGAGGACTGAGGAGACGCGGGGACTGAAGAGAAGCTGCCGTGAGGTAAGTGGACGGGTCTCGCGGGGGTACGCTGGCATCTCTGCATTGATTGGGGGCAATGCTGTGGGTACTCTGGAACAAATTACCTACCTGTTAACATGAAAAGTGTTGAAGGATTCTAAAGATTTGGGGAGCACTGTAATCTGACGAGGATAATGACATTATGGAGGCATTCATGTAAAGTGGATCAGGATAAAAGGAAAGGGGGGGGGGAGGGGCTCTTATGAGAATTGAGGGCTATTATTTGAAGAGAACTGGGATGTAATGTGGGGGACTGTGATGTGAAGGAGGGACCAAAGACACTGCTGTAAAGGTAAGAGTCTGTATGTAAAAGGGGGGCTGTGATGTAAAGGGGGCTGAAGACACAGAAGGGGGGCTGTGATGCAAACAGGGGGTGCCTTTGTGTAAAGGGGGGAGGGGGAACTGCAATGTAAAAGGAGGTGTCTTGGTGTAAAGAGGGGGGGACTGCAATGTAAAAGAGGGCACTGTGGTGTAAGGGGAGGCTGTGATGTAAAGGGGGGGGACTGTGATGTAAAGGGGGCACTCTGCATTGATTGGGGGCAATGCTGTGGGCACTCTGCATTGATTGGGGGCAATTCTGTGGGCACTCTGCATTTTGTATGGACACTGTGGATGAAATTGCTCAGTCTAAAGGTGTGCGCTCAGAAATTTGTTTATTTGCTCAGCACAGTAAAAACTTAGAGGGAACATTGCCTGTGACATAGGGCTTTTGTATCAATTGCACTCCCATATATATTTCCCACAGATTCCCTAGTCTACACCTAGGTGGCATTGGGTCCAACCTACACACTGTATATTGCCCCTTAAGATTGAGGGGGGCTCACAGTGACATTCATGGTCCATTGGGGTATATATGTAACTGGCTCCCTGCCCCACATTTAAGTAGGGGAACGCGACAAGGCGTCATCGGAAGTGACTCTTGTGGTCCAACGCAGCAAGCGACCTACCAACTTCCTGCATCCCTTGAATGGGTGTACTATCTCACAGGAAGTGACGTCGCACATGCATCATCCTACCGGCGCCTTGAACGCAAGACACGATCCTAGCTGGAGTCCTTGGCCGGCGTGCGTTTCAGAGGCATCATGCCGGTCAATCTCTCTTCCCCCCCATGTTGAACGTTGGTTTCAGTGGAATAGTACCGAATACATTCCATACTTGCACACGCCACACGTTCCCACCAGGCACCTTAGGACTAACATGATGGGACCCCTCATAGACTTTATAGGGTAATGTAGAAAGCAAAAGGGGCCAATGCACTACCAATGTAGTAATTTGAAAGAAGTATAACACAATAGAGTGGCAATGATAAAGAGGAAGAATAAAGCTGCCAATTTTAGTAGTGTCACCACATACTTGCATATATAAATTGGCGCTAAATTCAAATAAATAAATAAATATTTCAAAAATATATCAAGATATTAATAAAATGTGCAGAGTAGTGCAAAAAAAAAAAGAGACAAAGTGCTGTGCATAAAAGTGTTTCCTTTGTGCTCAGTGGATATACAGTATGTGTATGATGTGTATATAAACATCCTTTAAAATGTCCAAAAAAATGAAATGACGATAAAGTGCAATATATTTCCAGATATGTTCACATATGTTTAGATACAATCCAGATATGTGATATAACTCATATTGTGCCAAAAGGTTATCCTCAAGTGTGCACCAATGCTTCAGTGACTCCCACCACCAATCAAAAATTGCACTCACCTCCACATTTTACCTATTATCCCAGGTCAAATTGCGCTTTCCCCTACCCTGGGGCACTAGAAATAGGCTCCTCTGTACTCCTCCTCCTTCTCCTGTGCACTCTCTGAACTCTGGATCGTTTCCTCCATTAATGTGTATGGCCCTATAAATCCACGGTACCTCAGCTCTAGACAGACTCATACAACAAGGGGCATCCTCATAGTGTAGTATAGTAAGTTAAAATTAAGCACAAATTTTAACACTTACATTTAGGCATAACAGCTTCTGTTTCTGAACAACAGCAAGGCTCGGAGGCTCCTGCGTCACTTCAAGTATCGGCAGCGTCACCTCGCTCCACAATGCCAATGAAGCTGTTATGAATGAATTAATTCATAACAGCTGTGTTTCCTATGCTGTGATTGGCCCACAGCTATCACATAGTACCTTGTACAATGTAATTGGCTGTAGCCAGTCACAGATCATTAGTGATCATGGCAGTCATTAATTGTTAACCTATTCATGACAGTTGAAAACTTTGCTGTTACAATGCTTTTCATTGTAACAGCAAACAAAGTGTAAAAAAAATAAAAATAAAAATAAAAAATAAAGAATAACCCTAATCACCCCAGCAGAGTAATACAGGGTTGCCATGGTGACACTAAACGACTTTGATAAAAGTATTTAAAAAAAATGTAAAAATAAGCAAAAAAAAGGTTAAATGTTAAAAATATTTTAAAAAATAAAATAAAAAAAATAAAAAAATAAAATTTTAATTTAAAAAAACTTGGCATGCCTCAAACTGTCTACATTCTAAAAAGGGGTCATTTGGGGGGAATTTGTACTGTCCTAGGATTTTAGGGCTTTAAGAAATGACATAGACTGTCAGTACATCAGAATGAATCAATTTCAAATATATATTCTTTACTTTGTAGCCCCCCATAACTTTCTCACAAACCAATTTTATACACTTATTTGGATTTTGTTTTTACCAAAGACGTGTAGCAGAATACATTTTAAATTATGAAGAAATTAGATTTTATTGGATATGTTTTATAATAGAACATATTGTTTTTCCCTTTACTTGTGGTTAAATACCACCAAAACAAAGCTCTATTTGTGTGAAAAAAATTATATAAATTTAATTTGGGTACAGTGTTGGCGGGTAAAGTAGCGTAGTGCTGAATAGCAAAAAATGCCCATGGTCATGAAGGGGGTAAAGCTTTCTGGAGCTCAAGTAGTTAAAGGCGTATTTCCATTGACCTAATTGTTGTGGGAGAGAGTTCCATTACAGTGCATTTACGTACATTTGTACACTTTTATGTGTGATAAAATGCAAACATAATGCGTTTTAAAGCACATATCTAAAATGCATAAACTTTGTGAGTGTGAAGATGACACATAGAAAACTAGAGTTTTCCATGTGTCATATCTGGGTTCATCCAGTGAGTAAAACCGCAGGTAACTACTGCACATAGAGTAAACTGGCCCTGTAACCACACCCATATGACCATGCCCACTTTTGCTGACCACACCTACAATTTGACACATTTTTCCCCTTAAAAAAATGCTCCTCATTGTCAGGTTCAAGCTGGGAGGTATAATTTTGTATTACAATAATACATGTGCTGTAGAGTCCTAAGCCTAGGTTCACATACACTATATTACCAAAAGTATCAGGAAGCCTGCCTTTACACATACAGGGATAATGGTGTTGGGTTGTTTTTTGGGGGTTGGGCTTGGCACCTTTGTTCCAGTGAAGGGAACTTTTAAGGCGTCAGCATACCAACACATTTTGGACAATTTCATGCTCCCAACTTTGTGGGAACTGTTTGGGGATGGCCTCTTCTTGTTCCAACATGACTGTGCACCAGTGCACAAAGCAAGGTCCATAAAGACATGAATGAGCGAGTTTGGGATAAAGGAATTTGACTGGCCTACACAGAGTCCTGACCTCAACCCGATAGAACACTTTTGGGATGACTGCGAGCCAGGCCTTCTCTTGGAGAGAGACTGCGAGCCAGGCCTTCTCTCCAAAAACAGTGCCTGACCTCACAAATGCGCTTCTGGAAGAATGGTCAAACATTCCCATAGACACACTCCTAAACCTTGTGGACAGCCTTCCCAGAAGAGTTGAAGCTGTTATAGCTGCAAAGGGTGGGCCAACTCAATAGTGAACCGTACAGGCTAAGACTTGGATGCCATTAAAGTTCATATGCGTGTAAAGGCAGGCATCCCGATACTTTTGGTAATATAGTGTCTGTGCGAGTTAGGAACAAGCGCTTATTCGCGCGTGTTTCCAATCCACAAGCAAAATGCGCTGCTCTTTAAGGGGATGCATAGGGATGCCATTAATTCTTCATGGTCATTAATGTCTTTGTCATGTACCTGGGTGTCCTTGAACAGGGAGGTTCCCAGTTTCGCAGCCTGCAGCCTTGCCTGTTGTACCACAGAGAAGTCCTGGAGTCTTTGCAGTGATTTTCCAGTCTGATGATTTGCCTTGGAATCACTAGCCCCACCTGTTGCCAGTTGTGAACATTGTACAATTTAACCGGCCCATAAAAAGCAGCACTTCCTGTTTCTCAGTGCCCGTTTGTTAGGATTGTCTCCCTGGATGTGCTGTATGCTCTTTGACTGATTATCGTGTATAAACTTTTGCCTGTATTCTTGACTCCACTTCAGCCTGCCGATTCCGTACTTCACTGCCAGCTTGTGTAGGACCTCTGCCTGTCTAACTATTGTTTGGATTTCGTATGCATACCGCTATGCCTGATCTGTTGCCGGCCTGATCTCTCTAACTACATTTTCGTCTGAATCCTCAGCACTCAAGCTCCACTTCGGACTTTACCTCACAGGCACCAACATAACAAACAGGCCATAATCACAATGGACCCTGCTGAGATTGTTAACGCGCTTACCAGTCAGGGACAAATGATTGGAGCTCATGAACAGCATATTTCTTCTCTGGACGCTAAGCTAGATAAACTTTGTGCTATGCTAAAGTCTTGTTTGCCTGGCTCCTCTGTATCTGTCCAGACTCCTGCTCCAATCCAACCCACCTCTTCTGTACCACTCAAACTTCCCTTACCTGAAAAGTTTGGTGGTGATGCCGAGGACTGCAGAAGTTTTTTAAACGTTTGTTGTTTGCACTTCCGCAACAACCCTGGGGCTTTCAGTACTTCTTCTGTCAAAGTGACATTTGTAATTTCATTGTTAAAAGGGAAAGCCCTGGCATGGGTCTCTCCTTATCTGGAACGCAATGATCCTGTGCTACAAGACGCTGATAGATTTCTGGCTTCGCTTCAGACTGTATTTGACAAGTTGGATAGAGCTTCTGCAGCTGAGTGCTCACTTTTGGACATACAACAAGGTACCAGGACTGTGGCACAATATGCTGTTGAGTTCCGTACCCTGGCAGCTGAGATCAAATGGGACTCAGGGGCATTACGTGCAGCTTTCCATAAAGGTCTTGCAGATCGCCTTAAGGATGAATTGGTCTATAAGGACTCCCCAGAAGATCTTGAAAAATTTATAGAGTTGTGTGTTCTTCTGGTTCTCCGGTATCATGAAAGGTGCCAGGAGAGACTAAGAACTCATAAGCTTCCAAGGCCAGTGTATCGCTTGGCCCCTAACTTCCAAGCACCACCTCAGCCTGAACCTGAAATTTCTGTTGAATCCAAGTCTCCTGTGGAACCCATGGAAGTCAGCCATCTCCACCTTTCAGAGTCGGAGAGACAAAGGAGTCATGCATTGGGCTTATGCTTGTACTGTGGACTTAAAGGACATTTGCTATCTGGTTGCCCAGCCCGTCCAGTAAAAAGCAGGGTCTAACCAGTGTCAGAGGAGCTGGGTTAGACCTTACAAGTACTTCCTCCCAAACCAAGACTTCTGTACCCGCAATCTTTCACTTAGCCTCTAAACTTGTCTCCTGTGAGGCTTTTGTAAATTCGGGAGCCAATGGTATATTCCTGGATTACACTTTTGCTAAAGAAAATAACATCCCATTTGTTCCAAAGTCTAGACCCCTGAGCATTACCACCCTGAATGGACAGCCGTTGGGAGATGGCCTTGTAAAGTTTGAGACCACCACAATCACCCTTCAGGTAGGCGCACTCCTGCCTGTTATCCTTGGCTACCCTTGGTTACAACAACACAACCCTTCCTTTGATTGGGTAAAGGGAGAATTAACCTCTTGGGGGTCTTCCTGTTATTTGAACTGTTTATCTCGACCCACAAGACTTTCTGGTTGTCTGTTGGCTTCTGTGGCCATCCCTCCTACCTTGCCTCATGAATACTATGAATTTGCAGATGTGTTTTGCAAGAAAAAGGCGGAGGTTTAACCTCCACATCGTTCTTTTAACTGTGCGATTAATCTGATCCTTGGAGCACCTCTTCCCAAAGGAAGGACCTAGCTCATCAAATGAGTGTACAAAGTGCTCCTAGAGGCAGGTAGGACGACTAGCCGTATTGCGGTTAGTATACCATGCAGAGAAAGCGGTGTGCGTTCCAGCGCACTTCCGCTTGCGTTCCACTGCCCTGGAAGTGACGTTGACGTTGCTGTGAAAACCAGAACTTCGTCGACGAGTGGAGGAAGTCTTGACCTATTGGAATAGTATTTCAAACACCGGGAAATTAGAAACCATTTTGAAAGCTGCTTGAAATGATGATAACAACACCAGTGTGATATATTGAGAGACTTTATGCATGGTTTAATATGCTAGTGTATGACATATTTTTGTGTGATGCATTGTAGGCACAGTGCACCTGTCCTTTTTATCACAGGCCCCACCGGGGGAGGAGTTTTATGCGTTTAGAGACGCATTAGCGCTGCTGAGTGTCATTGATACTATTGTGTTCTCTTTGGACACTGGGGTGTTAATTACACTTTGCTATAGGTCATCTATATATCTTTTTTAACAAACCAATTCCTCAGGCCATTTCTGCAGAAAGCTATTTGCTTCCCAACAAGACGTGAACAGGTTTGCCACACTTGGGGCAAACCTGGCCCCCATGGCCACATCCCTTACTTGTAGATAGTAGTCTCCCCCATACCAAAAATAATTGTATCCTAAACAAAATTTCAGACATTCCAATATATACTTCTTGTGTCCCTCAGTAAGATTTGTGCCCCTTAAGGCCCATTCTACTGATTGCAGGACTCATCATGGCTTATGATCGTGTATAGAGAACCAACATCAGCTGTCGTTAAGATGCAAGACTCCATTCCTTCTAACGACTTGAGGTACTGTATGATATGCTTAGTATCCTTTATGTAAGCTTCTGTCTCTGTAACTAAAGGCTGCAGGAAATAATCAATATATTGATCCAACCTTGAACAGACCGACTCAATACTATTGATAATGGGTCTGCCTGGGGGTCTTACCGCATCCTTATGGATTTTGGGCAAGAAGTACATAGTGGGAGTCTTGTATGCTATCAGGTTAAGATAAAGTGCCTCTTTTTTTCATAAAAAAGTCCTTTTTAAGTCTTTTCCAATCCAATAATTTTTTTATACTAATGTAGCAAGGTTTCTAGGCCTATGGCCTGATGTGGGTCTGCCATTAGTACCAGAATCCTTGCCAGCCCATGTGAACTGAGTCCCCAGGTGTGACAACTGAAGCAGTGTCAACTCCGGCATCTTTGTTTGTGGTTTTTATTATAAATTAAGGGAACGGGAGAAGGGAATAAGTGGGATACTCCTTTTGGCTTGAACTAAGTACAATTGGGACTTCGATCCTGAAAATTACCCGTTGGCACTCCCTTGACGCCAGCCGGCACCAGCCAACGCTCACTGACTCTGAGAACACTCTGTATAACAGATGAAGTGTTGAATCCCTGATCTATAGTCCAGTAGATCCAAGACTGAGAATTGTAGTACTCCTGGCACTGTTTCACTGTGAAAGTCTCTGAATACTTTCCCCTGCCTGGCACAGCTTGAGGTAGTATTTTGTAAAACTCCAAATAACTATCACTGTAGCTGGCACACGCAATACAATTCAGGGCCCAGACTGCAGATGCCCCCTTTACTACTTCAGGGTCCACTGACTATGTACTCCCTTTATAACTTCAGGGTCCTCAACCTAGGTACCCCCCTTTACAGCTAGCTGACACTGGATCCCATAACCTCTTCCGGAGTGGTCCCCTCTGACTCTAGGCAGGCCCCAGGGGTAATCTGCAGTACTCACGACCTGTGTAAGCTTTCCTGGGACTGGACCCCTCCTCTCTCCGCAGGCTCTCGGCACACCGGATTCCCTCAGCTCAACTCAGCACTCCCTGGATTCTCAGGTGACACCCCAAGACATCCACCTTCCTCAGACAGGAGGAGAGACAGCCGCACTCTCCTTCCCGGGACTCTGCTCCCGCCAAAGACACCGTGCCATGCACTTCCCCCCAAACTTATACCCGCTCCCAGAATCCCTTGCAGCATAATCTGCCTTCTGGGGTAGTTACAAGCTGGGATGTTTCCCCTGATTGGACTTCCCACACTGCCCTATGAGAAGCCTCTCACAGGAGCCAGTGGGGATACTTCTCCCCTTAGCAGGCACATCTGGAAGCTCGGACACCCTGACTAGTTAAATCACAGCCCTGCTGTTAGACAGACAAGGCCAACTATAGTTTTACCTAGCACCTATTTGTAGGGTGCTACACCCACCCCACACCAAAATGAGTCAGGTCCCTCTGAGGCAGCCGCCTCCTATCAAAAACTCTGCCAAAAAAAAATCAGGAGTATCCCACAAACCTGGAAAGGGGGAGAAGGGAAAAACAAATTTACAGAATAAATTAGCTTAAAAATATATATCTTTACATCTGCTGTACATGTATATACACATTTTAAGGTGCATGAAAACTGATGCACCCCCCACCAAATAAACTCACCTGGTGGAGAACAACAAGGAAAAGTACAATTCAAATATCCTGACTGCCTAACTCTAAGGTGGTCCCACCTGTACGAAGAGAGGAAACAAAAGTTAGTCACTCTCATACATCACATGGAAATCATATCACATTTCTATATAACTGACAGTTAAATAGAAAGACCCTCCTTCAAAATTGCAAGGGAAGCCTTTCCATTCCCTCCCTGGCTGCCTCTGCCAACCAGTGTCTTGACACGCCGGGGTCCTCCTTTAACTTGGTAGAGCTGATCCCCTCACACTAGCTGTCTAAACAGAGTCCTGTTTATTGAAGTGAAACACAGCGCCTCCTGCTGTCTCTTTGAGCACTTCAGTAAGGAAACAGGGCAGGCCACAGTCTCTCATGGCCTACAGTCCTGCTGAGTCAGGGAAACATCACAGGGGGCATACCTCCCAACTTTTGAACTTCGCAATGAGGGACACTGAAAGAGAAACAAAACCTGCGGCGTGCCGCTGCAAATTGTGGGTGTGGCCAATTGCTTAGCAGTGGGAGGGGCTTAAGGGATAGGGTAAACAAAACCCAGACTTCCTAGTACTCATAAAATATGCTTTGATTGCTCAGCCTACCTTAAAGAAGAACTTCATTAAAATAGTCAGAGACTGCAAAGCAACCAGCAACTGTTGAGACAATGAAGACTTTGGTGAGAAGTATATAATGTACAGTAGTACATGTGTATATAGTGCAGGAGAGTGTAATGTACAAAATGAAGGAGACAGGAATATGTAATGTACAGAATGCAGGAGACAGGAGTATGTAATGTACAGAATGCAGGAGACAGGAGTATGTAATGTACAGAATGCAGGGGTCGGACTCTGCACCATCCACCCCCCCAGCTCTATACACCCCAAATGCCCACCCAGCTCCATACACCCCCCCCCCATCCACCCCAAATGCCCCCAGCAGCTCTATCCACCTCAAATGCCCACCCTAGCTCCATCCACCCCAAATGCCCACCCTAGCACTATCTATCCCAAACACCCATCCAACCTCCAAACACTCCAAATGCCCACCCCAGCTACATCCACCCCCTCATCCAGATCCATTCACCCCATATGCCTACCCCAGCTCCATCCAACCCAAATGCCCCCTTTTGGGGGGCGCAAACAGAAAAATGTAATAGGCATTGCTTTGCGGCAAAAAACGCTGTACAAAATTGCATGACTTTGAGGTCACAAAAGTGTGAAAGGGGCCTTCAGTAATCAAGGTAGAGTGTGCCCTCTTCAATGCAGAGTGACCAGCGTGCCCCCTTTCAATGCAGAGAGACCAGTGTGCCCCCTTTCAATGAAGAGAGACCAGCGTGCCCCCTTCAATGCAGAGAGACCAGCGTGCCCCCTTCAATGCAGAATGACCAGCGTGCCCCTTTCAATGCAGAATGACCAGCGTGCCCCCTTTCAATGCAGAATGACCAGAGTGCCCCCTTTCAATGCAGAGTGACCAGCGTGCCGTGCCCCCATTCAATGCAGAGTGACCAGCATGCCGTGCCCCCCTTCAATGCAGAGAGACCAGCGTGCCCCCTTTCAATGCAGAATGGCCAGCATGCCCACTTTCAATGTAGAATGACCAGCGTGCCCCCTTTCAATGCAGAATGACCAGCGTGCCCCCTTTCAATGCAGAATGACCAGTGTGCCCCCTTTCAATGCAGAATGACCAGCGTGCCCCCTTTCAATGCAGAATGACCAGCATGCCGTGCCCCCTTCAATGCAGAGAGATCATCGTGCCCCCTTTCAATGCAGAGAGACCAGCGTGCCCCCTTTCAATGCAGAGAGACCAGCGTGCCCCCTTTCAATGCAGAATAACCAGCATGACCCCTTTCAATGCAGAATGACCACAGCGTGCCCCCTTTCAATGCAGACTGACCACAACGTGCCCCCTTTCAATGCAGAGTGACCACAGCGTGCCCCCTTTCAATGCAGACTGACCACAGCGTGCCCCCTTTCAATGCAGAGCGACCACAGTGTGCACCCTTTCAATGCAGAGCGACCACAGCATGCCCCCTTTCAATGCAGAGCGACCACAGCATGCCCCCTTTTAATGCAGAGTGACAACAGTGTGCCCCCTTTCAATGCAGAGTGACCACAGCGTGCCCCCTTTCAATGCAGAGCGACAACAGTGTGCCCCCTCTCAATGCAGAGCGACCCCAGCGTGCCCCATTTCAATGAAGAGCGACCACAGCATGCCCCCTTTCAATGCAGACTGACCACAGCGTGCCCCCTTTCAATGCAGACTGACCACAGCGTGCCCCCTTTCAATGCAGACTGACCACAGCGTGCCCCCTTTCAATGCAGGCTGACCACAGCGTGCCCCCTTCAATGCAGACTGACCACAGCGTGCCCCCTTTCAATGCAGACTGACCACAGCATGCCCCCTTTCAATGCAGACTGACCACAGCGTGCCCCCTTTCAATGCAGACTGACCACAGCATGCCCCCTTTCAATGCAGACTGACCACAGCGTGCCCCCTTTCAATGCAGAGTGACCACAGTGTGCCCCCTTTCAATGCAGAGTGACCAGCCTCTGGCTCTAATCAGGTGATTCAGAAATAAAAACCCCCATTGAACTCCATGCATTCGGTGCCCCGCATGTAGATTAGGGGACCAAACGCATGGATAGGAGGGGGGCGGCACCCCTGCACCCCCAACGCACCGGCCGCCACTGGACGACGCGCTATGTACAGAGTATAGGGTTCTGGTATGTACAAAGTACAGGAGAGTGCTAGGCACACCTCAGCTATAACTTCTTTACCCCCCCCCCCCACACACACACACAGCCCTCTCTCCTCGGCCCTCATCACTTTTCTGTAACTGACTCTTCTATCCACTGCAGTCACAGCTTCCTTTACCCTTTCAGTGCACTAAGTACACACTCATTCTTGGCTCCTGAATTCCTCCAGCAGGTAGGAGATAAGGATTAGGCTGCAGCTCACCCCCCTCCTCCCCTTAAACATGCTGCAGTCAGCCAGTCCAGCACTTGTCCCGATTCTAGTGCAGAGCAGGGAAGATGATGAAAGAGCCGTGAGAGGGATTTTACTTTCATTTTCAGCTAGTGAAGTAGTGCAAGGCTAACTGACACAGAAAAAACCCCTGAGGAGGAAAATAGACAACTGATCCTGACCTTTTGCAGCTTTGTCCCAGCGCTCTTTTCTTGTAAACTGCTTGCCTGAAAAAGGGGGTGGGTCTGGGTAGCAGTCCCGCCCATACCCGACATCACAGCTTAGTTTTGACAGCTGAAGTCTGTTATCTGGCTGCACAGCACACACCTCCCTGGCTTGTCTGCCAATCCCACCCAATGCTGAACGTTTACACTGCTGCCTGCAGGTCCTATTGAGGTAAAAGCTATAATCACCAGGATTACCTGCAGGATTAATGCGGGACAACAGCCTGTACAGCGGGACAGCGGGACACAGGTCTGAATGCGGGAAAGTCCCGCCCAATCCGGGACGGTTGGGAGGTATGCAGGGGGTCCAGCAGGGCACCCCACACTAAAGCTCTTGGCCCTCACGAGCTTTACAACAATTTCTTCTTCTGTGTAGACTGTGGGTGAAATCTCACAAAGCCATTTGTAATCCACAACAGACCCCGACCCGATGGTCTAAGAAGGTCTAACAATGCTACACTTGACTTTCTTTCCCAAAGACCCTGGCCCAATGACCCAATGGGGGTCTATTTCCCTTTAGCACATGCAACTTGAATTCAGCACTCTATTATTATATGAATAAAAGATTTCCTTGGTCAGTTGTGGTAGCCGGCCGGCCACACAAATTTCCTTGTTAAGTCTCTCCTTTCTCCTCTAGCCACTGTTGAATACTGATAAATTTGTTTTCTCTCAGATATAGTACTCCGGGTGAGGTATTTGAACATAGTCCCCATTTTCATTTTTGACCCAGATGGACCAGGCTTGTCTAGAGCCATCTGGGCGACGGACCTCCAACCTATCTATGTAGATGGAGCGCCCATAATACCCTTGAACCTTGACCTTTTTAAATTTTTCTTTCAATCCTTCCTCGGGAGAATCTCAGTACCGCTTGGGGACAAAGAGATAGTCCCAGATGAGTTCATCGCACCACCAGTCCTTGAATTTTTCTACTAACAGAATGACCTCCCTTGGAGCATATGGGTAGTCATAGCCATACTCCAAGGCAACTTTCTTTTGCATCCACCTCTGCATTCTCGACAGTCTGGGGAGGGTTTTCCAGTTACCTCTCCCTGGTGGAGAAAATGGGGTATGTACTTTTTGCATCATCTCCTCATAGGCAGTGTTCTGATCCCTGGCCCTAGCAATATTTCCCAGTGGGGTAAGGTCTGGGACCCTTGCGACATAGGCCTCACAGAACCCCAATTGCTGAGCCAGTTCCCCTCTTTCAATGGCATCCTTGGCTCCCTGGTCTAGGAGTGTAACAACTTCGGGACCTGGGGAGCTACTTCCAGTCTCTGATCCCCACTCCCATTCAGTCTACTCAATGGATCCCCAGTCACCCATACCTTCTTCCACAGAACCATGTTTCAGATAGAAGGATGGGGAGTCCACCCGTACGGGGCAATGTTCACCCTCACTGCTGACAGGGCAGGAAGACACCCGGGCAACTTCTGTCTGAACAGGCTGGGGAATATTTATAGGGGCGGATTCCGCGATGGCCCTGACCGACCGTGCTTCCGGTCAGGCCCCTACTGTTTGAGTAGCCACGGATCCCCTCCCTAGGGGGCTCTGCGACCGAACCCTCCTCCTGCAGACTGGAAGCCCACCAACTGCAGGCAGGGCCTCTATCTGCATCATCAGCCTGAAGATGCCTCTCCCTGCTCTGTGTAGCAACTTTGTTTCGCTCCCTGTCATCTCCTGAGTGAGGCCTGTTTCCCACATAACTGCAAGCTTCTTGGGACAGCCCTTGCTCTTCTCTGCCCTGAGCAGCTAATCACTGCATTGCCCACATAGGACCCACGCCTGCACCCTCAGAGTAATAGTAGCACATTGAGGACATACCACTCCCAGGAACTCCCGACCTCCTCCGGTGCACAACGTAAGTCTGCCGTCCGGCATCATCCGCATACCGGTATCCCAAACTAGCAGGGAATCGGGCGGGTAGATCTGCTCTCGGCTCTCCGCAGGGTTTTCGGCCATGGTGGTAGCCATAGCGGGAACACTCTTCGCTCCTCTGTTGAACAACATATCTCCTTCTCCTACACGTGTCTCCTGCACGGCCGCGCCCGGAGGAGGGGATATTAATAGAGTCCCCTGGATCGCTCCGGATTGGCCAAAAGTTCCCGCTATCTTCATCCACTCTCCATTTTGGGCGGCGACTCTTCCCTTTGGGCAGATCTGCTCGTGGCGCGCTTTCCTGCGCGGTATTGTAACTCTTCCCCTGCCATGCTGCTGCGCTGCAAACACTTGGGAAGTAACTGCAAAGCGGAGTATGTCACTTGCCAGACATACATCTGCCCACCTTAATTGCACTAGGGCCTCCACTGCGCTTTTCTTGCCTAAAGCCAACCGCCCGCTCTTGCTCGGCAAGAGCAGCATCCCGCCACCAACTGCACGGTCGATACTCCTCTTTCTTGCCACACACATGCAATTAACATCTTCCATACTGGCTTCGGGACATGCTCCACGGCCCTCCGTTGCATGGCCGACTACAATCCCCACAGTATGTGTGCACCAGCCATAAAGAATAAATGTCCCGCTATCAGATGCACGGTCGACATTCTTCCACATAGCTTGCACCACCACCCGGCCCCCGGCACCTCTCTTCCCGTGCCCCTGGCCTCCATTTTCACTGTCCACACTAGGACCTCCGGCGTCCACTTTTCTGTCCTTCCCTGGACCCTTGACGCCATGTGCACTGTCCACACTAGGACTCCTTGCTATTAGGCAGTTACTGCATTCACGCATCCTGACATACTTGTCTCCTGCTTTTCACTTCCTGACAGCAGAATACACCTCATAATCCATATGAAGAGTCTCGGTCGCTTTACAGTCTTTCCTGGAGCATTTGCATTGCCAAAAGCATCCCTCTCTGTGGGCCTCGAGTCTCAGTCCACTCTCCCTGCCTCCCGCAGTTGCAGTCTCACACCCGGCCTGAGCTATAATATAGTTCCCGGACACAAAAATTGTTTTTTTTTTTATTTTTTCTTGTGCCGTTGCCAAGGGCAACTGGCCCAGTAGCTAATGGCAAAATCCCCCCAAATGTAGCAAGGTTTCTAGGCCTATGGCCTGATGTGCGTCTACCATTAGTACCGGAATCCTTGCCAGCCCATGTGAACTGAGTCCTCAGGTGTGACAACTGAAGCAGTGACAACTCCGTCATCTCTGTTTGTGGTTTTTATTATAAATTAGGGGATGGGAGAAGGGAATAAGTGGGATACTCCTTTTGGCTTGAACTAAGTACAATTGGGATTTCAATCCTGAAAAATGCCCGTTGGCACTCCCTTGATGCCAGCTGGCGCCAGCCAACGCTCACTGACTCTGAGAACACTCTGTATAACAGATGAAGTGTTGAATCTATAGTCCAGTAGATCCAAGACTGAGAATTGTAGTACTCCTGACACTGTTTCACTGTGAAAGTCTCTGAATACTTTCCCCCGCCTGGCACAGCTTGAGATAGTATTTTGTAAAACTCCAAATAACTATCACTGTAGCTGGCACACGCAATACAATTCAGGGCCCAGACTGCAGATGCCCCCTTTACTACTTGAACTCTTCAGGGTCCACTGACTATGTACTCCCTTTACAACTTCAGGGTCCTCAACCTAGGAACCCCCTTTAGAGCTAGCAGACACTGGATCCCAGAACCTCTTCCAGAGTGGTCCCCTCTGACTGTAGGCAGACCCCCAGGGGTAATCCGGAGTACTCACGACCTGTGTAGGCTTTCCTGGGACATGACCCCTCTCTCTTTCCGCAGGCCCTCAGCTTACCTCAGCACTTTCTGGATTCTCAGGCGACACCCCGAAACATCCACCTTCCTCAGACAGGAGGAGAGACAGCCGCACCCTCCTTCCTGGGACTCTGCTCCCGCCACGCACTTCCCCCCAAACTTATACCCACTCCCAGAATCCCTTGCAGCATAATCTGCCTTCTGGGGTAGTTACAAGCTGGGATGTGTCCCCTGATTTGGCTTCCCACACTGCCCTATGAGAAGTCTCTCACAGGAGCCAGTGGGGATACTTCTCCCCTCAGCAGGCACATCTGGAAGCCTGGACACCCTGACTAGTTAAATTACAGCCCTGCTATTAGGCAGACAAGGCCCAATATAGTTTTACCTAGAACCTATTTGTTGGGTGCTACACCAATTAAGAGGGTTTTAATTAAGCAATTGATACATCCCTACATCCAATAATTGTCTCTCCATTTCTTCCTGGTAATATTTGTAGCAATATTTTCAGGCATTGAGCCTGATATGGTTCTGCTATCGTTAACACTTCCAACACATTTAAGTTGAAATCCCAAGTGTGAGAACTGAGACAATGACCATTCCGGCATCTTTGGTTTTCTTTGTTTATTTTGTAATAGGGATGGGAGAAGGGAATGAGTGGATGGAACCCCTGAAGAAGTCACGTGACCGGACGTGACGTAACACGTAGGGCAAAGCACCGGAAGTGACGTTGGAAAGCGGAAGTAAGGTTCGCGGATAAGCTGTACTCATACAAAGGCTTAAGAATCTTCGTTTCTATGTGAGTGTAATATATTGTATTTAAATAAATGGTTTTTATGGCAATACTGCACTATGTAAGCACCTTATTTTGAGATCCAAGGAAAGTCCAGAGGGCATTCACCCCGATCCAGATAAGAGGCTATCACCATCCCCTGATTGTGGAGCGAGTAAGGAGAGGAGTTGAATAGGAGAACCATATAACTAAGAGGCGCATTTTCATACATATTGAGGTGAGCGGCTGGCACACCCTTAGGGGTTTCAAGGATTAAGAAGCACCCCTTACTATCACTTGGTGAAAGGTGGGGGTTCAACACCTGAAAAAGGAGGAATACCGCTTATGCGGGCTCAATTTTTTGGGACACTTTAAGCACTTTAGAAAACCTTCAAGCACCTTACTATTTAAAAATAATATACACTTTTTTATGGATTGAGCACTTGACACTTTACAAGTCCGTTTGAAGCATTTATTTTAGAGTAAGATTGTTCCCTTCATTATACTAGCACTGGTGCACTTTATATTTATAGATTGAGGATGTTTTCACTAATAATTTAAATTATTTTGGAGTCACATATACAGTGGGTACGGAAAGTATTCAGACCCCCTTAAATTTTTCACTCTTTGTTATATTGCAGCCATTTGCTAAAATCATTTAAGTTCATTCTTCTTCCTCATGAATGTACACATAGCACCCCATACTGACAGAAAAACACAGAATTGTTGACATTGTTGCAGATTTATTAAAAAAGAAAAACTGAAATATCACATGGTCCTAAGTATTCAGACCCTTTGCTCAGTATTAAGTAGAAGCCCCCTTTTGATCTAATACAGCCAGGAGTCTTTTTGGGAAAGATGCAACAAGTCTTTCACACCTGGATTTGGGAATCCTCTGCCATTCCTCCTTGCAGATCCTCTCTAGTTCTGTCAGGTTGGATGGTAAACGTTGGTGGACAGCCATTTTTAGGTCTCTCCAGAGATGCTCAATTGGGTTTAAGTCAGGGCTCTGGCTGGGCCATTCAAGAACAGTCACGGAGTTGTTGTGAAGCCACTCCTTCGTTATTTTAGCTGTGTGCTTAGGGTCATTGTCTTGTTGGAAGGTAAACCTTCGGCCCAGTCTGAGGTCCAGAGCACTCTGGAGAAGGTTTTTGTCCAGGATATCCCTGTACTTGGCCGCATTCATCTTTCCCTCGATTGCAACCAGTCATCCTGTCCCTGCAGCTGAAAAACACCCCCACAGCATGATGCTGCCACCACCATGCTTCACTGTTGGGACTGTATTGGACAGGTGATGAGCAGTGCCTGGTTTTCTCCACACATACCGCTTAGAATTAAGGCCAAAAAGTTCTATTTTGGTCTCATCAGACCAGAGAATCTTATTTCTCACCATCTTGGAGTCCTTCAGGTGTTTTTTAGCAAACTCCATGCGGGCTTTCATGTGTCTTACACTGAGGAGAGGCTTCCGTCGGGCCACTCTGCCATAAAGCCCCGACTGGTGGAGGGCTGCAGTGATGGTTGACTTTCTACAACTTTCTCCCATCTCCTGACTGCATCTCTGGAGCTCAGCCACAGTGATCTTTGGGTTCTTCTTTACCTCTCTCACCAAGGCTCTTCTCCCCCGATAGCTCAGTTTGGCCGGACGGCCAGCTCTAGGAAGGGTTCTGGTCGTCCCAAACGTCTTCCATTTGAGGATTATGGAGGCCACTGTGCTCTTAGGAACCTTAAGTGCAGCAGAAATCTTTTTGTAACCTTGGCCAGATCTGTGCCTTGCCACAATTCTGTCTCTGAGCTCTTCAGGCAGTTCCTTTTACCCTCATGATTCTCATTTGCTCTGACATGCATTGTGATCTGGAAGGTCTTATATAGACAGGTGTGTGGCTTTCCTAATCAAGTCCAATCAGTATAATCAAACACAGCTGGACTCAAATGAAGGTGTAGAACCATCTCAAGGATGATTAGAAGAAATGGAAAGCACCTGAGTTAAATATATGAGTGTCACAGCAAAGGGTCTGAATACTTAGGACCATGTGATATTTCAGTTTTTCTTTTTTAATAAATCTTCAACAATGTCAACAATTCTGTGTTTTTCTGTCAGTATGGGGTGCTATGTGTACATTCATGAGGAAGAAGAATGAACTTAAATGATTTTAGCAAATGGCTGCAATATAACAAAGAGTGAAAAATTTAAGGGGGTCTGAATACTTTCCGTACCCACTGTATGAGTGTGTAATTTAAATGGTTATTATTTAATTATCTGAGCACCATCACAGAGACTTTTTTATTGATTTGGAAGTTTTCAACTAATATTTATTTGAACACTATCATACTTTATTCACGATTTATTTACAATTTTACATTATTTCCCTGAAGCGCGGTACCTCCTCCCTTTAATTACTTGTTTGCAAACTGTCTGGTTCACAGAACGGGTACACGCAGCATTAAGGGGTGTTATATATAAAAAATTCCTCTAGACAGCGCGAGACTCACATCACTATCTAGACCCTCAGGGAGGCTATTCATCACTGTACTCACGAACTTGGCATGCTTTCCTGGAACTGAACCCCTCTATCTCCACTGGTCCTCGGCACACTGGATCCTCTCTGCAGCTTAGCTCAGCTCTCTCTCTGGACTCTCAGGCCGCCACCCTAGACACCCGATCCTTCTGACAGGAGGAGAGACAGCCGTACCCTCCCTCCTGGGACTCTGCTTCCCACCAAAGAAGCTGCATCATGCGTTCCCCTCAAACTTTTACCCACTCCCAGAATCCTCTGTGGTAGAATCTGCCTTCTGGGGTCGATACAGGCCTGAATGTGCCACTGATTGGGTTTCCTCCACTGCCCAATGAGAATCCTCTCATGAAGCCAGTGGGGAGACTCCCCTCTCAGCAGTCACACCTGGGAGACATGACAACCCAGCTTAAAATCATGGCCCTGCTGTTAGTAAGCCAAGGCCCATTATACTTTTACTTAGCACCTACCTTCTAGGGTGCTACATCTTGTTTACTTATGATGACCATTCCGCCCCTTTTATCCGCGGGTGGAATTATCACATCCTTTTTATGGTAAATCTTTTCTATGCCCTTTTTTTATCCAATGGGGATGATTAACTCTTTTAATTTTCAACTTGTCCAAATCATCTATTACCAAAATTTTAAAAACATCAAGATATTTATTATCATTCAGAGGATTAAAATGCATCGGAACCCTGATACAATGGACACCTCCAGCCTGGAGCCTCCTACTAAAGACTACATTCATAAGGACTTTACCTGCAAAGGTACGCTGGGGCAGCCACCACTAGAGTTAGATAGGGAAAGGACGTTTTACATACCTCCCAACTTTTTTTAAATGGGAATGAGGAACACCTATTAGCAAAAGTATGCAGGCATAGTGCTTCGCCACCCTTAAAGGAGAATAAAGCCCAATAATAAAAAATAAATAAATGAAGTTAAACCCACAGATTTTTTTTTTTTTTTTTACCACTATTATTTCTTTATGCTGGCTTTTGACATTTACAAATGCAGCAATTTAGAAATAAGATGAAAGGTTTAGCACTGGGAAACACTTTTTGAAAGATAAATAGTGCATTTTATATACCGCTAGATCAGATCAAAATGAGGGACAAATGAGGAGGAAATAAAGACATTGTTCCAAATCAGGGACAGTCCCTCAAAATCAGGGACAGTTGGGAGCTATGAGTACCAGGGTCTGTCATAGTTCCCTTTAGGATTTCTTTAGCGTATTGACCTGTGTACCTAAATGTTGAGAAAAATATTTGATTACTTGAACATTTGAGCGTTTTTTCAATTAACTATAGCCAATGTTGGAAGAAGAATCCTTTGGTTTGAGATTTTCTATTTATACCAAAATCCACTGCTAGTTTTTTGGTGCAAAGCAGATATAAAAAGATCATATTTACTCTTTCTATTTAATATTAATATTCAGGATTTATATAGGGCAAACGTTTGGCTTTACAACATGGGGCAGACAGTACAGGTACAATATAATTCAATACAACAAGAATCAGAGGGGCCTGCTCATTAGAGCTTACAATCTAAAATGAAGGGTCAAGGGATACAAATGGTAATAACTGTGGGGGATTTGCTGATGGAGAAAATAAAAGTACAGTTGTTAGGTGGAGGCGGGATAGGCTTCTCTGAAGAGAAAGGTTTTCAGGAATTGCCTAAAAGTGGACAAAGTAGAAGATAGTCAGACAGATTGAGGGAACTGCATAGAATGGGAAAGTCTCTGGAGAAGTCCTGGGGCGAACATAGGAGAAGGTGACAAGGGAACTAGAGAGCAGGAGGTCTGAAAGAAACAAAGAAAATGATTAGGTTGGTATTTTGAGACAAGGTTAGTGATGTAGCTGGAGGCCAAATTGTGGATAGCTTTGTAAATTATTGTTAGTATTTTGAATTTAATGTGTTGGGTAAATGGTGGCCAATGGAGGGATTGGCAGAGAGGGGTGGCAGACACTGAACGGTGAGATACCAGATGAGTCTGGCAGCAGCATTCATGATGGACTGAAGGGGGAGAGATGACCAGGGAGGGAATTAGGATTATTGTGGTGTCACTGATTAGGAAGGGATGTATTTTGGAGATGTTGCAGAGGTTGAGATGGCAAACTTTGGACAGTGAATTGATGTGGGGCCATAAGAGGAGTTCAGAGTCCAGGACTACACCTAGCACCCTGACATGGGGGGTGGGTTAATAGTTGTGCCATTGATCTTAAAAGAGAAGTCAGGGGAATGGACAAATGGGGGAGGAAATACTATGAGCTCGGTTTTGGAGAGATTGAGGAAGTAGTGTGACATCCAGACTGATATGTTGGTGAGGAGACTGATGTTGTGAGCTGAGGGGTAGAGAGATAGATTTGGGTTTCGTCAGTGTAGAAATTATATTGAAAGCAATGGGAGGTGTAGATTGAGAATAGAAGTAGTCCAAGAACAGAACCTAGGGGGACCCTGACAGAGAAAGGAAGAGGACAGGAGGAGGAAGTAGAACTGTAAATGACAGCTAGGTGGTGGGACAGGTAGGAGGAGTACATTTTTATTTAGAGGGGGGTCAATTATATCAAAGGCAGCCAAAAAGTCCAGAAGTAGGAGTACTAAATAGTGGCTGTTGGTTTTAGCTATTAGTAAATTGTTTGTGAGTTTAAGGAGAGCAGTTTCTGTGGAGTGTTGATAGCAAAACCCAGACTCAAGGGCAGGGGAGGACTGGCAGCCTTGGGCCTGGGGGGCAAGTCCAATCAAGTGGCCCATTGAACCACCAAGCTCACCATCTATGCCCACCTGGTTTATAACGGATATTGATGTTATAAAGCAAGACAAATATGATACCATGTGGTAACATAATTTAATGTTAATAGCAACAAAGGAGATTTAACAAAAATAATGCATCAATGCAGCCTCATCAGTGCCCATCAGTCCAGCCTCATCAGTGCCCATTAACGCAGCCTCACCAGTGCCCATCAGTCCAGCCTCATCAGTGCCCATTAATGCAGCCTCACCTGTGCCCATCAAGGCATCCTGATCATTGCTCATCAATGCAACCTGACCAGTGCCCATCAATGCAACCTGACCAGTGCCCATCAATGCAGCCTGATCAGTGCCCATCAATGCAACCTGACCAGTGCCCATCAATTCAGCCTCACCAGTGCCCATCAATGCAGCCTCACCAGTGTCCATCAATGCAGCCTCACCAGTGCAGCCTTATCAGTTCCCATTAATGCAGCCTGATTAATGCCCATCAATGCAGCCTCACCAGTGCCCATCAATGCAGCCTCACCAGTGCCCATCAATGCAACCTGATCAGTGTCCATCAGCTCAGCCTCATCAGTGAAAGAAGATTATTGGTGAACCCAACAAAAACTGCGCAAAATGAATGTGATGTATAAATAAATAAACACTACTCATATCCATAAATGTGTTTAGGGTGAAATTGCTTCCACTCTGCGAGCTGCAAAATCAACGTGAATAACGTGACAAATGAAAAAGTGAAAAAATGTGGCGCTCAACAGTTTGATAAAACACAAAATAAATTATTCCAATGTGCAAACGTTCGTGCAAAAAAACAGTCTCTAGGGTCCAAAAAAATAAAATAAATAAATGGGTTAAGCAAACAGCCAATGATGGAAACACAGACTTGATAGGAGTGAATCTCAAAAAAGCCTCCACCTCCACGCGATCACCCAGTGAAATGTATTGGTACCACTTACCAGAACCACTGGACCCCTTAGTTATAGGGGGTCAAACATGCTTATTGATCCACATCAGATCCGACCTTGCACATCCCCCTCTCACACAGGCGAGATAGGAGACGCCGCTCCAAGCCTGCGTTCCTTAGACCCTTAGATTGGAAACGTGAGACCGTAAACTTCCGGGTCTAAGGAACGCAGGCGTGGAGCGGCGTCTCCTATCCCCAGCAAACTGAAAATGATCCTTTGATGAGTAATACTGCACCATGAGAGCCTGTATGTCATTTCTCTCCATCTATGACTTGGTTCTTTAATGCTCCATCGATTTGGCTACACACTGTCGCCTGTGTGAGAGGGGGATGTGCAAGGTCGGATCTGATGTGGATCAATAAGCGTGTTTGACCCCCTATAACTAAGGGGTCCAGTGGTTCTGGTAAGCGGTACCTATACATTTCACTGGGTGATCGCGTGGAGGTGGAGGCTTTTTTGAGATTCACTCCTATCAAGTCTGTGTTTCCATCATTGGCTGTTTGCTTAACCCTTTTTTTTTTGGACACTAGAAACTGTTTTTTGCACGAACGTTTGCACATTGGAATAATTTATTTTGTGTTTTATCAAGCTGTTGAGCGCCACATTTTTTCACTTTTTCAGCCTCATCAGTGTCCACCAGTGCAGCCTCATCAGTTTCCATCCATGCAGCCTCATCAGTCCCCATCAACGCAGCACCACCAGTGTCCATCAGTGCAGCCTCATCAGTGCTCATCAATGCAGCCTGATCATTGCCCATCAATGCAGCCTCACCAGTGCATATAAGCTCAGCCTCATCAGTGCAGCTTGATCAGTGTCCATCAGTGCCACCTACTAGTGCTTCATATCAATCCAGCTTAATCATTGCTCCTGATCAGTGCTTACCATTGCCGCCACATTCTCTGCCCTGCTGACCCCGTCCTATGTCCCACTGACCCCCATCCTCTGCCCTCATGTCCCAGGGTCTGATAAGGAAGCCGCAGCCATTCATTGTGAACAGCTGTGGCTTCCTCATCAGACCCTGAGACAAGAACAGTATACTGTGGCTGGGGTGGGATAAATGTAGATGGGGGTGCCCGATTTAAATCTTGCCTAGGGTAGCACAAAAATAAAATACACCACTGGACACTGATGCATTAGTGACTAGTGGCAGTCATTAACCCCTTTGTGCTGCATTAGTTGTACCAGTGTCAGTGTTTATTAACCATTTCATACTGCACAATACAGGGGTTAATTAACACTGACACTGGTGCCACTGTCACTAATGCAGCACAAAGGGGTAATTAACTGCCACTGGTCACTAATGCATCAGTGGCCAGTGGCAGTACATTAACCCCCTCCATGCTGCATTTTACAAACAGCATTGTAAATTAACTCCTCGCCTCAATGAGTTAATCACTTCAGCCAGTTCACACAGCTACAACACTGACACAACATTGCCTTAGGTAAGGTGTATTATCAGCCTCTGAAAACTCACTTGCACAGGGCTTCACTGGGCAGGCTCCTCGCAGTTCTTAGCAGAAGCAATCTCCTCCGTCCTTTCTTCCTGCCTCCTGGCCTCTGGATGACATCACACTCGGCCGGGACTAGAAAGCATCTGTCGGGTGGAGATCACTCCGCCCGACAGGGAAGTGACTGGACTCACCAGTCAAAAAGGCCACTCGCTCCGCACCGATTCCACCCCTGCAGACAGGCATGACACCCGCCAGCCGCCGCTACATTATATTATACTTGCAGAGCTGCAGCAGAGCAGTGATGCTCTGCAAGTATAACACAATGTAGCGGCGGCTGGCGGGTGTCATGCCTGTCTGCAGGGGTGGAATCGGTGCGGAGCGAGTGGCCTTTTTAGGAAGCATCAGAGCGGCCTGGAGGGCAATTGCCTCCCGGCCCAGTCCGCCCCTGCTCAAGGGGATCAAGAAGGTTGTTCTAAATGAGGTGGTCACTCAGTTGGTTGTAGACCAGGTGTTCAAGGAGTTTGGAGGAAAAGGGGAGCAAGGAGATGTGGTGTAGGTTGTTAAGATTGGTGGGGTCAAAGGAAGGCTTTTTAAGTATGGGAGTGACTAGTGCAGGTTTAAGAAAGTTGGGGAAGATGGCAGAAGAAAGGGAGAGATTAAAGATGTGAAGGCAGTGACCACAATATTTGAGAGGGAATAGGGTCTAGAGGGCAGGTGATTAGGTGGGGGTTTATTCATCTCAGCAGTTTGCGAAAATGCAGGTAAAGAATACTATAATAATGCAAAAGAGTAATAGTATGCCTCTTCTGTATTAAAAAGACTGCCTGCTTATAATTTGTTTTTATTTAAAAGTAGTACTTTAAGCTGGTGGAGGGAGGAAGCCAATGAGATTGAAGAGGTAACCTCCCTAAAATCCCTAACACTGATCCCTGTCTCATAAACAACAACAAACAAAAAGTATCACCAAATGATGGAATCCAGTGTTGCCCCTCCCCCTCTTTTCTAGCGTGTCTGCACATGTGCTGGATACTTGTGCATGCACAGATACATTATAGGATCTCTGCCAGTACTCTCACAGAACTCCCATGTCATGTTTGCCAATGCACGACATCTTGCAAACAGCTTATTATACGCTACCTCACAAATCCCAGGAGACACACAAAGGTCTGTGGTGTGTCTGTGCATGCAGGAGGGGGTGGAGAGTTGGGCTTTGGTGTCATCCTGGCCTAGGCCAGGATTTAGGAACAAAAAATATTAAAAAAAAAGAAACAAAATGTTTTTACTTTTAAAATATTTTTATTTTTAACTGAAGTGTAAGAGGCAGGAGAGTAGAATTTACAAACATGAGTAAAGCTCTTTTTTAGTTTTGTATAGAGTGGAGAGGGATTAGAACCCCTGTCAGGTTTTTATTGTTATCTGTGTATTTGCTAGGGAGATTCGCCCTCTTTAAAACCATTTCCATAGTGGGGGAATTCTGGCATTCCTCTCCTACATGTAAAAATCATAATTTGTTTGCTAGAAAAATTTCTTGGAACCCCCAAAAGATATATTTTATATATATATATATATATATATATATATATATATACACATACAATATAGATAGATAGATAGATAGATAGATAGATAGATAGATAGATAGATAGATAGATAGATAGATAGATAGATAGATAGATAGATAGATAGATAGATAGATAGATAGATAGATAGATAGATAGATATACAGTGCCTTGCGAAAGTATTCGCCCCCCTTGAACTTTGTGACCTTTTGCCACATTTCAGGGTTCAAACATAAAGATATAAAACTATAATTTTTTGTGAAGAATCAATAACAAGTGGGACACAATCATGAAGTGGAACGAAATTTATTGGATATTTCAAACTTTGTTAACAAATAAAAAACTGGAAAATTGGGCGTGCAAATTTATTCAGCCCCTTTGCTTTCAGTGCAGCAAACTCTTTTCAGAAGTTCAGTGAGGATCTCTGAATGATCCAATGTTGACCTAAATGACTAATGATGATAAATAAAGAGAGCATCATAAAGAGAGCATCATGAAGAACAAGGAACACACCAGGCAGGTCCGAGATACTGTTGTGGAGAAATTTAAAGCTGGATTTGGATACAAAAAGATTTCCCAAGCTTTAAACATCCCAAGGAGCACTGTGCAAGCGATAATATTGAAATGGAAGGAGTATCAGACCACTGCAAATCTACGAAGACCTGGCTGTCCCTCTAAACTTTCAGCTCATACAAGGAGAAGACTGATCAGAGATGCAGCCAAGAGGCCCATGATCACTCTGGATGAACTGCAGAGATCTACAGCTGAGGTGGGAGACTCTGTCCATGGGACAACAATCAGTCGTATACTGCACAAATCTGGCATTTATGGAAGAGTGGCAAGAAGAAAGCCATTTTTTAAAGATATCCATAAAAAGTGTTGTTTAAAGTTTGCCACAAGCCACCTGGGAGACACACCAAACATGTGGAAGAAGGTGCTCTGGTCAGATGAAACCAAAATCAAACTTTTTGGCAACAATGCAAAACGTTATGTTTGGCGTAAAAGCAACACAGCTCATCACCCTGAACACACCATTCCCACTGTCAAACATGGTGGTGGCAGCATCATGGTTTGGGCCTGCTTTTCTTCAGCAGGGACAGGGAAGATGGTTAAAATTGATGGGAAGATGGATGGAGCCAAATACAGGACCATTCTGGAAGAAAACCTGATGGAGTCTGCAAAAGACCTGAGACTGGGACGGAGATTTGTCTTCCAACAAGTCAATGATCCACAACATAAAGCAAAATCTACAATGGAATGGTTCACAAATAAACATATCCAGGTGTTAGAATGGCCAAATCAAAGTCCAGACCTGAATCCAATCGAGAATCTGTGGAAAGAACTGAAAACTGCTGTTCACAAACGCTCTCCATCTAACCTCACTGAGCTCGAGCTGTTTTGCAAGGAGGAATGGGCAAAAATTTCAGTCTCTCGATGTGCAAAACTAATAGAGACATACCGCAAGCGACTTACAGCTGTAATCGCAGCAAAAGGTGGCGCTACAAAGTATTAACTTAAGGGGGCTGAATAATTTTGCATGCCCACTTTTTCAGTTTTTTATTTGTTAAAAAGTTTGAAATATTCAATAAATTTTATTCCACTTCATGATTGTATCCCACTTGTTGTTGATTCTTCACAAAAATTACAGTTTTATATCTTTATGTTTGAAGCCTGAAATGTGGCAAATTTGAAAAGGGGGTTGAATACTTTTGCAAGGCACTGTATTTTTTTAGCAGAGATCCTAGGGAAACAAATGGCGGTCATTACAATTTTTTATGTCACATGTTATTTGCGCAACAATTTTTCAAACGCAATTTTTTTGGAAAAAAAACACTTTCATGAATTTAACCACATGCCGACCAACGCACGACTATTTACTGCGGCAGTTAGGCCCCTACAGGCAAACCGACGTAGGGCTACGTCGCTCATTCCCGCCGCTCTGGGGCACGCTCCCGCGCGCCCCCGCCACCACTGATGGCTTGATTGGGTTCAGAACCGATCAGTCATCAGGTCCAGACCAATGATTTTTGGTCTGGACCTGTTGATCGGTCCTGCCCAATCAGATTCTATGCTGAGCCTGTGTAATGTAAACACAGGCTCAGAAAAGACCTGCTCTCCCCTCCCATGATCCTTTTTGGATTAATCGAGAGGAGAGAGCACATCTAACTGTGAGTACTGCACCAAGCACACATACACACACTTAGATAGGCACATTTCACCCCCGATCGCCCCCCCAGTGAACCCCTGCACCCTGTCACAACACACACTGTATACTGTATATAGCATTTTCCTATATACCCGTATAAGTGTGATTTGTGACCAGGTGTAGCGCTTGCGGCCATTCCTTTTACACTTAAAATACCCGCCCATTTTTTGTGAAATAAATAGATACCTTTATTATTATTTTTTTGGTTCAATAATTTTTATTTTCAATTCAATGTGCACAAACATCCTTTAAAGCATTCCATATAGTTCAAATTTTGCTAACACGTTCTAGCTACATTAACCCTGTTCCCCTCCCTATCCCTCCTATATACTGTGTTGCGTTTCCTCTACTATATCTCTAGTTACCTTTACCAAGCATCGTTTTATAAAACCCCCTACCACCCCTCAGTCTGTCAATAGTTCTATATAATCATTAGTCTCTTAGAAATCTGCCCATTTTCTCCATTTGCTAGAAAAGTTAGTTGTTTGTTCCTCATCTCTGCTACATAGGTATTCCATGTTATACAGTGCCTTGCGAAAGTATTCGGCCCCCTTGAACTTTGCAACCTTTTTCCACATTTCAGGCTTCAAACATAAAGATATAAAACTGTAATTTTTTGTGAAAAATCAACAACAAGTGGGACACAATCATGAAGTGGAACGAAATTTATTGGATATTTCAAACTTTGTTAACAAATAAAAAACTGAAAAATTGGGAAGATGGTTAAAATTGATGGGAAGATGGATGGAGCCAAATACAGGACCATTCTGGAAGAAAACCTGATGGAGTCTGCAAAAGACCTGAGAATGGGACGGAGATTTGTCTTCCAACAAGACAATGATCCAAAACATAAAGCAAAATCTACAATGGAATGGTTCACAAATAAACATATCCAGGTGTTAGAATGGCCAAGTCAAAGTCCAGACCTGAATCCAATCGAGAATCTGTGGAAAGAACTGAAAACTGCTGTTCACAAACACTCTCCATCTAACCTCACTGAGCTCGAGCTGTTTTGCAAGGAGGAATGGGCAAAAATTTCAGTCTCTCGATGTGCAAAACTAATAGAGACATACCCCAAGCGACTTACAGCTGTAATCGCAGCAAAAGGTGGCGCTACAAAGTATTAACTTAAGGGGGCTGAATAATTTTGCACGCCCAATTTTTCAGTTTTTTATTTGTTAAAAAAGTTTGAAATATCCAATAAATTTCGTTCCACTTCATGATTGTGTCCCATTTTTTGTTGATTCTTCACAAAAAAATTACAGTTTTATATCTTTATGTTTGAAGCCTGAAATGTGGCAAAAGTTCGCAAAGTTCAAGGGGGCCGAATACTTTCGCAAGGCACTGTATATACAGTATAGTCAACTCTTCGACACCATTCTCTTATAGTGGGGCCTTCTATCTCTAGCCATTTTTTGGGATTGTCCCCTTTGCTGCATTCAGCAGATTTGGGGCAATCATATTTTTATATTGTTTTAAAGTTTTGTCTGTTCTTTGAAACAAACAGGTCCATGGGTCGTCTATGATGTTTCTCTGATAAGTTTTTGCACTTTCAGCAAGTATTTCCAAAGGACATTCATACCATGTATGTAACATTGTGCCCTGAGCTTCACATCCTCTCCAGCACAGGTTCGATTTCTCTGGCTGGCATTTATTTGCTTTTACTAGTAGTATAAACCATTGTGATAAACATTTATAATTCATTTTGATGGTATTCACATCTACGGCAGACCAATGTGCGATTCTCAGTATAACCCTAACTTCATGCTCTTTTTAGCGTGTTCCTAACTCTCTTTCCTAATTTTCTATGAAAGGGGGTGTCCTCAATACCTTCATCTCTGTCAACATTTTATATATCTGAGATATTCCGTGTTTTACTTTCGATAATGGATTACAGAGCTTTTCCACCGGGTTTAACTCCTTCTCAGATCTAAAAGGTTGGGCCAAGGATCCAACAAAATGTTTTAATTGTAAGTAAGTATCTCCATTCGTTTAATATCATATTTCCCCCACGGTATTAAGCTCGTGATATGACCTAATCTTTCCCTTGTATATTCTTTTAACTGTAAATTTTTTACCCAATTCCCAAATTGTGTCTCATTTCCCGGTGCAAAATGTTTTGTGCCTTCTAGTGGTAATAACGGAGAGTTATATTCCCACTTGGCTTGTCTATACAACTTATGCCAAGTCCTGTATACTACTCTCCTTATCTCAAGTGTCACCCTTTTGGTGGAATCTAGATATTCCTGTCTAATTGTGTTCCGTTTAGTGTAGATTCCATTTTAACCCATCTTTTATCTGTGTTTTCTTCTGTCCACTCTATCATATGTGAAATTATAATTGCTGTGTAATATCTTTTAATATCTGGTGCTGCCAATCCCCATTGGGTTTTTGGTCTGCATGGATCCAGTCTCCCATCAAATCCTTTAATCGGGTTGCTAGTATTTTTGTGTATAGTTATATTGGCATTTAATAATGCTATGGGTCTATAATTAGAGCATAAGGTTGTATCTTTTCCATCTTTAGGTAGTACCTTTATATGGGACTGTAATGATTCTTTTCTCATCTCCCCCTTTTTTTCCTGTCTCGTTCATATATAAGCAGAGTTTTGGGACAAATATTTCCTTGAACCTTTTATAATAATGGGTTGCGTACCCGTCTGGGCCAGGGCTTTTCCCAATTGGGAAGATTTTTAAGGCTTCCCTTATCTCCTTCTGAGAGATTGGTGTTTCTAATGATAATAATTTATTAGCTGCTAATTTGGGACATTTCTGATTCTTTTTATGCATTTTTTTAACCTTTGTTTTCTATTTTGTTCTATGTCGTCTTTTTCCTTTTGACGTACAGTATATAAGGTATTATAATAATTTTAAAATACTTCAGCTATTTCTGTTGTTAAGTGTACCATCTCACCCTTATTATTCTTTATTTTTCCCATATAGTTATTATATTTCTTGCTTTTTAATAGTCTTGCTAAATATTTTCCTGGCTTATGAGTAAATAGATACCTAACATGTCCCTCTTTAACCACTTGCCGACTGCTCACAGTAATCCTACTGCGGCAGTGCGGCTCTCCTGAGTCCAGCGACGTAGACCTTTTGGACACAGCGGGAGTCAGGCCGGGGGAAAAGCGGCGACGATTGCCGCCTCCCTCTTCCGATCATCGTGGAAAAGGTGAGAAGACCCGCCTGCTTATGTAAACAAAGCAGGTGGGTCTTCTCAGTGACACACAGGAGGAGATCACAGGATTCAGCATAGCTGAGACTGCGATCTCTGTGTCTGTCACAGAACCCCCCCACACACGTCAGTAAGCATGAGACATACATTTAACCCCTTGATCACCAACAGTGTTAACCCTTTTCCTGCCAGTGTCATTATTACAGTAACAGTGCATATTTTTAGCACTGATTACTGTAGTAATGTCACTGGTCCCCCAATAGTGTCAAAAATGTCAGTTAGGGGTCCGATCTGTTCGCTGCAATGTCGCAGTCCCGCAAAAAATCGCAGATTGCCGCCGTTACTAGTAAAAAAAACAAAAAACAATAAATATGACATAAATCTTTACCGTAGTTAGTAAACGCGATAACTTTTGCGCAAACCAATCAAAATACGCTTATTGCATATAAAATATGTAGCAGAAAACAAATTGGCCTAAGATGTTAAAAAATGTTGATTTTTAAATGTTTTCTTTTTTGGAGAATGTCATATGGCAGAATGTGAAAAATATTGTTTTTTTTTTTTTTCAAAACTGTCGCTCTTTTTTTGTTTATAGCACAAAAAATAAAAATCGCACAGGTGATTAAATACCTCCAAAAGAAAGCTCTATTTGTGGGAAAAAAAGGACGTAAATTTTGTTTGGGTACATGACCGTGCAATAGTCTGTTAAAGTAACGCAGTGCCGAATCGCAAAATAGGGCCTGGTCAGGAAGGGGGTAAAATCTTCCAGGGCTGAAGTGGTTAAAATTGTGCTCACTCGTGGAATGGTGCAAAACTTCGGTACCCAAAAATCTTTATAGGCTATGCCTAATTTTTTTCACGGATTACCAGTTTAGAGTTACAGAGGAGGTCTTGAGCTAGAATTATTGCTCTCGCTCTAGCATTCGCGGCGATACCTCACATGAGTGGTTTGAACATAGTTTATATATGCGGACGCGACCTATGTATGCGTTTGCTTCTGCATGCGAGCACAAGGGGACAGGGGTTTCATTTTCATTTTTTTTTATTGTTTATCTTTCCCTTAAAACATTTTTTTGATCACTTTCATTCCTATTACAAGGCATGTAAACATCCCTTGTAATAGGAATAGGGCATGACAGGTCCTCTTTATAGCCTGAGATTAAAAAAAAAAAAAAAAAAAAAAAACGTTGTGCCCGGCCTCAGAGAGTTATAGAGATGACCAGGGTCCATCTAGTTCTTGGTCAGCTATATGGTAAACTTCCGCCACCGGCGGATTCCTTCTCTGGGCGAGCCGGTAGATGCACCGGAGGGGGGATGTCCCACGCACACAAACACCCGGGGTGCTCAGCGGGAACTTTGCTCGCTGTCGAGTGCCCCATAATGCACTGCGATCTTGCATTGCATTAATTGCTGGTAAATGGGCAAAGCATGCACCTGACCTGTATGCTTTGGCCAATCACAGCACAATGTCCTGTCAGAGCCATGATTGGCCAAACACAGGGTTCCTTTGGCCAATAATGGCTCAGGGGCTAAGTACACATCCCACACTATAAGTGTGTTAGTGGAGATTAGACAGGTAGTTAGTGGATTGTGTGTTCACTCAGTTCAGTCAGTTTAGTCCAGTCAGTGCGTAGTGTAATGTAGTGTAGTGTAGTGCTGTGCTTTGCTGTGATTCTTGTGTAAAAAAGTGTAGTGGTGCCACTGAAGTGTTCGTGTATACAACACGTCTGTGTCACCCAAATGATCCCATTTTTTTTATTGATGCATTTTTCTTTTTTTTCCTTTCTTTTTTTTTTTTTTGCAGCATCTGGTTCTGTCACTGCATTATTAGTACTCCCCAATCTGTGTCGCAGGTGCTATTCCTTCTGCGTCAGCAGTGGTTTTCTTTTTTTATTTTTTGTGGCGCAGCAGCACTAATAAGATTTAGGGCATAATTGCTGTCCCCCCTTCTGCGTTGCAGGTGCTATTCCTTCTGCGTCAGTAGTTGTTTTTTTTTTGTGGCGCAGCAGCACTAATAATATTTAGGGCATAATTGCTGTCCACCCTCTGCATCGCAAGCACTATTCCTTCTGCGTCAGCAGTTTTTTTTGCTCACAGGCCACTAAAACAGGGCAAGCAGCCTCTGTGTCCACAGTAAAAAGTGGTGGTCGTGGACATGGTGCATCCTGTGCAGGCGGGGCATGCTTGTCCTTTTTTAGTAATAATATTTAACCCTTTGTTTGCCAGTGACACACACACTAAACACCTCCATTACTAGTATAGTGTCTGAACGGATCAATATCTTTGATCTGATCAGAACTATACTAGCGTCCCCAATAGTTTAGCACAGTGTTCCCAAAATGCAGTGTTAGCAGAATCAGCCATGACACCTGCCAGCACCTGCGTTTAGCCCCTCCGCCCAGCCTCCAAGAAGTGCATTTTCAGCAGATTACTGTCACTTCCAGTACACAGCACACTAAACTGCAGCTTTAGCAGAGTCAGGCCTGATCTCCGCTAGCACTAGCAGTTAAATTTTTTGGTAGTGGTTCAAACAGTCCTTGACAACCAGGTGCTTTTTTACCTGTGAGTCACACTAGGTACCTATAAATTTATTGGCCAAAATGTCCAAACAGAGGTACACTAGTGAAGAGGCCTACACAATGCTGAGCATGACAGATGAGAGCGATGGAAAAGACTCACTGTAAGAATCAGGCTCAGTATTCGAACCTGTAGAGAGCAGCGGCACCCTGACAGATAGCTGTGATGATGGAGGGGTTCCTGCTAAGGTCAAGCGTACCCGACCCCATTCTTCTGTTACGTAGGTACAACAACCGCAGGCTTCTCGTATGCAGCAGAGTGTCTGTACTAGTGCCGCTCAACCTTCTGGTGAACTGGATAGGACCAGCAGCCTAGTACATCCTGGTCATAGACAAACCAGCACTGCAGTAACACTTGGTAACGTGGCGAGTCCCATAAAGACAGTTCAAGCTGCTGTGACTAGCACAAGTAATGTCCCGCAACCACCAATAATTCGAAGATAGGCCCGTAGAGCCCATAGTGATCCTGATGCACTTGCAAATCTTGATTGGGTGCCCACCACTTCTGCAGCCCTCGTTCTTCCCCCATTCACCGGCCAACCCAGAAACTCAGGTGGAAACAGCCAATTTTACAACAATTGTTTTTTATGAGCTGTTTTTCATGGAAGATCTGTACAGATCTATTGTGGCCTATCTCTCCTCATTTGCATTTCTAAAAAGAGTGAGTTGCGGTCATGTTGCTCCACTGACCCAATTCACCATATGTCCATGTTCTCTGCTGGCTGCCATGGCCAGGACCTTCCTATAGGTAAGCCTTAATATAGGCTTACCTATAAGTACAAAGAATCGATGGAAGATTACTTCCTCTTTAAAGCGGAGCTCCAGTTACCATAAACAGTTTTTTTTTTTTTTTTTTTAAATGCTCCCCCATGATTGGCACAGATTGTACATTACTATTTGGATACTGTTGCAAATGTAACTATGTGTGTTTTTTTTAATCTGTAAAAAATTACCTGATCTTGGAAGCGGGCAGAAGCCATTGCAGTTCTGGGCATCTGAAGCCCGCTCGTGTCTATTTCCAGGATTAGGTGCAGCTGGCTAACCAGCATGCACCTCCCGATCTCACGCCTGTTTTCTGATTGCAGGTTGCCACAGCGAAGGCGATGGAAGTTCCCGCCCTGTTGTTATGGCAACCTGTCAATCAAAAGAGAATCAGGCAATTCCCTTGGACTTCTGGGATTGATGACGCTGATATCCCAGGAGTCCAAGGAAATTGTCTAATGACGACATCACCTAGGAGGCCGGGACCGGAAGTGCCGCTGACACATTTAAAAAAGAGGTATTTAGACATAATAAAAATAAATAAATAATGTCCATTTAGAGCAACTTGCAAATATGGGTGGAACCAGGACTTGACAAATTTGCTTGGAATCTACGGCTGCATTCACATGTCAGCGTATGGATCGCGGGCAGAATCGCTGCGAGTCCGCCCGCGATCCGGAGATCATTGCAAATCGCGAGACGCCTGTGCGTTGCCCCTGATTTGCAATAGCACCCCAAACGCTGAGCGATGTTGCCGCGATTTCCGCCTGCCGAATCGCGGTAACATCGCGCAAAAAAAATCGCGGGACGCAATACGCTCCAAAAAAGCTCTTGTACTTTTTTTGGCGTAATGAGTCCCGCAATTTTTTTTTGCGTGATGTTACCGCGATTCGGCAGGCGGAAATCACGGCAACATCGCTCAGCGTTTGGGGTGCTATTGCAAATCACGGGCAACACACAGGCGTCCCGCGATTTGCAATGATCTCCGGATTGAGGGCGGAATCGCGCCACGATCCATACGCTGACATGTGAATGCAGCCTAAGAGACAGCTAAAAAAGTTAGGAGCCCAGTTTTTTTCACGCATGCCGAATGGCTGGCTTCTGTCGGACCGGCTGACACAAACACGGGCCGAATGGTGGCCAGTTTTTATTGAACCAGCTGATGTTGCCTGGCATTCGGCCCATGTGTTCTTGGCTTGATGGCGTGATGGGCAGTTGCTCACTAGGGAAGGACAGTGCACCAAGTTGGAGGCGATAGAAGATCCAGTAACTCATGCCACCTTAGGCCCCTTTCATACGGGCACCTCCACTAACTGGATTTCTCTGCAAATCCCAGCTGAGCAGGTGGATGACAGGTCCTGTCCGCTCCGCTATGTAGAGCAAACATGGACACAGTGCCACTCTCCTCTATGGGGCAGTCAGGTGGAAATGGACTGCCAGTCCATTTCCTTCTGAAGCCATCTGATTCGATCCGTCGGACGGATGCAAAGTAGGACTTTCACTTTTTGTAGCTGCTGACTTTTAATAAACACAAAAAAGGGTTGAACTCCGCTTTAACTAGGGTTGTCACCTCAACCCTGTAAACCAGGACACATATGAATTACACAGGTTCTGAGGCTGACATAATGCACTAAGTGAGTTTAATTACCACCTTAACCGGTTTCCAACAACACGCCGCCTTTTTACTGCGGCAGTGTGGCTCTCCTGCGCAAACCGACGTAGACCTACTACCCCCACTTGGCAGCGGGGAAGCCGATGCACGGATCAGGCGGCTCTGATTGCCGCCGACACCCGCGATCGCTCCCTGCTGAGAGAGAAGAACGGTCAGCTGTTGTAAACACAGCTGACCGTTCTTCTCCCTGGAATGATCATAGAGTGCATGTGATCCTTCTATATAGGAACACGGGTCTCTATGATCATTTCACAAGCCCAATCCCCCACAGTTACAAACACTCCCCTAGGGTTACATTTAACCCCTTGATCACCCACAATGTCAATGCCAGTGTCATTATTACAGTAACAGTGCATATTTTTTTAGCACTGATTACTGTAGTAATGTCACTGGTACCCCCAAAGGTGTCAAAAATGTCAGTCAGGAGTCCGATCTGTCTGCCGCAATGTTGCAGTCCCGCAAAAAATCGCAAATCGCCGCCATTACTAGTAAATAAAAAAAAAAAACAATAAAAAGGACATAAATCTTTCCTGTAGTTAGTAGACGTGATAACTTTTGCGCAAACCAATCAAATTACGCTTATTGCTATTTTTTTTACCAAAAATATGTAGCAGAAAACAAATTGGCCTAAAATGTTAAAAAATTTTGGTTCTAAAATTTTTTTTTGGGAGAATGTTATATAGCAGAATGTGAAAAATATTATTTTGTTTTCAGAATTTTTACTTTTTGTTTATAGCGCAAAAAATAAAAATCGCATAGGTGATCAAATACCGCCAAAAGAAAGCTCTATTTCTGGGAAAAAAAGGAGATCAATTTTATTTAGGTACAGCTTCGCACGACCACGCAATTATCCGTTAAAGTACAGAATTGCAAAATATGGCCTGGTCATTAAGGGGAAAAATCTTCCGGTCCAGAAGTGGTTAATCAGCCACAGAACCTGTGTAATTAATGCGTGTCCTGGTTTAAAGCGGAAGTATACTCAAAAAAAAAAAAACCCTGCAAGACAAAGGCATAATGAGCTAGTATGCATCGCATACTTACCTTAGAACAAAGCCCCGACACGGACCCCCGGACACCGCTGTGGGAGCGGACATGATCCCTCGGCGTCTCTTCCGGGTTCGGCGGCGCTGTAAGTGGCCGGAGCCACGATGACGTCACTCCCGCGCATGCGCGCGGGGGATTAACTTTCCGGCAACTTCCCGGCAAGGAACTCTGAAGGTCCGCCAGACCTTCAGAGCACATGCGCCGCTCGCGTCAGCAGCTGCATGCAGTGCAAATATCTCCTAAAGACCTAAACCGTGCAGGTTAAGGAGATATTAATTGTACCTACAGGTAAGCCTTATTATAGGCTTACCTGTAGGTAAAAGTCACAAAAACTGGTATACTACAGCTTTAAAGGGTGAGGTGACAACTCAAGAGGTTGTAAACCCATACAATTTTTTTTTTGCAACCTGAAAGAGAAACACATAATGAGCTAGTATGCATCGCATACTAGCTCATTATGAAATACTTACCTTAGAACGAGCCCCCGCCGTGCCGCCCGCTTACCTGTATGACGGGCGACATGTCCAGTCACCCGTCTTCCGGGATCGCGGTATCCGGGCCATCTGATTGGCCGGAGCCGCGGTGACGTCACTCACGCGCACGCGCGCGGGAGCCGACAGTCACGGCACGAGCAGTCGTTCCTTCAGAGCGCATGCGCCAGTGACGTCACTGGCTGCATGTAAGGTAAATATCTCCTAAACGGTACATGTTTAGGAGATATTTACAGTACCTATAGGTAAGTCTTATCATAGGCTTACCTATAGGTAAACGTTGCAGAGGAGGGTTTACTTCCTCTTTAACACCCTGCTAGCCCCCTACAGCGACTACCCAGCTTGCACAACAACACCCTAGCAGTGACCATCGCTGGGCGCTAGAGGGAGACGACGAGACACGTCCAGATCACGTGTGGGGCAGTAGGCGGGGTTGTCATGTGATGGTCACATGACGTTGTCTTGCGCTGGCTGTATCTGTGTATGGTGGGGTTGTGCTCTAGATTCGGCCGCAGCATGGGACCCCGGGGAGCCTTGCTGGTAGCTGTGCTCCTGATTATCGCCATCGGACAGTCCTCAGGGGGAGCACCGAGCGAGCTGTGCGGGTAAGAGGAGATCACTGCTGTCTATGGTAGCTGCAGATCTGTCATCGGTGCTGGCCATGACAATGCACAAGCCTCATATAATGTACAGGAAGCTTCCCATCTACTACACAATACATATGTCCTATCCACCCTGGCCTGTGTGTTGTTAGATCGCTGTCACCTCTCATGTGTATCTGTGCTGAAAGGGACAACTCAGGAAGCCACCATGTCATAGTGTTTGGTTGGTGTGATATTCATTTTAGGGTGGCATTGTGTGTTATATATGATTGCCCTGCCAGAGATGGCCATACACTGGCCAATCTGCTTCAGATTTACCAAAACTAGGCAAACCTAAACAATCAATTCCCTTTGTGTCCTATCAGACAGGCCATTGGGCTGCATTTTGTTGGTAGATCTAAAGCTGATTGCACAATCAGATTGTATAGGCGGGTATGGACAGCCTTATGCCTTGTACACACGATCAAATAATCAGACGACTTATTGATTGCATTTTGTTGCATGATACTAGTATCCAATTCAACAATGTGTACTAAACGTATGATTTTATTTTTTTAATTTTTTCATACGATTCTGGAAAAGCTTCCTGGTTGTGTAGCTATGTCTCCTGTGCAAAACAATGGCAGAAAGGCTTCTTCTGGGTTATTTTCGTGTTTCTGATCATGCGTGGTCTTTGTCTATCGAATTTTAGTGGACGCATAGTGTACTTATTTAAATGGTTGTCGTTCGCTGGGCTATTGTATGTCAAAAGTTTTCGTGTTTGTCCTTTCGGATTTTTTTGGACGAAATGTCGTGATCGGCTGTCGAAAGCTTTGTACTAACGATCAGATTATCGTGCGATCAATTTGAAAACTATTTTTTTTTCTCGTATGATTTTCTGATCGTGTGTACAAGGCATTAAAGTATACAGTCTTCTTTTTTTTTTATAACAAACATGTTATACTTTCCTCCTCCGTGCAGCTGGTTTGCACAGAGCATCCCAGATCCTCCTCTTCTCTGGTCCTAGCCCCTTCCTCCCATCAAGTGCCCCCAAAGCAAGCAGCTTGCTATGGGGGCACCCGAGCTGAGTCGCAGCTCCATGTGTCCATTCAGGCTCGGAGCTGCCGTTTAGTCCCTCCCCTCTCTCTCCTTATTGGCTAACTGACTTTGACAGCTGCAGGATCCTATAGCACCATGGCTGTGTCTCAGCAAATTAGGAAGGAGAGTCCCAGACGGCTGAGGGACTTGTGGACATTGCTGGACAGAAATGGGGCACAGTTAGGCTCTTTTCACATGCTGCACTGCCTGTTGCAGTCCGTTCTCTGCTCATCGGGGGATCGATCCGCCGATCCCCGCTGAGCAGGCAGATGACAGCAGATGTCAGAGCCCCACTGCTCTCTATCCACTTGCCGACTGCCTAACGCCGATCTACGTCGGCAGTCAGCCCCTCACAGGCAAAGTGACGTAGGGCTACGTCACTAGCTTGTGAGGGTCTAGGGAGCGAGCGCGCACCCCCGGAGGCACGCTCCCGCGTGGTCACGGACCCCCCCGCGCGTTTGACCAGCGGACCCGATGTCCGCCGGTCACTCGGCGATCGGCGGGGGAGAGGGAGAAAGGCAGGCAGCTTGTGTAAACAAGCCACCTGTCATTCTCCTCGCTGTAAAGACACTGATCAAACGGATCTACTATGTAGATCCGTTGATCAGTGTCCTTACAGCTCAAGCCACAGCCAATCACAGTAGAAAGCACGCCCCTAGGGATACACACAGCCCCTCCCTCCCAAATAAAGTTAACCCCTTCACAACCAGTGTATTTTTACAGTAACAGTGCATATGTATAGCACTGATTACTGTAGAAATGTCACTGGTAACCCCAAAAGTGTCACAAATGTCAGTCAAGGGTCCGATCTGTCCGCCCCAACGTCGCAGTACCGCAAAAAAAATCACAGATCGCCGCCATTACGCGTTAAAAAAAAAAAACAACAAAAATGACAAAAATCTTTCCCTTTGTTAGTAAACACGATAACTTTTGCGCAAACCAATCAAAATACGCTTTTTGCGATTTTTTTTTTTTTTTTTACCAAACATATGTAGCATAAAACAAATTGGCCGAAAATTTTAAAAAATTTTGATTTTTACTTTTTTTTTGGGGGAATTTCATATAAAAAAATGTGAAAAATATTGTTATTTTTGCAAAATTGACGCTCTTTTTTTGTTTATAGCGCGTGATCAAAAAATCGCACAGGTGATCAAATACCACCAAAAGAAAGCTCTGTTTGTGGGAAAAAAAGAACGTCAAATTCGTTTAGGTACAGCGTCGCACGACCGCGCAATTGTCCGTTAAAGTCACGCAGTGCCGAATCGCAAAATACCCCCTGGTCAGGAAGGGGGTAAAATCTTCCGGGGCTTAAGTGGCTATGGAGGATCGGATGAGAATGACCCGCCTGTCCATTTTCATCCGATCCGATCCCCTGGACGGATGGAAAATAGGGGTTCCATCCTTCTGGATTTCACAGACCGGATCGGATGCGGATGGCAGCGGGTGTCAGCGGACATGTCACCGCTGACATCCGCTGCCTCATAGGGATGCATGGAGGATCCCAACAGATCCACCTAAAAAACTGACAGGCGGATCTGATCATTCGTGTGAAAGGGGCCATAAGTATTAGGGGGTGCTGGGGAGGCTGCTACACACAGAAGGTTTGCATGGAATGCATCAAGATAAAAATCTTCTGACTTTACATCACCTTTAAGCCAAGTAGACACTGCAGGTTTTTTTATGTTCAAACCAGCGGGCTGAACAAAAAAAAACAAAAAACAAAACCTGACCTCTTATGGGCCATACACACTATAAGAGTTTCTGAAGACTTTTGTCTTTAGACTTACCAAAACCATATAATATGAGGTCAGACCTAAACACTTTCAATTTGTATGCAATCTGGCAGGCCCTTGCACTACATAGAAAAGGTAAATCTGAAGGAAATCTAACCACAAAAGTTGGATAGTGTGTATCCAGCTTTAGATTGGAGCCGCTTTACTAATAATCCAATGTTAGTACAGCGATATCCCCTGCTGTGCTATTATGTTCTGACGGGGATCAGCCTGTGATCAGGGCTATATCGCCTATCCTGGCAGCAAGAATCAGAAACATCCGATGGTATGACTGACAGGTGATGCGATTAGCTGTTCTGGCCGGGTGGTAAAAAGGAATCGGACATCTACCGATTATCTGTGGCTAGAGACAGATGATTACACTGGATGCAAACCTGGTGAAATTGCAGGTAGCCTGCAGATGTTCAATTTCCTCTGAACCTTTCCTATTTGCCAACACTTGTAATTTTAGCCGCTGGAAGCCTCCTATTCTTGCAGCCAGAATTTGCAATATCTCCCTGGGGCTTTGTTATCTGTATTTGGCATGCATGTGGAAAGAGGAAATCCCATGGCTAAGTGGTTAGTACTTCCACCTAGCAGCACTGGGGTGGTTGGTTCAAATCCCGATCTTGGTACCACTTGCCTGGAGTAGGGCTGGGCGATATGGCTGAAAACTGTATCATGATATCAGTGTTTCATATCGGTCGATATTGATATATATTGATATTTTTTATTACCCATTTAAAATAAGGACCCTAGGGTGAGAATGCAGGGTGGCGGGCATGGTGCAGGAGAATGCAGGGTGACTGGCATGGTGCAGGAGAATGCAGGGTGACTGGCATGGTGCAGGAGAATGCAGGGTGACTGGCATGGTGCAGGAGAATGCAGGGTGACTGGCATGGTGCAGGAGAATGCAGGGTGACTGGCATGGTGCAGGAGAATGCAGGGTGGCTGGCATGGTGCAGGAGAATGCAGGGTGGCTGGCATGGTGCAGGAGAATGCAGGGTGACTGGCATGGTGCAGGAGAATGCAGGGTGACTGGCATGGTGCAGGAGAATGCAGGGTACTGGCATGGTGCAGGAGAATGCAGGGTGGCTGGCATGGTGCAGGAGAATGCAGGGTGGCTGGCATGGTACAAGAGGATCCGTGGTTGTGGGCATACTACAGGAGATGCAGTGCTGTGGGCATGGTACAGGTAGACCATGCCCGCAGCACTGCATCCCTTGTAGTGTGCCCGCAGCACTGCATAACGGCAGGTAGTGAAGCTGTTTCACTTACCTGTTCCAGAGGCGCCTTCGTTTTAAAAATGGCGCCGCCCGGCGCCGATACGTCATTGCGCACCCGCCGCCACCGCTCGTGTAATTTCGGCTATTCCCGGCCTCTCCCGAGCGGCGGCGGCGCGTGCGCAATGACGTGTTGGCGCCGGGCGGCGCCATTTTTAAAAGTTTAAACCCGTCAGAGCGGACTTTTCGATTTATCGTTCAAGTTTTCTTATTGCTATCGAGCACGGGACTATCGCGATACCTATCGGTATCGTTTTATCGCCCAGCCCTAGCCTGGAGTTTCCATTTTCCCACTGTGCCTGCTTGGTTTTCCTCCCACACTCCAAAGACATGCTGGTAGGTTAATTGGCTCCTGTCTAAATTGGCCCTAGTATGTAAACACACCAATAAATGGCGCCTAGGGCAGGGATCCTCGAACTACGGCCCTCAAATCCCATTGTAAAACTCTAACATTCACAGACATGACAAGAATTGTAGTTCCTGAACAACTGTAGGGCCATAGTTTGAAGACCCCTGACATACGGCCATAAAGCTGCTGGTACACAAGGTGACCATACAAAATCTTGTACTTAAATACAATAATTATACTTATGTTTATTGGCCCCAGTAGAGCTGCACAATTAATGATTAAAAATTGCAATCTGGATTCAACCCCCATTCACGATTTTAATCCAGCATTTCCACGATTCATGTAACAAGTGCAGAGCAGTTCTCTGCTCACAGCTGTAAAAAAAAAAAAAAAAAAAAAAAGCAGCCGGCAAAGTTTTATTACAACATTGCTCAGGGCTGAGAGATGAAAATAAACATTGTATCGTTTGGTTCTTTTGGAGATCAAAGGGATCAACTTGGGTCTGTAAATGAGGTCAGTTTAACCACTTAAAGACTAATCCTTTTTCTGACACTTGTTGCTTACAAACTAAAATCGGTATTTTTTTTTTTGCTAGAAAATTACTTCGAACCCCCAAACATTATATTTTTTTAGCAGAGACCCTAGAGAATAAAATGGCAGTCGTTGCAATATTTTATGTCACGCTGTAATTGTGCAGTGGTCTTTCAAAGCAGTTTGTTTGTAAAAAATACACTTCAAAGAATAAAAAAAGTAAAAAAAAAAAAAAAAGGAAGCCGTAAAGTTAACACAATTTTTTGTATAATGTGAAAGATGATGTTACGGCGAGAATCGTGAGAAAATCCTGATTTTTATTCTAAGCAAAAAAAAGTTTTGATTCTCATTTTATCCAGAATCGTGCAGCTCTAGTGTTCTGGGATAATGTGTGCCCCTGGATTTAAACTTTGTGTCTGAAGATGCACATCCATTCCTGTATGCATGTATGGAAGTGCTGTCCCATCACACAGCCATAGCCTGTCATTGATTTGTACAGGTGTCTGTATGGAAACACCCGTACCCCCAGGCGCAGCCGCGCAGAGATATACACTTCTATTCACTGTGTATGTCTCTCTATGGCCACGTGAGCGAGTACTGAATTTAGGTTTAAAGTTTATCCTCTCTTTGACACCTTGAATGCTGAGCTGAGGGAATCGAAAGGTTTTAGTGCAGATTAAACCCTGCCGCGGTTGTGGCGGTTTCCTGTGTCTCATCTGTTAAATGTCAAGTTCGGCCCACCGTGTTCTTCTAGTAATATTGGTAGTTTTTTTGGAAAACAGAAATGGAGTATAGTAGTTGAAACGGCTTTTGTAATATGTTCAGTCCTGTATTCACCATTATCCTAGAGATCTGGGGGCTGCAGACCCCTGATGCTAAGGAAGTAGAAAAAGGATCTGTCATGTGTAGTTCCATCTGTCATTGGATATAGAAGGTACAATACAGAAGGGGTAAAGTTTGACTTGGAGTGTAAAGTTATTTTTTTGTGTATATACAGTATGTGTGTGTGTGTGTGTGTGTGTGTGTGTGTGTATGTATGTATGTATGTGTGTATATATATATATATATATATATATATATATATATATATATATATATATGTGTCTGTATTTGTATATAAAGATATACTGTATGTGTGTGTGTATATATACAGTCTCTCACAAAAGTGAGTACACCCCTCACATTTTTGTAAATATTTTATTCTATCTTTTCATGTGACAACACTGAAGAAATGACACTTTGCTACAATGTAAATTAGTGAGTGTACAACTTGTATAAGGGCTCTTTCACACGGGCGATCCGATCATATCCGCCTGTCAGTTTTTTAGGCGGATCTGATCGGATCCTCCATGCAGCTCTATGGGGCAGCGGATGTGAGCGGAGACGCCTCCGCTGACACCCGCTGCCATCCGTATCCGATCCTGTCTGTGAAATCTGGACGGATGGAAACCCTATTTTTCCATCCGTTCAGGGATCGGATGAGGGCGGACAGGCTGTTCGCTCTCATCCGATCCCCCATAGAGAGCAGCGGGAGCTGTGACACCTCCCTCTCCGCACTGCAAGCGGAGACGGAGCTGTCATCCGCCGATTCCCCGCTGAGCAGCATGGATCCGCCTACGGAGGCGGACCGTGTGAAAGAGCCCTAACAGTGTAAATTTGCTGTCCCCTCAAAATAACTCAACACACAGCCATTAGGCTGCATTCACACTTGAGCATAGTGTTTTTACCGCGATTTTACCACGATTTTCAGGCGTTTTTTTTTCAGGCGTTTTTGGAGGCAGGCATTGACATCTATCCAAAACGTTGGTAATCAGCCCAAAAAGAAGCTCATGTACTTTTTTCAGCTACAGGCGTTTTGCAAAATGCTCAGATGTGAACAGGGGCCATTTAAATGAATGGGGTTTTACTTGTTGGGCGTTTTGGAACGTTTTTTTTAGCGTTTTTGGAGCTGAAAAACGCTCAAAAACGCCCAGGTGTGAATGGAGCCTTAATGTCTAAACAGCTGGCAACAAAAGTGAGTACACCCTAAGTAAAAAAAAAAAGACAAAATTGGCTTCAAAAGGGTCAATGTTTTGTGTGTGACCACCATTATTTTCCAGCACTGCCTTAACCCTCTTTGGCATGGAGTTCACCAGAGCTTCACAGGTTTCCACTGGAGTCTTCTTCCACTCCTCCATGACGACATCACAGAGCTGGTGAATGTTAGAGACCTTGTGCTCCTCCACCTTCCATTTGAGGATGCCCCACAGATGCTCAATAGGGTTTAGGTCTGGAGAAATGCTTGGCCAGTCCATCACCTTTACCCTCAGCTTCTTTAGCAAGGCAGTGGTCATCTTGGAGGTGTGTTTGGGGTTGTTATCATGTTGGAATACTGATCTGCGGCTCAGTCTCCGAAGAGAGGGGAATCATGCAGTGCTTCAGTATTCCCTCTGTATGTCTTTTGGGTTCGCAAACTCCAGCTATGTGATTGGTCGGAGCCGCGATGATGTCACTCATGCACAAGCATGTGGGAGCTGCAGTTTCCGGCACAGGATCTGAAAGCCAGACCTTAAGAGGCCATGTGCCGATGATGTCATCGGCTGCATGCACTCTGAATATCTCCTAAACTTTGCAAGTTCAGGAGATAGTCACAGTACCTACAGGTAAGCCTTATTATAGTAAGCCTTACTATAGGCTTACCTGTAGGCACAAGCGGTACTTCAGAGTTTACTACCACTTTAAGGGGTCTTTCATACGGGCGATCAGTTTTTTGGTTCCGCTCCGGTCCTTTTTTTTTTTCACGGAGCGGATGACACTTGTGTCATCCGCTCTGTATGTCCGCATATCATCCCATCCGTTTGCGGATGATATATGGACATAATGTAAGTCTATGGGCATTGCGGATGACACCGCTGACATCCGATTTTGCATCCTTTCTGTTTTTGAACGGAGGAAAAATAGGGCTCTGTTCCGTTAGAAAAAACGGAACAGAACTGAAAGGAAGAAAATCGGATGTCAGCGGATGGTATTCCACTGACATCCGCAATGCCATTGACATACAATATGTCCGCAAATCATCCGCAAAAAAATAGGATGATTTGCGGACATACGGAGCGCCCGTGTGAAAGAGCCCTAAGTGTAAGTAAACCCCATCTTATTTTCTTCTGTTGACTTTGTTAAAACACTTTCAGCGCCGGTTCACATTACCGCGACGCTACTTCCCGGGGGGCGACCTCCGAGATCGCGGTGCGAGCAGCGCGCCGTGACCTCGGAGCGGCCGCCACGGACTAAATAACATTGAAGTCTATGGCGGTTGCCTCCTGGTCGCCCCAAAGAAGCTCCGAACCCTTTTTCTAGGTCGCAGCGACTTGTGTCGCTCCTATTAGAACGGGTCCGCAGCTTCCCTATGGGAGGCGACCTGTGAGGCGACCAGGTCGCCTCACAGGTCGCCCTTGTGTGAACCGAGGCTTAATGTTCTATTTATCTGTTCAATAATTGTAGAAGACGACCCATAGATCCAGCAAGAAACTCAGGGAGCTCATGAAGTTCCTGGGCCCTCCTAATGTGCTACAATATATAAAATCTGATTTCTTGGGTTTAAATAAATTCATGCGGGGCTGGGCCGGGAACCAGGTAACCAGTATGTTTTATGTGATATGTTGCCGTTTGGCATTGCTCATAAAATACTAAATTTGAAGTTGAAAGTTTTTAATCGCTTTGTACAGTGACTAATGATGCACCTCTCTCCCCTTTGGAGTAGTTACAAATCTTGTGACTGGAGTTGTTGGCGCTTTTTATAGATTGTATAGAAGGATTAGAATGATGATACATGGAGTTTGTCAATCATGTGTCATATCTTAAACCAGACTACACTTGGGGCCTTTATCTGATTTCCACATCCTGCGTGTAACTTGCTAATTACCCATCTGTGGCTTTTCATAACGTAGCATTTTTCTTTCAGTTTTCTCTCTGTACAAATGTAGTACAGTTTTTTTTTTTTTTTTTTTTTTTCTATAGCTTTTCGTGATCTAAAATATTGAGATGGTAGAGGGCAGGTATGACATTCAAATTAGATTTTTTGCATTAACATGTACTTCACACAGCACATTAAAAGAGATGTTGGGGACTGTTTTTTTTTTTTTTTTTTGAATCCTACTAGGTAGGTACCAACTAGGTAGGTAGATGCTGCATCTGTCACCCACTGACTCTAATGGGCTATACACACTATAAGATTTTCTGAAGAGTTTTTCCTTTAGACTTACCAAAACCATATAATATGAGGTCAGACCTAAACACTTTCAATTTGTATGCAATCTGGCAGGCCCTTGCACTACATAGAAAAGGTAAATCTGAAGGAAATCTAACCACAAAAGTTGGATAGTGTGTATCCACCTTAAGGCTGAGAACCGAGTGATCAAACGCTGCCGATTGCTCGCTTCTCAGAGCTCCATGAGCAGAGAGCCAGTGATGTGTTGCTGCCATTCATAAAGGAGTTGAATATGTTGGGTGTCAACAAATGCTTGACTAATTTGTTGGTGACATCTGGCTTTCTCAGGGGCCACCTGTCATAAATAAAACACCTCTTTAGGGGGATATAAGGAAAGATGGTGTCAATTTGGCCTCAAATGCCGCCAAATGTGGCTTATGCCATCCTCCATGTATTGCCCTCTTCCTACTACACCCAAGTGCAGCTTGGCCCTTAGTGCATGCCCTCAATGAAAGTGGGCATCAGAGGGGGAAATGTACCAAAGGGAGCTACCATTTATTATAGACGCAGATATAATGTCTTGTCATGAGGTGCAACTGTAAATATGGAATATATACAAAACAAAAGAGGATACACTGAGAGGCACGGGAAAGGAAACTGGTGAGGGCAACATTGGGTCACAAGTGGAACACTCTAAGGGTCCTTTCACATGGCCGCTCCGTGTGTCCGCAAATCATCCCATCCGTTTGCGGATGATTTGCGGACATAATGTAAGTGAATGGCACTGCGGGTGTCAGCGGAATACCATCCGCTGACACCCGATTTTCCTCCTTTCAGTTCTGTTCCGTTTTTACAAATGGAACAGAACCCTATTTTTCCTTCCGTGTAAAAAACAGAAAGGAAGGAAAATCGGATGTCAGCGGTGTCATCCGCTGACATCCGCAGTGCCATAGACTTACATTAGGTCCACATATCATCCGCAAACGGATGGGATGATATGCGGGCACACGGAGCGGATGACAGAAATGTCATCCGCTCCGTGGAAAAAACAAAAAAAAAAAGTCCCGCAGCGGACCTTTCACACGGAGCGGCCGTGTGAAAGGACCCTTATTGCCTGCTTTACTAACCATGCCTGCTGCCTCGGTCAAAGAAAAAAGTCTTCTGGATCTGCGTAAATTGCAAGGATTTTAATCCTCTTTGTTGCAGATTCCTACCTTTTTTGTTATTCTGAAAAATAGCGGTTTGCCTGTGCCCATGTTCAGAGTGAATCTGTATGGGAGTGATTTTACAATTAATCAGCTGCAGCACTTGCATGGTTCTAATAAGGAAAATTGCAGGTTTTGCATCTCTTTAGACATGATTTCCTTTTGCGAGTATCTCGCCACAAATTACTTTTTTGTTGCAGCGGATGCTCATGAATTTGTATCTTAGTGCAGACACCTGGGAAAATCCAAAAATCCATAAGCCAATGACACATCTGGGGGTGGCCATCTGTGTACAGAACACCTCTAGGTAGCAACATTCAATTGCTTTTTTTACCGATTGAAAAGGAAAGGTATTTTTTAATATTCAATTACAGTGTATGTGTATATATATATATATATCTATTATATAATATATTAGTACAGAGCAAAAGCTTGGACACACCTTCTCATTCAAAGAGTTTTCTTTATTTTCATGACTATGAAAATTGTGTAGTCACCTGAAATGGTCTTCCAACAGTCTTGAAGGAGTTCCCAGAGATGCTTAGCACTTGTTGGCCCTTTTGCCTTCACTCTGCGGTCCAGCTCACCCCAAACCATCTCGATTGGGTTCAGGTCCGGTGACTGTGGAGGCCAGGTCATCTGGCGCAGCACCCCATCACTCTCCTTTTTGGTCAAATAGCCCTTACACAGCCTGGAGGTGTGTTTGGGGTCATTGTCCTGTTGAAAAATAAATGATGGTCCAACTAAACGCAAACCGGATGGAATAGCATGCCGCTGCAAGATGCTGTGGTAGCCATGCTGGTTCAGTATGCCTTCAATTTTGAATAAATCCCCAACAGTGTCACCAGCAAAGCACCCCCACACCATCACACCTCCTCCTCCATGCTTCACGGTGGGAACCAGGCATGTAGAGTCCATCCGTTCACCTTTTCTGCGTTGCACAACGACACGGTGGTTGGAACCAAATTTGGACTCATCAGACTAAAGCACAGATTTCCACTGGTGTAATGTCCATTCCTTGTGTTCTTTAGCCCAAACAAGTCTCTTCTGCTTGTTGCCTTTCTTTAGCAGTGGTTTCTAGCAGATATTCTACCATGAAGGCCTGATTCACACAGTCTCCTCTTAACAGTTGTTCTAGAGATGTGTCTGCTGCTAGAACTCCGTGTGCCATTGACCTGGTCTCTAATCTGAGCTGCTGTTTACCTGCGATTTCTGAGGCTGGTGACTCGGATGAACTTATCCTCCGCAGCAGAGGTGACTCTTGGTCTTCCTATCCTGGGGCGGTCCGCATGTGAGCCTGTTTATTTGTAGCGCTTGATGGTTTTTGTGACTCCACTTGGGGACACTTTGAACTTTTTCCCAATTTTTCAGACTGACTGACCTTCATTTCTTAAAGTAATGATGGCCACTCGTTTTCCTGTACTTGGCTATTTTTTTCTTGCCATAATACAAATTCTAACAGTCTATTCAGTAGGACTATCAGCTGTGTATCCACCTGACTTCTGCACAACACAACTGATGGTCCCAACCCCATTTATAAGGCAAGAAATCACACTAATTAAACCTGACAGGGCACACCTGAGAAGTGAAAACCATTTCAGGTGACTACGTCTTGAAGTGTGACTCTACAATTTTCATAGTCATGAAAATAAAGAAAACTCTTTGAATGAGAAGGTGTGTACTGTGTGTGTATGTATATATAATATATAATCTCCATTTTGTTTTTTCTCCATAATAGTGGAGTTAACCTTTTAAGCAGGGATCTCTAAACTACGGCCCTCCAGCTGTTGCAGAACTAAACGTCCCATGAGGCATTGTGAAACTCTGATATTCAGACATGATGGGAATTGTAGTTCCTGAACAACTGGAGGGCCATAGTTTGGAGATTCTAGCTTTTAAAGTCTAAGGCTTCTTTCACACGGTCCGCCTCCGCAGGCGGATCCGTGTTGCTCAGCGGGGATCGATCCGCGATCCCCGCTGAGCCGGGCGGATGACAGCTCCGTCTCCGCTTGCAGAGCAGAGAGGGAGGTGTCTCAGCACCCGCTGCCCTCTATGGGGGATCGGAGGAGAGCGGACCGCTTGTCCGCTCTCATCAGATCCGCTCCGATTACTGAACGGATGGAAAAATAGGGTTTCCATCCGTCCAGATTTCAGCACAGGATCGGATGCGGATGGCAGCGGGTGTCAGCGGAGGTGACCTCCGCTGACACCCGCTGCCCCATAGAGCTGCATGGAGGATCCGATCAGATCCGCCTAAAAAACTGACAGGCGGATCTGATCGGACCGCCCGTGTGAAAGAGCCCTTAGTCTACCATTTAGACCAGGTTTCCTATTATAACCTAAAGCATGGTCACATACAATCCTCCTGTTAATGGCTAAGATCACTATTTAAGAAAAAATAATGCATATCTTTTTTTCAGGTAAAAAAAAAAAATGCTGCATTTTTTTCTTTCTTTCTACAGGAGCCTGTAAAGCATTGCACCCACAATCAGTGAATTGGGAGTGCATTGTCCGGCTCCTGCACACTATCCCTCCAGCTTTGTGCTGGGCTTTCATTTAGAAAAGGAGGGAGAGTGAATGGAATGCATGCTTGTAGTCCATTGATAACCACTAGCCCTTCTGCTGCAGTGGAAGAGGGGCTTGTAGTTTGTTCATTCATAAATCCCTGTGAACGAATGGGCGGGGCTGTGTGGGCAGAGCCCCACACATCTGCGCTGATTTTAAATTTGACAGCGGCTGTAGGGGGAGAGGAACAGCTGTTAGTTGATACAAGGGAAGAGGATCGGGGGCAGGAGCTGGAACACGTTACACCCTAAATACAGGTGTAACATGTTCCTGAAGTTGAACTTGCCCTTTAACTATTCTTTGACAGTCACCCCCATTTCCACATTTTAAATTGTATGATTTCTAGTTGGATAATTTTCAGTTAATAGTTAAATAATTTAGCAGCAAGCAATTAAAATCTCCCATGTAGCTTATGCCTCGTACACACGCGACGATTGTTGGCTGTGAATTTTTGGCCAACGTCCGATCGGCCGATTGTCGGCTTGTTAGTATGATGCTTCCGACAACCGACTGCGACTTTTCGGCCGAACAAAATCTGGTGTGCATGCTATAAAATTTTTTTTGGCCGTCAACACAATCAGTCAGTACAGATTTCGGCAGAAAAAAATCAGATGAGCAAGACTGGGCATGCTCAGAGAAGAAAAAACACACGGAAAGTAAACCAGCACATGACATCACTTCTGAAGTTGGTTGTTGTTGGCCGAGAAAATTAGTGTGCAGTCTAGAGCACATTTCAACCAACAAAACAACACTGGACAAAAGACGGCCGATCGGTCGGCCAACAATCGTTGCGTGTGTACGAGGCATTAGACCTTTGTCTTCAAAGGAAACCATTTTACTCTAATGCTATGTTGCAACTGTGCAATTCAGTTAAAGTGGACCGTTTTGTCAACCATCCAGTACCACCAGCATCTCTAGCATTGTATATAAAAGATGAAATTGGACGTTTTGAAGCATGGGTATAGGTAATTCAAGGCTGTTCAATGTATTGTAGGGCTTCGTTGACACCCGTTGGTGGATGTAGATGCGCTGGCTGCATGTTGCAATGGTCAAAATTTGACATATGCACGCAGGAGCGTGGTTGGAAACGTGCGCCTTCACCTGCATGCGTGGCAGATTTTAAAATGCTGCTCTGTCCATGCAGTTTCAGCATCTGCATCTAACTCTGTAGGCTGCCTGCACGCAAATTGGGGTGGATGCAGGCACAATAATAAAGGTGGCCTGCGCACAGAGCCAGTGTCAGTGCCTGTCTGAGTAAAGCTTAAAGGGGAATCTTCTTTTTTTTTTATTAGCCTAGTCCGTTGATAAAATTGAATACTGAGCAGACGTGAGATTGCTTTAACCCCTTGATCACCAAGCATGCCTGTAAATATACCTTCGCAAACAAGCGGTTACTAAAGAACACGGAGAGCGCAAAAGTCATTTAGACCGACCATAAATAACATGGCTTTTCCTGCCATTATTTTCACTTCACCGACCAGGAAACAATTGTCAAAGTTTACAGGTGAAAGCCAAAATCATTTCCAAAACTTTATCTCCCATTGCTGTGGATATCCTATTTACACAGGTGAAAATTTAACTTGCAATGACTTTTGTATGTTAGTTTTTTATCATTGTTTAGCTCAAGATTTGCATCACTCTTTTCATATTAGAGAGCAGCGGGTGATAAGTAAAAAGTACAAAACAAGGAATGTAGAGACACATGACTATTGGATTTTTGCTGTGTGCAGCTTAGAGAGGTTGGCTATGGGGACCAGTCAAGCAGATTGGGGAGAAACTAAGCAAGAGAGCCTCTTCTGCAACCCTTTAGTAATGCACATTTGCAACCTCCCCCCTCCTTCTTCTTTTTTTTTTTTTTTTTTGTGCCTAAAGTTTTTGGGTTTTACTACTATTTTATTGGTACAGAAAAGAAGAGTAGCATTTAAAAAAACCCATAACTTTTGCAGAATAATCCTAAAGAGGAAAGGTGAAAAAACCATCTGCTACAATAGCGCACCAACTTTGTAGGGACGCAGCCCCCCACAAAATGGTAAGGAAAGTAAAGGAAATAAACATTTAGTAATTGTAGTGAAACACTGTAAAGGAGATTATGGTTAACCCCAACTGTTCATCTAGGTTGCGTATGGAAGGAAGAAGGGAGGGGGGGGGGGGGGGGGAGACCTGCCCCTCATGACAGCTAAACACAATGCAGTACTATGCAGGATAACAATCTAGAAACATTGGATAACACACAGGGTATGCAAGTAGGGTATTGGGCTTGACAGTTTGGGGGAACCTGATAAGCTACTCCTGGATCGGATGAGTTATGCGATTTACGGTTGTCCTGTTCATACTATCATCTGGGTGGGCTGCCCCGGTATGGGGTAGTCTGTGTGTAACTGGGGCTAGCGATCAGAAATAGAAGAGGTAAAGGGGGAAAAAAAGAGGGAGGAAGAGGCACATTCACCCCCCCCCCCTCCCTCCTGGCCAGGCCAATTTTTAGCTTTCAGCATAAAAGCATTTCAGCATATAGCACTGTACCCAAATATAAATTTTTTATTTATTTATTTTTTTAACGGGGCTTTCTTTTGTTGGTATTTAAAGTGTTACTAAACCCACAACAGTAAAATCAGTCTGTATATGCAGTAAAGCATGCTTGTTATACTTGCTGTGAAACCTAAGGGGTAATCCTCTGCATTGTGTAAAAAGGCTCTTTGATCCTGTATGCACAGATCCTCCTCTTCTTCCACTGACTCCAGAACATGTCCGGATAAGACAGAGCCTTTGGAGTCAGGCTGCACATGCTCAGTTTGAGGTGTATTGCTAGAGAATTTTTTTTTTTTTTCTTGGGAGATTGCATGTGATCAGCACCAGGCCAATCAGCACTGTCCAGACAGAGGGTCTGGAGCCCTGCAGCCTCATAGGACAGCTCAGTGCAGTATGAAAACTCCTCCTACAAGCTTCTCTAGGAACAGATGGAAGTCACAAGACTGCTATATACTGCTGATGAGAAAAGGTATTTAGCAGTTTATTTTGACTAAAATAATTGCATTTCCATGTTCTGTGCACTGTGGGAGACCAGATATAGTGAATGCAGGGTCCTGGGTTTCCTAACACTTTAATGACCACTGGGGTTTTTATTTTTTGATAAACAAAGGAAGACCAAACATTTTGAAGAAAGAAAAGGTTTTCTCAGTTTCTGCTATAAAGTTTTGGAAATAAGTCATTTTTCTTCACTGATGAGCATGATGAGACTGCACTAATGGACACTGATGGGGCGACACTCATATCAGTGCCCTGATTTTGGCTGGGTTCAAACTGGTGCAAAAACAGACATTGCATGTGATTCGCACCTCATTGCTGTGCAGATCACATGCGATGTCTGTGCAATGCATATTCAGCCATACAGATTTTATGGCTGAATTTGCATCGCATTCAGACCAAAATGGTCCAGGACCCTTTTTTTGGTCCACACTGGAAGGTGTTTATACCCATGCGATCCGATTCCTGTACCATTTCACAGTTCGCACTGCGATCTGCGAACCAATCTGTGGGTGTCATTAACTTTACATTGACACCCGCAGCGGTTCGCAGAGGACAGTGTGAACTGCCTGCGAGTGACATACGATGGGGGAAGTCGCACTGGAATCGCGCTGGTTCCCGCATCGCACAAGTGTGAACCCAGCCTCGAGAATGTACTCCATCTGCCCTGTCAGCCTTGCCGGTTACCGGCTCTTCTTTACTCATACAGACACAGCCTGTGAAGAAAGGACTACCGATAACCGGCAAGTCTGTTTACATGTGACAAGATGTGATTGGCCCTTTACTACGAACCGTAAGCAGTTGTGCCCAAAGGTGGTGCAGGGGAGTCGCAGTTCTAGGACAACGCCCTCCCAGAACTGGAGAGCTGCATTGTAGCTGTCTATTGGCTATAGCGTGGGTGGGAAGGGGCTACAGCAGTAGTAAATTCTGCTTGTTTATTTATACCTACAGCTAAGCCTAAAATATGCGCCCCCCCCCCCTGCACTCCCAATGGATGGCATGCCGACCATTGAGGGAGCTGTGCCACAAGCCTTGACTCCCGCTTGACCATTTAAACAGCCGGAGCTTGCAAACCTGGAAGGAAGGCCAGGTGAAGATGGAAACCCTGTCAGTGGTGACCTTGTGCCACTGGAGGGATTTGTTTTAACCACTCCTGGACTGATACTGCGTTACTTTACCTGACAATTGTGCGGTCGTGCGATGCTGTACCCAAATTGATGTCCTTTTATTTCCCCACAAATAGTTTTCTTTTGGTGGTATTTGATCACCCCTGCGATTTTTTTTTTTTTTTTTTTTTTTTTTTTTTGCACTTAAAACAAAAAAAGCGACAATATTTTTTACTTACTGCTATATAACATTCCCAATTCAAAACAATTTTAAAATCTATTTTTTTTTTTTCATCATTTTAGGCCAATATGTATTCTGCTACATATTTCTGGTAAAACAAAATCCCAGTAAGTGTGTATTGATTGGTTTGCGCAAAAGTTATCACGTCTACAAACTCCGGGAACGATTTTATTTTTTTAATAGTAATGGCGGTGATCAGCGATTTTTAGCAGGACTGTGACATTGCGACGGACAGGACACCTAACTGACACTTTCGGGGGGACCAGTAATATTACTACAGTAATCAGTGCTAAAAATATGCACCTTTACTGTACTAATGGCACTGGCAGGGGAGGGGTAAACGCCAGGGGCAATCAAAGGGTTAAATGTGTCCCTAGGGGGTGCTTTCTAATGTTGTGAAGGTTATATTCACTGAGTGAACACAGAGACCTGTGTTCCTAAATAGGAGGAACACAGGATCCCTGTGGTCATTACTGACAAAACAGCGGTCTGCTGTGTTTACATCGGCAGACCGCCATTCTGTCTCAATGGGGAGCGATTGCGGGTGTCTCGCGGACGCCGCACCTGCTCATTGGCTTCGCCTCTAGCCTATCACCGCATGCACCCACAGGACCTGCTACACGAAGCGATGTACATGTATGTCGTTTCGTGTAACAGCCGAACTGCCGCAGTATAACTACAGCGGCTAGTCTGCAAGTGGTTAAGTAGAAAGAGGATCCTTTTATTTCGTTTATTACATTTCATATTGCTGTGTTTCACCAGCCAGCTTTTTTGTGCGCTAAACTTAGTAAGTAGCTACCATTGTGGTTTCCTGGCAGTTACAATGTAATACCAGTGCAATAACTTGTATTTCTTTCTTCATGGCTGCAAGCCTGTAAACTTTACATCACCCCAGTAACTGTAAAAGAGGAGTTTTTGTCTAAAAGCTGGGGGTATATTATAACCTATTAAAGGGGATCACTGGTGCATATCCTGTCCATGCCTATTTCTGATAAGCTAGGGTTACATTGATGGCCAGGCACAGAAATAGCTTCTTTATGATGGCATTGCATCTCCTCTGATATGGTAGCTGACTCACAGCCTCCCAGTGCTGTGGAATGGGTGACAGGCTGGGCCTGGAGGAAAAAAAAAAGCCACTTGTACGTTGCTAACGGAAAGTTGTGTCATTCACAACTTGTTTCAAGCTGAAAGGTCAGGGTGCCAGAGTGTGCTTCCACTATATAAAATTCATGATGGCGGCGGCTATGCTAGACGGTGGATACAAATTGATGATTTCTTTTAAAACAAATTTTTATTTGTATCGAATATTTTTTTAATAAAGTGCTTTTGGAGTAAAAAAATCTATGACCCATTAATGATTTAGCTTATTCAGCATGAAATGGAGCTTAGTTATGTAGCATGAGGCTGTATATTTACATTTTTGGTAAACTCATTCAATGAATCCAAGCTCTGCAAGCTGAGATAACATGCACTGCATTGATGAATTCACACCATTTTACAGTAACTCCCAGCCAGAACCATCATGGCAGTGCCTGTTAGTGGGCATCCACTCACCTGCTCCCGCCACGTCCCGCACCTTTTTGTGTCACTGCCGCATCACCAGCCGTCCCAATAAAGTGAATGGGACTGTCGGTGAGTCAACAGCAGGTCAGAGGATTAGCCGCTGCGGGATAGAGATGACTGATTATGATTTTAAATTAAGCCTTTTTTACTAGTGTATTAAATCGTGATATAAATCCAATCTACACTGATGCTGGATCTGTTCCTGTCTTTATTATTTATTTATTTATTACAGGTACTATATAAAGCACTCTCAATTTACACAGTGCTTTACGCATTCAGTGGGTAAAATAAGTATTGAACACGTTGCAATTTTTCTATGTAAATATATTCCTTAGACTGGGTTCACACTAGCTGCGGCTCATAGCACGGGGTCCAGTGTGTTCCTGTTCTAAGTTTTTCAGGTGCGAATCTGGTCCCAATTTTTGCTTTCATTCAGACCTGAAACCGAGCTTAAGATGCACAGGACCATTTTCCAGTGTGGTCACACTCTCCTGTCATGCAAATCAGATGCAAGGAAGCCCAGATCCAATTCGCATAATTGTGAACCCAACCTAAAGGTGCTATTGACCTGAATTTTCACCACAGCCTATGCGATCCATACATAGAAACCAAAACAAATAAGTTCAGAAATTAAGTTATGTGTAATAAAAAAAGAATGACACAGGGAAAAAGTATTGAACACCTGAAGAAAGGGAGGTGCAAAAAGGCATGAAAAGCCAAGACAGTGAAGACACCAGCTGAAATCTATCAGTACTTAGAAAGTAAAGCCCCGTACACACGTACCGATCGGCCGTCTTTTGTCCCCGGGCTATCCTGTCCGCTGAAAAGTGCAAAAGACTGCACACGAATTTTGTCTGCCGACTGCAGAAGTGATGTCATGTGATGGTTAACTTTCCCTGTGTTTTTTCTTTTCTGAGCATGCCCAGTCTTGCAAATCTGCTGTCTGTCGGCCGAATTCTGTACTGACTGGCGAACAGTCGGCCATTCTGGTGTCGGCATACAAAAATTTTAATGCTTGCACGACAGATTCTGTTCGGCCGAAAGTGCGCTGTCGGAAGCATCATACCAACAAGTCAAAAATCGGCCGATCGGTCGTCGGCCGAATCTTTTCGGCCGACAATCTGCACGTGTGTACGGGCCTTTAGTAGTAAAGTAGTAGTAGGTAGTAAATTGGAAAGCAATCCTGCCCCTTGTAAGTGCAAATTAAAATCAGCTGGTTCAATCAACTGATGGTCTTTAAAAAGGTATCATTACCAAGGTGTCGCACAAGAAGTCTCTTATGATGGGTAAAAGCAAAGAGATCTCTCAAGACCTTCGCAAACTTATTGTTACTAAACATACTGATGACATTGGTTACAGAAGGATTTCTAATCTTGTGAATGTTCCAGTGAGCACTGTTGAGGCCATAATCTGAAAGTGGAAGAACATAATTTCACCGTAAACCGGCCATGACCAGGTGCTACTCGCAAGATTTCTGACAGAGGAGTGAAATAATTATGAGAAGAGTTGTCCAAGAGCCAAGTCCCACTTGTGCTGAGCTTTAGAAAGAACCGGAATTAGCAGGTACTATTGCTTAAAAGAAAACCATAAATAATGCTCACCACGCAAGACTCCATTGCTGAAAAAAAAAGCATGTTGAAGCTTGTTTAAAGTTTTACTGTACAACATTTAGGCAAGCCTGTGAAATACTGGGAGAATATAGTCTGGTCAGATGAGACCAAAATTTAACTCTTTGGATGCCATAATACACACCATGTTTGGAGGTCAATGGAACTGCACATCACCCCAAAAACACCAAACTAACAGTGAAGTTTGGAGATGGGAACATCATGGTGTGGGGCTGTTTTTCGGCATACGGTACTGGCAAACTTCATAGTGTTGAAGGAAAGTTGAATGGAAAAATGTACCAAGTCATTCTTGATAAAAATCTGCTGCCATCTACCAGGTCGATGAAGATGAAACGGGGGTGGACATTTTAGCAAGACAATGATCCCAAACACAAAGGCAAGGAAACTCTCAATTGGTTTCAAAGAAAGGAAATACAGCTGCTAGAATGGCCCAGCCAATCACCTGACTTGAATCCAAAAGAAAATGTATGGAAAGAACTAAAGACTCTGTCATCTGGCTATGCTACACAGGGTTACCCAAGCCATGCTACATGCTAAAACAGAAGCAATTTTGTTGGGCAAACTGACCCCCTATGAACGGCTATGGCGACCCTGGATTGACCATTGCCTCCCACCAGGCCTTGACGACAGCCTTGTACTCGCCTGATTGGGCGTCCTCATTACCCGCTCTCTTTTCTCATCGGGGCCCCTAGGGGGTTTGAGGTTCCCCCCTGGCACCTGCTGTTACATCCTCTCCTACTTACCCTACTTTCTTTCCAACCCTGCCAACCCAGCCCCCGGCGTACCCAATTAACAGCTATACCTTGGTTTTGGTTGAGACCCCTTCTGTGTGGGGGTCCATCCACGCAGTGTGGCCTCGGCCACACCCACAATTTGAGTATACCCTCATTGCTTCTCAGACGGGACGCCGGGTCGATCCCATTGACGTATCACATTACCTGTTATTTGAATGTTATATGCTGCAGTTTTGTATTTTAAAGCGCCTTGTTTTATCACGGCATGTACCTAATATTTTCACTGCATATTACTGTACCATGTTTCTTTTGCTTTTAATAAAAACCGTTTAAAAAGAAAGTTAAGGACTAAAGATCAGAGTTCTTAGAGGAGGCCCACAGAAAATTCAAGATCTGAAGACTATTTGAGTATAAGAATTGGCCAAAATTACATCTGAGTAATGCATGGGTCTAGTTTCTCCATACAGGAGGTGACCTGAAGTAGTCATTACCAACAAAGGGTTTTGTATGAAGTATTGAATACGCTAACTGAAATTTATTTAACACTTTTTCCCTTTTGTCATTTAATTTGATTACACACAACCTATTTGTTTTGTTTTCTTTGTAGGCATGGGTTGTTACCGAAATTTAGTGAAAATTTCATGTCAATAGCACCTTTTAGAAATCTTTTACCTAGAAAAATGGTGACGTGTTCAATACTTATTTTACCCACTGTATATTGTACATCCACATCACATCAGTCCCTGCCCTCAAGGAGCTTACAATCTAATGTCCCTAACTCGCATTCATACATACGAATACTAGGGCCAATTTAGACAGCAGCCAATTAACCTACCAGCATGTCTTAGGAGTGTGAGAGGAAACCGGAGTACCCAGGGTAAACCCACAAAGGCATCGGGAGAGCATGCAAACTCCAGGCGTATAGTGCCATGTTTGGTATTTGAACCAATGACCCTAGTTCTGCCAGGCGGAAGTGCTACCCACTTAGCCAATGTGCTACCATTGGTCTACCATATACAAGGATGACCAGTAGCCAAACATAAAGCATCGTTCATATAGAGGCCTACTATAGCACCACCAGTTTTATGAAGTGAAGGCATACAATACAGTTTCAAAAGAAGAGGAATCAGATGGCCCAGGTCATTTAGAGCTTACAATCTAAAACATTCATCCTTTCATGGACCATACTGTTTGACATCATGCTTAAAGCGGAGTTCCACCCTAAAATTACACTTGCCTCCATCTTCATGCCCAGGGTCACCTGAAAAACAAATGGATAATGACAATTTTTTTTTACTTACCTGGTTTAGAAGAAAATATACTCCCCTTACTTCCTCTTCCTCCCCTCGGCGGCCACGGCGATTCGTCACTTCCTGGCTTGCAATGATTCCTGGGAGCTGAACGCCATCGCTCCCAGGAATCAATGCGCCTGCACCGGCCCCAACGTCAGTTCCGGTGCAGGCTCCGTCATACCTTGCTAAACAGCTTCTTGGCATGCCCAGAAGCTGTGCAGGGATGATGCTGCGGCACCGGAAGTGACGTTGGGGCCGGTGCAGTGCATCGTGGGATGGAAGAGGATGCAGAAGAGGATCGCGCTGGCTTCAAGCTGCCCACACCTGAGATGGCAGCGCTGGACAATACATTTTCAAGGTAAGTATTTCTTCTAAAAGGTAAGTGCAACCCGGGACAGATCAGAGGCTAGCCATTGTGGACTGCACTAGCCCTGACTGTCCCGGGGGTATTTTTATTAAAAAAACGTTCCCAGGGTGGAATTCCGCTTTAAGTGATGGCTGCGTGGAAGTTCTCAGGGCTGGTTTCTGACAGTGACAACTGTGGCTTATCCCTGTGTAATGTGTTGGAATGGCCAGATGTCTCTATTGGAAGTTGTAGGACAGGGTGACCATGGAGGAGTAGAATTTAGCTACAGGCAAAGGGCGTTCTCCCTCCATAACTGGAAGTGCCGGCACAATAACCTTCATCGCAGGATTACACAGTATTTAATGAAAGCTGCTTATTAACAAATATTGAAAATGGCTTTACAAATTTAAATTGAAGCATAGATAAAGGCAAGCTGTAACCTTTAGTTTTTGTTACAGTGGCAAGATTGACGCTCACTATATTTCCTGATGGCCATTGTCCTCTAGACCAAAAGCGATGAAAAATCCAAAACTTTAGCGTTTGTACCAGTGAAAAAAAATGGAGGAAAATCATCCAATGGGGGACACCCATTGTTATGACTGCTCTCTATGATGTGAATGCTGTTCATTTTGGGATTTCTTTCCCTGTATGTCTCTGTATGTAAAGAGAAATCTCCCCAGAAAGACACCGACAGCAAAAATAAACTGATAAAGGTTTACCTTTTTCTCTGCTTTATCTAAAGGCTCAATAAATATAGTTTGGTGGCACATGCACTTTAACATGGTAAACTGTGAAAGCTGTGCCCCAAAAAAGTCAGGCAGAGGCCAAATCCTCACTATAACATAGCCAATCATCACCCTTTTTTCAAATTTAAAGCTTTACATGAGAAACGGATTAAGCACAAAGCGCTATATGAGTTCTTATTGTATTGGTTTTACATATAAGGATATTTTGTACCCCAATCCCCCATTGTGACAGCGGAAGGGGGTTCTTCTCCCATACCTGCATTCATAATTTAAAAACCGCGTGGCTGTGGGGTGCTCCGCCCACACAGCCGCATCATTTATTCACTCTGTGAATGAATGAACTACAAGGCCCATCTTCCACTGCGGCAGTCAGCTAGTTGTTCTCAGTGAAATGCCAATGAGCGCTCTTGAGTCGGCTGTCCTGAGGGTCTTCAGGTTGAATTGCACCCTCCATCTGCTTATCGCAGGTTAATTCTCTGAAGGCTCCTGTGGAAAAAATAAAAAAATAAATGCACTTTTTTTTTTTTTTTTTACCTGCGAAAAAGGGCATTATTATTATTATTATTATTATTATTATTATTATTATTATTTTTTTTTTTTTTTAAAGGTGAACTTAGCCTTTACATTTGTCTGTTCTTTTTCCTCTTTGCTGTTCAAAGCTAAACCATTTATTTTATCCATAAATGAAGGCAGTTTGCAGGTGAACTCCCTGTTTGATGAAAACGTTCTCTGAAGGGAACAGGCCCAGGTGATTTTCTTGGAATGTTTTGATCAGCTTGCTGTAACCTGAACATTTATCTTTTCATTTGTACTTAGGTTGAAAGCTCTATTTACCTTTTTTTTTTTTTATTTTTTCGGAAAATCCTAAGCACATAAGGCTGCTTAAGATGAAGAGTGATGCAGAACAAATATGGAATAAATGGTGAACACTCGCAGGTCTGACCTCCATCTTGTAATGGGGGGCAGGGGGTAAGACAGGCCCATATAATCCTTATGGGTGGCTGGATATAAACAGACGTGCACCAGTCTATATCCGCCCATAATTGGGTGGGTCAGACGGGACCTGGATGTTTAACTTATTTTCATTCAGTCCGATGAGCCTGGATAAAGGCAGAGACCCCTGTCTACCTACAACCGACTGTCAGTAGCGATACATTGCAGTCCGTTTTTATTTCTGTATAATCACTGGTCAGACAAGAATTGAGAGAATGTCCTTGTGAAAGGGGCCTAACAAAAGGTGTAGCATCCCTTAGCATTTTCTGTCAGACTAGTATGTATGGGTAGGCCCTTATGCCATTTGGTCACACCTCATAAGTGGTGGATACAACTATTTTGGGACCCTCATATCGGTACAATGCTGCAAGAATTTCTGGGGAGAGAGGGTTCCTTTAGAGCACATATGTCAAATACAAGGCCCGCGGGCCGAATGTGCCCCCCCCCCCCAGGCCAGTTTATGTGGCCCTCGCGCACCTCTCCTGCAGCTGGGGCAACCCCCTCATCTCTGTCCCCATCTTGTCTTAGCATTTGGCAGCAAAGAGGAGGACATAACTCCTCATTCTGTGCAGCTGCAGCACCCCCTCGTCTCTGACTCCCCTGGTCTCAGCATTCAGCAGATTTCAGCCCACCTCTGGTCCTCCTCCAGACCATCCAGACCATGCACTTTCTGCTTCCCAGCTCGTCTTACAGATATGGCACTTGTCCACTGCAAGTACCGGCTCGGCTCCACTCGGCACTGCTTGGCCCAGTTCGGCTCAGTTTGCTTTTCCACTGCGTGGTACCAGTCGGCACGTTTCAGCACTGTATAGGCTTTACTCGGCTCAGTTTGCTTTTCCACTAAAGTAGTAAGTGGGTTGGATTACAACAATTCTCTGACCAATCAGTGGCTAGTATTGACAAACAATCAAGGCTGCATGCAAAGGATTGTGGGATATGGTATAGGTACGGCCCGCTTGGAACCCCAACCGAGGTGGTACTGTTTAAGTGAGCCGTACCATGTAGTGGAAAAGTGTCGCTGTACCAAACCGTACCGAACCGTTCTAACCTGTACCATGCAGTGGGAAAGCGTCAAACCGAGCTGTACCATGCAGTGGAAAAGCGCCAATAGATACAACCGGCCCTTTGAGGGCAACCATGTTGTGGCATGCGATGAAATTGAGTTTGACACCCCTGCTTTAGAGGATCTATTGCAGTGGAAGTGTTCACAGGCCTTCAACATGTTCAAAAATGTTCTACTTAAAAAAACAAAAAAAAACAAATGATATCCCAAGTCAGTTTAGCTTAGTGACTGAAAAGAATCTTTTATCCACTTGCCGACCGCCAGCAGTACATATACTGGGGCAAGTCGGGTCTGTCCCGTGAAACGACCTAACTGTACGTCAATTCACAGGACTGCTAGTGGGGGCGCGCACACGCCGATTGGCTACAGGCGGAGCCAATCAGCTGGTCCGGCAGGCATGATTGCCGCTAGGCGACCGCGATCGCTCCCTGTGGAGACAGAATGGAGTTCTGTCGTCGTAAACACGGCAGACTGCTGTTCTGTCAGTAATGAACACACAGGGATCCTGTGTTCCTCCTATTTAGGAACACAGATCTCTGTGTTTATTCAGCAAGCCCATTCCCCACACAGTTAGAAAGCACTCTATGGACACATTTAACCCTTTGATTGCTCCTGGTGTTAACCCCTTTCCTGCCAGTGTCATTAGTACAGTAACCGTGCATATTTTTAGCACTGATTACTGTAGTAAGGTCACTGATCCCCCCCCCCCCCCCCCCCAAAAGTATAAAAATGTCAGGTGTCTGATCAGTCTGCGCAATGTCGCAGTCCCGCTAAAAATTGCTGATCGCCGCCATTACTAGTAAAAAAATAAAAATGACATTAAATCTTTCCCCTAGTTTGTAGATGCGATAACTTTTGCGCAAACTAATCAATATACACTTATTGGGATTTTTTTTTACCATAAATCTGTAGCAGAATACAAATTGGCCTAGAATGATGAAAAAATTTGAATTTAAATTTTTTTTTTTTTTTATTGTGAATGTTTTATAGCAGAAAGTTTAAAAAAACACACACATATATATTTATTTATTATTTTTTTTTTTTTACTTTCAGAATTGGCACTCTTTCGTTGTTTATAGCACAAAAAATTAAAAATTGCAGAGGTGATCAAATACCACCAAAAGAAAGCCATATTTGTGGGAAAAAAGGATATACCAACCCCTGAATATGACGCTGAGCACATGCGCGCAACTTCTTTGGTCAACCATTGCAAGGCCTGTTCTGAGTGGAATCTGTCCTGTTAAACCGCTGTATGGTCTTGGCCACCGTGCTGCAGCTCAGTTTCAGGGACTTGGCAATCTTCTTATAGCCTAGGCCATCTTTATGTAGAGCAACAATTCTTTTTTTCAGATCCTCAGAGAGTTCTTTGCCATGAGGTGCCATGTTGAACTTCTAGTGACCAGTATGAGAGAGTGAGAGCGATAACACCAAATTTAACACACCTGCTCCCCATTCACAACTGAGACCTTGTAACACTAACACGTCACATGACACCGGGGAGGGAAAATGGCTAATTGGGCCCAATTTGGACATTTTCACTTGGGTGTACTCCCTTTTGTTACCAGCGGTTTAGACATTAATGGCTGTGTGTTGAGTTATTTTGAGGGGAAAGCAAATGTACACTGTTATACAAGCTGTACACTGACTACTTTACATTGTAGCAAAGTGTAATTTCTTCAATGTTGTCACATGAAAAGGTATAATAAAATATTTACAAAAATTTGAGGGGTGTACTCACTTTTGTGAGATAATATAATGCTTGCTTTCAGGTTTATTGCTGCTTAAACATACAATGTTGAAGCCCAGTTTGTAAATAATGAACTTTTTTGTTAGGGTAAACGGTATTCAAATCTAGTTTCGAAAAGGTTGAGCTCTGCTAAGAAAGTACAGACAGGATCAGTTATGGCAAACTCAGCTCCCTAGCCAGCTCCCCCCCCCCCCCCCAATTACCAAGCTGAATAAGCCCCCGTACATAGGGCGATTTGACGTGTCAAATCGCCGCCTACTGCCAGCTGAATCGGTGCAAGGCTGACTTTGCGGCGCCGCACCGATTCTCAAAAGTAGTTCCTGCACTTCTTTTGGCGACTTCGGGGGCAATTTTAATAGACATCTGTGCATGAACTCGCACAGATGTCTCTCAAATCGCCCCTGAAGTCGTACTGGGTTGACGGTTTGAAAACTCGCACGATTTGAAACCCACATTGAGTGTGAACCTAAGCTAAGTAGGATTTTTTTATATTGTCTGTGTTTCCAGAAATGAGCATCAATTTTTTTAATATTTTTTTTTTTTTTTTTTTATGTTCTATGTGAATGTAACAAATATATAAAGCGGGCGTTATCCTGATTTGGTTGCAAAAATGGAAATATACTTTAACCACTTGCCGACTGCCGCACGAATATCTACGTCGGCGGTCAGCCCCTCACAGGCAAACTAACGTAGGGCTACGTTGCTTGCTTGTGAGGGTCTAGGGAGCGAGCGCGCGCCGCCGGAGGCGCGCTCCCGCGTGGTCACGGACCCCCCCCCCCACGCGTGTGACCAGCGGACCCGATGTCCGCCGGCCACTCGGTGATCGGCGGGGGAGAGGGAGAATGTCAGGCAGCTTGTGTAAACAAGCGACCTGTCATTCTCCTCGCTGTAAAGACACTGATCACATGGATCTACTATGTAGATCCGTTGATCAGTGTCCTTACAGCTCAAGCCACAGCCAATCACAGTAGAAAGCACGCCCCTAGGGACACACACAGCCCCTCCCTCCCAAATAAAGTTAACCCCTTCACTACCAGTGTATTTTTACAGTAACAGTGCATATATATAGCACTGATTACTGTAGAAATGTCACTGGTAACCCCTAAAGTGTCAGTCAAGGGTCCGATCTGTCTGCCGCAATGTCGCAGTACCGCAAAAAAAATCGCAGCTCGCCGCCATTACGCGTTAAAAAAAAAAAACAACAAAAATGACAAAAATCTTTCCCTTTGTTAGTAAACGCGATAACTTTTGCGCAAACCAATCAAAATACGTTTTTTGCGATTTTTTTTTTTTACCAAACATAGGTAGCATAAAACAAATTGGCCGAAAATGTTAAAAAAAGTTTGATTTTTACATTTTTTTTGGGGGGGGAATTTCATATAAAAAAATGTGAAAAATATTGCTATTTTTGCAAAATTGACGCTCTTTTTTTGTTTATAGCGCGTGATCAAAAAATCGCACAGGTGATCAAATACCACCAAAAGAAAGCTCTGTTTGTGGGAAAAAAAGGACGCCAAATTCGTTTAGGTACAGCGTCGCACGACCGCGCAATTGTCCGTTAAAGTCACGCAGTGCCGAATCGCAAAATACCCCCTGGTCGGAATGGGGGTAAAATCTTCCGGGGCTTAAGTGGTTAAAAGGAAGCATTTTTTTTTTTTTTTTATCGAATTGCAATAAAACTGTACTGTTTCCCATTATTTGGTAAAGCGCTGAGCAAACTGTATGCACTGGCTGCACGCTATACAGTATCAATCCTATAGTATTCTTAATAATAATTATTATAATTGACTTGTTCGTCAACAAACATGAAGGCTGCCATTACAGAAATATGCAACTAGTGTGAAGTGAACGTTGCTTTTAGAATCGCTCCCAGCCTCAATGAGGTTTATTTCATCTGAGTAAGTGCACTTCTAGTTCTGAGACTTTGATCTTCTGTTATGGTTTTTGTCTACCATTAAAGATTTATTAGGCACAGATCACTTTCCCACAGGCCCGGCTTTATTATTTGTAGGAGCTTGTTCAGTTGTTTGTTTTACTACATTCTGATTTATGTAACCTGAAAATCTCAAATCTAAAAGTTTCTGTCCATGTTTTTTTGTGATCACATTACTTACTCCCTCCATAGCAGTGGATGTAAAGGAAAGTTGCAACTGCTTAACCACTTAAGCCCCGGAAGATTTTACCCCCATTCCGACCAGGGGGTATTTTGCGATTCGGCACTGCGTGACTTTAACGGACAATTGCGCGGTCGTGCGACGCTGTACCTAAACAAATTTGGCGTCCTTTTTTTCCCACAAACAGAGCTTTCTTTTGGTGGTATTTGATCACCTGTGCGATTTTTTGATCACGCGCTATAAACAAAAAAAGAGTGTCAATTTTGCAAACATAGCAATATTTTTCACATTTTTTTATATGAAATTTCCCCCCAAAAAAATGTAAAAATCAAAATTTTTTAACATTTTCGGCCAATTTGTTTTATGCTACCTATGTTTGGTAAAAAAAAATCGCAAAAAGCGTATTTTGATTGGTTTGCGCAAAAGTTATCGCGTTTACTAACAAAGGGAAAGATTTTTGTTGTTTTTTTTTTAACGCGTAATGGCGGCGATCTGTGATTTTTTTTTTTTTTGCGGTACTGCGACATTGGGGCGGACAGATCGGACCCTTGACTGACATTTGTGACACTTTTGGGGTTACCAGTGACATTTCTACAGTAATCAGTGCTATATATATGCACTGTTACTGTAAAAATACACTGGTAGTGAAGGGGTTAACTTTATTTGGGAGGGAGGGGCTGTGTGTATCCCTAGGGGCGTGCTTTCTACTGTGATTGGCTGTGGCTTGAGCTGTAAGGATACTGATCAACGGATCTACATACTAGATCCGTGTGATCAGTGTCTTTACAGCGAGGAGAATGACAGGTGGCTTGTTTACACAAGCTGCCTGACATTCTCCCTCTCCCCTGCCGATCGCCGAGTGACCGGCGGACATCGGGTCCGCTGGTCACACGCGCGGGGGGGTCCGTGACCACGCGGGAGCGCGCCCGCTCCCTAGACCCTCACAAGCCTACGTCACTTTGCCTGTGAGGGGCTGACTGCCGACGTAGATCGGCGTTAGGCAGTCGGCAAGTGGTTAAAGTGGTTGTAAACCCTTACATACCCAGTGAAGTGACTGGACTTGGGTAATGCAGAGATTAAACAAATCCTCCTACATAAGTTGTACCTGTTTATCTGAAGTTTTCTTCCCTTCTCTACATCCATTCAAAGTTAAGTATTTATAAAGCTTGTGTGAGCTTTCAGAAAAAGGGAACTTGCACACTTTAGAGCTCATTGAGGACAGCTGATTGGGGTAAAGAGATCCCCCCCCCCCCTTCAAACAGGAACCGAGCTGAGGCTGTCAATCAGCTTGAGCTCCCTCCCCTGTCACCTTTTTTTATCTTCGTGTCACATAAATGGTCAGAATTCATGTGGAGAGGAGAGCATAGGAATGAAGCAACAGACAAAAATGACACTTATTGCTCCTAATTGAGACCGGTACACACTATAGAGCTATATGTTTTTTCCTTTTTTCATGTCTGAGGTTTACAACCACTTTAAAGCGGACCTGAATGCAAAAAATAAAGATTTGCTACATCATAGGGAAATGTAAAAATATTAATTGTTCTTCAGCAGTTCCCTGAAATTGCTTAAAAGTTCTCCTGAAGAATAGTAGGGGACTTCTTGTACCTTGATCCCCATAGTTGTAAAATATTTGTGTATGAGACAATGTTGCCTTTAACAGCTAAATGAGAAAGATTTGGAGTGTGATTTGGTGTCACTACTGTGCTGGTCACTGTTCTCCTTGCTGGAGGGGAAGCTGCATCTGAGGACTTGCCGTACAAGAGCTCCCTGCTTCGGCTTCATTTATTTTTGTGGTTCTTTGCTTTCGGAATCTTAAATATTCGCCCACCAGTTGTCGGATCACTTGTTATCAGTAGGGAAACTCTGATATGAGAGAACAAAGACCAAGGTGGTCACCACCACGCAGAGACACACTGCAGTTCAATGGCCCTTTCACACGACTGGTCCGATCTGTTCAGCCTGTCCGCTTTTCAGACGAACCTGATTGGACCCTCCATTCTACACAGTGGAGCATTGGCTGTAAACAGATTTATGCCTGTTCATAACTGCCTACCTCCAATCTGATTCCATCCGGCAAAAACAAGTGGAAAGGGGATCTGTCTGGATCGAAGGGCAGTCGGGTGTAACTAGACAGCTGGTCCATTATACGACAGCCCATACAGCAGAGCAGGCTGTGTCTGTGTATGCTCTGCATAAACTGAGCTGACACGGTCCAGTCATCTGCTTGCTCTGCTCAATGGGGGATCAGCGGACTGATTCCCTGCTGAGCGAACTGGAGTTAAGTAGAGTCAGGCTCATGTGAAAGGAGCCAAAGTCATTAATAGGGAACAGGTTAGGCTCTAATGTTTACATTCTTATTATTTCTTCACGACATTTTGAGTCCCTGACCCAGAACAAGCATGCAGTCAGGGAAGTCTGAAAAACCTGAACTCAAATTCAACGCATTTGTTCCTATACTTCCCTTCACGGATGATGAGCTGTTTATGTCTATGCAGCTGGTGTAGCAGTCCAGGGATTTGAAATCTTCCCTTTCTTTTTGTAGGGCTTCTGGTGCAGATCAGAGTGATTCTGATTGGTAAGCACTGGCACAAATGTGCTTTGAACAATCAGAATTGCTCTGATCCATCCTGAAATCCCTACAGAAATAAGGGGAAAAAGAGCAGGGATTTCAGATCCCTGGACCAATACCCCGGCTGCTTGGGCACTGACAGCTTGTCACCCACAGAAAATCTTTGGGACGGGTGATAGGGTAGGAAGAGTGTAGGCTGTTTTGTTCATCTTTTCTGAAAAGGTGAACTAACCATTTTAAGTACTATTTCTGTTAATTTCTATATTGCTTTTTCTTAAAGTGATTGTCAAGTCTCATGGTCTTAAAGCGGAGTTCCGGGCACAGAAACCATTTTTCAATAAACATACCCCCGGGACAGTCAGGGCTAGCACATTCCACAATGGCTAGCCTCTGATCTGTCCCGGTTCGCACTTACCTGCAAGATGAAATACTCACTTATAAAATTTCTTCCACAGCGTTGCCATCTCTCTTGTGGGCAGCTGAAGCTGGTGCGGTCCTCTTCTGCGTCTTCTTCCGCGTCCTCTCCTCCCAGAATGCGCCTGCACCGGCCCCTCTCGTCACTTCCGGTGCGGCGCCGCATTCCTCCACAGCTTCTGGGCATGCCCAGAAGCTGTTTAGCAGGGGAATGCGGCGTCGCCTCGGAAGTGACGAGCGGGGCCGGTGCCGTCGCATTGATTCCTGGGAGCGATGACGTTCAGCTCCCAGGAATCATCGCAAGACAGGAAGTGACGGCGGAGCCGCGGCGCTGAGGGAGGAAGTACCCTGAGGTGAGTATTTTCGATCTTCAATTACAAGGTGAGTAAAAAAAAAAAAAAAAAAGAACCGAACTATCCAATTCCTTTTTAGGTGATGGAGAACTAGCGGACGGGCACAAAAAAAAAAGATTGTTTTTGTGCCCGGAACTCCGCTTTATGTAATAAGACATGTTATACTTACCTGCTCTGTGCAGTTGGTTTTGCAGAGAGTGGCGTGGATCCTCCTCTTTTCTGGTCCCTCTTTGCTTCTCCTGGCCCCTCCCTCTTGTTGCAAGCCCCAACAGCAAGGAGCTTGCTATGGGGGCACCCGTGCTGAGCTGCAGCTCTGTGTGTTCATTCAGACACGGAGCTGCCATTGGGCCCTGCCCCCTCTCCCTCCTGATTAGCTAACTGACTTTGACTGCTGCGGGAGCCAATGGCACCGCTTCTGTGTCCCCGCCAATCAGGAGGGATTTGTGCACATCGCTGGAGGAAGATCCGGCTCAGGTAAGTATTAGGGGGTGCTGGGATGGCTTCTGCACACAGACTTTTTATCTTGATGCATAGAATGCCCATTCTCCTCTGACTTAACAAAGGCATTTTCCTCCACACTGCTGCCCAATGGATGTTTTTCAATTTTTTTTTTTGGACCATTCTCTGTAATGGTTGTGTTTGTGAAAATCCCAGTAGATCATCAGTTTTTGAAATACTCAGACCAGTCCATCTGGCACCAACAAAGTCACTTAAATCCCCTTTCTTCCCCCGACTGATGCTCCATTTGAACTTCAGCAAGTCGTCTTCACCATATCTAGATGCTTAAATGCATTGCTGCCATGTGATTGGCTGATAAGTGATTTGTGTTGCCAAGCAGTTGAACAGGTGTATCTAATAAAATGGCCAGTGTGTGTGTTTATATATATATATATATAAAATATACGCACACGCGCATTTGGGGGAAGTTTAACACATGTTCTGTTACAATGGTAATAACAAAACTAGTATTGAATCTGGTTTCCTTTCTCTACTTTAATGTAGTGTTTTAGCTCAAAATACACATTTTATTATATATAAAAATGCCATAGCTTGTGTGCAGCAGGGCTGGCTAATAAAATGTTAGTCGTGCAAAATAATAAACTAAAAGGCGACTTTTGGGAGAATAAAATAATACAAAAAAACTAACAATATTAAAGCAAAAATAATAATAATAAAAAAAAAACCCATAAAATGTGGTTTTCACTTTTTTTTTTTTTTTGTCTTTTTGCATCTTAGTGCTGCTATTATCCTCCAGCCTTTTAACAGCCTCTCTATATGCACTTGCCCCATCGTCAGCTATACATCAATGCTGCCGACCAATTTCCTGAGTGACGATGATGGACCATGCCTGCTCAATGTCTGTCCGCATGGCAGTTTGTAGCCTTCAAAAGGAAGCATGTGATAGGGTAACAATGCCAGGGCACTATTGGGAGACAGTTGTCGCTAGAGGTGCACCGAATTGAAATTTTTGGTGCAGAAACCGAAAATGCAGGATGCACTTGGCCGAAAAACAAAAATGACAATTTAAAAAAAAAAAAATATATATATATTTTATATAGAATTGTATTAAACTCTTTAATTAAAATCATAAATTTAAATTAAACTGTATTTGTCAGCTATTATTGGCACCCTTATTTAGCACAAGAATGTATCCCTTTAAACTCTATGTATGTCTTCACACTGGTCCGTTGCGCATCAGTTGTGGTGTTAAAAAATCTTGCTTGCTGCATTTTTGATCAGTTAAAAAAAAATGTACCAAAAACGTACCTCCCCTTGAAAAGCATTGAAAATGTAGCAAGATGGCATCAATAATGCACCCGTGTTACATTTTCGATGCGGTTTTTGAGTCCCATGACCTATGAAAAACACACCATAGCATAGTAAAATTGCGGTAAGGTCGTACCAAAGTGGCGTGCATTTTCAGTGCCATTATCACTCCTTTTTTTTCTCTTATCAGCAAAATACCAAGAACACAATTTTTTGGCCGATATGTTTCAGCTGCGGAAATTTCGGTGCATCTCTAGTTGTTACCCCATCATAGGAAATGTTTGAAATTGATGGCAGGATTACGAAGTATTCTTTTACTGGAAAGAAAGTGGTCCATTTTCTACATATTTTGTAGTATTTTACTTGTAGACTTCATTGGAAGCATTATGACCAAGTGGCAATGCTTAAGCACGATCGTGAGCCCGGGGCAGAGCATTTTGCTCTTGAACACAAGACGCTTGACTAAGGATCTTCATGGCAGGATCACCAAGTTCAGGCATGCTTGTAATAGTATTAGGGTGTGGAAAAAAACCTTATATGTATTCTATATTTTTCAAGAACTACAAAATGTTGCCTATACGACATTGCTTGCAGTCCATTTATTGTGACCATTATTTTTTACTGCAGTAGAACAAGCCCACAGTAGACTCAACATGTCCTTACCTCGTAAAAGTTTTAATTTATATTTTTCTTGTCATTCTTCATGGCATCATTTCATTGTTGCTACTAGGTTGGGTTTCTTTTAAGTCAACAAGAAGAGAACATTACTGGCTTGCACTTTATCCTCATTTTCATAGCTGTCTAGAGGAACAAGAAGTGTGTGCGTCTGTACTGAAAAATTGGGAAGTTGCATCTAAAGCAGGGAAGTGAATTTGAGTTATTGCAGCAATGAGACTCGGGGTCCACTCTTGATTGGATGGAACTACTTTGTTTCCTACAAATCGTATTGGTTTTGGGCAAGGTGCACACTGCTGTGAACTGATTCTTTTTTTTTCTTTTTCTTTTTTTCTTTTAAGATTATGTACTGCAAACTGTACACACAGGTCCCGCATGCATATGTAAATGGCACCACACGTGAAGTATCGCGTGTTGGGAGCAGTCATTCTAGCACCAGACCTCCTGAGTAACTCTAAATTGGTAACCTGTAATTTTAAATGGAATGGAATTTAAAGCGTCACCAATGGAGATTTTTAGGTACTGGAGTTTGGTGCTGTTCCATGGGCATATGCAATTTTAAAGTATGACATGTCTGATATCGATTTACTCGGTATAGGATCTTTTATGTTTTACCCAAAAAAATTGGGTATTATATTTATGTGTACTAAAATAAATTTGTATTTTTTTTTCTGAAATTTTGAGTTTGATTAACTGTTGCGCAAATAACGTGCGCCACAAAAATTGCAACAAATATATATATATATATATATATATATATATATATATATATATTATTTTTTTTTTTCAAGCCCTATACTAATACTAAAAAAAAAAAAAATATATATAAAAAAAAAGGGGGGAAATAAATAGAATATATATATATATATATATATATATATATATATATATATATATATATATATATATATATATATATATATATATATATATATATATATATATACACATACATACACAGTTGTGCTCATAAGTTTACATACCCCGGCAGAATTGATGATTGTTTTGCCCATTTTTCCGAGAATTTGAATCCTAACACAAAAACTTCTTTCACTCATTCAGTGTTTGGCTGAAGCCATTTATTACCAATCAACTGTTTACTCTTTTTTTTAAATCATAATGACAACAAACTACCCATATTACCCTGATCAAAAGTTTACATACCCCAGTTCTTAATACTGTGTATTGCCCCTTTTACCATCAATGACAGCTTGAAGTCTTTTGTGGTATTTGTAGGTGAGGGTCTTTATCTTCTCAGATGGTAAAGCTGCCCATTCTTCCTGGCAAAAAGCCTCCAGTTCCTGTAATTTCTTGGGCTGTCTTGCATGAACTGCATGTTCGAGATCTCCCCAGAGTGGCTCAATGATATTGAGGTCAGGAGCCTGAGATGGCCACTCCAGAACCTTCACTTTATTCTGCTGTAGCCAATGACAGGTCGACGTGGCCTTGTGTTTAGGATCAATGTCATGTTGGAATATCCAAGTACGTTCCATGTGCAGCTTCTGGGCTGATGAATGCAAATTTTCCTCCAGTATTTTTTGATAACATACTGCATACTGCATTCATCTTGCAATCAGTGGTTAGACCTAGTTTCATTTTTGCCTGGCACTCCTCTTTGAAGAACCCCTTGTTCATCTCAGATACAATGACTTTGTTACTTTTGTTATTTTGAGTAATGACACAAATACCACCTAATAGGCAGGTCCATATTGGAAATGTAAACCTTTTTCTGGTCTCTAGGTGATATAATGGTGTGAGAGCTGAAGTGGTGAATGAATACATATCTGGAAAATAAAGGCAAATAATCGGGTATTACATCTGTGTTGCGCTATAATCACGTATGTGAGATCAGATGGGTTGGGAAGGGAACTTCCTTTTTCCCTTTTGTTCAAAAACCTTTTGTTATTTAGGAGAACACAAAGCTGGCAGTTCTACTTCGTTACTGTGCTGAGATTTGTGATTTATGTCCTGAAGAATGTAACTTGCTTTCCCAGAAGAGGCAGTTTGGGGCTACCCTATGCAGCCTCATTGCACAGAGCAGGGAAGCATAAAGCTGTTTATTAAAAAAATATACTTTACAGCCACTTGGACTTTTTTTTTTTTTTCTTCCAGTTTTTGGACCATTTTTCACATGTTTGTAAATTTTTGATGTGACCCCCATACTTAATGGTTTGGAGGCCCCTGCCTTAACCACTTAAGCCCCGGAAGATTTTACCCCCTTCCTGACCAGGCCTTATTTTGTGATTCGGCACTGCGTGACTTTAACGGACAATTGCGCAGTCGTGCGACGCTGTACCCAAATGAACTTTACGTCCTTTTTTCCCCCACAAACAGAGCTTTCTTTTGGTGGTATTTGATCACCTGTGCGATTTTTTTTTTTTTTTTTTTTTTTTTTTTTTTTTTTTTTTTTTTTTTTTTTTACTTTTTGCACTATAAACAAAAAGAGCGACAATTTTGAAAAAATGAAAATATTTCTCACATTTTTTTTATATGCAATTCCCCCCCAAAAAATGTAAAAAGCAAAAATTTTTAACATATTTGGACAATTTTTGTTTTCTGCTACATATGTTTGGTAAAAAAAAAATTGCAATAAGCGTATTTTGATTGGTTTGCGCAAAAGTTATTGCGTTTTTACTAACTAAGGGAAATATTTCTGTCATTTTTGGTGTTTTTTTTTTAACGAGTAATGGCCGCGATCTGCGATTTTTTTTTTTTTTTTTTTTTTTTTTTTGCGGGACTGCAACCTTGCGGCGGACAGATCGGACCCTTGACTGACATTTTTGACACTTTTGGGGGTACCAGTGACATTACTATAGTAATCAGTGCTATATGCACTGTTACTGTAAAAATGACACTGGCAGGGAAGGGGTTAACTTTATTGGAGAGGCAGGGGTTAAATGTGTCCCTAGGGGCGTGTTTCTAACTGTAAAGGGGCGTGGCTTTTCGTGTACCCACAGATATATACGATCCTACATAGCAGGACCGTAAGATCTCTGCAGTTACACAAGGGAGAATGACAGGCGGCTTTGTTTACGTTAGCTGCCTGCCTTTCTCCCTCTGCACCGGACGATCGCCAGTGACCGGCGGACATTGGGTCCACCGGTCACACGCGCAGACTTGTTAGGAAACGAGCGGGGGCGGGAGCGCGCCCTCGCACCCTAGAGGCTCACAGGCAAGCGACGTAACCCTACGTCACTTTGCCTGTACAGGGCTGAACGCCGCAGTAAATAGTCGTGCGGCAGTCGGCAAGCGGTTAAAGCAGAGTTCCATCCGTTTTGTGTTTATTAAAAGTCAGCAGCTACAAAAAGTGTACACACACTCGCCTGTCCCACGATTCAGCGATGCAGCTGTTGGGAGCGTCGGTTCTCTCCCTCTTCTGCCCGCGGTGCTGGCATCACAAGTTTGGTGACCCAGCTGTGACAGCTTGCAGGTTCCCAGCGGGGTGCGCATGCCCGATTTGCGCTGCGCTTCCTTAGTGGCCGGGCAATCTTCTGGGACCTCTGAGGTGTCCCAGAAGATTGCAGGGAGGGAGGGGGAGAGGAGAAATTCGGCTCGAGATGCCTAAACGGCCCAAGTGGAAGCAGGTACCTGTGAAAACCAGGTAACCGCACCCCCCCCCCCAAAAAAGGACATGCCAAATGTGGCATGTCGGGGGGGGGGTCAGGAGCACTTAAAGCGGAAGTTCCACTTTTGGGTGGAACTCTGCTTTAAATACTTGAGTATAGGTGTAAAGCCAGCCTAAGATGCAGGGGAACTCTTGGGACCATGTGGGAAAATGAGCTTCCAATACAGTTACCCTATCCTCCTTCTACACAGCAATAAACCATCCGAGCCGGAACATTGCAGTGCATAAACTTGGCTATACGAATAATACTCCTCAATCATCGGGAACAAAATGCACAAACGTATGTATGTAGACACCGTCAGTCATTCACTAATGAGTGTATTTGCTAAGTAGGTGATAACTGCATCTGCTAATGATCTCGTTAACCATAATAGCTGCTTTTCGCTTTCCCTGTAATTAATTTCACAATAAACTGACGGTGCTAAATTCTTGCTTTCAACACATTAGTGTGCGCGTTCCATGCATTAGAGAAAGCATTTGTCTCTTACCTATTATTTCAATGCTAATGATATACTTTATTTTTGTCTTTATTTTTGGAGTTTATTTTGATTTACAGCTACGGTGGTTTTATGTTGCCAGCAGGTCCTTGTGGCCTGGAGGGCTATCAATTGCTGATCACTGTGCCCCTTTAGGGCTTGGTTATACCAGTGGATGCTGACTTGCAGTTTTTATAGCATTGGCAGTGGGGTGTAAAATGGATACATGTTTCTTCTAATAGTTTCACGCTAGTTTGAGTGTATGGCTTTATTGATACTGGGTTTCTCGAATATGGATTTGCAATACATGGATGAACACATTTTGTATAAAGAAATGGTATACATTTACTTGATGCCCTCTTTACCTACAGCATGTTGGCTGGAGAATGTTTAGCCCCCTGTACATGTATGTTGCTGGCATGCTTCCAAGTTTGGAGCGCACCTCTGTAAACCCATGTTGTTGTAATTGGACACAGCACGAGTTTGGCAGCAGATTTCAGCCAATGATAAGGATTTTACTTGGTGCTCCGTTTTTCTTTGAGTGAGGATTGGTTGCCATGTGTTTTTCGGACAAGTATGGGCTGTGCATCTGAGTATGTTGGTTTTGGATCAGCAGTTCTGTAGAGCGTGGTTTGACTTCTCAAGAACGAGAGTCACACTATCTCTGGTAACGCATATACACTCTATCACCAAAAGTATTGGGACACCTGCCTTTACACGCACATGAACTTTAATGGCATTCCAGTCTTAGTCCGTAGGGTTCAATATTGAGTTGGCCCACCCTTTAACAGCTTAAACTCTTCTGGGAAGGCTGTCTACAAGGCTTAGGAGTGTGTCTTTGGGAATGTTTGACCATTCTTCCAGAAAAGCTTTTGTGATGTTGGGCACTGATGTTGGAGAAAAGGGCTGGCTCACAGTCTCCGCTCTAATTCTCATCCCAAAGGGGTTCTATCAGGTTGAGATCAGGACTCTGTGCAGGCCAGTCAAGTTCCTCCACCCCAAACTCGCTCATCCATGTCTTTATGGACCTTGCTTTGTGCAGTGGTCCAAATCATTTGGTTGAGGGGGGATTATGGTGTGGGGTTGTTTTTCAGGGGTTGGGCTTGACTCCTTAGTTCCCGTACTGGGACTTCTTAAGGCGTCGGCATACCAAGATATTTTGGACAATTTCATGTTCCCAACTTTGTAGAAATAATTTGGGGATGCCCCCTTCCTGTTCCAACATGACTGTGCACAAAGCAAGGTCCATAAAGACATGGATGAGCTAGTTTGGGGTAAAGGAACTTGCCTGGCCTGCACAGACTCACCTCCACCCCGATAGAACACCTTTGGGATGAATTGGAGCGGAAGAACCCCAAGCCAGGCCTTCTCTCCAACATCAGTGCCTGAGCACACAAATGTTCTTCTGGAAGAATGGTCAAACATTCCCATAGACACACACGTAAACCTGGTGGGCAGCCTTCACAGAACAGTTAAAGCTGTTATAGCTGTAAAGGGTGGGCCAACTCAATAGTGAACCCTACAGATTAAGACTGGGATGCCATTAAAGTTCATGTGTGTGTACAGGCAGGCGCCCCAATACTTTTGGTAATATAGTGTATGTGGCTTGGTGTATGGAGCACTGGGTGTTCACTCATGAACAAATCTAAAGCGCACATCTTATGGGAAAAGGACTTTGCACTGGTGCATCTTTGGAAATCCACCTTCTATTGATGTATGGATTTTTTAGATAAATATCATAAAGAGTCCATAAGTGAAAAATATGTTTTTTGTTTTAAATTAAGAAATTGTATGTATTGTACTCATGACTGCCTGCCTAATAATTTCTCCAGGTACTGGCAGAACTATCCACCGCTCCAATTTCGACAGATTCAGCAGTTCACAGTTGGGCGCATAGTTAACCCTTTGTTTGCCCCCAGACGTTAACCCCTTCCCAGCTAGAGTCATTAGTACAGTGACAGTGTACAGTATTATGGCTAATAGTGCATGTGTGATATCAGTGTCAGAGTCCGTCCCAACCAGTGTCTGTTAGTGCCAGATTGCTTGCCATTCTATTATGGTCAGGCTTTGAATCGCTGATGTGCCATTGTTTGTACAACATCTAAAGCTATGTAAATTCATATATATATATATATATATATATATATATATATATATATATATATATATATGTGTGTGTGTGTATGTGTGTGTGTATATATATATATATATATATATATATATATATATATATATATATATATATATATATATATATATATATATATATATATAATGCGTGTGTATGTATGTGTATATATATATTATATATATGTGTGTGTGTGTATATATCTATATAATACTGTAGTTTGTATACACTTATTGGTTTTTTTTTTTGTCTTTTTTTTTTTTTTACCAGATACATGTAGTATAATACATTTTAGCCTAAACTTTTATACTTTTTATGAAGAAATTATTTTTTTTTTGTTTTGTTTATTTACTGCATAGGTTTTCTTTCACAAAGATCTTTATTAGCATTCTCCATAGTTTTACCGCACAGAATAACAAGGCAAACATTTCAGGTATAGTGAGTAATTAGAAAGCATATAAAAAGGCCATAAGTCAGAAGAGCTAATCAAAACCGAGTCACCGCCAGCATGACCACAAACTGAACGAATAACAATGGGCTGTGTGGTTGCCTTTAAGAAGGAAACCACTTTAAGATATATTTTTTATAACAGAAATTAGAAAATATTTTTGTTTAAAAAGCTTTTGGTCTTTTTTTGTTTTTTATATTAAAAAAATAAACCCAGTGGTGGTCAAATAACACCAAAAGGGAGCTCCAATTTATGTGCAAAATATGCTATAAATTTAAGTTGCGTATAATGTTGCATGATCACACAATTGCCAGTTAAAGTAGCGCAGTGCTACTGATGCATGGACTTTTTATATTTTTTTTACTTATGCATGGACTCTTTTTATGATGATACTTCTTGTCATGTTTTAGTACCGGTTCACACTACGTCGCTCCGACTTCGGGGGCGACCTGTGAAGTCGCGTGCAGCGCGACTTCGGCGCAACTTGCACGGACTTCATAAAATGAATGTCTATGCAAGTCGCTCCAGGTCGTCCCGAAGTAGTACAGGACCCTTTTTCTAAGTCGGAGCGACTTGTGTCACTCCTATTAGAACGGTTGCTGTACCGAACAATGGGAGCGCGACGGACCGCGACTTGTCAGGCTGACAAGTCGCGGTCCAAGTCGGACTAGTGTGAATGGAGTCATATTGTTTTATGTTAAGAAATTGTATTGCACTGTATAACACCTGTGACTGCCTGCCTAATCATTTCTCCAGGTACTTGTGGAACCATCCACCGCTCCAATTTCGTCAGATTCAGAAGTTGGTGGAAATTTGAGCCATCAGCCAGCCTTAGCAAGATAAGGAGTGCAGAGAGAAGTGGGGAAGGGGGTTAAGGAAATTGGAAGGGGGTTTAGGAGGTGACTCCATAGGTGGTCCAGAGCCTACTTCTCTACTCCTTATCTAGCTAACTTGCCTCTTTATGGAAGTAGACAATCATCAACCACCAGATTCTGTTGTGCTGTGCTCCTTGCACCACTTCACTTCCTTTTCACTCTATGCAATATTCTCCCCGGTTCACATCTGTTATGCTGATGATGGCGGGAGGTGTTGTAGTTCTTCTTTGTTTGGCTGTTAAACTGCTACCAAGAGCAGGATGGAAGATGTAACCAGGCCTTTCAACACCATTCATTTTCCTTCTTATCTTTAAAGGTCGCGTAGTGTGTTTTTTTTTTTTTTTTTTTTTAATTTTCCTGCTTTTTTGAGATGCTTCTACCAAATTTTGTGCTAATGGGACCCCTCTTTCATTTTTATTTTTTTCTTCAAAGACCCTTTTTAAGCTAAAACTAGCTCTATTTGAACCCTGCTTTTTAGCAGCAAGACAGTATCCCCACCACATACCACCACTATCCTCTTGGTAAACTTCATTCGATTTTCCATGTAGCTGCTGTAATCCTTGACAAGGAAGCCAACATTTTTTTATTATCTCAAAAATGTTCTTAGGCAGTCATAATTTTTGTGATTGCTTGTGTATTTATACCAGATGTCAATGGTACTTTGTGCCATAGATAAAGTATCTAATTAATTTTTTTGCTCTCCGCATAATTTTTCTTTTTCCCCGTGCAATGTTATGCAAGTTGTCAAAAACTGGCAGGATTATCCAAGAAACCTAAAGTGATCTTAAAGCGGAGTTCCGGCCACAATATCGTTAAATTTGATTTTGTGGCATCCGCTTCCTTATTGTCACCTGTAACATAATTGGATATTCCCGCATTTTTTTATTTATTTTTTACTTACCGTATTTTCCGGCGTATAAGACGACTGGGCGTATAAGACGACCCCCCCTAATTTTCATCTACCGGCAATACCTATACTTAGGTTACCTTGGAGATATTATACTCGGCGTATAAGACGACCCCCCATTTTTGGGGGATTTTTTTGATGTTCAAAAGTAGTCTTATACGCCAGAAAATACAGTACCTTGTTTCTGTAGAAAATATACTCCCCTTTCCTTCTACTTCCTCCCTCCTCGGCCCACGCCGTCCGCCCCGTCCGCCCCGTCACTTCCTGTCCTGCAATGCGTCCTTGGAGCTCTTACTCATCACTTCCAGGATGCATTGGGCAGTGACGTAGGCGGCCGGCCGCTCCTCTCATCGCGTTATTTCCAAACAGGAAATGACGCGATGATAGGCGGAGCCCAGCGCGGACGACGCCATATTGACGGCGGGGAATGGCTTTATAGGGGCGGCAACTTCCTCCACGCTGCCGTCCCTTTGGAAACAAATACTATGCCGATCGCATAGTACTGAGCATGCGCGAGAGTTAGCGCTGCCTTCACCGGCCTCCTCCCTCTACAACAAGGAAGCAGGGCAGACATTTACATACTGCGGCTTCAGGAAGCCCCAGACAAAGATGGCGGCGCTCTGCAAACATTATATAAAGTACGATTTTATGATTGCAAATCTTATTGCACTGTATATCACCGGATTAGCGGATGTATGAAGGGAGGTGGATCACTGTTTGGGAAGTATTTAAAAAAAAAAAAACTATTCTGTGGCTGGAACTCCGCTTTAAGGCCTCATGCACACTGGACATTTTTACAGCTGCTGTTTTTGACATCAAATGTTTTTTTTTTTTTCTGCAGCCAATAAACTCCCCAGCATGTTAACCTATTTGCCCATGCACACAGAGGATGATATCAGCAGTTTTTGGCAGGGGCGTTTTTATGGCTGTAAAAAAAAACCCCCAGAACTAGTAGGTTTTAGGAGGTGTTTTCAGCTGTAAAAATACTCTAACTCTGATAAAAGCTAAAAAAACGCTGACCCATGCCAAAAAACGCAGAAAAATGCAAGCTTTTGGCATTTTTGTAATGTTTTTGAGCCAAAGGTTCATATATAGGTGAATATAATTTTGCTTAAGGCCCCTTTCACACACTCCGTCCGTCGGACGGAGTATGTTTTTCTCAGCGGGGGATCGATCCGCCGATCCCCCGCTGAGCAGGGGGATGACAACTGTGTCTCCGCACTGTGTGCGGAGTCACAGCTGTCAGTTCCCCATGCATCTCTATGGGGGAAATCAGATGGGAACGGACCGATCCCATCCGATCCACTGGACGAATGGAAAATAGGGTTTCCATCCATCCAGATTTGACGGATCGGATGTCAGGGGACATGTCTCCGCTGACATCTGATGCCCCATAGGGATGCTTGGGGTGACCGTTCAGATCTGCCAAAAAAACGGACAAGCGGATCTGAACTGTTCGCTTGTGTGAAAAGGGCCTAATAAAGATAAAAAAAATGCTACAGCTGAAAAACGCTACTGCAAAAAAGCTGAAAAAGCGCCTTCTACAGCTTTCTACTGGCGTTTTGATAACCTCCAGTGTGCCTGAGGCCTACAGGTTTTTTATTTTTTTTTTATTTTTTTAATAAACATGTTCTACTTATGTGCTCTATGCAATGGTTTAGCACAGAGCAGCCCAGATCCTCCTCTTCTTGAGTCCTCCGCCGATGCTCCAACCCCTTGACCAGTCCCCCCCAATAGCAAACCCCTTGATATAGGGGCACTGCTACGGGTTTTCTCCAGAGCCCCTCTGTATGCGTTCATAGGACAAAAAGAGCCCCCCCCCACGCTCTTTATTGGCTCACTGGTTGTAATTGACAGAAGTGGGAGCCAATGACGAGAGGGAGAGACACGGGACAGTCAAGACTCCCGTGCACATCGCTGGATCAAGTGGGGGCTCAGGTGAGTATTTAGGGGGGCTGTGGGGGGAGCAGCACACAAAAGGTTTTTTTACCTTCATGCATAGAATATATTTTACAAATTCTTAAAGCTGTATGGGAAAAATGAAAACCTTTAGATTTTTTGAGAAATTTGGATATTTACACTTTTGCATCTGTTTGATTTTTCAAATGTAAAAATCAGTAGCACCTTCTTTTTCTTCTACTGGTCATATGCTTTTAGAAAATGTTTTTTTTGGGGGGGGGGGGGGGGGGGAGGTGCGCTTTTGCAAACTCTGAAACCTAAGAAGGATAAATTGCAAAAATGATCTGGCCAGCTGAGTTTAAAAGTAGAGTACAAGGCCTGGCAGCGAAAGGGTTAAAGTGGCAAAATATTACACGTTGAAATGTTTTTGTATGACAAGCTAAGTATTATTTCTTTAGTGTGCAGGTTGGATAGAACACTGCCAACAATCATATGACCGTAGTGACTACTCAAAGCTGCCAGTTGGAAAAAAATGCTGTGTACTCAGCATTAGGGCTACCGCTCAGAGCTCATTTCTGCTAAACTGGTTTGACTACTTTATAAACTTAGAAGTAAAAAGATTATTGCATCCTGGGGAGTATTGTCTACTCTGGTCACTAATATTTTACATTTCTAAGCTACTTCAAACAGCAGTGTTGACATGCAATGTGAAACAACATATAGCAGCCCATGTGGTCTTTTGGTCGCTAGCAATGCAAGGCCATCACATCCCCTCATTTCTCTGTCCCCTTATCTTGCGTTTTTTTTAACCACTTGCCGACCGGTCACGTTGACCCTACTGTGGCAAAGTGGCTTGATATCGTCCAGCGGCGTAGACCTACGTAGCTGGACTCCTCCCCTCGTGGGCGGCGCGCGCACGCCGCCGGAGGCTCCCTCCCGCTGTACTCATTCTCAGCGGGAGTCGTGCCAGGGGAAGAGCGGCGGTAATCACCGCCGCTCTTCCCCAATCATCGGGGATCAAGTGTGGAGATCTGCCCGCTTGTGTAAACAAAGGTGGTTAAAGGGGCAATGGTCTGACACTTTTTTTTTTTGAGCAGCTGTTGATTGCCCTTCCCTTTCTAGATTGTAAGCTTCCACGAGTATGGCCCTCCTTACCCTTTGTAAAAAAAGAGAATGGTTTCTTGTTCCAGGCAAAACCCCCTTCTGTCTAGTCCTCTGGCTCCGGATGAAGGCTCCCAATGGTTGTGAACTGCTCCATGTGCAACACTTCAGTCTTAGGGCTCTTTCACACGGTCCGCCTCCGTAGGAGGATCCGTGCTGCTCAGCGGGGATCGATCCGCGATCCCCGCTGAGCCGGCGGATGACAGCTCCGTCTCCGCTTGCAGTGCGGAGAGGGAGGTTTCCCGGCCCCCGCTGCTCTCTATGGGGAATCGGATGAGAGCGGACCGCCTGTCCGCTCTCATCCGATCCCATCCGATCTGATCCCCAGGACGGATGGAAAATAGGGTTTCCATCCGTCCGGATTTCACGGACAGGATCGGATGCGGATGGCAGCGGGTGTCAGCGGACATGTCTCCGCTGACATCCGCTGCTCCATAGGGCTGAATGGGGCATCCGATCAAATCCGCCTAAAAAACTGACAGGCGGATCTAATCGGAACGCCCGTGTGAAAGAGCCCTTAAAGAAAGAAGAGGAAGACACTTGCTGTTTTTTAAAAAAACAATGTTACGGTTTATTTAAAAGATCAATGCATAGACCATGTGATGTTACCAACCATGAAGTGGATCTTCAATGCACCTGAACACCACAAGCCAAAAAAAAACACTATTTAATTAATTTTTAAGATTCAAAGCAGACTCATCCATCCATGCTTTATTTTGTTGAGAAATCACTGTGAAAAACAACCCCACTAGCATTTCTGGCCATGTTAGTGTTAGAGTGGTTGTTAAGGCACAAGGTTTTTTACCTTCATGAGTTCAATTCACAAAGGTAAAAAACCTTCTATGTGCAGCAGCTCCCCCTAATTCTTACTTGGGCCCCCTCTGAATCCAGCGATGTGCACGAGAGCATTGCCTTTCCGGGAACTCGCTCTGCTTATTGACTTTTGGCAGCAGCGGGAGCCATTGGATGCTGCTGCTGTCAATCACTGCCAATGAGTCAGGTGATGGAGTGGGCGGCTCCAGAGCCCCAGGTCGGGAACACAGCTGCTTGGGTGCCCCCCGAAGCAAGCTGCTTGCTGGGGGCACCCGATGGGAGGGAGGAGCCAGGAGCGCCGGCATGGAACCAGAGAAGAGGAGGATTCGGGCTGCTCTGTTCAAAACCATTACATAGAGCAGGTAAGTATAACCTGTTAATAAAAAAAACAAAAAAAAAAGCCTTTAATATTGCTTTAAGTAAGGGCAAATGATTCATGTAGCATTTACTGCCTGGAATTCATCTGCCCATAGCTCAAGTATGCATACAGGTGGGTGTGCTTAGCTGTGAAAACCCCTCCTCCTCTTCCTCCCCTCCTGAAGACTCCTGGGATGTATGACATTTTCCCAGCCAAGAAACCAGGAAGTAACTGAAACAGTGTAAAAAGGGAAAAAAAAAAAAAGTTTACCAGTAAATACAATATACTTTCCTATCTATTTACTAATTCTAGCAGCATGAGGTATTTCCACCTTAACACATCTCACTCCTACATAGAGCCCATTCATAGAGTCTCCACAAATAAGCTTCATGGAGGAGTAAAATGCGCTAGGGTTAGTAATGCCAGGAGGAGTCTGTGCATCGGTCTTTTAGGTAGAAGTGAACAATGGCTTTTACACAGTGAGCAGTTTTCTCCTCCTACTCCTCCTTTTTATTTTTTAAGTTCAAGTCCACCCTAACACTTCTTCTATACTGGGCTTTAGGGCTGGGCGATAAAACGATACCGATAGTTATCGCGATAGTCCCGTGCTCGATAGCAATAAGAAAACTTGAACGATAAATCGAAAAGTCCGCTCCGACGGGTTTAAACTTTTATAAATGGCGCCAACACGTCATTGCGCACGCACCGCCGCCGCTCGGGAGAGGCCAAGAATAGCCGAAATTACACGAGCGGTGGCGGCGGATGCGCAATGACGTATTGGCGCCGGGCGGCGCCATTATTAAAACAAAGGCGCCTCTGGAACAGGTAAGTGAAACAGCTTCACTACCTGCCGTTATGCAGGGCTGCGGGCACACTACAAGGGATGCAGTGCTGCGGGCATGGTCTACCTGTACCATGCCCACAGCACTGCATCTCCCATAGTATGCCCACAACCCCGGATCCTCCTGCACCATGCCAGTCACCCTGCATTCTCCTGCACCATGCCAGTCACCCTGCATTCTCCTGCACCATGCCAGTCACCCTGCATTCTCCTGCACCATGCCAGTCACCCTGCATTCTCCTGCACCATGCCAGTCACCCTGCATTCTCCTGCACCATGCCAGTCACCCTGCATTCTCCTGCACCATGCCAGTCACCCTGCATTCTCCTGCACCATGCCAGTCACCCTGCATTCTCCTGCACCATGCCAGTCACCCTGCATTCTCCTGCACCATGCCAGTCACCCTGCATTCTCCTGCACCATGCCAGTCACCCTGCATTCTCCTGCACCATGCCAGTCACCCTGCATTCTCCTGCACCATGCCAGCCACCCTGCATTCTCCTGCACCATGCCTGCCACCCTGCATTCTCCTGCACCATGCCAGTCACCCTGCATTCTCCTGCACCATGCCAGTCACCCGGCATTCTCCTGCACCATGCCAGTCACCCGGCATTCTCCTGCACCATGCCAGTCACCCGGCATTCTCCTGCACCATGCCAGTCACCCTGCATTCTCCTGCACCATGCCAGTCACCCTGCATTCTCCTGCACCATGCCAGTCACCCTGCATTCTCCTGCACCATGCCAGTCACCCTGCATTCTCCTGCACCATGCCAGTCACCCTGCATTCTCCTGCACCATGCCAGTACCCTGCATTCTCCTGCACCATGCCCGCCGCCCTGCATTCTCACCCTAGGGTCCTTATTTTAAATGGGTAATAAAAAATATCAATATATATCGATATCGACCGATATGAAACACTGATATCGTGATACAGTTTTCAGCCATATCGCCCAGCCCTACTGGGCTTGATAGGTTAGTATTAGATCGTGGATGCCTGTAGATGTAGGGATTTAGTGTTAGAGGTGGACTTCCTCTTTTAGACTAGAGTGTTGCCGTACTTTTCTTCTGTTGAATTGTATTTTATTTTAATTGTAATAACGGTTCTGTCTCCATTTATTAATTGCCATGCAAACTATTGGCGCTAAAAAAAATCCTGTATAATAAACAATAAAGTGCATGCTTACTGAAGTTATATTGTTTCGGCACCTAGACCTATTCTCAAAATATATATATATATATATATATATATATATATATATATATATATATACACAGGGACTGTAGGCTGCGTGTGTACACAAAAGAAAAAAAATGCTTCTAGTCTTTGAATTTTTTGACAAGAAATACTCCCTCAGCAAAAAAAACAAAACAAAAACTGCTTTACACAGTAGCACATCCATGGGTTTATAAGGATCTCATGCCTTGTTAACCAACTCGCCCGTCATTACGTTTTTTGAAAATTACGTATGCATCTCATGATGAGGTTCACAGACAGAAGTTCCTTTTCTTGTCTTAATAGCATGCTAATCCTGTTCTTTAAAACCTAGGGATTGCCTTTCCTTGTGTGGTTTTCTCACTTCAGTGTAGTTAGTAGGAAAAGTATTCTGCTGGGTATAGATTAAAAGACGAGATCTTCTCCACATTTGTCCTCTTGCAGCCTAAACCTTCCCTATTCATGCCTAAGCCTTTTTCTGACATTTGTTGGTTGCAAAGTAAAATCATTAATTTTTGCTAGAAAATTACTTGGAACCCCCAAATATATATATATATATATATATATATATATATATATATATATATATATATATATATATATATATATATATATTATAATTTCTCTTTCGTTCATTGACGGGCACAGCTCTAAATCTTATTTGACCCTTGGGTTATTCTGCTCTCCATAGGATTAGGACTAGGCGGAAACAAATTTGAATACTTCCCACTTCCTGCTATAGGACTTCAGTTTTTTTCTGCCTAGTCTGGAGTAAGGACCTGGTTCCTTGCTGGGATTTCTGGTGAGTGCTCTGACAGTGAGCATGGATCCTCTTCCACTACAGCCACACATGGAAAGGCGCTTGTGGGGGCACTGGTTTTTTCAGTGCAAGAAGCTTGGAAATTGGAGGACACAGCTAATGCTGCGTTGGTGCAATTTGGTACCCGCAGACCATCCAAGGTGACTAAGGTGTTCCCCATTCCTGAATATTTTAACGAGATTGTCGCAAGTCAGTGGGGATCCCCGAAAACGCATGGTTGGGATTAGGGCTGCCACGACGCGTCGAGTACAAAAAATCGTCGACGTGCGTGAAAGGCGTCGACGCGTCTACACGTGACGTCACACGCACCCTGGCCGGCCGCAGCGCCGCTTGAAGCATTGCCGGCCGGGTGAAATCCCCTTCCCCGGGCTCCTAGTAGTAAGCGGCCCCTTTCAGCTGAGTCCTGTGTTTCCCGGGGACGGATTAGTAGGTGCACAGGATGTGTGGACGACGCTCCGAGTGTCCTGCTTGAGTCTGAGGGGACCGAGCTCAGTATGTCAGCCCGTGCGCTCCCATTCCTGCCCCCGGCTGCAGCGGAGCAGCGATGTATCAGGCGGGAGTACAGCAGTCAGCGCCCGGCGCCCAGCAAGATGGTGATCAGCCTCCCCAATCCCTTCATCTGGATGAGAACAAGAGTCTACGTACTCCTTATCCAGACCTTCTTGGACCAGGACTTCAGCCTGCAGAAGTTCAATGAGGGGGCCCAACAAGTGAGTGCACATGGCTTTCTTTATGTTACCAGCAGTCAGTCCCCACAGCTCCTGGGACATGAGTGGGTGGGCACAGTCCTACATACGAGACATCTAGGGTCTTTCCTACTGACTGGCTGCAGGGAGGGGGGCTTACTAAGTGGTCTGTACTAGGTGGGAGGGCTTACTGAGGGGTCTGTACTGGGAGGGGACTTACTGAGTAGTCTGTACTGGGAGGGGGCTTACTGAGGGGTCTGTACTGGGAGGGGGCTTACTGAGGGGTCTGTACTGGGAGGGGGGCTTACTGAGGGGTCTGTACTGGGAGGGGGCCTTACTGTGGGGTCTGTACTGGGAGGGGGGGCTTACTGTGGGGTCTGTACTGGGAGGGGGGCTTACTGAGGGGTCTGTACTGGGAGGGGGGCTTACTGAGGGGTCTGTACTGGGAGGGGGGCTTACTGTGGGGTCTGTACTGGGAGGGGGGCTTGCTGTGGGGTTTGTACTGGGAGGGGGCTTACTTTGGGGTCTGTACAGGGAGGGTGCTTACTGAGGGGTCTGTACTGGGAGGGGGCTTACTGTGGGGTCTGTACTGGGAGGGGGCTTACTGAGGGGTCTGTATTAATTACAGGATTAATTAGCTAATCAAAAAAACACTCAATTAAGCAAAAAAAATAAAATAAAAATAATCGTTAGATTAGTCGACTAATCGTAAAAATAATCGATAGATTAGTCCACAGTCAAATTAATCGTTAGTTGCAGCCCTAGTTGGGATACCTAAGCGTTTCGCTAAGTGGTATCCTTTTGAAGAAACTGACAGTTGCACCGGTGGTGGCTTCTCAGGTTTCAAGATTGAAAAAAAAGCCATGCTTCTTCCGGTGGAGGATTATCCGTCTTATAAAGACCCGGCGGACAAGAGAGCTGAGGCTCTGGTCCGATACTTTTTCACCGTGGCAAGGTTCAACTTTGAGGCTGGTGTTTGCCATCTCCTCTCCTAGACCTTAAGGCAATGGGCAAAGCTTCTGACGCCAGGATTTAAAAGGGGGGTCAATATCCTCCTGAGCTGGCAGATCAGTTGATACAGGGGTTACGGTGTGTCTGTGATGCCTCTCTGGATGTGGTTCCTTTAGCATGCAGAGTATCAAATAAAAAATGTGCATTTATTTTTTTGTGACAGGAGCCTGCAGAGCATTGCATCAGTTGATCAGTGGACCACGGGTGCAATGTTCAGCTCCTGCAGACACTGCTCCGAGCTCTCTGCCTGTACCTCTGTTTGGGCAGACAGTTCCTCAGCTCTATCTGTGTGAATGAACTACGTGTGTGCTGAACCGTGCGCTTGCAGTTCATTGACACGCGGTGGCGGACAGGACTTGTAGTCTATTCATTTACAGATTCTTGTGGACAAATGATGAGGCTGTGCAGGTGGAGTCCCACATAGCCGTGATATTTTCAAAATGTGACAGTGGGTGCAGGGAGAGAAACCTTCTCCCGCTGTTGGAAGGGGAGTAGTAACCTGTTTTACATAAAATACGTGGTTGTAACATGTTACTAAATGTGAACCTCTACTTTTCTTCTTTACAGGCACCTTTTCTGAAAATTTGATGTTACTTTGATCCAGAAAGTGTAAAGTCAGATCAAAGTCACACTCAAAAGTCCTGCTTTAAAGTTGCACTGAAAATCGTGCGGCTTTGGTGTTGCACAAGCTTGAATGGCGTCTGAGTTGAGACAAAGGTGTATTTCTAACAACAAGGGTTATTACTAGCCCCTTGTCATAGAAAAATAGTTAGAAGAAAAAGTTTAGAGGCGTTTATTTAATTTTTTTGCCTTTCTCTGAAACAATTGTAGATAGAAAAGAACATGCCTCCATCCCTGTATATCATACAAACACAATGCAATGGTTATGGGACTTTAAATGAGGCAGGGTACTTAATGGCGTACACATTATCCAATTTATTAAAAGTAGTAGTTCTTAAACATTCCATGATTACAAAAGTATCAAAAAAATCTATTTTTTAGGTATAATACAGACATATATTAACCACTTCTGGACCAGAAGGTTTTACCCCTTAATGACCAGGCCATTTTTTGAGATTCGGCACTGTGGTACTTAAACCACTTGCTGGCCGTCTGCTGCAGATATATTGCAGCAGACTGGCTCAGCGGGAGCCCTCCTGGGGGCACGTGCCCGCCGCCAGAGGCACGCACCCGCCCCCATTAGGAAGTGGGGTAGCTGATCCCCGGGAGCCGCCGGGCACTCGCGATCGTTCCCCGCTGAGAGAGAACGACTGTCTGCTGTTGTAAACACAGCAGACCGTTGTTCTCTCTGGAATGAACACAAGAGCGCCTGTGATCCTTCTATATAGGATCACAGGTCTCTGTGTTGATTCCACAAGTCCCTCCCCCATACAGTTAGAGAAAATACTTTCTAGGCTCACACTTAACCCTTTGATCACCCCTGGTGTTAACCCCTTCCCTTCCAGTGTCATTAGTAGTAAAAGTGCATATTTTTAGCACTGAGTGATTACTGTAGTAAGGTCACTGGTCCCCCCCAAATGTGTCAAAAATGTCAGGGGTGTGATCTGTCCACCACAATATAAATCGCAGATTGCCGCCATTACTAGTAAAAAAAATAAAAATGACCTAAATCTTTCCCCTAGTTTGTAGATGCAATAACTTTTGCGCAAACCAATCAAAATACGCTTATTGGGATTTTTTTTACCAAAAATATGTAGCAGAATACAAATTGGACTAAATGGATGAAAAAGTTTGATTTGTAAACTTGTCTTTTTTTTTTTTTTTTAAATGTTATATAGCAGAAAGTGAAAAATAATATTTTTGTTCAGAATTGTCGCTCTTTTTTTTGTTAATAGCGCAAAAAATTAAAATCGCAGAGGTGATCAAATACCACCAAAAGAAAGCTCTATTTGTGGGGAAAAAAAGACATCAATTTTATTAGGGCACAGCGTCGCACGGCCGCGCAATTGTAAGTTAAAATATTGCAGTGCTGTATCGCAAAAAATGGCCTGGTCATTAAGGGGGAAAACCTTCCGGTCCAGAAGTTAAGACACTACGCGTTTCGTGGATCCCTGTCCACTTCATCGGGAGCTTGAGGCAAAAGGATATACGTCCGCTCAGAGTAGACCCAGACGTCTATCCAGGGGTTGTGGGGCTTTTCTCACCATGCGACTTTTATCTTTTCCGAAAAGTTAAATCAGTACTTAAAGGGACATGTTTTGAGTCAGTTGATGCTGTAAAGAAGTAAACGGTGGATGTGTTGAGACAGCTGAAAGAAATTGATTTTCTCCATGCCTTCAACCGGTGGAAAACAAGACTGCAGCAATGTATTAGTGCAAATGGGGAATATAGTCAGTGGACAAGCATTAAATTTGTAATACATATAAATAAAGGTCCGTTTTTTAATCGGTCTCGTTATTTAATACACGCCATGACCTCGTATATCCCAAACTGATCTATGGTTTTCCATGTTTCTAAAAAAGCTCCTGGTAACCTAACCAGATGAGGAAACCAGTGGATAAAGGATTTAATATATGGGGGTTTTCTTTTTAGTTCTAGTTATTTTATCTTTTTCTATTAGTTGACCTAAATTGTCGCTTTCATCTTTTTGAACCTGTGAAAGTAGCGCATATATTGTGTATAAAAAAAATGATTCTCTGCTTGAATCATTTGTGAATTAGCCGCCGCCTATATGACGGCAGGCTCCCGCGAATACCTGTACGGCGGTTTGCTGGAAAGATCCTGAAGGCGCGCGCCCACTCGCCAGCTGGGAAGCCGATCCACGGGGCCAGCGGCCGCGATTGCCGTCAAGCATCCGCAATCTCTTCCCGTAAAGAGAGAACGGCGGTCTGCTGTTGTAAACACAGCAGACCGTTTTTCTCTCAGGAAACAATGCAGAGCTCCTGTCTTCCTCCTATTTAGAAGCACAGGTCTCTGTGCTGATTTCACAAGCCCATTCCCCCACAGTTAGAAAGCACCCCCTAGGCTCACATTTTACCCTTTGAGCGCCTCTGGGTTAACCCCTTGCCTGCCAGTGTCATTACGGTAACAGTGCTTATTTTTAGCACTGATAACTGCAGTAATGTCACTGCCCCCCCCAAAAAAGTATCAAAAATGTCAAGTCAGGGGTCCGCTCTGTCTGCCGCAATGTCGCAGTCCCACTAAAAATCACAGATCACCGCCATTACTAGTAAAAAATAAATAAAAATGACCTAAATCTTTCCCCTAGTTTGTAGACGCGATAGCTTTTGCTCATCCCAATCAAAATACGCTTATTGGGATTTTTTTTTTTTTTACCAAAAATATGTAGCAGAATACAAATTGGCCTGAAATGATGAAAAAATTTGATTTTTAAATTTTTTTTTTTTTTTTTTTTTAGGGAATCTTGTATAGCAGAAAGTGAAGTAAATAATATATATATATATATATATATATATATATATATATATAATCATTTTTTCATTTAAATTGTCGCTCTTTTTGTAAGAATTGAAAGCGCTATTTGTAAGAAAAAAAGCATATCAATTTTATTTGGGTACAGCGTCACACCACCACGCAATTGCCTGTTAAAGTAACACAGTGATGAATCGCAAAAAATGGCTTGGTCATTTAAGGTAGAAAATCTTCCGGTCCAGAAGTAGTTAAAGGGTAACTCCACTTTCGTGGGGGGAAAAAAAACAAATAAATGAAAAAATAATCGAACGTATACAATTGCGATACAAGTCATATTGTAATTGAATGTTATTTAAAATTCCCTTTACTTTTCAATCCGCGGCCGCTGTAATTTTTTGTAAAATGTAATGCAAAATGGAGTTGTTCTGTACACACCCCAGAAACCTAATTTCCTGCTTGTGTGATTGGCTCACTGATTTTCCCAGAAGTCTGCCTAAGATACAAGTGCGGTTTCTGGAATCCCCTGCAACAAAATATTTTTTTTTTTTTTTTCTCAACAAAAGTGGAGTTGCGCTTAAAAAATATATACAGTACTTTTTACATGCGTGCAAAAAAAAAAAAAAAAAAAGTCAGTGAAAGGTTTAAGCAACTCCTATATTTAAAGGTCCCCGAATCCTTGTTGGGACTTTTCTTGAAAGCATTTTCTAAAGATTTCTTTTCTTTGCTGTTTTTAGACACACGTGGGAAGCAGTAGATGATGGAACGGTACAGTACAAAATCAACGTCTGTAATAACCTAGAAGCCAGCGATTGTGGAGGGACAGCCACTTTTGTTTGCGCTCATGATATAAGCAAGAATACTTTTCAGCCAGTCGGTAAGACCTGTTAATATTGATTTCTGTTTTTGCTACCAGCCCTACCTATACATCCATTTTTATGTTGCACTCTCACTATACTCACTGCGAGCCTGTGTTCACACTGCTGCGGTGCGGGACCCCGCATGTATCTCGCACAGGAAACACAGCACATTGTGTCCCTGGGGTGCGATTTGAGCCATGGATTTGTATGGTTCAAGTCGCACCGAATTTGCACTAAACTGATGCAGAAGCCTTTTTTTGTCCACACAGAATCAGCCACCCATGCGATCTGATTTGGCAAATCGCATCGCGTTTTCCAATCCCACTGCGGGGTGTCATTAACTTAACATAACATACACTCAACAATCGGTTCACGTGGACGGGTTATGATTCAGATGCAGTGCAGAGGCTGTAAATTCGCACCGCATGTAGCGTGAACCTAGGCTGAAGTGGGTTTTTGGAAAAAAAAAACGGCTGTAACTTTTCTTTGTCTTTTTAAAGGAAACCTGACCTGCGTCTTGAAAGTGCTAGTTGCCTGGCTATCTGATTCTAATGGCTTTAGCATTTATTTTTTAAATAGAACAGTCCTTTTTAGTAACCACTTTACGACCACCCGCCGCAGTTATACTGCGAAAGGCAGCCTCTCCTGCGCAAACTGCCGTAGGTATACATCTGTGGTGCGCAGGCAGCTAGGGGGCGAGCGCGCGCCGCCGGTGGTGCGCTCCCGCTCGTCAACGGGGAAGCCGATGCACGGGACAGGCGGCTCCAATTGCTGCCTGACGCCCGCGATCGTTCCCTGCTAAGAGAGAAGGATGGTCGGCTGTTGTAAACACAGCTGACCGTTTTTCTCCCTGGAATGATCATAGAGCTCCTGTGATCCTTCTATATAGGAACACAGGTCTCTGTGATCATTTCACTAACCACGCCCCCCACAGTTATAAACACGCCCCTAGGTACACATTTAACCCCTTGATCACCCACCCTGTTAACCCCTTCCCTGCCAGTGTCATTATTACAGTAACGGTGCATATTTTTAGCACTAATTACTGTAGTAATATCACTGGTCCCCCCAAAAGTGTAAAAAATGTCAGTCAGTGGTCCGATCTGTCCGCCGCTATGTCGCAGTCCAACAGAAAATTGTAGATCGCCACCATTACTAGTAAAAAAACAAAACAAAAGTGCCATAAATCTTTCCCGTAGTTGGTAGACGTGATAACTTTTGCGCAAACCAATCAAAATACGCTTTTTGCGATTTTTTTTTTTTTTTTTTTTTTTTTTTACCAAAAATATGTAGCAGAAAATAAATTGGCCTAAAATGTTAAAAACATTTGATTGTTTTTTTTTTTTTTTTTTGGAAATGTATAGCAGAATGTGAAAAATATTGTTTTTTTCAGAATTGTCGCTCTTTTTTTAAGCAAAAAATATGTTCGAATCACACCGTGGGGGTGATAGGACCAGGAATTTACAGTGGATTGAATACCATAGGACTTTAATGGATAAGGTCTGCCAGTCAGGGAGCACACATAAGTAAAACATTCTAAAAACATTCTAAAAACTTTATTATATGAATAAAAACATGAACAAGTGCATAAGTACAATACATTACATCTGAGACAATACATCAGAGATATAGCAAGGGGACAGTCATAAAGGTTCATAAGGTTCGACGTTTCGCCAATTAGTTGAAAGGTGGCTTCATCAGGAACCATTATGTTTGTTTGATGTCCCTTTTTAACATATAAAGAAGATATATATGAGCAAACCTAAAAAACAATTTATAATATTCACCTAGATAGATCTAGAGTGTACATACATGTTTAGTATCATACGAAACATAAACACTCCATGGTATTTACGTGCTCACCTCTTAGTAAGAAACAATCAACTTTGACATCCATGATATCAAGCCGGCCATATCGTCTGAGGCAGGCAACTCTCCAAAACTTGACCTTGTGAGGGGTGAAAAATGCCAAAAAGGCCATTGTGGTCGCTCTTTTTTTTTTTTTTTTTTTATAGCGCAAAAAAATAAAAATCGCACAGGTGATCAAATACCACCAAAAGAAAGCTCTATTTGTGGGGAAAAAAGGACATCAATTTTATTTAGGTTCAGCATTGCACGACCGCGCAATTGTCCATTAAAATAACACAGTGCGGAATCGCAAAATATGGCCTGGTCATTAAGGGGGCAAATCATTCCAGTCCAGAAGTGGTTGGTATCCCCCACCAGCACCCCTTCGAGGCTTACACTTGCTTGTCCTCACTGACCTGAGATCTTTACTACCTGGCCTGCTGGGAGCGTGCCCCCACAGCTTCAAAAGTCTGCCAGCTGCTGTCTTGTCTTCTTTGTTGCTGTGGAAATGCCATGTCGAGATAAAGGGTTGATGTCTCTCTTTTCCGTAAATACGTTTTACCACTTCTGGACCGCCCCACACAGATATACCGCAGCAGGGCAGCCCTCCTGAGCGAAATGACGTACCTGTATGTAATTTTGTGCTTTGGGTCTGAGGCACACGGTGGCCACCGGCGACCCGCTTCTGCTCTGATTGGACACAGCAGGAGCCAATCAGCGGGACTGGGGGGCCCGATGTTCACCGGCACCCAGCGATCGTGTGTGTGAAAGGCAGAACATCGGTCTGCCTATGTAAACAAGGCGGACCGCCTTTCTGTGAGAGGGGAAGATGGAGATCTTGTATTCCTGCTAAGCAGGAACACGGATCTCCATCTTCCCCCCAGTCAAAGCACCCCCACACAGTTGGCAAGCACTGCCAGGGAACACATATAAAAAGTATAATAAAAAAAATCTAATTGCTTCATCAATTCAGGTCAAAATGTTTTTTTGCTACATGTTTTTGGTAAAAAGAAATCCCAATTAGCATAGTAATGGCTAACATAAATATCAGGGGCAATCAGAGTTAATTTTTTATTTTTTTTAAATTGTCAGTCTTTTTTTTTTTTTTTTTTCGTTTATAGGACAAAAAATAACTGCAGAGGTGATCAAATTTGTTAAACTTTTTTTTTTATAGCAGGAAGTAAAAAATATTGTTTTTTTGTTTTCCTTCAGAATTGTCGCTTTTTTGTTTATAGCATAAAAAAAATAAAACAAATTGCAGAGGTGATCAATTACCACCAACAGAAAGCTCTATTTGTGGAAAAAAAAAAATCAATTTTTTTTGGTTACAGTGTCGCACGCCTTCGCAATTGTCAGTTAAAGTAAGGCAGTGCCGTATCGCAAAAAACGGCCTGGCCATGAGGGGAGGGGGGGGGGGGGCTTGTAAATCTTCTGGGTCTAAAGTGGTTCATGAAGCATGATTGTTAAATAAGTAAAGATATTACCAAGCTGCTTCACTAATCTCTCTCAGAGAAATATAGTAGCTGCCAGCGTGCGCTGTTGTCGGCTCATGTTTCTGTCAATGACAGGGCTGCTGCCCGGCCGCTGTCGTTCATACAACACAAGCCGGTGGCTATTACTGTGGTCCTCTCCTGAGAACTAGTTGGCAGCTGCGGGAGGTTGCAGGCTCATGCCCCGTACACACGTGCAGATTATCTGCAGACTTTTGTCTGCAGACTTACCTTTTCTATGTTGTGCAAGGGCCTGCCGGATTGCATACAAATTGAAAGTGTTTAGGTTTGACCTCATATTATATGGTTTTGGTAAGTCTGCAGACAAAAGTCTTCAGATAATCTGCACGTGTGTATGGGGCATAAGTCTTCTAATGATAGGAGGCTCAAATGCAGGATGGAGTAGGGGCTGTGGCAGTTTTTGTCTGTACAAACGGAGGAGAGGAGGCATGTGTTTTAGATGTTCCATCTGCAGCGTTCAGAGGAGGCAAGGGCTGTGGCAGGCTCTGTGTCTGTACCGTCCCCCCCCCTCTCTCCTCTCCGTCAGTCCGTCCATCTGTATTGTCCTGCATTGTCAGAAAACGGGGGGCCATGGCAGGGGCTAGACACTGATTAGAAACCACAGAACAGATTTTAATGGGGACATGTGCTGTGTGCACAAAAATCCTGGGGGATCTGTCAAGCTTTATTAATTTTTGGTGACACCGCTTCTTTTAACCACCTTGCCTACAGGGCACTTCCACTCCCTTCCTGCCAAAACCAATTTTCAGCTTTCAGTGCTATCACACTTTGAATGACAATTGCGCAGTCATGCTACACTGTACCCATATTCAATTTTTATCATTTTTTTTCCACAAATAGAGCTTTATTTTGGTGGTATTTGATCACCACTGTTATTTTTTTTATTTTTTGCTTAACAAATTTACAAATGACCGAATTTTTTTAAGAAAAAAAAAAGTTTTTCTTTGTTATAAAAGGTTGTAAATAAGTAAAATTTCTCCTTCACTGACGGGCACTGATGAGGTGGCACTGATGAGGCACTAATAGGCGGCACTGACGGGCACCGATGAGGATGCACTAATAGGCATCTGTGATGGGCACTGACGGGCATCTGTGATGGGCACCTCTGATGGGGCTGGGCCGATAATCAATGTGCTGATTATAAGCGCAGACTCCCCCACCCCCTGGACATAGCCAGGTGTTTTTTGTTCTGCCTAGTACTACTCCTGGAGGAGGCAATATAGCCCAGTAGTTATATTTTATAGAGCGCTGTGTCCATGGATGAGAAATAGATTTTACGGTAAGAACCAGATCCCATTTTTCTTTTTAAGATTTTTTTTTAACCTGCAAAAAGATGTGCCTTTTTATTATTTTATTTATTTATTTATTTTTTTTAAAGGTTAACTTGTCCTTTTAATGATGTATTAATGATTAGAGCCTCATTGTGCCTTTTTATTTATGCCTAGAGTTCAGCTTTAATTTTTGGACTGTTTTAGTGCATTTTAATATATTTTGATTTGTCTGTCTTGTTTTTCACCAGGAAATGTACTAGTGCAAAGTGACAATAATGTGCTTATGTATAACACTTCTGCGAGCTGTCTAAAGCCCGGCCATACAGTCCAAAGTATCATTAACCTAGTGTGTGGGAAAACTCTAGTAAGTATGTTCTCCATAAATGTTTCCAAAAAAAATAATTTTACAAATGCTTTTATAATTTATATAAAATCATTTAAAAATAATCAGGCACTTTTTTTACAAGCAGGCGTTTTTCCTGCAATATCGCTGCTGGCTTCTAAGAGAGTTGGAAAAAAAAAAAAAAAAGTCCTGTGTGCATGAGGTCTAAATGTATTTTTTTATAGAGTTGTTAAAGTCTTATGGTTATCAGACAAGAAATAATTAAAAAGCCACGAGAAGATTTCAGGTTATGAGGCAGAAAATATAACTTCTGATTCACTAAAAGTATGTATCTTTCACATTTTTTTTTCACAGCTTGAGCTGTTGTCATCGCCATATGGAAGAATAGAGATACAACTTGATATTTTGAATCCCACAGTTACTAAACAATAATTTGTATATTGGACAGAGACACTTGATTCACAACTATGCACTTTGCTTATTTCTTTTGCTTTTTTAATGCATTTTGCGTGTTGCATTTTTATGCTTTTTTTTTTGTTGGGTCAATTTGTTGTTGGGTGGACTAAAAAACACAAATCGCAGCAAGACTGAACTAAATGCTTTTCTGCAGCTTCTCTATTGAAGTCTGTTGAACCAAAAATGCAAGGACCAGGCCTATTTCTTGTTGTTTACAAGTTAAAATCAGTATATATTTGCTAGAAAATTGCTTAGAGCCGGTTCACATTACAGCGATCCGACTTGCCGGGGCGACCTCACAAGTCGCGGTGCGCTGCTCGCATCGCGACCTCGGAGTGGCCGGCACGGACTTCATAACATTGAAGTCTATGCAGGTCGCTCCGGGTCACCCCAAAGAAGCTCCGAACCCTTTTTCTAAGTCGGAGCGACTTGTGTCACTCCTATTAGAACAGGTCCACAGCTTCTCTATGGAAGGCGACCTACGGCGACCTGTCAGGCGACCAGGTCGCCCCAGTGTGAACCGGTGTAACGTGAGAATTACCTACCCCTCGTCACTTCCGGCCAGAAACAGCTGAGCAGCGCAGCAGTGCGCGTGCTCAGAGCCCCGGATACCTAAAGGAAGAACAGAGGAGCTTACTAGTGCACATGCGCACTAGTATGAAGAGATCACGGTGTACCGTGAAAAAAACCTACCGACGCGGCGCTTACATAAAACAGCTGTGCAGAAATATGAGTCATCTCCGCTCCTGTCCCGGTCACTTCCCTGCTCTCGGCAAGTAAATATAAAAGCGGCTTTCGGCTCCGTGATTTATGTTTTCATACAGCCGCCGCCGCTTTTATATTTACTATCCGAGAGCAGGGAAGTGACCGGGACAGGAGCGGAGATGACTCGTATTTCAGCACAGCTGTTTTAATGTAACCGCTGCATTACATACAGTGCCGAGTACCGGAAGTGACGTGGGGTAGGTTTTTCTCACGGAACACCGGCTCTTAGAATCCCCAAACATTATAACATTTTTTTTTTTTTTAACCAAAAATATGTAACCGAAAACAAATTGGTCTAAAATGGTAAAAAAATTTCAATTTTGTTACGGAGAATGTTATATAGCAGAAAGTGGAAAAATATTGTTTTTTTTTTTTTTTCAGAATTGTTGCTCTTTTTTTGTTAATAGCGCAAAAAATATCGCAGAGGTGATCAGATACCACTAAAAGACAGCTCTCTATTTGTGGAAAAAAAAGGACATACATTTTATTTGGGCACAGTGTCGCACAACTGCGAAATCGCCAGTTAAATTACGCAGTGCCGAATCGCAATAAATGGCCTGGTCATGAAGGGGGAAAATCTTCCGGTCCAGAAGTGGTTAATCTATTCACTGCTATATGTGCTCCAATTTTGTGAGTCTCTCAAAATGATAGTTAGAACCGCAGTACACTGGGGTGCCGTGATGTGGCCGCTGTGGCTTACACATATATTCGCAAAAATATGTGCGACTAAACCGCTTGTTTTTAACCTGAAAATAGATAAAAAACAGTGCAGCGCTAAGAAATGTAAATAATATTTAAACATGAAAATTAATGTGAACTAAAAATATAACAAAAGTGACCATGTATCAAAAAGTCTGTGATAAAAATGTGAATCTTCAACAGTGCGGATCCAGGTAATAATTAGTATAGGAAAAGTGTGAGTAGATCAGTCACCTACAACATCTAGGGGGCTTACCAGAAATGGTGGGCCCAGTTTGGCGTATGCCTAATGGGTCAATATAGGCAGTTGTGTATCCATACCCGGTATATAGGGAAAGAAGATTGATACCAATTTGTTTTTTTAAAAGGAACTGCTGGGTCAGTCAGCGTTGCCAACCTCCTGCAGCATTTTGTACTGACAAAACATGGAAAATTTACTGACTGGGCAGAATTTTGTACGGACTCCCTGAAAAATGGCAGCACTCCCATTAAAAAGGAAATTGATCTTTAAGGCTCCGTTCACATTATAGCGTATGGATCACGGGCAGAACCGCCGCGGTTCCGCCCGCGATCGGGAGATTATTGCAAATCGCGGGACGCCTGTGCGTTGCCCGTTGATTTGCAATAGACCCCCAAACGCTGAGCGATGTTGCCGCGATTTCCGCCTGCCGAATCGCGGTAACATCGCGCAAAAAAAAATCGCGGGACGCAATACGACCAAAAATGTACAAGAGCTTCTTTGGATCGTATTGCGTCCCGCGATTTTTTTTTTGCGCGATGTTACCGCGATTCGGCAGGCGGAAATTGCGGCAACATCGCTCAGCGTTTGGGGGTCTATTGCAAATCAACGGGCAAAGCACAGGCGTCCCGCGATTTGCAATAATCTCCCGATTGCGGGCGGAACCGCGGCGGTTCTGCCCGTGATCCATACGCTATAATGTGAACGGAGCCTAAACAGTATAAACACAATATGGAAACATTGATAATACCCATAGCAAGTAATTTGCCTGGTTTACACTTAAAGTGGTAGAAAACTTGAAAAAAAAAATCAAACTTTTCCCTGCAAGGTAAAGTTTTTTATAAAGGTCTAGTATGCATCACATACTAAAATATGATGTGAAACTTACCCTAAAACGAAGCCCTGCCGCTGCGCGCTGTTACCGCTGATGGGGCTTCTTCTTTCGCGGGCTCTGCTCCTGTGAATGGCTGAGCGGCAATAACGTCACTCCTGCACGCGTCACTGTTTAGGGCACAAGGCTCTGAAGGAATACCGTTCTTTCAGAGCGCATACCTGTGCACGTTTGGGGAATGTTTACAGTACCTACTAGGGCTGCGCATCTTCACTTACCTTACGTTTCGATTCGAATATGATTATTAGGGTCACGATTCGATACGATTCGATTCCGCGATGCATCACGATTAACGGAAGTAAGCAGAGCTGTTGCGCAGGAGAGCTAGGCGGGAAGCGGACGCCTACATGCGTCTTATCCAGCAATGACAGAAGAGGGAGGGAGGGGGGAGGAGCCAGAAATTGATTATTCGGGGGGTCCGCATCGATGCAGAATCGCGGGTGGCCGCATTGCGATGCATCGATTATTTTCAACAGCCCTAGTACCTACAGGCAAACCTTATTATAGACTTAGCTGTAGGAAAAACATAAATGGCCTTTACTACCACTTTAAGTGCCGGTTCACATTTGTGCGATCACAGAGATCGCATGTAATTCGGAGCGCACTGCTCCTAAAATTACATGCGATCTCTGTGCGGTGCAAATTCAGCCATACAGTTTGTATGGCTGAATTCGCACCGCAATCGCACTGAAACACGCACAGGACCCCTTTTTTTGGTCCGCAGCAGAATCGAATCGCATGGTGGTTCAGACTAGTGCGATCTGATTCTGTGTGAACTTTCAGATCGCACTGCAATATGCGATCTGATCTGGGGGTGTCGTTAACTTTTAATTGACACCCCCAGCGTATCGCATATGGCAGTGTGAACTTCCAGGGGTGTGGATGCGATGCGGGAACACACTGTATATTCGCAGCGTTCCCGCATCGCAGAAATGTGAACCGGCACGAAGAGTCAGCACAGCATGACAAATTGTCAGACCTGGATATTTACAGACGTTAGGGTTTTTTTTATGCTGGCTGGCTGGTAAATGGACTGGTCATTTTTGTTTGTTTTTGATAAAATGATAAAACGATTAGTTGCAATTTTTTATGTTGAAAATATACTGTTTCTCAAAATGTATATTTTCAGTAAAAAATACACTGAAATGAAATTTAGTGCAAACACACTCGACGCCAAAAACGAGGGCGCTACCCGAATTCTCCAAAAGCTTTAAAAGATTTTTACAGGTTATCTGTTTAGAGTTAACCATGATTTATGGTCCGAGAATTATTACTCTCATGGATATTTTTGTGCCGATTAACTCTCGTTACAATTTTTTTAGTACACTTTATTACTTTTTAACTTCATTGCGCTCACAAGGGGGCTAACACTCTCCCTATGTGATATCCTGGGCAGGTGACCGTTCCTCTTCTTGTGACATCAGGGGTCTATTAGACTCCCCATTTCTCCCCCGCCCTCCAGTCAGGGCTGCTAAGGCAGTACAGCCAGCCCTCCTGTACTGGGCCCGGGCCCCATCAGTTCAAAAGGGGGGCCCAGGCACCTGCTGAGGTGAAGGTCTAGCTGTACTGTCTTATTGCAGTCACAATTCACTTCTGCCTTCCCTTGCAGCTCTGCCAGCTTCTCCTTGTCTTAATCCACACTGCAGCAGGATTATTTCTAGCACATGCACCCCTTCCATCTGCTGTCCAGGGCTCTCTGTGTGCATCTTTCTCCCCGCAGCTTTCGGCTTCCCTCCTCTCCTGCTGGCAGCTGCTGAGGGCACAAGGAGGATGTTTCAGGATGGCGAGCGGGGGATGGGGCAGGTAAATATGTCATTACTGGTCCCCTCCATTCCTCAGTGAGCGAAAGTACCAATCACTCCTGTGTCCATTCGTCACTGAAGCATAATAAACTGCGTTTACTATGCTTCAGTTTGTGAATGAGCAGGAGGTTTCAGAGCGCTTCCTATTCTTTCATCTGTGCAGCTGAGGCTACAGAGAAAGGGACTGATTAATCTATGTCCTCAGTCGCTTTCGGCCAGGGGAAAGGAGCCCTGTCTGGTAGGCTGTATGGGGCCCTGCGATTTCTAACAGCAGCCCTGCCTCCAGCGCACCTATTTAAGCACAAATCGTGCAACAGTAGCCAAAATGACCGCTGTGAACCCAGAAGTGATTTATTACACATCGCTTCCAGGCATGTTCATTGCAAGGGGGATCTGAGAACAGATGTTCCCCAGTCACCTCCAGCCTTCATTTACCATAGTTCCAGGCTTCTTGGAGGAACAGGAGAGCCATGGAACCTCCGCAGGTGTCAGTGGGGTGCCTTTGGAGCCCTGTAAAAGTGACCTGGACTGCTGTATAGATGACTTTTGTTTCTTAAAAGCCAAGAGTCGGCTGTTAAAATCAATACGTGTGCATCTCTGCAGCAGCCGTGAGCTTGTTTTAACCCCGTATATACCATGATGTTTATAAATGTACTCTGGTAGAAAAGTGGTTAATAAGCTTCATACATTTGCAGTGTTTTTGTTGTCTGCCCTGACCAGACAGGGGATACAATGTAACGATGCAATATTATCTGAGTTACAATGTTTGTTTGCTTTCTCTGCAGGGAACCCCGGAATTTGTGAAATTTGAAGAGTGTGTACATTACTTTGAATGGAGAACTTTCACTGCTTGCAAGAAGAACAAATTTAAACCTAACCTAGAGGTAAGGTGCATGTTTAAGCTGAAGCAAACCTTCTCCTTTTTTGTGTTTATACAAGGAACAATATAAACTTTAATGAAAAATTAAATTAACTGCTCTCTCCATGCTTTTAATTGCAATCTTTTTATTTGTTTTTGGTTATAGCAAGATAGTTAAATCTTCACAAAAATATAGTATTATGACCCTAAGGCCCCTTTCACACTAGTGCGACTTGTCCCGCGATTTTGGACCGCAAAATCGCGTGACAAGTCGTTTTCTATTATTTTCAATGAGCCCCATTCATATCAGTGCGTTTTTGAAGTCGCACAAACTTCAAAGTAGTTCCTGCACTACTTTGCCACGATTTGATTGCGTTTTGAGCCATAGCCATTGCTTTCAAAATTGCGTCAAAATCGCACCTCAAAATTGTGGTAAAATCGGGTCGCATAAGTGTGAAAGGGGCCTAAACTGCACTATTTCAAACAGTGCCCTCTCCTACTAGTCTTAAGGCCCGTACACACGTACCGATCGTCGGCATACAAACGTCGGTGGACGAAGGATCTGCCGATTGTACGCGTGTTAGTATGGTGCCTCCGACAGATGTCTGCGCACAATCCGCGGACAAAAGTCTTTCGTGCAAACATGAAAATATTTGTATGCCGACACCAGAACGGACGATTGTTCGCCTGTCAGTACACAATTCGGCCGACAGACCGCAGATTTGCAAGACTGGGCATGCTCAGAAAATAGAAAACACAGGGAAAGTTAACCATTACATGACATCACTTCTGCAGTCGGCGGACAAAATTCTTGTGCTGTCCTTGTGCTGTCTTTGCACTTTTCAGCAGACACCGACATCCCGGGGAGAAAAGAGGAACATTTGTAAGCCGACCATCGGTACGTGTGTACGGGGCTTTATAGAGACAGTTGTGTGTTTGGTGGAAATTGCTCTTTCCTTTTGCTAATGTTAGGGTCATTTCACACGAACGATCCGATCAGATCCGCCTGTCAGTTTTCTAGGCGGATCTGATCGGATCCTCCATGCATCCCTATGGGGCAGCGGATGTCAGAGGAGACACCTCCGCTGACACCCCGCTGCCCTCCGCATCTGATCCTGTCCGTGAAATCCAGACACATGGAAACCCGATTTTCCATCCATCCAGGGGATGGGATTGTATGACAGGCGGTCCGCTCTCATCGGATTCCCCCATAGAGATGCATGGGGCTCTGACATCTCCATCTCCGCACACAGAGCGGAGAGGGAGCGGTCACCTTCCTGCTCAGCGGGGATCTGTGTTTACGATCCCCCGCTGAGCAGCACGGATCCGCCTACGGAGGCGGACCGTGTGAAAGAGCCCTTAGGAGTCATAGATGTGCAAAAAAAAAAAAAAACTGTTATATTGAATAATTGTTCTTAAGAATATCCAAACAATCAGTACACATCCTGCACATTATATGCACATTATAAATGTATACATTTAGTTGAGGTCCTATGCATGGCCTTATGCACAGTACAGATCCCATAGTCCCTAGTCCAAGTGGTGAACAAGAGAGGGTGGATACATACAGTGGGATCATGGAGAATGAACGTAGCCACTCTCTAACAGGATGTTGGGTCATAGCTGGAAACAAAAATTGGAGATTTGTAGGAGGCTGAGAGCAATTGAAGGTACATTTATGAGTAGATACATACTTGAATACAATTTTTTTTTAAACCAAAGTTTCTCTAGCGCTCATTGACAGACGTAGTCCTCGGTGATACAGCACCTTCGGGTTATGTTGCCTCCACAGGAGCAGGACTAGACAGGAAATTAAAAAGCTCTGGCCACACCCTAGGGGCAGTCCCAGAGGGTATATCCTCTCTCTCTGCCTCAGCAAATCAGTTATTTTCTGTCTAGTTAGGAGTAAGGACCTAGATACCTTGCTGGGATCTTAGGTCCTGGCAAGATTTTTTTCTTAAAAGATTTTTTTTTTTTTAGACAGCTTTTTTTCTCCAGTGTTCCTGTGAGATCTTCAAGCAAGAAAGCTGAACTGGGCGACGGGCTGGATGTTGAGATCCGGTGGTCACCCCAGTTCAGCCTACGAGCGCGTGCAGGCCATAGCTCCGCGCTGGGTCGGCCGCGACAAAGTCCCATTAAAGGACTGACCCCGCGAGTTAAACGTCTCGCTGAAACGCCAAAGACCATGAGTCACGGCGTCCATATCGGTCAACAGCCCTCCCGCCCCGGTGGAGAGGGGTACTGTCAGGAGTTGGTGCCCGCCTGGTTCCGGTATGGTGAGTAGTATGTTCCCCCTTTTCCCCTGACGGGTCTTGTGGTGAACGCGGGCCCCTCTCTGTATGGTAAGATAGAGTCCCTCTCTATTATATAAATGACACAGATCCTCCTACTTTGAGTGTGATTTTATGTGCAAAAAGCCAGGAGGCTTGGTTTGGGAGCTAACAATCTAATTGTATACATGTTAAAAAGATTGTAATCAGTGGCATTCTGGGAATCTTACGGTGATGAATATAAGCTACCTACCAGTCAGAAGCCACGGACATGTAGACTGCCTTCCTAATCAGATCTCCAGCTATTAGCAGGCCTCCCGAATGGCCATGCGGTCCGCCAGGGCCGGTACCGCCAACCACGCCAAATCCCCATGCAGAGAGAGTGTTGTGTGCTCTGCAGCACACTGCTATTCAGTACAGGCCGCCGCCATTTTTTTTGCTGGATCGCACGAGCCGCCATTTTGGCGTAGCCTCGTGTCTCCAGCATGGGGGCGGCCATGTTTGAGGTGATCCAAACACCTCGTGGAGCTAGGGGAGGCGCCGGAAGGCGTGCAGAGGGGCGGAGCCGCCTCCTTTCTTCCTGGGCAGCCAGCCAAAAGACTTCCTGTTTGTCAAGACAGCGCTGTAAGCTGTTGCAGTTAAACTCTGAGCATCAAGTGGTGAGCCTGGGGGTCTATCTCTCTCTCTCTCTCGATCGATAGGGATCCCTAGCAGGTAACACTAAGGGGCTTTTTGTGGCGCTGGGGGTCTGAAAAAAAAAAAAAGTTTTTTATTTTTGAATTATATTATCCAGGAAGTGACTGGAATTATCATGGACCCTGCCACACATATTCCCCCACCTGTTTCCCTCGAGGGGGCCACGGGACCCGCCGGTGCACAGAGTGTAGAGTCATTTACAGCAATTTTGGAGTCTATGGTGGCTCGGGTGGAGGCGGCCTGTCAGGGACGGGGGTCAAGGAAGCGACCCCCGCCTACCCCTATACTATCTGACACCTCTGACTCAGATTCAGAGATGGTCACTGCAGTTGCAGGTTCCTCTGCAAGGGCTGTTGTCTCAGGTAAAGCCCCCTCAGACAGTGAGGAGGACGTTTCTTCTCCCGCTATAATTCAGGAAGAAGCATTGGTGGACGCACTAGTTGTGGCAGTGCAGGAAACCTTAAAACTTGAGGCTTTACCGGCAGAGGCAACTGAAACAGAGATTCCTTTTGGTACTAATAAGCCCATCAAAACGGTGAAGGTTTTTCCTGTACCCAAGTGTTTCGGTAATCAGATTAAAGGAGAATGGGAGCATTCTAAACGTACCTTTACTATTTCCAAGCGTATTGCTAGACGCTATCCGTTTGAGGAATCCATCATTAAGAAATGGACGGTACCACCAGTGGTGGATCCACCTATTTCCAGGCTGAATAAAGCCACGGTTATCCCAGTGAGGACACTTCGTCCTTTAAGGATCCGGTGGATCGAAAGATGGAAGCAGAGTCCCGCACCATCTTCTCTCTGATAGGGTCAGCATTTAGACCAGTAATTGTTATTGGTCTAGTTTCCCAGACACTTACGGAATGGGCGAGAATGGTACGCCTAGACCTTAGGGGAAAAGAGGGGAAAAGATATTCCCCAGGAGACATCTGATTTGATGGAACAGATTATACAAGGGCTACAGTTTTTTTAGCCTTGGACACTACTCCCTTATTAGGGCATGCATCTATGTCAGCGGTCATCCTCAGACGTGTGCTGTGGTTAAAATGCTGGAACCTAGATGAAATCATTAAGGATGCCACTGGGGGCAAGAGCACTTTTTTGCCACAGGCTGCTAAAGCTAAGGGACCTCGCAACAAGCGAGGACCTTTCTTTACCGCCCATAAAGGGCGCCCGGCTGGTACAAGCGGGAAAGGCAAGACTCCTCCAGGAGGGTTCAAGAAGGGCTGGTCGGACAAGCAGAGGACCAACCCAGCCAAACCCGAAGCAAAGGAGTACACAGCCTGAAGGTGCGCCCCCACCCGGTTTCAGGGTGGGGGGACGTTTTCACCGGTATTCAGGACATTAGATCGAGCATCTACCACTACTACCGGTGCGATTCTTCCCTTCCAACATTTAAGTACTACAGGAAGCGGTAGTTACCGTTCCCTGAATAGATCTTTTCCTTTACCTTTTCCTAAGATTAGTCCCTATACCTTACAGGAATCGGATCTGGTTGACCAGATAGGCCAAGTAGCCTCTAGTCGGGTGACTTCGGTCCCTGAGGTTCAACCAGAAAAGATCACCCTTCCCGATAACAATCAGGTATCTGATAAATGTGTGGGAACAGAAAACGACCAGACTTTCTCGGATGGTCGGGGCCAGATACCTCTAGGGACGCCTGGTTCAGATTCTATCAGCGCCAGTGGTCCTAGAAATTCTAGGCTGGCCTCCTCAAGCCGGCCTGGCCGACTTGGACATGCTAGTCGCAGACGTTCCGTGGGAACTTCGTCTCAGGGAGTGTCTGTGGTCTCAAGGACCAATTTACCATCATGCTTTACAGTCGCTGGTTTTAATGGCCTGGCCATTGAGACCCAAGTACTGAAGGACAGAGGTTTGTCTACTTCAGTCATTCCTACCCTTATCAAAGCAAGGAAAGCGACTTCCAGCAAGGTCTATTATCACACATGGAAGACTTATATTGCGTGGTGCGAATCTTTAGGATTTCCTCCACGTACCTATTCGGTGACTCGAATATTGGCCTTTTTGCAACAAGAGGTTGAGCAGAAGCTAGCCTTGAGCACCATCAAGGGTCAAGTTTCAGCATTAGCAAGCTTCTTTCAGAAGCCTTTAGCTACCAAGTCCTTGGTGCGGAATTTCATCCAGGGGGTGCGGCACCTGGCTCCACCAGTCCGCGCGCCCTTACCGCCCTGGGATCTTAATTTGGTTTTGTCGGTTCTACAGAAACCTCCCTTTGAAAACATCAGGGAGATTCCCTTGCTTACTTTATCCCAGAAGGTGGCCTTCTTGGTGGCTATTACTTCTGCTCGCAGGGTGTCAGAACTGGCTGCATTATCATGCCAGTCCCCATACCTAGTGATTCATAGGGATAAGGTAGTACTTCATCCTAAGCCATCTTTTCTTCCTAAGGTGGTTTCAGATTTTCATCTGAATGAAGATATTGTACTACCTTCCTTGTGTCCTCAGCCCAAGCATCATCGGGAACATGCGTTGCATTCCTTAGATGTGGTTCGGGCAATCAGGGTATACCTGAAAGCTACGGAATCATTCCGTAAGACGGATTCACTTTTTGTGATCACGGATGGCCCCAGAAAGGGTTTGCCTGCATCTGCCGCGACCATTGCCAAATGGATTAGACAGACGGTGGTACAGGCTTATTCTATTAAGGGTCAGAGTCCTCCGTTCCCTGTTAGGGCGCACTCCACTCGAGCGCTCAGTACTTCCTGGGCCTTTCGCCATCAGGCGTCAGTGGTCCAGGTATGTAAGGCGGCCACCTGGTCGTCGGTACATACCTTTACAAAATTCTATAAAATTGATGTGACGGCATCGGCGGATGCCTCATTTGGCCGCAAGGTTTTGCAGGCCGCAATTTGAGGAGACCGGTGGTCTACCTCGAGGGTTTTTTCTGTTTGAAAAAAAAAAAAAATTTTTTTCTCTTTTTTGTTGAGTCTCATCATTAAGGATGAGCATTGTAAACTTCTAGTTGGCACCGGTTGGGCCTTCTAGATTGGGATTTGATTTTCATTTTCCCACCCCTCATTTGTGATACTGCTCTGGGACGTCCCGAAGGTGCTGTATCACCGAGGACTACGTCTGTCAATGAGCGATAGAGAAAAATGGATTTTTGTAAAATCTTACCGTAAAATCCTTTTCTCTTAGCTCATTGACAGACGTAGTCCCCGCCCCTCTGTTTTTTGAGTTGGGTTGGGTTAAAATCTCTAAAGACTGCTTTTTCACGTAACTGATTTGCTGAGGCAGAGAGAGAGAGGATATACCCTCTGGGACTGCCCCTAGGGTGTGGCCAGAGCTTTTTAATTTCCTGTCTAGTCCTGCTCCTGTGGAGGCAACATAACCCGAAGGTGCTGTATCACCGAGGACTACGTCTGTCAATGAGCTAAGAGAAAAGGATTTTACGGTAAGATTTTACAAAAATCCATTTTTTTTAGTGTCACTCAAAGGCCCCTTTTACACCGAGAGACCGATCAGGTCCACCTGTCATCTTTTCATACAGACCCGATCAGACCATCCATTGCTCTCTATGGAGCGGTGAATGTCAGCGGATGTGTCAGCTGACACCTCCGTCATCTGATCTGATCCTGTGCGCTAAAAACGGACCATCTGTCCATAGGATTGGCTGACAGTCGGATGGAAACACAGGTTGTCCGTTTCCATCCGACTGCCCCATAGAGGACAGTGAGCTGTGTCCACCCTGTATACGGGAGCAGACATAAGCCTGTCATCTGCCTGTTCAGCGGACAGATCCCCCACAGAGCAGGCAGATCCGTTTGGAGTCCGTCCTGTCTGAAAGGGGCCTAAACCTCTGTTACATTTATAGACATGTGTTCTGTTTTCTTCCTGAATGTGCCTATGCTGGATCCCAAGGTATGAGAAGGAGCCACTCAGAAATTCCTGCTTGAATGATCACTGCCAGTTAAAAATAAACATTCTCTGGAAAATGTTAAAGTTACTGTTCCGGAGCCTCTGTTTGTGCAGATTAGTTTGTGTGTAAAATGATCCTACCGGAAGCAAATGCTTGACTGTGTTCCCATTGAAGAGGGGGTCACTCGGATCCTGTCTGAGTAGGTTGTTCATGTGGACAGACAGTGAGGAACACTTTCATGTGGAGTACAGACAATTAAAAAATTATACAAAGGATATACCGCGTTCCTACTGAAAAAGAAATGGCTATAGTGACTAAAATTTAAAATAACCACTTCTTCACCCTTATTTATTTATTTTTTTTGTACCAGCGATACACTTTACCATTATGATAAAGGGGCAGGTTTCATTTTGATTTTTGTGCCTTTAAAATACCAGTACAAGTTTTGAAAGACAATACCACCAAATGAAATGCTACCCTGTATAATAAATACAGTAATGACAAACCCATTGCTGTATTATTAGATGAATAGCTAAAACAATAATTAACAATTGGGTTTATATTTAAGGCTTCATATATACAGACTTCAGCTTGTATAATAACAGTGTGTAACGCAAGTTATTACAAAATAGTTGCAGAATTTTCAGCCTGGTTTAAGCAGCTTTTGTTGCAGCCTTAAAAGCACCCTTTAGCTCCAGTTTGGGGAGTTTAACCACATTGTCGCTTAAAGCTGGCCATAGGCGGTTCAAATCTCAGCCGTTTCAGCAGGGACTGGCTGAGATTCGAACCATGTATGGGCAGGCTGATTGTACCCAAGTTAATTGATCGATCAATTTGGGTTTAACCAGTATGTTGGATTTTTTTCATGTGATTATTGCCAGCGGCTATAGTCATTAGCAATAATTACTGTGTGTTCTCCTGGCTGGGAATGATACAAACCTTAAAGATCAATTGGCATATCAAGCTGATCACTAAATCTCATAGGTGGGGAAGTATGGACCACCAATGACTAGCACCAACATCCATCAGAATGGCAGAGATGCTGAAAATGGCTGATGGGTTTCTGGGGCTCCGCACCCTTTCAACAGAACCTTCCTGATGTCAGCTTACAGCTTTTTAAATCCCATCCTTGCGTGTGGCCATAGCCAGTCCTTAAGTGCCTCCAATTAGGAGTGCTGTATGGTGGGAGTGTGTGTGCCCTGATTCCAGATAATACTTCTGTTCCCTAAGTAGCATGTACATTGGCCAATGTTTTGGTATGTGTAAATGCTGCTAAGTAGTTAAAATGTTTAAATACACATGTAACAATTTATACTTATTTGTTTAGGTGCCCTGTTATATTTTTGACGCCGATTACAAGAAGCATGATTTGAACCCATTAATAAGGACCACTGGTGGATACTTAGTAGATGATTGGGATCCTGATTCTGACTTGTACATTAATGTTTGCCGAACAATTGGTAAGGTTGTGTTTTCATCCTTTTGTATTTTTTTTTGTTTTTCTTATAAGGTATTTTCAATATTCCCATCACACATTTTCCTGAATAGGACTTAGGAATGGCGGGTGCTAAAGCAACAACCAGCTGGAACTGGAGACTTCACAGATAAAATGTATATATTTTTCAGCACACCATGGATCATCGAATAGTGTCCAAAATCTTTGTTACAGAAAGATCACATCACAAGGGACATAATGCAACATTTCAGAGCCATGCAGGACCCCTTTGTCAGGCATGTGATGACCTCTCATGCTTGATGAAGGGGCCCGTGTGGCTCCGAAATGTTTCACTATGTCCCTTGTGATGTGATTGTTCTGTAATAAAGATTTTGTAAGCTATTTGTTTATCTATATTGTGCTGGCAAATTGCATACATGTTTTTTTCTTCTTATAGGGGCCCTTTTTCTGGAAGGGTACCTTCGTCTCCCTTTCTTAGGCCAGAGTTCTTATTTCATTCTAATTTCCACAAAAGTGTGAAATCTGCCACTGATGACCACTTCTTCTCCTAAAGATTCTGATTACCTGGCAGTCTTGCTGCTCTAGTGGTGTAATTACTTGAAGTCATTGACCTGACACAAATATCAGATCAGGAGTTCTGACTTTGTTCTGACTTTTACTAGTGTGCATGTCTATTCCAAGCCAGTGATCAGAAATACTAAATCCAGAGACAGCCAGGCAACTAGCAGCCTCTGTTAAACTCAGTGCAAGTTTCCTGTAATTCCAGGCAAACTGGTAACAGACGACACAGTCGAAATACATATATGATAAGTGTTTTACCTACAAAGGAATTCTTAGGCCGGCCATACATGGTGCATATTTCTTTCCTGCAACCATGGGTTGCAGGAAAGAAATTTGCGTGATTCCCCCATCAACACAGACAGTGCTGACAGCAATTGTCTTCTCCCGGCGGGGAAGCCGTCCCAGCTGGGAGAAGACCATGATTATCGCTAGTGACTATAGCAGCTGCTTGCTATTATAAGAAGTAAATCTGGCAGGCTGGTTCTAACCAAGTTGATCAACTTTGTACATTCAGCCTGCCCATTAACGATTCGAATCTCGGCCGGTTCAGCAGGAAAATATGGTCGGCCTTAGTTCTGCCTAATTAGTCTTGGTATAGAAACACCCGTACAAGACAACGGGTAGGCTTCCACTTTCGCAAGATCACAGCTTAGTCCAGAATACACTCCCAGCTTGCTGATTTGGATGAGAACTTCTACACACCATCTACATTGAGCTTTGAGTTTTCTGCATGCCACCATACATGTATGGTGTGAACAGTTAATTAAAAATACATGTAGCATTTTTAGTTTAAATAACATTTATTCATTTGTACTTTTTATATCTACTTGAAGTACAGGTTTACATATTCAGTGATGCATTTTTATGAATGCTTTGTACCTATAATCAGGCAGACGGCGGCATATGTACAACTTGGATATTGGAAAATGAATACCAGTCCTCACACATGGTTCCTCATCAGTTTGTTAGCTGGCCATAAACGGAGGGATTTTCATGGTTACAGGAAAGAAAATCACTTGATTCCCCCATTAGCACAGTCAGTGCCATTGTGTTCTCCTGGTAGTGACACTGTTAGCAGGTATAATAGCTGCTAGCAATAATCGCATATAAAATCTAACAGGCTTTTTTTTTTTTTTGTAAATTTAAATGTATAGTGGGCATGTTTTGAATGTAATAGTTTTGTTGTAAAATGTAATAATCTTTTTAATAAAAAAAGTATCTGATTAAATAAAACCTAACAGGCTGGTTGTACCCAAGTTGACCGATCAACTTGGTACATTCAGCCTGCCCATGGTTCGAATCTCGTCTGGTCCCTGCTGAACCGGCCAAGATTCGAACAGTCTGTGGCTTTCGTTTAGGAGATAAATATTGAACACTAATATGCTTTAAATAACTCCTACAGTAGCCTCCTATCAGCTTTTAGCAGTTAAAAGTATGTAAAAAAAAAAATCAATACCTCACTGCAGTACATGCACCTTTCTTCTTTATCTCTTTAACAACATGGCAAGTACAGAAAAATAAACATTTATTTTCCAGAAATTCAGCGTGCTCCTAGCGGACTGTGTGAGCTGACAGCTTGGTTATTTTTCTGTCCTGAAATCCCAAACAGTGTTGTTGGTCTCTTGCCTGCTGGTTTTCAGAACTCCAACTTTCCTCCATCTTTCTTTATTCGTTTCCACATACATATGTTCATTTCTTTACTTGTAAAAACAATGATGCTTCCAATGACTCCCAAGCAGTGCCGGGACACGGTCATTCAGTGCCCACGGCAAAGATCCCAAACTACACCCCCTCCACTGTTCAGGGGGGATCCTACGCTCAGCAATCACTTGCTTGTCAAAATCCCTGCCGCTGTCAGCCCTGCAAAAGAAGGAAGGTGACCCAATTCCTATAATAAACTGTTGCCCACAGGGCAGCAAGCTTTCCTGCCCCCAAGAGTCTGTCCATGCACTGTGTAGTGAGAGGACTCTTGGGAGATGTAGTTTTGCTGGTATGCCTTTTTCAGTGGTGGGAACTTTGCTCCCAGCAACTGTCCTACAAGAAATTTCCAAGCCTGGTGATATCGCAAAGAGTAAGGAACAAAATAAAATAAAAAAAAAAAAAATAGAATCCTGGTATATAATGTAGATGGGGAGAAAAAGAGAGAGGTTTTGCACTAAATGCGCTTCTGGAAGAATGGTCAAACAATCCCATAGACACACTCCTAAACCTTGTGGACAGCCTTCCCAGAATAGTTGAAGCTGGTATAGCTACAAAGGGTGGGCCAACTCAATATTGCACCCTACGGACTAAGACTGGGTTGCCATTAAAGTTCATGTCGGGGCAGGCGTCCCGATACTTTTGACAATATAATGTATGTCATGTGTTTACTTGTGTTTTTTAAAGGGCCTATTGCTCACAATGGCAAAGCATAATTGGTGATAACAACAAGAAAATGCAGCCACTGACTGCTAGCTTAGTTGGTGCCATTTAAGACATCTGCAGTGTAGGAATGTGCTCTAGCGCATTGTGGTGCTGTTCATTTTGGAATGGCACTCCCAACACACTAAGGCAACACATCTCCAATGCATCTAAATATTCAAAGCTATTAAACCAATGCGCTACGAAAAAAAAGGTAAGGCATATAGTGAAAATAAACAGTAAGTAATGAACACTATACCTGAAATCTAGCAGCCAATCTCTGTGTCACTACATACAATATGAATAAAATCAAAGCTATATGGAACGGCGCTACAATAGTGTAAGAAAATCAATTAAAAAAAATTTAATTATATATGAAACAGTATATCAAAGTATGATAAAGTGCACTAATGCTTCAACAAATATATGTGCATGTGCAAATAATTATATCTATTAGACAATAGTAAAGTTAACGTGCATGTGCAAATAATCATAATATATCTATTAGACAATAGTAAAGTGAATTTGCAAAACCGTGCATAAGAAATAATGCACACCACCCAACAAGTGAAATAGTGAATCAGTCCCAAACAATTTATGGTACTGAAACCAAACTGAAAACAAATGTTCAAAGGTGATTGAAAAAGTCCATTACTCCATGAATGCAGTGATCCAAAAATGATGACAATGGTGCAGTCTCCCAACAACCGGTATCCAACAGTAAGTGCAGTGGCCTCTCACCTTAAAGCACAATATCATTGCATTTTGCACATTCACTTTACTTTTGTCTAATAGTTATATTATGATTATTTGCACATGCACGTGTATTTGTTTACGCACCAATGCACTTTATATTTATCATACTTTGATATACTGTCATATATGTATTTTTATGACATCTCCTATGCATGTATTGCAGCACACCACAACAACTAGTAACTCTCCTGACTGCATTGTGGTGCTCTTTCCGAAAAAAAAAAAAAAAAAGTGGATGTCTGATTTTGGGTGTGTTCCAATGCGCTTGGCAGCCTGTTTTTTAAATGGAGATAATAGCAGAGCTAATGTGTTTCAAAATAAGTAATCCCTGATGCATATCAGGCCTTCCTTTTGCTTTTAATATTTCAAAGAATTTAATAAACTGTGAACTATTTTACTATGTTTATCTTTCATCTTCGCATAACATGCTGTGTGCTCAAACAGGTTTATCAGGTTCCGTATTGTATTGCTATGTTTAAAGTCGAAATAAAAGCAAAACTTTATTTTCGTTTTAGCTAGAGTAAGGGAGGATTTATAACCCCTGTAAATTTTAATTTTGTGATCTGTTTCCCATTTGGGAGATTTCTCTTTACCGTAGCTTGTCCATACACTAGTAGAATTTTGTTTGACCACTTTTGTTTTAAGAACACTTGTTTTTCTAATTGTTAGTAGGGTCAGATTAACGCACTTTTGCGACTGCAGTTACGAGAAAATTAGGAGGAGAATGCAAATCAAGCCCATTTACTCCAAAATGGAATGTTAAAAGCAAATGTTTAATAAAACACTTTCGAGCAACATTTTTCATGTCGTAAAATGTACCGTTGAGAATTTTCGGGTGAATGTTCGTGGGTGGGTTCGTTCGAAAATCTACTTGTGTAGGCTAAATTAAGCCAAAGCGGGAAGTGAGGTAATCCCTGGTTGTTATCAGAACTAGTGCAGAGAGAGAGAGAGATACAATTTTGCCCCTGTACAAATCATTAGTAAAACTTCACCTGGAATATGCAGTTTAGTTTTGGGCACTAGTTCACAAAAAGGATATCGGGGAACTGGAGAAAGTGCAGAGAAGGGCAACCAAACTGATAAGAGGCATGGAGGAGCTCAGCTACGAGGAACTGAATTTATTCTCTCTTGAGAAGAGGAGATTAAAGGGGAGCATGTACAAATACATAGGGGTCCATAAGTGAACTTGGTGTTGAGTTATTAATTTTCAGGTCATCAGAGGACAAGGGGGCACTCTTTACATCTAGAGGAAAAGAGATTTCATCTCCAAATACGGAAAGGTTTCTTCACAGCAAAAGCTGTGAAAATGTGGAATAGACTCCCTCCAGAGGTGGTTCTGGCAAGCTCAGTAGATTGGCCTGGGTTTTTTCCTAAATATATTATAACTGGGTACTCGCATTTATAGGTAAATTTGATCCAGGGAATATCCGATTTGCCTCTCGGGGGATCAGGAAGGAATTTTTCCCCCTGCTGTAGCAAATTGAATCATTCATATTGTGTATATGGGATTGTATGGGTGTGTGTTTGTTTTTTTTTCTTTTCTTTTTATTGGTTGAGCTACAGTAGATGGACTTTTGTCTTTTTAAACCTGACTATGTAACTATGTTTTGTCTACAGTAGAAGATTTCCCCTCTATTTCTGTTCTGGTGACATCCCAAAATTTGGGATTTACTTTCACTTTTGGTGAAAACGATAAGCAGGACACATAAAGAGGGTGACTCTCCTTTAAAGTCAATTTTCAGGTTTCCTGTAACTTTAAAGTGTTCATTCAAACCAGCTTCGTTCAAATATTTTCCCTCACTAAGTGTTGCAGTGTCTCTAAGAACTGTGTGTACTACATGTAGTCAGTGCTGTATCTAGGCCTAGGCCGACAAGGCCCAGGCCTAGGGCGGCACTTTGCAGGGGGGGGCGGCAAAAAAGCCGCCTCCCCCCCTGCAAGAAACACCCCCAACCCGTCCTCCCGAATCCCGGGTAGCGGCAACGCTCTGCTGCCTTCCGCCGCCCACGGCCACCTGCCGCACACAAGCAGTCCCAGGCGGCCGGCGGCTTGAAGAAGACTACAGATTTGCCTTTCACTGAAGGCAGCTGAAAGGGCGGCGACAGCGGCGTACTTTGCCAGGGGGGAGGGAGGGGAGGGACAGTGCCACCCCCATAGATGCTGTTAACTTCACCTAATTTAGGTGGTGGGGCGGAGCCTAATTCTCCGCCCACCCTCCTCCGTGCAGCCGCCATCCCTGCACATGATCCCTGGGCTGCCCTGCACAGTGCAACTGACTGTGCGTGTTGGACGAGGGGAGAGAGCAGGGGATAGAGAGCAGAGGAGAACCCGGGAACCCCCAGGCCAGGACAGCAGGAGCCAGGAGCAGGTACTGTAAATGAACCTAAATTAAAACTGTGCTCTGCACTGACTGCAGTACATACATTTTAACAGAATGTGAACTGTTTAATGATGTTGCATTGTGATTTTATCATGTACAAAGTGTTTCATGCATGCTAAAATCAATGAAAAATCATTAAACAGTTTACATTCTGTGAAAGTTCATGTACTGTAAAAAAAAAAAAATGTAAAAAAACATTAAATATAAAAAAATATAAATCTAAAAAAAAAAAAAAAAATGTACTGCAAAGTGTTCCATGCTCTAACTATTACTACGCTGTATCTTGGCCTAGGCCGACGGCTGTTCTAGGGATATTTTGCCACCCCCCCACACAGAAAACCCCCTGCCCTTCCTGACCTGTCCTCTGAGTACCGCCCCCCATGCTGCCTCCTGCCGCCACAGCCGCCTGCTGCACACATACAGTCCCCAGCGGCCGGCGGCTTGCTATACAGTGCCACTTGTCAGTAAGAGGCCTACTTTGCCAGGGGGGAGGGAGGGACTGGTTGCCCCACAGAGGCTAGAGCGGCCGGTGACTGGCCAGACCGGCTGCACTTACTTCAGCTGGTGGGGGCGGAGCCTAATGCTCCGCTTACCCTCCTCCGCACAGCATCACTACACAGTGTAACTGTGTGGGGGACAGGTCTGTCTTTGTCCATAGGAGAGAGAGGAGGACCAGAGAACCCCCAGGCCAGGACAGCAGGTACCGTATTTACTTTCCGGCCAGTCGGACAACCAAATTTAAACTTTGCACTGCAGTACATACATTTTAACGGAATGTGAACTGTTTAATGACTTTGCACTGATTTCAGCATGCATAGATGGAGCACTTTGCTGTACATGAGCTTTCACAGAATGTGAACTGTTTAATGCGTTTGCATTAATTTCAGCATGTGCAAAGTGTTCCATGCATGCTGAAATCAATGCACTTCTGGACCGGAAGGATTTGCCCCCTTAATGACCAGGCCACTTTTTGTCATTCGGCACTGCGTTACTTTAAAGAGGTTGTAAACCCTTTTTTTTTTTTCTTTTTTCCTCTTTACCCTGAAAGACAAACACATAATGAGCTAGTATGCATCGCATACTAGCTCATTATGAAATACTTACCTTTGAACGAGCCCCCGCCGTGCCACCTGCTTACCTGTATGACGGGCGACATGTCCAGTCGCCCGTCTTCCGGGATCGCGGCATCCGGCCATCTGATTGGCCGGAGCCGCGGTGACGTCACTCCCGCGCATTCGCGCGGGAGCCGACGGTCACGGCACGGAGTTCTGAAGGAACGAGTGCCCGTTCCTTCAGAGCGCATGCGCCAGTGACGTCACTGGATGCATGTAAGGTAAATATCTCCTAAACGGTACATGTTTAGGAGATATTTACAGTACCTATAGGTAAGCCTTATCATAGGCTTACCTATAGGTACAACTTGCCGAGGAGGGTTTACTTCCTCTTTAACTGACGACTGCGCGGCCATGCGATGCTGTACCCAAATAAAATTTACATCCTTTTTTTCCCCACAAACAGAGCTTTCTTTTGGTGGTATTTGATCACCCATTTGGTACCCACTTTTAATGTACAGAGAGGAAGAGGTTGGGCTTAAACAGGAATGGGCGTGGTTTACAGATGTCAGGGCGGGTCTTAAACAGGAAGGGGTGTGGCCTTGATAGGAAGGGGTGGGTCATAGTTAAATCAGGGGGTGCACGAGATTAGTCAGGCCTAGGGCAGCACAAAACCTAAATACACCACTGCATGTAGTTTCAGATACATACAGTACACAGTGCTGGAGTTTCTGTGACAGACTTCGTGTCTCACACCCGGGACAATGCAGAGTTGTCTGAGTTGCTTTTAGCCATTAAGAGGCAGCTTTGTATTCTGTGAGTGAATACAAAGTTTCCTCTGATTAGCTGAATCAGCGTGGCGGGCCAATGACATCACACTGACTCAACCAATAAGAGGAAGCTTTGTATTTTCAGAATACAAAGCTGCTTCTGAATGGCTGGGTGCCGCTTAGACCAACTCTGCATTGTTTCCGGGTGTGAGATGTGAATTCTCTGTCTCGCAGCCAAAACCCAGCACGGTATGCTGTATGTAGCTGAAGCTACAATGCAGTACATTCAGTGCTTAGGGCCAGTGCAGCACTTAGTGAACAAAATAGTTTGTCTAGACCAGCCTGGTTCAAACCAACTCATTAAAGTAACATTAAACATAGAGATCAGCTTTAACAGGGACATATGGCAATAAAAACCCTGACTGGTGTTCTAATCCCTCTCCACTCTATCTAAACCTAAATGTATTCGTTAATGCATTATGTTTGGGTGTCTATATTTTAAAATATATTTTCTGAATTTTTTTTTTATTTCCATCAAAAGGCAATTCAGTAGGAGACACGTCGGCTTGTCCTGCAGCAAGTGCTGCTTGCATTGTTAAAGGTGGCAAGGCTTATGATATTGGGCGACCAAAGGAGCCTCTTAAATCCTATGTGAAAGAGAGGTAAATTTTAGCTTGCTTTTCAAATGTTGTAAAAGTTTATTAAATTAATTGTTGTACTGTGTTGAAGGTTATGTAAACATTTATCAAGTGTCCTGGATATGTGGTTATGAATAGGTGTCTGTGACGTGAAACGCGTCGACCTGGTTCCCTGTGTGTCTATGCTGTTATCGAGGTTTTACATTTCTACAATAGAAGAAATAGAAATTGGATTTTTATATTTGGGAGTGCGCTCATCCAATTCTTTCTTCCAGTGGTTGCAGTACGATCGAGACCTGCACCTCCTTAATTGACAAGGCACTATAGTGTTGGACTGACCTGGAGTGGTGCATTATCTCTGCATCAATGTCTTTGATATGTAGTAAATTTGTGATCCACAAAATGTAAAAAAAAGAAAAAACACTGTACATTGAAGGTTTAAAAATACTTTTTTGGTTAAGTTTGCAGTTGTTCGGGTTACAAAGGCCATGTTTGCTTTTTACACAGGCAGAATATGATTCTTGCCAAGTGGGGATGCACACCACTGCACAAATTTTGGCTAGTTGAGTTTGTCTCAACAGGTTGACCAGAGGTAGCCACTAAGAGAAGAATCTGCAAGGGTGTGCAGTAATTAAAATGGCATGTGTGTCCTCTGGGAAAGGTGTAGTAGTCTATGCCAGGATATACGCTGTATGTACCGTTGATAAACATGAAGAAAGTAGGAAATTCAACACCGACTTGACTGATGATAAAACACACTGCTCCAAAAAAAAATAAAGGAACACTTTTTAATCTGAGTATAGCATAAACTCCTGGGATACTGATCTGGTCAGTTAAGTATCAGAGGGGTTTGTTAGTTTCAGCTGCTTTGGTGTTAATGAAATTTACAGGTGCAGTAGATGGGCAACAATGAGGCGACCTCCAAAATAGGAACGGTTTTTACAGGTGGAGGCCACTGCTTTTTTTTTTTTCCCCTACTCCTCTCTTCTGATTTGTTTTCACTAATTTTGCATTTGGCTGGGGTCTGGGTCACTACTGATAGCATGAGGTGATACCTGGACCCTAAAGAGGTTGCATATGGATTCCAACTCCTCCAGGATGGCACATCAATACGTTCCATTGCTAGAAGATTTGCTGTGTCCCCCAGCACAGTCTCACATATTCCAGAAGACAGGTAGTTACTCTAGGAGAGCTAAACAGGGCCGTTGAAGGTCTTTAACCCATCAGCAGGACTGGTATCTGCTCCTTTGTAGAAGGAGGACCAGGATGAGCACTGCCAGAGCCCTGCAAAATGACCTCCAGCAGGGCACTGGTGTGAATCTGTCTGTCTCTGACTAAACAATCAGAAACAGACTTCATGAGGGTGGCCTGAGGGCCCGATGTTCTCTAATGGGCCCTAGGCTCACTGCTCTGGACTGTGGAGCTCAATTGGCATTTGCCATTGAACACCAAAATTGGCAGGTTTGCCACTGGTGCCCTCTGCTTTTTACAGATGAGAGCAGGTTCACCTTGAGCACATGTGACAGATGTAAAAGGGTCTGGAGAAGCCATGGAGAATGTTATGCTGCCTGTAACATTGTTTAGCTTGATTAGTTTGGTGGTGGGTCAGTGATGGTCTGAGGAAGCATATCCTTGGAGGGACGAACAGACCCCTACAAGCTAGATAATGGCACCCTGACTGCCATTAGGCATCTGGATGAAATCCTTGGACACATTGTCAGAGCGTACACTGGTTCAGTGGGTCCTGGGTCCTCCTGGTGAAGGACAATGCCCGGCCTCATGTGGCAGGAGTATGCAGCCAGTTCCTGTAGAATGAAAGAATTGATACCATTGAATGGCCCCCACTCTCGTCTGACCTAAATGGAATAGAACTCCTCTGATACATTACGTTTTGATCCATCCGACCGCCAGGTTGCACCACAGTCTGTTCAGGAGCTTAGTGATGCACTGATCCAGATCTGATCAGAAATACTCCAGGACACCATTTGTTGGCGTATGCCCGGACGTTGTCAGACATGCATACAAGCATCATGTGGGGGCCATACAAACTTCTGAGTATAAACATTTTGAGTTGCTGCAATGGATATTCAGCAAAATGGACTAGCCTGCTGCATCACTTTTTCACTTTGATTTTTGGGGGTGTCTTTGCATTCAGCCATCTGTAGGTTGATAATTTTCATTTACATCAAACGATCTGGCATCCTTTCATTCCTAACACTTTATCCAGTCCATATCAGTATAGATATCCAGCATGAGATTTTCCCCATTGAGATCTGATGTGTTTTCAAAGTGTTCCTTTCATTTTTTTGAACTGTGTAGTAGTTAGCTTTATTCGATATCCACCAAGACATAAAAGTAGCCATCATATAAAAGAATTGACGTGTTTCTGCCCCAAGCTTAGAGCCTTAGTCATAATAAAATATATTTTATTATGACTGAGGCTCTAAGGTTGGGGCAGAAACGTCTTCATTTTTTTAGCTGATGCATACTTTTATTTTGAGGTGTTCACAGGCTAAATTTAAATTGGACAGTGTCTCGGAATGTGTACTTTTTGTATTCCCTTTTTAGAGTGGACAACCAAAATTGGCTGCTGATTTCTAATTTTTTTTTTTTTTTTTATTTTAATACACATTACGTTGGTGACTGCTCTTTTTCCAAAGTGGTAAGAGTGCAGCAGTAAGTTGTAGAAGTGAAATGTATAAAGCTTAAATCCCCTAGTCCTCTAATCACTTGCTTGAATGGCCTGCTATAAGAGACTTCTGGGTTCTGTTGGTTGTCATCCTCTTTTTACTAGGTGACAAAATCAGTTCCAGCACCCTTGAAGATGAAGGACTTTGAGTTGCTTCTGTCTGCAGTTACCAGTAGTCCCTTTGACTGGAGCTTCAAAGTAACATTCAGCTCAGTTGTGGCAAAGCAGTGACTGCGGTCACTTTCTCCCACACCGTCTACCCCCATAGCCCTTTATTTGCCTACCTGTTTCATGTTTGTAGCATGTGTGAAAGATTTGTATTCCATTAACAATTTTTTCTTTTTTTTCTCTTTTTAGGCTTGTTCTGCACTATGAAACTGACACGAAGCCTGATTTCTGTGATGGTCATCAGCCAGCAGTAACTATAACCTTTATCTGTCCAACAGCAGGAACTGAGGTTAGTACAATTTTACCATTACTGATACGGGTTAAGCTAGGCATGCATGGATAGTCCTTTTATTTGTATCTTCTGTACGATAAGGGCTCATTCTCTCAATCCTCCTTGAACTGCATTGATCTACATAGTTTAACATGGACCCAATGAAAAAAATCACAAGACAATTGTTTATGTGCCTTGTTCATACCATAACGCTGCGAGACGGGATGTGATGCGTTGCATAAAAATACTGACATGCTGCATTTTTACACCATGCACTGCCCGCGCTGTGGTGCACTGAGTTGATAACCTGATGATTTTCAGGGAAAATAAACTAAAATGGATTTTAGTACAAACAAATGCAATATTATACCCAATTTTTTGATAAAATATAAAAGATGCTCTGTTATTTAAAAAAAAAAAAAAGAAGACTTTACAACCACTTTAAGGCTTGATATGTTTGGTATGGTATTTATTACAATTTGTCAACTTCCTTTGTACCACCATATTCTTCTTTTTTTTTTTTTTTTTTTTCAATAAAAGTTTGTATACAAAAAAAAAAAAGATGTTTGGTATTCATTTGCTCAAACATGTTATACTTGCCTCCTCTTCTCAGGTCTCTAGTTGCTGCTCCTGGCCCTTCCCTCCTATCGAGTGCCCCCACAGCAAGCAGCTTGCTATGGGGGCACCCAAGCCCAGCTGCAACTCCGTGTGTCCATTCAGACACGGAGCTGCCATTTGGCTTCACCCCCTCTCTTTCCTGATTAGCTAACTGACTTTGACAGCTAGGGGAGCCAATGGCGCCATGGCTGTGTCTCAACCAATCAGGGAGAGTCCCAGGACTCATGGATATCGCTGGACAGAGATGGGGCACAGGTAAGTATTAGGGGCTGCTAGGGAGGCTGCTACATGCAGAAATCATTTTATCTTCATGTATAGATATAAAACCTTCTGCCTTTACAACTCCTTTAAAATTGCTCACATCTTTGAAATTGCAAAAAAAAAAAAAAAACTAATGTACCCAAATTTGTCCATAGGCTATAATTTAAAAGCCTTTACAGATTATCCGTTTTAGAGTTAACCATGAATGATGGCTCTAGAATTATTGCTCTCACTCCAATGTTTGCGGTGATACCTCACATGTGTGGTGCAATTCATATTTACTTACACTTATGGCCGGAATACACGATTAGAATATCGCCCGATCATTCGACCACTGACTTTTGAAAAAGTATTTGTCGGTCGAAAACATTGCCAACATACACGGCCCGAATATCGCCCGACCGGTGCCCGCCGACTATCGAAACAGTGTTCGTCGGTCGAAAACGTTGCCAACATCAACGATCCAAAAAAAAACGTTACAGACCAATCGATTAGATACGTAATCCTCACGTTTCACGTTTAAGCGGAAGTGATGTAATGTGCGTGTGACCTTAGAGCCTTTGGGAATTTATCATGCATTTATTATATATCGGACAATGTTGATTAATGCTTTATTTTAAAAAGTCCTTTACTATTTAAATAGGGAATACATTACCAATAGATTTGCTAAAAACATACATGGCATATGTCTATTTGACATTCCATGCTATATCTTGGCTGAGAGGACTTCTTTAGCTTTTTTCATTCGTGTTTACGAAACTTCTTGACATTGTACAATGCTTCCGGGTCAACAAACATTTCCGGGAAAATATTTTCGGACATGCGTGATGAGGTTAAACTGAACGACCTCGACATCAACGTATAGAATATCGTTCTTTCGCAAACGAGACGACAGAATTTTTCGGGTTTTTCAAACGGTATTTTTCGTTCACAATATCGATATCGCTCATTGATGGCTGGACATTAACAAGTAGAATATCGGCCGATCGCTCGCTGAATGGAAATTTTCGTCCGATATTCTTATCGTGTATTCCGGCCATTACTCTATGCTGAATTGGGGTGTGGGTAGGGGTGACGGGATGCTGACATTTTTTTTTAAATTTGATTAATATTATTTAATAATATTTGATTAATATTATATAATTTCAACACTTCAAAATTTCTCTTTAACTTTATGGCTATCACACAGTGGTATTTTTGTCAACTAAATTAATACTATTTTAGTCCACTAAAATATGACTAAAACTAAAATGGCATTTTAGTCAAAAGACTATGACTAAAACTAAATTGAATTTATATCACAATGGCTAAATCTGTGTCTGTAATGCATATTCAAACCTTAATACCATAGATATTAAACATGTTATTAGATTTTTACTCCAAGAGTATATAATGTTTGGCAGTTCTAATGAAATAATGCATTCAAATTTAAGTAAACCCATTCGATTTTAGTCGAATAAAATGTACTGGAGATTTTAGTTGACTAAAATAAAACTAAAACAACTCCGATGACTAAATTACGACTAAAACTAAAATGCCATTTTAGTCAGAAGACAAAATCGAAATTTGATTTAAAAATGAACACTGCTATCACAAGGGCACTAACATACCCTTTGGGATAGCATTGGGCAGGTAACAGGTCCTCTATATAAATATTTTGGGGGGTTATTATACCCCAATTCCTCCCCTGCTCTCGAATGCAGCTCATCAAGCACAGATTGTGCTTAATTACCTGCCTCCTCAGCTACAGTAGCCAAGGTATGAGAACTGTGAACCCAGAAGTGACGTAATACACATTGCTTCCAGGTTTGTTAGTCGCAGGGATGTTCCTTGATCACCTCCTGCTCTTGCTGTGGGAGCCATTTCCTGCAGTCGTGGGACATCTTCAGAACCCCATTAAAGTGATCTAGATCGGCACAGGATACAGCCCCTTGCTGTTTCTAAAAATCAATAGCAAGATCATGGCTGCATTAGCAACAATTTTCTGCAAATGCGTGACACGCTTATAGTGCCATTATTTCTGTATGGCGCCCTAAATGCAGGTAGCAGTTGCATGTTTTGCTGTGTGTTTTTTTTTTTTTCAGTTATTCCATGGTCTAGCCGTGCTTCCCGCATATCGCAGAAGGTCTTGTACACTGAAAATAAACGATGTAACGTGCTACAAAAACAAAACTTAGAGGAGCTCTAGGTTACGCCCAAAAAATGAAGTCAGCAGTTACAAATACCGTAGCTACTTACTTTTAATAGAAGTACACTTACATATCCAGGGACCCACCGATGTCCTCATTGAACCGAACTGGTTACTTTTCAGTTTGTTTCGGGTGCAGGCACCGGCATTAGCAAGTAGGGGGAAACAAAGTAAAGCCTTGGCGGTTTTATAAACAGTTTCCTACTGCGCGAGCTGTGCTGTGCCTTGTGAATGGTCCTGTAGCAGGGAAAGTTGGGTGGGCCAAACTTCCAGCTTAGATCGCTGCAGTGTTCTGAGCTGGAAGTGGGATTGGGTACCTGTCAAAACCAGGTACCTGCTTCCCCCCCCTCCCCAAAAAAAAAGTAGCAAGTGTGGTGGTGGAGGGGTGGGAGGGCACAAACAAGCAGGCCTTCCCCTTTTGGGTGGAACTCCACTTTAAAACGGTGGTAAACGTTCACTTTAAAACGGTGGTAAACGTCTTTATTTCGAAAAGAACAGAGTTCCCTCCTGCAAGGCAATATCATATTGTGCTAGTGTGCACCAAAGACTTGCCTTAAAACGAAGCCCTCCCACTGCAGAGGCTTCCATGTTCACATGGTTTTCCTTCCGGGTTCACATGCTGTGGCTGCTTGAATGGCCATGGCCCACAGCTCTGAAGGAACTTACTGTACTACCGCTTTAACTTTACTTAGTTGTTGTAAAGTCAGAAGATTTTTAAATTCATGCATTTTATGTGTTATTTTGTGTGCAGCCGCCCACCCTTATACTTACCTGAGCCCATCTCTATCCAGCAAAGTTGCAAGAGTTTTTCTCCCTCATTAGCTGAGACAAAGTCAAAATCAGTGAGCCAATGCGGGTGGGGGGAGGCACGGCTCCATGTCTGAATGGACACGAAGCTGGGGCTTGGCTCGGGTGCCCCCATAGCAAGCTGCTTGCTATGGGGGCACTTGCCAGGAGGGAGGGGCTAGGAGCACAGAAGAGGAGGATCTGGGCTGCTCTGTGCAAAACCTCTACACAGGGCAGGTAAGTCTAACAGGTTTTGTTATTTTTAAGCAAGTAAAACCCCCAAGAAAACAAGACTTTAGTATTACTTTAACCTGTACTCCCTCCCCTTGAGTATCTGGCTTGCAGATTGAGAATTGAAACAAGGAGCACAGACTCCACTCCCTGGTGGTCTTCAGCTTTCTTATGATACTATGACTGTTTTTATATGTTTGTGCGGTTCTAATTTGATTTTGATCTTATGATGCTTGCAGAAGAACTGTTTTTGGTTAGGGTGGGGAAAATTCAAAGCGATTTTCTTTGTGCTCTTGCTGTTCCAGTGACACCCAGGGCTTTGTTGTGAATTGGTTTTCCTACTTCCCCTCTTTTGAGTGAGTTTCTTCTGCATTTCTATTAAAAAGGTGTACAGTATCCCTATCCTTCCCCTTTAACAATAGAATGCAAATGTATTGCAAAGAAGCAAGCTGGATGTTTTTGCTCACAGCAGTTCTTTGGGTGTCACTGGACAGGAAGTTAAGGAAATCTCCCAGAAAGGGACACCCACAGCAGTAAAAATAGATAATCTCCCTACTCCTCACTCTGTCCAAAAACGAACACACACATTTTGACTGAGTTTCCATTTCGTCACATGTTAGCATTAATTCTTTACCTACATGATGCTAAATATTTGAAAGAAGATACAGTAGTGCCAAAGTTTTTTTTTTTTTTTTTTTGTTTAATGTATCATGTGAAAGAAAAATGTTTACGCTGTACCACATTTACTGTCATTTAGGTTACAGGCCCAAAACTAACCGCCAACTCCAATTGCCGCTATGAGATCGAATGGGTTACAGAGAACGCCTGTCACACAGAGTACCTGGAAAGCGATAGCTGCCAACTCCTCAGCAAGGAAAGAGGCATTTCTATCGACCTAACCCCTCTGAAAGAAACGTCTGGTGAGGACTTTCATTGACAATTACTTGTAATTAAACAATTACCTGTACTTAATAGTGTCGGTCTCTCGCGCTAATAAAATTAATAAAGTGCTAATATGTGACAAACTTCTTAGAACTGCTGCAACCTATGTGTGTTCATCATCTGGAGTTTGTTCATATGCGAATCTTGCACAGATATGGTATTAATTGGGACTTTAATGTTATGTTCAGTGTGTGTTCATTATTTGGGGTTAGTTCATATGCAAATCTTGCACAGCTAAATTATTAATTTTTTTATATGATTTACTGACTTTTCAGATATATTTTTTACATCTATCAATAATTTTGCGCAACCTGGTGTATATTATTTGATTTATTGCACTAATTTGGTGAATTACCTGTACTTATACAAAAAAAAAGATAAATACAAAATTCTTCTTGTAGCCTGCCACCGCAGCCACCAGATGCGGGGTGTCACTGTAGCCTGCCACCGCAGCCACCAGATGCGGGGTGTCGCTGTAGCCTGCCACCGCTGACTACCAGATGCGGGGTGTCGCTGTAGCCTGCCACCGCTGACTACCAGATGCGGGGTGTCGCTGTAGCCTGCCTCCGTAGCCACCAGATGCGGGGTGTCGCTGTAGCCTGCCACCTTAGCCACCAGATGCGGGGTGTCGCTCTAGCCTGCCACCGCTGCCTACCAGATGCGGGGTGTCACTGTAGCATCGCTGTAGTTTGCCACCGCAGCCACCAGATGCGTGGTGTCACTGTAGCCTGCCACCGCAGCCACCAGATGCGGGGTGTCACTGTAGCATCGCTGTAGCCTGCCACCACATCCACCAGATGCAGGGAGTTGCTGTAGCCTGCCACCGCTGCCCCCAGATGCGGGGTGTCGCTGTAGCCTGCCACCAGATGCGGGGTTTCACTGTAGCATCGTTGTAGCCTGCCACCTTAGCCACCAGATGCGGGGTGTCGCTGTAGCCTGCCACCTTAGCCACCAGATGCGGGGTGTCGCTCTAGCCTGCCACCGCTGCCTACCAGATGCGGGGTGTCACTGTAGCATCGCTGTAGCCTACCACCGCAGCCTCCATATGCAGGGTGTCGCTGTAGCCTGCCACCGTTGCCACCAGATGCGGGGTGTCACTGTAGCATCGCTGTAGCCTGCCACCGCAGCCACCAGATGCGGGGTGTCACTGTAGCCTGCCACCGCAGCCACCAGATGCGGGGTGTCACTGTAGCATCGCTGTAGCCTGCCACCACATCCACCAGATGCAGGGTGTTGCTGTAGCCTGCCACCGCTGCCACCAGATGCGGGGTTTCACTGTAGCATCGTTGTAGCCTGCCACCGCAGCCACCAGATGCGGGGTGTCGCTGTAGCCTGCCACCGCAGCCACCAGATGCGGGGGTGTCTTTTTATAAAGCCAAAAAGTTTGTAAAGGTTTTGTTCGTGCAGTGAAAACTTACTACAAGTAAAGCCTCTTAAAGCCTCTCCCCTGCTCTACGACCTCAGCAAGGAATCGGGCATTACAAGTCTGTGCCAGGGGAAAACCGGCACATGCACAGTTGATTATACAGGGTTCTGCTCCTATGTGAATGAGAATCTCATGGAGGCGCACCAAACAACGGTGATGCGGGCAGTGATGCAACCAAGCCAGGTTTCCGCTTGCCTGCAACTCCCCTCCTACGGTGCGGCTGGTGCTGCCCGGCCCCAGCATCGGTCTGCAGCCTGGGCTTTGGTAGCCCCTGCTCTAAAAGCCCATTTGACAGTACCAGTGTGAAGAAGGCCTAACACAGTAAGATCTTAGTTGTCAGCAAAAACCAGATTGAGTATCAGATTTTTCTCTATCCAGTTCCAAAAAATGTCTTTTGGCTGGAGTTACACAATGAAACTTGTAATCAGATCAAAATATTTCTTTGCTTTTTTTGAGGGGTTAATGGCAGCAAAGGTTAACATTTTAGAATTTGGAAGGGATACAGTGCACCTGGAAAGTATTCACAGCACTTCTCTTTTTCCACATTTTGTTATGTTACAGCCCTATTCCAAAATGGCTTAAATTCATTCTTTTCCTCAAAATTCTACAATGTACTTTATCGTGTTTGTCTAAAGTGGACTCCAAACAAGTTGTAGAAACATATCAAAGATGATCAGTGGAAACAGGATGCACCTGGGCTCAATGAGCGTCATGACAAAGGCTGTGAATACTTATGTACATGTGCTTTTTTTTTTTCTTTTATCTTTTTAAAAATTTTGCAAAGATTTTAAACAAACTCCTTTCACGTTGTCATTATGGGGTATTGTTTATAGAATTTTGAGGAAAATAATGAATTTAATCAATTTTGGAATAGGGCTGTATATAACAAAATTTGAAAAAAGTGAAGCGCTGTCAATACTTTCCAGGTGCACTGTATATAAATGGGAGGCCACACATGAAATTTCTCACATTGCTTCATATGATTATTAAATGGAAATTGTTTTACAGTTACATTTCCCATTCTTGTGTTCTAGTCCGTGCTTATCACGCAGAAGATGATAAGGGTGAATATACGTATTACTTGAATGTTTGTGCAAAGACAGATGGAGGATCCTGTTCGGGGGAAATGTCTTCCTGTCAGTATAAGAAAGCTGGCAGCCAGAGTAAAGGTGCAGGGTCCTATAAAAATCAGGCGCTCAGGTATGTAAATGCACACCATGATTTGTACTTTATCGTGTTTGTCTAATATTATATCCTATTTCCATGGTACTTTATTGGGATTGTCTCCTTGGTTAGGTGGCTGCTTTTGTTGGACTTCTTGTTTAATGTAAATTACAGGCAGATATAAAAGACAAATAGTACTGTACTTCTGTATTAAAGCGGAGTTCCGGGCACAAAAAAGATTTTTTTTTTTTTTGTGCCCCTCCGCTAGGTATGCCGCACCTGAAAAGGAATTGGATAGTTATTTTTTTTTTTTTTTTGTTTACTCACCTTTTTATTGAAGATCGTAAATACTCACCTATGACAGCTTCCTCCTCCAGCGCCGAGGCTCACCCCGTCACTTCCTGCCTTGCGATGATTCCTGGGAGCTAGACGTCATAGCTCCCAGGAATCAATGCGCCGCACCGGCCCCGCTCGTCATTTCCGGGCGACGCCGCATTCCCCTGCTAAACAGCTTCTGGGCATGCCCAGAAGCTGTTTAGGAATGCGGCGCCGCACCGGAAGGGACGAGAGGGGCCGGTGCAGTGCATTCTGGGACACGAAGACGCGGAAGAAGACAGAGAAGAGGACCGCGCCGGCTTCAGCTGCCCAAAACCGAGATGGAAACGCTGTGGAAGAAAAGTAAGTATTTCTTCTAAAAGGTAAGTGCGAACCGGGACAGATCAGAGGCTAGCCATTGTGGAATGTGCTAGCCCTGACTGCCCCGGGGTATGTTCAGGAAAAAAACGTTTCTCTGCCCGGAACTCCGCTTTAATGCATCATTATTTATTTATTTTTTTCGTTTTAATGCAAGCAGTGTAAGTACCAGAATTTGACTTGGTATCAGCCAGTAGAGCTCAGGCTAAAGGAGGGTGAAGCAGCACAAGGAGCCAATCAGTCGTGCTGCAGCACTTAAATACTATCAAGGAACATACTGATGGTAGGAGAGAGCAGAGTGACGGATTAGATCATTAGGCTGCTAGGTCTTCTTTTTCTGTTAAGTCAGAGACTGGGGAGGGACAATACCTGAAAGGTTACTGAAAGCGAATCTAAACTTAAAAGCAAAACTTGAATATATTGCAGCTTATCAATCTTTAACCACTTGCCGACTGCCGCACGACTATTTACTGCGGCAGTCAGCCCCTCACAGGCAAAGGCAAGTGATGTAGGACTACGTCGCTTGCCTGTGAGCCTCTTGGGGGGCGAGCGTGCGCCGCCGGAGGTGCGCTCCCGTCCCCGCTCGCTCCCTAACATGTCCACGCGTCTGACCGGCGGACCCGATGTCCGCCAGTCACTCGCGATCGTCCGGTACAGAGGGAGAAAGGCAGGCCGCTGATGTAAACAAACCCCCCTGTCATTCTCCCTTGTGTAAGTACAGAGATCATGCGATCCTGCTATGTAGGATCGTATGTCTCTGTTGTTACACCACTAGCCACGCCCCTTTACAGTTAAAATCACGCCCCTAGGGACACCCTTAACCCCTCCTTCTCAAATAAAGTTAACCCCTTCCCTGCCAGTGTCATTTTTACAGCAACAGTGCATATGTATAGCACTGATTACTGTAGTAATGTCACTGGTACCCCCAAAAGTGTAAAAAATGTCAGTCAAGGGTCCGATCTGTCCGCCGCAATGTTGCAGTCCCGCAAAAAAAATCGCAGATCGCCGCCATTACTCGTTAAAAAAAAATAAAAACTACAAAAATCTTTCCCTTAGTAAACGCAATAACTTTTGCGCAAACCAATCAAAATACGCTATTTGCAATTTTTTTTTTTTACCAAACATATGTAGCAGAAAACAAATTGGCCTAAAATGTTAAAACTTTTTTTGGGGAATTTCATATAAAAAAATGTGAAAAATATTGTTATTTTCGCAAAATTGTCACTCTTTTTTTGTTTATAGCGCATGATCAAAAAATCGCACAGGTGATCAAATACCACCAAAAGAAAGCTCTCTGTTTGTGGGGAAAAAAAGGACGTCAAATTAATTTGGGTACAGCATTGCACAACCGCAGTGCCGAATCGCAAAATAGAGCCTGGTCAGGAAGGGGGTAAAATCACGCAGTGCCGAATCGCAAAATAGAGCCTGGTCAGGAAGGGGGTAAAATTTTCTGGGGCTTAAGTGGTTAAAGTGGTATTAAACCCAAAAACAAAAACGTAATACTTTGCAGTTGACCAGTCATTAAGTGCGGCTGCATTCGTTTTTTTTTTTTTGCATTTTATTCCACCTGGTGATCTGGCGACTAACACCCATCCTGTCTCAGGGTTGTCTGCATTCTGGATGACAGTTGGACAGCAGCCTTTTTGGTCTAGGCCTCTAGGGAGGGGGTATTGTTAGACGAACAGGTTATATGGACTTAACTTTTTGCTGTAAATGCTGATTAAGTGATAGCTGGAGTTCAGATTTGGTTATTTTCCCCTTAGGATAAATATTTCACATAAATGAATAAAAACTGACCTTTGTAAGTCAGTGTTAAATGGTTTTTTCCTAACCCTCTAACAGATACATTGTCTGGACAGCTTGGTCTGTTAAAGTAAGTTAAAAAATAACAGACTTACCAAGAAAATAAAAATAAAACTAATGCAGCCACCTAAGAATTGGTAAGCTGCAGTTTAACTTTTTTTTTTATTTTATTTAATACCGCTTTGAATGTTGAGGCTGCATTTGTTTTCCTTTTTTTTTTTTTTTTTCCTGGCAATCCAACCAGTAAGTTTGTTATTTTTTAACTTTAAAGTGGAGCTCCACCCAAAAGGGGGAAGCTCCGCTTGTTCGTACCCCCAAAAAGTACCAAATGTGGCAGTGGAGGAGGGAATGGGTATCTGGTTTTGACAGGTACCCGCTCCCACTTTCAGGTAAGATCGGCGATCTGACATTTCTGGCCCTTCCTCCTTACCCCTGCTGCCTTCTGGGACACACACCGGTCCCGGAAGATGGCAGGACGATTCAGAAAGCTGAGCGCGACTCGTGCATGTACACTAGGAAACTGGCTATCAAGCCTGGAGGCTTCACTGCTGGTTTCCCTTACAATGCCGGCGCCTGCAGCTGAAGCCGATTTAAGGAATTGACGCCGAGTCCCTGGACTGGTAAGTTTCCTTATATTACAAGTCAGCAGCTACAGTATTTGTAGCTGCTGACTTTTTTATTTTTTTCTTTTCTACAGACTGGAGCTCCTCTGTAAGGCCAGTTGCACCTGGGTGCAATAGTTTACCCATATCTATACTCAGGATCTTGTTGATAGAAATATACTGATTAAGGCCTCATTCACACAGCCATAAAAAAACACAATTTGACCCTTTTTTTATTAACAGATCTGAACGCAGCTCCATTATTTTCAATAGAGATATCACCTATCCCTTTCTCCCTGGGCTCATAGGAAACACAGGTAGCAGCTGGAGCCATAGGTTCCTGCTGTTATTCAGATCCTGTGTGAAGGGGGAGCAGGAGGTATGGCCAAGACGCACCGTGTGTGTCCGTGGATGCACATGGCCTGGCTCAGGAGTGTGTCCACATGGGTGCCCCCTTAGTTTACGGTTTCACCTGCAGGAAAGGAGGAGCAGACATTGCTGGCGGGGGAATCCAGGAGAGGAGGTATTGACATTGCACAGAGCAGGAAAGTATAGCATCTTTTTTTATTTTAAAAAATAATCATCAATCATGGTAAAGCGGAGTGCCACCCAAAAGTGGAACTTCCGCTCATCTGCTCCCCCCCTTCCCCCTCTAGTGCCACATTTGGCACCTTTTCAGGGGGGAGCGGGGGGGGGGGGGAACGGGTACCTGTTTTTGACAGATACCCTTCCCCACTTCCAGGAGACAGCGCCGCAGCACCGTCCCTTGAAAGTTCCGTCCCCTTTCTCCTTCCCCCGCCCCTGAACAAATAAGAATGGGCAGCGCGCTTCGCGCATGCGCAGTAGGGAACCAGCTGTGAAGCTGAGTGAATGGCGGCGGCAGCTGATCCAAAAATTGTCTGGGATACTGACATCTTAGGCTCCCTGGACAGGTAAGTGTCTATGTATTAAATGTCAGCAGGTAAAGTCCCATTATCCTTACGCCCCCCCTGTTGTATACAATACTAGGGATGGAGGTGGTTGCTGTGATGATTCAGATCAATTATTTCTTCATACATTTGTAGCTACTGAGTCTTCATTTTTTTTCCACTGCTGGAACACCACTTTAACTCAAAAGTACCTTCTGTTGCTGTCGGCCTTTTTTTTTTATTTATTTATTTTTTTTTTTTAATGCTACTGTGATCCGACTTCTTGTTAGAGGGTGGTTATATTCATTCTTCATAGTCCCACTGTATGCAGGAATGTAGCCACTATCTCTCACTTTCTCCTGAGATGTACTAGGGACAATAGGATGTTTAGTGTGCATAGAGCAGTACATATGACCGCATCGAACATGCCCTGCTAGCTCCAAACAAAGGGAAGAGTTCAGATACTCACAGAGGATGTTACAAAGAGGCAGAAAAACACCCTAAAAAAACCCTAGATCACCGGACCATTTAGTTGTAGATGCTTATGGATTACTTTTGCAGTATGAAGAGATTGTTTAGCATCATTTTTATTTTCCCGGTGCTTTGCAAAGACCACAATATAAAATGTAGAAAGTCCAAGTAATACATGTTTTAGACTCGGTTCACACTACTCTCCAAGTCGCTTGTCATTACAAATTCAATGTAAATGAACGAGAGCCGTCTTAATATGCACTACTGAAGTCGCATCTGACTTCACAAAAGGTTCCTGTACTACTTCAAGGCGACCTGTATCCGACTTGTGCACATAGACTTCAATGGGAGTTGCTCCTAAGTCGGATCTTTATCTATTTTCAAGGGACTTGTTATTAGACTTTCCAGGAAGAAGAAAAAGATTAGCCAGGCATTCCCCACAGACTATCATTTAAGTCTCTTCAAAGTAATGCACAAGTCTTTCAAGTCTCTTTCAAGTCTCTTTCAAGTCTCTTTCAAGTCTCTTTCAAGTCTCTTTCAAGTCTCTTTCAAGTCTCTTTCAAGTCTCTTTCAAGTCTCTTTCAAGTCTCTTTCAAGTCTCTTTCAAGTCTCTTTCAAGTCTCTTTCAAGTCTCTTTCAAGTCTCTTTCAAGTCTCTTCCAAGCAGGGTTCATACGGTCATGGAAATCCTGGAAAAGTTTTGGAATTTTTAGATGACACTTTCCAGGCCTGGAAAAGTCATGGAAAATTAAGAAACACACTAGGTTTTGGAAAAGTCATGGAATTAAATTACTGTGGAGGAGCGGGGAGCGGATGCTTAATTATTTTAATTATTTTATAATTATATTGCCACATACTGTATTTACATTTCGCTGTATTAGCGTCCTTCCGGGTCCACGGTATGCGCGTGCTGTCATTGGCCAGCAGCAGCCGAAGAGATGACCCAATCAGGCACGGGGAGGGCCGGCCACGGTTTGCCTGGAGACACTGTGACTGGCTAGCAGCAGCAGTAACAGCCGGGAGATTATCAACCAATGAGGCAGCGGAAGCGTCACTGGAGGGCGGGCCGGCCGTGTGAACGTGATGATGACGCGGAAGGGGGCGGTAACCGTTTTGCGCGCCTTCCAACCCCCCTGCAATGCTTTCCAAACCCCCCCTTAATTCTCTCCAGTCCCTCCCCCCCTGCCCTTCAGCTCCTCCAGTGCTCTCTGCTTCCCCTGTGCTCTTCTATCTTCTATCATGTCCGCAGCCTCTGACTACCGCCTGTATCATGTCCGCAGCCTCTGACCACCTCCTGTATCATGTCCGCAGCCTCTGACCACCTCCTGTATCATGTCCGCAGCCTCTGACCACCTCCTGTATCATGTCCGCAGCCTCTGACCACCTCCTGTATCATGTCCGCAGCCTCTGACCACCTCCTGTATCATGTCCGCAGCCTCTGACCACCTCCTGTATCATGTCCGCAGCCTCTGACCACCTCCTGTATCATGTCCGCAGCCTCTGACCACCTCCTGTATCATGTCCGCAGCCTCTGACCACCTCCTGTATCATGTCCGCAGCCTCTGACCACCTCCTGTATCATGTCCGCAGCCTCTGACCACCTCCTGTATCATGTCCGCAGCCTCTGACCACCTCCTGTATCATGTCCGCAGCCTCTGACCACCTCCTGTATCATGTCCGCAGCCTCTGACCACCTCCTGTATCATGTCCGCAGCCTCTGACCACCTCCTGTATCATGTCTGCAGCCTCTGACCACCTCCAGTATCATGTCCGCAGCCTCTGACCACCTCCTGTATCCTGTCTGCAGTCTCTGACCTTCTCTTGTATCATGTCTGCAGTCTCTGACCTTCTCTTGTATCATGTCTGCAGACTCTGACCACCTCCTGTATCATGTCTGCAGTCTCTAACCACCTCCTGTATCATGTCTGCAGCCTCTGACCACCTCCTGTATCATGTCCGCAGCCTCTGACCACCTCCTGTATCATGTCTGCAGCCTCTGACCACCTCCTGTATCATGTCCGCAGCCTCTGACCACCTCCTGTATCATGTCCGCAGCCTCTGACCACCTCCTGTATCCTGTCTGCAGTCTCTGACCTTCTCTTGTATCATGTCCGCAGACTCTGACCACCACCTGTATCATGTCTGCAGTCTCTGACCACCTCCTGTATCATATCCGCAGCCTCTGACCTTGTCTTATATCATGTCCGCAGCCTCTGACCTTCTCCTGTATCACGTCCGCTAAATGTACAGTGTGTGTCGTAAAACGTTTAACATTTCGAACATGGGAGAGGCAGCGCTGTCTAGCCACGCTAAAGGTGCAAAGCACCAGTCTGCAGCTGCGTGCTTGACAGCTTCCAATCTGATCGCTGGCTTTTTCACCCATGCGCCTGATGTGACACCGGCTCCCAGCTGCGGCAGCCGTGCTTCCGTCTCATCCACTGTAAAACAAGGGACCATTTTGAGTCACGCTGTATTCAGAAACGAAACCCTTACTGCAGAGGTACTGTACACTACAAAGATTGTCATTTATTTTAGTAAAAATATGCTGGGTGTGACATGGATTTTCTTCTTATTTAACATGTGTACATAGACATTTCATGAAACATTAGGTCATGAATATTTACGTGAAGTCATGGAAAAGTCATGGAAAAGTTATGGAATTTTATTGGTGAAAATGTGTATGAACCCTGTCCAAGTCTCTTCCAAGTCTCTTCCAAGTCTCTTCCAAGTCTCTTCCAAGTCTCTTCCAAGTCTCTTCCAAGTCTCTTCCAAGTCTCTTCCAAGTCTCTTTCAAGTCTCTTTCAAGTCTCTTTCAAGTCTCTTTCAAGTCTCTTTCAAGTCTCTTTCAAGTCTCTTTCAAGTCTCTTCCAAGTCTCTTCAGAGCCCATTCACACTAGCACGACTTGTGTAGCCCCAGGTCGCCTTACATAACAAAAGCAATGTTAATCAATCAGCGCCGTCTTAATTGGCACTACTGAAGTCGCTCCGACTTCAGAAAAGGGTCCTGTACTACTTTGAGGCGACCTGACTTGTTATCAGACTTTCCAGGAAGAAGAAAGAGATTAGCCAGGCATTCCCCACAGACAAAGTCGCCTGTCTCTTCAAAGTAGTGCACAAGTCTCTTCCAAGTCTCTTCCAAGTCTCTTCCAAGTCTCTTCCAAGTCTCTTCCAAGTCTCTTCCAAGTCTCTTCCAAGTCTCTTCCAAGTCTCTTCCAAGTCTCTTCCAAGTCTCTTCCAAGTTTCCAAACAAGTCTCTAAACAAGTCTCTTCAAAGTCACGGGGTGACTTTCTGGTCGTGGTAGTGTGAACCGGCAAGTCACGCTAAAAAGTCGCTCCTTCATGGGGCGACTTTCTGGTCATGGTAGTGTGAACCGGCTCTTAAATGAAGTTTACAAAATAAATAGAAGGATGTCTTCCTACCCCTAGGCAGTGAGGGAGCTGCATATTGTCATTTCTTCTCTTATGCACATGCATTTTTTTTTTTTTTGGCTGGTGTTAAGATATAAAGTCCAACTCTGGCCAGTTAATAACCAATTCTAAAAATTGTGCCACCAAAGCTGGAGCAGAATATAATGCTTATATTGTCAAGGGAATATTGTAACGTGTTAATTTTGAACTCCAATTTTGATTCCGTTTTAGTCAGTCTTTTGACAAAAATGCCATGATAATTTTAGTTGTGTTTTAGTCATCTGAATTATTTTAGTTGACTAAAATCTCCATTACTTCTTAGTTGACTAAATTTGTTTTAGTCGACTAAAATCTAATGGGTTTAGTTAAGTTGTAATGCATTATTTAAGTATTTCTCTAGAATTGAAAAACTCATTATATACTCCTGGAGTAAAAATTTACTAACATGTTATTTATGGTATTAAGGTTCGAACATGCACTACAGATGCAGATTTAGCTGTTGTGATATATAACCAGTTTTCATTCTGATGTCAAATTTTGGTTTAGGTTTAGTTAGTCTTTTGACTAAAATGCCATTTTAGTTTTAATCATATTTTAGTCTTCTGAATGGTTGTAGTTTTAGCCATATTTTAGTCAACTAAAATAGGGTTAGTTTCGTTGGCGAAAATATCTTTGCCAACAAAATTAACACTGACCTTACTCCACGATCCTGCAGTGTTCCTTTGAACTGGTTCTGGTAGTGAGGTCCAAGCCCACAAAGCCACCCTTCTTAATGGTCTCTGACCAGGTGGGTCGCTGCTCCACCCACTGACATTCTCACTTACACTGCAGGACCAGTAGTTACAATTTTTTTAAGTAGGTGCCGGCGTTTAAACAATAATAAATAAGCATTAGATCTATTTTTTTTTTTTTTTACTTAAATAGCCCAAAATCATATGAAGAATGTCATCCTTGGTTCTTTGCGAATTGTTTTGAACATTTTGTTGATTCACTGTATTTAGATGTTAGCATGTGTTTTCAGTGTTTTGTAACTTTTTGATGTCTTTCCTTAGATATTCTGATGGTGACATTACTTTGACATATTCTGGAGGAGAAACCTGTAGCACCGGCTTTCAGCGTATGACGGTGATTAATTTCGAATGTAATGAAACTGCAGGTAAAAAGAGCTGTTCCACTGTATTAGGTTTAAGAATGATATTTGTGTGGGACACATTAGACTGCATTCACAAAGCTTTAGGCCCCGTTAACACTGTGCGCTCCGTCGGCGGACTCCTTTTTCTCAGCGGGGGATCGATCCGCTGATCCCCCTCTGAGCAGACGGATGGCAGCTCCGTCCGGTCTGTGTGCGGAAATGGAGCTGTGAGGTCCCCGCTGTCCTCTATGGGGGAATCGGATGGGAAAGGACCGCCTGTCCGTTCTCATCCGATCCGCCAGACTGATGGAAAATAGGGTTTCCATCCGTCCGGATTTGACGGACAGGATCAGATCGGACGTCAGCGGACATGTCTCCGCTGACATCCGATGCCCCATAGAGATGCATGGGGCATCTGTTCAGATCCGCCTAAAAAAACAGACAGGCGGATCTGCACGGTCTGCATGTGTGAAAGGGGCCTTAAAGTAGAACTATAGGCAATTTTTTTCATTTTGCCAGAGTAAGGGAGGGTTATAACCCCTGTCATATATTTTTTTTTTCACCATCCCTATCCCATTGCAGAGATTTGCCTTCCCTTCCTGTCCCGTAGCCAAACAGGAAGTGAGAGGAAATCCCTGCAAATTAGGGGAATTCCTGGGGACAACCCAAAATTTGGGATTTTCATTTACTTTCACTTTAAATGATAACCGTACACAATAAATAGAGTGATTTTCCTTAATGAGGGCACACAGCAAAAAAAAAAAAAGACAAGCATTCTAATCCCTCTCCACTCTATCCAATACTTAAAAAAAAAAAAAAAAGGTTTTGCCTTTGATTATACTTTAACATAAGAATAAGTATATTTATATAGCCATGTGAATGTTATTTCAAATTTAATTGGACTTTAAAAATAACTATCACTATTTTGCAAATAAGTATCCTTTCCTTGATGTGCTAGCTTTGAGAAATGGGCCTTATATCCCAATAAGTTCCACAGTGAAGAAGGCGGTTAACTTACAGTGGAATTAAAGCTCAAAAAACATAGCGAAAAGACAGGGTCTTTATTGTGGAGTAGGCATATCTTCTGCACTATGATACTTGCCTGCCTAAAATACACTAACCTGCCTTTCCGTGATTAACTCAGTAGACATTCTGGCATACTGCATGTGTACTGGGATAATTGCACTCCTGCACGTGTGCAGGAGTAATGTCATTCCGTGCCATCCAATCAAGATAACCAAAGACTGACAGCCAGAACAAGCAGGGGACAAGATGTGGGGGACCTCACTCGTGTTGGACCTTAGCTACTAATTCCTGTAGTTCCACTTTAAAAACTTGATAGGTTTATTTTAGTTTATAGTACTGCACATGAATGGTTTGTGGTGCAAGTTTGTAGTGTAAAAATCTTGGGGTGGCAGCCTACAAAAGTGAATAGATGTATGCAGAACTTCTGTGTTCAAGGAATACGTCATTTGCGCATGTGAATGTAACCCTAGTATGGCTGCGTGCTGCTATTTACTTCTATGGCCTGCTGTACATGCCACCTGCTGCTCCTGGAGTGAAAAAAAACATTGGGAATTTTACTCTAGAGTATATTTGCATTGCAATCAACTATGTGCATGAGACCTAATGCTGGAGATTTGAACATTTTTTGACCGTTTTTTGTATCTTTTGGAGATTTTCTTAGATATCTGCACTTGAGTTCCCAGATCTGCACACCTGAAACTGCCACCATGTCTTTACTTTCCATGTTGAATTTCTTATGGAGACACTTATAACCCCTATAATACCACTTGTGGGTGGACTTGCCCTTTACCATAAGGATAATGTTTTTATTAGTCTATTATCTACAGTGTATCCGGAAAGTATTCACAGCGCTTCACTTTTTCCACATTTTATGTTACAGCCTTATTCGAAAAAGGAATAAATTCATAATTTTTTCTCAGAATTCTACAAACAATACCCCATAATGACAATGTGAAAGAGGTTTGTTTGAAATCATTGCAAATTTATTAAAAGAAAAAAACAGAAAAATTACATGTACATAAGTATTCACAGCCTTTGCCATGACACTCCAAAATTGAGCTCAGGTGCATCCTGTTTCCACTGATCATCCTTGATGTTTCTACAACTTAATTGGAGTCCACCTGTAGTAAATTCAGTTAATTGGACATGATTTGTAAAGGCATGCACCTGTCTTTTATAAGGTCCCACAGTTAACAGTTCATGTCAGAGCACAAACCAAGCCATGGAGTCCAAGGAATTGTCTGTAGACCTCCGAGACAGGATTGTATCGAGGCACATATTTCTGCAGCATTGAAGGTCCCAATGAGCACAGTGACCTACATCCTCCATAAATGGAAGAAGTTTGGAACCACCAGGAATCTTCCTACAGCGGACCACCCATCCAAACTGAAGGAATGGGGGGAGAAGAGCTTTAGTCAGGTGGGTGACCAAGAACCCGAAAGGTCACTCTGACAGAGCTCCAGTGTTTCTCTGTGGAGAGAGGAGAACCTTCCAGAAGAACAACTATCTCTGCAGCACTCCACCAATCAGGGCTGTATGGTAGAGTGGCCAGACGGAAGCCACTTCTTAGTAAAAGGCACATGACATTCTGCCTGGAGTTTGCCAAAAGGCACCTGAAGGACTCTCAGACCATGAGAAACAAAATTCTCTGGTCTGATGAAACAAAAATGTAACTCTTTGGCCTGAATCGCAAGTGTCCTGCCTGGAGGAAACCAGACACCGCTCATCAGCTGGCCAATACCATCCTTACAGTGAAGCATGGTGGTGGCAGCATCATGCTGTGGGGATGTTTTTCAGCGGCAGGAACAGGGGGACTAGTCAGGATTGAGGGAAAGATAAATGCAGCAACATGTACAGAGACATCTTTGATAAAAACCTGCTTCAGAGCTGAACCTCAGACTGGGGAGAAGGTTCATCTTGCAGCAGGACAATGACCCTAAGAACACAGCCAATATAAGAAAGAGGTGGCTATGGGACAACTCTGTGAATGTCCTTGAGTGCCCAGCCAGAGCCCAGACTTGAACCCAATTGAACATCTTTGAAGAGATCTGAAAAAGGTCTGTGCACCTACGTTCCTTATCCGAAATGGAGCTGGAGAGGTCCAGCAAAGAAGAATGGGATGATCGCCTCCTTCGAGGCAGTACCGTTTGCCCAGTCTCATACCCAGATTCTCCAAAAGGAGATTCTTCTCAAATGGAACCGGAATCCCGATTCCCTGGAAATCGGATCCGGCTGAGCGAACGGACCAGGGAATCTCTGGTTTGGTGGCTTCGATCACCAATGCTCAGTCAGGGGAAGTCATTTCTTCCAATCTATTGGACGATTGTCACCACGGTTGCCAGTCTATCCGGGTGGGGTTCTCGGCAGATGATCTGCTCAGGGGCTCTGGTCCCTGGAAGAATCCAGGTTACCGATAAATGTATTCGAACTGAGAGCGATCAGACTTTGTCTGATTCACTGGACCGAGCAGCTCCGGGGCAGCCCGGTGCGGATCCAGTCGGACAATGCCACGGCCGTGGCTTACGTCAATCACCAGGGGGGCACCAAGAGTGTCCTGGCGGCCATGGAAGTGGCCAGCATCTTTCGTTGGGCGGAACGATTTGTTCCAGCCCTCTCCGCGGTATTCATTCCGGGGGTGGAGAATTGGCAGGCAGATTTCCTCAGCCGCCAGATTCTGGATCAAGGGGAATGGTCTCTTCATCCAGAGGTATTTCACCAACTGTGCCTTCGTTGGGGCACCCCAGATGTGGATCTGTTGGCATCTCGGCTCAACAGGAAGGTGCAGAGGTTTGTAGCTCGCTCCTGCGATCCTCTAGTGGAGCAGGCAGACGCGCTGGTCGCCCCGTGGGGGCCGTACCAGCTACTGTATGCCTTCCCTCCTCTCAGGTTGCTGCCGAAACTTCTTTGCAGGATAGAGGTGGAGGGAATTCCAGTTATCCTGGTAGCTCCGGACTGGCCTCGTCGGGCCTGGTACGCCGACCTGGTCAGGCTGGTCGCAGACGTTCCTTGGCGACTTCCTCTCAGGGAGGGTCTGCTGTCTCAGGGACCGATCTTCCATCCTGCTTTACGATCGCTGGCTTTAACGGCCTGGCTATTGAGACCCAGGTGCTGAAGGACAAAGGGTTGTCGGCTTCAGTTATTCCTACTCTAATTAAAGCAAGAAAAGCGACTTCCAGAAAAGTCTATCATCGCACATGGAAGTCTTATATCGCGTGGTGTGAATCCCTTGGGTTTCCTTCACGTTCTTACTCGGTGGCCCGAATATTGGCTTTTCTGCAAAAGGGGGTTGAGCAGAAACTGTCCTTGAGCACTATCAAGGGTCAGGTTTCAGCGTTAGCAATCTTCTTTCAGAGGCCTCTGGCTACTCATTTCTTGGTGCGGAGTTTCATCCAGGGGGTGCGGCACCTGGCTCCGCCGGTGCGCACGCCCTTTACCGCCCTGGGATCTTAATTTGGTGTTGTCGGTTCTTCAGAAACCTCGCTTTGAAAATATTAGGGAGATTCCCTTGCTTACTTTATCCCAGAAGGTGGCCTTTTTTGTGGCTATCACTTCTGCACGCAGGGTGTCAGAACTGGCCGCATTGTCCTGTCGTTCCCCATATCTGGTGGTTCATAGGGATAAGGTGGTTCTTCGTCCGAATCCATCCTTCCTTCCTAAGGTGGTTTCAGATTTCCAACTAAATGAAGATATTGTGTTACCTTCCCTATGTCCTAAGCCCAGTCATACTCTGGAATTTGCGTTACACTCCTTGGATGTAGTTCGGGCGATCAGGGTGTACTTGACTACTACGGAATCTTTCCGTAAGACGGATTCACTTTTTGTGATCACGGATGGCCCTAGAAAGGGGTTGCCTGCGTCTGCTGCGACTTTCCCTAGATGGATCAGACAGACGGTGGTACAGGCTTATTCTATTAAGGGTCGGATTCCTCCGTTCCCTGTTAAGGCGCACTCCACTCAGGCGCTTAGTGCTTCCTGGGCCTTCCGCCATCAGGCGTCAGTGGTTCAGGTTTGCAAGGCGGCTACCTGGTCGTCGGTTCATACCTTTACAAAATTTTATAAAGTTGATGTGCTGGCATCGGCGGATGCCTCTTTTGGCCGCAAGGTTCTGCAGGCCGCTGTTTGAGGAGACCGGTGGTCTACCTCGAGGGTTTTTTTCTGTTGGGTTTTCTGTTGAGTCTCATCCTTTTGTTTGATGAGCCTTTAAGACTTCTAGTTGGCACCGGTTGGGCCTTCTGGATTGGATTTTGATTTCCGTTATCCCACCCCTCATTTGTGGCACTGCTTTGGGACGTCCCTACTGATATTAATCAAAGAGGACTGCGTCTGTCAATGAGCGAAAATTGGATTTTTTGTAAGAACTTACCGTAAAATCCTTTTCTCTTAAGCTCATTGACAGACGCAGTACCCGCCCCTCTGTTTATGAGTTGAGTTGGGTTAAATTCTCTGACACTGCTTTGTGACATAACTAACATCCTGTAGCAGGGAGAGAGAGGATATACCCTCTGGGACTGCCCCTAAGGTGTGGCCAGAGCGTTTTTCCTGCCTAGTGTCCTACTCCTGTAGGGGGCAGTATAACCCTACTGATATTAATCAAAGAGGACTACGTCTGTCAATGAGCTTAAGAGAAAAGGATTTTACGGTAAGTTCTTACAAAAAATCCAATTTTATCAATACCTTGGTACATTTTTCTGTGTCTGTTTAGTAAGGCCAACAATCTCCCTGTATCAAACATGAATCATTTCCTTGTTTCTGTTTCTTTTCATCCTCCCTTGTTTAAAATTATAATGCAACATGTATATTAACGAATTGTTCAATTTTTGTTTTTAGAGAATGATGGGAAAGGAGTGCCAGAATTTGATGCTGAAGCTGATTGCACGTATTTCTTTTCTTGGGAGACCAAATACGCTTGTCCTAAGAAGAAAGAGGACCTGTGTCATGTTGAAAGCAAGAAAAAGCACTATAACCTGTTTGATTTAATTCGCACTCCTGGTAAGTATCAACTCTCCTTAGCATCTTTAAAGTAAATCTGCCATAAGATACACACATACTATAGGCTGCCATTGCTGACCTTTTCTTCTAGAAATTTTGGGAACCTCTCAAGTTTCTTTAGCTTTAAAGGACAATATGACATACACAGTAAGGCTTTATTTAGTTGTACATTTGGGAGTGAAGCCCCCCTATAAGAAAAATAAATTGCGAGCAGGCAGGCTTTTATTGCAGAAGAGATATGAGATCTCTCTTCTGCTGTTCGTTATCTCCTCTGGCACTGAAAACAGTATACAGTGCTGGGCCGGTCTCTGATTGCCAGAGTGAAGGCCTCCTGCACATGTGCAGGTGTGACGTCATCCCCCTGGTGTCCAATGAAGAGGCCAGAAGATGATTCTGGCTTAGTACCGTTGGACAGGCAAGTATGGAGCCTTTACTTGTGCTTTAAGAAAAGTCCCTGCCATGTCCAGAACTTTATGGTCACTCATGCCACTTGCTGTATTTATTCCTATGGCTGAAGCCATATTCCATTGCATGGCACTACTATAAGTAGGAGCCAGCCATAAATATGAATGAGGCCACAGAACACATACCCATTTGGCTAAGACTCTTCTTAAAAGGTTGGGTGGGACCAGGCAGGGCAGCACAGTGAAGATGCCTAGAGTGCATCTGTAGATAATGTTTACTACAAGGGTTGAATTGAGAAGCTTTAACGGACATTGCTAAAAGTGATGTCCTTTTTAATACTTTCCAGTGACTGGCTGGAAACAAGTATATAGATAAAAAAAATTTACACTTTACCAGATTGGGTTGAGGAGGGTAGTGTAGGAAAGAGGAAGGGAAACCCAACTGGGAGGAAGGCCTTGATATTCATGTTTTATATGTAGTTTAAAAGTAGCATTATTTCGCTAGCTGCTCCTGCAGAAAATTTGCCATTGAGTCAGGGCAGGAGACCGTTGCATGAAATAGACATTTCAAGCCAGTTCTTGGTAATGAAAATGGTTTGCACTCCAAATGTTACCTCTAGGTAGTAGCAAGACTTGGGAGTGTGTGTGTCATTTTCACTACTGCGAGTCACTCTATACCACAGGTAAGCAACCTTGGCGCTCCAACTGTAGCAGGTTCTGTGAGGCATTGCAAGACTCTGAGAGCCACTGGCTTGACTCGCAGAGGCATGATAGAATTTGTAGTTTCATCATAGTTGGAGTGCCAAAGGTTGTCTACCCCTGGTTTAAAGAATAATTAAAAGCTTAAAAAAAAGTGTTGGATAGAGTGGATTTGGATTAAAACACTTATCAAGTTTTCATTGCTGTCTGTGCCCGTTGGGAGATTCTCCCTCTCTTTTTGTCCCGTTTACCATCTTCACCGAAAGTGAAAGTCAAAGAAAATCCTAGATTTTGGGCTGTCCCCAGAAAAGTAATAGAGGGGAAATCTTCCAATGGGAACACTAGTTATGGAGACCTGGGGGTCCCCAAGAAATTCTCTTAATTTGCAGGGATTTCCTCTCGCTTCCTGCTATAGCTATAGGACAGGAAGTAAGGGAGAATGTCTCCAATGGGACACAGATGGTCAAAAAAAAATCGGACAGGTTATTACTAAGGTTGCATGTATATTGTTTTTTAACCATAGAGTAGGAGTACGGATATATTTGGTCAAGTACTCACCGATACCAAGAACTGATACCTTTGCTGTGCGATTTGAGCCCATACAAAAATAGTGGGCTCAAATCACACTGCAAAGAATCACGTACAATTTAAACAGGAATGAAGAAAAAAAAAAATGTTTTAGTCGCAAGGATTGCATGAGGACACGAGGCCATACAATGTGATTAGAGGAGAAGTGTTTTAACCTCTGGCAACGCGGGGGGTTCTTTACTGTTAGGGCTACAAGACTGTGGAATTCTCTGCCACAAAAGGTAGTTACTGCGGGAAGTATGGCTACTTTCAAAAGACTCTTGGACGTACATCTCAAGGATCAGAACATTCAGGGGTATAAAAAATAATTACGGCCATACACACCTACACAGGTTGAACTGGATGAACTATAGTCTTCAACCTCAACTACTATGTAACTATGAATGCGGTACAATTCCTGTCCGAATTGCATGCGGTTCCCCCCCACCACTCCTGGGTGAACCCAGTGAAGAAAGACAGGGAAACCCCATCTAAGTTGTCTTGGATCTTAATGTACGCTTGATGCACAAGTAACTCCTTTGGGCTAATAAGTGCACTTTTGGATATTAATATACGCCAAGCGCAATTAATTCCATTGTGCTAAGAAGCACAGTTCTTAGCACTTTTGTATATGGTAATGGAGCGCACTCAGCAGTACCCAGTAATACAGATACACAGGCTGTTAGCACATTGGATAATCAATAGAATGTCCTGCCTAAAGTATTGAGCTGCGTTTTATTTATGGGACAACACAGAGATAACAGCAGGAAGTAATGGCTATACAACATCAGTTCCAAATGTACAGTCACATGACATAAGTTACATAGAATCAGCCAATGACACACCTGTATACATTCGAATATACAATAGTGAGGGGGGGGGGGAGTACACGATCGTGAACAAGCAGAACAGCGTGCACGGCTTCCTGCCGTTGGTGTGTTAAAATCTGCCCATGTAATTAAAAATGAATTTGCGCCTAACACTACACAATTAAACCAGCGTGTAGAACCGTGAACGCTGCTCTGATCAAACTCGTGCATGCATTCCCGCCACTACTACTGGCGTTAATCCCACTCAGCAAGGCTCAGAGTACAATGCCTAATAGGAGTATACTACTGTTCCCATAGACATGAGGCTATCTGCAGGGAAAGAGCCATGCTGTTTCCACTATGGTGATCAGGCACAGTAGAAAGACATAAGCATGTATCCCTTTATAAAAGCAGATAGATATTAAAATGATATTGACTTCACAGAGCGAACAAATCTGAACATTATACAGGGGCCCTTGCTGGTGGTTATATCCTTGCTGCTTGATTCTTGAACTCCGCACTGCAATACACATAGATCTTTACTGGCAAGCAGACGCATGCATGGAGTGTTCGTCACTGCCAGTAGTCTTTTCTGAATGCCGGTTCGCCCGTACACGCTCTAATGAGCGTATTGCAAGCAAACTGACAAGACGAGCCAAAATGAGAAGCTAAATAAAACACATCCTGAAAAATGTCCACACTAGTCCTAATAGAATTTCCTCACCAAAGTGCAGCAATGAGCATACTGTTTATTAAAAAAAAAGGTTATAACCACTCGCATTCTAAAAGTACATATCTGTAATATGTCAAATCCAAATCTGCACGATCATTGTCCCTGTCACGGCTGCTTGCTCGAGGAGATGTATAGAAGGTTCGCCCCCTAAGCTGACATCCCTTCCACTATCACTATACTCATGTGTGCCTGTAGTTCTATTGTAAGCCAGATGTTGCATTGCAAAAACTCAAAAACTACAGAATTTTTGAATATTCTTTACTGAAACGAGGAAAGTTGAAATTTTGGTTGACAATAACTTTGCAATGAACATTGTCTTGTTTATGGGTATTTGGTTTGACTGAATCTTTTTTAAACATTAAAAAAAATATATATATTTTAAAATATATTTTATTCAGTATATGGTGATAAAAAATGGTCACTGAATAGCTAAATGAAATAAAACAACTTGTACACTGTAGAGAATTAAATGTAAATGTGGGTGGCGAGAATGTCATTTTGAAAAGCAAAGACATCTATGCAGGTTTCTTTGTTCTTGTATAACAGTGCTGATCCACAGAGCACTTTGCACATATTTCTCCACTTGCATAAGTCTGTTGTCGAAACTGGTCAAATGTTACATAATCCCTTTTTTAAAGCGGCTCCCTGTTGAGTACTCTACCTTGAAGCACACAGGGGGTGGTAACGACATTAGTGTACATATCAGAGCTGCTTGTCAGGATAACTGTATCCAATGCTGCAATTGCTCTTAATCTGCAAGCGAAGCTGAGGAGATTGTAACAAGCTTTACCAGTGAGAAATTCATTTGGAATGTGTGCACGTGTGGCCAAAAATTTTGAGAATGACACAAATATTATTTTCACAAACTTTCAAACTTTGCTGCTTTAGTGTTTCTAGATTTTTTTTTTTGTCAGATGTTGCTATACTATAATGAAGTAGAATTGCAAGGATTTCTTAGGTGTCAAAGGCTTTTATTGTTCTTTATTAATACCTCTGCAGTTCACCCTGGCATGCTGTCAGTCAACTTCTGGGCCACATTCTGATTTGATGGCAGCCCATTCTTGCATAATCACGGCTTGGGGGTTTTTTTTTTTCACCTGCCTCTTGAGGAATGACCACAAGTTCTCTATGGGATTAAGGTCTTGGGAGTTTCCTAGTCATGGACCGAAAATGTCATGTTTTGTTCCCCAAGTCACTTAGTTATTACTTTTTCCTCATGGCAAGGTTCTCTATCAGGCTGGAAAAGTCATTGTTCCTCACCAATTTGTTCTTGGATGGTTGGGAGAAGTTGCTTTCGGAGGATGTTTTTGTAGCATTCTTTATTCATAGCTGTGTTAAGCAAAATTGTGAGTGAGCCCACTCCCTTGGCTGAGACACAACCCCACACATGAATAGTCTCAGGATGCTTTACTGTTGGCATGACACAGGACTTCTTCTCCAGACAAGTTTTTTTTCTGGCTACCTCAAACAATCAGAAAGGCGATTCATCAGGGAAAAATACTTTACCCCAGTCCTCAGTCCAATCTCTGTACTGTTTGCAGAATATCAGTCTGTCCCTGATGTTTTTTCTGGAGAGAAGTGGCTTCTTTGCTGCCCTCCTTGACACCAGGCCATCCTCCAAAAGTCTTGGCCTCACATTGCATGCAGATGCACTCACACCTGCCTGCTGCCATTCCTGAGCAAGCTTTGCACTGGTGGTGCCCCGATCCTGCAGCTGAAACAACTGTAGGAGACGGTCCTGGCACTTCCTGGACGTTCCTGGGTGCCCTGAAGCCTTTACAAATGCAGTGGACATGTGGAAATGTTTTTTTTTTTTATGGGATTAAGTTCATTTTCATGGCAAAATAGGACTTTGCAATTAATTGCAATTAATCTGATAATTCTTCATAACATTCTGGAGTATATGACAATTGCCACTCATAAAAAACTGAGGCTGCAGGCTTTGTGAAAATTATCTGTGTCATTCTCAAAAATATTGGCCATGGTTGTAGTTCCCAATAAAAGTGCTGTATATGCTTGTAAAAAATAAATAAATAAATGAAAGTGCTGCTAAAGTCTGCATTTTTTTTTTATTATCTTAAAGTGGTTCTCAACTCCTGTCTTCAGGACCCATTAACAGGCCAGGTTTGCAAGATAACTGAAATAGATTACAGCTGAGATCATTTGCTGCTCAGCGATTGCAGTATTCTAGTCTGCATCTCCCGAAGGTAATAGTTAAAATCTGGCCTGTTAGTGGATCCTGAGGGCAGGAGTTGAGAACCACTATTGTAAAGGCTCAAGGTTTTTTACCTTTTATTCATGAAGGTAAAAAATCTTCTGTGTTCAGCAGCCCCCCCCCCCCTTTAATTTCACCTGAGCCCAATCTTCCTCCAGCGAAGTGCACAGGAACCTGGGAGCCATTGGCCACCGCTGCTGTCAGTCACAGCCAGTGAGCCAAAGAGAGAGCGGGGTTGGGGCCGAGCCACGCTCCATGTGTGAATGTGCACGTAGAACAGCGGCTCAGAAGCAAGTCTGCTCAGGTGCCCCCAAAGCAAGCTGCTTGCCATGAGGCCACTCGGTAGGAGCATGCTTTAAAATTGCGCACGCTAATGGAATGGCGACAAACTACGGTACTTAAAAATCTCCCTAGGTGTTGCTTCTAAAATTTTTACAGGTTACCTATTTAGAGTTACAGAGAAGGTCCTGTACTAGAATTATTGCGCTCTCGCTCGATCGATCATGGCGATACCTTAAATGTGTGGTTTGAGCAAAGTTTACACATGTGGGCGTGACTTGCGTATGCGTTCGCTTTTGCACATGAGCTCTGAGGGACGGGGAATGTAAACATCCCTTGTAATAGAAATACGCATGACAGGTCCTCTTTAATGAAAGATCTGGGGTCAAAAAGACCTCAGATCTCTCATGTACAGTTGAAAGCAAAAAAAAAAAAAAATGTCAGGAGGGAGAGTCCCAGACGGCCGATGGACATCGCTGGACAGAGAGGGGGCACAGGTAAGTATAAGGGTCCTTTCACATGGGAGGTCCGTATGTCTGTTTTTCATCCCATCCATTTGCGGATGAAAAACTGACATAATGTATGTCTATGGGATTGAGAATGTCAGCGGATGACCATTCGCTGACATCCGTTTTGCGTCCATTCCGTTCAGTTCCCGTTTTTGAGACGGAAGAGAACCCTATTTTTTTCCGTTTAAAAAAACGGAACAGGCGCAAAAACGGATGTCAGCGGTGTCATCCGCCGATATCCGCAATCCCATAGACATACATTCTGTCCGTTTTTGATCCGCAAACGGATGGGATGATATGCGGACATACGGAACGGACCCTCCAAAAGTGCATCCGTGTCCATTTAAAAAAAAAAAAAAGGGACCGCCCAACGTACATATACTGTGACAGGGCGGCCCTTAAGCGCAAAATCACGTAACTGTGCGTGATTTCTTCTTCCTGTTTGGACACAGCGAGAGCCAATCAACAGGTTCGGCGGACCCGATGTTCACCAGGCACCTGGCAATCGTTCAGAGAGAGGCAGAACGGCGTCACTTGTCCCCAGAAAGTGACACTTGGTGTCAGATTTGGCCGCCGCGATATCGCAGTCCTGCTGAAAATCGCTGATTGCTGCCATTACTAGTAAAAAAAAAAAATATAAAAAATAAAGTCCATAAATCTATCAAATAGTTTGTAGACGCTATAACTTCTGCACAAACCAACATACATATTGGCCTAAATTGGTAAAGAAATTAGTTTTTCTCTTACGTCCTCCGACAGTCGCCGCCTCTTCATATTCGTCACATATGGGGGTATTAGACTTTGCTCCGAAGGAGTAGCTAGGCAACAGAATATGTTAACAATAAAGCTTTAACATATCCCACCCTCAAGGGGTGGTCCCCTCAGTCAATACCCTCCTACTTCCTGTAACCATATCTCAGTTTTAATGTCTAGCTTGTCAGGAGTGGCTGGCTCTCTCTGTGCTGGGACTTTTTGTCCCAGACTCTTTCTTCTTTTTGATATTTTGTTTGAGTTTTCTCTCTACCTTTACTTAGCTGTTATTTTTGTCAGCATTAGTTAGTTCTTCGGACGAAGAGGATCATGCGGACTGGGTCTCGGGCTGATCCCCCTGGTCGCAGGTCGTGGGTCAGTGGCTTCCCAGTCTGCCATCGAGCGTTCAGCCAGGTAACGCTCCTGGCACGGTGAACGACCCATCCCTGTTCGGTGCAGGGATGATTGGTGAGGTGGCTACCTCACCGGACGCTGTGCGGTTTCTGAACCGCCATTGTGTGCGTCTTGAGTAGCGACTCTCCCTGTCTCATGTGCAGCGGCTTGTTCGCCTGTGCGGGTTCCCCACGCCATGTGAGGTAAGTGTATCTATGTGGGGACCTGTCTGTCTGGGGGGGTCTCAGTCTGGGACTGTGTAACCTGCCTTTAATCACACTGCTTGTCTCCCTATCTCTCGGCTGCATGCTGTGGGCTGCAAGGGGGGGGGGGAGCTGTATGACACTGAGTATGTCAGGCTGGGCAGTGTGAGGAGCTGTGTGCTGTGGGGCATGTTTTTAATGGCATGTTGGGGCATATACAGCGATCGCTGCGGCGATCTAACATGTATCCATACTATGGGATGATATTGTGTGTGATTTTATGCACTGTGGAGCGGCGATTTCGGCGCCAAACGGCGCCATTTTACCGGCGCCCGCTCCGGCCGCATGGTTTACATGCACGGCGGCCATTTTCTTGTAGCCTCCATAGGCTTACATAGAGCGCCCTGGCAGCATCACTTCCTCTCTCCTGGAAGCACCGATCGAGGCAGCAGCAACAGCGGTGTCTCCTCAGGTTTTATCCTTCTATTCCTGTGTTCCATTGCCTGTATTCAGTCTGTATATTCCCTGTGGGGGTCTCATTGTGCCTGAGTGTGGTGCGGTGGGCTGCGCTTGCCGCGCTTGCTGTAAGGGGGCAGTTAACCCTTGGTTGTCTGGCATACAGGGGCAATGGATTCTCAGGAGGGCAAATTTCCCACAGTCTTGGTGGAAAGCCAGGGGACCGCTGTTTCCCCCCCAGGGGGGGATTTGGCCACTATTGTGGCTGGCCTTGCTGCACAGGTGCAAATGCTGGTGGCTGCTCAATCTACTAAACGGCCCAGAGTTGCTCTGTCCTCTGATTCTGAGGGTGAAGGTGATGGGGCTGTTCTGGCGGGGACCCCCCTATCGGGGTCCCGCTCCTCTCTGGATCTAGTGGGGTCTGAGGTAGAGGCTGAAGTTGAGGGGGTTGATAATTCTCCCCCTGGCTCGCCTGAAGAGCTTGCAATCATGGATGAGTTGATTGCTTCCATTAAGCAGACGCTGCGTTTGCAGGACGAGGTGTGTCCCCCAGCTGCCTTGGCGGCTTATGGGACGCAGAGAAAACGCAGGACGCCGCAGGTCTTTCCCTGCAATGCTGATTTTCAGCGCGCTGTTAAGGACCAATGGCGCGATTTGCGCAAGCCTTTTGCGGTACCAAGTAAATTTAAGCTGCGTTATCCTTTCTCGCCTGCCACTGATGAACGGTGGTGTGTGCCTCCGCCAGTAGATCATGCTATTGCGGTTTTGAACAAAGCCACTGCGATCCCTGCAGAGGGATCCCCTATTTTCCGTGATGCCACGGATAGGAGACTGGAGTCTCTTGCCCGTCATACTTATTCTGTTACGGGTTCTATGCTTAAGGCTCTGTTTGCTTCTCTCATGGCGGCCCAGGCGATCGCAAGTTGGACGCAGATGCTTAGGCGCGTCCTAGTGGCCGATTCGGCCTCAGCGGCGACCCTGGATATGGTGGATCAGATCCACCAGGGTGTCATGTATCTGTGTGATGCGGACCTGGACCTGATTCCGTTGGCCGCGCGTGTGCACAGCGTGGCGGTGTTGTCTCGCCGCCTGGTTTGGTTGAAATGTTGGTCGGTGGACCAATCTTCACGTAAAACCTTAGCCAATCTGCCTTATGATGGGTCTCGCCTTTTTGGGGAGTCCCTGGATGTGTTGATTAAGGGGATTACTGGGGGTAAGAGCACTCTCTTGCCCCATTTCCCCAAGGCTAAGGGGGCTTCTGGGAAGAAGCATGCTAATTTTCGGCCCCCTCAGGGGTCCTTTCGTGCCTTTCGGCCGCACTTCAAGGGCAAACCGTTCAAGGGCCAGGGCTCTCAGAAGAAGCCCTGGTCTGGAAAACAGAAGTCCGGCCAATCCGGACCTGCGGCCCATAACAGTTCGGCCTGAAGGGGCGCCCTCACCCAGTTTTGGGGTGGGGGGACGCTTGCTCGGTTTTCTTCAGCCCTGGTTGGCCCGTGTGCGGGACAGATGGGTTCTGGAAATCGTTCGATCTGGTTACAAGATCGAGTTTCTCTCTCGGCCAGAGAGCAGATTTTTTCCCTCAAATCTACAACTGTCTCCAGAGCGCCTGCGGGATCTGCACCTGGCGGTGCGGGACCTGAGGGCTCAGGGAGTGGTGGTTCCGGTGCCTCATCGGGACAGATTTCGGGGGTTTTATTCCAATCTGTTCACTGTGCCCAGAAAGGAGGGCAAGGTTCGTCCAATTCTGGACTTGAAAGCTCTGAACCGCTCTGTGCGGGTTCGCAAGTTCCGCATGGAATCCCTGCGCTCGGTGGTGGCTGCCCTGGTTCCGGGGGAATTCATGGCCTCCATCGATTTGAAGGATGCGTATCTTCACATCCCCATATTCGAGGGTCATCAGAGATACCTTCGATTTGCCATTGCGGAGGATCACTACCAGTTCGTGGCGTTGCCCTTTGGGCTCGCCTCGGCTCCGCGGGTCTTCACCAAGGTGCTTGCACCGGTTCTGGCATTATTGAGAGCCCAGGGCATTTCTGTCCTGGGGTATCTGGACGACATTCTGATTCGGTCTGCGACCAGTCAGGGTCTGGAGAAGGACCTGTCTGTCACGATGCAAACTCTGCAGGAGTTCGGTTGGACGATAAATGTTCCAAAGTCGACTCTGAGTCCGTCGGTTCGTCTTCCCTATCTGGGAATGATACTGGACTCGGTGCAGGCGAAGGTCTTCCTGCCGGAAGACAAACTCAGGACTCTTCAGGAGGAAGTCAGGTCCCTCAGGGACGTTCCGAACTCGTCTCTGCGGACGTGTATGAGATGTCTGGGATTGATGGTCTCGGCTTTCGAGGCGATTCCTTTCGCGCAGTTTCACACGCGGGGTCTCCAGGCGGAGATCTTGTCCAAGTGGGACGGGCGACCTCAATCTCTGGATCTTCAGATCTCGTTGAGTCATCGCACCAGGGAAAACCTCCTGTGGTGGCTCCAGTCCCCGTTGGTGTCCGGGGGCAAGTCGTTTCGTCCGATCTCGTGGACGATAATCACCACGGATGCCAGCCTGTCGGGCTGGGGTGGTGTTCTGGGCGTTCTGTCCGCCCAGGGGACCTGGTCGGAGGGGGAGTCTTCCCTCCCGATCAACATTCTGGAATTGCGTGCGATAAGGCTCTGTCTTCATCGCTGGACGGACCGGCTGCAGGGCTGCCCGGTTCGGGTGCAGACGGACAATGCCACGGCGGTGGCCTACATAAACCACCAAGGGGGCACCAGGAGTGCCCGAGCGGCTCGAGAAGTGGCCGACATTCTGTCTTGGGCCGAGACTCATGTCCCGGCGATAACGGCGGTTCACATTCCGGGAGTGGAGAACTGGCAGGCGGACTATCTGAGTCGCCAGACCCTGGATCAGGGGGAATGGTCTCTCCACCCGGCTGTCTTCCAGATGTTGTGCGCGAAGTGGGGTCTTCCAGATGTGGACCTGTTCGCGTCTCGCCTCAACTACAAGGTGAAGAGGTTCGTGGCAAGGACGCGCGACCCTCGGGCGGACGCGTCGGACGCGTTAGTGGCCCCGTGGCATCAGTACAGGCTGATGTACGCGTTTCCACCGATTCAGTTGCTGTCCCGGTTCCTTCGCAGGTTACACTCGGAACGCAGCACGGTGATTCTTGTGGCACCGGACTGGCCTCGCCGGTCCTGGTACGCAGACCTCGTGAATCTGGCGGTCGACGCCCCCTGGCGTCTGCCTCTTCGGGACGATCTACTGTCTCAAGGACCGATTTACCATCCTGCTTTACAGTCGCTGGCTTTGACGGCCTGGCTGTTGAGACCGAGGTCCTGAAGGAGAAGGGTCTCTCTCCAGAGGTTGTTCATACCTTGATCAACGCGAGGAAGTCTTCCTCGGGAAAGGTTTATTACCGTACTTGGAAGGCCTATTTTGCCTGGTGTGAGTCCAGGGGGTTTTCACCCCGCACGTACTCGGTTTCCCGTGTGCTGTCTTTCCTTCAGACGGGTGTCGATCAGCGTTTGGCGCTGGCTACGATAAAGGGTCAGGTGTCTGCGCTGGCCGTTCTGTTTCAACGTCCCGTAGCTTCCAACTCCTTGGTTGGCACTTTTATTCAGGGTGTGCGGCATCTGGTTCCTCCTAGGAGGGATCCCTTGCCCCCTTGGGACTTGAATCTAGTCCTGTCTGTGTTACAACGTGCTCCTTTTGAACAGATCAGGGAGATCTCGTTGTCTATGTTGTCCAAAAAGGTCGCCTTTTTGGTGGCGATCACTTCGGCTCGCAGAGTGTCGGAACTGGCGGCTTTGTCCTGCAAGTCTCCGTACCTGGTTGTTCATTTGGATAAGGTGGTCTTGCGACCTAATCCTTCTTTTCTGCCGAAACGAGTTTCGGAATTCCATCTTAACGAGGATATTGTTTTGCCTTCGTTGTGCACGAAGCCTAAACATCCTAAGGAGGTGAGATTGCATTCTCTGGATGTTGTTCGAGCGATTAGGGTTTACCTTAAATCGACTGAGTCTTTTCGAAAGACGGACTCCTTGTTTGTTCTTCCAGAGGGTCCTCGGAAGGGCATGGCGGCTTCCGCCTCTACCATTGCCAAATGGATCAGGCAGACCATTGAACAGGCTTATGCCTTGCAGGGGAAGGTTCCCCCTGTGCCTGTAAAGGCGCACTCTACTAGATCTCTGAGTACGTCTTGGGCCTGTCGTCATGGGGCTTCTGTAGCCCAGGTGTGTAAGGCGGCGACTTGGTCGACCGTGCACACTTTCACAAAATTCTACAAAGTAGATGTTCAAGCATCGGCGGATGCTTCCTTTGGCCGCAAGGTTCTTAGTGCGGCTGTTCCCTAGGGTCCCTTGTTGGGGACTCCTGGCTGTTGGGATAAGTTTTGTATCCCCTGGTTTTTTGTCTTTTCCTGGGTTGTTGCTCCTGTTGAGCACTTATTTTAGCTGTTGCCCAGCTGGTTTCCTTCCTTTGGTAAGGTTCCTTTCTTTGATGTGGAGACTGCGTTGCCTTTCGGCGCGGATGCGTTTCCCACCCCTCATGTTTGCACTGCTTTGGGACGTCCCCATATGTGACGAATATGAAGAGGCGGCGACTGTCGGAGGACGTAAGAGAAAACGGAATTTTTGTAAAATCTTACCTGTAAAATTCCTTTCTCTGAGTCCTCCGACAGTCGCCGCCCCCGCCCCTCTTTTGGGGTTTGAATGTATACTCTACTGCTATTCCACTAAAACTGAGATATGGTTACAGGAAGTAGGAGGGTATTGACTGAGGGGACCACCCCTTGAGGGTGGGATATGTTAAAGCTTTATTGTTAACATATTCTGTTGCCTAGCTACTCCTTCGGAGCAAAGTCTAATACCCCCATATGTGACGAATATGAAGAGGCGGCGACTGTCGGAGGACTCAGAGAAAGGAATTTTACAGGTAAGATTTTACAAAAATTCCGTTTTTTTTTTTTTACATTTTTGTATGGGATAGGTTTTATAGCAGAAATAAAAAATATATATATATTTTTTTCAAAATCGTTGGCCTTTTTTTTTTGTTTAGTGCAAAAAAAAAAAAAAAAAAATGCAGAGGTGATCAAATACCACCCAAAGAAAGCTCTATTTGTGAGAAAAAAGAACATGAATTTTTTTTTTTGAGTATAGCGTTGCACGACCATGTACTTGTCAGATAAACTAACGCAGTGCCGTATTGCAAAAAATGGCCTGCTCAGGAAAAGGGTAAAACCTTCCAGAGCTGAAGTGGTTAATCTACATGTAATATCCCACCCCCATTGTGTTTAGCTGGTTAGTGGGCATAGAGGAGGGAGGGAGGGAGTGGGCTCTCCTTTACCGATGCGTATATGCCCACATGTTTGACTCTATAGTCGCATGGGCTGCTCAGATGTAATGGGGAGGAAATGCTCAGAATAGAAACTCACTGAAAACTGAGCATGTGCAGAGTTAACACCACAGCTGCAAAATCCCTAGCTGAATTGGGAACCTGGACAGAAGGGGAAGATAGTAGCAGGATCAACCAGTTTTTGTTGTGCAGAATACAGAAAACGAATCCCATAGTGACTGAGTATTAACAGCATGTAATACACCATTTATTGAAAATAATTTTTATAATGTGGGTTAGTGACACTTTAAAGTGTTCACAACCGTAAAGTCTGTATATGCAGTAAAGCATGCTTGTTATATTCACTGTGGATCCTAAGAGGTTAATCCTCTGCATTGTGTAAAAAAGGCTGTTTGATCCGGTTTTCTCTGGTCCTCCCCTTCTTCCACAGTCCCCAAACCATCTGCTGATAGAGCAGAGGCTAGAGGACAAGCTGCATATGCTCAGTTTGGTGTGTATTGCGAGAGCATTTTTTTTTTTTTGGGAGAGTGCGTGTGATCAACACAGGGCCAATGCACACTGTCCAGACAGAGGGTCAGGGGTCCTGCAGCCTGATAGGACAGTTGGAGCAGAATACAAACTCCTCCTACAAGCTTTAACCAGACACTGATAAAAGTCACAAGACTGCTGTATACTGCTGATGAGAAAAGATATTTAGCAGTTTGTTTAATAAAAGAATTGCATTTCCATGTTCTGTGTACTGTGGGAGACCAGATATAGTGAATACAGGCTCCTGGGTTTAGTAATACTTTGATAACAAACAGGCATGTACAATGTCATTCACCTTGCTGTTGTTTTTACAGGACTAACACTGATATAATTAGAATGTTTACACTGCAGATAACACACTACGTTTCCTTTAATTTGCGAACTTTCAGAGTCCAGCACAGCTCAGAATTGGGAGGCTTTGAACACAATCCCTGATGACAAGAGTCGTTTCTATATTAATGTGTGCCATGAGATCCTACAGAGAGGAGGTGCTGCGGGCTGTGACGAGGATGCTGCCATTTGTGCAGTGGGTAAGAATTGGGGATTGGAATACTATATGCCAGCTATGTTTTTATTTTTTGGGGGGTATTCTACTTTTATTTCTTATTATTTTCTTTCAGATTCCGGCAAACAGAAAAATTTAGGGAAGTTTTTGTCCCCTCCAAGGTTGGTTGGCGATCACATTGTACTTGAGTACACGGAGGGTTCAGAGTGTGCGGAGAAAAAGCGAATTCAAACCAACATCACGCTGATATGCAGTCCAGGTATCTCTTATCTTCTGTACCTAATTCTATCTCATTATTACAGAACTAGTAAATGTTAAAGGGAAAGTTAAGTCTGACAAGTTCTGTATTTTTAGATCTATGTGTAAAATCATTAACATTGATAGAAATAAGCTTATCTACCGTATATCTATCAGTGTTTTAGCAACCTTTTTTTTTTTTTTTTTTTTTCAATAGTTTGAGATTTATTTTATTGGCAAACAGACAGCCATATTTGTTTGCAGTTATACCGTGGTTGTATTTTGCTGCTTCTTCTCAACATTTTTCTTCTTATGCACAACCAGGGTGGATTTGATTTAAATCAACTCGATTTAAATAATCATTCTTAAAGAGCAACTGTCATCTCTGTCCCGCAGCGACTCCTCTGACCTACTGTTGACTCACCGACAGTCCAATTCACTTTAATGGGATGGCTGGTGATGCGGCAGTGACACAACAAGCTGAGGGACATGGTGGCAGCAGGTGAGTGGATGCCTGCTAACAGGCGCTGCCATTATGAATCTGAAATGACAGGTGCTCTTTAAAAGTAACGCCTTATTCTTGCTGGTACAATAGAGAAAAAGAAAGGGGGGGGGGGGAGGCTATAGGGACTTTACCTCTATAGTGTTCCCTCTACCCTTCTCTGAGCTTACCCAGTCAAAATCTATTCTTGCTGGTAGTTAGAATATTTAATTTTTGCAAACAAAATGAAGGTTTCCTATTTGGAATAATAAACTGTCAGGTTAATAAAACAGCGATATCAGAACCGATTCAATCATAGTTTGTAGTATACATAGATTTACAAAACAATTGGATAAATATTCCTGAACTTTATTTCATCCCATGGTTACTATATAATTGTGTGAATGCATCAATGCAGTGCATGTTATCTTAGCTTGCAGGCCTTGGATTCACTGAATGAGTTTATCAAAAATGTAAATATTGCAGAATACACCGCCTCATGCTACATAACCAAGCTCCATTTCATGCTGAATAAACTAAAATATTAATGTATCTTAAATCAAAAGTATATTTGGATGGTTTTGTGGGCTCGGTTCACACTTATGCGATGCGGGAAGGCTGCGAATTCGCAGCCTGTTCCCGCATCGCAAACGCACCCCCGGCAGTTCACACTGCCATATGCGATACGCTGGGGGTGTCAATGTAATGTTAACGACACCCCCAGTTTGATCGCATATGGCAGTGCGATCTTAGACTTCGCACAGGATCGGATCGCACAAGTGTGAACCACTGTGCAATCCGATCCTGATGCAAGTCAAAAAAAGGGTCATGTGCGAGTTTACTGCGGGTGCAGTGCGAATTTAGCCATACAAAGTGCTGAATTCGCACCGCACACCCGATCGCATGTAATGAAGGAGCCGTGCGCTCCGATATTACATGCGATCGCCGCAGCCGCACATGTGAACCGGCACTCACTCCAAAAGCATTTTATTAAAATAAAAATAAAAAAAATTTTTTTTTAGTGTCCACTTGATTTAAAAAAAAAAAAAAAAAAAAAAAAAAAAAATTATTTTTTATTCACCCTGGCATGAGGTCTATAGCAGAAAAATTGCTCTAATGTTACGCCTCCATGTGCACGACCACATAGGCTAACATTGAGGTGCTTTTACAAGTTTAAAGTGGTTGTAAACCACTAAAATATTTTTTTTCCCTGTACCTTGCAAGGTAATGTCATAATGTGCTATTATGCATCTCATACTAGCACATTATGTTACAACTTACCTTATAACTAAGCATTCCAGTGCCAAGATGTCAGAGCTGCAGGTGCTCCCATCTTCACCCATCTTGCTTCTGGGTTTGTGGACTCCAGCTCTGTGACCGGCTGGAGCTGCAATGACGTCATTCCCATGCATGTGCACGGAAGCCACCATTTACGGCACAGGGCTCTTCAGTCATTTTTTCATCTTTCCAGCTATCAAATCCTCTGCCCTTGTTGTTTTAACTTTGTATAGTAAAACATTTTTTTTCTGCCAGTAAATACCTTATACAGCCCACTTCCTCTTTCTTGTCTGGTAACTTGCCTAGGCTAATGACATCATGCACAGCTCTCTCTTTCCCTCTCTCACTCTCGTGAGAGTTTTCCAGCAAGGGAGGAGGGGTGAGTCCTAGGAGAGCCAAGGAGAGCTGCAGAGCTGGAGGGTCCTGGATGAGGGCTGAGATAACATGAAACTGCAGAGATTAGGTGTATTCATCGAGAGAGGCGAAATATGCAGGCAAGCAGTAGTGTGTGTGTGTGCATATCTATATCTATCTATCCATCTATATATATATATATATATATATATATATATATATATATATATATATACACACATATATTGTAAATCCAGGAAGTGAACAGGCCACAGCTTCAGCTACACCACAGTTAAAATGGCTGCAGCCAGACTTAGTGGAGAGAGAATTCTGTAGCATATTTGGCAAGTACAGAATCACAGTATATATAAAATAATCTGCAAATATGGTTGGAGGGAAGCTTCAGAATGGCAAAGATGTTTTTATTACAAATTATGTGAGCAGACTGCAGTTCCATTTTAAGTTAAAGTGGTACTTAACACGCACTGTTTAATTAATATTGTCTTTTTCTATTCCTGTATGTGGATGATAGCACTGTAATTATTTCTAAAAAATCCCAACTCTTTCCCAGCCTGTCTGCAGGGAAACGTAAGCAGGAGGAGCTTCTAGTCCTCTGCTGTTGGTCACATGTTCAAAAAAAAAAACCCCTCAAAAACAGCCTTTTGAATCAGTTAATTTTGATTAAGTTTTATTTATAGTCTTTTGACTAAAATGCCGTTTTTAGTTTGTCTCATTTTAGTTGACTAAAAACTCCAGTACATTTTAGTCAAAATAATTTTAGTCAACTAAAATCTAATGTGTTCAGTTTAATTGTAATGCATTATTTGAGCATTTCTATAGAATTTCCAAACTCCTAATATACCCTTGGAGTAAAAAAATCTAGTATGTGATTATTTATGGTATTAACCACTTAAGCCCCAGAAGATTTTACCCCCATTCCGACCAGGGGGTATTTTGCGATTCGGCACTGCGTGACTTTAACGGACAATTGCGCGGTCGTGCGACGCTGTACCTAAACAAATTTGGCGTCCTTTTTTTCCCCACAAACAGAGCTTTCTTTTGGTGGTATTTGATCACCTGTGCGATTTTTTGATCACGCGCTATAAACAAAAAAATAGCGTCAATTTTGCAAAAATAGCAATATTTTTCACATTTTTTTATATGAAATTTCCCCCCCAAAAAAAATGTAAAAATCAAAATTTTTTAACATTTTCGGCCAATTTGTTTTATGCTACCTATGTTTGGTAAAAAAAATTGCAAAAAGCGTATTTTGATTGGTTTGCGCAAAAGTTATCGCGTTTACTAACAAAGGGAAAGATTTTTGTCATTTTTGTTGTTTTTTTTTTAAACGCGTAATGGCGGCGATCTGCGATTTTTTTTTTTTTTGCGGTACTGCGACATTGGGGCGGACAGATCGGACCCTTGACTGACATTTGTGACACTTTTGGGGTTACCAGTGACATTTCTACAGTAATCAGTGCTATATATATGCACTGTTACTGTAAAAATACACTGGTAGTGAAGGGGTTAACTTTATTTGGGAGGGAGGGGCTGTGTGTATCCCTAGGGGCGTGCTTTCTACTGTGATTGGCTGTGGCTTGAGCTGTAAGGACACTGATCAACAGATCTACATACTAGATCCGTGTGATCAGTGTCTTTACAGCGAGGAGAATGACAGGTGGCTTGTTTACACAAGCTGCCTGACATTCTCCCTCTCCCCCGCCGATCGCCGAGTGACCGGCGGACATCGGGTCTGTGACCACGCGGGAGCGCGCCTCCGGCGGCGCGCGCTCGCTCCCTAGACCCTCACAAGGTAGTGACGTAGCCCTACGTCACTTTGCCTGTGAGGGGCTGACTGCCGACGTAGATCGGCGTTAGGCAGTCGGCAAGTGGTTAAGGTTTGAACAAACTCACAGATACAAATTTAGCCACACTGGATGGTCTGAGCAGGCCTGCACAGTGCTATGGGTGGTAGTCCGAGGAGTCATACAGTGCTCTGGATGGTGGTCTGTGGAGGCCTGTAATGCTGCACAGTGCTCTGGACGGTGGTCTGAGGACTGTAATGCTGCACAGTGCTCTGGATGTTGGGCTGAGGAGGCCTGTAATGCTGCACAGTGCTCTGGATGGTGGTCTGAGGAGGCCTGTAATGCTGCACAGTGCTCTGGATGGTGGTCTGAGGAGGCCTGTAATGCTGCACAGTGCTCTGGACGGTGGTCTGAGAAGGCCTGTAATACTGCAGATGGTGGTCTCAGGTCTGAGGCATGGCCTGTAATGCACAGTGCCCTGGATGCCACTGCCATTGGTCAGATAATGTCTGTAATAATGCACTGGGATCTGGGGGGGAGGCCTCAGGCCTGCTGTAATGGTAATGTACACTAGTACTACACACTCAGTCTGTTCTCTGCTCTGGATGGGTGCGGTCGTCTCGTGAGTCGGGAGTGAGACAGTCCCGTCTGGACTTGGGGGGGGGGGCCTGCCTGTTATGAACAGTGCTGCTCTGGTCTCTGGGAGTCGTCACGGATGGTGCACGCGGTCGCTTCAAATCGCTTGCTTGCTGGGAGCAAAAGCAGGCGGAGCTCCGTGAAAAACGGAAGTTAGTTCACAATGGTAAACATCTCTGCCTCACCTTTTTGTCCACAGATTTTATTTTCGTCAGTGGAGGAAAATGTGCTGTACTTTTCGGTTTTCTTTTTCATCACTGTCGCTGAAGAAAACTTTGATGAAACAGTTTTTGTTGACTAAATTAACACAGAGTAAAAATAAATAATATCAGTAAACGGTTTTAAATTGGCATACAAATATATATACTTTGAAATGAAATCTTTATTATTTTGTGGAAATGATATGGTGTGGGTGGATTTGTCTCAGTCACAGGCTAGGTCAAGCCCCTCCAGCCTGTGTCTTTAGCATAAGAGGGAGGTATCCCACCCCCATTGTGCTTAGCTGGTTAGTGGGCATGGAGGAGGAGGAGGAAGGGAGTGGGCTGTCATTTACCACGTGTGACTCTATAGTCACATGGGCTGCTCAGATATGATAGGGAGGAAATGCTCAGCATAGAAACTCACTGAAAACTGAGCATGTGTAGAGTTAACACCACAGCTGCAAAATCCTTAGCTGAATTGGAGACATGAACAGAAGGTGGCGATAAAGAGCGGCAGGATCAACCAGGTTTTTTTTTTGCAGTATACAGAAAACAAATGAGTGACTGAGTATAAGCAGCATGTAATACACCATTTATTGATAGATGTTTTTGATATAGGTTTAGTGACACTTAAAATTACTTTTGTATAACATCTCTTAACGACTGTATCTGTGTTACTTTCAGGAAACCTCGAAAGTCCCCCTATACTGAAGCGTTCAGAGGAGTGCCTGTATGAGTTTGAGTGGAACACTGCAGCAGCCTGTGTCCTGTCCAAAACAGAAGGAGATAATTGCAGAGTGTCGGATCCTCATGTTGGTGAGTTTATGCTACATTCGTTCCTTGTTTGCTCTGCAAACCATGACCTTGTTTCATAAGCAGCTTGCAAAAGTTTTGAAACATCTTCATTATTGTAGAACACATTCATTTGAATGGGATTTAAAGCGGTTGTAAACCCGAAAAACAAAACAAAAAAAAAAAAATCCTGCAAGACAAAGGCATAATGAGTTGGTATGCATCGCATACTAGCTCATTATGTATTACTTACCTTAGAATGAAGCCCCGACACGGACCTCCGGACATCGCTGCGGGCGCTGCCATGATCCCTCGGCGTCTCTTCCGGGTTCGGCGGCTCCGGCGCTGTGATCGGCCGGAGCGGCGATGAGTGATTTTCCGGCAAGCTCCCGGCAAGGAAAACTGAAGGTCCCCCCGGAACTTCAGAGTGCATGCGCCGCTCGTGTGAGCGGCTGCATGCACTGCAAATATCTCCTAAACCGTGCTGGTTTAGGAGATATTAATTGTACCTACAGGTAAGCCTTATTATAGGCTTACCTGTAGGTAAAAGTGTCAAAAAGTGGGATACTACCGCTTTAACTACTATTATACTAGTCTAAAGCGCCACCTTCTGGAGCATATAGCATAATACAGAATATGAATAAACCACATTTCAAATTTAAGTAATATTTTTAAAAGTTTTTTTAATAGTTATGGCAAAAAAAATATATAAATATGCTAATCAGCTCATAAATTGTCAATGGTAAATACTTAACATAAAATATTATACATGTTGTACTTTTCTTTAATACCAATAGATGGAGCCTAAAGACCATCTATTTGAAACCACCAGATCAGCTGCACAGTAACTTTCTTTTTGTGTCTCATGGTTTTATTAAAGCCCAATACCTGGACAGAAGAAGAATAAAAAAAATAAACCCTTTCAGTGACCCTACAATGCAAGGGTTAAAGTGCCTGTTAAGCTAGGGAGAAACGAAGAGGCTGTCTTGCTTCCCTTAGGCCTGTTTCACACAGGTTTCAGCTTCTATAAGAGCAGCGTAAACAACAAGCTTTTATAAAGCTTTGAGTGGCTTTTTCCAAGCCGTTTAAAGTGCCCTTCAGCTCATGTTTGGAAATGTTATACACAGATCTTAATGGGAGTGTTGATTGTCACTTTAGAATAGATGCAAACTCACCCTAGGTCTACGCATAGTGAAGTAAATGTTGAGTGTCGGTACTCAGGCTGCAGCATCCAGATGCATGCAATTGCTTCCAAGTAACAAGAAAAGCCGGCACACGATTGCTTCCTTTTTGATGTGATTTATTCCAGCATGACAGCAGTGTACAACATAATAAAATGCTAACGCGTTTTGGCCGTAGCCTTGCTCATAGCAAATGCTATGAGTAAGGCGGGGGCCACAACGTGTTGGATTTTATCATGTTGTACACTGCTGTCATACTGGAATAAATCTCCTCAAAAGGAAGCATTCGTGTGCCAGCTTTTCTTGTTACTTGATTGTCAGTTTAACATTTTGCTGACGGCCCTATAGCCTAATGACGAGTACAGTGTGGTTGCACATTTTCGGGAGGGCGTGTATTGACTTCCTCCCAGAGCCCGGTCTCCCCACACGGGAGCCTTCTGTGATTGCTGTGTCCTTCTGGCACAGCTCATCACAGATTGGGGTAAAGAGCCAATCACAGCGGCCCTTTACCATGCGATCTGCTGTGTTCATTCACAGCTGATCACAGTGTAAACAGGATATACAGGTTATTGGCATTCCTTTTCTCACGCTACAGCCGGTAAGCGGCAGTCCACACAGGCGACATCTACACTTAAAATCAGTGACTATCAGTGCTCCCTATCAGTGCAGCCTCATGAGTGCACATCAGTGAAGGAGATCAATTACTTTTTCTCTGTCGCTCATTGACAGACGCAGTCCTCTTGATTAATATCAAATCGGGTTATACTGCCCTCTACAGGAGTAGGACACTAGGCAGAAGGAAAACGTTCTGGCCACACCTTAGGGGCAGTCCCAGAGGGTATATCCTCTCTCTCCCTGCTACATGATGTCAGTTTTTTTCTGTCTAGTTAGGAGTAAGGACCTAAGTTCCTTGCTGGGATCGGATCGTTGGTCCTGGCAAGATTTTTTTAGAAAATTTTTTTTAAGGAAAGCCTCCAAAGCCCCTTCAGGGGGTTTCAGAGGGCGCTGGTCGGGTAAACAAAAGCCCGACTCAGCCAAACCTGAAGATAAGACAGCCTGAAGATGCGCCCCCACCCATCTCTGGGGTGGGGGGACGTCTTCACTGGTTTCCGGATCCATGGCTTTCCAGAATCCCGGACAAAGGGGTTCGCGAGGTCATACGGTTGGGATACAAGATCGAGTTTCGATCACTTCTACCCGTGCGATTCTTCCCTTCCAACATTCGACTATCCCCGGATCGCTTAAAAGCTTTGCGGGGAGCAGTAATGGACTTTATGCAACAGGGAGCGGCAGTTCCCGCTCCTTGAGCAGAACGTTTTCTTCACTTTTTCAAAAGATCATTCCTAGTTCCCACCAGGAGATTGAACTATCTGGTCCTGGGACTGATGGCGGCCTTCTTAGAGGCAGTACCGTATGCCCAGTCGCATACCCCAAAAGGAGATTCTTTTCAGATGGAATCGGAATCCCGATTCCCTGGACAATCGGATCCGGTTGAGCGAGTGGACCAGGGAGTCTCTGGTCTGGTGGCTTTGGTCTCCGATGCTCAGCCAGGGGAAGTCATTTCTTCCGACAGAATCCAGGTTACCGATAAATGTATTGGAACTGAGAGCGATCAAACTTTGTCTGATTTACTAGACTGAGCAGCTCCAGGGCAGCCCGGTTTGGATTCAGTCGGACAAGGTCACGGCCGTGGCTTATGTCAATCACCAAAGGGGCACCAAGAGTGCCCTGGCGGCCATAGAAGTGGCCAGCATTCTTCATTGGGCAGAACGGTTTGTTCCGGCTCTCCCCGCGGTATTCACTCCGGGGATGGAAAATCGGCAGACAGATTATGGCAGCCGTCAGATTCTGGATCAAGGTGTATGGCCTCTTCATCCAGAGATATTTCACCAGCGGTGCCTTCATTGGGGCACCCTGGAGGTGGATCTGTTGGCAGCTCGGCTCAACAGGAAGGTGCGGAGGTTTGTAGCCCGCTCCCGAGATCCTCGAACGAACGCAGTAGACGCACTGGTCGCCCCGTGGGGACAGTATCAGCTACTGTATGTCTTCCTTCCTCTCAAGTTGCTGCTGAAGCTTCTTCGCAGGATAGAGGTGGAGGGAATTCCAGTTATCCTGGTAGCTCCGGACTGACCTCGTCGACCCGGGTACGCCGACTTCGTCAGGCTGGTCGCGGACGCTCCTTGGAGACTTCCTCTCAGGGAGGATCTGCGGTCTCAGGGACCGATCTTCCATCCTGCTTTACAATCGCTGGCTTTAACGGCCTGGCTATTGAGACTCAGGTGCTGAAAGACAAGGGATTGTCAACTTCAGTTATTCCTACTTTAATTAAAGCAAGGAAAGCGACTTCTAGAAAAGTCTATCATCGCACATGGAGGTCTTATATTGCGTGGTGTGAATCCTTTGGATTCCCTCCACGTGCCTATTCGGTGACCCGAATCTTGGCTTTTCTACAACAGGGGGTTGAGCAGAAGCTGGCCTTGAGTACTGTCAAGGGTCAGGTTTCAGCGTTGGCAATTTTCTTTCAGAAACCTTTTGGCTACCCATTCCTTGGTGCGGAATTTCATCCAGGGGGTGCGGCACTTGGCTCCGCCAGTGCGCGCGCCCTCACCGCCCTGGGATCTTAATTTGATGTTGTCGGTTCTTCAGAAACCTCCCTTTGAAAATATTAGGGAGATTCCCTTGCTTACGTTATCCCAGAAGGTGGCCTTCTTGGTGGCCATTACTTCTGCACGCAGGGTGTCAAAACTGGCTACATTATCCTGTCGTTCCCCATATCTGGTGGTTCATAGGGATAAGGTGGTTCTTCGTCTGAATCCATCCTTCCTTCCTAAGGTGGTTTCAGAGTTTCATCTGAATGAGGACATTGTATTGCCTTCCCTATGTCCTAAGCCCAGTCATCCTCGGGAGTTTGCGTTACATTCCTTGGATGTGGTTCGGGCAATCAGGGTATACCTGAAAACTACGGACTCGTTTCGTAAAACGGATTCACTTTTTGTGATCACGGATGGCCCCAAAAAGGGGTTGCCTGCATCTGCCGCGACTATCTCCAAATGGATCAGACAGACGGTGGTACGGGCTTATTCTATTAAGGGTCGGAATCCTCAGTTTCCTGTTAAGGCGCACTCCACTCGGGCGCTTAGCGCTTCCTGGGCCTTCCGCCATCAGGCGTCAGTGGTTCAGGTTTGCAAGGCGGCTACCTGGTCGTCGGTTCATACCTTTACAAAATTTTATAAAGTTGATGTGATGGCATCGGCGGTTGCCTCTTTTGGCCGCAAGGTTCTGCAGGCCGCAATTTGAGAAGACCGTTGGTCTACCTCGAGGGTTTTTTTTCTGTTGGTTTTTCAGTTGAGTCTCATCCTTTGGTTTGATGAGCCTTTAAGACTTCTAGTTGGCATCGGTTGGGCCTTCTAGATTGGATTTTGATTTCTGTTATCCCACCCCTCATTTGTGGCACTGCTTTGGGACGTCCCGATTTGATATTAATCAAGAGGACTGCGTCTGTCAGTGAGCGACAGAGAAAAATGGATTTTTGTAAAATCTTACCGTAAAATCCTTTTCTCTTTTGTAAAATCCTTTCTCATTGACAGACGCAGTACCCGCCCCTCTACTTTTGAGTTGGGTTGGGTTAAATTCTCTGACACTGCTTTGTGACATAACTGACATCCTGTAGCAGGGAGAGAGAGGATATACCCTCTGGGACTGCCCCTAAGGTGTGGCCAGAACGTTTTCCTTCTGCCTAGTGTCCTACTCCTGTAGAGGGCAGTATAACCCGATTTGATATTAATCAGGAGGACTGCGTCTGTCAATGAGCTTAAGAGAAAAGGATTTTACGGTAAGATTTTACAAAAATCCATTTATTCCCAAAATTTTATAATAGAAATGAATCAAAGCGTTTAACAAAAAATAAAAGACCTAGTAGTCTAGGTAGATTGAATACCACTAAAAGAAAGCTCTATCTGTGCGCAATTTTAAAGCATGACATGTTGGGTATCTATTTACTCGGTGTAACAATTTCTTTCACATTTATACAAAAAATGTGCTAACTTTACTGTTGTGTTTTTTTTAAATTCCTGAAAGTGTATTTTTTCCCAAAAACTTGCATTTGAAAGACCGCTGCGCAAATACCGTGTGACGTAAAATATTTCAACGATCGTCCTATTATTCTCTAGGGTTTCTTTTAAAAAATATATAGAATGGGATTCTAAGTAATTTTCTAGCAAAAAAAAACTGCTTTTAACCTGTAAGCAACATATGTCAGAAAAAGGCTTAGCCTCCAAGGGGTTAAAGTGGGTGACACACTGGGCATTCTGGAAACAATGTATCAAACTCAACACAATAGGAAAAAAGGAAAGTCCAATACATGAGCAGCGCTGTTAAAAGAGTGACCCCTTTTAAAAGATAAACAGTATGTGAATCTGCAAAGTCCTTAATCGAGGATCAATAATCAAAAGACAGATGAAGGCTTCCACCACACCTCGTGACCCCTAGGGCAATGCTCACTCACTAGACATAAAAGATTGATAGAGCCTTTATATCATAAGATCAGCCCAGGTAGGTAAATCCAATCCGCTGAATCATCGGTGTTCAGACCAGATGTCTCCCCGTTCACAGATCAGATAATTAGACCAATTCCATATCCAGGCTCATCCAGAAAATGTGTGCAGAGTAAGATATAAAACATAAAGGGCTCATAGGGTAGTAGTTCAATGCTAGTTTTATTAACTATCCAACCCACAAAGTCCCCCACTCAATGCACTCGCATTTAAAACACTGATAAAAGCATGAATGAATATATCAATTGAAACAGCCGTGGCGCTGCCGGGAAGCTCACTACTCCTCTCCTGCTCGTCAGCCCCGGGAGGATGTAAGTGTAACTCCTCGGCTGCTCGTCACTGTGCTGCAGTCTGGGTGGCCGCGTGCTCACTCCCTGACATGTTTCGTCACAAACAATGACTTCTACTGAGGGTGTGGGCGCGCGGCACCTTCCCCTCCTTTTATCTCACTCCTCTTCAAAACGTTGACCCCCTCCACTACTGGCAACTCATACAAGCGCAACGATCTGCAGAGCGGGGCAACACTGAATCATAGGAGATCACTGACCAGATAGCAGCAGCCCATGAACTCATAATGAAAGATACAATGTATCCACAATGCAAGGTAAATATACAACAGAAATCCTATTGAAGCTCAGTCCACTGCACACATTGGGGAGAATCAATGCGTGGAAAGAGACATATTACCATAGCATTTTAACTCATGTTTCTTTTTATCCCATCACCATATCACTAATAATGGCCAATTTTAATCTCTAAATTCCGACCCCAGTTAATGAGTCAAATAATTGGGATATGAGCAGATATGTTCAAAGGACTGTTCTTTTACATAATAAAACCGTTAACTATCAAGTGTTCAGATTAAAATAATCATAAAATCGTTACACTTACACTGAGTATATACAATACCTGACCATAAAAACTCCCATAATAGAGAATTAAAAACCACCTTAAAACCACAAAACCAAATATGGGTCATAGGGAGACCAATAGGCATCAGTTTCATAAAGAATGGTGGATGTACTAAAATAATAAATTATTATATTACGAATATGATAGAGATTCCTGATAAAAAGATAAAACATAATGGGGCATAGTCACATCAATAATCACTTAGAAAAGAGTTAACGTCCAATTCAACGTTCAAACCTTTGGGCGTTAAGGAACCAGTTAGATAGATCCATTGAGTCTCTCGTTTAGAGAATTCTCTAACTAAATTAGAGCCTCTCCATACCGGGTCCATCTTGTCAATACCCCAAAATTTGAGACCAGATGGATCTCTCTTGTGCTTCTGTCGAAAGTGTAGCGAAACGCTATGGTGTTTTGAAGCCTTTTCTGATGTTGGCCAAATGCTCTGACACTCTTTTGGACAATGTCCTTTTTGTGCGGCCAATATAAATCAGGCCACACGGGCACTCAAGACAGTAAACAACATGCGTTGATTGGCACGCAATAAATTTCCTGATTTCAAAACCTTTGCCATTGGCCTCGAAAGAAGTCTTAGCTCTTAATGTTTCTTTTACTTGCCTGCAAGAAATACATCTACGGCATGCAAAGAAACCCACCCTATCCCAGAAAAGCTTCGGTCTAGAAGGCGGGTCCAAGACCTTTTTGATAACCTGATCGCCAAACGAGGGAGATTTCCTATATATAAACACTGGTTGAGTAGGAAACACTGGACCTAAAAATTTGTCCATGCGGAGGACCCCCCAATGCTTGCGGAAAATGTCCTCCGCCTCCCTGTATTGCTCATTGTACTGGGTAATGAACCCCCATTCGTGTTTGGTGTTGGCAACCACATCCCTATCACTCAAAGATAAAAGGAGGGGAAGGTGCCGTGCGCCCACACCCTCAGTAGAAGTAATTGTTTGTGACGAAACATGTCAGGGAGTGAGCACGCGGCCACCCAGACTGCAGCACAGTGACGAGCAGCCGAGGAGTTACACTTACATCCTCCCGGGGCTGACGAGCAGGAGAGGAGTAGTGAGCTTCCCGGCAGCGCCACGGCTGTTTCAATTGATATATTCATTCATGCTTTTATCAGTGTTTTAAATGTGAGTGCATTGAGTGGGGGACTTTGTGGGTTGGATAGTTAATAAAACTAGCATTGAACTACTACCCTATGAGCCCTTTGTTTTATATCTTACTCTGCACACATTTTCTGGATGAGCCTGGATATGGAATTGGTCTAATTATCTGATCTGTGAACGGGGAGACATCTGGTCTGGACACCGATGATTCAGCGGATTGGATTTACCTACCTGGGCTGATCTTATGATATAAAGGCTCTATCAATCTTTTAGGTCTAGTGAGTGAGCATTGCCCTAGGGGTCACGAGGTGTGGTGGAAGCCTTCATCTGTCTTTTGATTATTGATCCTCGATTAAGGACTTTGCAGATTCACAGACTGTTTATCTTTTAAAAGGGGTCACTCTTTTAACAGCGCTGCTCATGTATTGGACTTTCCTTTTTTCCTATTGTGTTGAGTTTTATACATTGTTTCCATTTCAGATATTTATTGAGTAGCAGCTACTATATTTTATCGATTAGCTCCTCAGCGCAGTGTGATTGGGATATTAATTTGTTCTGTTTGATTTTATTATCTCAGTCCTTTGACGTATCACTCTGGGCATTATAACTAGGATCCGGACGGCAGCTACCTTCTTAATAAAAAAGGATTAATTCACAAAACTTTAACCCAAAAATGGAAATAAAAAGGGGTTATTTTAAATGTTAAATCTCATTGGATTCAACTTTTTGTTGGCTAATCACTATGGAGGGCCTTACTGGCCCAAGGGTGTAAAGCTTTTACAATGAAGGTTCTTTGCTGGTCTTCTACAATAATTGCTGCTCTTTGTCCCTTTTATCAAATCCAACAGAAACCACAAACTCTATATATGTTTTATGTATGTGGAAACGTCTATAGAGAATCATATACATCATTTGTATATCATTTACATCATTTCTGTTCTATTTTTTCAGGTTTTTACTTTGATCTTTCACCACTAACCAAGAAAAATGAAAGTTACAATGTTGCCTCTGACCAGTATGACTTTTATATAAATGTATGCAGCAATGTAACACAAGAACCCTGTGACACCGGATCAGGAGCATGTCAAGTGACAAAATCGTAAGCAATTTAAAAATGTAATGCTTTTTCTGTATAAAAGTAGTATTGGTTACCAGTAATGTGTATATGCTGGTTCTTTTTTTTTTTTTTTTTATAGGAATAGTGGTCATTGGAATATTGGTGTAGGAAGTTCCAAGCTTTTATACTATGATGGAATGATCCAGCTAAGCTATACAGGAGGAACACCCTACAATGATGATAAGAAAACCCCTCGCTCATCACTTTTTACTTTCTTGTGTGACCGAGATGCAGATATTGGTCAGCCAGAATATCAGGTAAAACATACCAGACATTTTAAAAGAAAGTAAATTTGTTGTAAGTGTGATGGCAATTATTTGTTGTTTTTAAGTGTGGAAAAGTTTCCACAGGGGGAGAGTTACCGCTCTTTGAATTGGTGACCATTGTCACTGAGACAGAAAGTGATAGGAAATCCAAAACATGAGCATTGACCATAGGAAGCACTGGGGGGAAATCCTTTTGTTGAGACAACTGTTCCTATGACCGCTCTATAAGAAAGATTTCCTCTCATTTCCTGTTGTGTCTGCAGGACAGGAAGTGAATAGAAATGTCTCCTCCCAACCTTCCCTACTCTATTTGAAACCAAACAAAGGGTTTTCTGTTTTTACATACACTTTACATTTAACTCTCCTGTCTAAATTACACTTTAATTTCCCAACCACATATGTTTTGTCATAAAAGATGAGGGGAGAAGCGCCACTGGAGTGCAGTAAAAAGAGTTTTATTAATTAAGAACAAGCAGGATATGGTGACTCACATCTGGGATCGAATCTGATCAATCACTGTGGTGCCCTCCGTGGGGTAGTCAGGTGGCTGGTTGCCTTCTCTGTGTCCTGGTGCGGTCCGATCGTCCGGGAGAGGTCCGAGGGTAATCTCAGGCGGATTCCGAGTCGGGACAGCGGAGGAGATGCAGAGAGCTGTTGCGGCGGCGGCCGGCAGCGTCTGACGTCACGGGCAGTCTGGGCTTAGTAGGCGTATCCGGGCATCACTACATGTTTCGGAGCATGCGCAACATGCCGTAGTCGGCATGCGCACTCCTTTGTCAAGTGGCCCTCATCTTTTATGGTACACTTCGAGCCGCTGCGCTCACCCGGATAGCAGCCCAGAGTGCTGCCCAGCCCTGTATTCCCCCCCCCCCCCCCCCCATCCACCTGGACCAGTGGATCTTTACTCCCCACCCCTCCCCCCTCTGCACCGAGGTCAGCCCAACAGTATATATCACAGGCACTTGAACCTTTTACCCCATCCCCCCTCTAAGGCTCCTCCAGCTTGCTGCCCTTTGATGTGCCAGTGCTTTGATCGACTTCCACCTGACTGCAAGCCCCCACTAGCAGCCACTACAGAGAGTCGCCCCCACTAGCAGCCACTACAGAGAGTCGCACCCCTTGTGAGCGCTGATTTACATACTTTCTAACATATGTTTTGTCAAACCATACTGCCCCCCCCCCCCCCCAAGTCCTGTTGGTTTGAGAATTATAGCATTAACAAAACGAGGACAGCTGGAGGTATAGGTAGAGGTAGACCTCAATTATCTAGTTATCAAATCACTTAAGTGTCCATTCACACTACAAAAGCGTCCTCCAGATCCATTCCAGATGCGTTTGTGCGCCTTTTTAACACTCTTTTGATGCATTCCAGATACTTTTTTTTTTCTTCTTTTTTCTCCACTGTACTGCGATCCAGTGCATTTTTATTGTGTTCCAGTGCATTCTGGTGCGTTTTTAGGAGTTTTTACTGCAGTCCAGTGCAGGAAAAATGCAGCATGTTCTACTTTTTTTCTGGAACTGGAAAGCTCTGCAACTGACCGCACTGGTATGAACTAGGTCTTTGGAAACCATACAATCTACTTTCTATGCGTTTTTTGATGCAGAAATAAAACGCACTGGACTGCATGTGGTGTGAACTGGCCCTTACTGTTTCTGCCAAGTAGCACAATTGTTACTTCATAAAAGTTTTTATACATTGGTGCTTCAAAATATTCCCTTGTGCTTTTAGCACCTTATTGCCAAGCTCTGTATTACAATTACATTCTCAAATAATTTTAAATCGGATTCCAGGCAAATGCACATTTGCAAACTACCTACTAGAAAATGTATAATTCTGACCAAACAGTCTTAATATAAAGCTGGATGTCTATACTGATATGAATTGGGTAATGTGTTAGGAACGAAAGGATGCCACGTTGTTTGATGGACATGAAAATTATCAACCTACAGAGGGCTGAATGCAAAGACACCCCAAAAATCAAAATGAAAAAATGATGCAGCAGGCTAGTCCATTTTGTTGATTTCAATGCGATGACTGAAAATGGTACTCAGTAGTTTGTATGGCCCCCACTTGCTTCTATTGATGCCTGACAACATTTGCGCATGCTCCTAATGCGTGGACAGATGGTGTCCTGGGGTATTTCCTCCCAGATCTGGACCAGGGCATCACTGAGCTCCTAAACAGACTTGAGGGTACAACCTGGCAGTGTCGGATGGACCGAAACCTAATGTCCCAGAGGTGTTCTATTGGATTTAGGCCAGGGGACCGTGGGGGCCATTCAATGGTTTAATTCCTTCATCCTCCAGGAACTGGCTGCATACTCTCACCACATAAGGTCAGGCATTGTCATGCACCAGGAGGAACCCAGGATCCACTGCACCAGCATAGGGTTTGAGAATGGGTCCAAGGATTTCCCCCCCATACCTGATGGCAGTCAGAGTGCCATTGTCTAGCCTGTAGAAGTCTGTGCGTCCATCCATGGATTTTCCTCACTGACCCATCATCAAATCGGTCATGCTGAACGATGTTACATGCAGCATAACATTCTCCACGGCTTCCTTAGACCCTTTAATGTCTGTCACATGTGCTCAGGGTAAACCTGCCCTCATCTTTGAAAAGCACAGGATGCCAGTGGCGGACCTGCCAATTCTGGTGTTCAATGGCAAATGCCAATTAAGCTCCACGGTGCCGGGCAGTGAGCACCGAGCCCACAAGAGGGCATCGGGCCCTCAGGCCACCGTCATGAAGTCTGTTTCTGATTGTCTGGTCAGAAACATTCACCAGTGGCCTGCTGGAGGTCATTTTGTAGGGCTCTGGCAGTGCTCATCCTATTCCTCCTTGCACAAAGGAGCAGATACCGGTCCTGCTGATGGGTTAAGGACCTTCTACGGCCCTGTCCAGCTGTCCTAGAGTAACTGCCTGTCTCCTGGAATCTCCTCCATGCTCTTGAGACTGTGCTGGGAGACAGTAAATCTTCTGGCAATGGCACGTATTGATGTGCCGTCCCAGAGGAATTTGACTGCCTGTTCAACCTCTATAGGATCCAGGTATCGCCTCATGCTACCAGCAGTGATGTTGGCCTTAGCCAAATGCAAAACTGGTGAAAAACAGTCAGAAGAGATGAGTAAGGAGAAAGTCAGTGGCCTCCACTTGTAAAACCATTCCTGTTTTGGAGGTTTTCTCATTGTTGCCCATTTAGTGCACCTGTTAGCTTCATTAACACCAAAGCAATTGAAACTAACTAACAACCCCCTCTGCTAAACTGACCAGATCAATATCCCAGGAGTTTAACTGACTTGATGCTATGCTCGGATTTAAAAGTGTTTCTTTAATTTTTTTTGAGCAGTGTATTTATTGTAAACTCAATTCAAATACATAACAGGAATACAGTATTGTTCTTAGATATGTGTGAAACTTAAAATGCAAATTGAAAAAAGGATTAGAATTATATTTGTGTACTGAAATGTAACAAGTCACCTATGAAAAATTAGTTCAGTGTTGATTTTTTTTCTCTGGGATATTAGAAAGAAGACAATTACACGTATAACTTCAAGTGGTACACTAAATACGCCTGTCCAGCACAGCCCATGGAATGTATCGTGATAGATGAAAAAACGAATGAGCAGTATGATTTATCTAGGTAATGGTAAAATTATATTTGTGCATATTTTTTGTACTATTTTACACATTTGCTGATTGTATAACACAGATGCAGCAGGATTTGTGGGCGCAGCCGCTGCGCATATGCGCCCACAATGGTCTGAGATTGTGTGCTGACTGAACTGTCTCAGACAGCTTATGGTCTTAGATTCTTCTGCTGGCTCCCTATCATGTGACCCGAAAGCCGGTGTAACGTGAGAATTACCTACCCCGTGAGAAAAACCTACCCTCGTCCCTTCCGGCCAGGAACAGCTGAGCAGCGCAGCAGTGCGCATGCTCACAGCCCCGGATACCTAATGAAAGAGCTGAGGACCTGACTAGTGCGCATGCGCACTAGTAGGAAATTATCACGGTGTCCGTGAAAAAAACCTACCCACGCCACGCTTACATTAAAACAAGTGTTCTGCAATATAAGTCCTCTCCGCTCCTGTCCCTGTCACTCCCCTGATGTTGGCTAGTAAATATAAAAGCGGGTCTCGGCTCCGTGATTTATGTTCTCATACACCCGCCGCCGCTTTTATATTTACTAGCCGAGATGAGGGAAGTGACAGGGACAGGAGTGGAGATTACTCGTATTGCAGCACAGCTGTTTTAATGTAAACGCCGAATGACATACAGTGCCGTGCAACCGGAAGTGACGAGGGTAGGTTTTTCTCACGGGTAGGTAATTCTCACGGAACACCGGTCACGGCAGACACGTGATTAGGAAGACACTCTGCCTCCTGGAATTAAAGCCTAATTAAAATGGTAGTATACTCTGCTTTTTAATTTTTACCTACAGGTAACCCTATAATAAGGCTTACCTGTAGGTAAAATTATTATCTCCTAAACCTGCACGGTTTAGGAGATATTCACCCTGCATGCAGCCGCTGACACCAGCGGCGCATACGCTCTGAAGGTCCGGCGTATATTGTCGGACCTTCAGAGCTCCTTGCCGGAAAGTGGATTCCCGTGCGCATGCGCGGGAATGACGTCATCGCGGCTGCGGCCACTCACAGCGCCACAGTTTTATGGGGATACAACCGCTTTAAGGTGCCTATCTTATATTCATGAGTTTACAGCTGCAGCAATATTTGTTTCTTTCCCGCAGCCAGCACTGGCTGTCAGTCAAGTAGGGGAAAGGGTAATCTGACTGGTTTGGAAACCTTGTACAGTTGCTCATATTAATCTTCTAGTAAGCTCAAGCCTAGAGGGGCCTGTCAGCACTCCCCCTGCCCCTCTTCATAGCATACATACATGTGATGCCGGTGCCACAGTTTTAAAAAGTCAAATATACAGGATTTTATTGAATCCAGTACATACATTTAACCTTGCTGATTTGCACTCTTTGGGTAAATCGACAGAGGAAATTATAGCTGTTATTAGGGATGCACCGAAATGAAAATTTTGGGCCGAAACCAAAACCGAAAATGCAGGATGCCATTGGCCGAAAACCGAAACCGAAAATTACTTTTTCCCCCAAATAATTTTAAAATAGGCAGCGATGTACACCTGTCGCTGTCACCCTGTCACAGAATGTACTGTGATGGGTTGGCAATAGGTTAATTTAATTACCAATGGTATTTGTATTATGCAGCATGAGGGGGTTAATGTATTGTCACTGCTGCATTAGTGACCGACCAGTGGCAGTTAATTAACCCCTTTGTGCTGCATTAGTGCAACCAGTATCAGTGTTAATTAACACTGGTTGCACTGATACTGGTTGCACTAATGCAGCACAAAGGGGTTAATACATTAACCCCCTCATGCTGCATAATTAATACAAATACCAATGGTAAGCTGCCTCAGCTATCACCCCCCCCTCCCCCCTCCCCCCCGCATCAGCGTCAGCGTCCCTCTCCTACTCACTCAGCTCCTCCGGTCACGGTGTCCATTATTCAAAAGTCCCGTTTCTGGCCGGCCGCCCGCCTCCCGGTGATGTCACTACTACTACGATCTGTCCATGAATGAAGTGACACACCGGGCGGGCGAGCTAATATCTGTCACTATGTGAGCCCTTCACTTCTCTTCAATTCCCTGACAGTCCGGGCGGGAGGGCGGGGCGAGCGGCCGCTAATAGATAGAACTATGTGATCCTTGACTGTCAGCTCAGCGGGACTGTGTGTGAATGAGATCTGACCTGACACCGGGCGGGGGGAGCGGCCGCTAATAGCTGTAACTATGTGAGCCCTTCACTTCCCTGTCAGGCATGTATCTCCGCTGACAAGGAAGTGAAGGGCTCACAGTTACAGCTATTAGCGGCCGCTCCCCCCGCCCCCCCCCGCCCGGTGTCAGGTCAGATCTCATTCACACACAGTCCCGCTGAGCTGACAGTCAAGGATCACATAGTTCTATCTATTAGCTGCCGCTCGCCCCGCCCTCCCGCCTGGTATGTCCCTTCATTAATGCACAGATTGTAGTAGGGACGTCATTGAGAGGCGGGCGGCCGGCCAGAGGCGGGACTTTTAAAACCTGCGCTGCGCTGCGCCGCGCCCTCCTCCTTCCTCATGGCGGCCATATTAATTTCGGCACTGTTAACCCATTATCGGCTGAAATGAGATAGGCTCATTTTCGGCCGATAATTTCGGTGGCCGAAATTTCGGTGCATCCCTAGCTGTTATTATACAAATAACATTGTAGAAACATTTTAATAATGTTGAATATTACCTTTTGGTGCTTTGCAGTTGAGAAAAATGAACACTGTATAATAAGACATTGTCTTGTGTAAAATAAATCAAGATTTGGACCAATATTGACTTCAGCAGCTTTAAACAAGTCTTTAGCACTAGTAGGAGTCTGAAAAAACTTGCCAAAGTCTTCTCTAAGTTTTTATAACTCTTCAGCCACCATTACCAAAAAAATATGATTAAAAAAGAAGCTGCATTTATGCACCAGGGCTGTCCCTATTCTTAAAGTCACTAAATAGCACGAACCAGGAACAAGAATAAGCATATCAGCTCTTCCACCATGCACATGCTTGCTTTTGACTCGGCAATTAAGTAATGTCTCCACTGCTATTGTTCCCAATGGATGTTTCTTTACAACACTTTCTTGTACATACCCAATGTACCTGCAGTATATTATTTTATCTAGATTTAAAAAATTATGAATATATATATATATATATAATACACAAATGCTGCATACTTATTGCATTGCTCATCCATTAGCAGTTTGGAAAATGTAATTTACAGTATCTGTGATGTATGTAATGTACTGCATATCATTGTTCTGTTTTTCTTCCAGCTTATCGAAGGTACAAGGGGTACACACTACAAACTGGTATTCCATTGATGAAGGCCATGGGAAACGGAGAAAATATTATATTAATGTATGCCGGTCTTTGATACCCATTACAGGGTGTGATCCCTTTACGTCTGTGTGCCAAATAGAATATACTAATGTCTCTGTAAGTATAGAATTTTCTCTGAATGTCAAAATTTCAAACTGCACTTTGACTTTTTTATATCTATATCATTCTCCACAATGAAGTAACAGCTGGCATCATATAAGCTAATGAAAACAGCTTGGAGATTGAATCTGCTCACGTAGCAGAATAAATGCAAGCTCCCTCTGCACTATACCCAGTTGAGGTATTCTTTGGTCCGATGGGGGGATGATTGACTGGCAGCATTTGCATTGGGATCTGGGCTGGTTGGTTCTTGTATCACAACCTTCCCTTTACATATCCCTGCATGTACAAGAATATGGTGAATGAATGAAAAGCTGTTGTCAGAAGATCTTTATGGCAAACTTGCTCAAGGTTGCTGCTGTTTTGTTTGTGTAGCCGCGGCAGCCATTTTGCATTAGTCCAGCATTGAAATAAACTGCAACCATTACTGTGGAGCCTTCTGGGCAGCCATTTTAGCTGTTTGAGCCCCTCCTTATCCCCTGGTGCTAACTTCTGGGCCTCTTTCCTTCCTGGAACGCCGCACGTGGAGTGCTTTAATCCTGGTGCTGCCGGTGACTGTCTGGTGGGGTCCTCTCCCTCTCTCTGCTGCAGGATCGGGGGTACTCTGTGGCTGGCGATTGGGTGGTATTACCAGCACAGTGGGGGTTTCCCTTGGCAGTGTCTTTTCACTTTTGTAAGGTACCCGTATTCCTCATGGAGTCCTTGGAGCACATTTCCCCACCTGACCCCCTCTGAGCCTGCGGGGCCCTCCAGGTCCCAATCATCCATTGATGCACTGACGGCAGTCCTGAAGACCTTTGTGTCTAGGGTGGAGGTGGCTTTTGGGCGGCAGGGTAGTAAAAAGTGCCCTCCGCCTTCGCCCTGAGTTCTCAGTTAGTGAGGATGATTCCTCCACTCCTGTAGCTGCGCACGAAAAGGCGCTGGTTGACGTACTGATTGTGTCTGGGCATGAGACTTTAAAAATGGAGGAAGCAGCTGAAGCTGGGGCGGAGGCACCAGTTCCCTTTGGCACTCACAAGCCGTCTAGAGTGGCGAAGGTGTTTCCATTTCCTTCCTATTTTGACAGACTTGTCGCATAGAGTCGGAACGTCCAAAACGTCCCTTTGTGGTCCCTAAGCGATTCACAATGAGGTATCCTTTTGAAAAGTCCCTCCTTAAGAAGTGGACTGTTCCACCGGTGGGGGGATCCCCCGGTTTCCAGGTTGAATAAGGCAACCATGATTCCAGTAGAAAAGTCGTGACTCTTAGGGATCCGGCTGACAGAAAAGCGGAGGCTTTGGCCCGAAGTATGTTCACTGTGGCTGGCTTGGCACTCAGACCAATCTTCACCATTGCTCTAGTGTCACAAACTGACTGAGTGGGCTAAGCTTTTACGTCATGACCTGGAGGTTGAGAAGCTCACTCCTGCCTTTAGGGAGCTGGTAGACCAGTTTGTCCAGGGACTACATAGTTTATCTGTGATGCTTCTTTGGATGTGGCTCCCCTGATTTCTAGACTATGTGTTTTGGCAGTGGTCCTCGGGTGTTCTGTGGCTCAAATGTTGGTCTGCGTACCAGACCTCTAAAAAGCCTTAACTGATCTTCTGTTTTAAGGAGATCACCTGTTTGGAGCTACCCTGGATGACATCATTGAGTCTCCCAGGGGAAGAGTACCTTTCTTAAACAGTCTAGTAAGGGGGGTTAGGAACCTCGACACAGACTTAGCCAATCCTTCTCGGCTCACAGGAAGTTTTTTCGTCCCTCAGAATGGGCTGACAAGGGTTCAAAGCCTTTCAATGCCTCTTTGGGAGGATCCAAGCAACCTTGGTTTGGCAAGTCCAAAGTGTGTTTCTCCAGATCCGTAGACAAAGCTTGTTCTGCATGAAGGTAGGCCCACACCCGTGCCTGGGGTGGGGGATGTCTTCGCTGGTTTCAGTAACCGTTGTCTTGCACCAAGTAGGTCCACAAAGTGATACGGTCCGGCTACAAGATCGAGTTTCATTCTTACCTTCCAGAGAGGTTCTTTCCTTCTAATGTGCACCTGTTCCCGAACTGCTTGCAAGCCCTGTTCGGGTTTTGCAAGACCTGTTGCTTCAAGGGGTGATTGTTCCGGTTCCAACTCCGGAATGTTTTCAGGGGTTTTATTCAAACCTGTTCACGGTCCCAAAGAAAGAAGGCAAGGTGCGTCCAATTCTGGATCTGAAGGCCCTAAACTGCTTTGTGAGGGTACAGAAGTTTAGAATGGAGTCTATTCGCACGGTGGTGGCATCCTTGCATCAGGGGGATTTTCTTGCATCTATGGACATTAAGGATGCTTACTTACACATTCCACTATGTGTCTGGGAATGTGTCTGTCTCCAACACTTCCTCTGCTTTGCCGTGGGAGAGGGACATTATCAGTTTGTGGCGTTAGCTTTTGGTCTCACCTCTGCTCCTCGGGTCTTCACAAAGGTGTTGGCTCCGGTGCTGTCATTGTTACGTCAGCGAGGCATCGCAGTGCTGGGCTACCTGGACGGCCTTCTCTTGCGAGCAGAGTCTCCTGCTGCTCTGATGGACAAGGAGGACATCACTATATGGACTCTGAGGGAGTTTGGCTGGCTTCTGTATTATCAGAAGTCTGCTCTGTTTTCTTCCACAAATCTAGTCTATCTGGGTCTGACTCTGGACTGTGCTCTAGCCAGAGTTTTCCTTCCTCTGGATTAACTCCAGAAATTGCATGGTGCGATTCATCTCTTGCTGTCCAGCAGTTGGTTGTGCCTCCGGACTTGCATAAAGGTGCTTGGCCTGATGGTTTCTAGATTTGAGGCGGTCCCGTTTGCACAATTCCATACAAGGTCCCTGCAAAGGGAGATCTTGGCCAAATGGGACAAGTGTTCGAACTCTCTGGACAATCAAATCCAGCTATGCCCAAAAACAAAAGGGTCTCTGTTCTGGTAATAGGTGGTTCTGTTATAAAATCTTGTAAATGGGATTTTTGACTTACCGTATAAATCCATTTCTCTGATGTTCATTGACAGACACAGTACCCACCCCTGGAGTTGTATTACTTCTGACACTGCTTGTAACAAAGTACCCTATAGTACATATAGCAGAGAAGGGGAGTATACCTCCTGGGACTGCCCATAGGTGTAGTCAAGTTCTTTTTCTGCTTAGTGTCCTTCTACTGTAGGGGGCAGTATATCCCAATGGTTAAAAAGATCAGGGGCTGTGTCCGTCAATGAACATCAGTGAAATGGATTTTACGGTAAGTCAAAAATCCCATTATTTACAAAATGTTATAACCTGAAACTATGAAAACGATTTATTTGTTTTTCAAATTTTTCGTTTTTTTTTTTTGTTTAGCAAAAAATAAAAAACCTAGTGGCGATTAAATACCACTAAAAGAAAGCTCTATCTAGAAAAAAAATTATAAAAATTTGTTTGGGTGCAATGTTGCATGACCGTGCAAATGTCATTCAAAGTTCGACAGCACTGAAAGCTGAAAATTAGCCTGGGTTGGAAGGGGGTGAAAGTGCCCAGTAGGCAAGTGGTTAAAGAAGTATGGCTGAGCTGTTTTGGCCATATTTTTTCCTGTAGGTCACAGGAGTCCATTTTGTTATGCATTGCTGAAGTGCCGCAGCCGGTCCAGACTTTGGAGGGGTCCAAACTTTAATGTTAACCAGCAGCTCGCTCAACCTCTCAGCACACTGCTGAGAGCTTGAGCCAGCCGATCCTGCCCCCTCCACATCCTGGCGCTCCAGTGAGCGTCAAAAGGCAAAGCATTGAGCAGTCCGTTCTTGATCTTACGGGTGGAGGGAGATGCATGCAGCATCAGACCAATGCTGCATCCACCTTGGTGATTATAATTTTGTATTTTTTTTTTTTTTTTTTTTAAATCCAACACTTCTCTTTTAAAGGGCAGTAGAGTGGTGGTGGTGGGTGCTGTTAAAGGGTACATCTCCTTTAGGAAGTGCCTAGCCAGGGTGGCTTTAGTGATGGGGCAGCACGAGTGGAAGGCTGTTCAGAATTTGCACCAGACCTTGTATTTCTGTTCCTACAAGACTGCATGGCACCACATTTTTTTTATTTGGTGTCAGCATATTATTCTAAACTGATAAGCATTTCCTTCCATTGTGCAATGGAGTCAGTTTGGTGGACTCTACTATAGTAGTTGGCTTTACAAGACTGCTGAATTGCTTCTCAGTTTATTGCAGACTAGCATACAAGTTGTCTGACTGGTTCCTTGGTCTGTGGTCTGCACGCATACTATTTGGTTTATGCATGAAACTGCCTAACTCAACACATCATATCTGATTAGAGCTGAACCCGGTAAATTCATCCTTAGCTCCAAAGATGAGACTGGATTTCTAAATGAGCTGATCTGTCATTCAACAAGATGTAATGAATAAAATACAGAAAATACAAACGCATATCCTGTGATGAGGCCTTTTCCTGGGTTTACTAGATTATATGCTCCTATAGGAAAAGTAGATAATTACTACCAGTAATCTAGTTAGCTACAGGTTTTGATTTCAACCACTCATATGCATCCATTTGTTCAAATGCTTCTATTTTAAGGACATGACAGTTGAGAGTGTGGAAATCAATAATTTGGGGGTGGCAAGCAAGAAGCCTGTTATAGATGACGGTAACCTGATCCTGGAATATACAAATGGATCTGCATGTATCGACATGGAAGGAAACAGGACCACCTATTCTTCAGTAATACATCTTAATTGCAAGAAAGGAGCTACGGTAGGTGTTTGTAAACTGAATGAACATCTATGCATAAAAAAGCTGATTAGACAAATATGTCGTCATGTGTTCTTTTTTCTGTTTATTTTGCTGATTTTGCAAAGTTCTCCTAAAACTCAAATGAAGTCACTGAAAAGAAATAGATTTTGAACTAACAATCTTCTCTTTCCTAATCTTATTTCTATGTTAGTCGTACAGTACGCAGAAAAGTATTCATAGACCCTGTTGTTATTGACTGGACACTGGCAAAGCTTTCAAAGACATGCCTCCTGGGCCCCTCCATTATAACCCCACCCCACTCCTTGAGTCCTCATTTTTTTTTTTTTTCTAATGTCTTAAAGGGAAGTACCTCTTCTCCCTTGCAAAAAAATTACTCTTAGCTTACAGCCTTTTAACACCATAAATAACACCATAAATAGAAGCAGTAAATCGAACTGGCGCAACCTCAGGATCCTTGGGAGCCGTGCCCAAACCCCATGCAGTGGAGATGGCCTATAATGTTGCATTGGCCACTGGATCCTGCACAGGCGCTTTCCTTAGCTCCTTATTAAGTGCCTGCAATCACGTGCAGGGCGCTGTACAGGTCCAGAGCCATGGTCCATCACTATGAAACCCCGAAGACCCTTTTGGGGGTGTGCCCACCTTGAAGGGAAGTTTGGACTCTATATACTGTCTAGCATTGTGAACAGGTACGACGGGGTCACCCACAGACTGTTACTTTAAAAACCTGGGCTTTGTTTGGATTATATAAGGTACTTGGGCACTTCCTCCTGACCTTTTCGAGGACTTTGTGAAAGACCTCTTACACAACCGGTGGCTGCATACACTTACTGGACATGCTTACCCTGTATTCCGCACCCTTCTCTGTAAGTATCATCACCTGCAGCTATGGTGGAAACCAGGTGAAAGGAAGGCATGACAAAAACTCAAGTGGACATTCGCTCAGCCAAATACTGCATTGCACTCAACCTCAGAGTGACAATGCTTCCCTTGCATCGGAGGAGGATTTTTTTCTAGTTCTATTTTAGGCATGCAACAAGTGGCCTACCAATTTTCTGCATCTTTTTCACAATTCCTCCGACAACTAATGGCATCAGTACAGCCATCTCCATCCGGGGTAGAAAACACCAGGTCTCTTCTCCAGCGTCTCCATTTTACATGAGTCAGATCCTGATATGCCTGCCCTAGATGAGGGAGACACAGATAGGAATGAAGACAATATAGAGGCAGGTTAGAGGGGTCTGCAAAGGAATTTTCTTCTCTACACTCTTTTACATATGAAGTGGGAGTTTCATTCAACATGCTTGCTAATATAAATAAACTCGCTGCTGCTCTGGCAAAAGCCTCTGCATTGTAGAACTTAATTCTCCACCATCTCTTCGTGCCCCTTTGGGTACAAAGAGACCTGCAAAATCAATATAAAGATTCCCTATTCATGAACACAAATGTGCAATCTGTCACCATTGAATTACACTAGAAAGGATTTTCTCTTCCAAATTTTTTTTGCCAAACTCTATCCAGTGGAAAAGAATTTCACCAAAAAGTGGTCTGTTCCTCTAGTTGATCCTGCTATCTCAGTCTTAAATATTTCACTCTACCATTTGAAGATGTTCCTTCATTCAAAGATTCTGCAGATAGAAAGTTTAAGATGCTCCTAAAGGCTATTTTTACTCTTGCAGGCCCAGCCCTGCAACCAGCTCTAGCTTCAAATTCAGTGTGTCAAACTGCAGCAAACTGGACTAGGTCAATGAACAATCAACCTAATACAACTTCTTCCTGTATTCCAAGACTGCTCTTTAATGGAGCATTTACAGCAGTTACTTTCTGCTCTTCTTTTGTGTGTGGATGTCCTAGAATATGTTATGACTGAAATTTTACAGAATGGCTTTAATTTCCATTTACTTGCAGGGAATTGTGTGGCTAAAAGCATGGAGAGCTAAAGTTGCCTACAACTAGTGCCTCACACTGATGTCCTTTCAAGGCAGAAGCATTTTTGGGGAGGTATTTCACAAATTCATCAAAGAGGTCACAGGAGGGAAGGTTTTACTTTCTTTTTCGTTCATTTACGAACACAACTCCTGTCATTCTTGACCATTGGGTTATGCTGCCCCCTACTGGAGTAGCACACTAGGCAGAAAAAACTTCTGGCTACCCCCATAGGCAGTCCCAGGGGATATACTCTCTCTCCTGCTATAGTCACTCATTTTTTTTTTCTGACTAGTCAGGAGTAAGGACCTAGTTCTTTGCTGGGATCTTTGGTCCTGGCAACATTTTTTAGATAGAAATCTTTTCCTCCTGGATTTTTCCGGAGTGGTCAACAAGCAACTGCCGAGCTAGATAATCTAGGTCCAGTGGTCACTCCAGTCTGGCCAGCAAGCGTGCACAGGCCTCAGCTCTGCACTAGGCACTGGATGGGGGCTGGTCCTGCGAGTTAAACGTCTTGCGAGGTCGCATATGACCTGGCCTCAGCCTGAGTCGCAGTGTTCCTCCTGGCTGACAGCCCCCCCATTTCGATGGAGAGGAGGATCTGTCTGGAGCGGTGCCCACCTGGTTCCTGGTATGGTGAGTAGCTGTCCCCGCACTACCCCTGGAGGGTTTTGGAGTGGACGTGGGCCGCTCCTTGGGATGGGCGGACCCTCGGGTTCCCCTCCTTTCTGCAGGCACCCCTGGGACCACTTTATGTGAAAGAGGACTGCCTGCCCTGTAAGAAAATTTTATGTCAAAGTAGCGACCTAAAACTACAGCAGTCAGTCCAGAAGTGGTTAACTTTGGATTGCTTTCTACAAAACTGAAGACTCTTGAAGGGTAACGTTTTAGAGGAGGCGCCCAGGGGGCATGTCCTCTTAAGCTTTTCCAGTGTACAATCACCTTAACGTATGAGCCTTTAACCCAAGGTCTATGAATACTTGTGCCCTGTACTGTACTCGAAGTTATGGAATTTATAGGTAAACATTCCTCCTTTTCCTGGTAACAGCATTTGTGCAGCAAGTCTAAATAGAATGGGTAAAAAAAATACCCCCCCCCCCCTTAAAATAATCACATTTTGTTGCTTTGTAGCCTGAAATGAAGACGGACACAGTTTTTGTTTGAGCCAGCTGTATTTACTCCATGCAACTTATAACATCCAAGTGAAATATAAAACACCAACATGTCAGAAAAAAAAATAATAAAAAAACAGAACCACTGAGTTGGGAAAAAGATCACCCCCTCCCAAAAATGACTTGTAAACTCAATCAGGTGTAGGTAATCCATTTGACGTTCAACTGTGATCAGTTGTGGTCAATTTGATCTCAGCATGAAAAGAGCTTTCCTGAAGCATTTCAGTCACTGGTAGGAAGTGGAAGGTATTTGGTACAACACAGACCATAGATCAGGACGTCGCTCCAAACCTCAATGAAAGAGCCAGGAGGAAACTGGTCTGAGAGGCTATCCAGAGGCCTACAACAACTCTAAAGTAGTTGCAGGAATTCATTGCGTGCATGTGACAACAATATCACAAATTCTCCACAAATGTGGCTTGTATGGGAGGGTTGCAAAAAAGACACTCCTCCAGAAAGGCCACATGCAGTCATGACTGATCTTTGCCTAAATGCACCTTGAAGACGTGTTATGATGGTCAGATGAGACTAGAATTTAATTATTTGGCTTTAATACCAAACGATGTCTAGCTGAAATCCAATCCAGCTCACCATCCAAATAACACCATTCCTACAGTAAAGCATGGGGTGGTAATATCCTGTTATGGGGGTGTTTTTCTGCAGCAGGGACTGGAGCACTTGTCAGGATAGAAGGAAAAGTGGATGATGCAAAATACCATTAAATTCTTGAGGAAAATCTGCTGCCCTCTGCCAGAAAGTTGTCAATGGGAAGAAGGTTTACCTTCCAACGTGACAATTACCCAAAGCACACGTCAAAAAATGACCAGAATGTCCTTGCATGGCCCAATTCGAAATCTGTGGAATGACTTGAAGACTGTAGTCCACAAAAGGTCACCATCAAATGTAACTGAAGTTGAGCAGTTCTGCAAAGAAGGGGGGGGGGGTTAATAAAGACATATCCCAACAGACTAAAGGCTGATAATTAAATCAAAAGTTGGTTCAACAAAATACTGACACCAGGGGGAGATCCTTTTTCCAACTTAGTGATTTGTTTATTGAACTTTTTTTTTTTTTTTTTTCTGACATGTTGGTGTTATCATTCACTTGGATGTTATAAGTTGCACTTGTAGATACAGCTGGATAAAATAAAAACGGTGTCTGTCTATATTTCAAGCTGAAAAGCAAAAACATTTTGATTATTTTAAAGGGGGGGGGGGGGTGATTTTATTCTATACCATCTATATGTCTGTGCAGGTCAATAGGCAACATGGGTTAAACCAGTGCACTCTGTAACATTACCAGAGCCCAACCTCCCCTCCTATTCTCTGCAATATTCTGTAGGGAAACTTGTGCTGAGAGGTGTGGCTGCTACTCAGCTCTGCTATGCTAGAGCTTCGCAGTGTAAGGACAGGAGCATCATTTTACTGAGTGAAGCAATATTTTAAAGTTGATCTCCCTTATTCAGCAGTTTATACTTTTTATCTACCCACCCCATCTCAACAGCCTTTTATATATGCTTTTGCTTTTCGAGCTCTAGAGTGATATTAAAGTTGAATTTCTTATTTATTGCACAGAGCGGTCGCTTACCTCCTCTTTTTCTGTCCCCTGCTCGTGCTTTCTGCTGCACTTCTTCTCAGGTTTCCCCCTCAGCAAGCCAAGTGCTAAGGGGGAATCCATGCAAGCCCACTCCCAACCCGGGCTGTGTGCATCCGTAGCCTATGGCTCCGCTGCCCTCAGTTACTCCTGTAAATGCAGGAGGTGAGAGGAGAGTGAGGCTGCAGCCACAACCGCACTGGATCAGAGACTCAGTCGGGTAAGTGTGTAGGGATGGGGTGGATAGATCAGGTAGTATTGTTTTTTTTTTTTTTTTTTTAACCTTTAAAGGAGAAGTACAGCCAAAGCTTTGAGCCCTGAGAACCGAGTGATCGGCGGTGTTTGATCGCTCGGTTATCAGTCTTGAAACCCGCAGGGGACAGATGCGGCATCGGACTGACGCTGCATTTACCTAGGTAATTATGATTCTGAAGAAAAATAAATCTCTCACTTTTCTTTTAATACATAAATGCATTAAGGTTAAAAAAAAAAAAAATAATGTAGTTCAGAACTACTTTAATGCTGGATAGGAAAAAAGTAGTTTGGAGGCACACAGTGGGGAAATGAGTGAGGAAAAAGAGCAAATCCGTTTTCCACCAATGCCATAAATGAATAGGTGTAGGACTTCAACTGGCCTTTAGTTTTCTTTCTTATGATAGGTTTAATGGGATCTTTAACACAATGCTGTATAGTTGTATGTGAATCTTTATTAAAAAATAAATAAGTAAATAAAACTGAATATATGCCTAAAATGTCTTTTTTTTTTTTTTTTCTTTAGTCTTTAAGTCCAATTTTTGTTGCAGTTACAAATTGTGTAGCTACCTTTATATGGTACACTGAAGCGGCTTGTCCTGTTGTCAAAGAAACACATGGAAATGTAAGTTAACATGACATTATTGGAAAAAATGTTCTTAATTTTGAAATATATTTTAGTAGAATATATACTTGTAAGATTTATACATATAAAGTAAAGGAGGTTTATAACAAGCAAGAGAAAATCGCTCCAGAGTAAGGGAATCCCTGGTTGTCACCAGAACTAGTGTCCCCATTGAAAGGTTTTACCTGTATTTTGGGGACAACCCAAAATTTGGGAGTTTTTCACTTTCGGTGATGACCGTAAACATGTCAGAGTAGGTGATTCTCCCTAGTGGGGTCACAGGCAGCAAAAAAAACTTTACAGGTATTCTAATCCTTCTGCACTCCAAAACAAAACAAACACCTTTAGTTATAAATTTAATAAAGAATATTTAATACATCACATATAGTTTTAGTGCAATGCCTTTAAAGAGAACATTATAGTAAAAAAAAAAGGAAAACCTATTTATTAGAATATTCAACCTTCATGATCTCAAGTAGCCTTTACATTATTCAACGTACTTAAAGGAAAGGTCCACCCTAAAACTAAAATCTCTGACCCATCTATCCCTGTAAAGAAGAAATCCTTATACTTACCTTTTTTGAACCCGATCCCACGCTGAGCTGTCAGCCGCGTCTTCGCTGTGGAGGCGGGTGCAGAGGACACAGCTGACAACGGAAGCCCTATAGTAAGTTTATGGGTGATGTCACTTCCCATTCATTTCACAGCCGCTGTCGGCTGTGTCCTCTGCAGAGCTTCCACGCTGGAGATCGGGTCGGATCGGCTTCAAAAAAGGTAAGTATACTGCTTTCTTCTTTACAGGGCTAGATAGGTTAGTGTTAGAACATGGAGATCTTTAGATGCAGGGATTTTAGTTTTAGGGTGAACTTATCCTTTAAAAGGATTTTATTTAGTACACTGTTTTTAATAATCAAATTTAAACTATTTCATGGATAAAAACATGAAACAATTAAATTTTTAGTTATTTTTACACAACTATGTTTAAAGCTGATCTTCATGTTTCCTGTAACTCTAAATAGTTTGTTTAGTGCTGTACTGACTCTTAACGACTTTAAGACTGGAAGATTTTGCTGCTTAATGACCAGGCCCTATTTTGCGATTCGGCACTGCGTGATTTTAACGGACTATTGTGCGGTCATGCGACGCTGTACCCAATCGAAATTGACATCCTTTTTTTCCCACAAATAGAGCTTTCTTTTGGTGGTATTTGATCACCTGTGCAATTTTTATTTTATGCGCTATAAACAAAAATAGAGCGACAATTTTGAATAAAAAACAATGTTTTTCACATTCTGATATAACATTCCCCAAAAAAATTTAAAAAAATCAATTTTTTTTAACATTTTAGGCCAATTGGTTTTCTGCTACATATTTTTGGTAAAAAAAAAACAGCAATAAGCGTATTTTGATTGGTTTGCGCAAAAGTTATTGTGTTTACTAACTACGGGAAAGATTTATGTCATTTTTATTGTTGTTTTTTTTTTTTTTAAACTAGTAATGGCGGCGGGAGTAAGCCTAGGGGAGTGATTCTAACTGTGGGGGGTTTGGGCTTGTGAGATACCATAGAGACATGCCATCCTATATAGCAGGATCGCATGGTCTCTGTGATCATCTCAGGGAGAAGGGCAGACGGCTGTGTTTACATCAGCCGTCCTCTGTCAGCGGGGGGAGATCCCAAGTGGCCAGCGGCCATCGGAGCCACCTGTCACACGCACTACTGGTTCCCCAGCTGACTAACGGGGACGGGAGCCAGAGGCACACGCTCACCCCCTAGCTCCACCCAGGCGAGCGCCGTACATGTACGGGACTTTGTCTGGGAGAGCCAGCCTGCCGCAGTACATCTGCGGCGGCTGGTCGTTATGTGGTTAAGTACTGCATGTAGCTTCAGCTACATACAATGCACAGTGCTGGGTTCCAACTGTGGGACAGAGACTTCCCGTCTCACATCCAGCACAAAATAAGACTAGGTCTAAACGGCGTTCAGCCTTTCAAAGGCAGCTTTGTATTCTGTAATGGAATGCAAAGCTACCTCTGGCCATGTCGGAGAGTGTGATCTCATCAATAATTGAACAAGCTGAAGTTGGAAGCTGATTAGCTACCATGTACAGTTGCACCACATTTTGCGCTCTTCAGTTTTAGTAAATCAACACCATAGCGTTCGATTCACTGAAAGGAAAATAGGTTGTTCAGTTTGCAAGTGAATTTTCCTTTAGCTTAGGGAATGAAGTTAGGCTCTGCTGACTTTCATTATCCAATCATGTGCAAGCAAAACCATTTAGTTTTCCTAAATTTCCTTTGTATGCGATTGAGTATTTTTTGTGAAGAAAATTTCCACCACATTCAGCAAGCTAAGGGGAAATTTCCCCTTAAAGAGCCTATTTGCAATTAGTAAATTAACCCTATTGAATAATTGAAGCCTTTGTCTTCGTATTCTTAATCAATGTAGTGTATTGAAATTATATGTATGTATTATATTTGTATTATGAGCTTGTTATGAGGAGGCAAAAATGTATAAAGCATGCAACTATTAGAAATGTTTAACCACTTCTATACCTGGCCAATTCTTGCACTCCGCTCCTTCATGTAAAAAGCATAATTTTTTTGCTAGAAAATTACTCAGAACCCTCTAACATTATGTATGTTTTTTTAGCAGAGACCCTAGGGAATAAAATGTTGCAACTTTTTATGTCACGCGGTATTTGCGCAGCAATTAATCTTGTTTTATAAATTTAAAAAAAAACAAACAAAAACAACACTTTTAATGTGAAAGATGTTACGCTGAGTAAATAGATACCTAACATGTCGTGCTTTAAAATTGCGCACACTCGTGGAATGGCGCCAAAATCCGGTACTTAAAAATCTCTATAGGCAACGCTTTAAAATTTTTTATAGGTTACCTGTTTAGAGTTATAGGCGGTGTTGGACTAGAATTATTGTTCTTGCTCTAATGTTTACAGCTAAACCTCACATGTGTGGATTGAACACCGATTACCTATGTGGGCACGATGTACATATGCGTTTTTTCTTCTATGTGCAAGCACGCAGGGATGGGGGGCACTTAATTTAATTTTTTAATTTTTTTTTATTACTTGTATTCCTATTATAATATAAACATTCCTTGTAATAGGAATAGTGCATGATAGGTCCTCTTTATGGAGAGATCTGGGGTTAATAAGAAAGATCTCAGATTTCTTCTCCAGGTTGCAGCCGACATCACGGCAGTATTTGCAACTGCCCGGCCAGATGTGACGTCATAACATTGCACCTAGGCCTTCGAGAGTCATAGAGACTGCCGGGGACAATCTATGGTGAACTTTCGCCCCTGGCGGATTCTGGTAGAAGCACCGGAGGGAGGGAGGGAGGGAGGGAGGGAACGGCCCCTCCCGCCGCCTGTAAGAACAAGCAAGTGGCTAAATATCCACTATGAGGAATGCTCTTATGGTGAAGGGAATCGCTGGCTGAAAAAAAATATATGAATGATGCCTGCAGCTGCACACATCCTTCAGATTTCCCCACTGAAAGCCCAGGGCGTCATATGACGTACTGTGGTATGGAAGTGTTTAAAGCCTAAGTGTTGTCGAAATAAAAAAACACAAAAATAGGCACAGGGGACACAATTTACGATTAACCACTTGCCGACCTGCATTGTACCCGTATGTCGCTAGACTTCAAGGGGTAATACCTGGATGATGCGTCTTCCTGGTACTTTTTTCTTTTTTTTTTCTTTATAAGAGCCGACAGTCGGCCCTCCTTGTAAAAGCAATCTCCACCATCCATCACCCCCCCACCCCCCAAAAAAATTGGGATATATATATATATTTATATTTTTATTTAAAGTGTTGTTACCTTGTTTTAATTTAAAGCAGAGCTCCTATGTCTGTACAGAACCCACCCCTCCCTAAAGCACCTTGTCCCCATGTTGGAGACAAGGGCCATATCCCGACAACACTGGGCGGTGATTGTGGGGGTCTGCAGGCATTGGAATTTGGGCTTTTTGGAATCCGAAAGCCCTCTTTACCAAGCGGGCCCCCAGATAAAGCCCGCCCACCCCATGTGAATGAGTATGGGTCACATTGTACCCCTACCCATTAACCATAAAAAATAAAGTGTACGCTTACAAAAAAAAAAAGGGTTGGTTTTTGAAAATACCTTTATTAAATATGAAGAATGTCACCGCGTCATAGCTCCAATGTGTCTTCTTTCTCCGCTTTCTTCACCACTGCGGTCATCCCCCCACCGCTGACCCGATTAAAAAAAAATAAATAAACTTTTCTTCTCACGCTGGCTCCTGCCATTGTCAGCTTCTTGGTCTGCCAGTCCTTACAGTGCCTTGCGAAAGTATTCACCCCCCTTGAACTTTTTGACCTTTTGCCCCATTTCAGGCTTCAAACATAAAGATCTAAAACTGTAATTTTTTTGTGAAGAATCAACAACAAGTGGGACACAATCATGAAGTGGAACGAAATTGATTGGATACTTCAAACTTTAACAAATAAACTGAGAAATTGGGCGTGCAAAATTATTCAGCCCCTTTTACTTTCAGTGCAGCAAACTCTTTCCAGAAGTTCAGTGAGGATCTCTAAATGATCCAATGTTGACCTAAATGACTAATGATGATAAATTGAATCCACCTGTGTGTAATCAAGTCTCCGTATAAATGCACCTGCACTGTGATAGTCTCAGAGGTCCGTTTAAAGCGCAGAGAGCATCATGAAGAACAAGGAACACACCAGGCAGGTCAGAGATACTGTTGTGAAGAAGTTTAAAGCCGGATTTGGATACAAAAAGATTTCCCAAGCTTTAAACATCCCAAGGAGCACTGTGCAAGCAATAATATTGAAATGGAAGGAGTATCAGACCACCACAAATCTACGAAGACCTGGCCATCCCTCTAAACTTTCAGCTCATACAAGCAGAAGACTGATCAGAAATGCAGCCAAGAGGCCCATGATCACTCTGGATGAACTGCAGAGATCTACAGCTGAGTTGTGAGACTCTGTCCATAGGACAACAATCAGTCGTATACTGCACAAATCTGGCCTTTATGGAAGAGTGGCAAGAAGAAATCCATTTCTTAAAGATATCCATAAAATGTGTCGTTTAAAGTTTGCCACAAGCCACCTGGGAGACACACCAAACGTGGAAGAAGGTGCTCTTGTCAGATGAAACCAAAATCGAACTTTTTGGCAACAATGCAAAAACGTTATGTTTGGCGTAAAAGCAACACAGCTCATCACCCTGAACACACCATCCCCACTGTGAAACATGGTGGTGGCAGCATCATGGTTTGGGCCTGCTTTTCTTCAGCAGGGACAGGGAAGATGGTTAAAATTGATGGGAAGATGGATGGAGCCAAATACAGGACCATTCTGGAAGAAAACCTGATGGAGTCTGCAAAAGACCTGAGACTGGGATGGAGATTTATCTTCCAACAAGACAATGATCCAAAACATAAAGCAAAATCTACAATGGAATGGTTCACAAATAAACATTTCCAGGTGTTAGAAGGGCCAAGTCAAAGTCCAGACCTGAATCCAAACGAGAATCTGTGGAAAGAACTGAAAACTGCTGTTTACAAATGCTCTCCATCCAACCTCACTGAGCTCGAGCTGTTTTGCAAGGAGGAATGGGCAAAAATTTCAATCTCTCGATGTGCAAAACTGATAGAGACATACTCCATGCGACTTACAGCTGTAATCGCAGCAAAAGGTGGCGCTACAAAGTATTAACTTAAGGGGGCTGAATAATTTTGCACGCCCAATTTCTCCAGTTTTTTATTTGTTAAAATTTTTAAATTTCCAATAAATTTAGTTCCACTTCATGATTGTGTCCCACTTGTTGATTCTTCACAAAAAATTACAGTTTTATATCTTTATGTTTGAAGCCTGAAATGTGGCAAAAGGTCGAAAAGTTCAAGGGGGCCGAATACTTTCGCAAGGCACTGTATATAGCTATGGGGCGTGGCCATCTGGTGACATCATCCAGAGACCCCCCAGTCCCCTTGTGACATCACTGTGATAGCCACACCCCATAGCTATATAAGAACCGACAGACAACTGAGCTGACAAAACAATGGGAGCCAGCGTCAGAGAAAGATAATTTTTTGGGGGGGGGGGGTTTAGTGGATCGGCGGCGGCAGATGACATCAGTGGAGGGAGAAGATCGGAGGAAGAAGACACGTTGGAGCTACAATGAGGTTTGATCGCTCGCCTCCCCCTCTTTCCTGACCTGCCAGGCTGCGTGCTGAGGTAATAGGGTCTGGTATGGATTTTGGGGGGTTCCCACACAGTTTATCTTCTTTTGTTGGATTGGGGTTTCCCCTCAAAATCCATACCTTACTGAGGGGCTGGTATGTATCGGGGGGGGGGGGGGTTAAATTTGCAGTGAGGTTTCCTCTATATTAAAAGCAAAGGAATTGTTTTGATTGATCAAAGGGAAAGACACAATCATCTCAGTCCGATCCTGTTCAGTGAAGTCACATAGAAGTTGGATATGAAGTCGCAGGGCAAAGTCAGTTCAGAAGTTGTGCGACTTCCATGTCGGAGCAGTGTAATCCCAGCCCAAGGCTCTCAGGGTTTTTAAAACAAAAATGTTTTAAATGCAATTTTTTTTTTTTCCATCTACTTTAGCAGCTGATGAAGTTTCCTGTATTTGTGGTTCCCTGGTCTATCTACCATAACTCACTGATGTTTTTGCTTGCAGGAGTGTAAAGTGAAAAACCCAAACACAGGATTTGTTTATAATTTGGAATCTTTGAAGAATCAGTCCGGATATGTTGCTAAAGGAAATGGTAAAACATACAAGGTAAACAGAGCATTCTAAATAGCTGGATATTCTTGTATATATAAAAAATAAAAAAGTATGTGTGCATGTTGGCAGACTTAAAGGGGTAGTAAACCTCAGACCTTTCTTGAGTGTTTAATTTTTGTTGAAAATGTAATCTTTATTTGCATAAAAGATATACAAAAAACAATACTTTTGTCGGGGTACATTCTCCCCTGTACTGCGACGCAGCGCATAAATACACTACATTACAATACATTTCCGGTCATACTAATAAATACATTCAATCACATACATTCATTCTGCGGTATGATGCCTGATGTGGTGTGCGGAGTAAGGATACCCCGTGCCATCACATCATGCATGACGCCGCAATACCCCTAAAGCATGAAACTGAAAAATACGTTATCTATACGTTGCATTCCTTAAACGATATCAAATAATAAACATTTCAAAAAAGCAACAGGTGTGATGGGGGGTGGGAGAGAGGGGTAAGGGGAGGGGAATGAAATCACAGGCCCGAAGCTTTATTGAATGGACAAAGACACACAAGGGAGAGTGGGGGAAGGGGAAATCTTCAGACCTCCTCTTCCTCCATGAGATCCATCAGGTTATAGTCTCTGAGCAGACTGTGGATCAGTCTGCGACAGTCCTCAATGGACATCCTCTCCCTCTGGTGGATAAGGCGCTTTCTGGCGCACCATAAAGCGTCCTTAAAGCAGCACAACACCCGCCAGGCGTTGTCAATGTCCTCTTGGGAAAAAGTCCCATGAAAAAGTCCATTCAGCACAGCGAAATGTGTGATGGCAGTCTGTGGGACAAAGTCTCTCAGTTCAGGTTCCAAGGCCCTCAACAGGCTCTGTGCAAATGAGCACTCCCAGAAAACGTGAAATGACGTTTCCTCATGGATGATACAAAAGGGGCAGTGCCTGTATCTGCACAAGTTTCTGGCATGCATAAATGTCCTGAGTGGCAAACCCCCCTGGACAGCCATCCACGCCAGATCTTTATGCCTGTTGGTGAGTCCCTTTGAAGAAACATTCCTCCAGACCACTTTGCAAGTGGCTGAAGGGAGGCCTGGAACAGTCTCAGCAATGTCCAATGCTCTGATCAACTTGTAGATAGTTTTTGGCTTCCACAAGTCGGGCTTAACTCCATGCAGCCCCAGCTCCTTGATGAACTTGAAAGTGTCCAAGTAGTACCAAGGAGTGTCCCAGTTGTAGGGGATGGAGCTGTCCCATTTGTCCCATCCAAGGGACCTCCAGAGAGGCAGGAGGAAAAAACGGGACATGGAGTTGCCTCCAGAGTCCGAAGTTCTGTCAATCAAAGTTCTGCGGATGCAGTTGCAGGCAAAGAACACCCCCAGTAACGTTGCGATGTCGGGCATGCCCTTACCGCCCTTGAGGGGTTCCTTGAACATGACTGCTCGCTTCACTCTGTCCATCTTGGAGCCCCAGATGAAGTGGAACACTGCCCTGGTGATGGCCTTGCAGGTGTTGACCCGGGGGGGCCAGGCCTGGGCGAGGTACTGCAACACAGGGAGGATCTCGCTGCGGAGTACCAGTGTTTTCCCTTCGATGGTGAGTTCTCTGAGGCTCCATAGTCCAAACTTTTGTCTCATCTTGGACAGTCTCTCCTCCCAAGACTTCAGGGCTGCGCCCTCAGCTCCAAACCAAACTCCAAGAATTTTGATGAAGTCCGCCTTGACGCTGAAAGGGATGGATGCAGAAGAAGGCAGGAACCACTTTCCGAAGAGCATGATCTCTGACTTCCCACAGTTGACTTTTGCCCCTGAAGCTTTGCCGAAGTCCTCACAGGTCTGGACGAGCGAGTCGATGGAGCGCTGGTCAGCACAGAACACCGTTACGTCGTCCATGTAGAGTGAGCACTTGACAACCCTTCTGTCCGGTCCCGGTGCGGTGATCCCTCTGATCTCTGGGTTCTGTCGGATGCATTCGGCAAAGAGCTCTATACAGCAAACAAAAAGCAGAGGTGAGAGAGGGCAGCCTTGTCTGACCCCAGAGAGAACAGGGAAAGGGTCAGTTTTCCAGCCATTCACCAACACCGTACTACAAATGTCATTGTACATCACATTCACATACGAACAAAACATGTCCCCAAGACCAAACCTGCGCAGAGCTCTGCACATAAACTCATGGGAGACACGGTCAAAGGCCTTTTCCTGGTCAAGACTGACCAGGGCCGCGTGCACACGGCGGCCTCGAATGTACTGGACCGTGTCCCGGACAAGCGCAAGGCTGTCCGCAATCCTGCGACCAGGAATGCCACAAGTCTGATCCGGGTGGATGATCTGTCCGATGACAGATTTCAGCCTGTTGGCCAAAACCTTGGCGAGGATTTTGTAGTCCACGTTCAAGAGAGAGATGGGACGCCAGTTTTTCAGATCCCATCTCTCCCCCTTCCGCTTATACAAAATCGTGATCATCCCCTCCCTCAGCGACGGAGGCATTGTGCCCTCCACCACCATCTCCTCGTACAGCTCGAGCAGGTCCGGGCCAACGAGATCCCACAGCGCTACATAGAGCTCCGCTGGGAGACCGTCGCAGCCCGGGGTCCTGCCTTGCCTAAAGGATCTGACGGCAGAGTGCAGTTCCTCCAGCGCCAAGGGGGCGTTGATTGCCGACATACCTGCAGGATCAATTTGGTTAGTGATACCTGACAAGAACCTGTCGGCCTCAGCCGTATGTGTTTCTTTCGGGGAGTAGAGGTTGGTGTAGTAGTCGCTGACAACTTGCATCACAGCCTCCTTCCCCTTCTGGAGTGTTCCGGTCTCGTCCCGCAGCTCAGACAAGGGAGTGTGTCCTGAGTGGAGTTTCCTGAAAAAGAAAGAGTTACATTTCTCACCTTTCTCAAGATTCTCCACCTTGGAACGGAAGACGAGGTGCCTGGATTCTTCCTCGAAGTGTCCTTTCAGGCTCTTCTTGGTGTCCTCCAGGTCCTGCCTAACGTCCCAGCCGCAGTGGTGAAGGTCCTGCAGGGACTGCATCTGACGTTGCAGTCTCCTGAGTTCCCTCTTCCTGGCACACACTTGCTGGCGTCCCCTTGCCTGAAAGAAGCTGCGTAGCTTGACTTTCACAAACTCCCAGTAGTCACTTACCTTTCTGAAGAACCTCTTGTCCTCCTTCCAGGTAATGTAGGCCTCCCTGAGTTCCTCCAGCAGTTCCTCATTTTCCAGCAGGGTACCATTCAGCTTCCAGGAGCCCGGACCGGGGGCAAAGCCCTCGCCCAGGTCACCCCGAAAGTGAATGGCCCTGTGGTCAGAGAAAAAGCAGGGGACCATGGAGAACCCGCGATGTCTGACTGTCTTGGAGGTGAGCACGAAGTCTATCCTAGAACGCACGGATCCATCAGGACGGCACCACGAATAGTTCACGGAACCTTTCCCTATGGATCCCACGGCGTCCTTCAAGGAAGCCTCCGCGATCATCTCCTTGAGCAGCCTAGACGTGGTGTCGAGCTTTGCGTACATGCTGGAGCTGCGCCCATCCTCCTCAATCGGACAGTTAAAATCACCGCCGATTACTACTGCCCTGGTGGTGACGAGTTGGGTCCGCAGGGTCTGGAAAAGCTCCAGTCGCTCATTCTTATCTGGGGAGGCGTACACGTTGATGAGCCTAACTGGCTCTCCCGCCCACGAGCCGTCTACGACCAAAAGACGGCCACAGACGAGCTCCTGGACGGAGTCAACCGTGAAACGACCACCCCTGACAAGAATGGCTACCCCTGCAGACTTACAATCGACACCCCCGGACCAGTAGGAGGGACCATGGGTCCACTGGGAGGACAGATGAGTGTACCTCCTCGAGAAGGGTAGGGCACACTCCTGAAGCATGTAGACATCACTCTGCTGTGTGGAAAGAAATGTCAGCGCCACCTGTCTTCTAGACGCATCCTTGATGCTCCTAACATTAATGGAAAAGATAGAGATCTCTGCCATCATGTAAAGGAGATGAAGGGGCTAGTTAGCAGGTGGGCTGAACTTACCTCCCCTGAGGGGGGGGTGGTTCTTCCACTGCCTCTTGTGCCTGTCCAGTGTCCTGGTTCAGGCCGTTCTCCTCGAGGATGCTGTCCATCAGGTCCTGGGTGAGGTCAGTCTCTGGGGGAGCCAGATCCTTACCTTCCTGCATTTCTCCTTCATCTTCCCCCGCAGACTCAAGGTCCTCGAGGTCCTCCACCACTGGGTCCAGTCCAGCGATGTCATCTTGCTGGGCCACGGTGGGCCGCTTGGTGGGTTCTTCAGTTGTCGGGCTGTCTAGGTTCCGTTTTCGGCCTTTGCTGGTGGGGGGTGGGGTGGGGGGGGCGGTGGGCAGGGTGGGGAAGTCCTCCATGGAGGACAGGGCGGGGGGGGGCTGGGAGGGGGGAGGGGCAGGGGCAGGTGAGGTCACCTCCGACTCAGGGGGGTTGGGGAGGGATGGGTCGGAGGAGGTGGTAGGGGCCTGGGGAGGGGGGGACTCACCAGTGGCTTTCCGAGGTTCCTTCGCAGTCTTTTCCCCTGGCTTCTTTTTCCCAGCGCTGTCTGGGGCTCTGCCCTTGAGCAGGGCTCCAGCGTAGGACCGGGATCTCTGGGGGCAGTCTCTGTAGACGTGCTCCGCCAATCCGCAGAGGTTACAGGTCTTGGACCTCGGGCAATCCTTGGTCTCATGGCCTGCAACCCGACAGAACCTGCAAGAAGGTTCCTGACATTCCATACTTACGTGGCCATGCTTGCCACACCTGTGGCAGATATGGGGCATGTCTGCGTAGTACAGGAGTCCTGCGGAGGCTCCCAGAGAGAAGTGGGACTTCAGGTGTTGGAGATCCCCCGAAGGCTCTCTCCTTAACCTGCAAGAAACTGCCCACTTACCTGTCCAGAAGCCGTTGACATCGAGGATTCGGACTGGGTCTTTGGCCACGATGCAAAACCTCTGGAGGTAGGTGGCGATGTCTTTTCCTGGGGTATGGGGGTTCCTCATGGACACCGTTACCCGCCTTTCATCCCGTTGAATGGGAGTGTTCGCAACGAAGTTGCGGAAAGGGGATTCCGGGCCACAATTCTTCACCGCCTCCCAGTATCTTCTACAGACCTGTAAAGACACAAAAGTTATATAGAATATACCTTTCATGAAGGTCTGCACGGACAGTGTCTCCGCCTTGCTGAACCCCTGTTCGAGGATCATCTTCTTGCCGAAGATTTCCGGGGTCATGTCGGGAACTCTTCCGTCCACCTCCTTCAGTTGCAGCACCACTGTCTGCCTCATCCAGGGTTCCAGGGTAGGAAGCCCGTCTGCGGACCTGGTTGGCCTTGCTGAGCCCGGCTTGCTTGTGGCGGCCGGGGTGGGGGTGGAGGTTGAGGCGACTTCTCCCGGAGTCTTGGCAGAAGTGGCGGGGACATTCTTTTTCTTCCCGGTGCTCTTCCCCATGACGGAGGAGTTCGTCGGTAGTCGCTTCAGGAAAACTTCGGCGGCTTCCTTCTTATTCCTCGGCGTCTTCACTCTTTTGCAGCCTTTAAAAAGGCCCTTGTGCGCCTACTGCCCGAAGGTAGTAGCGCAGAGTGGGGGGGGAGGAGGGAAGATCGCAATCTCGTTCCTTGTGGGGGCTAAGCCTCTAACCCAATAGCAGCGAGTAGGTGAAGCTGAATTTAATCAACGATCCTACAAGGCCGAGCAGAGGGTACCCCACAAGGACCAAATGGCTTGGATAGATACAAATGTTTCTCAACGTCCTAGCCGTAAAGCAGAGACACCCCTAAGGGCTAAAGTCGATACTACACTTGATCTTAGCCAAAAGGCCGAGAAGCGATCTTGAGTGTTTAATTGCCTTTCTCCAAAGTGTCATTTTGGGTTGTTCTTCAGAGAGCATTTGATAACAGATGGTGAGGAGGCATTGTATACTCTCCTCACTGCTTGCTGTGAGCCCCTGAACCCCACACTAGTGGGCTGCAACCACATACATTGCGTGTGGTTGCAGACCCCTCATTCACTTTAATGGGTCACGTTCAGCAGGCGATACTGCCCACTGAATGTGCCAGCCTGAAGAGGGAGTGGTTGGAGGGGGGGGAGGGGTGTAAAACCATGGCTTAGCAGCGTGGTTTTTAGTATGCTAGTGTAAACGAGGTCTTAAAATGTATAATTGATATGTTTGTTTTGTGCTAAATAATGCTTGCCATGCTCCTCCTCTGTGTTGGTTTTCTATTGAATGGATTTTTGCACCGTCCTCTTGGCTAGTAAGTTTATACTTAATACTTAAAGTGGTTGTAAAGTTACTAATGACAATTACTGGCATCCCCTCTGTTATAAGAAGCTATACTATGCAGTGCCTGTGTTTTTCTTTTTAATTATGCAGCTAAATATCTTATTTTACATCATGGCTGTGTGCAGCCATGTGACCTCCCGCCTCTCTCCTTCCTCGATCTAAGGACTACAGCAGGAGGGGATGAGTTTCCCCCTCTGACGTCAACTGAGAGGCCACGTAACCGCACAACAGTGCTGTGAAATAAGGGATTTTAGCTGTATAATTAAAAAAAAAAAAAAAAAAAAACACACTGTGTAGTATAGCTTGTTATAACAGAAGGGTTGGCAGTGATTGTGCTCACTAACTTTACTGCCACACAGAATAGGGGCAGGAGGGGAGGGATGGGTTTGGAGATCGTCTCACAGACTAGGAACTTACAGGGAGGGGTAGAGACTCTTGGCACACAGCACGATGACGGAGACACATAAACTGACCATGGCATCGTGGATCAGCAGCCATAAATACCGTGGTCAGTTCACATAGGGCAACACAAGAACAGGCAGGATCAACCAGGTATTTTACAGCATAGAAAGGGACAAATGACATTGCAGAAGCACTATGCTGTTTAATAACATGCTTTTTATTAGGGTTACAACCACTTTAATACTTGTATTCTTTTCTAATGCCTCCCAAATGTGCTATAAACATCATAGGGGCATTGGAATTTTCAGCACATTTGCAGTGTGTTTACATTGGCATGGATGGAGGCGTTTGGTGAGTGGTAAAGCCAGCTGAAAGCTACATGCTGGATACATTTTGGCACAATGCAGGCCTTTGGTGAGTGGCAAAGCCAGCTGAAGGCTACATGCTGGATACATTTTGGCATAATGCAGGCCTTTGGTGAGTGGCAAAGCAAGCTGAAAACTACATGCTGGATACATTTTGGCATGATGCATCGCAAGGCACCGTGAGTTTGACTATGCAAACTACACTTTCAGCTGCTATAGACCTAAAAGCTATAGAGCCTTGACAGGTGTTTGTGAGGCTTTAAAAACTGTAATGAAATGCCTCTTCTTAGTGTACATGTAGAGCCTAAATGCTCTTTTCTTATCAATGGGGTGGGTCATAAAGTGAAAGTTTTTTAAAGGTAAAGCATAGTGCATTTTCAGAGTACATATTTTGAATCATTAAAAGCGAAGTATGGCACAAGCTTTTTTGGGCCATTCTTCCCTTGTGGGTCACAGAAGTGCTCTTACCAGAATCAGCCGACAGCAGGCTTTAGCCCCTCCGGGTTCTGAAAGGATCCCGACCAGAGCCTGACTGACAGCTGGCTTCAGCTGAAAGCTGTAGCTATCTATATCGGTCCCCTCTCCAGCATGGTTCTCCAGTGAGTGATAAAGGGCCAAAGCAGAGAGTGGTGACTGACCGTCACTGCTTTCCGCTATGAGAAGACCCAGAACTGAGCAATCAGCGATCATGTGATCACTCAGTTCTCAGTCTTAGAGTCGTCGGGAGACAGCTGCTGTTTTTGTAGTAACCCCAACCATCTCCTTTAAGATACAGCAGTATTTACTTTTAAAGCAATTTCTGATGTGACGTTTGCAGTATTTTATACCTGGTTGATCTGTTTAACATGCATATCTAACTAAACTAAAAGATCATACATTCCCTTTTAAAATGAATACATTTCTCTTACTGCTAAAGATTGGTAAAATAATCAAGTAATATTTCATACATAGAAACTACTGTCTTCAACAAGAGCAAACTGTTATGATCTTGGGCACTAAACGTGTACCTGTCTTGATAACGGTGACACTTGAAGAAGAATGTGTTTGCCTCTTTTACTTGTGGTAATTCCCCATAAATTTAGTAGATGGTAAGGCTGCTTTCAATTGATTTTGTTTTTCTTCCGCTTTTGCCTTAAAAAAAAAAAAGGAAAAAAAATGTGTGACCATATAATCCTATGGAACTCTTCACACTGATACATTGCGAATCGGCTGAGTTTAAAAAAAAAAAAAAAAAAAAAAACATCAAAAACACTCCTCCCTATTAAAATGCATTGAAAATGCTATAAAAATGCATCAAAAATTCATCCGTGTTGCGTTTCTGATGCAGTTTTTGAGTCGCATGCCCTGTGAAAAACGCACTGCAAACACCACGTTTTTGCTACAGATCATTGTAAAAGTGCCCTAAATCGTTGTCTGTAGTGCATGTTCAAACCTTCATACCATAAATAATAACATGTTTATTAGATTTTTACTCAAGTAGTATATACAGGCAGTCCCTGAGTTATGAATACCCAAGTTACGACCGACCCCTACTTACGAACGGACGTCAATGCTGGTCCTGAATACCGCCAAGCAGCCATCTTGCAGTGCCGGGCACATCCCACACTGCAGCACTGCATGAACTGCATGGCCACAAGAGCCCCAGATGACACGACTGCATGCTCAGAAGCGCCTGGAACATCCCACATCCCTGCACAGGCTTGAGTTACAATTAAAAATGCACTGTTTCAACTGTTTCAACAAATTCGGCTTAAGAACAAATCTACAGTCCCTATCGTGTTTGTAACCTGGGGACCGCCTGTAATGAGTTTGGCATTTCTAGAGAAATTCTTTAGTAATGCATTACAATTTTATATTGTAAATTGATTTTAAATGTACTTGAGATTTTAGTCAACTATAATGTACTGGAGATGTTAGTCAACTAAAATATGGCTAAAACAATTCAGGTGACTAAAATAGGACTAAAACTAAAAATAGCATTTTATTCAAGTGACTAAAAGGAAATCCAAATTTGACATCAAAATTAATACTGGCTGCCAACACAGACTTTCATCTAAAGTGACTTGCTCATCTTGGGCTGCCAATATAGTGACTTACTCATCTCGTATCCTAACAGAAGTACGTCATCATTTTTCCTAAAGAATATTCCTTATGCTTTTATTGTTATAGTGCTTGTCATGCAATTGAGTTCTGCAATTTGTTTCTGTGTTATGGCATTTTAGGCCTTATAAGATTTTTAAATCTTTGTCATTTGTTTGTTCAATAGCTGAATATATGTGGCCCAGTTGGTGAGTGTGGTTCTTCTGGGAATGTGCCAGCTGCTGGCTGTGAACTTGAAAACGGCGTGCCATCTAGACCAGTCCAGATCAGCCAATCACTGGATCTTTCTTCAGATTTCATCTCCCTAACCTATCAAGGAGCCATTCATCAAGACATTGGTGAGGGGAATAATCACACAATTGCCATTCACACTTGTTGACATAGTTGGTGAGGGGTTCATATTGTAAAGGCCTCTATTTTGTATAATATACTGTGCGGATATCTCACTACTAAAATCCCTGATTTGGGAATACCCAGTACTTCAGCATCTTCCTGTTATTCTCAGAGTAGGCATCATGAATGTGTTTTGTATAAGAAATTTAGAATTCAGAGCATATATAAACACAAAAATAAAATTGAAATATATTGCATCTTACCAGTCCTTGGATTTATTGGCTGCATTCGTTTCATTTTTACAAGCTCCATTTCCCTTATTTTTTTCTTGATGATCCTGCCAGCTTTTCAGTATCCATCCAACATTGTCATCCTAGGTGGCTCTTCTGTTTTGAACTACAAACATTTTCCCTCTTCTCACCTCTATCACATCGTGAGGAGTTGTTTTGTAGTTCACAGAAGATGGCAAAGCTGATGACATTGTTTGAGATGCTGGTTCAGTGCAGAGAAGGTTATAAAGATAATTAACCCCTTCCTGCTGCCACTTCCTGGCCCGGATACTAAAGGCTAGTTTTGTTTGGTTATAAATAACATTTCATACTTGCCTGCTCTCTGAAATGGTTTTTGCACAGAGCAGCCCCGATCCTCCTCTTCTCGGGTCCCTCTTCAGTGCTCCTGGCCCCTCCCTACTGGTGAGTGGTGCTAGCAACTTGCTATTGGGCTACAGCTCCATGTCCATTCAGACACGGAGCCGTGGCCTATCCCGGCCCCTTTCTCTCCTCATTGGCTTGACTGTCTTTAATTGACAGCAGCCGGAGCCAGTGGTGTCGCTCTGCTGTCTCAGCCAATGAGGAGGGGAGTCCCATGCAGCTTAGACACTCCAACATCGCTGGATCTAGATGGGGCTTGGGTATTAGGGGGGCTTCTGCACATAGAATGCAAGATAAAAAAAAAAAACCTTTTGCCTCTATAATCATTTTAAGAGCTTCTAAATGCCAGGAGGTGGGCATTTGGGTCATGTGACCGCTGTGATTGACACAGCGGTCACATGATCCGAAAGCTCCCGATCGCAGGTGTGCATGGGGAACTTTACAATTCCCACCGGCAACTGTGCTGTTGCACAGAAATGTTTACATTTAGGCCACATACATGCGGCCTCGCTGCATTAAAACCCACCCACCAGGAGGCCGCATATATGTGTACAGTCGACGGTAAGAGGTTTAGTTCTGGCAACAGCGACATATATTTTTACTATGTTTGCAAAAAATATACTTATCCTGAGAAAAGAAAACAAATTCAGCCATCATGTCTAAGGGCTGATAAGCTGCAATATAAGAACATTTTTGTCCGTGTGTTTAGATATCCCTTAACCAGTTGAAAACATACAGTAGTCATATAATGACCCCGTATTATTGGATTTTCCTCTTGCACTTTGCATGCTCTGCCCAATAAAATCAATGGACGTGGCTTTCAGTTTGCCAGCTATGTTCTCTTGTGTGCGAATGAAGCCTGCAAAGGGCTTTATTCATCAATGCGTTATTACAGTATTGTTAACACAACCCTTATTAACTAGTTTTCCCCATAGCAGTTGTTTTTTTTAATTTTTTTTTTTAAGCATTGTTTTATTTGCTTTTGTAATGTCACATTAAAAACCCACACAAAAACCTCTTTTCTCATCAATAATAAACTGTGCTATGCATTATACAAAACATAATTTTAGTACAATAAACCAGACATTGACAGAGAATAATATATTTATTTATACCCATTTTAAATTAACACTGATCAGACTAGAAAAGGGTATGTAAAATGTACAGTGGCAATTCCGGAGAAATTCTCTAGAAGAAATTTTTTTTCCCCAATTTGTTTATTTTTGCCTTTGGAATATATAGAACATTGTTTGGAATATATAGAACATTCTATCTCACACAGGGAGTCTTTAGCCTTTGGATTTTTTTGGCACATACAGGAGGATTATATACTGGCAAGTAACTGTAATCCAGCCCAGGATAACCCCTTCTTCTAACGAGCATGTTTTCATTTTTTACTTGTGTCCTTGGAAGATTGCTGTCTTTTCTTCATCTCTGCTGTGTAAAAGAGTAACTTATTTTATGTTGGCACCCTAATTTCTTTTGCTTTTGGAGAGTAGCATGTCTGGTCCCCACTGCACTGGACATTGTGGGGATAAACTGTAAGTGACCTACTGGGTAGTGCATAGGGCACTTTCCAACGTTCTGTTAGTTGGCTTCAGAATGCTTACCAGGTTCTGAGCCGCTGGCATTATCTCAGTGCGTGCCTTGTCACTGAAGACTTACTTGGAGAGTGACCAGAAGCTACCAAAATTATTTAAGTTACTTGTCATCTTTAATTGCTGAGCCCACCAGCTTTTTTTGCGTAAAGGGGTTAACACTGTGGGAAAGCGTTGATGTAATCCGCTGAGTGGAGTATAGGGTGCCTATACAGCATCAAGAAAACCTCTCCCTTCTTTTCCGGTTTGAAAACAGCCACTTGAAACTTTAATTTTTGATCCATTTCTGCCGCCTGGCAATAATGACCCTAGTCATCTCCAGCCATATAAACCTAGCTTTCTACTAGCTTTAGAGTTTTGTGACTACTTGAGACCTTGCCACTTACTCTGATCCTATATGTTTTCTTACCACCATACAATTGCAACATGTCTGATTCTAGGTGGGCACACATTGAGGAGCAGGAAGGTTGGCCCTGCTGTACTGGGTGCCTCCTAACTCACATTCTACTAAATACTCTGGAGCTGCTTGCAGCATGCTGTGCATGAGAATCAGGTTGTTCTCTGCCCTTAGAGTTTGCTCCATCCTCCGAGCCCTCTTTGGCCCCAATGTGTGTGGCTAGACCCTCTCCCCTTTTGGCTTTTTCACAACAGTCAAGAAAGACTTTGACCCAAATCACCCAGTTATTTTTGGACTTTGATCACAGAGGCTACATGCGTGTTCCCACTCCCTCTCCTGCAGATATTTATTCTGATATCCCCACGGCCTTAGCGGTTTTTGTGCCATTGGTCACAGAGACTGTAACTGAGTTGCTCCTGTCTATTGACTGATTATTTTACCCCTGAGGAGATGCAGTCTACTTCTATGATCCCCAAATTAAAGGATACTGTCTTGGCTCTTACTGATGCATTGCAAACCACTCTGAAACTAGGTTTATTAAAAGTAGCACTTGCTTGACTTACACAGAGGTATTTAGGCACAGCTGAGAAGGTGAGGAAAAGATCAGACAGCAGCAGCATGAGCTGGAGAAGACAGGGAGCTGGATGGTGGTGAGCAGGACCTGGATGTGAAAGTGCAAGCTGTATGTCAGCCGTGGTGAGTGGTAGTCTGCCCCACACAGAAGGACCTGAGCCACGGAAACGATAAGCTGCAAACCCCAGAAGAATGGTGCCAAACAAATTAGGACAGCAAAGAGCTTGTTGGCCAGCAGCAACTAGACAGACCAGGAGCTTGATAGTCAGACTTCCAGGGGACCAATCCTCAAATTGGGGATGCGGTATGTCCTCACACGCTTTGTGACCCTGTGATGGGGATTGGAGTGGGTTGGTGGCAATGATTCACTAAATAGGTATAATAGAACTGTGCCTACAGATAACTAATAAAACTGCAGAGAAAGGACTTGTTATATAACTGTGTGAATTTCAAGCTTTTCGTTTAGCCCTTTGGGTGCCAAAGTATTAAGTGTGAAGATCCAAAATGTTTCACGTAGACATAGTCTCTGAAACCTTTTATTGAACGGGATGTCACTCAGAATTTGATCAATAACCCAGACTCGAAGGCTATCAGTCGATCGACCTTGATGGAGAATGAAGTGTCTGGGGACAACTATGGTCCACATCTCCATCCTTGATTAGTCTCTGGTGGTCCCCGAATCTGGCCCTCACTGTGCGAATGATGCTACTCACAAAAAGAAGGCCACAAGGGCACCTGAGACCATAGATCACAAATTCGGTACTGCATGGGAACATTTTCTGAAATTTCTTTTTTCTTTTTTTTTTTTTGAAAAATTCTTTACCATTATATTCTGCGTTATATTTTTGATGGTACATATAGTGTGTGTTTTTTTTTTTTTTTTTAATATTAGGAGTTTTTTGTATAAAGAGGTGTAGAAGAAATCACTGATTTTAGTTCAGAGTCTTTAGTTAGAATGGTCCAGTGTTACAGTATGATCCTTTCCATCTGCCTGTAATTGCAATGAAAATTGGTAATGAACTTCAGATAAGTATGATGGGGTTGCACTGTATTTTGATCTCTATTGGGGGCTGTACCAATTAGACTAGCAGTTTGAGCTCTTTTCACTAGGTTCTCATCATAACCCAATACTTACCTTAAAAAGTGATCCCCAATGTCAGCGCTTACTTTCACAGGCATTTCCATCATCCCCCAGTATTCCTTTTGGGTTCAGACTCATTGGCCACTTCATTTTCCAGGTCTGGATTAAGTCACTCCATGCGATTTGGCTGTCTTTAGAGTCTGAACATCCTACTGAATGGTTGGCCGTTCCAGATTCACCATTACAGGGATTCCCTAGAGAATGCGTTGGATATTCTTGTAGCTCAGTGGAATCAGTACATCTTTATCTATGCCTTTCCTCCCCTGACACTTCATCCTCTTTTGCAGGATTGAGATGGAGTACATTCAGTTTATCCTCATTGTCCCAGACTGGGCCAGGCAGATGTGGTATATCAACTGGGTAAGGCTTCTGGCCTACGATGCGTAGGGTCTGTTGGATTGTCAGGATCTCTCAAGGACAGATTTGCCATCCTGCCCCATGATCTTTGTTTTGAACATTATTGCTGTTCATTCTTAGGTTCTGGGTTACACGGGTGTCTGAGTCTGCGATTCATACAGTGCAGTGGTGTGAGTCAAGGGGCTTTAACCCCTAGAGTTTCTTTCCTATACTTTTTAAGAGACTATTGGTATTTCGTCTTTGATTAAAACCTTTGCACAGGGGGTCTCACATGTTGCTCCCTCTGTCCCTTCCCTGTGACTGTGGGATCTATATCTGGTTTTATCTGTGGTTCAGAAACTGCCTTTTACACCCACTAGAGACATTCCTTTCTCTACTTTCATCCCATATCCTCTTAGAGCTGAGTGTCTGAACTGACAATCTTTTCCAGCAAGAAACCCTTTTTAGTTCTGTATAGTGAAAAAGTAGTGTGAGGCCTAGGACTTCCTTCTTGCCTACGGTAGTTTTTTCCTTTCACCTCAACCAGGACAGTGTTCTTCCTTCCCTCTGCCCAAACTTCAAATCACCAAAAGCAAATTTCCCTCCATTGTCTTGATGTGGTTTGGTCCATAAAAGTCTTTGTCACTGCTCCTTTCAGGAAGACCAACTAATTTTTTAGTCTTAGATGGGCCCGTAAGGATAGGATAGGTTCACACATGTCTGATGCAAATATCCCATCCAATTTCACTGCGAATTTGAACAGCAGTTTCTCTGTCGCTCATTGACAGATGTAGTCCTCGTTGATTAATAACAACTCGGGTTTATACTGCCCTCTACAGGAGTAGGACTAGACAGGAAAGAAAATATTCTGGCCACACCTTAGGGGCAGTCCCAGAGGGTATATCCTCTCTCTCTCTCTGCTACAGCAAACCAGTTTTTTTCTGTCTAGTTAGGAGTAAGGACCTAGATGCCTTGCTAGGATCTTCGGTCCTGGCAGGAATTTTTCTTAGAAAGATTTTTTTAGACAGCTTTTTTCTCCAGTGTTCCTGTGAGATCTTCAAGCAAGCAAGCTGTAACTGGGCGACGGGCTGGATGTTGAGATCCAGTGGTCACCCCAGTTCAGCCTACGAGCGCGTGCAGGCCATATCTCCGCGCTGGGTCGGCCGCGACATAGTCCCACTGGACGGGGACTGACCCTGCGAGTTAAACGTCTCGCCTGGACGCCAATGACCAACAGAGTCACTGCGTCCGTATTGGTCGACAGCCCCCCCACCCCGGTGGAGAGGGGTTCTGTCAGGAGTGGGCGCCCGCCTGGTTCCGGTATGGTGAGTAGTATGTTCCCCCTCCCCCCCTGTCAGGTTTGTGGTGGATGCGGGCCCCTCTCTGGAATGGTAGGATGGGTCTCCCCTCTATCCTATAACAGGTCACAGATCCCCCAATTTGAGTGTGATTTTTTTGTGAAGAAAAACCAGGAGGCTTGGTTTGGGAGCTGACTATCTAAGGTCATTGCAAGACTGTAAGGGTGACTGAAGTCAGTGGCAGTACTATAAGGGGCATTACTATTGAAGTAAAAGGTATCCTACCTGTCAGAGGTGTACACAGGCCGATGCCTAATGGGGAGGTGCCTGAGTCACTGCAGTTCAGATCGCCATTCCTCCAGCAAAGGGTCACTTCGGAAGGACAGAGGGCTGCCTCCCGACGGCCCACGGACCGCAAGCGGCCCGCCAGGGTCCTGTACTACTTCCGCAGGCCGCCAGGCCGAACATAGACATCCCGAGGCCGCTGCTAGCGCCGCTATCCGATACAGGCCGCCGCCATTGTCTTTCAGATCGCACGAGGCCGCCATATTGGCGTAGCCTCGTGTCTCCAGCATGGGGGCGGCCATGTTTGAGGTGACCAAACACCTCGAGGAGCTAAGGGGAGGCGCCGGAAGGCGTGCAAAGGGGCGGAGCCGCCTCCTTTTACCCGGGAAAGCCAGCCAAAGACTTCCTGTCTGTAATAGACAGTGCTGGAACAGGTTGTATTGAAACTTCTGAGCATCAAGTGGTGAGCCTTGGGGTCTCTCTCTCTCTCTCTCGCTCTGTAGGGGTCCCTAAGCAGGTAACACTGAGGGGCGCTGTGGCGCTGGGGGTCTAAAGAAAAAAAAAAAAAGTTTTTTTTTTTTTTTGGCAAATTAATTTTTTCCCGGCAAGTGTCTGGAATTATCATGGACCCTGCCACACAGGTACCCCCACCTGTTTCCCTCGAGGTGGCCGCAGGACCCTCCAGTTCACAGAGTATGGATGCATTCACAGCAGTTTTGGAGTCTTTGGTGTCTCGGGTGGAGACGGCCTGTCAGGGACGGGGGTCAAGAAAGCGACCCCCGCCTACCCCTATGTCATCTGATACTTCAGATTCAGATTCTGAGATGGTCATTGCAGCTGCAGATCCCTCTACAGGGGCTGTTGTCTCAGGTAAAGTTCCCTCAGACAGTGAGGAGGACGTTCCTGCCTCCGCCATAGCACAAGAAGAAGCATTGGTGGACGTACTAGTTGTGGCGGTCCGGGAAACCTTAAGACTTGAGGTTTTACCAGCAGAGGCAACTGAGATGGAAATTCCCTTTGGTACTAGTAAACCTACCAAGACGGCGAAGGTTTTTCCCTTACCCAAATGTTTTGGTAATAAAATTAAAGAGGAATGGGATCATTCAAAACGTACCTTTGCTGTTTCCAAGCGCATTGCTAGACGCTATCCGTTTGAGGAATCCCTCATTAAGAAATGGACGGTACCACCAGTGGTGGATCCACCTATTTCCAGACTGAATAAAGCCACTGTTATCCCGTTGGAGGACGCTCCGTCCTTTAAGGATCCGGTGGATTGGAAGATGGAAGCGGAGTCCCGCACTATTTTTTCCCTGATAGGGTCAGCCTTTAGACCAGTGATTGTCATTGGTTTAGTTTCACAGACATTAACGGAATGGGCAAGATTGGTACGCCATGACCTAAAGGGGAAAGGTATCCCCCAGGCAGCATCTGATTTGATGGAACAAATTATACAAGGACTGCAGTTCGTCTGTGACGCAGCCCTGGATGCCACCCCCTTGTTAGGGCATGCATCTATGTCAGCGGTAATCCTCAGACGTGTGCTGTGGTTAAAATGCTGTTCAGCGGATCTAGGTTCCAAAAAAGCCTTGGCGAATCTCCCCTTTCAGGGGAATCGCCTATTTGGGGCCACCCTAGATGAGATCATTAAGGATGTCACTGGGGGCAAGAGCACTTTTTTGCCGCAGGCTGCTAAAGCTAAAGGACCTCGTAACAAGCGTGGACCTTTCTTTGCCGCTCATAAAGGGTTCGTTCGCTCCGCTGGGGCGAGCGGGAAAGGCAAAGCCCCTCTAGGAGGGTTCAAGAGGCGCTGGTCGGGCAAACAAAAGGCTGACTCAGCCAAACCTGAAGTTAAGGCTAATACAGCCTGAAGGTGCGCCCCCACCCGGCTTGAGGGTGGGGGGACGTCTTCACCGGCATTCAGAGCTAGAGCCTTCCTGAATCTCGGACTAAGGGGTTCAGGAGATCAGGACACAAGATCGAGTATCGATCACTGCTACCAGTGCGATTCTTCCCTTCCAACATTTAGGTGCTACAGGGAGCGGTAGCTACCGTTCCCTGAGCAGATAATTTTCTTTACCTTTTCCAAAGATTAGTCTCAGTTCCCTACAGGAATCGGATCCGGTTGAGCAAACAGACCAAGGAGCCTCTAGTCTGGTGACTTCGGTCTCTAATGCTCAACCAGGAGAAATCATCACTCCTGATAAGAATCAAGTTTCTGATAAATGTGTGGGAACAGAAAACGATCAGACTTGGTCTGATTGCCTGGACCAAGCAGCTCTAGGGCAGCCTGGTTCGGATCCAGTCAGACAATATCAGGGTGATGACTTAGGTCGATCACCAAGGATTTCACCATCTGTGTCTTCATCAGAGCATCCCGGAGGTGGATCTGTTGGCATATCGGCTCAACAGGAAGGCGCGGAGGTTGGTAACGTGCGGCCGCATTCCTCTAGTGGACGCAGCAGACGCGCTGAACGGCCTACAAAGGCAGTATCGGCTACTATACGTCTTCCCCCCTCTCAAGTTGCTGCTGAGATTTCTCCGCAGGATGGAGATGGAGGGAACTCCAGTTATCCTGGAAATTCGAGGCTAGCCTCGTCAGGCCGGTCAGGCCAACTTGGACATGCTAGTCGCAAACGCTCCTTGGAGACCTCCTCTCAGGGAGGATCTGCGGTCTCAAGGACCGATCTTCCATCGTGCTTTACAGTCGCTGGTTTTAATGGCCTGGCCATTGAGACCCAGGTACTGAAGGGCAGAGGGTTGTCAGCTTCAGTTATTCCTACTCTAATTAAAGCAAGGAAAGCGACTTCCAGCAAAGTCTATTATCGCACATGGAAGACTTATATTGCGTGGTGTGAATCTTTGGGATTTCCCCCACGTACCTATTCGGTGACCCAAATCTTGGCTTTTCTGCAAAAGGGGGTTGAGCAGAAACTATCCTTGAGCACCATCAAGGGTCAGGTTTCAGCATTAGCAATCTTCTTTCAGAAGCCTTTGGCTACTCATTCCCTGGTGCGGCACTTGGCTCCGCCAGTCCGCACGCCCTTACCACCTTGGGATCTTAATTTGGTTTTGTCGGTTCTGCAGAAACCTCCCTTTGAAAATATCAGGGAGATTCCCTTGCTTACATTATCTCAGAAGGTGGCCTTCTTGGTGGCTATCACTTCTGCATGCAGGGTGTCAGAACTGGCTGCATTATCATGCCATTCCCCATATCTAGTGGTTCATAGGGATAAGGTAGTTCTTCATCCGAAGCCATCCTTTCTTCCTAAGGTGGTTTCAGACTTTCATCTGAATGAAGATATTGTGCTACCTTCCTTGTGTCCTCAGCTCAATCATCCTCTGGAATATGCGTTGCATTCCTTGGATGTGGTTCAGGCAATCAGGGTATACCTGAAGGCTATGGAAACGTTCCGTGAAATGGATTCACTTTTTGTGATCACGGATGGCCCCAGAAAGGGGTTGCCTGCATCTGCCGCGACTATCTCCAAATGGATTAGACAGACGGTGGTACAGGCTTATTCTATTAAGGGTCGGAATCCTCCGTTCCCTGTTAAGGCGCACTCCACTCGAGCGCTCAGTACTTCCTGGGCCTACCGCCATCAGGCGTCAGTGGTCCAGGTGTGCAAGGCGGCCACCTGGTAGTCGGTACATACCTTTACGAAATTTTATAAAGTTGATGTGATGGCATCGGCGGATGCCTCATTTGGCCGCAAGGTTTTGCAGGCCGCAATTTGAGGAGACCGGTGGTCTACCTCGAGGGTTTTTTTTTTTTTCCGTTGGAATTTCAGTGGAGTCTCATCGTGTGATTGATGAGCCTTTAAAACTTCTAGTTGGCACCGGTTGGGCCTTCTAGATTGGATTTTGGTTTCCATTTTCCCACCCCTCATTTGTGGTACTGCTTTGGGACGTCCTGAGTTGTTATTAATCAACTAGGCAGGGGCGTAACTGCAGGGGTTGCAGTCGCAACCGGGCCCCATGCTCCAGGGGGCCTTAGTAGCTCCCCTGTACACCTGGATAGGAGGGGCGGCAGGGGCAGCATGTAGAGAAATCACTGTACTCCTTTTTCCTCCTGTAGCTGCAGGCCCCAAGATGGAAGGAAAGGGGCCCACTGCAGAATTTGTGAAAGGGTCCCGCTGTGGGACTGTAATAAAGGGCCCCGCAACGTGAGTAAAGGACCCCAGGATCAGTGGGAAGAGCCCCAGGCTTGAAGGGAAGGGCCCCGGCCAGGGGTCCGAGGGGCCCTTCATGGTTTCTTGCACCGGGGCCCTGAAGGTTCTAGTTACGCCTCTGCAACGAGGACTACGTCTGTCAATGAGCGACAGAGAAAAATGGATTTTTTAAAATCTTACCGTAAAATCCTTTTCTCTTAAGCTCATTGACAGACGTAGTACCCGCCCCTCTGGTTTTCAGTTGGGTTAAATTCTCTAAACACTGCTTTGGTGACATAACTGATTTGCTTTAGCAGAGAGAGAGAGGATATACCCTCTGGGACTGCCCCTAAGGTGTAGCCAGAATGTTTTCTTTCCTGTCTAGTCCTACTCCTGTAGAGGGCAGTATAAACCCGGGTTGTTGTTAATCAACGAGGACTACGTCTGTCAATGAGCTTAAGAGAAAAGGATTTTACGGTAAGATTTTACAAAAATCCATTTTTTTCAGCTGCGATTTCAGATATGGTTCAGGTGTAAATTTTTGAAGCCGGTATCTTTAGCGATAGCTGGTTGCTAAGGAGTGGGCCAGGATGCCGGCCACTGTGTCCTTAACTGATTCCCAGCTGACTGCTAACAGCTGGATGTAAACCGAAGAATTGCTGACAATAAATAAATTTAAAAAAAAACAGCATGCCCCCCAAATTCATACCAGGTCCTTCGGGTCTGGTATGGATTTTAGGGGAACCCCACGACAAAAAAGCCCCCCCCCCCGCAATACATACCAGACTCTTATCCGAGCATGCAGCCTGGCTGGCCAGGAAAGGGGCGTGGTGGATGAGGGAGGGAGCGCCCCCACTTTCTGAACCATACCAGACCATGTGCCCTCAACGGGGGGGGTTAATGGAGGCAAGATCCTCTTCCCCACGACCCAGGCTGGTGGTTGGGATCTGGGGGTGTGGGTACTATTGGAATCCCCCCCCCCCCCCAATGTCAATGAGTATGGGGTTCTTGGTACCCTCCCCCCCAAAAAAGGTATTTGTATGAAAGTTGATGTTGAATCAGTAGGACCAAAGCTAAAAATTGCTCAAGCCTATAAGCAGAGTACAGGAGCAGAACCCACGTAGTGCTTTTCTTTTTAATTTTTTCAAAAATATTAGAGGAGAAAAGTTTGAATTTCTGTCAGGTTTTTCTTGCTGTCCATGACCCTGTTTCGAAGATATACATCACTTGCAGTTGACCTTAGAGGAGAGAAGAGAAGACTTGTTGAGTGTTGATAGAGATCATGTCTACATACATGCAATATTATCTATCCTTCTAGTTGATTACAATTTTGTTTGAAGATTTTCTACCAGTGCCTTATCATAGAGAAAGTGGTGTTATCAGTTCAGAGAAAACTGAATCAATAAGTCTTAATACTGTCTGTATTTTTCAGGCCAAGGAGATAAGTTTATAATAAACTTTGTTTGCAATGATGATCTATACCCCGGTGAACTCCGCTTTTCAAGAGAGGAAATAAACTCTCAAACTCATCTCTACCACACATTTTTTGATTTTGAAACTGCAATGGCTTGCTCCCCTTCTTTGGTGGATTGTCAAGTTACAGGTAAGTACTTGCATTTCTGTATATTGTGGTTGTTTTTTTTTTTCTTGTTTCTTCTTTAAAGTAAATGGATCTTGGTTTTCTTTTTCTAGATACTGCAGGGAATGAATATGATTTAAGTGACCTTAGTCGGGATAATGAACCTTGGATAGCTATAGATACATCCGACAGTGCAAAAAATAGAACATTTTACCTCAATGTTTGCAAGCCTCTTCCGTACATTCGGGGATGCCCAGGTAAGGTTTTTGGCCAACATCTGCCTCTGTTTTCTGTTTACCGGTTGTAAAGCTTAGCACCTATCTCTAAACAGCTCACCTGTAAATTACAGTACTTCTGGGAAAGACCAACTGAGCCTATTTAGACTGACTGCAGGGCAAGTTGCTACCCCAGAACTAGTATGTGGCCTGTGAGCTGGAAAAGGAGGCTTCTGAAATAGATGCGTTTTAACATTGTCAGAGGTTTGATGTACACGTAGTTACACAGTGTGGTTTATTAGTTGTACTATTGTTGATGAACATTTTATTTTAGCAGTCTTGTATCAGTATGTATAACAGATGACCATTTAATCACTTGACCTTTTGAAACGTTTTGCTCCCTTTATGACCAGGGTATTTTTTGCTATTCTGCACTGTGCTACCTTAACTGACCATTGCGTACTCATGCAACATTTGTAGGCAAATTACATTTATATAATTTTTTTCACACAAATAGAGAGATCTTTTGTTGGTATTTTAACCCCTTTTCTCCTAAGAGCAAACTAAATCTTAACCACTTAAGCCCCGGAGGATTTGGCTGCTAAAGGACCAGGGGTTTTTTTGCGATTTTTTACTGCGTGACTTTAACGGACAATTGCGCGGTCGTGCGACGCTGTACCTAAACGAATTTGACGTCCTTTTTTTCCCACAAACAGAGCTTTCTTTTGGTGGTATTTGATCACCTGTGCGATTTTTTGATCACGCGCTATAAACAAAAAAAGAGCGTAAATTTTGCAAAAATAACAATATTTTTCACATTTTTTTATATGAAATTCCCCCAAAAAAAAAGTAAAAATCAAAATTTTTTAACATTTTTCGGCCAATTTGTTTTATGCTACCTATGTTTGGTAAAAAAAATCGCAAAAAGCGTATTTTGATTGGTTTGCGCAAAAGTTATCGCGTTTACTAACAAAGGGAAAGATTTTTGTCATTTTTGGTGTTTTTTTTTTTAACGCGTAATGGCGGCGATCTGCGATTTTTTTTTTTTCGGTACTGCGACATTGCGGCGGACAGATCGGACCCTTGACTGACATTTTTGACACTTTTGGGGTTACCAGTGACATTACTGCAGTAATCAGTGCTATACAAATGCACTGTTACTGCAAAAATGACACTGGCAGGGAAGGGGTTAACTTTATTGGACAGGGAGGGGTTAAGTGTGTCCTAGGGGCGTGATTCTAACTGTGTAGGGACATTCCTATTGGTGTAAAAGCAAAGATCAACCGTTCTACATAGTAGAACGGACAGATCTTCACTTTTACACAGGGAGAACTGACAGGCAGCTTGTTTACACAAGCTGCTCTGTCTTTCTCCCTTCACAGGAGCGATCGCAGTGTGACTGGCGGACATCGAGTCCGCCGGTCACACGCACTGACTTGCCTGTGAACGAGCCGCGGCGGGCGCGCGCCTCGGCGGGCGCGCGCCCGCCCGCGATAGGCTCGCAAGTCAGTGACAGGCGAGTGACGTACCGATACGTCACTCTGCCTGGCCGGGGCTGACCGCCGCAGTATATAGTCGTGCGGCGGCCGGCAACCGGTTAATACCTAAGCACAATGTTGCAACTTTGACATTGGTAAAACTATACAGTATCTCACAAAAGTGAGTACATGCCTCAAATTGTTGTAAATATTTTATTATATCTTTTCATGTGATAACACTGAAGAAATGATACTTTGCTACAATGTAAAGTAGTGAGTGTACAGTAGGGCCCAGTTTCCACTGCTGCGGCTAAGGGTCGTGCTACTTCTAGCGCGACTCTGTAGTGTTACTTGTTTGCGGCTTTCAGTGAGACTTGTCCCTCATTATAGAATGAAGTTGCACTGTAGTCAGCCCAAAAGTAGTGCACAAACTACTTTTCAAGTCGCCGCAACTCAAGTCGTGGCAGTGAGAACGGGCCAAATAGAAATGAATGACTTTTGACTTGCTGTGCGACTTGACATGTGTCAAGTCGCACAGCAAGTCGCAACAGTGGAAACATAGCCTAACAGTGCAAATTTGCTGTCCCCTCAAAATAACTCAACACACACTCATTAAAGCGGTTGTAAACCCTATGAAAAAAAAAAAAATAAAAAAAAAAAAACCTGCAAGACAAAGGCATAATGAGCTAGTATGCATCGCATACTAGCCCATTATGTTTAACTTACCTTAAAACGAAGCCCCGACACGGACCCCCGGACATCGATGCGGGCGCTGCCATGATCCCTCGTCGTCTCTTCCGGGTTCGGCGGCTCCGGCGCGCTGATTGGCCGGAAGAGACGGCTCCAGCGCGCTGATTGGCCGGAGCCTCGATGACGTCACTCCCGCGCATGCGCGCGGGAGTGATTTTTCCGGCAAGTTAATTGAAGGTCCCCCCGGACCTTCAGAGCGCATGCGCCGCTCGCGCAAGCGGCTGCATGCACTGTAAATATCTCCTAAACCGTGCCGGTTTAGGAGATATTATTTGTACCTACAGGTAAGCCTTATTATAGGCTTACCTGTAGGTAAAAGTGTCAAAAAGCGGGATACAACCGCTTTAATGCCTAAACCACCGGCAATAAAAGTGAGCCATGGTGTCATGTGACTCATTTAGTATTACAAGGTCTCAGGTGTGAATGGATAGCAGGTGTTTTTTACATTTGGTGTTATCGCTCTCACTCTCTCATACTGGTCACTGGAAGTTCAAAATGGCAACTCATGGCAAAGAACTCTCTGAGGATCTGAAAAAAATGAATTGTTTCTCTACATAAAGATGGCCTAGGCTATAGGAAGATTTCCAAGACCCTGAAACTAAGCTGCAGCATGGTGGCCAATACCATACAGTGGTTTAACAGGAAAGGTTCCACTCAGAACAGGCCTCGCCATGGTCAACCAAAGAAGTTGAGTGCACGTGCGCAGCACCATGTCCAGAGGTTGTCTTTGGGAAATAGATGTAGGAGTGCTGCCAGCATTGCTGCAGAAGTTGAAGGGGGGGGTCAAACTGTCAGTGTCAGTGCTCAGACCATACGCCGCACACTGCATCAACTTGGTCTGCATGGCTGTCGTCTCAGAAGGAAGCCTCTTCTAAAGATGATGCACAAGAAAGCCTGCAAACAGTTTGCTGAAGACAAGCAGACTAAGGACATGGATTACTGGAACCATGTCCTGTGGTCTGATGCAGTGTTTCTCAACTCCGGTCCTCAGGGCACACTAACAGGCCAGGTTTGCAAGAAAACTGAAATGCATCACAGGTGATCTAATTTGCTGCTCAGTGATTGCAGTATTCTAGTCTGCATCTCCCCAAGGTAAAACTTAAAATCTGGCCTGTTAGTGTGCCCTGAGGACCGGAGTTGAGAAACGCTGGTCTGATGAGACCAAGATAAACTTATTTGGCTCAGATGGTGTCACGCGTGTGGGGCAGCAACCAGGTGAGGAGTACAAAGACGAGTGTGTCTTGTCTATAGTCAAGCATGGTGGTGGGAGTGTCATGGTCTGAGGTTGCATGAGTGCTGCTGCCACTGGGGAGCTGCAGTTCATTGAGTGAACCATGAATTCTGTGTTTGTATAAATTTATTAATAAAGGTAAGACAGGTACTCATGGTATCAACAATATAAAAGCGCAATCAGGAAGCAGCTGGAACGCAAGGCGTTTCTCCTGGAACTGGAAATGTGACAGTGCCGTACGCGTTTCGTCATAGGCGTCCTCAGCAGAAATATGTAGCACAATACAAATTGGCCTAAATTGATGAAGAAATTAGATTTTTTACATTTTTTATTGTATGTGTTTTATAGCAGAAAGTAAAAAATATTATTATTTTTTTTTTTTTCAAAATTGTTCTTTTTTTTGTTTAGCGCAAAAAATAAAACCCGCAGAGGTGATCAAATACCACCAAAAGAAAACTATTTGTGGGGATAAAAAGGACATCCATTTTATTTTGATACAGTATTGCATGACTGCGCATTGTCAGTTATAGTAATGCAGTGCCGTGTCGCAAAAAATGGCCTGGTCATTAAGTGGTAAAAAAACCTGTAATTACAGAAGATTTCATGTTGATCTACCAAAAATGCTATGACCGTTTAGCATTCTGTGCACTGACATTTCATGCAGTATTATAAGCCCTGCCCAGTTCTTATTTCTAAAACTACAGATTGTGTGGAAATTAGGATGGAGTGTTCTGTAGTGCAGCAAAAGAGAACTGGTCAGGGCTGACAACACGAAGTTAGTAGCACACTGGCAGATCAGTGGGTATTTTTCTTCACTTAAAAGTTTTACTATGTTTTAGCTGTATAAAAATGAGGCATGTATTGTGAAGTAGTAAGTCATACTTAGACATACACTTCTTGTTTAACAGTGCTATAGTATATTAAAATGTGTGCTCAATTAAATACTGTACTCCCCTTTTAAAACAGAAGCCAAAAGTAACAAGATAAAAATAAATAGCACACTAAAAGGTAAAATAAAACAACCAGTTTTTGCTTTAATCGGCTTCAGACCAAAGATTTTTTCCTGCAGCATTTTTCTGCTGCTAGATGTCCTCAGTCTTGTAGCCCACATCATTTAATGCACTTCCTCTGAGCCCAGGTTGTCCTGGACGCACCCCAGTCTGTGACTGGACCGTGAAAGTATAAGCAGCACAGTCACTTTGCTCCAATCAGCATGCTTCATGTCAGAATCTGAACTGATTGGGTCCTTGTACTGCTTCTTCTTCTTACCTTCCAGCTCTGCTGCACTGGGACTGCAAGAGGATTATACCAATTCAAATTTCAGTAATTACTTGTCTGAAATAAACATTCAATGTTATATTAATAATTACACAGCTGCAGTATGCTGTGTCCTTTACATCTATTTAGAGTTCAGCTTTAAAACACATGTTTTCCGTGCCACCACAGCTAGTGTCAAGGTAGACCTTGGGGTCCTTCCTACCATGATGTTATTTTCAGCCAGTCAGGAAAATAATAAATCCCTAAGATGGTAATATTGAAAATACACAAGCAAAAAATTGGGGGAGCAAACCCTGAACATGTATATCTAAAGTCGGTGCAGCTATGGACCAAGCAACATGTATATTAAAAAAGAATAGCGCACACATGCAAAAGAAATGACTATCAAATATGGAGACAATCCTTAAATAAAAATGGGGATTTAGTCCCACCATATGGCCATATGGTGCTCAAGCCAACCACTGCGTCAAAGTACCCCATTATCAGTGGGTCCTACACTATCCATAAAAAAGGGGTGAATCCAGCCTCTCTAACCTTGGAGACAACACTCCTTGCTGGGAGAGATGTGCTAATGCACTACAAGGGACTCCTCCTATATCTACTTGATAGTGGACACTGATAGAGTACAGGTGTGTGTGGGGGATGGGGGGTATATCAAGGCTGTTGTGATTTATCTTCACCTGCATGATGTGGCTTGGACTTAAAGACAAATAACCTGTTCTTTTCTCTCTAGGGGGAGTTGTTGGGTCCTGCATGAAGACTACAGATAATAAAAGCTTCAACCTTGGCTTCATTCAGATGAGTCCTCAGGCTTCAGCAGATGGGTCTCTTACCATCATCTACATGAGTGGAGACAAATGTAGAGACAACAAGCATTACTCTACACGGATCATCTTCCAGTGTGGCCACAACATAGTATGACTGCCTTTATTCCTTAAGTGCTGTCCAGTTGTCTATTAACTAAATGTGGACTTGTTATGTCAGGGTTTCTCTATTTCATGTGTATTTTGAAGTATGTATTAGAGCATAGGTTATCATGTAAACCAGTTTGGGAATTATTGGCTTCCAAATGCAAATTTTCTATACCAAAGTTTTATTAGAAACTGTGATAACACAAGGATTTTTGTGCCAGTCTCCTATACATCAGTCAATATATCTGTGGCATGTTTTAATATTCTCTTTATTATAATAGGGCTCCCCTGTTTTCCAAGAGCTAGATGACTGTGAATATGTATTCTCGTGGAGGACATCTGAAGCATGCCCTGTTATAAGAGCTGAAGGTAAGCATTTATCTTCTGCCTTGGGCTGGCCATACATGTATAGATTTTTTCCATTCACTCTCGAGGCTGAACGTAAAAAGTTCAAGATGCCTCCCATCTATGTGACAGTTAGCCCCACCCGCTGTCAAAATACCCAAACAGCAGCTGCATCTGATTGAATTTCCATCTGCTTCTTTTTTTATTTTTTCCGTTGAATGTCAGGCAGGAAGTGGGCAACCGGGCCATCCAATGAGTGAACTTTGAGTGGTTAATCAGGAACTGGCCAAAATGTGAACAGTGTATGGCCAGCTTTTAGCCACTCTGCTAAATTTGTCTCTCTCTCTCTGTCTGTCTGACAGGCCTAAACAGTCAATGACTCTCTATCCGATCTCCCAAACAGCTGCTATTTAAAGCAGAGCTCCACCCAAAAGGGGAAGCTCTGCTTGTTCTGTGCAGTGGTATTGCACAGAGCGACTCCTTTCCTCCTCTTCTGGGATCCTCCACCGGCACTGTCCACTCCTCCTCCTGCGTGTGCCCCAATAGTAATCTGCTTGCTATAGGGATACACGTGCGGGCGCGCTCCCAAGCCAGGCTGTGTGCATCAACAGATACACACAGCAAGGCTAAGCCATTGTCCCTGCTCCCTCCTCACAGGATTTGACTGATAGCAGCAAGAGCAAATGGCTCCTGGTACTCTCAATATATCCTGTGAAAAGAGGAACGGAAACCAGCGCTGCTACATATGGACAGGTTGCTGGCTTAAGAGAGGGCTCTGGTGGTGGTGGGGGGGGGGGGGGGGGGAAAGAACAGGCAGTAGGTCTTTTTACCTTATGCATTAAGGTAAACTATTTGACTTTATAACCACTTTAAGTACAAAAAAAAAATGTTAGACTACTGTGTAGGATTTAATTAAAAGGCAGTTATTAGCACTCCTAAGTGTCATTGGTGACAGGATGTACATTTTTCTCTTGAGTGACCAAAAGGAAGCCAAAGCTGCATTAGTGCCACATCTAATTGTTACCTGAACCTAGCACAGCCACCCTGGGAAATTCAGCAAAGAAAGAGGGGTTTTGCTTTCAGTGAACCAATCGATCTGTGGCTATATTTTTATTTTTTTTTTTGTAAATTTTTTTGTTTTTTTTTCAAAAAAAGTTCAGAGTCTGTGAGCATACCCCGGCTTGAAAAAATGCATTACCATTGAGATGCAGTCACATAGTAAATACTACAACTAAAAGAAACCGAGAAAAGAAAACCTACAACTTTTGTACTGCTCAATGTCCACTGAAAAAAAAGAGTCGTCGTTAAGACACATAATGTACACAAAATGCTAAATCTGTGGCTATATGTAAACAAAAACTGTGTGGTTGATTTACTTGAGAGTGCAAAATCTGGTGCAGCTCTCCATAGAAACCAATCGGCTTCTAGGTTTTTTTTGTTAAAGCGTAATTAAACAAGCTAAATTTAGAAGCTGATTGGCTACAGTGCACAGCTGCACCAGATTTTGCACACTCCAGGTTTAGTAACTCTGCCCCTGTTTGTCTAGTAATCAGGAGCTATGAAACTAATCAGCAAGACTTTTACTCATCTAGTACACACCCTTTTAGGAACTGCTGATGGTGGCTTGTTGAATTTGAGTATAGCATGATAGTTGTTCATTCGATTACCCCCATTTAACTGGCATGCAATTAGCAGCATCTAACTGAAAAATGGCAAATTATAACCTATTTAAATATCAGAATTATAGTGATCACTGATTTTTTTTCTAATAGGTGACAAATGCCAAGTTAAAGACCCAAAATATGGCCATGTTTATGATCTGAAGCCACTGGGGGCAAAGAATGTGGATGTGAAAGATGGCGATTACGTATATCAGCTTCGTGTCTGTGGGGAAGTTGCGGGATCTTCTTGTGCATCCAAAGCACCTAGTGGATCAACAGTTTCTTCCTGTCAGATCAAGGGATCCACAGGAAAGGTGGCAGGTACTGATATAATTCTGTTCTATTGCAGTTTAACTGAAAGGTCAGTTTGTAAGTAAACTTTGTAAGAAACCAAAGGGTAAACATTTCTTAGTTTGTATTTGAATGTAAATAGTCTTGTGAAAGTTTTTATCGATTGGATGAGTCCAAACAGTTATAATTTCTGAATAAATGGATCTCTGGCATTGTAAATTACCTTTTAAAACTTATATGCTTGTTGAAGCCAACTTGAAAAGCATTTAAGACAGTGGACTTGCGTGACAGGTCTACTTAAACAATTTCAGCTCCAGAAGATTTACACTTCTGTTACTTTAACTGACAATTGTGCAGTGGTTCGACACTGTACCCAAATAACTGACAATTGTGGAGTTGTGTGACACTATAGTAATCACTATCAACTCCAACAACACTAAGAGGGGTATACACAAATGCCAGGAGCCCAGCTAATAAAATGGAGGAATTGGAACTGTTATTACATGAGGAGGACATAGACCTTGTGGGAATAACAGAAACTTGGTTTGACACGTCACACGACTGTCTGGCAAATATTGAAGGCTATTCTGTGTATAGGAAGGACAGGGAAGGCAAAAGAGGGGGGAGGGGTATGTCTCTATATAAAAAATAACGTAAGGGTGGTAGAGAGGAGTGACATGGAAGGGACGAGGACAGAGGTGGAATCTGTGTGGGTAGAGTAGAACTCCATAAGGAAAAAGAAAGGGGGAAGTAAATAGTGGGGGTATGTTATAGGCCCCCCAACCAAAGCTTTCACATTTGGGAATAGCAGCTAAGCAGGGACAAGTCATTGTAATGGGGGACTTCAATTATCCCGATATTGACTGGGAAGAAGGAGGGGACAGCTCACTCAGTAAAGGCCAGGAATTTCAATAATGTCTTACAGGACAACTACATGTCACAGATGGTAGATTCTCCTACTAAAAAAGAAGCATTGCTAGATCTATTAATTACTAACGATTCAGGTCTAATCTCAGATGTAGAAGTACGGGACAACTTGGGTTCTAGTGATCACAGGATGACTACATTTAAAGTAAATCATAGGACAACAAGACACGAGGGGAATATAAGGACTCTAAACTTCAGAAAGGCAAACTTTACTAAAATGTGCTCCATTATAGAGAACATAGACTGGGACCTAACCCTAGGATCATTGAACACTGAGGAAAATGGGAATGCTTTAGGAACATATTAAACAAAAGTATCACACAGTGCATTCCAATGGGAAATACATTTAGAAGAGCCAAGGTCAAACCAGGGTGGCTAAACCGGAATGTCAGAAATATAAAAGGAGGGGACATTATCCGCTTTCCACCAATACAAGGAATCTAACAAGAAATGTAAAAATGGAATCAGGACGGCTAAAAATTACTTTGAAAGATACATGGCAGAGGAGAGTAAAAAAAAAAAAAAACCCTAAGAAATTCTTTAAATACATTAATAGCAAAAAAGCGAGGTCCGAGCACGTTGCACACATAATTAACAATGATGGGAGGATGGTTACAGAGGACACAGAGAAGGCAACTGTGCTAAATACTTTCTTCTCCTCAGTTTTTACACACGAAAAGGAGGGGTATACAGACCAGGGCTGTCTGGTAAGCACAACATCACAAGACTTGCCCCAGTGGCTATTACAGGGCGAAATCAAGGAAAGACTTGATAAAATTAACACTAATAAATCTCCAGGACCAGATGGCTTGCAACCTAGAGTACTCTAGGAACTCAGTAGGGTTATATCTAGACCATTGTTCCTAATCTTCACAGACAGTATATTGACAGGAACTGTACCAGGTGACTGGAGGAAAGCTAATGTGATACCAATATTCAAAAAAGGGAGGAGGGATATTCCGGGAAACTATAGACCGGTCAGCCTGAAATCAATTGTATGTAAATTACTGGAAGGGTTGATAAGGGACTATTTTCAAGAATTTTCTAAGGACAACAGCATCAGCAGTAATCAGCACGGATTCACAAAAGGATGTTCTTGCCAAACCAGTCTGTTAACATTTTACGAGGAGGTGAGCTAGATAGGGGGAGACCTGTGGATGTGGTGTATCTGGATTTTGCTAAGGCATTCGACACAGTTCCCCACAAACGCTTAATCTACAAACTAAGGTCTGCAGGCATCGACCTAAAGGTTTGTTCTTGGATAGAAAACTGGTTACATGGGCATGTCCAAAGGGTGGTGATAAATAACGCGTACTCAGACTGGTCTGAAGTGGTAATTGGGGTCCCCCAGGGCTCAGTCCTGGGACCAATTTTGTTCAATTTATTTATCAATAACATAGAGGACAGAATCAGTAGCTCAATCCCAGTTTTCACGGATGACACAAACATATGCAGTGCAATAACTTCTCATCAAGATATAGAAGTCTTACAGAGTGACCTGAACAAAAAAACAGAGTGGGCAACTGCGTGGCAAATGAGATTTAATGTAGAGAAGTGTAAGGTATTGCACTTGGGGGCAAAAAACATAAACACAAATTATGCTCTGGGGGGGAGAAACTCTGCGGGAATCCAGGATGGAGAAGGATTTGGGGGTTCTAGTAGAATATAGACTAAACAATAGCATGCAATGTCAAACTGCAGCTGTCAAAGCCAGCAGAATATTAGCATGCATAAGGAAGGGGTTATATTCCAGAGACAAAGCTATAATCCTACCACTTTATAAAACCCTGGTCCGCCCACATCTGGAGTATTCTGTCCAGTTCTGGTCGCCAATCCTCAGAAGGGATGTACTGGAACTGGAGAGAGTCCAAAGAAGGGAAACTAAACTAATTAGGGGATTGGAGGACCTTAATTATGAGGAGCGATTACAAGTGCTTAATTTATTCTCTTAGGAGAGGAGATGCCTTAGAGTGGACATGATAGCAATTTACAAATATCTCAGTGGTGATCCCAGCATAGGTAAAAAAACATTTAGTCTCAAGGAGTGCAAGAGGACATGTTGCCACACAATAAGATTAGAGGAGAGGCAGTTTAACCTTAAGCTGCGTAAGGGGTTCTTCACTGTAAGGGCGGTGAGAATGTGGAACTCTTCCACAATTGGTGGTAGCTGCGGGGGGTATGGCTACTTTTAAAAGACTCTTGGACGTGCATCTCACAGATAACAACATTCAGGGTTATGGGAAATGATCAGGCCACTGACACACACACACACCTGCACAGGTTGAACTCGATGGACTGATGTCTTTATTCAACCTCAACTACTATGTAACTGTACACAAATAAAATTTATCTTCTTTTTTCCCACAAATAGAGATTTCTTTTTGTTGTATTTGGGATCACAATCAGTCTAGATTTTGCAGGTCAGATAGCGGTGGATGTCAGCAGACATGTCACCGCTGATATCCCTCGCTCCATAAGAGTGAATGGAAGGTCCGATCAGGTCCACCTGAAAAACTGACAGACCTGATCGGACAGCCCATGTGAAAGGTTCCCTTCGAATGCATGGTAAGTGTCAAAGTAGAACTATGACATAGATGTGTTTTGAACACCGCTCTGGGTCAGTCTCCCATCTCCACCTCCATTAACACACAGGTCCTGTCCATCACGAATTCCAGTGAGCAAAAAAAATTCTAGTTGGGCGCACGTCCAATAAAATCACCTTTATTTTAGTAAGTCCATAAAAACCTATCCGCATCACCAGACTAGGCTAGGAAACGTGAAACATGTTAGCTGGTGATGCTGTTTCCCTCTATTTTTGATTTGGATATGTTTTTATGGACTTGCTAAAATAAAGGTGATTTTACTGTACATGCGGCCAACCAGAATTCTTTTTGCTCATTCGAACAATGGCATTTTTTTGGAAAATTTAAAACCTGCTGCAACACTAAGTATCTATACAAACTCCCACGAATACCTATTGCGCCTGCCAGTAAAGTCCACCTAATGCAGCCTCCAATGATGGTGTGGCAATGATGCTGCCCTGCTCCTGAATTTACAGCAATTCACTCTCATGTAGACTGTCTGCTTGCACTACAGCAAGATAAAAATAAAGAAATGATTGACAGTGCTGCTGAAACCTTCCCCTGTTAGCTGCAGTGTTTTTAAGGGGGAAAGTGTGAAACACAAACGAACATTTGGCTCAAGTCAGGGAAGGTAAAAAAAGTTTTTAGTTTACTCTTAACAGGCTTGTACATCACGTGACTGTATTTGGGACTTGTTTAGACAGGAGCCTTAGGGGTACTTTTAAGCTTGGCGGGTTGGAAGGGTTAAAGTGTGCCTACACAGAAGAAGAGTAGAGTGTAAAGGAGTTTTTTTTTTTTGTGTAAATGTCCTGGTGGGGAGATTTGGCTTTACTGCATATTTTAAAAACACAACAGGAAATGGGTTAAAATCTATAAATTTTCTCTTAGATATTTAGCACAAGAACAAGTCTTCCCATTGGAAAATGATTTCCTTCACTTTCTGTTCCAATGATTACTGTTAAATTTTTGGCTGCCCATCTCTTTCTTTCCTAGGGTCTATAGTTACCAGTACAAAAAGAAAGGGAGAATTTTTCCCTGTGGGGTTTCAGACAGTTATAAAAAAAAAAGAATTGTAAAGGCAAAAGGTTTTTTTTTATCTTGATGCATTCTATGCATTAAGATAAAAAGCCTTCTGTGTGCAGTAGCCCCCCTAACACTTGAGGTCCTTCCCTGTCCAGCAATTTCCACAAGTGTTTCAGCCGCCACAGATTCTCCCTCCTGATTGGCTGAGATTCAATCAAAGTCAGCTAGCCAATCAGGAGAGAGAGGGGGCCGGGTTGGGGCTCCTTGTCTGAATAGACGCAGGGAGCTGTGACTCGGCTCAGGTGCCCCCATAGCAAGCTGCTTGCTGTGGGGGCACTCAACAGGAGGGAGGGGCCAGGATCACAGAAGAGTGACCCTAGAAGAGGGGGATCTGGGCTGCTCTGTGCAAATCCACTGCAACAGAGCTGGTAAGTATAACTTGTATGTTTTTTTAATAGAAAAAAATAATAGACTTTACAATCACTTTAACCTTTCCCTACTCTGTTCAAAACATAAAAGCTTTGGCTATGGGTGCACTTTAACTGTCTAGCCTGAAAGAGTATACTGAAGCCCAAAATTGTTTTTGGCACGAAAAGCTCTGTGCCAAAAATGTATATTGCATCAAATTTTCTATAACTTCCTGCCTACAAATCACCTGACTACAAATCACCTAAGCCCTTGTTCACACTGCCACGGCTTCGAATCCGCTATCCTTGCACAACTTCATCGCGGCTTGCATGCGACTTCTTTATCAGATGTCAATGCAAGTCATGTTGAAATCACACCAAAGCACTGCAGGAACCTTTTTCTAAGTCAGAAAGACAAGGGTCGCACCAATTAGAATGGTTTCATTGCCGTTAATGGGGCGCGACTTATGCAACCTTGAACTCTCAAGTCGAATGACAAGTTGCGGCAGTGTGAACCCGGGCGTATATCTGCAAGCTGTGCAACGAGACTGGATAGCCCTTGTAATGTTCATGCTTTAAATAGGTCCATATTAGAACAAGACTGAGCAACTCTGAGCTGTGGAAGAACTTGCTATCATACGCGGGTGGTGTCCAACATTTTGGGGAATTTCTTGTATGTAGAGAAATGAATAGAAACTGTCACTTCTATTGTACAATTGTTCCTGGTGGTCTTGCAGTGTGGACAAGCATACACACAACTTCAGCTATCTGCAATTGTTCATCATTACCGGTTCTCTGTATTGGAAATGTTTTATCCCTTTGACTAATTTCTGAAACTGGTTGAGACTGAGGTTTAAAGCCCCGTACACACGTACCAATTGTCGTCCGAAAATGTTCGGCCGCCGAACGATCGGCCGATTTTCGGCTTGTTAGTATGATGCTTCCGACAGCCCACTTTCGGCCAAACAGAATCTGTCGTGCAAGCATTAAAATTTTTGTATGCCGACACCAGAACGGCCAATTGTTCGCCAGTCAGTACAGAATTCAGCCGACAGACAGCAGATTTGCAAGACTGGGCATGCTCAGAAAAGAAAAAAGACCAGGAAAGTTAACCATCACATGACATCACTTCTGCAGTCGGCTCTTGTTGGCCGACAAAATTCGTGTGCAGTCTTTTGCACTTTTCAACAGACAAGACAGCCCTCGGACAAAAGACGGCCGATTGTTCGGCCGACGATCGGTACGTGTGTACGGGGCTTTACTCTAAAATCTGTGCCCCATATTAAAAAAAAAAAAAAAAAAAAAGATTGAAACCAAAAATGTTTTTTTACAAGGTTTGCCTACCTTCGTTATCTACTTATGACTCTTCTATTTCTATATTACCTGTTAATAGTCCCATTTTTCTTTTTGTTTAATAGGATTAACCAACCAAAAGTTGATATATGAAGATGGCCTCATTATGATAAATTATACAGGAGGAGATCTCTGCCACCAGAAGTATAACCGTACAACACTTATTCTCTTCTACTGTGATAAAACCGAAGGACAGGTTGGTACTATGTTTTTGGAAAAAATATGTAAGAAAATTACCATTTGATTTCTGTAAAGCACAGCAAAATACTGGTGCATATTGTATATCGGAATGTATTCTGGAGCCATACCTCTTTGATCTTGAAACAAAAAAAAACCTTTTTTTTTTTTTGTAATTTGCAAAAATGTGTCTGGGTGTCACAAGTATCTCTCGAATAATCAAATGATTTTTTTTAAAAATATTTTTTAAGATTGCTCTTAGTGCACAATATTGCACAGTATATCCAAAGTCAAAGTTTCTTTCACAGCAAAAAGTGAAAGATCTCCCCAAACTGAAAGGAAAACCCCTTTTTTCTCACTCATTGAGGGGCTCAGGAGGTCTTAAAACTTGTTTATCCTACCACCTTGGAGGAGGATTGGACACTGGCAAGATTGGTCAAATATTTCATACGCCACTCCATACATAACATTCACATCTCAGGTACTGGCTCGGCTCCTTTCCACCCAAGCATTCAATTGTACCAGCAACAGGAAAGGCACACCAAAATGCAAAATAATGTTCTGCTTTTATTAAAATAGCGAACAGGAAGTTCCTGTGTTCTATGTTTTCAGCTAGGCACAACACTTTGTGGCCACCTGGATAACTTTCCTGATGCCTAGGTGCTAAAGGTGGTGTCTCAGGCCTACAAACTCCAATTTCTTTCCCTTCCCTTCCCTCAGTTTCTAATGAAAATCCTCTTTTTCTCCCATGAGCAACTTGCTGATCTCTATCAGGCATTCTCTGAACCCGTCCTTGCCCAAATTCCAGCTGCAGAATGGTTTTAGGGGTTTTACTCCAACCTGTTCACTGTCCCAAAACTCAAAGGGGACATTCACCTTGTCTTGGACCTCAAGACTCTAAGCCCCGGTTCACTTTTGTGCGAGTGCCGGGTTCGCATGTAATATCGGAGCGCACTGCTCCGACATTACATGCGATCAGCTGTGCGGTGCGAGTTTAGCCATACAGTTTGTATGGCTAAATTCGCATCGCACCCGGAGCAAACACGCACGGGAGGCATTTTTGCAGCCGCATCAGGATCGGATCGCACAGCGGTTCACACTTGTGCAATCCGCTCCTGTGCGAACTGCACGATCGCACTGCGATATGCGATCAAACTGGGGGTGTCGTTAAGATTACATTGACACCCCCAGCATATCGCATATGGCAGTGTGAACTGCCGGGGGTGCGTGTGCGATGCGGGAACAGGCTGCGAATTCGCAGCCTTCCCGCATCGCATAAATGTGAACCGAGCCTTAATGTTTACAATCATGCTCATTTGTTTCTGTATGGAATCAACCAGGTCTGTCATTGCTGCCCTTTATCGAGAAGACTTCTTGGCTTTGGTGGATGTAAAAATGCTTACTTGCATGTACCCATCCTTCCCACTCACCAGGACATGTAAAATTTTGGATTTGCCACCACTTTTGACCTGGACCGATCTTTACATTAGGAGAAGAGGAAAATTACTCCATTTGTTTCTGTGTTTACACGGTTCCCAGGGATTTTTGGTCAGTCCAGTCCAAAGTATTAAAATGCAACCATCTTAACATGCTTAAAGAGTAACTCCACTTTTGTTGAGGAAAAAAAACTTTCCCCTCTGGGAAATCAATGTACACTGCAAGAATTTTAACAAACTTTGTTGCAGGTTTCTTTTGTTGTTCTGAAGAAATCACTGTTTGTCTGTGTACATGTGGAAAGTTAAAGAGGAACTGCAGTCTGCTCACATAATTTGTAATAAAAACCTCTTTGCCTTTCTGAAGCTTCCCTCCAACCACTTTGCATATTATTTTATATATACTGTGATTCTGTACTTGCCAAATATGCGGCAGAAATCTCGCTCCACCAAGTCTGGCTGCAGCCATTTTAACTGTGGGCAGCTGTAGCTGCTGCCTGTTCACTTTGTGGATTTACACAGAGGCACACACACATATATATATATATATATATATATATATATATATATATATATATATATATATATATAGACATCGCTGCTTGCCTGCCCATTTCTCCTCTCTGGGTGAATAGATCTCTGTATTTTCCGGTTATCTCCACCCTCATCCAGCTCTGCAGCTATCTTTGGCTTTCCTATGACTCGACCTTCCTCCCTTGCTGGCAAACTCTGAGAGAGAGAGAGCTGTGCATGATGTCATTTCCTAGGCTTTTTACCAGACATAAAAGAGGAAGTGGGCTCTGTATAAGGTATTTACTGGCAGAAAAAAAATGTTTTACTATTCAAAATCAAAACATCAAGGGCAGAGGATTTAATAGATGCAAAGATGAAAAATGACTGAAAAGCCGCTTTAATGGGAGTGGTTTCATAATCCTCAATCAGCTGCTGCACTTGAAGGGCTCTAATGAGGAAAATTGCATCTGCCTCCCTTTAAACGTGATTTCCTATTGGGTGTATCTCACCAAAAATGAAATCTGGCTTGTATCTTAGTGCAGACTTCTGGGAAAATCGGTGCGCCAATCACAGAAACAGCAAATGTTTCTGGAGGGCATTCTGTGTACAGAACACCTCCAGGTAGCCATATTGTATTGCATTTTACAAAAAATTGCAGCGCTGCAGATTGAAAAGGAAAGGTAATTTTTTTTATCAACATTCAATTACAATATGACTTGTGTCACAATTGTATAGGCTATATTTGTTTTTTTTCCCTGTGAAAGTGGAGTTACCCTTTTAAAGGGTTCTGTGTTCATTAAGGAGTCAGTGTTCAGCCATATAGAGCTTCCTAATCTGTTTTATTAGCGTAATTAATGTTTTTGAAAACTGACCATTTTTATTGAATTTTATTGAATTTTTCTTTTTTTTTTTTTTTTTTAATTACATTTTTTTGTAAGAAGAGATGCAGGAAAGATGTACAGCAAGAGCATACAAAAAGGCTTACAAATAGGACACCGGAAGATGTCATGGCAGCAAGTCTGTCAAGCATAGACCATTCAAAAGAGCAGATACAGATTCACAACACATATAAAATCAGTAGTTAAAAGGAGCTGTTAAGCAAAACTGTAGTAACATAATAACGTCAGTATCTCTGCAGGCAGAGCAAATGGCAATCATCAAATATTCAGTTCTGCAAAAAACTGTTGCTGTTAGCACATGGGCCAGTAGCTTTTTGGAGGTTTTGGAAAATGTTGGGGGAGGAAGACCCAGGAGAAATGTTTTTGGAGTTAAAGAGATCCAGGACCCAAGCTGAGAATGGATAAGACTGCGGATGGTCTGCCAATAAGGCACAAGTATGGGGCAAGACTAGTAGATGGCATAATGAATTTTATGAAGCAGGAATAAATATAAAGATTTGGATTTATCATATTGTGAGAAGGGCATAATTAAGTCTTGGATCACTCTATGTAAATACCTTAGTGTAATGCATAGTGATTACATACATGCACATAAACATCTAGCATGCTTTGTATTTTATCATATCATTTCAGCCTGTTTTTATGAAAGAGACTCCGGACTGCATATATATGTTTGAGTGGCGCACACCCCTTGCCTGCCCTCCCTTCAAACCCGTTGACTGCTCCTTCAAGTAAGACCAATGGGGTTTTTCAGATCCTTTTTGTTTTTAAATCTTTAGGTTTGTAGTAAAATTATTGTTTTGTCATCTATTAATTTCAGGTTTCTTTTTCTGTAAAGTATACCTAAAGTTTGGTAAAATATTTAGGTATACAAGCTGTATACTGCAGTAAAACCATTATGGGGTCATTTATACCATACATTGGGGAAACTGGTAATACTGGATGAAATCTTTAACTGACATTTATCATTAGAATTTTTAAAATGCTTGTTTCTTGTTTTTGATATTTTGTTCTGTTTTGTTTTCTTTTCTTTTTAATTGACCTTGAAGGGACACTGATGGGAATTCATATGACCTCTCTCCCCTGTCTCATTACACCGGCAACTGGGAAGCTGAAGTTCCATCTGGCTCGAAGCAAAAGTACTTTCTAAATATTTGCAAGCCTTTAGTGCCAAAATCTGGTAAGATCATTAATACATACATATATTTAAATTTACAAAGTTTATTAACAGCTCGATCGATCTTGTGGAATAATTGCATTTTTTTAAGCTACATGGGATGATAAAACCAATGTGCTTATCTATTTAAACATTTAAAGTATTAGCACATTATGTCTCAAAATGTAAATACACGGTCTTTTCTGACTATTCTTGTAGTGGTTGCAGAACACCTAAATCCCCTATAAAGCAGTCATGGACAAGTTCTTTTCTTGTCTCTGTGCTATAAGTAACATGTTTCTTTCTCGCTGAAAATGGAAATGGCTCTTCATTGAAAGCTCAGCCTAACATTGGCCATCAGGTTAGGAAAACTTTTTGAGTTTTTTTTTTTTTTTTTTACCCTTTCATTGGTGTACTCTTGTGTCTTTTGCATTGTTAGCACAAAGTACTATTTAGTGCAAGGTTCCTCAACCAGGGTTCCCTGGAACCCTAGGTTCATCATCCAGGGTTCCTCAACCAGGGTTCCCTGGAACCCTAGGGTTCCTCACCCAGCGTTCCCTGGAACCCTCTGGTTCCTCAACCAGGGTTCCTCCTGAGGTTGCTAGGGGTTCCTTGAGCAATGGGCAATTTCTGCCTCTCCGATAAGTTCCCAATGACACCACTGTAACTTTTAGCTATCTGTAAGGGGGTAATTCTTCCCCATGATGACAAGCATAAAGAGCATTCTTCCCACTGACTGTCACACTAATGTGTCATGAGTTTTAGATCTTAATTTTTAGCAGGGGTTCCCCGAGACCAGAAATTTTATTTCAAGGGTTCCTCTGTGTTGAAAAGGTTAAGAAAGGCTGATTTAGTGTACAGTATTATGCTGCAGGGATGAACCTCCTTGGTAATGTTATTGTTTAAAGCTACCTACACAGAGATGGTTTTAGTCCGTTATGACAAAAACATTTTAGGAACTGTCCTAAGTGTCCCAATGGGGATTTCCCTTCACTACCTGTTCTGGAGACGCAACAGCGAGTGATAGAAGATCATCCTAAAAAAAAAAACTGCTTAGCTCTCGCCCAGACATTTATCCAGATTGGAAGAGTTTATTCTACCTAAAACACACAGACACAAATAAAAAAAAAAAAAAAAAAAAAAATTCTGCCCAAAAAATACTGGGTCCCTGTGCTGGGAGCGTGCCGTGCTTCGAGCACAAAGGGACATACGCCCCGCCCCACGGGAAATAAGATTGGCAGAACTGAAAACAGTATCTTTTTATATACTGTTAAGTATGTGCAGTAAATATTGAACATAAATGTTCAGACTCTATTGCCTAGTTTAATTTGCAGGATGTCGGGCTCTTCTACAGATTTTTGTTCCTTAGTTTAGCCTTGGTTTTCTCGTTGTTTTTATCTTGCCATTAGAAGCCTTGCCAGGTGAATTTTAAAAAGTCCTGTTTTGCTTTCTTTGATGCGGTTTCCAGCAAAGTACATGTTGCATAGTGTTTTATGGTAATGGATGTAAATCATCCCTAAAGTGATTGTAAAGTCTCGTGGTTGTTTTTTTTTTTTTTTTTAAATAACAAACATGTTATAATTACCTGCTCTGTGCAATTGGTGGCCCAGGTCAACCTCTTCTCGGGTCACTCTTCTGTGCTCCTGGCCCATCCCTCCTGTGAGTGCCCTCACCGCAAGCAGCTTGTTATGGGGGTATCCGAGCCAGGTCACAGCTCCCTGTGTCCATTCAGACAGAGCTGCGACCCGGCCCCACCCCTTCTCTCTTCTGATTGGCTGACTGACAGCAGCAGGAGCCAATCACGCCACGCTGCTGTCTCAGCCAATGAGGAGGGGAGTCCCAGGCAGCTGAGACATTCCTGCAACATCGCTGGATAAAGATGGGCTCAGGTAGGTATTAGGGGGCTGGGGGGGTCTGCTGTACACAGAAGGCTTTTTTTATCTTAATGCAAAGAATGCATTAAGATAAAAAAAACCTTCTGCCTTTACAATCCCTTTAAAGTAAAGCGCATTGAAAATGTGCAAATGTGAAGAAAAATTACTAAATAACCCAGCGCAAGAGTACACAGATATTTTTAAAGTTTAGAGATTATTTACATTTCTGCCTAATGTGCTCTAATTTTTCCTACTTTTGTTTTACTTAGGACCAGCCTCCTGTCCATATGGTGCTGCTGTCTGTCTGTTTGATGGTACAAAGGCTATAAGTTTGGGAGAACCTTTATCTGGCCCTAGATGGGACAATGGTGTTGCTGTCCTTCAGTATACAAATGGAGACCTTTGTCCTGATGGTTTAAGAAAAAAGACAGCAACTATACGTTTCAAGTGTGAACGAGATGAAGCTGTAAGTAATGCCTTTATCTTTTCATTTATTATAGCCATAGCTTTCATAGCTTTCAATCATCTAGTATAGACTGATGTCCTCTGAACACTGGATATCTAACTACCAGAATCCATTGTCACGACACAATATCCAGTCATTGATTTTGTCTGCAAGTTTCTAGCTAAATAATAATCCCCTAATTTTTATTCATGTACTTTAAGTCTGAGTTTTTAACTTGATATAAAATGAAAAAGGGAAAAATCCTGGAAGTCGCACATCTCTGCAAAACCCCGTAAGAAGGTGTATGACAGCCTAAGCATGGGCTCCAACCAGGCCTCACCCCAACATGTTTCACTCCACCCATGAAGCTTAGTCATGCAGACTTTTCCCTTTTCCATTAGATGTCTAGAGCTGGGATGAGCTCAGTCATTGTCTACACTCCAAGCAGTTGCTACTACATAGGAGCACCCGTTGGAGCCTTGAGTGGCACCTGTCAATTTAGTTTGGGTGTTTAGCTTGATAGTCAGAGGTTTTTTGAAATGAAGCCACCTTGGCTGCCTGACCTCATTTGTAGTATCTTTGCTGAGTGATTAAATACTCAGTGTGCACAAGGCCCTTGAAATATTACGATATATGCTGGACCTTTCTGCTAGTAGCTGGCAGAAAAATCCATTATTAAAAAAAAAAAAAAGGTTTGTATTGGAAAACTCAGATTCGTGTATGAATACTCATGGCCATTTAGAAGGTACTTGATTCCACCATTTGGTACCATATCCGTTTGCCTACTGCCCGCAATGTTGTGAGGACAGATGGCCAGTACAGGCAAAGAGACATACTGGTAAATTGTGAGGGTGAGTAGTTGGAAAACGGCGCTACCTAACGCATGTGCGAAAATGCGGGTAAAGAGGAGAAAAAAGTGCTTAGTGCGTACAAAGCGTCACATAAGGATAATTGTGTACGTGGGTAAATAAATATATATAATTCAAGCCAAGACAATAGATAAATGAATAATAGATGTGAGGTATGGTAAAAACGTATGGTAAAAAGTAGTGTATATTTGAATTAATAATAAAGTGATTTCCAATAGGTGCTGCTGAATAAATAATATAAAATTGCCAAGTAGGAAGATGATGTTGATTGAATAAATAATAAAAATGCCAAATAGGTGAATGATGTTGAATAAATAATGTTGGGTAAATAATGCTGAATCAAAGATGAATGAATAAATTATAAATCAATCATGAATCATAGGAGCAGTGAGAATACTAATTGTATACCTTTTAGGATGTAGTTCTCCAATTCAAACACTAGGTGTAACACTTACCCTAAGACCACAGATGTTAAGTATATGAGCCAAAGACAGGATATGGGTGTGTTCCTCAAACCTGTCTGCTGACGGTCCCTACGGACCAAAAAGATCCCATCTGGGTACAAAAGGGAAAAAGAGAGAATCTACTCAGTGTGATAAGTGAAGATTGGGTATACAATGAGCTAGTAGCGACTCACGCTTGAGTAGTAGATGCAGCAGATCCCTTCAGATAGTGGCAGTCTGCGCCGAGGAAGCTTCTGCGTTCCAAGCCTAGGCGAGCTGCGGACCGGAAGTGACGTGGGTTTCCGCCCTACGTACGTTTCGTCATAGGACGTCTACGGGGAGCAGTACCCGTCAGTCAACCTCGCTGTCCTGAAATAGCCAGAGTCATCCCATCAGCCAATCATTCGCCCTGATGCATACCTGGGGATAATTACTTGGTAATGGAAGACATGTGGAATATGCAGGCTTGATATGGGATGTCTCTCTAAGGCTATAGTAATCATCATATCAGATCATGCTGCCATCTAGTGGATCCATTTTAAATTGCAAAAGGATTACAAAAATAATTTTATTGGGAAAGAATGTATATAAAAACTAGGTAAAAAATGTATATATATATATATATAAGAGGAGATGTGAAATTAGAAAAAATAAAAATAAAAAGGGGCATCAGACATTTTTATAAAATTATTTTCTCTAGCGCTCATCGACAGACGTAGTCCTCGGTGATACACCACCTTCGGTTATGTTACCTCCGCAGGAGCAGGACTAGACAGGAAATTAAAAAGCTCTGGCCACACCCTAGGGGCAGTCCCAGAGGGTATATCCTCTCTCTCTCTGCCTCAGCAAATCAGTTATTTTCTGTCTAGTGAGGAGTAAGGACCTAGATACCTTGCTGGGATCTTAGGTCCTGGCAAGAAATTTTTTTCTAAAAGGAATTTTTGGACAGCTTTTTTTCTCCAGTGTTCCTGTGAGATCTTCAAGCAAGAAAGCTGAACTGGGCGACGGGCTGGATGTTGAGATCCGGTGGTCACCCCAGTTCAGCCTACGAGCGCGTGCAGGCCATAGCTCTACGCTGAGTCGGCCGCGACAAAGTCCCATTAAAGGACTGAACCCGCGAGTTAAACGTCTCGCTGAAACGCCTAAGACCATGAGTCACGGCGTCTGTATCGGTCGACAGCCCTCCCGCCCCGGTGGAGAGGGGTACTGTCAGGAGTTGGTGCCCGCCTGGTTCCGGTATGGTGAGTAGTATGTTCCCCCTGTTTTCCCTGACGGGTTTTTGTGGTGAACGCGGGCCCCTCTCTGTATGGTAAGAAAGAGTTTCTTTCTATCCTATAACATGTCACAAATCCTCCTACTTTGAGTGTGATTTTATGTGTGCAAAAGCCAGGAGGCTTGGTTTGGGAGCTAACAATCTATTGTATACATGTTTTAAAGATGTAATCTGTGGCATTCTGGGAATCTTATGGGTTAAGTATAAGCTACCTACCAGTCAGAAGCCATGGACATGTAGACTGCCTTCCAAGTCAGATCTCCAGCTAATAGCAGGCCTCCCGAACGGCCATGCGGTCCGCCAGGGCCGGTACCGCCAAACACGCCAGATCCCCATGCAGAGAGAGTGTTGTGTGCCTGCAGCACACCGCTAGTCAGCACAGGCCGCCGCCATTTTTTTTTGCTGGATCGCACGAGCCGCCATTTTGGCGTAGCCTCGTGTCTCCAGCATGGGGGCGGCCATGTTTTAGGTGATTCTACACCTCGTGGAGCTTGGGGGAGGCGCCGGAAGGCGTACAGAGGGGCGGAGCCGCCTCCTTTCTTCCTGGGCAGCCAGCCAAAAGACTTCCTGTTTGTCTAAGACAGCGCTGTAAGCTGTTGCAGTTCAACTCTGAACATCAAGTGGTGAGCCTGGGGGTCTATCTCTCTCTCTCTCGATCGATAGGGATCCCTAGCAGGTAACACTAAGGGGTTTTTTGTGGCGCTGAGGGTCAAAAAAAAAAAAAAAAAAAAAAAAAAAAAAAAAAAGAAAAAGTTTTTTTCTTTACTTTGAATTATATCATCCAGGAAGTAACTGGAGTTATTATGGACCCTGCCACACAGATTCCCCCACCTGTTTCCCTCGAGGGGGCCTCGGGACCCGCCGGTGTACAGAGTATAGAGTCATTTACAGCAATCTTGGAGTCTATGGTGGCTCGGGTGGAGGCGGCCTGTCAGGGACGGGGGTCAAGGAAGCGACCCCCGCCTACCCCTATACTATCTGACACCTCTGACTCTGATTCAGAGATGGTCACTGCAGTTGCAGGTTCCTCTGCAAGGGCTGCTATCCCAGGTAAAGCCCCCTCAGACAGTGAGGAGGACGCTTCTTCTCCTGCTATAATTCAGGAAGAAGCATTGGTGGACGCACTAGTTGTGGCAGTGCAAGAAACCTTAAAACTTGAGGCTTTACCGGCAGAGGCAACTGAAACAGAGAGGCCTTTTGGGACTAATAAGCCCATCAAGACGGCGAAAGCTTTTCCTGTACCTAAATGTTTTGGAAATCAGATTAAAGGAGAATGGGAACATTCTAAACGTACCTTTACTATTTCCAAGCGTATTGCTAGACGCTATCCGTTTGAGGAATCCATCATTAAGAAATGGACGGTACCACCAGTCGTGGATCCGCCTATTTCCAGGCTGAATAAAGCCACGGTTATTCCAGTGGAGGACACTTCGTCCTTTAAGGATCCGGTGGATCGAAAGATAGAAGCGGAGTCCCGCACTATCTTTTCTCTGATAGGGTCAGCATTTAGACCAGTAATTGTTATTGGTCTAGTTTCCCAGACACTTACAGAATGGGCGAAAATGGTACGCCAAGATCTTAGGGGAAAAGATATTCCCCAGGAGACATCTGATTTGATAGAACAGATCATACAAGGGCTACGGTTTATCTGTGACGCAGCCTTGGACACTACTCCCTTGTTAGGGCATGCATCTAAGTTAGCAGTAATCCTCAGACGTGTGCTGTGGTTAAAATGCTGGTCAGCTGACCTAGGTTCCAAAAAGACTTTGACCAATCTCCCTTTTCAGGGGAATCGTCTATTTGGAGCCAACCTAGATGAAATCATTAAGGATGCCACCGGGGGCAAGAGTACTTTTTTGCCACAGGCTGCAAAAGCTAAGGAACCTCGCAACAAGCGAGGACCTTTCTTTACCGCCCATAAAGGACGCCCGGCTGGTACTTCCGGGAAAGGCAAGACTCCTCCAGGAGGGTTCAAGAAGGGCTGGTCGGACAAGCAGAGGACCAACCCAGCCAAACCCGAAGTAAAGGAGTACACAGCCTGAAGGTGCGCCCCCACCCAATTTCAGGGTGGGGGGACGTTTTCACCGGTATTCAGGACATTAGATCGAGCATCAACCACTACTACCGGTGCGATTCTTCCCTTCCAACATTTAAGCACAGGAAGCGGTAGTTACCGTTCCCTGTATAGATCTTTTCCTTTACCTTTTCCCAAGATTAGTCCCGATACCTCACAGGAATCGGATCTGATTGACCAGATAGGCCAAGTAGCCTCTAGTCGGGTGACTTCGGTCCCTGAGGTTCAACCAGAAAAGATCACCTTGCCTGATAACTATCAGGTATCTGATAAATGTGTGGGAACAGAAAACGACCAGACTTTCTCGGATGGTCGGGGCCAGATACCTCTAGGGACGCCTGGTTCAGATCCAATCAGCGCCAGTGGTCCTAGAAATTCTAGGCTGGCCTCTTCAAGCCGGCCTGGCCGACTTGGACAGGTTAGTCGCAGACGTTCCGTGGGAACTTCGTCTCAGGGAGTGTCTGTAGTCTCAAGGACCTATTTACCATCGTGCTTTACAGTCGCTGGTTTTAATGGCCTGGCCATTGAGACCCAAGTACTGAAGGACAGAGGTTTGTCTACTTCTGTCATTCCTACCCTTATTAAAGCAAGGAAAGCGACTTCCAGCAAAGTCTATTATCACACATGGAAGACTTATATTGCATGGTGCGAATCTTTAGGATTTCCTCCACGTACCTATTCGGTGTCTCGAATATTGGCCTTTTTGCAACAAGGGGTTGAGCAGAAGCTAGCCTTGAGCACCATCAAGGGTCAAGTTTCAGCATTAGCAATCTTCTTTCAGAAACCTTTAGCTACCAAATCCTTGGTGCGGAATTTCATCCAGGGGGTGCGGCACCTGGCTCCTCCAGTCCGCGCGCCCTTACCGCCCTGGGATCTTAATTTGGTTTTGTCGGTTCTACAGAAACCTCCCTTTGAAAACATCAGGGAGATTCCCTTGCTTACTTTATCCCAGAAGGTGGTCTTCTTGGTGGCTATTACTTCTGCTCGCAGGGTGTCAGAACTGGCTGCATTATCATGCCAGTCCCCATACCTAGTGATTCATAGGGATAAGGTAGTACTTCATCCTAAGCCATCTTTTCTTCCTAAGGTGGTTTCAGATTTTCATCTGAATGAAGATATTGTACTACCTTCCTTGTGTCCTCAGCCCAAGCATCATCGGGAACATGCGTTGCATTCCTTGGATGTGGTTCGGGCAATCAGGGTATACCTGAAAGCTACGGAATCATTCCGTAAGACGGATTCACTTTTTGTGATCACGGATGGCCCCAGAAAGGGTTTGCCTGCATCTGCCGCGACCATTGCCAAATGGATTAGACAAACGGTGGTACAGGCTTATTCTATTAAGGGTCAGAGTCCTCCGTTCCCTGTTAGGGCGCACTCCACTCGAGCGCTCAGTACTTCCTGGGCCTTTCGCCATCAGGCGTCAGTGGTCCAGGTATGTAAGGCGGCCACTTGGTCGTCGGTACATACCTTTACTAAATTCTATAAAATTGATGTGACGGCATCGGCGGATGCCTCATTTGGCCGCAAGGTTTTGCAGGCCGCAATTTGAGGAGACCGGTGGTCTACCTCGAGGGTTTTTTTCTGTTTGAAAAATTTTTTTGTTGAGTCTCATCATTAAGGATGAGCATTGTAAACTTCTAGTTGGCACCGGTTGGGCCTTCTAGATTGGGATTTGATTTCCATTTTCCCACCCCTCAGTCGGGATACTGCTCTGGGACGTCCCGAAGGTGGTGTATCACCGAGGACTACGTCTGTCGATGAGCGCTAGAGAAAAATGGATTTTTGTAAAATCTTACCGTAAAATCCTTTTCTCTTAGCTCATCGACAGACGTAGTCCCCGCCCCTCTGTTTTGGAGTTGGGTTGGGTTAAATTCTCTAAGCACTGCTTTTTCACATAACTGATTTGCTGAGGCAGAGAGAGAGAGGATATACCCTCTGGGACTGCCCCTAGGGTGTGGCCAGAGCTTTTTAATTTCCTGTCTAGTCCTGCTCCTGCGGAGGTAACATAACCGAAGGTGGTGTATCACCGAGGACTACGTCTGTCGATGAGCTAAGAGAAAAGGATTTTACGGTAAGATTTTACAAAAATCCATTTTTTAATAAGAAATTTAGAGGTGATAGAAAAGTGTTTTGTGAGAAAAAAGAAGTGCCCAAAGGACATTAGTGATACTATAGTCACAAAAAATATACTATATTGAAGAAAAAAATTATTATAATTAAGTGTTTACGTCGAAATAAGTGTGTAATTGTGTCCAAATAAAAATTGGTAAGGAAATAAACCCTGGGGATGTGAAAGGAAAAAAGTGTATAGAGATACACCCGTGAGATTTTTTTATATGGTTAAAATAAAATGTGAGAAAAAAATTAAAGAGGTAAAAAAATTCTCGTAATCTGAGGTTAGTAAAACAATCCAACTGCTTGGAAATAGCGTGTCCAATTCATCCTGAGGTGACAACACAGGTCCACATATGAGGGAAATATAGAGATTGTTCCTTAAAAAAACAAGAGATTGTTCCTAAAAAACTTAAATTGTGGAGTGATGTTGGATGAGAAGGTTGAAAAAGGAATAACATAAAAATAGGAATAAATATCGTATATAAAGTAATAAATCACTTGATGAACCGACTTCCATATCTCTTCAAAGTTGATAGTCTTGATAATAGTGTAGGGAAGGTGTTTAAGCGAAAAAAATAAATTAATTAAAAAGGTTAAAAACAATTTAGGAGCGCTAGACAGTCACTTAACAGATAGAGGGAGATCCGCAACATCAAAGATGGTATAGTAGTATTATCCAGATGTTGAATGAGGAGGCTACAAAAAAAGGGGGGATGTTGGATGAGAAGGCTAAAAAAAAATCAGCATAAAAATGTTGTAAAATCCATAGAGAGTAAGAAGGCGTATCAAAAGAAGGGAAGAAGACGTATGGAGACAGGCTAAAAAGTACAACAAACATATGTAAAAACATATGTAAAAAATATAATAACTTATAAAAATAATATAAAAAATATCACATAAAAAATATCATATAAAATGTCAGTAAAAGGGAAGTAAAACCAGAGGTAAAAAACAAAAAGGTTAATTCTTGGTAGGTAAAATCCAAAAGGACACCTAGTGTTTGAATTGGAGAACTACATCCTAAAAGGTATACAATTAGTATTCTCACTGCTCCTATGATTCATGATTGATTTATAATTTATTCATTCATCTTTGATTCAGCATTATTTACCCAACATTATTTATTCAACATCATTCACCTATTTGGCATTTTTATTATTTATTCAATCAACATCATCTTCCTACTTGGCAATTTTATATTATTTATTCAGCAGCACCTATTGGAAATCACTTTATTATTAATTCAAATATACACTACTTTTTACCATACGTTTTTACCATACCTCACATCTATTATTCATTTATTTATTTATCTATTGTCTTGGCTTGAATTATATATATTTATTTACCCACGTACACAATTATCCTTATGTGACGCTTTGTACGCACTAAGCACTTTTTTCTCCTCTTCACCCGCATTTTTGCACATGCGTTAGGTAGCGCCGTTTTCCAACTACTCACCCTCACACTTTATTTCTGCCCCTAAGTTTTTAGGGGTTTGGTTGGTGGCTGCAACCTTATATTTCACTGTTTTGGCAGTTCACATCCATAGCGCTGGTTTTCCAACCCCCCGCTTATACTGGTAAATTGCTGCCCGTTTCCTGAGTTTAGGGCGTGTGCATGCAAGCTCCTCGTCAACACCCACTGTGATTGTACACAAGAGTTTGTCAGCAGGTCCCAGGCAATAAATCATTGCTGATCGGCTGTGTCTAATCACAGCCCAGAGCTATGTGTTGGCAATCAACACAGGGCTCTGTACAGAAAGGACGATCTCCGTCTTTTCTTTTTTTTTTTTTTTTCCCTGCAAAGCAGGGCTAAGAAACAAAGATCTTTTAGTAAAAATCAGTACACAGTACACATTGTTAGGCACACGTTTTCCCCTTGATTACCCAAGATAGTAATGCCTTCCCAGCCAGTGTCATTAGTACAGTGACCGTGTATTGTCACTGTATTAGTGTCACTGGTGATGTCCGAACCCGTTTCCACTGTGTGTGCGTTTTATTGTCAGATTTCCCGCCACACCATTTCAGTTGCATTATAAGTCGCTGATCACCGTCATTAGTAGTGTGTATATGTGTGCATATATATGTGTGTGTGTATGTATGTATGTATGTATATATATATATATATATATTTTTTCACGCAAGCCAATCAATATGCACTTATTGGGATTTTTTATATCAAAGACATGTAGCCTAATACGTTTTGGTCTAAGTTTATGAAGAAATTTGATTTTTTTGTTTTGATTGGATATGTTTAGAAAAAAAAAAACCCAGTGGTGATCATATACCACCAAAGGAAAGCTTTACTTGTGGGAAAAAAAATTATACATTTAGTTTGAGTACAGCCTTGCATGGCCGCACAATTACCAGTTAAAGTAGCACAGTGCTAAATTAGCAAACTAATGGACTGGTGATCAAGGTGGGTTAAATCATCTGGAGCTGAGGGTGGATATTGATACTTGAATATAGGTGACAAGTTCACTTTTAAGCACCATTATTTTCCTAGCTTTTGAATGCTTGTATGTTTACTTCTGAAGTTTAGTTAGTGTTACTAAACCCACAACAGTAAAATCAGTCTGCATATGCAGTAAAGCATGCTTATTATACTCACTGTGGAACCTAAGGGGTTAATCCTCTGCATTGTGTAAAAAGGCTATTTGATCCTATCTTCTGTGATCCTCCCCTTCTTCCAGAGTCCCCAAACCTTCTCCTGATAGTACAGAGCCAAGGGGGCAGTCTGCACATGCTCAGTTTAGTGTGTTTTGCTAAAGAGTTTTTTTTTTTCCCCTTGGGTGGGTGCCTGTGATCAGCACAGGGCCAGTCAGCACAGTCCAGATAGAGGGTTAGGGGCCCTGCAGCCTCATAGGACAGTCAGAGTAGAATGAAAACTCCTCATACAAGCTTTAACCAGACACTGATAGAAGTCACAAGACTGCTATATACTGCTGATGAGAAAAGGTATTTAGCAGTTTATAGATGTGTAGGAAGATCCCACGCTATGGAAATCAAGGGAAGGGGGAGAAAGGCTGCTGCCTCCCTGAAATATAGCCAAAAGGCTATATCAAGAGTAAAAGTAAATAGGGGTAGGGAATATGGCGCTGCCAGATAGGTATTAAATGATAAGGCAAATTGACTCTAGTATATCTAGAGAATGGTATATAAATAAATAATCTGCTATATGCCCACAAATAATGTAGTTAGGAAAATATGCACTAAACCAATAAATAATGCAATAGGAAAGATATGTAAAAAACTACAATTAAAATATATATGCATCCTATGAAATCAGGATGAAAGCATAAATGTGATATAAAATATAGCAGTGATATGATCATAAAGTGCTTGGTGACATAACTTAATAAATATATTTCTCAGTAAAGTGATCCAGTGGCATAAAGTGCGAACATATATAATAGTGGCTAAATGAGGTGAAAATATTATACATACATACATATATAAAACACAGGGTTGAATAATAATAATCAAAAATTGGAGACACAAATCTAAATACAATAAAAAATGGAAAATATATTATATAAAATATATGCAGTGGTAAATACTATAAAGTGGTAAGTGCAGTGATATGGTGGAAATAAATAGTGGAAATAAAGTAGAGTGCGAGGTGGACTATATAAATGAATAAGGGGTTAAAGTGCAAATGCTCTTATGCACAGTGAGAATTATGCACAGTGAGAGTGATCCAATGTTCAGTGCATAAATCCTAAATTAATGTCCATAGGTGGTGGTGCTCAATCTTCATGTGGCAATCCCAAGAATCGTCTTTTTAAGGGAGTGTGCCCAGGGTGGTTATAAAATAGATTGCACTAACCAGAGTGCCTAACCCCACACAGGGGTATTAGGCAAGGGTATATATAAGCTGTATACCACAGTGTAGAGATGGCTGGTCCTGGGGGTCCTAGGTACTGCTCCTATATCTGTACGTCTCGGTACCAAGGGGGGTAGGGGAGTATGTACTGTTCTTCAGCATTCAATATGCTTCCTGGTTGGTACTCCAGCAGTGATTTGTATGTAAATGAACAAGGGGGGGACACATAGTGTAATACCGTAATGGAAATTTATTGAAGATATCATAAAGTAGGGTACTCACAATATAATTGTAGATAATGCACATAAAAACATCCAGATACGGGGGACCGTGCAAACAAGCGCCAAAAAGTTTGTAGCTCCGGAACGCAGTGCATTCCACGAAGGTCCCGGATCAGGAAGTGACGCTGCTGAGGACGTCTATGACGAAACGCGTACAGCGTAGTTGCTTCACTTCCGTTTTATAGGATGCATATATATATTTTTAATTGTAGTTTTTTTACATATCTTTACTATTGCATTATTTATTGGCTTAGTGCATATTTTCCTAATTAAATTATTTGTGGGCATATAGCAGATTTATTTATATACCATTCTCTAGATATACTAGAGTCCATTTGCCTTACCATTCAATACCTATCTGGCAGCGCCATATTCCCTACCCCCATTTACTTTTATTTAGCAGTTTATATTTACTAAAATAATTGCATTTCCATGTTCTGTGTACTGTGGTAGACCAGATATAATGAATGCAGGGTCCTGGATTTAGTAACACTTTAATTAGTGTATGCTTTCCTCAGATATGTGAAACTCATTGCTTTTAATTTCACCGGATACTAAAGCTCCTGCTGTACCTGTTCTGCTCATCATTATTGGGGCTGCTATGACTGATATCTGCGTTCGTGTCGTGTCTCTGCTGCCTCTGGCTCCTTTGCCATTTTCAAATCTGTGATGGTGGTGTGCTTTGTGTTTTCTTGACGGTTGTGTTATGTTAACAATAACTTTGACTTTAAATGTTGTTGTCAGGATTCCAAGCCACAGCTTATTACAGTCTTAGAAGACTGTGACTATACCTTTTTTTGGGGTACACCTAATGCCTGTGAACTGAAGATAAACACACATGATGAATGCAAAGTTACAAATCCTACAACAGGTAAGGCTGTACATGGAAATGTGGGGGTACCTTATATGTAATCTTGATATTTTACTGTTCCAAAATTTGGCAATTTAAGTTTGAGGGATAAAATATGTAAGCAGAGGTTACCTTCAGAAAACCATCTTTTTAACATTAGTAGCAAACACCCCACTATATGATTCTTTTACCATTCACACACCATACCCTAACTGCTTGAAGACCAGGCCTTTTTCTGACACTTTGTTACAGGTACAAAATCAGTATTGTTTTCTAGAAAAGGACTTAACCACTTAAGCCCCGCAGGATTTGGCTGCTAAACGACCAGGGGGTATTTTGCGATTCGGCACTGCGTGACTTTAACGGACAATTGCGCGGTCGTGCGACGCTGTACCTAAACGAATTTGGCGTCCTTTTTTTCCCACAAACAGAGCTTTCTTTTGGTGGTATTTGATCACCTGTGCGATTTTTTTGATCATGCGCTATAAACAAAAATAGCGTCAATTTTGCAAAAATAACAATATTTTTTACATTTTTTATATGAAATTCCCCCCCCAAAAAATTTAAAAATCAAAATTTTTTAACATTTTCGGCCAATTTGTTTTATGCTACCTATGTTTGGTAAAAAAATCGCAAAAAGCGTATTTTGATTGGTTTGCGCAAAAGTTATCGTGTTTACTAACAAAGGGAAAGATTTTTGTCATTTTTGTTGTTTTTTTTTAACGCGTAATGGCGGCGATCTGCGATTTTTTTTTTTTTTTTTTTTTTTTTGCGGTACTGCGACATTGCGGCGGACAGATCGGACCCTTGACTGACATTTTTGACACTTTTGGGGTTACCAGTGACATTTCTACAGTAATCAGTGCTATACATATGCACTGTTACTGTAAAAATACACTGGCAGTGAAGGGGTTAACTTTTTTTTTAAAGGGAGGGGCTATGTGTGTCCCTAGGGGCGTGCTTTCTACTGTGATTGGCTGTGGCTTCAGATGTATGAAGAGTGATCAACGGTTCTACATAGTAGAACCGTATGATCATCCTTCATACACAGGGGAGAATGACAGGCAGCTTGTTTACACAAGCCGCCTGACTTTCTCCCTCTCCCCCGCCGATTGCAGAGTGACCGGCGGACATCGGGTCCGCCGGTCACACGCGCGGGGGGGTCCGTGACCACGCGGGAGCGAGAGCGCGCCTCCGGGGGCGCGCGCTCGCTCCCTAGACCCTCACAAGCTAGTGACGTAGCCCTACGTCACTTTGCCTGTGAGGGGCTGACTGCCGACGTAGATCGGCATTAGGCAGTCGGCAAGTAGTTAAAACCCCCAAACATTATCTATTTTTTTTTTTTTTTTTAAGCAGGGGCCCTAGAGAATAAAATGGTGGGTGTTGCAATTTTTTTTTTTTTTTTTTAACACACAGTGTTAGCGCAGCAGTTTTTCAAATGCAATTTTCTTTGGAAAAAATCCTCTTTAAAGAATTTTAATGCACAAAAACACAAAATAATACGCAGGTGTTTGGTAAAATATAAAAGAGTAAATAGCTCCTAAACATGTCATGCCCTAAAACTGCTCATGCCCGTGGAAAGGTGACAATCGACGTACTATATATTATCCATAGGTACACTTTTTAAAAGCCTTTACAGGTTACCACTTAAGGTTAACACAGGAGGTCTGGTACTAGAATTATTGATCTTGATCTGACGTTCGCGGTGATACCTCACATGTGCTGTGCGATCGCCGTTACAGTATTGACACGGGACCACCGCGTGCTTTAGAGCCCATTCACACTAGCACGACTTGTGAGGCGACTTGTGTAGCCCCAGGTCGCTTGACATAACAAAAGCAATGTTAATCAATCAGTGCCGTCTTAATTGGCACTACTGAAGTCGCTCCGACTTCAGAAAAGGGTTCTGTACTACTTTGAGGCGACCTGTGATCCGACTGTCCCATATACTTCAATGGGAGTCGCCTCCTTATCTTAATTGAAGCGACTTGTTATCAGACTTTCCAGGAAGAAGAAAGAGATTAGCCAGGCATTCCCCACAGACAAAGTCGCCTGTCTCTTCCAAGTCTCTTCCAAGTCTCTTCCAAGTCTCTTCCAAGTCTCTTCCAAGTCTCTTCCAAGTCTCTTCCAAGTCTCTTCCAAGTCTCTTCCAAGTCTCTTCCAAGTCTCTAAACAAGTCTCTAAACAAGTCTCTTCAAGTCACGGGGCGACTTTCTGGTCGTGGTAGTGTGAACCGGCTCTTAGCCTTTGCACGGGGGAAAGGGGGCACTTTAAAAATAAATGTTTACATTTTTTTTTTAATCACTTTTTCTTTCCAAAAGGAAAGTAAACATCCCTTGCGATAGCAATAGGCAGTGACGGGTCCTCTTTACTGAGACATCTGGGGTCTATTAGACCCCAGACCTCTCCTCTGACCTTAACATTTTTGGTTCATACAAGATCTGTATGACCTGATGCTTTTTTTTCAAACCAGTAATGGTTTGTTTATAACTGGCGAAACCAGAAGTGACAAAATATTCGTCCCTTCCAGTTTCTTAGAGAATAGAGATGATCGCAGCCGTTCTTGTCCCTGATAAGCTCTATGGTCAGCAAGCAAAACCCATGGCTGCAGTCCCGGGTTCCCAAGTGGTTCAAAAAAAAAAAAAGTAATTTTTATTTTTTTTTATTTTAATATTTCCAACCTTTTTTGGTGTTTCTAAAGAGATGGTGCCATGGCTGATTCTAAAAACTTCTGGAGAGTCCCCATACAGAGTGAGCTTTGCCTCATTCACATACAATGCAGGAGAGCCGTTTCAAAGTTTTTAACCCTTTGTTAGGACAGTGTTTAAATCCGTTTACATCTGATAATGAAAAACTGTGAACAGAGTACAGAATGGGTAATGGTGATAAACATTACTCCACAGCCCTCTCCTAAACTGTACAAAGCAGGGAGAGCATGTAGGATTTTTAATTCAATTAAAAAAATTCTGGTTACCTTTTTTAAGGATAAGTTAAGTTCACCTTTTTAAGAAAAAAATAATAAATGCACTTATTTTTGCGGTAAAAAAGATATGCATTTATTTGTTTTTTTCTGCACTAGCCTGGAAAGCATTGCACCCATAGGCGTGCGCAGGGGGTACGCCTGGGCACACCCTAATCACTATGTGCTGTACAGAGTCTCCCTACTTCCCGGGCTAACCCACGTTGGCCGCCACACAGTGCTGCTGGCTTTCCTCCTTTCCTCTCCGCCCACCAGGCTGCTGCCGGGGATATTTCAGGATGGAGAGTGGGGGAAAGGGGTAATCAATATTTCATTTACCGGCCCCTTCCTTTTCTACATAAACACACTCACTGTGTTCACTCATAACTGAAGTATAGTAAACTGTGTTTACTATACTTCAGTTTTGTGAATGAACCAGAAGCCACTTAGCCCAGAGCTCTTCCCATTCATTCACTCTCCAGTGCAGCTGAGGCTGCAGAGAAAGGCATGTCTATTTGAGCTTTGGGGTGCACACCCTAACGCACTAGGCTGCGTACTCCTATGATTGCACCCGTGATCAGTGAATAAGGAGTACAATGTTCGACTTCTGCAGACAAGCCCATTTGGGTGCAGCTTTCTGAACCTTGAACAAAAAAAGAAAAACACATCACTCAACACACATTTGAGGTGGATAAGGGAATCCTCCCTGCTGAGCTATTGTCTTTTGATGACAGAGAGACTTCAGAATCAACTGATTAGGGCTGCCGGCTATAACCAGCAGAGCTGATTGAATGGGGAAAATCCAACAGGATGGTTGTACAGAAGTCAATGGATTTAAACATATTTCAGTACAACCTCGATACCCATACATGGACTGAAATTCCTCTGCTCTCTGCTGAATCTGCTGCATTTTTAGACCTGTATGTCCAGCTTTAGTCATGCCTGCTGCTTTCTGGATAGAGAACTCTTATTAAAACCCCCCACTGTGAGCTGCAGTGTCTGGGATGGGGAGCGTGCGCACCAATAAAGGAGGATTTTGCATAGTCAGGGATGTAAAGGATGTTGTGTGTTTTTTTTTTTTTTTTCTTTTTGTTTCCGGTTTTAGATTTGTGCAACTCATAGTAACAATAGTTGGTACAAGTTTAGACGGTCATACAAAAGCCTTAAGGCCCCTTTCACACTTGTGCAACCTGAAAGTCGTGGTGCAACTTCAATGCAACTTGAAGCAATGCCTGTGTAATTTTGAGGTCTATGGACCTCAAGTCTTATGAAGGTCAGACCAAAGTAGTGCAGGGACTACTTTGAAGTCGCAGAGATATGAACAGTACTCATTTAAAATCAAGAGTTTGACTTATCATGCGACTTTGCTGTTCTAAGTCACAGGACAAGTCGCACATGTGTGAAGGGGGCCTTAGTTGTACATAAACAGTTGTGTGCCTTCTTTGTATTTTATCTTTAGTTATATGTGACTAATGTAATTGTCGTTCTCCAGGTTATCTATTTGATCTGTCATCCTTATCAAGCAAAGATGGTTATATTATTAAAGATCGTGAAAGATCAATAAAGTTAAATATTTGCAGTGCTGTTAAGCCTGAGTTTTGCGATGCCGCAGCTGGTAAGTTTGAAATTCCCTGAATAGAGAGTGGGTGGCAGTTGAAATGTTCTTTTCCAATCTGTTGTAAAATACATAGCACTGCAACACAGCAGACACCAGCTGCACTCTAAGGGTGCATTCACACTGGCACTCCTAACTGGTCCTGGGAGTGGTTCACCCCCTTGGCCTGGCTCATTTGTTTAGTGTTAGTGCTTGGAACCACATCCTGGATCAGATAAGTGTACTGTGCCCAGGACCACTTGGAAGTGGTGGTCCCGGGCATTGTTCACTTGTGGTCTGGTATAGCTTGCAAACCTTGCTGGAGCACAGAACTATTGATAGATCCTGAAGCAGGGATCACTTTGGGCTGGCTAGCATAATAGTGCCTGAGAACATTCTCTTATTGTCCAGTGTGAGCACAGACCAGCGGGGGACATGAGACAAGTGAATTCGGGCACAGTTCAGGTTAAACCGTCCCAGTGTAAGCACACCCTTAAAGCGGAGTTCCGGGCACAGAAATGATTTTTTGATGAACATACCCCCGGGACAGTCAGGGCTAGCACATTCCACAATGGCTAGCCTCTGATCTGTCCCGGTTCGCACTTACCTTTTAGAAGAAATACTTACTTCCACAGCGTTTCCATCTCTGTTGTGGGCAGCTGAAGCCGGCGCGGTCCTCTTCTCTGTCTTCTTCTGCGTCTTCGTGTCCCAGAATGCACTGCACCGGCCCCTCTCGTCACTTCCGGTGCGGCGCCGCATTCCTAAACAGCTTCTGGGCATGCCCAGAAGCTGTTTAGCAGGGGAATGCGGCGTCGCCCGGAAATGACGAGCGGGCCGGTGCCGTCGCATTGATTCCTGGGAGCTATGACGTTTAGCTCCCAGGAATCATCGCGAGGCAGGAAGTGACGGGGTGAGCCTCGGCGCTGGAGGAGGAAGCAGTCATAGGTGAGTATTTACGATCTTCAATAAAAAGGTGAATAAACAAAAAAAAAAAAAAAAAATAACTATCCAATTCCTTTTCAGGTGAGCTCTACCTAGCGGAGGGGCACAAAAAAAAAAAACGTTTTTGTGCCCGGAACTCCGCTTTAAATGGATTATTTTAACATGTAGTTGGTGTGAATTCACCCTGAAAGTAGATGCAAATCATAAATAAATGACATTGAGTTTGCTAAATTGCTATGTATCATAAGCAATTGTCATTTTTTTTAAAATTAAATATATATATTTTTTTTTTTACACTTTTCACTTTTTGTGAAATGCTCAGATCAGTTCAATGCTGCTTGATTTTTCTACAGCGTCTTATCAGCCACTTCCTGCTACATACTTGTACTTTTGTGATTGTTGCATGACATTTTGGTTGACCATGCCTTCATAATGTCTTGGCATGGCCGCTTACAGTGTCTATAGTGGGAGAGCATGTAACAGGGTGACAACACAGTATACCAATTTGGAGACGAAGACAAAAAAGTTGTCACCCTCAAGCAGGAAGTGCCTTCATAAGTATCTTCATGACAGGATCACCAGGTGTTTTTTTTTTTTAAATCAGAATAAAGTTTATGAACAACTTTTAACAGTACTATAAATAATGCACATTCCAAAGTGTTACATTATACAATACATTTGCAGAATACAAAGTAGAATAATAATGTTCTTCTACATAGCCAGAGCAGGTTTATAAAACAAATTGAACCTGAGGTGTCATTAGTCGTTCTATCTCAGTGTATGCAACCCTAGATCTGGTTTAGGAAGACATTCTCATCATATCTCTTTTGCCAGTACTTTATATTAAACCCACTTCTAAGGGTGAGGACACATTGAGTGGTTGAGTTCCCAATTTAAAGGTGTTGTATAGTCAGAAGGTTTTTTTTATCTTGATGCATTCTTTGCATTAGATTAAAAAACCTTCTGGTTGTAGCAGCCCCCCCTAATACTTACCTGAGGTCCTTCTCTGCCCAGCGATGTCCACGAATGCCTCGTAGACTCTCTCTCCTGATTGGCTGAGACAGAGCCGTAGCGTCATTGGCTCCCGTGGCTGTCAATCAAAGTCAGCCAATCAGGAGAGAGGGGGCAGGGTCGAAGGCAGCCCTGTGTCTGAATGGACACACAGAGCTGAAGCTGTGGGGACACTCACTAGGAGGGAGGGGCCTGGAGTGCCAAAGAGGGACCTGAGAAGAGGAGGATCCAGGCTGCCCTGTGCCAAACCAACCGCACAGAGGAGGGTAAGTATAACATGTTTGTTATTTTAAAAAAACAAGACTTCACACACACTTTATGTTAATAGCCTATGAAGAATTAGGTTAAATGGAGCCAAGTCAGGAGTAGCTAGATGGCTGTGTGCCCTCATTGGGGATATTTTACTTCACTTCCTGTCCCTTAGCCGCAAAAGGAAGAGGAGGAAACCCCTGTTAGTCGCCAGATTTAGTGCATATATTGGAGGATTTCCTTTCTATTCCTGTTCTAGTGACCACTCGAAGCTTGGGATTTTATTTCACTTTTGGTGAGAACGGCCACCAGGATTTTATTTCACTTTTGGTGAGAACGACCACCAGGATTTTATGTCCCTTTAGGTGAGAACGGCCACCAGGATTTTATGTCACTTTCGGTGAGAACGGCCACCAGGATTTTATGTCACTTAAGGTGAGAACGGCCACCAGGATTTAATGTCACTTTAGGTGAGAACGGCCACCAGGATTTAATGTCACTTTAGGTGAGAACGGCCACCAGGATTTAATGTCCCTTTAGGTGAGAACGGCCACCAGGATTTAATGTCACTTTAGGTGAGAACGGCCACCAGGATTTAATGTCACTTTAGGTGAGAACGGCCACCAGGATTTTATGTCACTTTAGGTGAGAACGTCCACCAGAATTGTATGTCACTTTAGGTGAGAACGGCCACCAGGGTCTTATGTCACTTTAGGTGAGAACGGCCACCAGGGTTTTATGTCTTTTTATGTGAGAACGGCCACCAGGGTTTTATGTCACTTTAGGGGAGAACGGCCACCAGCGTTTTATGTCACTTTAGGTGAGAACGGCCACCAGGGTTTTATGTCACTTTAGTTGAGAACAGGCCCCGGGATTATATGTCACTTTCGGTGAGAATGGCCTAATGGGGACACAGACAGAAATAACACCTGACAAATATTCCCCCTCGGCATTATCTAAAGCAAAATAAAAACGTTGCCTTTTAATTAAATCTTACATCAAAATTTAGTTGTTTGTTTTACAAAACTTTTATTTGATTGCCACATTAATATAATTTTTTTTTTTTTTTTTTGCCAATGTGTTTCAATATGTTTATGATTTGGCTGCATACCGGTTCCAGGGCAGTGCATCTGATAGTAGAATGTTTGGTATTACTTATGATTTTATTATATTTGGAAATATCAGGTTTGAAATATTTTTTTCTGTCTGTAGGAGTGTGCGTATCAGAAGGTGGAAAGCACTTGAACGCGGGTAAGGCCCAGAGTCAACTCACCTACACAGATCAGATGCTAAGACTAGTTTATAAAGATGGCGATGAGTGCAGCAAGAACCCTTCGTTTAAACACCAGAGTGTTTTCACCTTTGTATGTGGATCAGACCCAGCTGCTGGCAGCCTTCCATCCTTTGTGTCCTTCAGTGAAGACACATGTACCTGGCAGTTTACATGGCACACGTCTCTGGTCTGTGAGAAAAAGGTGTGTTTATTGTTTTTCCTACCATGTGTTGTACATTGGATCCAAACTGCAGTTGTTCATTGTCTGGTGATCCTTTATTTTTATTTTTTTCCCAGGTTGAATGCTCAGTGCAGAATGGCACCTCCACTATTAATCTGGGTCCTTTGATGAAGCACGTGGGTTACTATGAGGTCCTGCAGAGTGAGGAGTCAGATTCTGCAGTCTTTTACCTAAGTTTATGTCAGCCTTTAAATGAGGTTGTTGGTGTTAAATGTCCACCAGGCACAGCAGCATGCAGGGTCGCATCTAATGGGGAACCAGTTGTAAGTGTGAATTTCAGCATTTTCTTTAATGGATTAGTAGTGGGAAATGTGCAATCTAGTTAGATGCTGCAGAATTAAATTGTTTCACGTTTCTCTGTAAAGAACTTTTTTTTTTTTTATATGTATGTTGTAAAGTTTTATCAAAGCTTTCAAATTACTGCAGTCCACCATATTTAACCACTTAAGCCCCGGAGGATTTGGCTGCTAAAGGACCAGGGGTTTTTTTGCGATTTTTTACTGCGTGACTTTAACGGACAATTGCGCGGTCGTGCGACGCTGTACCTAAACGAATTTGACGTCCTTTTTTTCCCACAAACAGAGCTTTCTTTTGGTGGTATTTGATCACCTGTGCGATTTTTTGATCACACGCTATAAACAAAAAAAGAGCGTAAATTTTGCAAAAATAACAATATTTTTCACATTTTTTTATATGAAATTCCCCAAAAAAAAAAGTAAAAATCAAAATTTTTTAACATTTTTCGGCCAATTTGTTTTATGCTACCTATGTTTGGTAAAAAAAATCGCAAAAAGCGTATTTTGATTGGTTTGCGCAAAAGTTATCGCGTTTACTAACAAAGAGAAAGATTTTTGTCATTTTTGGTGTTTTTTTTTTAACGCGTAATGGCGGCGATCTGCGATTTTTTTTTCGGTACTGCGACATTGCGGCGGACAGATCGGACCCTTGACTGACATTTTTGACACTTTTGGGGTTACCAGTGACATTACTGCAGTAATCAGTGCTATACATATGCACTGTTACTGCAAAAATGACACTGGCAGGGAAGGGGTTAACTTTATTGGACAGGGAGGGGTTAAGTGTGTCCTAGGGGCGTGCTTTCTACTGTGCAGGGACATTCCTATTGGTGTAAAAGCAAAGATCAACCGTTCTACATAGTAGAACGGTCAGATCTTTACTTTTACACAGGGAGAACTGACAGGCAGCTTGTTTACACAAGCTGCTCTGTCTTTCTCCCTTCACAGGAGCGATCGCAGTGGGACTGGCGGACATCGAGTCCGCCGGTCACACGCACTGACTTGCCTGTGAACGAGCCGCGGCGGGCGCGCGCCTCGGCGGGCGCGCGCCCGCCCGCGATAGGCTCGCAAGTCAGTGACAGGCGAGTGACGTACCGATACGTCACTCTGCCTGGCCGGGGCTGACCGCCGCAGTATATAGTCGTGCGGCGGTCGGCAACCGGTTAAAGACCACTATTCTTACCAGTTAATTTTCCTGTTTTAATAGCCATTAAGAAATTGTTTATTTCTATTGGAGGCTCTTGGTAGCAGTTTCTCTTCCTGCCTTCTCTCTTAAGTCTTTATAGTAAAAGTTCCTTAATTGCTCCCTCCTACATTATGCACTGGTGTCTGTTGGTGGAACATGACACCATTATTTGGTTTCTTAGCTTCTGTGGACGGAGAAAAAATTAAAATTCAGCTTAAGTATATTTCAACTCTGGAGTTCTTAGTAGACATGAATTCGGAGGGCATGTAAACTCAATACAGTGATACCTCAGTTCAGGAACGATTCTGTTCACGAACAACTCGGTTCACGAACAGAAAAGTTCATAAAAAAATATGCTCCGGTTCACGAACAGGAGCCGCGGCCATTTTAATGCTATTTCCAGGCTGTCACATGGTCGTGACTTCCTGTAGGAAGATCGTAGAGAGAAGAAGATACCAGACTTGTATAAAGTACTCAAAATTTCTACTTGAGTAAAAGTACAAGTGCTCGATCAAAAAGTGACTTGAGTAGAAGTGGAAGTGCTCGCAGAAAAAGTTACTTAAGTAGAAGTACTAAAGTATTCAACATTTTTTTTACTTAAGTATTGCAAGTAGTTTTTTCAAAAAAATTGCTACTTAAGTACTAAAAGTAAAAAGTACCAGTAGTTTTGAAAAAAAAAATCTACTCAAGTACTGAAAGTAGAAGTACAAGTACTGTGTTATGTAGTTATTAAAGAAAGAAGTCAAAAGTTTGAACATCATATTGTTTTTTATTATTTCAAATGATTTATTCAAATGATTAACCTGTGTTTGTTAGTAGTTTCTTGATGCACTTTAAGCGCTGTAGCACCATTTATTTGTTTGTTTCATATTTTCTTTTTATTGGAAAGATTTGGTATAGCAGCTTTTATTATACACAGCCTTTATTTTCGTATGCGTTGATTTACAAATGACATTATACACATTTTTTTGAGCTTTATGCAACCTGCCATCTACTGTTCTGGCAGTGGTAATTTTTTTAAAAGTAACTAGTAACGATGCAGCACAAAAAAAAAAAAAAATATCGGAGTAGAAGTATCGAAATCATCGTAAAAATGTAGTGAAGTAGAAGTAGGAGAAAAAAATTCTACTCTAGGAAATTACAGATACCGCATTTCGGTACTTAAGTACAGTACTTAAGTAGTTCTACTTCGTTACTATACATCTCTGGAAGATACACAGAAAGAAGTACTGTGAAGATACTTTCAGTGACTTTTTGCTTTTTGGTGTGCTTTTTAGCACATACAGTACTGTACAATACTGTACTTACTGTATTGTACAGTTCACCCGTTTGCCATGCCAGAAGTCATCTCAAGTAAGGTTAGTGTTCTCTCTTTATACATTACTATACTGTACTAATGTGTATTGTAATTTGTTTCATATTTTTGTGCTTCAAAAAACAAAAACAAAAAAGGTCAGAATGGATTAACCGGATTTACATTGAACCCTATGGGAAAATGTGCCTCGGTTCACAACCAATTCGGTTCGCGACCAGAGTCAGCTCACGAATTAAGTTTGTGAACCGAGGTATCACTGTATTCACATTAGGGTAAGGTTTGCCTTAAAAGCAGAACTTAACAGTATCTGAGAACCACAAACCTAAAAACGCTATTCAGTCCATTTTTAATCAAGAATTTTTAATATTTAAAGAAAACTCACCCATCCATCTAGGTCTCCATGCCTTTCTTTATTTTTGTTATTGAGAAATCACTTTGAAAAATATCCCCTTCCCTAGCATTTTTTAGCTGCCATATTGAGAGTAAGGGCAGATAGTTTGTGCAGCATTTACATTCTGGAATCCTTCTGCCTTTACTTCAGGCAGGAGGATTTACCTAGCTTGAGAAAGCCCCCCCCCCCCTCCTCTCCTCAAGATGAAAGGAAAACAAATGCCCATGAAGACACGTGGGCTGTATGACATTGTTTTGGACTGGGCCCGAAACCAGGATGCAATGAAGAAATTTGAAAAAAAAAAAAGTTTAGGTAAATATGAAATACCCCTCTATTTGCTAATTCTATCAGCACAAGGATTAAAAATAGTTATTGTTAAATGAGAGGTAAAAGTTCCATTTAAAGTTATGGGAGATTGATTAACCTCCTTGTGGAGCACCAATTCTGTTGCAGTCAATATCTATTCAGAAAAATAGTTCAGCCTGAGCTGTTAAGTGCTGACAGTGAGTAGGGACTAGTAACAGGAACATCAAATTTTGGACTGATTTAAATACAACACTATTGCTATCTAACACTGGGAACTCCCTGACAGGAGGAGATGGCACAACCTGGGGTGTTATGATTCCCTTTGCAATGTACTAAAAGCAGAATCTGGATGGTTTGGCAGTTAAGGATGTTACTTATGTACAGTGGATAAAAGAAAGTTCTGGGTCCTGGATATGCTGTCTAGAAGGACATCTGGTACACAAGACTGATTGAACATAATTACAAATGTCTTTGCGGGCATGGCAGTTTGCCTGTGTGCATTTCAAATTTACAGGTGTTTAGCCTAAGTCCAGCTTTATAGTCTGAATTCAGCCTTCATGGTTTTCCAAGTCCATCAATAGAAACTTGATTATGAAACATATGCAGTCATTTTTTACAAAAGTTTTTTATTAGAAAGTCAGATCAAGAGAAATTGACAAAGCTTATGCAACGCAGAGCAAACGTTCAATGACAAATAACATCATACATAAGAGTATTACATAAACAATAAAGCATTGAAATCACAGATCCGGGAAAGGCAACTATACATATCAGGTCAGGGTACATACATTGCAGCATATGGTTGGTGTGATATACATGACATAGTTAAGATCTTATGGAAAAAAAATTTAAAAATTAAAAAGAAGGGGAAAACTCAACAGCCAGAAGGGTCCCAGAGATCCAATTTCCCACCGAAGGCAGTCATAGTATTATGTAATGAGTGGAATATTCTTTCGGAGAGTCTCACACTCTCCATTCTGGATAGTACCTGAGACCAAACCAGGTTACAAGAACTCCAGTTTAAGGCAATCATCCAATGTATTGATGACATAAGAGTATGAAAGAAACATATGCAGTCATATATACTGTATACCTACAGAGCAGGCTAAGTTCTGAACACAGCTAGAGGACCTCAACCAAATGAAAAAAATAAAAAAAGGAAATCGCTCTAGATAAACTCCAAATGGCAGCTGGCAATCTAGGTTGATATATGAACACCTTAAAGCGGAATTCCACCCTGAAAAAAAAAATTTCACTTTACGCTTGCTCAAAATTACCTGTAAAACAATTGGATCATTAAAAATTTTTTTTTTCACTTACCTTGTTTTTACAGAAAATATAGTTACCTTACTTCCTCCCTCTGTGGACCTGGCCGCCGCCATCACTTCCTGCTTGCGTTGACTCCTGGGAACTGAACGTCATTGCTCCCAGGAATCAATGCGCCTGCACCGGCCCCGCTCGTCAGTTCCGGCTCAGGCACGTCATTCCCTGCTAAACCGCTTCTGGGCATGCCCAGAAGCTGTGCAGGGATGACACGCCTGCTCCAGGAACTGGCGAGCGGGGCCGGTGCAGGGCATTCTGGGACCGCAGAGGACGCGCTGGCTTCAGCTGCCCACGCCTGAGATTGCAGCGCTGGACAAGAAATTTTCAAGGTAAGTATTTCTTCGAAAAGGTAAGTGAACCCGGGGACAGTTCAGAGGCTATCATTGCTGAAATGCACTAGCCTTGACTGTCCCGGGGGTATTTTTGTCTAAATTTTTTTTTTCAGGCCGGAACTCCGCTTTAAATATTATACAATAGTGAAAAATGCCACGCCCCACAGTTGGTATATAAAAATATTCCATAAGTATATCAAATAAACAAATTAACATCAAGCGATCACAATTGTGTGGTCTTAAATATGGCTTTGATAGCTATCAGTTTGGCTCTTATACCGATAAAGATAATCTTATACAAAGTCTGTGTGATCTTCTAGCACCATGCAAATAATTATCTACCAAAACTGTGTCTTCATCCCTCATGAGCAAAAGGAATTCAAACTCACCAGAACCGTATGCTGCCAATTTTCAAGCAGCAAACCACACTCACCTAAAGTGCCTGTAGGCACCTAGAAATGTGAGTGTACCATTTTATAAGTCTGTAATATCTTTAATAAAAACTCATTACACTATGAAGTTTTTAAACACACAAAGTTGGATACATGTGACCCTAACCTACCCTTAGAAGGAAGTGGTCCCTAAGAGAGAGACATTCTACAGGCACTTTAGATCCCAGAGTGCTTGAGTGCTTCCGTTGAGTGGCCACTGCTTGCTAGATGCAGGATTGGAGATTTGCTGCACCATTTGTTGCCACCAAGGAAAGAAGGACAACACTATTTGGCACTATCACCACGGACAATATCTCCTATGTATTTATGTATTGCTGTCTTGCATACATTTTCTAATTTGTGTTTTCTCTGTCGCTCATTGACAGACGCAGTCCTCTTGATTAATATCAAATCGGGTTATACTGCCCTCTACAGGAGTAGGACACTAGGCAGAAGGAAAACGTTCTGGCCACACCTTAGGGGCAGTCCCAGAGGGTATATCCTCTCTCTCCCTGCTACAGGATGTCAGTTTTTTTCTGTCTAGTTAGGAGTAAGGACCTAAGTTCCTTGCTGGGATCTTTGGTCCTGGCAAGATTTTGTTTAGAAAAATTTTTTTAAGGCAGCTTTTTTCTCCAGTTGTTCCTGTGAGATCTTCAAGCAAGTATGCTGAAACTGGGCGACGGGCTGGATGTTGAGATCCAGTGGTCACCCCAGTCAGCCTACGAGCGCGTGCAGGCCCTAGCTCCGCGCTGGGTTGGCCGCGACATAGTCCCACTGGACGGGGACTGACCCTGCCTGTTCCTGTATGGTGAGTAAAATGTTCCCCCTCTCCCCCTGTCGGGTTTGTGGGTGGACGCGGGCCCCTCCCTGGGATGACCGGACCTTTATAATCCTGGATCCCCCCTCTATCCTATAACAGGTGTCACAGATCCCCCTCTTGAGGGTGATTGAGTGAATAGGAACCAGAAGGCTTGGTTTGGGAGCTGACAATCGGAAGTCACTGTATGAGGGGCACTGTAAGGGACCATGACTGAAGTCAGTGGCTGGCATTACTGTTAGGATGGCCATGTAAGAGGGTGATAGCATCTTACCTGATACATAAGGTGCAATACAGGCCGATGCCTGTGCCTGGACTACCGCCATCCGCAGGCCGCCATCCTCCCACAGGCCATATACCTCCCGTAGGCCGCACAGGCCGATGACTACCTTCCGCAGGCCGCTGCTATCTTTCCACAGGCCGCCATTTTCCCGCAGGTCGCGCGGGGCCGCCATCTTGGCGTAGCCTCATGTCTCCAGCATGGGGGCGGCCATTTTGGAGATGACCAAACACCTCGAGGAGTAGTATGGGAGGCGCCGGTAGGCGTGTAAAGGGGCGGAGCCGCCTCCTTTACCCGGGAAAATGAGCCAAAGACTTCCTGTCTGTAACAGACAGTGCTGGGAACAGATTGATAGAAACTTCTGTGCATCTGGTGGTGAGCCTTGAGGTCTCTCTCTCTCTGTGGGGTCCAAGCAGGTAACACTGAGGGGCGCTGTTGCGCTGGGGGACTACAAGAAAAAAAAAAAAAAAGTTTTTTTCTTTGCAATTATTTTTTTGTTTGCTGGCAAGTGTCTTGAATATCATGGACCCTGCCACACATGTATCCCCACCTGATCCCCTCGAGGTGGCCGCAGGACCCTCTAGTACCCCACTTGTGATTGATGCATTATCAGCAGTTTTGGAGTCTTTGGTATCCCGGGTGGAGGTGGCCTGTCAGGGACGGAGGTCAAGGAAGCGACCCCCGGCCTACCCCTATTTCATCCGACACTTCAGATACGGATTCTGAGCTGGTCACTGCAGCTGCAGGTCCCTCTAATGGGGCTGCTGTCTCAGGTACGGTCTCCTCAGACAGTGAGGAGGATGTTTCTGCCTCCGCCATAGCACAAGAAGAAGCGTTGGTGGACGCACTAGTCATGTCTGTCCGAGAAACCTTAAGTCTTGAGGTTACATCGGCAGAGGTAGCTGACACTGAAATTCCCTTTGGTACCAGCAAGCCTACCAAAATGGCGAAGGTTTTTCCCTTGCCCAAATGTTTTGGTAATCTAATTAAAGAAGAATGGGATCGTCCAAAACTAACCCCTGCTATTTCCAAATGCATTGCTAGGCGCTATCCGTTTGAGGAATCCCTCCTTAAAAAATGGACGGTACCACCAGTGGTAGACCCACCAATTTCCAGACTAAATAAAGCCACTGTTATCCCGTTGGAGGACGCTCCGTCCTTTAGGGATCCGGTGGATCGAAAAGTGGAAGCGGAATCCCGCTCCATTTTTTCCCTGATAGGGTCAACATTTAGGCCAGTGATTGCCATTGGTTTAGTTTCACAAACATTGACAGAATGGACCAAATTGTTACGCCGGGACATAAAGGTGAGAAGCATCCCCCCGGCAGTATCAGATTTGCTGGAGCAGATTATCCAAGGGCTACAGTTCATCTGTGACGCCGCTCTGGACGCCACTCCCTTGCTAGGGCATGCATCTGGTTCAGCAGTGGTCCTCAGACGCGTGTTGTGGTTAAAGTGCTGGTCGGCGGATCAGGGTTCCAAAAAGACTTTGGCTAATCTTCCTTTTCAGGGGGATCGCCTGTTTGGGGCCACCTTGGATGAGATTATAAAGGATCTCACTGGGGGTAAGAGCACTTTTTTACCACAGACTGCTAAAGGTAAAGGACCTCGTAACAGGCGAGGACCTTCCTTTTCCGCTCATAAGAAGTTTTTTCGTTCCGCTGGGGCGGGCGATAAGGGGAAGTCCTCCAAAGCCCCTTCGGGGGGCTTCAGAGGGCGCTGGTCGGGTAAACAAAAGCCCGACTCAGCCAAACCTGAAGATAAGACAGCCTGAAGGTGCGCCCCCACCCATCTCTGGGGTGGGGGGACGTCTTCACCGGTTTCCGGATCCATGGCTTTCCAGAATCCCGGACAAAGGGGTTCGCGAGGTCATACGGTCGGGATACAAGATCGAGTTTCGATCACTCCTACCGGTGCGATTCTTCCCTTCCAACATTCGCTTAAAAGCTTTGCGGGGAGCAGTAATGGACTTGATGCAACAGGGAGCGGCAGTTCCCGCTCCTTGAGCAGAACGTTTTCTTCACTTTTTCAAAAGATCATTCCTAGTTCCCACCAGGAGATTGAACTATCTGGTCCTGGGACTGATGGTGGCCTTCTTAGAGGCAGTACCGTATGCCCAGTCGCATACCCGAATTCCCCAAAAGGAGATTCTTTTCAGATGGAATCGGAATCCCGATTCTCTGGACAATCGGATCCGGTTGAGCGAGTGGACCAGGGAGTCTCTGGTCTGGTGGCTTCGGTCTCCGATGCTCAGCCAGGGGAAGTCATTTCTTCAGACAGAATCCAGGTTACCGATAAATGTATTGGATCTGAGAGCGATCAGACTTTGTCTGTTTGTCTGATTTACTGGACCGAGCAGCTCCAGGGCAACCCGGTTTGGATTCAGTCGGACAAGGCCACGGCCGTGGCTTTTGTCAATCACCAAGGGGGCACCAAGGGTGCCCTGGCGGCCATAGAAGTGGCCAGCATTCTTCATTGGGTGGAACGGTTTGTTCCGGCTCTCCCCGCGGTATTCATTCCGGGGATGGAAGATCGGCAGACAGATTATGTCAGCCGTCAGATTCTGGATCAAGGGGTGTATGTCCTCTTCATCCAGAGATATTTCACCAGCGGTGCCTTCATTGGGACACCCTGGAGGTGGATCTGTTGGCAGCTCGGCTCAACAGGAAGGAGCGGAGGTTTGTAGCCCGCTCCCGAGATCCTCGAACGAACGCAGCAGACGCGCTGGTCGCCCCGTGGGGACAGTATCAGCTACTGTATGTCTTCCTTCCTCTCAAGTTGCTGCTGAAGCTTCTTCGCAGGATAGAGGTGGAGGGAATTCCAGTTATCCTGGTAGCTCCGGACTGACCTCGTCGACCCGAGTACGCCGACTTCGTCAGGCTGGTCGCGGACGCTCCTTGGAGACTTCCTCTCAGGGAGGATCTGCGGTCTCTGGGACCGATCTTCCATCCTGCTTTACAATCGCTGGCTTTAACGGCCTGGCTATTGAGACTCAGGTGCTGAAGAACAAGGGATTGTCAACTCAGTTATTCCTTTCTTTAATTAAAGCAAGGAAAGCGACTTCTAGAAAAGTCTATCATCGCACATGGAGGTCTTATATTGCGTGGTGTGAATCCTTTGGATTCCCTCCACGTGCCTATTCGGTGACCCGAATCTTGGCTTTTCTACAACAGGGGGTTGAGCAGAAGCTGGCCTTGAGTACTGTCAAGGGTCAGGTTTCAGCGTTGGCAATTTTCTTTCAGAAACCTTTGGCTACCCATTCCTTGGTGCGGAATTTCATCCAGGGGGTGCGGCACTTGGCTCCGCCAGTGCGCGCGCCCTTACCGCCCTGGGATCTTAATTTGGTGTTGTCGGTTCTTCAGAAACCTCCCTTTGAAAATATTAGGGAGATTCCCTTGCTTACGTTATCCCAGAAGGTGGCCTTCTTGGTGGCCATTACTTCTGCACGCAGGGTGTCAGAACTGGCCGCATTATCCTGTCGTTCCCCATATCTGGTGGTTCATAGGGTTAAGGTGGTTCTTCGTCCGAATCCATCCTTCCTTCCTAAAGTGGTTTCAGAGTTTCATCTGAATGAAGACGTATTGCCTTCCCTATGTCCTAAGCCCAGTCATCCTCTGGAGTTTGCGTTACATTCCTTGGATGTGGTTCGGGCAATCAGGGTATACCTGAAAACTACGGACTCGTTTCGTAAAACGGATTCACTTTTTGTGATCACGGATGGCCCCAAAAAGGGGTTGCCTGCATCTGCCGCGACTATCTCCAGATGTATCAGACAGACAGTGGTACAGGCTTATTCTATTAAGGGTCGGAATCCTCCGTTCCCTGTTAAGGCGCACTCCACTCGGGCGCTTAGTGCTTCCTGGGCCTTCCGCCATCAGGCGTCAGTGGTCCAGGTTTGCAAGGCGGCTACCTGGTCGTCCGTTCATACCTTTACAACATTTTATAAAGTTGATGTGATGGCATCGGCGGATGCCTCTTTTGGCCGCAAGGTTCTGCAGGCCGCAATTTGAGGAGACCGTTGGTCTACCTCGAGGGTTTTTTCTGTTGGATTTTCAGTTGAGTCTCATCCTTTGGTTTGATGAACCTTTAAGACTTCTAGTCGGCACCGGTTGGGCCTTCTGGATTTAAATTTTGATTTCTGTTATCCCACCCCTCAATTATGGCACTGCTTTGGGACGTCCCGATTTGATATTAATCAAGAGGACTGCGTCTGTCAATGAGCGACAGAGAAAAATGGATTTTTGTAAAATCTTACCGTAAAATCCTTTTCTCTTAAGCTCATTGACAGACGCAGTACCCGCCCCTCTACTTTTGAGTTGGGTTGGGTTAAATTCTCTGACACTGCTTTGTGACATAACTGACATCCTGTAGCAGGGAGAGAGAGGATATACCCTCTGGGACTGCCCCTAAGGTGTGGCCAGAACGTTTTCCTTCTGCCTAGTGTCCTACTCCTGTAGAGGGCAGTATAACCCGATTTGATATTAATCAAGAGGACTGCGTCTGTCAATGAGCTTAAGAGAAAAGGATTTTACGGTAAGATTTTACAAAAATCAATTTTTACACCTTTTACCCACCCTGATACTACACTGGGCACTTTACATCACCTCCCTAAATATTGAGAATTTTTTAGAGGTTTTTATACACTTTATATATATTATTGTATATGATGTTTTTTTGTCACCTGCAATGTGCATGACACTGTCCGTCATAATTATAAAGTTTATGATATTTATTGCACGTATTGGGACACAGCACACATTAGCACAGATTGGGACAAGCACTTTAATATTTTATATTTATTTTTATTTCTCTTATTTTGTTATCCAACATTCGCGGCAAGTTTCTGGGTGGATAAGTCACACTACAGCTAAAGTGTGTTTTTATCACAGTCACGTGATAGTTTGTTTTTAGGGCTAGTTCACACCATAGAAATGCAGTCTGGATGTGTTCCTTATGCTTTTTTTCATGCAAGTGTTTGATGCGTTCCAGTGTATTTTTGATATGTTTTTGGTGCGTTTTGGATGCAGTTCAGTGCATTTTTCCCCCCTCCTATTTTCTTAACCTTCAACAAGGACATGTGTGTTCCAGATGCGTTTTAGCACGTTTCAGTACAGTCCAGTATAGAAAAAATGCAGCATGTTCTACTTTTTTTTTTTTTTTCTAGAACTGGGACTGACCACACTGGTAAACTATATGCCACTGAAAACCATATGACCTCCTATCCATGCATTTTTGATACAGAAAAACGCATTGGGCTACATGTAGTGTGAACTGGCCCCTAGGGTTTTTATTAGATATGTGCAAAGAGAGATCACACAAATACTTAAAAATATAAAATTTATTTAAAAAAAAAAAAAGACAGATAAAGAAAATATAACAAGAATACATAACTAAAGATGCTGTTTTCCACCACGGGTCCCTCCACTATGTGGCATGGGGCACAGGTGATCACAGGCGCAAGCATAATTGCACGCTTTGAAGATGAGACAAAGGTCTCTGAGGATTTGGTGGGGTAATCTGAAACTTGAAAAGACCACCCGTGGCCAACTCCTTTTACAATATGACCCCTCAAGGACTTGGTCCGTTAACAATACCTTTCCAATGACATGAGTCAGCTAAAAGTTGCTAGAATACCCAAGAAGCTTTATTAGATGTTTGTGAAGCCAACCCTGATAAGGAAAATGAAATATGCAATTTCCCTATCATAGTGTGAAAACAGTAAATTTTTCTGGAGCTCTTATTGAATTTGTGTAATTGAATTCCAGATTATATGGACAACATTAAACAATTTTTGGTTATAACCTGCTTTTAATTTCTTTAAAGGATATTGGTCGCCCAACTAGTCCTCCTCAGATTGACGCTGCAAAACAAACAGTCTCAATCAAAATGGACAGCCCGACACAATGTGATACGGACAAACAGTTAAACTATTCTACCATTATCATCTTTCATTGCAAAAAGGGGGTAGACCTGGTAAATACATTCATTTGTCATAATTCACCATTTCAGGCTTTAATATAACTTTTCATTGGATAAATACTTTATTTCATTCCTAATTAACAGGGAAGTCCAAAGTTTGTCCAACAAGCTGACTGCAATTATGTGTTTGAGTGGGGCACCCCATTAGTGTGTCCAGATGATGAAATAATGTCTGGATGTTCCCTGATGGACCAGCAGCGTCATTACACATTTAACCTGTCAAGCCTCTCTGGACAAACCTACAAGGTAAGAGGACCTGGCTTTGTATATATGTTTGTACAATTACAGCATGAAAACAGACCCAGTTGATTGGGCAAAAAGACTTTTAATGGTTTTCAAATGTGCATAAATGCTTTTGTGTCATTTCCTGGGCATATTATTTGACATTGCGGTTGTTTTTGCTATTCTATATGACCCTTGACTCTTATGACCAAAAGCGATGGTGTTGTGCATGGTTTCGAGTGTGCTATTTAAAGGAAACCTGTCACGTTTGAAGTGCTGGTACTGATGTTGATGACTTCTTTTTAAAGTTACTGGTTCAGCAATCAACATCTTTATCTAGCTGTTCTTTATCTAAAAAAGCTTGCAGGTAGCACAGGTGGAACGCCAAACCTTCATTTTTGATTTGTCACAGAGATGGAGTAGCCAGACATAGAGAATGAGAGTTAGGAAACTGCAAAGATGTTTTATTTTGTGTACTTGTTATGTAGCCAGACTGAATAACAAATAATGTAGCATAGTTGTATGTGTATATGATTAAAAATGTAAGAAGCTGCACTGTGCTGGCAGTTTTCACACAGAATGGATCAGCCTATTTTTCCAGTAGTCCGAAATGCTTGCTGTTGCTCATGCTATCTAAATAGTCTTGTTGATTGGAGGACTGTGCTGGGGGTGTCAGATCATTGGAGTCCAGTACTGGTGAGAAACAGGGGTTCGCCTCTCCAGTGTGCTGCTAGTATAGGGTATCATATGTCAATGTCGCTCTTCTCTGATAAGTTCTGACATAGTTCTGTATTTTCAGATAATGGTGGTTAAAACACAGTAGGGACCAGGCATTCTGAGTCTATGATTAATCTTTTATGACCCAGATTAAGGAAAGAGGAGGAGCAAAAGAAAGAGACACTGTTTAAACTTGGGTTTTTTCAGTTTTTGAGTAATGCTGTGATCTGTGAGAGGGGACTTGGGAGGTTTGGACTCTTTCTGTAGGTGTGACTGGGTGGGATTAAATGCTGAATAGGACGTATTCAATCCCACCCAACATCAGAGCTGTGAAGGAAGTTACATTATTTGCAGAGTCTGAAAGACTAAAGAAGGGAGTGTAACCGACTGCTGCTGCAGGAAGTGGCTGTGGAAGGGACAGAGTCTATTAGCAGGATATACAGAGTGTCACATGATACAAAGCCACAACTAAACCCAGAATTTAAAGGGATACGGAGACAACAGAGCAACATAATACAAAGGTATTATCTATGCTGGGATTGATCATTCTATTCAGTTCTAGTGAAAAGAAAGTTAGAGTTCAGATTTAGAGTAAACCTGTGCCTAGGCCAAGCAGGGCAAAGTGACAAGTTTACTGTAGTCCCCCCTTTTCTTACTGCACATACTTGCCTTTCCCTGGCTTCCCTGTGTATGTGAAATTAAGAAAGTCCACTTTCTCTTACGTCCTCCGACAGTCGCCGCCCCTCATCAAGTCATCACTAATGGGTATTGACTTCCGCTCCGCAGGAGTAGCTAGGCATAAGACTTGTTAGATACAAAAGCTTTTAGCATAAACACACCCATGGGGGCTGTCCCACTGGTCAATACCCCCCTGCAGTAAGCCATCCCAACTCAGTTTGTCTCTGCCTAGCGTTAGGAGTAGATGGGCTTCCCTGTGCTGGGGCTACAGTCTCAGCCTTCTAATCTTTTTCTTATGATTTTTATTTGCAAGTTTTTTCTTTGCTTTACTAGCTGTTTATTTTGTCAGCTTTAGTTTTAGTCGGATCTTTGGATGAAGATGGATTTTGCGGAGCTGGGAATCGGACTGGCCGCCCTGGCTCTCCAGGGCAGAGGGTCAGAGGGATCCCCAGCCCGCCATTGAGCGTTCGGCTATGGTTCGCCCTGGCACTATGAACGACCCATCCCTGCTCGCAGCAGGGATGCAGCCTGTGAGGTGGCTACCTCACAGGACACATCTGCGGTTACATGCTGCAGTGTCCTGCGTTTGGCTGACGGCATTCCCTGTCATCTGAGGACAGCGGCTGTCCGTCTCATAGAGGCACCCCACGCCATCCGGTACAGTTAAGTACTTCTGTGTGGGGCCTCTGTCTGGGGTGACAGTCCTGTGTTGCTGTGTGTTCCCCCATGTCTGTGCGTTTTGTGGGGCTCCCTGATGCGATCCCTGCGGGGGTCTTTTTTAATGCACTGCTGGCACCGTGTGGGTTGGGGGGCCCCTCTCCTTTGTCACTTCGGTGTGTTGGAGGTGCAGACTGTATGTGCGGCCGGGTGAAAACCACGCGGTCCGCCATTTTTGGTGTGGGCAGCATGTCTGGCTTCACTGTGGGCTTTTACAACAGCTTGCTATGTAGTGGTTTTGGCGCCATCTTGTGTATGGCAGAACGATCGTTCCGAGCACATGTGGGCGGCCACCTTCCCGTAGCCTCCCATTGCTTCCTATGGGCAGCCATTTTCCCTTGGCCTTACAGCATATAGTTCAGCCTCTGGTGACCTCACTTCCTTTTCCTCTGGAGCAGCGATCAGTGTGGTAATGCTCTGTGGGGCTCTGCAGACTGTCTCTTCCATATCTCTCTCTCTTATCCTTCCTGGCTCAGTTTTGTTCCCTTTAGGGGGGTCTGTGTACACTGTGCATATAGCGGTGGGCTGCGCGATCCGCAGCGCTTTTAAAGGGCCAGTACAGTTTTCATTATTTTTTTCAACAGTGGATTCTCAGGACAGCAAATTCCCCCCAGCCCTTGTGGGGGCCCCCAGTTCTGCTGAACCCCCCCGTTGTGCCTGATTTGGCCGCTGTAGTGGCATCTTTGGTGTCAAAAATGGAGGTGCTGATGGCTGAACGTGCTGCTAAAAAGAGGCCTGGACTATCTTTCTTCTCTGATTCAGATGGTGATGTGGCTGCTGTAGCTGGCGTGCCCTTTTCAGGGTCTCGCTCTTCCCTGGACCCGCTGGGGTCTGAGGGGGAGGCGGAGGTTGAGGGGGGTGATGAATCTCCCCCGGGATCTCCTGAGGAACGTGCTATTAAGGATGAATTGATTTCTTCTGTTAAAGAAACACTACATTTGGAGGATGAGCCCACTCCTCCGGGCATTGTGTCCTCTTTTGGTACGCACAGGGCCCGCAAGACGGCACAGGTTTTTCCCTGCCCCGCTGAGTTTCATCACACGGTGAATGAACAATGGCGCTGTTTGAAGCCCCCCTTCGCGTTGCCTGCTCGTTTTAAACTTCTTTACCCCTTTGTGCCTTCTACGGAATCGCGCTGGTGTGTGGCCCCACAGGCGGACCACACGGTGGCCGTGTTGAACAAGGCTACTTTGGTTCCCACTGAGGATACCCCGGTGTCCCGGGACCCTACTGACAGGAGGTTGGAGTCTCTTGCCCGCCATGCCTACACGGTGGCGGGTTCCTTGCTCAAACCTATTTTCGCTTCTGCCATGGTGGCTCAGGCGGTGGCGGATGGGACTAAGGTGCTTAGACGCACTCTCTTGTCTGATTCTGCCCCACCTGCTACGCTGGCAATGGTGGACCAAATTCATCAAGGGGTCATGTATTTGTGCGATGTGGCCTTAAATGAGGCCCCTTTGGCTGCGCTCCTGTCTAGTGTCATGGTTCTTAACCATCGACTGATCTGGCTGAAGAGCTGGTGGGCTGACCAGTCGTCACAGAAAACGGTGGCTGACTTTCCCTATGCGGGGTCTCGCCTTTTTGGTGAGGCTTTGGATACTTTGGTGAAAGGTGTCACTGGGGACAAGAGCACGCTGCTGCCCCAGAATCCGAAGAACAAGTCGTTCCGCGGCAAGCGGGGTTCCGCCGTTAGACCCAGTCATGGGTCCTTTCGTGCCTTTAAGCCGCAAAACAAGGGCAAACCTTTCAAGGGCCAAGGTGGCCAGAAAAAAGCCATGGGCCGGCAAGCCAAAGTCCGGCCAGGCCAGTGCGGCGGCTCACTCCTCTGCCTGAAGGGACACCCTCACCCGTTTCAGGGGTGGGGGGACGTTTGCGCGGTTTCCTCCAACCTTGGCTGCTCCGCATTCAGGACAGGTGGTTAAGGAAATCGTTTGATCGGGTTACAAGATCGAATACCTTTCCCGGCCAGCAAGCAGATTCTTTCCCTTAAATCTTTGTTTGACTCCAGGGCGACTGGGGGACCTGCACCAAGCGGTGCAGGACCTCCTTGCCCAGGGTATGATTGTCCCGGTGCCTCATCGGGACAGGTTTCGGGGTTTTTACTCGAATCTGTTCACTGTGCCCAGGAAGGAGGGCAAGGTGCATCCTATCCTGGACTTGAAAGCTCTGAACCGATTTGTGCGCGTTCGAACCTTTCCGTATGGAATCTCTCTGCTCGGTTGTGGCCTCCCTGAGTCCGGGGGAATTCATGGCATCCATCGACCTGCACATCCCCATCTTCGAGGGTCATCAGAGGTACCTCAGGTTCGCCATTGTGGAGGACCATTATCAGTTCGTAGCGTTGCCTTTCGGTCTCGCTTTAGCTCCGAGGGTCTTTACCAAAGTGCTGGCACCTGTTCTGGGCCTGTTGCGGGCGCAGGGCATTGCGGTCCTGGGTTATCTGGACGATCTCCTGTTACGATCGAGTGCCAGTCAAGATCTGTTGTGCGATCTGTCGACTACGGTGCAGACGCTCCAGAAGTTCGGTTGGACCATCAACATTCAGAAGTCGACCTTGTCTCCTTCAGTTCGTCTTCCCTACCTGGGAATGATTCTGGACTCGGCTCAAGCCAAGGTTTTTTCTGCCGGGGGAAAAACTCCGGACTCTTCAGGACGAGGTCAGGTCCCTCAGGGACAACGAATCCTCGTCACTCAGGGCCTGTATGCGATGCCTGGGGTTGATGGTATCGGCCTTTAAGGCGATACCCTTTGCTCAGTTCCACACACGGCCTCTCCAAGCGGAGGTCCTGGCCAGGTGGGACAGGCTACCTCAGTTTTTGGATCTGATGGTCTCATTGTGTTGCCAGACCAGAATGAATCTTCTGGGGTGGCTTCAGTCCCCGGCTGTGTCGGATGGCAAGTCCCTTCCGCCCGCTGTTGTGGACGGTCATTACCACGGATGCCAGCCTATCGGGCTGGGGCGGTGTCCTGGGCAACCTGTCTGCCCAGGGCACCTGGTCGGAGGAGGAATCCTCCCTTCCGATCAATGTGTTGGAATTGAGGGCGATCAAGCTCTGTCTCTTCCAGTGGTCGGACCGACTTCGGGGCCGTCCTGTACGGGTACAGACGGACAATGCTACCGCGGTGGCTTACGTAAACCACCAAGGGGGCACCAGAAGTTCCCGGGCGGCCCGGGAGGTGTCCGACATTCTGTCTTGGGCCGAGACTCATGTCCCGGCGATTTCGGCAGTTCACATTCTGGCTGTGGAGAATTAGCAGGCGGATTATCTTAGCCGCCAGACCCTGGACCAGGGGGAATGGTCCCTGCACCCGGAGGTCTTTTCACATGCTGTGTGCGAAGTGGGGATCCCCAGACGTGGATCTGTCTGCGTCTCGGCTAAACAAGGTGGAAAGGTTCGTGACAAAAATGCGCGATCCTCGGGCAGACGCCTCGAATGCGCTGGTGGCCCCTTGGCATCGGTATCGCCTGATGTATGCCTTTCCTCCGATTCAGTTGTTGTCCACGTTCCTTCGCAGGTTGGCCTCGGAACCGATTTTGGTGATTCTGGTGGCGCCGGACTGGCCACGCCGGTCCTGGTACTCGGACATAGTTCACCTGGCAGTCGAGCCTCCTTCGCGGCTCCCGCTGCGGGAAGATCTGCTGTCTCAGGGACCGATCTTCCATCCTGCTTTACAGTCGCTGGCTTTAACGGCCTGGCTGTTGAAAGCCAGATCCTGAAAGACAGGGGTCTCTCCCCGGAGGTCATTCCTACTTTGATCAAGGCTAAAAAGCCTCGTCTGGTAAGATTTATTACCGTACTTGGAAAGCTTATTTTGCCTGGTGTGAGTCCAGGGGGTTTTCTCCTCGCTCGTACTCGGTGACGAGAGTGTTGGCTTTCCTTCAGACTGGTGTGGACCACGCCTGGCACTGGCCACCATCAAGGGTCAGGTGTCTGCACTGGCTGTTCTTTTTCAGCGCCCTGTGGCGTCTCATTCCTTGATTCGCACCTTCATTCAAGGTGTGCGACATTTGGCTCCTCCCCGGAGGGAGCCTTTGCCTCCATGGGACTTGAACCTGGTTCTGTCCGTGTTCCAACGGTCTCCCTTTGAGAACATTAGGGAGATATTGTTGCCTCTACTGTCCAAGAAGGTTGCCTTTCTTGTGGCGATCACTTCGGCTCGCAGGGTGTCGGAGTTGGCAGCTCTGTCGTGCCGCTCTCCCTACCTGGTGGTTCACAAGGATAAGGTAGTCTTGCGACCTGTCCCTTCTTTTCTATCGAAAGTGGTGTCTGAGTTTCACCTTAATGAGGACATTGTTTTGCCTTCGCTCTGTGCGAAGCCTAAGCATCCTAAGGAGGTTGCCTTGCATTCCTTGGATGTTGTCCGGTCGGTCAAGGTTTACCTGTCGTCCACTGAATCCTTTCGAAAATCGGATTCCCTCTTTGTCCTTCCTGAGGGACCTCGGAAGGGCATGGCTGCGTCTGCGGTGACCATTGCCAAATGGATCAGATGGATCAGACAGACGATTGTCCAGGCCTATGCTTTGAAGGAACGGGTTCCACCCTTCCCTGTTAAGGCACACTCTACCAGATCGATGAGTACGTCCTGGGCCTTCTGGCATCAGGCTTCGGTGGCCCAGGTGTGCAAGGCTGCGACTTGGTCGTCGGTGCACACCTTTGCCAAATTCTATAAGATTGATGTTCTGGCATCAGCTGATGCCTCCTTTGGCCGCAAAGTTCTCTGTGCGGCAGTGCCATAGGGGACCCTTGTTTTTTTGTGGGTGCCTGGCTGTTGGGGTAGTTTATCCCCTGGTTTATTTGCTTTCCTGGGCGTTGCTCCTGTTGAGCCTTTTTTCTGTTGCCCAGAAGGTTCTCTTACTGTGTGTGTAAGGTTCCTTTCTCTGATGTGGGTACTGCGTGCTTTTTATGCGGTTGCGTCTCCCACCCCTCAGGTCTATACTGCTTTGGGACATCCCATTAGTGATGAATTGATGAGGGGCGGCGACTGTCGGAGGACGTAAGAGAAAACTGAATTTTTGTAAAATCTTACCGTAAAATTCCTTTCTCTGAGTCCTCCGACAGTCGCCGCCCCCGCCCCTCTTTTGGGGTTTTTTATTGTACCCTTACTGCTATGTTACCAAATTGAGTTGGGATGGCTTACTGCAGGGGGGTATTGACCAGTGGGACAGCCCCCATGGGTGTGTTTATACTAAAAGCTTTTGTATCTAACAAGTCTTATGCCTAGCTACTCCTGCGGAGCGGAAGTCAATACCCATTAGTGATGACTTAATGAGGGGCGGCGACTGTTGGAGGACTCAGAGAAAGGAATTTTACAAAAATTGTTTTATCCATGCCCCAGATCTCCTCAGTGGGAGCTTACACAGGTCTGAAGACTCTCCCAAACCTTTGTGACAACAATGGCCCATTCACCAACCATCAATGCTGTCACATGGAGTCAAAAGCTCATCTATTCCTTAAAGTGGTTCTTCACTCTCCCAATCAACATTGATTATTTTAAATCCTCATTCTGCTAGCATTAGTAAATAAAGTATATCCTATTTACTTGTTTTAAACTTTTTTTAATTTTTTTTATTCACTTCCTGGTTTCCAGGCCTAGGCAAATGAGGTCATACATCCCAGGAGTCTTCAGGAGGAGAGGGGGAGATATTTTCTCAGCTAAGCACACTCTCTCCTGCATGCATGCTTGGGCTAAGGGCAGACCGATTTCAGGAAGTAAAGACTACATAAATAATTTACTCTCACTCAAGACGGCCAAGGCCAGAAGTGCTAGGGGGGTGCTTTTCAAAGACATTTCTCAAGAAAATAAAGTATAGAGACATGGATGGATGGGGGAGTTTTCTTTGAATATTAAAAATTAATAACATAGCGTTTTTGGTTTGTGGTGTTTAGATGCAGTGTAGTTCCGCTTTAAGTACAAGACCTTTGGTAACTTTGACCCGAACAGCTATAGAGAACAGCTGGAGAGAAAAAGAAAAGTATGTGTTGCTAGGAAAGGGGGCATAGGTAAATTAAAGATTGGCTTTTCAAACATGGTCTTTAAATCAAACCTACATTGTAAAAAGATACTTTTGCCAGAACTTGAAAATCCCTGTTGATTCCCCCAGAGGGCAAAGTGCATGTAGCACTTGGTCCTAATCAGATCTAAGCTGTGGTTGGCAAGTTAGCCTTGTCTACAGCACACTTCCCTTCCTACCCTGCCACTGTTTGACAGTGCTGTTCACAATGAGACAAATGCATAACTGGTTGTGAATGAAAGCACACAGCGAAGAGAGGGGAGTGACACAATGATGGCACTTGTCTATGGCAGCAATCTCAAACAGACCCTGCTTGCTTGCCTGTTTCTAATTTTCTAACATCTACCTTACCCTGTGCAACTCTTCAGTCGGTACCATTTTTGGCATTTTTTTTTTCTCTTGGGCGTTTTTTCTTCAGTTGTACTCACACAGCTACAATGACCCAACCATGAAGGCAGTTCTTAGATAGAATTGTGTCCCCCAGGTTGGTTATTTGAATACTGGGGATCTTCATACAGCAATGCTGTTGTACAACCAGTGTAACTGCCCTACTTACTTAATCCAGTGCTGCACATGAACATGAATAAAATGAACTTGCTTTTTCTTTCAGACATCCGGTTTAAACCCCTACTACATTGGAGTATGTTCAGCAGCAGAAAATATACCATTTGGTAAATGTGATGGCGCTGTGTGCCTTCAGTCTGGAAACGTGGCCTTTTCCTATGGAAATACAAAAGCAATGAAAATGGAGTATCGCCATTTAGAAGACATGTTGGTTCTTCAGTATGTTGGAGGAGATTTTTGCCCACCAGGTAAAAGCATTTATAAACTCCTAATACTTAATAGCATATTTACCGTGCATAATATGTAGTTATGCTCGGTAATTAATGTATAGCTCCAAATGAGTGATTTGGTAAGGAATCCGTGCAAATACATTGTTGCTGCCTTTCACAAGTTCTCAACATATTTCATGGTTACTTTATCTGTAATACATTATTTTGTTATTTTAATTTTTTTGATTATAGTGACTGAGAGTGGTGATGTCTGTGTCCTACCATTTTCATATAAAGGAAAAACCTATAGCGCATGTATTTCAGAAGATAAATCTCGGCCATGGTGTCCAACCTCCTCAGATTTTGAGAAAAAAAATGGCAAATGGGGTTTTTGTTTAACAGGTATGTCTTATTTTTATATATATATATATATATATATATATATATATATATGAGGATTTTTTCCTCAATGTATAGTTTATTGATGGGTAGTTTGATGTAACGGTAAAGAAAATTGTAATCCTAGCTGGGGCTCCTTATTGAGGAACAGAGAGGTTAATCCTGGGCAGAAATGTGGGATGAAAACCAAGCTATATGAGCAGTTACAGCCAAAGAAGTCCAAAAAGTGGGATTTTTTTAGGTACCACAAAGACACAATATTAAAACAAATTTGATTGAAAATTCCATAAAACACTTAGTCATAAAGCTGAGAAAATTAAACCATAATGTCACAAGACATAGAGGAGCAGGAGATTTACATCATGGATGTGCAGCCGACAAATCTGCAGCAACTGCGTGATGCTATCATGTCAACATGGAGCAAAATCTCTGAGGAACACCTTGTTGAATCTATGCTACAAAAAATGAAAGCCGTTCTGAAGGCAAAAGGGGGGTCCAACCTGGTACTAACAAGGTGTACTCTGAAAATTACCAGATTACACAGACAGATATTGATATAACCCAATGTCCCTAAAATGTGTACCCATAATGAAAGTCTTGTCTAAAAAAAGAAAATGGGAGCTGGGACTATCCCAGACATGTAATAGGGTTCCCGTAATCCATAAAAAGTGTCCAGTTAGTCTGGTCAGCATTTCTTGTAGCTTTGCGTGAAACTTTGGAGTCAGCTGTCCAACAAGGGATGAGTTATTCAGTTCTATGTGTACATTTTAGCTTATCTACTGATCTCTGTAGGCTTTTGTATGTTGAATAATAGAGAGAGATGAAAAGCTTACATGTAAAAATTTGTCTAATGTTCCACTAGCTGACTTGGATATAAGACTACTTAATATTTATATCCCATATTTAAAGTAACCGTATACCTGAAACTTATGTTCTAGTGTTGGCTAGAGTAGGGAAGCGTTAAAACCTGTCTTTTTATTTTTTGTCTGTCATGTTGGAGAGATTTCCCTTCCCTTCACTTTGTCATGGAGATTGAAAGGAACGTGAGTACATATATACAAACCGAGGGTAATATCCCCAGAAGAAGTGTTCCTACTGGAAGATCCCCACTTTATTTCTGTTGAGAACAACTCTAGATGGTTGCCTACAGGACAAATAGAGTCAAATCTCTCCAGTGGGGACAAAGACGGTTAGACAAATCTGACACTGATTCTAACCCTTTCTCACTACCCAAATGGTTAAAAAAAAAAAAAAATGTCCCGCAAGAAAGTGCCTCCACGTGCACATAGGTGAAAGCTCCCAATTTGCTTTTAAGACCACTGCCTAATGGACAGTAATACGCCTGTCACCTTGTTTTTCAGTATCTGAGAGGAGACGCTCCACCATCTTCTTTAAATGTGATGAAAATGCTGCAAGAGGAGCACCTGTGTTGGTCGCTGACACCAAGGGGTGCTCAGCTACGTTTGAATGGAAAACGCAGCTGGCATGTCTTCCAAGGAAGTTAGATTGCAAGTTCATTATCGATCACAAGTCTTATGACTTAAGGGTGCTCTCCTCCTTGACTGGATCTTGGTCTTTTGATTCAGATGGTAGCAAGTAAGTCACTCCAAGTTACAAATATTTAATTCCATATGCCCTTATCAATGTGTTTTGTTATATTCAGAGACATGCAAAAATCCAGAATATTGCTGCACTCCTTGGTGTCTTTATTGAAGCAATAAAATAACATCACAGGTATGACCGAAACATAAAGAGTAACGAGTTACACGCAAAGGTCAGCGCTTACTCAAACCTCCTATACATTGCATGTAGTATATATATATATATATGTATATATATGTATGATGCAAGTGAGCATGGTATGGCAATTGAACAATTAACCAGTAAATCAATAAAAGATGCACTCCCACTACACTGAGAGCCTACGCTCCTTGCCTTCCCATACTAATATATCCTATAACACATAAATCAAAAAAACACAAACAAAACAAGCCACACATCTCCTCCAACCTATTACCCACCAACAAAGATCCAGCAGCCACTGCTGGTTGACCGTGCAGGAGATCACAGAGAAGGAGATAGTCAGCCAAGGACAGAAGGACACCTTCACAAGCTAAGTGCACATAATGTCACAATGTGAGGGATACGCATGTTTCCTCCTCTAACAGGCTGTGTGGCTAGCAAGCCATTCACAGCACGCCAAACAGACAATGATGTCCTATAACCACTTGAAACAACGGTTTTGAAAACAACAAAATATGTTAGATGAGATAGTGTCTAAAAATTCAAAAACAAACAAAAGAATCAATAAAAACAAAATATGAATAAAAGATCAAAGAAAGGTCAAAATAATCAAACAAAAAAACACCCCTGGGAACCCTATGCACAAAATGTACAGTTGGACAAAAGAAATGCTACAGTTGGGCACAAAAGGAATGATCCCTGTACGAACCAAACACCGATATAATGCCAAACTTACATACTGACTCAATATATTGTGTTAAATGTGGTGGGATATAAACAAACGTCAATAACAAAATGGCTGTTCATAAAATTATTCAAACTAAAATGCCACTGTGTTCATACAGTGGGTACGGAAAGTATTCAGACCCCCTTAAATTTTTCACTCTTTGTTATATTACAGCCATTTGCTAAAATAATTTAAGTTCATTCTTCTTCCTCATGAATGTACACATAGCACCCCATACTGACAGAAAAACACTGAATTTTTGACATTGTTGCAGATTTATTAAAAAAGAAAAACTGAAATATCACATGGTCCTAAGTATTCAGACCCTTTGCTGTGACACTCATATATTTAACTCAGGTGCTTTCCATTTCTTCTGATCATCCTTGAGATGGTTCTACACCTTCATTTGAGTCCAGCTGTGTTTGATTATACTGATTGGACTTGATTAGGAAAGCCACACACCTGTCTATATAAGACCTTCCAGATCACAATGCATGTCAGAGCAAATGAGAATCATGAGGTCAAAGGAACTGCCTGAAGAGCTCAGAGACAGAATTGTGGCAAGGCACAGATCTGGCCAAGGTTACAAAAAGATTTCTGCTGCACTTAAGGTTCCTAAGAGCACAGTGGCCTCCATAATCCTCAAATGGAAGACGTTTGGGACGACCAGAACCCTTCCTAGAGCTGGCCGTCCGGCCAAACTGAGCTATCGGGGGAGAAGAGCCTTGGTGAGAGAGGTAAAGAAGAACCCAAAGATCACTGTGGCTGAGCTCCAGAGATGCAGTCAGGAGATGGGAGAAAGTTGTAGAAAGTCAACCATCACTGCAGCCCTCCACCAGTCGGGGGGCTTTATGGCAGAGTGGCCCGACAGAAGCCTCTCCTCAGTGTAAGACACATGAAAGCCCGCATGGAGTTTGCTAAAAAACACCTGAAGGACTCCAAGATGGTGAGAAATAAGATTCTCTGGTCTGATGAGACCAAAATAGAACTTTTTGGCCTTAATTCTAAGCGGTATGTGTGGAGAAAACCAGGCACTGCTCATCACCTGTCCAATACAGTCCCAACAGTGAAGCATGGTGGTGGAAGCATCATGCTGTGGGGGTGTTTTTCAGCTGCAGGGACAGAACGACTGGTTGCAATCGAGGGAAAGATGAATGCGGCCAAGTACAGGGATATCCTGGACAAAAACCTTCTCCAGAGTGCTCTGGACCTCAGACTGGGCCGAAGGTTTACCTTCCAACAAGACAATGACCATAAGCACACAGCTAAAATAACGAAGGAGTGGCTTCACAACAACTCCGTGACTGTTCTTGAATGGCCCAGCCAGAGCCCTGACTTAAACCCAATTGAGCATCTCTGGAGAGACCTAAAAATGGCTGTCCACCAACGTTTACCATCCAACCTGACAGAACTGGAGAGGATCTGCAAGGAGGAATGGCAGAGGATCCCCAAATCCAGGTGTGAAAGACTTGTTGCATCTTTCCCAAAAAGACTCCTGGCTGTATTAGATCAATAGGGGGCTTCTACTAAATACTGAGCAAAGGGTCTGAATACTTCGGACCATGTGATATTTCAGTTTTTCTTTTTTAATAAATCTGCAACAATGTCAACAATTCTGTGTTTTTCTGTCAGTATGGGGTGCTATGTGTACATTCATGAGGAAGAAGAATGAACTTAAATGATTTTAGCAAATGGCTGCAATATAACAAAGAGTGAAAAATTTAAGGGGGTCTGAATACTTTCCGTACCCACTGTATATATATATATATATATATATCACACCACCATACAAGGATACAGAACAACACACCCTCCAGATGGCGCCAACAGCCCCCTTCTTCATAAAAATGTGTAAGGCGTCACTCATAGTTTAACCCCTGTGGAACTCTAGTGCACAAATGAAAGCTCCAATAAACCTTGTGTTTACAGAGAGACCTAAACCTGTCGCCCTCACGTCTGGGAGTACCCACCTTCTCTACAGCCTGGACACAGATGGCACGCCGGAAACGACATTCTGCGTATCCCTCATATTGTGAAATTATGTGCATTTAGTTTTTGAGGGTGTCCTGCTGTAGTTGGCTATGTCCTTCCCTGTGCTTTCCTGCATGGTCATCCAGCAGTGGCTACTGGATCTGTATTGATGGGTGGTGATGGGTTAGAGGAGATTTGTGTGGCTTTTGTTTGTGATTTTTTTTTTTGTTTTTTGATGTATGTGTTATATGACATGTTAGTATGGGAAGGCAAGGAGCATAGGCTCTCATTATTGTAGGGGGAGTGCATCTTTAATTGATTTATTGGTTCATTTTTCAATTCTGGAAAATATATATTCCAAAGTATATGCCTCACGCCAACGGAACTAAAAAGGTATTTTTTGTATTAAAAAATTATTAAAATATTAAAACTCTTAGCCTAAAAATCTATTTTCTCTGCAGCTGCTGTATAAATAAGATATTGTGTGTATATATATATATATATATATATATATATATATATATATATATATATGGTCTTTAAAAGGCCAAATACAGCGCTTGCTAAATTCTAAGGATGCCTGTATCTGTTTTACCCTCTAATTAGGTAAGTTTATTATCAGTGTAGAAGCTCTTTCAATAAATAAACATCAAAGCTCAAACTGAATAGTTGTGCAGAGTAGTGCTTGGTGTATGATCATGTGATACTAAAAACAAATCCTGTTATAGGTGAAAAATATAATAAAATCACTAAAAATTATAAATACATACGTAGCCAAAAAAAATGATTAAGTCCACAATCTACAAAACAGCAAAAAATTGTCCCAAATTGTATAAAGTGATCCAGTGCTCAAAATCGATAGTGCTGTCCTTAGTGACAAGTAGATCTTCACATTCAAAAGTGCAAGTGCTCTAGCGTGATTTGCCGGGATATCAAATCCTTGGTGATTAGGTGAAATGAATCACTTACCAGATTAGGTGGGTTCTATGTACCGTATGGTACTAGAACCAATCTCGCGTAAATAGCCCCCTGGGCTCGATCGATTTCCCCTTTGCTCGATCCTCTGAACTGCTGAAGGTTCCTTCAGATCCCAGGGTACTCGATCGGTGGTGGTGTATATAGGAGATAAGAAAAAGGCTCCAGATGGTGTAATAGATTTAAGAAGGACCTTTATTTACCATTTAACGGGTAAAACAAGTTTAAAATCTTTAAAATATCACTGGTGGTCTAGCGGTGCGGGCTGTTCGTCCTCCTCACAGAGCGACTGGGCTCGCTTCCGGTTTGCGCTCCACCTCAACGTGACGTAATGACGCTGTGTGGTCCTAACTGGCGCGTTTCGTCACTTCCGGTGACGTCTTCAGAGCTTTTTAAGCGAGATTGGTTCTAGTACCATACGGTACATACAGTGGGTACAGAAAGTATTCAGACCCCCTTAAATTTTTCACTCTTTGTTATATTGCAGCCATTTGCTAAAATCATTTAAGTTCATTCTTCTTCCTCATGAATGTACACATAGCACCCCATACTGACAGAAAAACACAGAATTGTTGACATTGTTGCAGATTTATTAAAAAAGAAAAACTGAAATATCACATGGTCCTAAGTATTCAGACCCTTTGCTCAGTATTTAGTAGAAGCCCCCTTTTGATCTAATACAACCAGGAGTCTTTTTGGGAAAGATGCAACAAGTCTTTCACACCTGGATTTGGGGATCCTCTGCCATTCCTCCTTGCAGATCCTCTCCAGTTCTGTCAGGTTGGATGTTAAACGTTGGTGGACAGCCATTTTTAGGTCTCTCCAGAGATGCTCAATTGGGTTTAAGTCAGGGCTCTGGCTGGGCCATTCAAGAACAGTCACGGAGTTGTTGTGAAGCCACTCCTTCGTTATTTTAGCTATGTGCTTAGGGTCATTGTCTTGTTGGAAGGTAAACCTTCGGCCCAGTCTGAGGTCCAGAGCACTCTGGAGAAGGTTTTTGTCCAGGATATCCCTGTACTTGGCCGCATTCATCTTTCCCTCGATTGCAACCAGTCGTCCTGTCCCTGCAGCTGAAAAACACCACCATGCTTCACTGTTGGGACTGTATTGGACAGGTGATGAGCAGTGCCTGGTTTTCTCCACACATACCGCTTAGAATTAAGGCCAAAAAGTTCTATTTTGGTCTCATCAGACCAGAGAATCTTATTTCTCACCATCTTGGAGTCCTTCAGGTGTTTTTTAGCAAACTCCATGCGGGCTTTCATGTGTCTTACACTGAGGAGAGGCTTCTGTCGGGCCACTCTGCCATAAAGCCCCCCGACTGGTGGAGGGCTGCAGTGATGGTTGACTTTCTACAACTTTCTCCCATCTCCTGACTGCATCTCTGGAGCTCAGCCACAGTGATCTTTGGGTTCTTCTTTACCTCTCTCACCAAGGCTCTTCTCCCCCGATAGCTCAGTTTGGCCAGACGGCCAGCTCTAGGAAGGGTTCTGGTCGTCCCAAACGTCTTCCATTTGAGGATTATGGAGGCCACTGTGCTCTTAGGAACCTTAAGTGCAGCAGAAATCTTTTTGTAACCTTGGCCAGATCTGTGCCTTGCCACAATTCTGTCTCTGAGCTCTTCAGGCAGTTCCTTTGACCTCATGATTCTCATTTGCTCTGACATGCATTGTGATCTGGAAGGTCTTATATAGACAGGTGTGTGGCTTTCCTAATCAAGTCCAATCAGTATAATCAAACACAGCTGGACTCAAATGAAGGTGTAGAACCATCTCAAGGATGATCAGAAGAAATGGAAAGCACCTGAGTTAAATATATGAGTGTCACAGCAAAGGGTCTGAATACTTAGGACCATGTGATATTTCAGTTTTTCTTTTTTAATAAATCTGCAGCAATGTCAACAATTCTGTGTTTTTCTGTCAGTATGGGGTGCTATGTGTACATTCATGAGGAAGAAGAATGAACTTAAATGATTTTAGCAAATGGCTGCAATATAACAAAGAGTGAAAAATTTAAGGGGGTCTGAATACTTTCCGTACCCACTGTAGAACCCACCTAATCTGGTAAGTGATTCATTTCACCTAATTACCAAGGATTTGATATCACGGCAAATCACGCTAGAGCACTTGCACTTTTGAATGTGAAGATCTACTTGTCACTAAGGACAGCACTATCGATTTTGAGCACTGGATCACTTTATACAATTTGGGACAATTTTTTGCTGTTTTGTAGATTGAATTTTTTTTGGCTACTTATATATTTATAATTTTTAGTGATTCGATTATATTTTTCACCTATAACAGGATTTGTTTTTAGTATCATATGATCATACACCAAGCACTAATCTGTACAACTATTCAGTTTGAGCTTTGATGTTTATTTATTAAAAGATCTTCATTTTTCAATTGCCATGCCATGCTCTCTTGTATCTTACATACATAAGGTTTGAGTAAGCGCTGACTTTAGCGCGAAATGCGTTACCTTTTATGTTCCTGTCATTCCTGTGGTGTGATTTTTATTGCTTCAATTAGGATACGAAGGAGTGCAGCAATATTCTGGATTTTTGCATGTCTCTGAATCTCACAGATGAGCTGTGCAGCACCCTGGGTTCCAATTCACAACATGTGAGAGTCGGACACTCACCTAGAGCGGCATTTCTTTGTCTTTACTGACCCACGTTTTGTTATGTCATTAGGAAGCTGGAAATTCTTTATGATATCAGATGATAGCACATAAAAGGATTCATGCTTGGCTGAAAAAGAGTCAAACTGAATAAAGCACTGAAAGTTTGCATTGCTTTTAAAGAGGTTTAAAATCCCTGTAATGATGATTATGTGGACACAGGTCCCCCATCCCTCTAGAGAACTAGCAAGCTTGTTTTATATGCATTTTGGAAGATGTGTTTATTTTCCATTTTTTTTTCTTTTCACCAATTTATTAGTGATGCTCCTACTTTAGTCTTTTTCCTTATACTTTAATTTACATTTTACTTTGTATTGTTTGATGTACAGGTATTATTTAAATCTTTGTCAAAGAGTGAATAAGGGTCCTAGCGCATGCTCAGAGAGTGCTAGTGTGTGCCAGGAGAGGAACGGGCAAGTTCAAGTTTTGGGGCAAGTTCACACACAGCAGGTCACAGTGAAGGGTAAGTTAAATGTGACCATTTCTTCTGTCCTTTTCAAAACGTATTTGTAGATAATAATGCTACTAATTGTACTTATGGTTTTAATTTAACGGACGGAATTGCTAGAGGAAGAATCTTGTGATCATTTTGGGAAAAAATGTAACCCTTTTGAAAAAAGAAATACCTTGTATGCAGTCCCAATTAAATACTTGTGTATATTATCCTTGTGGGGGTATGTCCTCGCGCCTCTGGATGTGTGGGCCTATCTGATAATTTTTCCCTTATGTTGGGTCTAATTGGACAGCAGCTGGGGGATAAATAATGGTAAAGAAAGGAAGGCTTCCAATAGGGCAGGGATCCTCAAACTACAGCCCTCCAGCTGTTGTGGAACTACACATCCCATGAGGCATTGTAGAGCACTGACATTCACAGACATGGCATGGCATGATGGGAATTGTAGTTCCTGAACAGCTGGAGGGCTGTAGTTTGAGGATCCCTGCCCTATTGGAAGCCTTCCTTTCTTTACCATTATTTATCCCCCAGCTGCTGTCCAATTAGACCCAACATAAGGGAAAAATTATCAGATAGGCCCACACATCCAGAGGCGCGAGGACATACCCCCACAAGGATAATATACACAAGTATTTAATTGGGACTGCATACAAGGTATTTCTTTTTTCAAAAGGGTTACATTTTTTCCCAAAATGATCACAAGATTCTTCCTCTAGCAATTCCGTTGTGATCATTTTGGGAAAAAATTTAACCCTTTTGAAAAAAGAAATACCTTGTATGCAGTCCCAATTAAATACTTGTGTATATTATCCTTGTGGGGGTATGTCCTCGCGCCTCTGGATGTGTGGGCCTATCTGATAATTTTTCCCTTATGTTGGGTCTAATTGGACAGCAGCTGGGGGATAAATAATGGTAAAGAAAGGAAGGCTTCCAATAGGGCAGGGATCCTCAAACTACAGCCCTCCAGCTGTTGTGGAACTACACATCCCATGAGGCATTGTAGAGCACTGACATTCACAGACATGGCATGGCATGATGGGAATTGTAGTTCCTGAACAGCTGGAGGGGCCATAGTTTGAAGACCCCTGCAATAGGGGAACCTCCCCTCAGCGCTTGCTAGTCAGTTTTGTAAATGCTGTTGTATGTTGTGAATCAATAAATATGTGCAATTGTGCAATACAGCAAAGGTATATGTAAACAACCACTGATGTGCAAAATAAATTAATGCATTTTGAAATGTGCAATTTTTATAATAAATACAGCATATCACAAATGTGCAAAAACAGGTTAGTGCATTTTTTAATGATTTTGTGCAAATTCCACAATATATTGCCAAAAAAAGTGCTCTGTGCACAAATGAAAAATAAATATATAGAAATAAATATTAATAGGATCTGGCCCTGCACAATGTGCAATAAAACCAATAACCAAAGTTAGTTTTTATGTTTTTATCTATTCACGTGTGGATCATGCATTAAGCAAAAGAGGCAGCCCAGCAGTCAGCTGAGGATCACCTGCACTTTATAAGACTGCATATTGGACACTTGCAGAGCGGTCTTCATCATTAAAAAAACAACAGTATTTACAAAACCGACTAGCAAGCGCTGGGGGGAGGTTCCCCTATTGCAGGGGTCTTCAAACTATGGCCCCTCCAGTTGTTCAGGAACTACAATTCCCATCATGCCATGCCATTCCATGTCTGTGAATGTCAGTGCTCTACTATATTGCACAATTGCATATATTTATTTATTCACAACAAGGAAATAACAGCATTTTCAAACTGACTAGCAAGCGCTGAGGTGAGGTTCCCCTATTGGAAGCCTTCCTTTTGCTTTGCTAAATACTTGGCATAGATATTTAAATGTTTGTTCCTGATAGGATAATTTATCTGGAGCAGGGGTGTCCAAACTCTCTAAACAAAGAGCCAGTTTACTGTCCTTTAGGCTTTGAGGGGGCCAGACTGTAGCCAGTAAAATCCAAAAAAGCTCTGGCGTCAATAGGAGTAAACAATGCCCCATCATGGTATTGGTGGGAAGACTATTGCCACATTGTTGGTATCAGGGAAAGGAATAGTGCCCTATCGATAATTGGAGTCAGAGGAATAGTGTCTTGCCATTGGTTATGAGTCGGAGGAATATTGCCCCATTGTTGGGGATCAGTGGTAGAACTGGTGTTCTTTTGTTGGTAACAGGAATTATGCTCTGTTGGTGTCAGTAGGAGATATAGTGCCTTGTATTGGTGAGAGGAATAGTGTCTCAAGCGCCAGATAAAGACAAGCAAAAGGCCACATCCTGCCCCCAGACCATAGTTTGGAGACCACTGCTCCTAGAACATTTCATAGCAGAGTAATTTGGTAATCAAAAGAGACCAATCTCCCATGATCTAGTTATAAATCCCCCTGCTTAGCTCCTGCATTACTTGTGGTTTAAAAGCAACATGCAATAATGCAAAAAAATAGGCGGAGACCCATGGCTCGAATGTTGACAGGGATGGGTTCTGACCCATGGTTGGATAGATAGCAGGTCACTGATGATTACCATAGGAGAGGTTAATGGGTTACAGTACTTTCAACATCTTCTCTTCTATAGCCAAACTTTCACTGGCACTTGTGTCTTCATTGGAAGAATAACTGTAACCTCTTGTGCTGGTGACAACTATAAACATTTAGGGTTTCCCATCACTTTCTGTATTGGGGAACAATATCCTCACTTTCTGTATTGGGGAACAATATCATGAGGACAAATAGGGTGAATTTTGGGGACATAAACAGGGATGGAAACCTGACTGAAGTTCTAATATTTCTGCACTCTATCCAAAACAAGAAAAAGAGGGTCGGCTGAACTTAAACTGTAATTACTCCGAAGTTATTTTTAGCAAACCCATTAAATACAACCCTTGCCTTTTTCTAGGTAATGTAGTGTCAGTCACTTATTCCGGGGGAGACTCTTGTGGAAACAACAAAAGATTTTCTACCATAATAGAGCTGACGTGTGCGAATGTAACTGGAAAACCTAAGATGAAGCAGTAAGTGGCATGAAAATTATTCTATCAACTCTACCCTCTGTTTAATTAAATACCCCGAATCAGCTGCTACATACATTCAAGCAATACATTTGTGTGCATGTGACATATATATATATATATATATATATATATATATATGTACAGTGCCTTGCGAAAGTATTCGGCCCCCTTGAACTTTGCGACCTTTTGCCACATTTCAGGCTTCAAACATAAAGATATAAAACTGTAATTTTCTGTGAAGAATCAACAACAAGTGGGACAAAATCATGAAGTGGAACGAAATTTATTGGATATTTCAAACTTTGTTAACAAAAAACTGAAAAATTGGGCGTGCAAAATTATTCAGCCCCCATAAGTTAATACTTTGTAGCGCCACCTTTTGCTGCGATTACATCTGTAAGTCGCTTGGGGTATGTCTCTATCAGTTTTACACATCGAGAGACTGAAATTTTTGCCCATTCCTCCTTGCAAAACAGCTCGAGCTCAGTGAGGTTGGATGGAGAGCGTTTGTGAACTGCAGTTTTCAGTTCTTTCCACAGATTCTTGATTGGATTCAGGTCTGGACTTTGACTTGGCCATTCTAATACCTGGATATGTTTATTTGTGAACTATTCCATTGTAGATTTTGCTTTATGTTGTGGATCATTGTCTTGTTGGAAGACAAATCTCCGTCCCAGTCTCAGGTCTTTTGCAGACTCCATCAGGTTTTCTTCCAGAATGGTCCTGTATTTGGCTCCATCCATCTTCCCATCAAATTTAACCATCTTCCCTGTCCCTGCTGAAGAAAAGCAGGCCCAAACCATGATGCCACCACCACCATGTTTGACAGTGGGGATGGTGTGTTCAGGGTGATGAGCTGTGTTGCTTTTACGCCAAACATAACGTTTTGCATTGTTGCCAAAAAGTTTGATTTTGACCAGAGCACCTTCTTCCACATGTTTGGTGTGTCTTCCAGCTGGCTTGTGGCAAACTTTAAACGACACTTTTTATGGATATCTTTAAGAAATGGCTTTCTTCTTGCCACTCTTCCATAAAGGCCAGATTTCTGCAGTATACGACTGATTGTTGTCCTATGGACAGAGTCTCCCACCTCAGCTGTAGATCTCTGCAGTTCATCCAGAGTGATCATGGGCCTCTTGGCTGCATCTCTGATCAGTCTTCTCCTTGTATGAGCTGAAAATTTCGAGGGACGGCCAGGTCTTCGTAGATTTGCAGTGGTCTGATACTTCTTCCATTTCAATATTATCGCTTGCACAGTGCTCCTTGGGATGTTTAAAGCTTGGGAAATCTTTTTGTATCCAAATCCAGCTTTAAACTTCTCCACAACAGTATCTCGGACCTGCCTGGTGTGTTCCTTGTTCTTCATGATGCTCTCTGCGCTTTAAATGGACCTCTGAGACTATCAGAGTGCAGGTGCATTTATACGGAGACTTGATTACACACAGGTGGATTCTATTTATCATCATTAGTCATTTAGGTCAACATTGGATCATTCAGAGATCCTCACTGAACTTCTGGAGAGAGTTTGCTGCACTGAAAGTAAAGGGGCGGAATAATTTTGCACGCCCAATTTTTTCCGTTTTTTATTTGTTAACAAAGTTTGAAATATCCAATTTCATTCCACTTCATGATTGTGTCCCACTTGTTGTTGATTCTTCACAAAAAATTACAGTTTTATATCTTTATGTTTGAAGCCTGAAATGTGGCAAAAGGTCGCAAAGTTCAAGGGGGCCGAATACTTTCGCAAGGCACTGTACACACACACACCGGCGACTTTATTAGGTATGCCTTTCTAACGCCGGAATGGACCCCCTTTTGCTTTCAGAAATGCCTTCATTCTTCATGGCATAGATTCAACAAGGTTTTGTAAACATTCCTAAGGGATTTTGGTACATATTGACATGATAGTATCAGGCAGTTGCTGCAGATTAGTCGGCTGCTCATCCATGATGGGAAGCTCCTGTTCTACCACATCCCAAAGGTGCTCTATTGGATTGAGATCGGTGGACTGTGGAGGCCATTAGAGTACAGTGAACTCATTGTCATGTTTAAGAAGCCAGTGGTGAGATGATTTGAGCTTTGTGACATGGTGTATTACCCTGCTGGAAGTAGCCGTCCGAAAATGGATACACTGCAGTCTTAAAGGAATGGACATGGTCCGCAACAATACTCAGGTAGGCCATGGCGTTTAAACTATGCTCAGTTGGTACTAAGGGCCCAAAGTGTGTCAAGATAATACCCCCCCCCCCCCACAACATTATACCACCAGCCTTAACCATTGATAATAAGGCATGATGGATCTTTGCTTTTATGTTTTTTATGCCAAATTCGGACCCTACCATCTGAATGTCGCAGCTGAAATCGAGACTCCTCAGACCATGCAAATTTTCCAATCTTCTATTGTTCAATCTTGATGAGGCTGTGCGAATTGTAGCCTCCATTTCCTTTTCTTAGCTGACAGGATTGTCACCCATGGTGATCTTCTGCTGCTGTAGCCCATCTACTTCAAGGTTCGATGTGTTGTGCGTTCAGAGATCGTATTCTGCATACCATGGTTGTACCGTGTGGTTATTTGAGTTACCGTTACCTTTCTAACATCTCAAACCAGTCTTCCCATTCTCCTCTGATATCAACAAGGCATTTTCGTTCACACAACTGCCGCTCACTAGATATTTTCCATTTTTTTTTTTGGATCATTCTCTATCAGCCTGTCTGGCAGCAACAACCATACCACGTTCAAAATCGCCTAAATCCCCTTTGTTCCCCATTCTGATGCTCAGTTTGAACTTCAGCAAGTCGGATTTACCACATCTAGATGCCTAAATGCATTGAGTGGCTGATTAGCAATTTGTGTTACCTAGCAATTGAGCAGGTATACCTAATAAAGTGGCGATGAGAATGTGTATGTATGATAAACACTACTCAAAAAAATTAAAGGAACACTTTGAAAACACATCCGATTTCAAAGGGGAAAAATATTATGCTGGATATCTATACTGATACGGAGTAATGTGTTAGGAACGTAAGGATGCCACATCATTTGATGGAAATGAAAATTATCAACCTACAGAATTCAAAGACCCCCAAAAATCAAAGTGAAAAATGATGCAGCAGGCTAGTCCATTTTGCTGAAATGTCATTTTAGCAACTCAAAATGGTACTCGGTAGTTTGTATGGCCCCCACGTGCTTCTATGCATGCCTGACAACATCAGAGCAAACTCCTAATGAGCGGGCGGATGGTGGGCAGGGGTATTTCCTCCCAAATCTGGACCAGGGCATCACTGAGCTTCTGAACAGACTGAGATGCAACCTGACAGGGTCGGTTTGACCGAAACATAATGTCCCAGAGGTGTTCTATTGGATTTAGGTCAGGCGAGAGTGGGGGGCCATTCATTGGTATCAATTCCTTCATCCTCCAGGAGCTGGCTGCATACTCTCTCCACATGAGACCAGGCATTGTTGTACACCAGGAGGAACCCAGGACTCACTGTACCAGCATAGGGTCTGAGGGTCCAAGAATTTCATCTTGATACCTAATGGCAGTCAGGGTGCCGTTGTCTAGCTTGTAGAGGTCTGTGTGTCCCTTCTTGGATAGGTCTCCCCAGACCATCACTGACCCACCACCAAATCGATCATGCTGATCGATGTTACAGGCAGCATAACGCTCTTCGCGGCTTCTCCATACCCTTTCACGTCTGTCAAATGTCCTCAGGGGGAACCTGCTCTCATCTGTGAAAAGTACAGCACACCAGTGGCAGACCTGCCAATTCTGGTGTTCAATAGCAAATGCCAATGGAGCTCCACGTTGCCAGGCAGGGAGCCCAAGGCCCACTGGAGGACATTGGGCCCTCAGGCCACCCTCGTGTAGTCTGTTTCTAATTGGTTGATCAGAGACATTCACACCAGTAGCCTGCTAGAGGTCCATTTGTAGGACTCTGGCAGTGCTCATCCTGTTCCTCCTTGCACAAAGGAGCAGACACCAGTCCTGCTGATGAGTTAAGGACCTTCTATGGCCCTGTTCAGCTCTCCTAGAGTAACTGCCTGCCTCCTGGTATCTCTTCCATTCTCTTGAGTCTTTGCTGGGAGACACAGCAATCCTTCTGGCAATGGCACGTATTGATGTGCCATCCTGGAGGAGTTGGACTGCCGTGGATGCTGCATTCCCGGCTTCAGCGGCCATGTTTGTGTAGTCCAGCGGCCATGTTTTGGGTTTCCCATAGAGAATAACGGCAGCCATTTTCTTGTAGTCTGGGTGCAGTGATGTGCTGCGGGGGCTTCTAGTGTCAGCGCTTCCTCTTTCTCTTCCATCGCAGTGCGGCAGGCTGTTTGGTGCTCTCCAGCTCTGGGGTGGTGAGTCTCTGGGGGGGGTATACAATCCTCCCTCTGCTGTACAGTGCCACGGGTGCACTGATTCTTGTGGTGCTCCAGCGGTGGGGGGGTAGGGGTTCCCCTTTTTTTGCAAAAAAAATAAAATAAAAAAGGTCTGTTGTTCACGACGCGGCTCAGTTTAAACCCTTGGCAATAGATCCTCTGGAACGTGTCGCCACCTGACCCACTCCTGGAAGCTGCAGCACTCGCTGGGTCTCAGTCTGCCCTGGCTGCCATGACGGCAGCCCTGCAGTCACTTGTATCCAAGTTAGATATGGCCCTGCAAATGAGGCCTAGCAAGAAGCGCTCCCTGCCTTCACCTGTATCCTCTGCCTTCTCAAGGTCTGAGGTGGATTTGGCCGCCACAAACAAGAGTCAGCCCTCTGGATCTGCGTCCACGCACGCTGAGTGCTCTAACGAGTCGTCCTTCTCCGCAGCCACACGTGAAAAAGTGCTGGTGGAGGCCCTAGATGTGTCAGTGTGGGTAACTTTAAAGTTGGAGGACTCAGCTCATGCTGAGTCGGTGACACCAGTGCAGTTTGGCACTCGCAAATCTTCCAATGTGACAAGTGTTCCCCTTTCCTGCTTATTTTGATGAGATTGTCACTAGTCAGTGGAGTTCCCCGAAACGCATGGTTGGAATTACCTAAGCGCTTCCCTAGGAGATTTCCCTTTGAGGAGTCTCTCCTGCAGAAACTTGCGGTTCCACCGTCGGTGGTCTCTCAGGTTTCCAGGTTAAATAAGGCTGCGCTTTTGCTGGTGGAGGATTCTCCATCCTTTAAGGATCCCATGGACAAGAGAGCTGAGGCTCAGGTCCGGTATCTTTTCACCATGGCTGGTTCAATGTTGAGGCCCGTGTTTGCTATCACCTTGGTATCCCAGACCTTAACGGAATAGGCAAAAGTTTTACGCCAGGATCTGGAGGGGGGTCAACACCCTCCTGAGCTGGCGGATCAGTTGATCCAGGGGTTACAGTACATTTGTAATGCATCTTTGGATGCGGCCCCCTTGGCCGCCAGGGTATCTGTGACAGCGCTGATTCTTCGCCGCATTATATGGTTGAAGTACTAGTCGGCTGACCAGGCTTCTAAAAAGGTGCTGACTGATCTAACTTTTGTAGTTGATCATTTATTTGGTGCCCCTATGGAAGAGATCATTAGGGGCCTTACGGGAGGTAAGAGTACATTACTTCCGCAGGTTGCCATTAGCCAGGAACCTCGTCGTAAACATAGTCCTTTCTTCTCGGCTCGCAAGCGGCCCTTTCGTCAGTCTGGATCGCAGGAAAAGGGTTTGAGATCCCCCCGTAACTTTGCGGGAGGTTCCAAGAGACCCTGGAATGGTAAGTCAAAAGCTGGCACTTCTGGTTCCGGATCAGTAGATCTTTCATTCAGGACAGATGGATCCACAAGTTGATTCGGTTCAGTTACAAGGTCGAGTTTTGGTCCTTGCCTCCGGCAAGGTGCTTTTCTTCCAACTTGGGCGTTTACGGGGCAGTGCAGGACCTGTTAGCACAAGGAGTCATTGTGCAGGTTCCAGAGTCGGTACTTTTTCAAGGTTTTTATTCAAATCTGTTTACAGTTCCCAGGGAGGAAGGCAAGTTTCATCCGATCCAGGACCTCAAGGCTCTGAACCACTTTGTGAAGGTTCAGAAATTTCGGATGGAGTCCATCCGCACGGTAGTAGCTTTCCTTCATCAAGGGGATCTTCTGGCTTCTATCTATCTCAAGTATGCTTACCTTCATATTCCAATATATGTCGGGCATCAGCGTTTTCTTAGTTATGCCGTGGGCGAGGAGCACTATCAATTTGTGGCGTTACCTTTTGGTCTCACCTCAGCTCCTCGGGTGTTCACAAAGGTTTTAGCCCCTAGCCTTGCTACGGCAAAAAGGGATCACTGTACTGGGTTACCTGGATGATCTGCTTCTGCGTGCAGAGTCTTCCTCGGCTCTAGAAGCCGACCTACTGTGCAAACTGTACAGGAGTTTGAATGGACACTACATTTTCAGAAATCGGTGTTGACTTAGTCCACCGAGCTGGACTACTTCTGGAGATTCTGTCCAAATGAAACCAGGATCTGCTGTCACTGGACAGTCTGATCCGGTTGAGTCTGGGTTTGAGGGAGTCTCTGTTATGGTGGCTCTGCTCCCCGGCACTTCATCTTGGAAAATCCTTTCTTCCCCTGTATTGGACTGTAATCACCACGGATGCCAGTCTGTCCTGTCCGGGTGGGGAGGTGTCTTGGGAGTGTACTGGGCCCAAAGTGTTTAGACTCGAGTGGAGTCCAGTCCGCCGATCAACATCCTTGAGATTCAGGCGATCAGGCTTTGTCTCGATGGGCGGATCGTCTGCAGGGATGTCCTGTGAGGATAAGATCGGACAATGCTATGGCCGTGGCATATGTCAATCATCAAGGGGGAACACATAGTGCCCTGGTGGCCTGTGAAGTGGCCGGTATCTTGAGGTGGGCAGAACTATGTTCTGGCCCTCTCTGCTGTGCACATTCCGGGGGAGGAGAATTGGCAAGCGGACTATCTCAGTCGGCAGACGTTGGATCCGGGAGAATGGTCTCTTCACCCGGAGGTGTTTTGTCAAATGTGCCCGATGTGGACCTGTTAGCCTCGCGCCTTAACAGGATGGTGCTGAGGTTCATGTCAAGGTCTCGGGATCCTCTGGCCGGCGCCGCAGACACCCTTGTGGCCCCTTGGGGTCAATATCATCTGATGTATGCCTTTCCTCCAATACAACTTCTGTCGAGACTGCTACGCTGAATTGAGGTAGAAGGAATTCCAGTCATTCTGGTGGCACCAGACTGGCCTCACCAGTCTTGGTACGCAGGCCTGGTAAGGCTGGTATTAGACATCCCTTGGAAACTTACTCTCAGGGAAGATCTTCTGACTATTGAAAGCCAGGTGCTGAATGACAGGGGGCTGTCGGAGTCAGTGATTCTTACGCTGTTAAAAGCTAGGAAATCTACTTCCAGGAAGGTTTATCATAGTTTGTAAGGCGTACATTACTTGGTGTGAGTCTTTGGGGGTTTCTCCCTATTCCTTTTCTGTGTCTCGCCTCTTGGAGTTTCTACAACTGGGTATAGATCAACGTTTGGCTCTGGGCACCATCAAGGGCCAGATCTCCGCTTTGGCCAAAGGCTGTTGGCGATGAAGTCCTTGGTTCACACTTTTCTGCAGGGAGTTCGCCATCTGACTTCTCCGCTCCAATCCCTGGTGCCTCCGTGGGATCTCACTTTGGTACTGTCGGCGCTTCAAAAGCCTCCCTTTGAAAATATTCGAGAACTTCCTCTGCTCACTCTGTTGCAGAAGGTGGCCTTTTTAGTCGCTATTACTTCTGCATGTAAGGTGTCAGAGTTGGTTGCATTGTCCTGTCGGTTGCCTTACCTGGTGATTCACAGGGACAAAGTGGTGTTGTGACCCTGTCAGGCGTTCCTTCCTAAGGTTGTCTCAGGGTTTCATTTGAATGAAGATATTGCGTTACCGTCCTTATGTCTAAACTGAAACATCCTAAGGAAATTGCTTTACATTTCTTGGATGTGGTAAGGGCGATTCGTGTGTACCAGGCGGTGACTGAGCCGATTCATAAATCCAATTCTTTGCTTTTGCGGATGGACCTCGTAAGGGGAAGGCCGCGTCTGCTGGTGACCATTTCCAAGTGGATCAGGCAGACGGTGGTGCAGGCCTAGGCCTTCCGTCATCAAGCGTCAGGGGTTCAGGTGTGCAAGGCATCTACGTGGTCGTCTGTACACACATTCACAACGTTTTATAAGGTGGATGTACTTGCATCTTTGGATTCGGCGTTTGGCCGCAAAGTTTTGCAGGCTGCGGTTGCAGAGGCTTCCGCTTCTGGAGGGTGTAATTTTTTCCTGGTTGAGCTCCTGTTTTTACCTGGTTGGCTATGTTTAGCTTTGTTGCGAATTCTACGCATTGCTGTATTTTTCCCACCTCTTATGTTGATACCTCTTTGGGATTTACCAATGGTCTAAAACATGGAACTTTGTCCGTAGGTTAACGAAAGAGAAAACTGGATTTCTCTTACGTCCTCTGACAGTCGCCGCCTCCTCTAAGTCATCACTGTTGGGTATTGTCTTCCCATCCGCAGGAGTAGCTAGGCATATAGACTTAGTCCAAAGACATTAGCATATACACACCCATGGGGGCTGTCCCATCTGGTCAATACCCTCCCTGCATCACCACTCCCAACTCAGTTTTAATCTGCCTAGCGTCAGGAGTAGTCAGGCTTACCTTGTGCTGGGGCTTCAGTCTAAGCCTTCCTGATCTTTTATTTGATTTTCTTGAAAATGTCAGTTTTTTTTCTCTTACTTTACTAGCTGTTTATTTTGTCAGCTTCTAGTGTTAGTCTTCTCTTCGGATGAAGATTGATCATGCGGTGCTGGGATTCGGACTGACCGCCCTGGGTTCCAGGGCACAGAGGGTCAGATGGACCCCCAGCCCGCCATCGAGAGTTCAGCTATGGTTCGCCCTGGCATTACGAACGACCCATCCCTGTTCACTACAGGGATGCAGCCGTGAGGTGGCTACCTCACAGGACTCGTCTGCGGTGCTGCAGCATCATGTCCCTGGCTCACGGCACTCCCTGTCAGATGAGGACAGAGGTTTTCCGTGCATAGAGGCTCCCCATGCCATCTGGTACAGGGAAGTACTTCTGTGTGGGGCCTCTGTCTGGGGTGGCAGTCTGTGTTGCTGTGTGTTCCCCATGTCTGTGCCTGTGTGACTGCCTGTGCGATCCCTGTGGGGATCGCTTGTGCAGATGCTGTGTGTTGCCCGGGGGTCCCTGTCCCTGTGTCACTTAGGTGCATTGTTGGGGGTGCAGACGTTTCTGGTTATGCGGCGACCGCAGCGGTGCATTTTCGCGCGGTCCGCCATCTTTACTATGGGCTAACGTGTAGCTCCTCTGGGGCGATCCTGCATGTTATTTTGGCGCCATTCGCCGCCATTTCGTGGGCGGTGGAACGATCGGTCCGGCCGCATGTCGGCGGCCATTTTGGCGTAGCCTCCAATGCATCCCTATGGGGCAGCCATTTTCCCAGGGTCTGGCATATAGTGCAGCCTACTCCAGCAGCGCTTCCTTTCCATCAGCAGCAGGACATCGGTAGCAACGCTCTGCGAGCTCTGCAGGTTATCACTCTCAATTTCCCTCTGTGCTATTGCTTCTGGCTCAGTTTCTTTTCTCCTTTGGGGGTCTTTTATCACTGTAGCAGTAGCGGTGGGCTGCGCACACCGCAGCGTTCTTAAAGGGGACAGTACATTGTATTGCACTGTAGTTTGTTCTGATAACTTGAGCAATGGATTCTCAGGAAAGCAAGTTTCCTCCAGCTTTAGTGGGGGGCCCCAGTTCTCCTGTGGCTCCGCTGCGACCCGATCTGGCTGCTGTGGTGGCGACTTTGGTGGCAAATATGGAAATGCTGATGTCTGAACGGGCTGCGAGAAAGAGGCCCAGGTTGTCTCTCTCTTCTGATTCAGATGGGGATATGGCTGCTGCTGCTGCAAGTGTGCCCTTTTCAGGGTCCCGCTGATCCTTGGACCCCCCAGGGTCTGAGGGGGAGGCTGAGATGGAGGGGGTTGATACCTCCTCCCTGGGGTCGCCTGAAGAACGGGCGACCATGGATGAGTTGATTGTGTCTGTAAAGCACACCTTACATTTAGAGGATGAGCCCTGTCCTCCAGGCGTTGTGTCCTCGTTTGGGACGCACAGGACCCGCAAGTCTGCGCAGGTTTTCCCCTGCCCAGCGGAATTCCATTACACTGTTAATGAAATGTGGCGCACGTTGAAACGTCCATTCCTGGTACCTAGTCGGTTCAAATTGCTTTATCCTTTTGCGCCGGCTACGGAATCACGATGGTGTGTGCCTCCACAGGTAGATCACACTGTGGCCGTGTTGAACAAGGCTACCTTGGTTCCTACTGAGGATACCCCGGTTTTCCGGGATCCCACGGACCGGCGGTTAGAGTCTCTAGCTCGCCATTCCTATACGGTGGCGGGTTCGTTGCTCAAACCCGTTTTCGCGTCCGTTCTGGTGGCTCAGGCGGTGGCTGATTGGACTAAGATGCTTAGGAGCAATCTCGTGTCTGATGTACCACCTGCCTGGCTGGAAATGGTGGATTAGATCCACCAAGGAGTCATGTACTTGTGTGATGCAGCCTTGAATGAGGCCCCCTTGGTGGCTCGCCTCTCTAGTGTCGGGGTGCTTAACCGGCGACTGATATGGCTGAAGAGCTGGTCGGCCGACCAGTCCTCAAGGAAAACTGTTGCTGATTTTCCCTATGCTGGCTCTCGCCTGCTTGGCGAGGCGTTGGACACCCTAGTGAAAGGCGTCACAGGGGGCAAGAGCACTATTCTGCCCCAGAACCCGAAGAACAAGTCTTTTCGAGGCAAGCGGGGTTCTGCGCCTAGATCCACTCAGGGGTCCTTTCGTGCTCTTCAAGGCCCAGGGCAACCAGAAGAAGCCCTGGGCGGATAAGCAGAAGTCCGGCAATGCCGGCTCGGCGGGTCAATCCGCCTCTGCCTGAAGGGGCGCCCTCACCCGTTTCAGGGGTGGGGGGACGTTTGCGCGGTTTCCTCCAACCTTGGCTGCTCCGGATATCGGACAAGTGGGTTCAGGAAATCGTTCGATCGGGTTACAAGATCGAATTCCTTTCCCGGCCGGCGGACAGATTCTTTCCCTCCAATCTTCATCTGCTTCCGGGGCGTCTGCAGGACTTGCATCAAGCGGTGCAGGACTTACTTGCTCAGGGAATGATTGTCCCGGTGCCTCATCGGGACAGGTTTCGGGGGTTTTATTCGAATCTGTTCACTGTGCCAAGGAAGGAGGGCAAAGTGCGTCCTATTCTGGACCTGAAAGCGCTGAACCGCTTCATGCGTGTTCGGAAGTTTCGAATGGAGTCTCTCCGTTTGGTAGTGGCCTCCTTGAGTCCAGGAGAATTCCTGTTTTCGATAGATCTGAAGGATGCGTACCTGCACATCCCCATTTTCGAGGGTCATCAGCGGTACCTTCGGTTTGCTATTGCAGAGGACCACTACCAGTTTGTGGCGTTACCTTTCGGTCTCGCTTCGGCACCAAGGGTGTTTACCAAAGTGTTGGCGCCGGTTCTGGGCCTGCTGAGGGTCCAGGGCATTGCGGTCCTGGGTTACCTGGACGATCTGCTTCTGAGATCACGTGCCAGCCAGGACCTTGTGCGCGATCTGTCCATCACGGTACAGACGCTCCAGGAGTTCCGATGGACCATCAACGTTCAAAAGTCGGCGTTGTCTCTATCGCTTCGCCTTCCCTACCTGGGAATGGTTCTGGACTCTGCTCAGGACAAGCTCCGGACTTTGCGGGACGAGCTCAGGTCCCTCAGGGACAACCCGTCCTCATCACTCAGGACCTGTATGCGGGGCCTGGGGTTGATGGTGTCGGCCTTCGAGGCGATACCCTTTGCTCAGTTTCACACGCGGGCTCTCCAGACGGAGATCCTGGCCAGGTGGGACAGACTACCTCAGTCCTTGGATCTGGATGTCTCCTTGAGTCATCAGACCAGATTGGCTCTTCTGTGGTGGCTCCAGTCCCCGTCTGTGGCGGAAGGCAAGTCCTTCTGTCTGTTGGTGTGGACGGTGGTTACCACGGACGCCAGCCTGTCGGGCTGGGGTGGAGTCCTGGGCAACCTGTCTGCCCAGGGCACTTGGTCGGAGGAGAAGTCCTCCCTCCCGATAAATGTGCTGGAATTTCGAGCGATCAAACTCTGTCTCTTGCAGTGGTCGGACCCTCTACGGGGCCTGCCTGTCCGCGTACAGACGGACAATGCTACCGTGGTGGCTTACATCAACCACCAGGGGGGCACCAGGGGTGCTCGAGCGGCCCGGGAGGTGACCGACATTCTGTCTTGGGCCGAGACTCATGTCCTGGCGATCTCAGCTGTTCACATTCCGGGTGTGGAAAATTGGCAGGCTGACTATCTGAGCCGCCAGACCCTGGACCAGGGGGAATGGTCCCTACACCCGGAGGTCTTTCAGATGCTGTGTGCGAGGTGGGGATCCCCGCACGTGGATCTGTTCGCATCCCGGCTAAATCAAAAGGTGGAAAGGGTCATGGCAAGAACGCGCGATCCGTTGGCGGACGCCTCTGATGCGTTGGTGGCCCCTTGGCATCAGTATCGTCTGATGTACGCCTTTCCTCCGATTCAGTTACTTTCCCGGTTCCTCCGCAGATTGGTCTCGGAACCGCACATGGTGATTCTGGTGGCTCCGGACTGGCCTCGCCGGTCTTGGTACGCCGACGTTGTTCACCTGGCAGTGGCGCCTCCGTGGCGTCTGCCTCTGCGGGAAGAGCTCCTGTCTCAAGGTCCGATCTTCCATCCTGCTTTACAGTCGCTGGCTTTAACGGCCTGGCTGTTGAGACCCAGGTCTTGAGGGACAAGGTTCTCTCCCCTGAGGTTATCCCTACCCTAATTAAGGCTAGGAAATCCTCCTCTGGTAAGATCTATTACCGTACCTGGAAAGCTTATTTCGCCTGGTGTGAGTCCAGGGGGTTCTCCCCTCATTCTTAGTCTGTGTCGAGAGTGTTGGCTTTCCTCCAGTCTGGAGTGGACCAGCGTCTGGCGCTGGCCACGATAAAGGGCCAGGTGTCTGCACTGGCTGTCCTTTTCCAACGCCCTGTGGCGTCTCATTCCTTGGTGCGCACCTTCATTCAAGGTGTGCGACATTTGGCTCCTCCCAGAAAGGAGCCCTTACCTCCATGGGACTTGAACTTGGTTCTGTCCGTGTTGCAGCGTGCTCCCTTTGAAAACATCAGGGAGATATCGTTGCCTCTGCTGTCGAAAAAGGTTGCTTTTCTAGTGGCGATCACTTCGGCTCGCAGAGTGTCGGAGCTGGGGGCGTTGTCTTGCCGCTCCCCTTACTTGATAATTCACAAGGATAAGGTGGTTTTGCGACCACCCCATCCTTCCTTCCCAAGGTGATCTCGGAGTTCCACCCTAATGAGGACATTGTCCTGCCTTCGCTTTGTACGAAGCCTAAACATCCAAAGGAGATTGCCTTACATTCCTTGGATGTTGTCAGGGTGATCAGGGTTTACCTGTCGTCTACGGAATCCTTTCGGAAGACGGATTCCCTATTTGTCCTTCCTGAGGGATCTCGGAAGGGCATGGCTGCGTCCGCAGCAACTATTGCCAAATGGATCAGACAGACCATTGAGCAGGCTTATGCCTTGAAGGAACGGGTTCCGCCCTTCCCTGTTAAGGCGCACTCTACCAGGTCTTTGAGTGCATCCTGGAGCTATTGGCATCGGGCCTCGGTTGCCCAGGTGTGCAAGGCGGCGACTTGGTCGTCGGTGCACACCTTTTCCAAATTCTACAAAGTAGATGTTCTAGCATCAGCTGATGCTTCTTTTGGCCGCAAAGTTCTCAGTGCGGCAGTGCCATGATGGACCCTTGACTTTTTTCTGGGTCTCTGGCTGTTGGTTTTTGCTTTCCTGGGCCGTTGCTCCTGTTGAGCATTGTTGGTTCTGTTGCCCAGTTGGTTCTCTTACGGTGCATGTAAGATTCCTTTCTCTGATGTGGGTACTGCGTTGCCTTTTCTACGGTTGCGTCTCCCACCCCTCATGTCTATACTGCTTTGGGACATCCCAATAGTGATGACTTAGAGGAGGCGGCGACTGTCGGAGGACGTAAGAGAAAACAGAATTTTTGTAAAATCTTACCTGTAAAATTCCTTTCTGAGTCCTCCGACAGTCGCCGCCCCCACCCCTCTTTTGGGGTTCTTATTACCTACTGCTATGCTACCAAACTGAGTTGGGAGTGGTGATGCAGGGGGGGTATTGATGAGATGGGACAGCCCCCATGGGTGTTTATATGCTAATGTCTTTGTCTTTGGACTAAGTCTATATGCCTAGCTACTCCTGCGGATGGGAAGACAATACCCAACAGTGATAACTTAGAGGAAGCGGCGACTGTCGGAGGACTCGGAGAAAGGAATTTTACAGGTAAGATTTTACAAAAATTCAGTTTTTTGTCTTACCCTAAAATCCTTTTCTCTTTGGTTCACTGATGGGCATAGCACCCCTCCCTCTGTTTTAGGTTGAGTTATGTGTTCTTCTGACACTGCTTGTTACAAACTGAAGTCCTATAGCAGGAAGTGATGGTATACCCTCTGGGGCTGCCTTTAGGGCGTAACCAAAAAGGTTTCCGCCTAGTCGTACTCCTGAAGAGAGAGCAGCATAAGCCCAATGGTCTAGAAGATATGGAGCTATGTCCATCAGCTATGTCCATCAGTGAACCTCAGAGAAAAGGATTTTACGGTAAGGCAAAAATCCAGTTTTCTCCACCCATTGGAAAGGCAGTAGTGCTCTATAAATTGATCCTGCTTCTTGCATACCCTCTCTCCTGCAGATATCATGACACAGTGCACTCAAATACTCCTCTATATGTATCCTGTAGCCACACATAAGTAGTAGCAGCATCCAACATGGTATAAAATCTCAATACATTTAATAAATCTATAAAAACTTCACACACATGATTTTGGTGCATAATCAGCACTATATAAAACAGTCTGAGTAGGTGCTAAATCCAGCTCTCCCTCCCTGCGACTCATCCATACACCAATGCCTGCTGTGATTGTGTTGCCACTGAAAATAAGATTTGAGTTTGTAGAAAACTGTGTGGAGTGCATTACCTTCCATACCATTTTAGTATTTAATGATTTTTTTCAAGTAGACGTGAACCCTACTTTAGTTCATAAGGAAGCCTAATGCCTAACTGAATGGCACTTATTTGTTGAAACACGGTCTACAATAAAAAAAGCATGTTGTTTTTTTAATAAAGAAGAAAAAAAACAATGTGTACATGCATGCAGTCCAATAATGGATGCATGCCATTCCTCATGGAGCACTTTTTCATAGTGACAACAGTGACCTGTGCATATGTAACGTGTGCTTAAAAGCTACTTTTTAATTTCCTCCGAAAGCCTTTGTGACAGGGTGACAAAGCAGAAAGATATATGCAAAACTGGGAAGGAACGTTGTCCTCCTATAAAAAGTGCATAAAAAAGGACCATCCTAGCAGGATCACCGGATATTTTAATAAATCAGCAAATTTTAAAAATATTGAAAATCATTTTTGAAATGAACATGCTAAAAGACTTGTATATATTTTTTTATTAAACTTGTTTTCTTTTAGGCACAACTTGGAGTCTTGTCAGTACATAATTACATGGGAGACGAGAGCAGCTTGTGCTGTTATTCCAAAAGAGGTTGTGATGACGCATGGAATAATATATGGGGACAATGGTGCAAGTGTTAACATGTCAGGCATCTATCTCAAGTAAGACTTTTTTTTTTTTTATTTTATTACATTGTTTTATTTAAAAAAAAAAAAATTTTTTAGCTAAGTCTTTCTTCTTTATTTTAATTTTATCTTAGTAAGTATTTCAAATAAAGCTGTGTCAGTATGTTACATGGTTGTTAAACTTTAACTTCACTGTATGCTTTGCTGATGAGCATTAGTGGTTAAAAATTATAATCACTAATTTGGCTTTATTTCATAATGCAAAGCGCTGTGTACTTTGTACACTAATCTAGAGCAATCATTAGTTCACTGTACTTAAATTTGTAATGGTTTACTGCATTTTACACTTCATCGGTGCGATTGGCCTGCTCGACTGGTCTGAATATTTCTTTTTATGGATGGTAGTCTAAGTGAATTTACCATTAAAGCTCAAGTTCTCACGTTTATACTTTATTTCAGTCTGTATGATTTATATTATATTATTTTGCCCCAGCATCAATTATCAATTTAAAAAAAATCTCTTTAGCTTCTATATTAATCTTTTGTTATATTAAACTCAGCCATTTTTGTTGTCTGCAGATATTACAATGCCAGTGGGGATATAAGAGAGAAAGATCAGTATATGTATGAAATTCAACTTTCTGGTAGAGAAAACTCTGCCCATCAGAATTGTAATGGAGCCAGCGTATGCCAAGTAAAGACTAATGGGCCGTTCACAAGAGCAGTCGGTTCTCCTATCAAAGTCAAGTATTATATTGATGGTACGTTTATTATTTTTACTTTTTTTACTGATTTACTACAAATTTTAAAAATATCTTGTGGCTTCTTATTGATTTTCTGCTACTCTTAAAAATATATGCAAAAAGTATGTCCACATATGTGCCCATCAGTGCCTGCTCATATAGGCACTGATGAGCACTGACTGGCAGCACTATGGGCACTGATGGTGCTGCCCATCAGTGCTCATCAGTGCCGCCCATCAGTGCTCATCAGTGCCGCCCATCAGTGCTCATCAGTGCCACCCATCAGTGTCCGCCAGTGCCCATCAGTGCCATCCGCCAGTGCCCATCAGTGCCACCTCTCAGTGCCACCTCTCAGTGCCCAGCCGTGCCACCTCTCAGTGCCCATCAGTGCCGCCTATCAGTGCTCATCAGTGCCGCCTATCAGTGCTCATCAGTGCGGCATATTAGTACCTCCTCATCAGTGCCCATAAGTGCCACCTCATCAGTGCCCATTAGTGCAGCCTATCAGTGCCCATCAGTGCCGCCTCATCAGCGCACATCAGTGAAGGAGAAAAATTTATTTATTTTCAAAATTTACTCGCAGAAAATAAGAAAAACTTTTTTTTTTTTTCAAAATTTTCTGTCTTTTTTTTGTAAAAAATAAAAAACCCAGAGATGATTAAATACCACCAAAAGAAAGCTCTATTTGTGTGAAAAAAATGATAAAAATTTCAGTACAGTACAGTGTAGCATGACCGCGCAATTGTCATTCAAAGTGTGAGAGCGCTGAAAGCTGAAAATTGGCCTGGATGGGAAGGGGGTTTAAGTGCACAGTAGGCAAGTGGTTAAAGGGAACATTTGCCCCATATTGGACTTGGAAGAGCACTCTAGGCTTTCATTCAGGTAGAAAAAAGTTCCAGGTGGAATCTCCCTGAACAGTCATTTCTTCTGATCCTGTGTCCCTTAATGAACTCCAGGAAAGGATTTCATGCTAAGTCATAAGTCCTGTTTTCTAACTTTGCTGGAGTATAAAATTAACTGAGGAGATTTTACTTTTTAACCGCTTGCCTTTCTGTACTCTGGGTTTTAATTATTCATTTGTTATGTTATGGATGTGACATACATATATTTTATATACATAAACTCTTATTAAATAGCTCATTAAAATCTTTAAATAAAAACTCTGTGTTCATCCTGTGTATTTGCTTTGCACCCTTATTAACAATTTAGAAGGCACCACACATTTCTTTCTCTTGGTCTTCTTTTCCAAGTGATCTTTCTAAAAAATACCTGATATTTCTGTATCTAGTCTTCAAACCTTATGCATTTTACATTTTTTCCCTCTTTAGTCTTATCAATTTTAAATTGCTCAGTTTTAGCTAGTAGTTTACAATCTTTTGCATCTTTTTTTTTTTTTTTTCTCCATCTTTATTTCTTTTCATTATCTTCAAGCTAAAACCAGAGGAAAATACAATAATCCAGCATGTTTCACTGCTATGTTTGTAGCTTATTCAGGGGTAACCGTGTTCAAACTTTTGCAATATTGCTGTTAAATTCTACCTACCTGAGCACTCTTTCACTTGATTCATACCATTTCAAAGATGAGATTGTCGGGAGTGCAGGTTCTCTAAAATAAAATATATATATATTTTAGTGATAGCCCACATATTCATCTCCTCAAAGGTTTGCTAGAGGGCCTCATGCACACAGGACATTTTTTTTTCCTCCCCTGCATGCCTTTGCTCCAGGGGAGGAAAAGGCAGCTTTAAAAACGCTTCTAAAGCCACATTTTGCATGTGCATTTATGAGATATTGGTGTTTATATATTCGAATGGCCAGAATAAATCAAAAATGCATTAACATGTGAATATGCCTAAACACATCTAGCGTTAATGCGCATTTGTTGTTTTTTTCAGCCCAAACGCTCCTCTTCTGAGAACACAAGTGATGTGTTTTTCTTTTTTTTTTTGTATGCCTTTAAATGCTCCTGTCTCTAAATGCCTGTAATCGCCTATGTGTGCATGAACACGTGTCCTGTGCGCATGAGGTTCAAAAAGTGGCATCTTAACCCCTTCCGTACCGCGTCATGTAAAATGACATCGGCACAAATCCTTTCTCGATCCGGGCGGACGTCACATGATGGCGCCCGGATCTCCCCCCTACTGCGCGCCCCCGGGGGCGCGCAGCGCGGCGATCGGGGGGTGAGGCTCGTCCCTCGGACTGAGCCCAACCCCGATCAAGGTAAACAGCCAATGAAATTGGCTGTTTACCACGTGATCGGCTGTATCAATCACAGCCGATCACATGAGCGGCTCCAGCGCGAGCCGCTCGTTCCTTCCTTAATGCGCGCCCCCGGGGGCGCGCAGCGCGGCGATCGGGGACGAGGCTCGTCCCTCGGACAGAGCCCATCCCCGATCTAGGTAAAGAGCCAATGAAATTGGCTCTTTACCACGTGACCGGCTGTGTCCAATCACAGCCGGTCACAAATGTCATCAGAGAACACGATAACTAGCTGTCACCGTGTTCTCCTCTCACACACTGATCCTGTGTGAGGAGGCGATTGTGGTAACAGCTAGTTACCAAGTACAGTGCACCCCAACCACACTGATTGCCCCCCCCCCCCCCCCCCCAATAAAGAGCACCTGTCACTAGCCCATCAAAGTACCCGAGTACCTGTCACCAGCCCATCAGGTACTCTGATGACAGGTACTCGGGTACTCTGATGGGCTGATGACAGGTACTCGGGTACTCTGATGACAGGTACTCGGGTACTCTGATGACAGGTACTCGGGTACTCTGATGACAGGTACTCGGGTACTCTGATGACAGGTACTCTGATGGGCTGGTGACAGGTACTCGGGTACTCTGATGATGGGTACTCGGGTACTCTGATGATGGGTACTCGGGTACTCTGATGATGGGTACTCGGGTACTCTGATGACAGGTACTCGGGTACTCTGATGATGGGTACTCGGGTACTCTGATGATGGGTACTCGGGTACTCTGATGACGGGTACTCGGGTACTCTGATGACAGGTACTCGGGTACTCTGATGACGGGTACTCGGGTACGCTGATGACGGGTACTCGGGTACTCTGATGACGGGTACTCGGGTACTCTGATGACGGGTACTCGGGTACTCTGATGACGGGTACTCGGGTACTCTGATGACGGGTACTCGGGTACTCTGATGACAGGTACTCGGGTACTCTGATGACAGGTACTCTGGTACTTTGAGTACCCGTCACCGGAGTACCCGAGTACCCGTCATCGGAGTACCCGAGTACCTGTCACCTACCCATCAGAGTACCCAAGTACCTGTCACCTACCCAACAGAGTACCCGAGTACCTTCCACCTGCTCATCAGAGTACCTGACACCTGAAGTACCCGAATACTTGCCACCTGCTCATCATTACCCATCACTACTCATCAGTACTCATCAGTACCCATCAGTACCTATCACCTATTAGTATCAGTACTGATCATCCGTACCCATCATCAGTACAGTATCAGTATCACCTATCAGTATCAGTACTACTCATCAGTACCTATCACCTGCCTGTCACCTGCCCATAAGAGTACCCGAGTACCTGTCACCTGCCTATCGGAGTACTCGAGTACCTGCCACTTGCTCATCAGTACCAGAGTACCTGTCACCTGCCCAGCAAAGTACCTGAGTACCTGTCACCCTTCATACAGCCACCATGTCCAAGTCCAAAAAGGTTTATATACGTTGTCCGTTTAAACCTAAATACTGCTGTTATGGTAGCAGATAGCTGCCATAACCCTGGTATTTTTTTAAACGGTGGACGGTTGGCTTTCCGATAAGGGTGGTCCCAGCGGCGGATTCGCCGCGGGATCACCCTTCCGGGGTGGCGGAAGAGGTGCCCCCCCCCCTCCCGCTGCATTCTGGTCCTTTTCCCCGCTTACCGGACCCGCCGGCAGCGGGGAAAACGATCCGGTCCCAGATCCTCACAGACAGGATGTCAAGTGAGGGCAAGCTTGCCCTCACTCGACTCTATGGTCTTGGAGGACCGGAGCTACGGCAAACGTCTTTGCCTAGCAACCAGTTTAAAGGTCCCTTTTTTTTTTTTCATTTTATTTAATTTTTTTTTAATTTTTTTTTTTTTTATTTTTTCTATCTTTTAGTGTACTTGTGAGATCTGAGGACTTTTTGACCCCAGATCTCACAAAAAAGAGGTCCTGTCGTGCCTTTTTCTATTACAAGTAATGTTTACATTTCTTGTAATAGAAATAAAAATGATCAATTTTTTTTTTTTTAAAAAAACAGTGTAAAAATAAAAAATAATAAATTAAATAAATAGTAAAAAAAAAAAAAAATTAAAGCGCCCTGTCCCCGCGAGCTCGCGCGCAGAAGCGAACGCATACGGAAACCCCGCCCACATATGTAAACAGTGTTCAAACTACACATGTGAGGTATCGTCGCGATCGTTAGAGCAAGAGCAATAATTTGAGCCCTAGACCTCCTCTGTAACTCTAAGATAGCAACCTGTAGAAATTTTTAAAATGTCGCCTATGGGGATTTTTAAGTACCAAAGTTTGTCACCATTCTGTGAGCGTGCGCAATTTTGAAGCATGACATGTTGGGTATCTATTTACTCGGCGTAACATTATCTTTCACATTATGGAAAACAATTGGGCTAACTTTACTGGTTTCTTATTTTTTAATTAAAAAAAGTGATTTTTTTTCCCAAAAAATTGCATTTGGAAGACCGCTGCGCAAATACGGTGTGATAAAAAATATTGCAATAATCTCCATTTTATTCTCTAGGGTCTCTGCTAAAAAAAAAATATATAATGTTTTGGGGTTCTAAGTAGTTTTCTAGCAAAAACAACTGATTTTAGCTTGTAAACACCAAATGTCAAAAATAGGCCTAGGCAAGTGGCTAGGATGCATGATGATGCTCCTTGGATGTTTAGGCCCCTCTATATGGCTAGGCTGTGAAAAAGTCTCACACATGTGGTATTGCCATACTCGGGAGGAGTGGCAGAATGTATTTTGGGGTGTCATTTTTGCTATGTACATGCTATGTGTTAGGAATATTCTATAAATTTACAACTTTGTGTAAAAAAAAAAAGTTTTTATTTTTTTCCCACATTTTCCAAAAACTTGTGGAAAAAAATGACATGTTCAAAGGACCCATAATGCCTCATAGAATATACGTTGGAGTGTTTGCTTTCCAAAATGGGGTCATTTTGTGGACTTTTCCATTGTATTGGTGCTCTAGGGCCTTGAAAAATGTGATAGGTAGTAAGAAAGTTTTATGTGTATTTATGCTCCTAAAACGCCTTATGGTGCTACTTGGACGTGGAGTCTCTTTTTGTGGCCAGGCTGTGTAAAAGTCTCACACATGTGGTATCACCATACTCAGAAGGAGTAGCAGAATGAATTTTGGGGTGTCATTTTTGCTGTGTACATGCTATGTGTTAGAAATAGCTTATAAATTGACAACGTTTTGGGGAAAAAAAAGAAAAAAAAATGTTTTCTTCATTTTCCCAAGAATTGTGGGAAAAAATTATAACTTCAAAAAACTCACCATGCCTCTTACTAAATACCTTGGACTGTCTACTTTACAAAAAGGGGTCATTTGGGGGGTATTTGTACTGTCCTGACATTTCAGGGCCTCAAGAAAGGAGATAGGCCATCAGTACATCTGGTGTGATCAATTTTCAGTAATTGGTACCATAGCTTCTAGACTCAATAACTTTCACACAGACTAAATAATATACACTAATTTGGGTTAATTTTACCAGAGATATGTAGCAGTATAAATTTTGGCCCAAATGTATGAAGAAAAATTAATTTTTTGCAAAATTTTATAATAGAAACTAAAAAAAAGTGTTTTTTTTGCAAAATTTTTGCTCTTTTTTTTGCTTATATCACGAAAAAAAAAAAACCCCAGTTGTGATCAAATACCACCAAAAGAAAGCTCTATTTGTGTGAAAAAAATGATAAAAATTTTGTTTGGTTACAGTGTAGCATGACTGAGCAATTGTCATTCAAAGTGTGAGAGTGCTGAAAGCTGAAAATTGGTCTGGGCAGGAAGGGGGTCTAACTGCTCTGTATGGAAGCGGTTAAAGTCCTTTTAAAAGGAAAAAATAACCTTATCATTTGGTACAGACAAAATAATCTTTATATATTTTGGGTAATGTATCGTCATGTAGTTTCTGATCTGTGCCAATGATTGCATATGCTTGTTTTTCACAGATGATAGTTTGGAAGCCGTTTTCTCTTCCAACTCAAAATGTGGTAAAGATCCCCAAAAAAATGCCACTTCCACTATATTCTTCTACTGTAGCCAAACTGAAGAGGAAGGGAGACCAGAATTCCTACACGAAACAGCCGATTGTCAGTATTTATTCTCTTGGTACACAGCTGCCATCTGTCCACTGGTGTAAGTTCAAGTTTTACTAATCATATTTGACATTTTGAATGTCTTTAAAAAGGTAGTTTACTATTTTACTGTTGTGGAATGACATTTGTATATAAATCATACAGGATTCTACAGGTTTTCAATTTCAAAAGGTTGGCTAGGCTACTATTAAATTTAGGTTGTAATATACCTTGGGTACAACCGCAATTCCAAAAAAGTTGGGGCGCTGTTTAAAATCTACATAAAGACAAAATGCAATGATCTGCAAATCCCATATTTTATTCATAATAGAAAATAGAAAACATGCCTAATGTTTAAACTGTGAAATGTGCCATTTTAAGAAAAAAAGTCCTTTTGAAACTGATGTCAGCAACACGTCTCAAAAAATTGGGACCGGGCCATGTTTGCAGTGAAGAATTCCCATCTTCTATTAACAACACTTTGTAAACATCTGGGAACTGAGGAGACCATTGACTGGAGTTTTGGGAGAGGAATATTGTCCCATTATTGCCTGATATTGGATTCTAACTACTCAACAGTACTAGGTTGTCTTTGACATGTTTGCAAGTTAAGCAGGCATGTCTACTACGAAGCCATGCTGTTGTCATAGATGCAGTATGTGGTTTAGCATCATCCTACTAAAATATGCAAGACCTTTCCTGAAATTGACATTGTCTGGGTGGGAGTGTATGGTGCTCTAAAACCTGGATATAGCTTTCACTATTGATGGTGCCTTTCGAGATATGCAAGCAGCCCACTCCATACGCACAAATGCAACCCATACCATCAGAGATGCAGCCTTTTATCTGAGCGCTGATAACAAGCTGGAAAGACCCCCTCCTCTTTAGTCCGGAGGACGTGGTGTCAATGGTTGCCAAAAGAATGTCAAATTTAGATTTGTCCGACCACTGAACAGTTTTTCACTTTGCAGCAGACCATTTTAGATGAGGCCCAGTGAAGACAGCAGTATATGTGGATCATGTTCAAATTTGAACACTTCTTTGCTTGATAGAGCTTTAACTTGTGTTTTTGGATGGCATAGACAACTATTTTTGGAAATATACCTGAAAACATGCAGTGATGTCCACAGAATCATGCCTGTTTTTTTTGCAGTGCCGTCTGAAGGCCTGACGACCATGAGCATCCAGTATTGTGTTTTGGCCCTGTCCTTTGCACAGAGAGATTATTCCAGATTCTATTCTTTGATGATATTATGCACTGTAGATTATATATTTGGTCTTTGCAATTTAAAATTAGGTAATTAACATTACTCTGGAAATGTTTGACATTTTTTAGACTCCGCTTTTCACAGATTGGTGAACCTCTACCCATCTTTATTTTTTGGAGACGCTCTAACTCTTTAATATACTCTTTTTTTTAACCCAGGTTACTGGCCTATTGCCAATTAACCTAATTCGTTTCAAAAAGTTCTTCCAGCTCTTCCTTGTTAGTACCACTTTGCGAGATTTCTGTTGCTCTGTCTGCCCAATTTTTTTGAGACTTGTTGCTGCTATCATTTTTTAAATGACGTTATTTTTTTCTTAAAATGTGAGTTTCTCAGTTTAAACATTTGATATGTTTTCTGTTTTCTTTTTTTCTTTTGTGAATAAAATGTGGGTTTATGAGATTTACAAATCATTGCATTTGGTTTTTATGTGGATTATAAGCAGCGGCCCCACCTATTCACTTATACAATGTAAACTTGTCAAATGCCCTAAAACTTGACCACTCAGAGCTTAGCCCTAGGTGAATGACCAAGTGTTACATCACACCACCGGACACCTACTTTACCGCTGCTTCCACCTAGAGCCCTTTATAAGTTCCTCAGGCGCTTCCTCTCATCCTTTTGCCATTAGGATTTTGCTACAGGACTAGCTGTACCCACGTTGCTGTGTGCCCCTTCTCAGACCAGCTTTAATAGTGGCCAGCTCTCCTGAGGGTTTCAGTATAACCCAGTATTTCAAATACCCTGTGTCCTGTACCCTACCACAAGAAAAAAAGATTTGCAGGCGAGAAAAAAAATCCTATTTTTATAGGCTAGAAGTCTGATTATTATACCGTCTCAGTATATACAGCCCTCGGCAATAACTTTCTTCCTTTTTTTGGGGGGGAGGAGCAAAATAGGATTTGCACAAGTAAACAGATATCACTCATAAGACTGACTGCTAAAGTGCAATTGCATTTAAAAATACCATAAATACCATTGATTTAAAATGTCAAACAAGCAACTTCTCAGGTAAAAGTTAAAACAATCGGATTTCAGAAAGATTGATTGAAGAGCTATCTGTATTATTTGCAAATGTAAAGGGTTAAAAATAGAATTGATTATAAATCATGATTCGTTATCCAATGAACAGCATTTTTATTGCTTTGAAACTTTAATTTTCTAAATTATAACCTTTAAAGCTGGGATCTAGGTAGATATAAAAGATACAAATAATGGAGCTTTTTAAATCATTAAAACATCATTACATGTATTTTCTTATAAATGCAAGTACTGTAGATATCTGAATTTGGCCTGGCTGGTATCCGCATATTGCAGCCTGTTTATAGTAGGGCTAGAGTGTGAGTAGGTGCAGCGGGTTTTGTTTTTTTTATCTTTTTAATTCCTGTTTATCTTGTGTTTTTTGTTTGGAATACTGCTTTAGCAGAGCTGCATTCATTTGGGACTTTATTTGGCAGTTTAGCTTTAACAGTTTAATTTGCAGTGTGCATGTTTGACGTTGGCTGCGGCTGCTGCTACTAAGTGAAATAACCAGTATGTGTAAGTGCCTTAATATAAACCGAGACATCTGCTAACTCTGCTTAGATAGGCATTTAGAAGAGGGTGAGGGGAGTGTTTCCTTCCTTTTTTTTTTGTATTTCATTTCCTTAAATAATAGTTTCAGTTTTTTCGTAATCATTCTTAAATCTGCAAAATATAGCAGATAATCCTGTATTTTTTAATTTCGCTTTCTTTACTGTTGCTGCTTTTTTTGGCAGGCCAGACAGTGCTGGAAGTACTACATACGACGGAGATCATCAGAATCAATACCAGGGCCTGTCTGGCAGAAGCCAAGCTGTGGGGGCTGTTCTCAGTATTCTTTTAGTGATCCTTGTCATCTGTCTGGTGGTGTTGCTGTTGTACAAAAAAGAGAGAAGGTGAGTTACTTTTAAGGAACAGTTATCACAATTTATGAAAGGAAACTGGGGTTGATTTACTAAAACTGAAGTGCAAAATCTGGTGCAGCTGTGCATGGTAGCCAGTCGACTTCTAGCTTGAGCTTGTTTAATCAAACTTCGACAATAAAGCCCAGGAGCCGATTGGTTTCTCTGCAGATCTGCACCAGATTTTGCACTCTCCAGTTTTAATAAATCAACCCCTGTATCCTTAAATAAAAATCTATTTAATGTAATGCGCAGCGTTTTTCCTGGCTTTATCTTCTGTTCTGTACCTTCATTGTATGTTTCTTATAATCAACATTGTTGAATTTTTTTCATGTGTCCTCTTAAAGCAGAATTATAGTTGCAATTTTAAAAGATGCCTGCAAGTAGATATTCATGGTAGAGAAGACTGTGTGTGTCTTCTGCCATGAAATACCATCTAATGTCTGCTAGAAGTTTTTTTTTTAGTAATTTAACACTGATTGCTGCGTGTGTAAGTTGCCAGGACTCACTTGTGCATGTGGGAGTTATGTAAAGACCGCTTAAGACTCCCCAACTTGAACCACCTGAAAGCATTGGGAGAAGATGGGGGTATAGACCTTGCATTGCTGTAGGGAAGGGAACCTCAAGGAACAGGGGGTGTTGGAATATGTTACACTAAATACGGGTGTAACATGTTCTAAAGAACTTCGCCTTTAACATAAGAGTATGCAGTATGGTTAGTTACTATACTTACAACCACTTTAATAAAGTATGTATCTCGCCACTATTTCCAGTCTAAGTTGTGGTAAATTAGTGTCTAGAAAATGGTATACATTTTAATTTTTTTGGTTTACTTTTAGGGAAACTGTGATGTACAAACTAACCAACTGCTGTAGAAGGAGTTCCAATGTGTCATACAAATACACAAAGGTAAGCTTGGACCTTTTAACATTCAGGCATACTATATTTGGTAAGAGAAGAACTAAATTTCCTGATTCTGAAAGCTAAATGCTGGTTACTGTACGTTCTGAATTTTTTTCATGTTGACGATGCAAGCTCAATAACCGCATTTTAAGTAACATTAAAGTGACCATTTGCTAAAACTAATACCTAAATAATAATAAATCTAGGACGCCGCTCAGACTGACCCAAAGCCGATGAAGTGTCTGTGACCAAACCCTGGTGGATTGGACGAACCGCATTGGGGGGGCGTGACCAGAGCAGGACTGGTTGCGGCCCCACATTTTAATACACTTCATCGGCATTGGGTCAGTCTGAGCAGTGTCCTATATTACACAGCTTGACAATTCTGGAGAAGTGAATTTTGATGCCTGCTTCCATTCTCTGAATACTGGTAGGAAGACAATTCAGCCTTGAAGCGTTGCTCCAAGCGTCTTCATGATTACAATACATGTTGAGCCATAGGCTCTAGATATTGTTTTTCTTGGTCAAGCATAGACTTGCCATTGGACAATCATGGAATTTTTTTTCTTTTACAAAGAAGTGTAGTGTATACAATTGAATTTAGGGAGCATTGCTAGTGTCTTAAGGCAACTTATAATCTTGTAAAATTCACGTTGGCAAATGTAAAGCTTGCGTGCATTTGTGTATTGCTATATTACATTGAGAACTGTTAAGGCAAAGATTTTTACTCTGAATTGATCCCTCAAAAAATTAAGAGTTAGGTCTCAGGGAACCCCCTGCTAAAAATTATATCTATAGCTTAAAGTGCATTAAGTGATCAAAAAGTTGTATATATAAAACCAGAATAGAGTAATAAACCTGTACCTAGAGTAGTTGACACCCAAAGCTAAATATTTTTTACCCTCTAATAATACAATACAATTATACCTCCCATGCAATAACATTTTAGAGAAAAATCACAAATGATTGTGAATGAATAGCAAAACCAGTAATAATGTTCAAAAAAAGTAGACCATAACACACAAGAATCTCCATATTACAGTCTGATAAAGATCAAGGTTCTAGCATACAGTCAGTGTTATTCTTGCAGTATGAGGTTTGAGTGCAGTTATTTTTGGCTGGAGCAGGGAAGGGATTAAACTGCTGTCATGTTTTTTCCGACTAGTGACCTGTTTCCCTTCACTTCCTGAGCCATAGACACAATGGGAAACCAGAGGAAATCTCTCCAAAGGGATGGGCTCCTCTTAGACAATTGGCACTCCAAAAGTGTCCCTATGTGAAGACTTTCACTTTTCTCCTGTTCCAGTGACCACTCAAAATGTGGTCTTTCTTCTATTTTCAGTCCCAGTGACAATGGTTACCAGGTCAAACAGAAGAGTGAATGTCACCAGCAGAGTCACAAACTGCAAAAAAAAAAAAAATAAAAAAAAAAAACTATCATGGTTTCTAAAGATTCCCAGCTCTGTCTGAAACTAAAGTATGGCTTTAGATATGCTTGAGCAATCAAGACAGTAGTTCAGCTGACAAAAACAGAAATATATGATAGAGTTAAATGATCATAGTTTTGAATGTTCATTAACCAGTTCCCACCCAGACCAATTCTGACATTTTGACATTTCTCTCCTACATGTAAAAAGCAGTATTTCTCTTTCATTTGACAGACACAGTGCTCCATAAATCATAACTTGTAGGTTATTTTGCATCCTCTAGACATAGGACTAGACAGTACAAAAAAGCACCTAGCTACACCCATGGGCCGTCCTTAGCTGGTATATAACCCCCCCTCTCTGCTCTCTGTAATCAGTTTTACCTTCTAACTTCTGTCTAGTCAGGAGTAAGGACAGGACCTAGGCTCCCGGCTGGGATCTCTGGTCCTTGCAATGTTCTCCTTCCCTACATCTTTTTTGTTTTTTTCTTGGGAGATCTACAATCAACTGCCGGGGTGGGCGACAGGCTGGATAATCTAGATCCAGTGGTCCCCCAGCCAGCGAGCACGTGCAGACCGCAGCTACGCTCTAGGTCGGCCGCGACATAGCCTCACAGACAGGCTATGCTTAACTCGCAGGGTCGCATACGACCGGGCTTGGGTCTGGGTTGGTGCGGTCCCTTGGCCGACAGCTTCCCTACTTCGGTGGCGAGGAGTTCAGTCTGGAGCGTTACCCGCACCATGGAAGGGTAATTACAGTCCCCCCTCTCCCCTTTTGGTGGTTTTCTTTGGCGTGGATGCAGGTAACCTCCAGGGATGGTCGGATGCAGGTTCCCTCCTCCTCCACTCCCATTCCCCCCTGTCTGGACCTAGAGTCTGGTGGGTGTCCCAGGGCAGAGAATGCAGCAGAGACCCCTGGGGTCTCCAGCCCCCCCCCCGCAATCCCCACTCTGTAAGGATCCTGGGATAGTGTGTGTCCCGCCCTGGTAATCTGGAGGGGTCCCAGTGTAGGAGACCCCTAGGTGCATGCCCTGCTGTTTGCAGTGTGGGTATAGTACAGGGGGGTCCCAGTGCAGAGACCTGTGCAGAGTCTCCACTAAACGTGTGTCCTACCTTCAGGGGTGGTACGGTTGCAGAGGGTGCAGGAAAGATCATTGTTGCATGCTTCAGTGTTTGTAGCTCATGGTGGCCATTTTCCCCTAGTCTGGCTGGACTCCGGTTGGCGGCCATGTTTGTGTAGTCGGATGATGTCACAGGGGCCCATTTCCCCTAGTCTGGCTGGTCTCCGCTTGGCGGCCATGTTTGTGTAGTTGGATGATGTCACGAGGGCCATTTTCCCTTAGTCTGGGAGATGCTGGAAACAACTGAAGCCTCGTGGGGATGCCAAAGCTCCTCCTCTTCCTCCTTAGTTTCCTCTTCTTGTGCTCAGGACATATGAACAGGGATAAGCGTCCATGGTGATGCTGGGTTCAAATTCTCAGCCCTTCTTCGATCGGTAGGGTGAGCCTTTGGGGGTCCCTGTTATCTCTCTCTGCTGATAGGTACCCCGACCCTTGAGGGAAACCTTTAGTGGTGCCAAAAGATCGTTTTTGTACTGCAAGGGCTTTCTTTCCTTATGGAGCCTCAGGGTCACATCTCCCCCCCACTGACCCTCTTATGGAGGTGGCAGGTCCCTCAAAACCCCAGCTTCCCATGGTTGCACTTACGGTGGTCCTGTAGTCCTTAGTGTCCCGGGTGGAAGCGGCATGTGGGCGAAGCCAGGTGGAAGCATCCCCCAGCCTTTCGCTGCTCAGCCTGTCCCGATTCTGAGCCTGATGCCGTCGTGGACTCGGCCCGACCAGGGGAGCTTATAATCACACCCCCAGATCCATCGGATAGTGAGGATGATTCCTCAATGGTCGCAGCAGCAAATTTAAAAACGCTGGTAGACGCACTTATCACTGCAGTGCGTGAGACTTTAAAAATAGAGGATGCGGCTGGTGTCATTTGGTACGCATAAGTCATCTCGCACTCTAAAGGTGTTTCCTTATGTGCCTTATTTTGACAGGTTTTCCTGTAAGGAATGGGAGCAACCAAAATTACCCTTTGTGGTCCCCAAACGTTTTGCTGTACGTTACCTTTAAAAAAAGTGGACTAGTCAACCAGTGGTGGACCCTGCTGTTTCCAGGTTGAATAAAGCAACCATGATCCCAGTAGAGCAATCCCCGTCCTTTAAAGACCCGGCCGACAAGAATGCGGAGGTTGTAGAACGCAGCATGTTTACTATGGCTGGATCAGCATTGCGGCCAGTATTTGCCTCAGTTCTGATGTCTCAGACCCTAACTGAATGGGCCAAGCTTTTGCGTCAGGGCCTGGTGGGTGAGCAGGTCCCTGCTGCTTATTTTGATTTAATGAACCAGTTGGTCATTGGGCTGCAGTTTATTTGCGAAGCAGCTCCTGTGCTGTCCAAACGTTCTGTTTCAGCGATGGTTATTAGGCGCGTGCTGTGGCTTAAGAATTGGTCTGCAGACCAAGCCTCTAAGAAAGCTCTCTATGATCTGCCCTTTTAAGGTGATCACCTGTTTGGGGCTACCCTGAATGACATCATTAAAGGTATCGTGGGGGGTGGGGGGGGGAGAGTGTGCCTTTCTGCCATAGTCTAGGAAAGGGAAGGAGCCTCATCGCAGACAGGGGCCTTCCTTCTCAGCACATAGAAAATGATTTCCTGCTTCTGGGACAGAGACTAAGGGAGATAGATCTTTCAAATCTTCCCCGGGAGGTTCCATGCATCCTTGGTCTGGTAAGCCTAGAGCTAGCTTCTCTGGACTCGCAGACAAGACCCCTTCAGCATGAAGGTAGGCCCTCACCCATTATTAAGGTGGGGGATCATTTTTGATGGTTTCCGGGCCTCGTGGTCCTCTTTCATAAGTGTCAAGGGGATCCACGAAATTATTATTTTTGGGAGTACCCAGAAAGGGGGACAAAGCGTGTCCTTTTTTAGGTTTTTTTAGGTCCCGAGTCTCCTTGTGCGAATTTAATGCCTGAAAAGGTTCAGGTGATGTCTGAACTACCTAAGGTCCCGTCTATCCCTGTCCAGGAAATTGATTTACCTAGATCTGGTTCTAATTCTGACCAGGGTGGTCCTTCCTCTCGACAAACTTCAGGAGCCGTGATTCACCGGGTGCTGTCACACAGATAGTTCTCTCTCCCATTTTGCATACAGGTTCTGAGTCTGGTATTATCCACCTTCAAAACAGTTCTGTTTGCACAGTCCTACATGCAGCTCCTTTAGCAAGTTGGGCTCCACAGGAGGATACCGAGGTTTGTAGCGAGAGCACAGGTTCCTTTGGCAGATGCCGCAGGCGTCCAAGTGCCACGGTTAGGCCAATATCATCCTTGGCTCACGCTTCTTCTGCAATTCATGCAAGGAATCAAGAGCGAGGATCTTCCAATCAGTCTGGCGGCCATAAACGTACCTTGGGGGCTTCCTCTCTGAGAAGACTAGTTTTCCCAAAGGCTGATCTACCATCCTGCTTTACAGTCGCTGGTTTTAATGGCTTAGCTATTGAAAGCCAGGTACTGAGGGATAGAGGTCTGTCTGGATCAGTGATCCCTACTATGGTGAAGGCAAGGAAGCCATCTTCCAGCAAGATATACCATTGTACATGGAAAGCGTACATTTTTTTGTGTGAGTCGATTCACGCTCATCCTTGATCCTTTTCTGTGGCTTGGATCTTAACCTTTCTTCAACAGGATGTTGATCAGAAGTTGGCCTTGAGTACCATCAAGGGCCAGGTGTCTGCCCTGGCAATCTTCTCTCAGCGTCCCCTAGGTTTGACTTGTTGCTCCACCTGTACGGCCTCTTTTGCAGCCATGGGATTTAAATTTAGTACTTTCGGTTCTCCAGAAACCTGTTTTTTAGAATATTCGGGAGATTCCCTTGGCTACGTTATCTTGGAAGTTGACATTCTTGGGGTCTATTACCTTGGCCCACAGGGTATCGGAATTGGCAGAATTATCCTGTCGCAGTCCCTATTTAGTGGTCCATAGGGAAAAAGTGGTTCTTCGTCCCTGTCCATCATTCCTGCCCAAAGTTGTCTCTGACTTCCATTTGAATGAGAACATTGTGTTGCCTTCCTTGTGTCCCAAGTCGGCTCATTCCAAGGAATTTGCCTTCCATACCTTGGATGTGGTTCATGCGATTCAGGTGTATCTGGCAGTTACGGAGTCCTTTCGGAGGTCAGACTCTCTTTTTGTGGTTACGGATGGACCAAGAAAGGGGCTTCGACTACCAACTCCAGATGGATCAGACAGACGGTGACTCAGGCCAATTCCATTAAAAGTTAGGTTCCACCTTTCCCTGTCACGGTACATTCTACTCAGGCGCTCAGTGCTTCTTGGGCTTTCCATTATCAGGCTTCAATATTGCAAGTTTGCAAGGCTTGGTCATCTGTGCATACCTTTACAAAATTATATGAGGTAGATACTTTGGCATCTGCGAATGCTCCTTTTGGTCGCAAAGTTTTGCAGGGGGCTGTTCCCTCTTGAGGGAGTGTTTTTTCTTTAAACCTTTATTTTTCAGACTGGGCTCCTGTGACCTGGTTAAGGCTCCTGTGTCCTGGTTGAGGGCTCTTAGGTTTAACCTTGGGTTATTTTCCCCATCCCTCTTTTTTTCCTTTTGGCACTGCTTTTGGACATCCCACTAGTTATGATTTATGAGGCGCTGTGTCCGTCGATGAACGAAAGCAAAAATGGGATTTGTGTACTTACTGTAAAATCTATTTCTCTGAGTTCGACGGACACAGCCCCCACCCTTGTCTGGAGTTCTGATACTTCTAATACTACTTGCTACTAAACTGATTACCTAGAGAAGAGAGGGGGGTTATATACCAGCTGAGGACGGCCCATGGGCATAGCCAGGTGTTTTTTTTGTTCTGCCTAGTCCTACTCCTGGAGGAGGCAATAGAACCCACTAGTTCTGCGCTTTATGGTGCGCTCTATGTAAATAGAAAATTACTCAGAACCCCCAAACATTATATATATACATCTTTCATGTTTACATCTGCCAGAGCTGGAAGTGACATGATATGTCTTCCGGCCTCCCAGGATCCTAGAAATTTCCAGGAACCATCAGGGCCTCAGCCAGCACTGTAACCCACAGCCGGATTGGATCTCCGGCTTCTCTATCGCATGGGAGAGCCGGGAGAGGCGCCAATGGGTGGCTGGAGGTGAGGGGGGGCGCGGGCATCCCCTCCCACTGCCTGTAAAAAGCAATCCAGTGGCTAATCAGCGGCTAGGATGGCTTTTACATTGTAGGGAATTGGTAGCTGGAAAAGATATCTGGATCATCCAAATATAGCCAAGTCTACAACGTCATATGATGTCTTGCGGTGGGAAGTGGTTAGTACTTGTTTCTCCTGTAATCACAGACGCGTGCTTTATTTATTTTGGTAATTTTATTTTGTTGCATCATTCAGATCAATACAGAAGAAGAAATAGACAATGAAACGGAGTGGCTTATGGAAGAAGTTTCTGGAAGCCATGGAAAACCACACCATGAGAACGGCCACGTCAGAAGTGTGAAGGCCGGAGCATTTACTTCATTGCATGTGGATGACCTTGACAGTGAAGATGAGGTTCTGACTGTACCAGAAGTCAGAATAAAATCTGCAGTACACCTGAAAAAGAGTGAAAAACAGTCCTTAAACCCATATCCTTCTGGCAGTGATGAGAACTTGATAGGAATTTTTAATGGAGGGCAAGAAAAGACTAGAAAGCCGAGATCTGGCCAACAGAATAAAGGGGACAAGCTGAATGTAGCTTCATTTCATGATGACAGTGACGAGGACATGCTTAATGTTTAGTGCCAGCTGCAATTTAAATCCCCCCTCCTAACTGTGCCTAAAATAACATTGTTTGAATGGACAATGCTACTGCAACCAAATACGCATAACTCAACCTGTTTTGTTTTGATCTTTTATGGGTTGAGCATAAAATGTAGATATTAGGGAAGACAGGGATCTTTTCTTTCTCTTCAGTTTACAGTGATAATTAAATCATGTGGAATAACCCTTTCTGCACTGAAGACTTTTAGGGAAGCTTTCTGTGCAACGTTTCTGAGTACCCCTGCACTAAATGCGATATGTAATCATTGGGACTTTTGTTTTGTTTTTTATTCTAAGTACGGGAGCTGGCATCTTCTTGTATTATGTAAATTACTCTTTGTAATTAATGAAAGACTGAAGATACAAGTTAAATCTATTTGTGTTGGATCCTCTGCCACTGGACGACATCAACAAAGTTTGACTACTATTTATTCACTTGAACTACAACTCAGGTTGGCTTACCACAGCAGCCAGTTATTCCTGCTGGCAGGGTCGTACTGCAGAACTCCATAAAGGGGGACAGATCTCATCTAGATTTAGGAAATGCACTCCTACATACTTGTAATTTTTGTCTTGAAACCAGAGTATAATTTAAATGTGTTTAAACACACATAATTTAAACACCCTCTCTCGGATTCCATATTGAAGCATTCAGTGAAGAATTCTGAAATTCCTCCTTTTTTTTTTTTTTTTTTAAATTATAATATGCTTAAAATTGCTGCTGTCTTTTGCACGATATACAATTACAGAATGAAGGTATTGAACTATGTCTATTAGAAAAAAAATTAATGTAAAGTGGTATAATCTGTGTGCAGTTTAAAAGCAAAGGCATTGATGTATTTGCAGTCCATATTGAATTTTTGGACATTTTTTTTATGCCAAAATTTCTGCCACGATGTATTTATGTAGTCTGAAATGGAAACCCTACAGGGAGCCTTAATTTGCACATTTTTATTAGGTCGGCTTGAAGGGAGCAAATTTAAAACAGACCGAAAGTATAAAAAGCGTTGACTTCAAATATACGTGGACTCCGTGCTTGGGACATCTTCTCACAACCAAAGGAGTTTCTTCCATCCTGCAACCTCCTCAATCTCCAAGAGGTGCAATGTCTGATTTCAACTGTAGTTTCATTGTAGGTAGAACAGATCTTTTCCGATAATATGGTCCTGTGATATTAGAATGATTGACACACAGTGTCAACAACAGAACCATCAAGGACTGTAGATAATATCAGAAGAAGGTGGCCCAGTGCAAACCCCTCTTAACAATTCTTCCCTTTTGAGAGAGAGCATCCATGTTTACTAATAAGGTTTTTATTCTGATTGCAATTATTACTGCAGAGTTTTAGATTGAAAGACTAGAAATCAGATACATGTTCAGCCTAGCCAGCTGAATTTCCTTCTGATTTTTCTGAAATGTTTTGCTCTTGCTGGTAATTACACTCTTTATATTAAAGCTCTAGAATTGTACCCAGATTGTTCAATAAGTCAATTTTTGTTCTGTATGGCTATATGTACCCTGAGTTTTCCTGCATGGTGTTTGCTCTGAATTAAACAGTTGGAAATTTGTTTTTTCTAGGTTTGAACAGCAATTCATCTTGATCATATTATTCAAGATATTTCACCAAAAGCTTTGTTTTTCCTTGGTAATATTTATTTGTATGCAGTGAATGTAAGAAAGACCCAGGTTTAGCTACCTATAATAGTGTATGGCTGATATCCAAAAGACACGCTTCAGAGTGAAAAAAAAATAATAAAATGAAGCGTTCGTTGTAGACCTCTTCCTGCACTTCTGTTATTTAAGTCTTTAAGGCCTTGTACATATGGGATTCCATGTGTTTAAGACAAATGTGTACATCAATATTTTTTCAAAGCATTGTTAAAACTTTCAGGAAGGTTTTTAGAGCCTTTTAAAGCAACTTTCACCTCTAGTTTAGGAGGTAAAAGATAATTTCGCTTTTAAAAATAAATAAATAAATACACTTTTTTTTTTTTTTTGGGGGGGGGGGGATCCTGGGAAGCATTGCACCCCTGATCAGCAGATCACAGGTACCATGCAAGACTCCTACAGTTTAAGCTGTCTGCCCATACATCGTACGGGCAGGCAGCTTCACAAAGACAGGAAGCTTCAATGAACCACTAGAGCGTTTTAACAACGCCCTGGTAGTTAATTGAGAACTACAAGCCAACAGTGATCTGTGAATCAATAATGCAGCCGTGTAATCAGAGCCTTGCACGGCTGCACTCTTTTAAAATAGTGACAGCAGGTAGAGGGAGAAGGTCCCCCAACCTGCTGTCACAGGGAGTGCGGGAATCAGGAGTGGCTTCAGGATCATGAACATGTTACATATTGGACCCTAAAAATAGGTGCAAATGTAATGTATGAGAGCGTTGGCTGGCAGCAAACTTTCAACATGTTTCAAGTAGTGTGCTCAAAGTGGTGGTTTGAAAGGCTGCATTCCATGCATGAAGGTAAAAACCCTTCTCTGTTCAGCAGTCCACCCAATCTTTACCTAAGCCCCATCGTGATCTAGCGATATGCACAAAAGTCTCTGCTGTCCATGGACTCTCCCCCCCTCACTGGCTGAGACAGCAGCAGCAACCTTTGGTCCTGCTGCTGTCAATCACAGCCAGTGAGAGGGGGCAGGGCTGAGCCGAGCCACAGCTCCCTGTCTGAATGGACACGCAGAGCAGTGGCTTGGGTGCCCCCACAGCAAGCTGTTTGCTGTGGGGGCACTTGGCCGGTGGGTGGAGCCTGGAGCGCTGGCGGGGTGCACAGAGCAGGCAAATATATGTAGGTTTTTTTTTTTTTTTTTTTTTACTTCAATATTACTTGAAGCCTCCTAAAGCCTGCTAGCAGCTTGTTTTAAGTGAGGGCCAGCATACCCTTTAAAATCTGTGTTGAACATCCTTCAATTAGTGCTGAGTTTTGCTCCATAAACTTCCAGAGAGTTGTATGAAGCTGGCTGAAAGCTTTGACAATCCTTTGTAAAAACTTGCTGTGCACACTGCGGTTTTACCAGCTGAAGCATCTCTGTACAAGGCCTTATCTTGTAAAAAAAAAAAAAAAAAAAAAGGAAACCTCATACAGAAAAGAAAAATTTCTATCATCAAGATAAAAAAAAAAAAAAAAAACATAACCCTCAAGAACGTGGAGAAAATTTGCCTTTAGAATATGTAATTAGGAAAGTGGAGCAATGCTGACCAGCTGAACTCGTAAAAGTATTCTTACTTTGCACTCTGCAGTTTAATTAAAATATGCTAATTAAGGTGCACCCCAGGTCCTGTGATCATTTTGTCTTGTAGGGGCAAAGTATAGATTTGTCTTAATATTATCAATTGTTTCTTAGCTGATAATGCTAGTCCTAGTCAGTGATAAATGCTCTGATTGCCCCTTGTAGCTTTTTATTTCTTTAAAATATAATCTTGCATTTGTCCCATTGACTTCTACATAGGAATTATGACATGTTCATCAGTTCAGTAACTCTTTTTTCCCTCTGCAATTTTTTTTTTTTTTTAAAACCTCACTGCCTTGAAAAGCTCTCATCTGTCCCCAACAGGTAATAGTGTATAACTTATTGAAAAATAGACTTTAAAGGTCAATCCACAAAAAAAAATATAAAGTTATTTTAAATGGAGTCTGGTGGGGGCAGTCAGTTGCAAGCTTATCTCTTGGGGGCTCCAGCTATGAGATCTGATTCGGAGTCCTGCCCTCTGGAGCTTTTATTGTTCCTACTTTCCTTGTTGCTTTATTCATATACAATTAAACATCCAGCACGGAAAGGGGGCTGCTTTTGTAAGCGTCATGGGATGTGTTCAAAGCTAGGAACTTGAGCACTGAAATCTCACCATTGAATTTCCAGAGAGATGCAATAAACCATTAAATGATCTAATAGTAGGCTATCTCCATTACTGAAGTATTTTTTAATTTTTTTTTGTGGCCTTCCTTTTACTAGTTATATACCACAGTTCTACACATGTTCAGGTACTGCTGCATTGTAAAGTTATCGGTGCTAAGAAGGCACAATAAGGTACATATATTGTTCTCTGAAGCAGTGAAAATGTGTTTTTTTTTTTTTATAAAACTGTCTGGGCAATTTATCTAAACTGCATATAACTGTGCTGAATTAAACAGAAACTTGGCGTTCGTTGTTGTGTAACTTACCCAATGGTACATGTTACTTTTAATTTGCTTCCCAGTTTTGTATCTTCTGATTGATTTATTTAGGTTGATTGGTACGAACGGACTTTTTCATTTTTGATCCACTTGTAATATAAAAGTATTGAACAAATTAATTAAAAAAATAAATTATAACAAAACCATTGTGCTGTTAATATTGGTGTGCTTTCTTTACTAACTTTACCATATCTTCATACGTTTTGGGCCAAAGAGAGAAAGTATAGTATGTATGTATATATATATATATATATATATATATATATACACACACACACACACACACACACACACACACACACACACACACACACACACACACACACACACACACACACAACATTATGACCACCCACCTAATATTAAGTAGGTCCCCTTTTTGCTGCCAAAATAGCCCTGACTCATCAATACCTAGACTCCACTGGACCTCTGAAGGTACGCCATGGTATCTGGCACCAAGCTGTCAGTCGCAGATCCTTTAAGTCCTGTAGGTTGCGAGGTGGGGCCTCTATAGATTGGACTTTTTTCCAGTACATCCCACAGATGGTTGATTGGAATGAGGTCTGGAGAATTTGAAGGCCAAGCCAGCACCACGAAGACACCCTCTTTCATTGTTCCATGGTCCAGTTCTGATGCTCATATGCCCATTGTAGGTGCTTTTGTCTGTGGACAGACCTGGGTCAGCATGGGCAACCCAACTAGTCGGTGGCTTTGCAACCCCAAGGACAACAAACTATGATATACTGTGTTCTGAAACAATTTATCTGAATCAGGATTCTCTTTTTTGAGCTACAGTAGCTCTTCTATTGGATTGGACTACACGTTCTAGCCTTCTCTCCTAACGTGAATCCGTGAGCCTTGGTTGTCCATGACCCTGTCGCTGGTTCATCATTATTTTTTCCTTGAACCAACTTTGTTCGGTCTCGAGTCTGACCACTGCAAACTAGGAACATCCCCCTGCAGTTTTGGAGCTGCTCTGACCCAGCCGCCTAGCCATTACAGTTTGGTCCTTGTCAAAGTTGCTTAAATTAATTTTTTCTGCTTTCAACACATCAGCTTCAGGGAAAACATGTTCATTTGCTGCCTAATATATCCTGCCTACTTCCATGTGGCATTTTAACAATTGAATCAATTTACCTGTCAGCGGTCATAATATTGTAGTTGATTGGTGTACAGGTGCATCTCTAAAAATTGGAATATAATTTAAAAGTTTATTTCAGTAATTCAGTTCCAAAATTGAAGCTCATATATTATATAGATGCATTACACACAGTGTGCTATATTTCAAGCATGTCTTTCTTTTAGTTTTGATGATTATGGCTTACAGCTAGTGAAAACCCAAAATTCAGTATCTCAGAAAATTGGATTACATAAGACCAATAAAACAAAAAAGGACTTTTAATACAGAAATGTTGGCTTACTGAAAAGTATGGCTATGTACAGTATAGTATGCACTCACTGATCCTATTGCATAAATTACTGCATTAATGCAGCGTGGCATGGAGCTGTTCAAGCCAAACCAAGGTTGCTTTGATCGCGACCTTCAGATCGTCTGACAATACCCCACAGATTCTCTATGGGGTTTAGGTCAGGCGAGTTGCTGGCCAATCAAGCACAGTGATACCATGACCATTAAACCAGGTATTGATACTTTTGGCAGCATGCGCAGGTGCCAAATTAAATCAGCATCTCCAGAAAGCTGGTCAGCAGAGGGAAATGCTCTAGAATTTTCTGCTAGTGGGCTTCGCTGACTTTGGACTTGAGAAAACACTCTGGACCAACACCAACAGATGACATGGCTCCCCAAATATCACTGTGGAAACTTCACACTGGACCTCATGCAACTTGGATTCTGTACCTCTCCACTCTTCCTCCACACTCTGGGACCTTGATTTCCAAATGAAATGCAAAATTTACTTTCATCCGAAAGAGGACTTTGGTCCACAGAGCAACAGTGCAGTCCCTTTTTCTGCTTAGCCCAGATAAGACACTTCTGACTTTGTCTGTGGTTCAGGAGTGGCTTGACACAAGGAATGCGGCAGTGGTAGCTCATGTCCTAGATACACTCGTGTGGTGGCTCTTGAAGCATTGACACCAGCTGTTGTCCTTGCCTTGTGAACTTCCCCCCCCCCCCCCCCAAATTCTTGAATGGCCTTTCGCAATCCTCTCAAGGCTGTGGTAATCCCTCTTGCACCTGTGTAAATGACTGTCTTCTGGACAACTGTCTAATCAGCAGTCTTCCCCAATAATGTGTAACCTACTTAACCAAACTGAGACACCATTTAACCACTTAAGCCACGGAAGATTTTACCCCCATTCCAACCAGGGGTTTTTTTGCGATTCGGCACTGCATGACTTTAACGGACAATTGCGTGGTCGTGCGACGCTGTACCTAAACTAATTTGACGTCCTTTTTTTTCCCACAAACAGAGCTTTCTTTTGGTGGTATTTGATCACCTGTGCAATTTTTACTTTTTGCGCTATAAACAAAAAAAGAGCGTCAATTTTGCAAAAATAACAATATTTTTCACATTTTTTTAAATGAAATTCCCCCAAAACAATGTAAAAATCAAAAATTTTTAACATTTCAGGCCAATTTTGTTTTATGCTACATATGTTTGGTAAAAAAAAAATCGCAAAAAGCGTATTTTGATTGGTTTGCGCAAAAGTTATTGCGTTTACTAACGAAGGGAAAGATTTCTGCCATTTTTGGTGGTTTTTTTTTTTAACGCGTAATGGCGGCGATCTGCGATTTTTTATTTTTTTTTGCTTGCGGTACTGCAACATTGCGACGGACAGATCAGACCCTTGACTGACATTTTTGACACTTTTCCATTGACATTACTACAGTAATCAGTGCTATATATATGCACTGTTACTGCAAAATGACACTGGCAGGGAAGGGGTAAACTTTATTGGGGAAGGAGGGTTAAGTGTGTCCCTAGGGGCGTGCTTCTAACTGTGATTGGACATGGCTACTGGTGTAGGAACAGTGATCAACGGTCCTACATAGTAGAACCGTATGATCACTATTCCTACACAGGAGAGAATGACAGGCGGCTTGTTTACATTAGCCACTTGCTTTTCTCCCTTCACGGCGGACGATCGCGAGTGACCGGCGGACATAGGGTCCGCCGGTCACACGCACGGACTTCCCAGGGAACGGGGCGGGTGCGCGCTCGCCCGCTATTGGCTCACATGCAAATGACAGGCGAGTGACGTACCCATACGTCACTTTACCTGGCCGGGGCTGACCGCCGCAGTATATGTACTTGCGGCGGTCAGCAACCGGTTAAAAGCTCAGGAATCCTTTTCCGGTGTTTGAGTTTATTAGCCGATTAGAGTGACTCCATGACAATATTTAACTTTTTCACAGTATTCTAGTTTTCAGAGATACTGAATTTCGTGTTTTGACTAGCTAAGCCCCAACTAAGTATTGAGTGCATACTATACTGTACATGGACATACTTTTCAGTAAACCAACCTTTTCTTTTTTAGAATTTTTTTTTTTTCCGGTGTTCTATACTATTCTCATTTCCTGACATACTGAATTTTGGGTCTTCACTAGCTATAAGCCATAATCATCAAAATTAATAGAAATGCTTGAAGTACATCTGTTACACACACAGTTATACAGTATATAACACATGAGTTTCACTTTTTTAATTGAATTACTGAAATAAATTAAAACGATATAATTTTATGAGACGCATACAGTCTCATACTGCTTTGTCTTTTTTTTCTAATTTTTTGTGGTCACTAGGATAACAAGTGGACAAAATCTCTTCAACAAGAGACACAGACAGCCCGCTTATTTTCTCATATCCAGAAGGACACAGGGTTTAGTGACGAGTGGGTTGTACTGAAATGTACAGGAGGTTTTAGACTAGTGATCGACCGATATTGTTTTTTCGTTGCCGATACCGATATTTTGCAGATTGCGTATCAGTCGATATTGGCACACGTAAAATTTTGCCCAAAAAACACAAAATTCGACACGCATCTCTTAATAAACATGTGAATCTTTATTTATTAACATTTTTAACATGAAGTGCTCCTTCCTCACACCTTAACTGCATAAAAACTGATAGGAAAACTTCAATTGCAGGGACATTTGCTTTGCATTTCACAACATCTGATTGTGCATTATGCATAATAAAGTGCTGCGATAGTGGATTCACTCTCTCACTGCAATATGTTACTGCAGTGCAGTCAGTCCAAAACTGCTTGAAAAAAAGCTAGACAAAAACAACAGCTACACAAAAAATACACATACGCAGTGGATTGGATGGACTGGAGTACGTGGAGGACCACCTCTGCAGTAAGGCACTGACTGCAACTAATGCAGTGCAGTCAGTGCAAAACTGCTAGCAAAAGAGCAAGGCAACAGCTACACATGTCACAGTGGATTGGACTGATGTCAGTGGAGGACTACCTCTGTCTGCAGTGAGGTATCAGCTAGACATTGGATTGGACTCTTAGCAGTAGGGCACTCACTGCAACTACTGCAGTCAGTGCAAAACTGCTAGAAACAGTGGAGTGGAGTCAAGTGGACACTACTCTTTTCAATACTCCCAGTTAAGTAGAACAATATTATAATGCAGAAAGCAGAACATTTCAGCATGTCCATGGTCACCTGTTAAAGGTCTTCTGTTTTGTTCAAACAATGCTGCAACTTCGTAAACATGCAGAGAGAGAGAGGTATCTTCTAGCATGGGAAGCAAGTCTTTTGTAGCGTGCCTCATTTTCTCTCCACCACTGAAGAGGATGACTTTTTCTGTCAATTACAGCTTCTTTCAAATAGAGAATGAAGTTCATCATCCAGGTTTATAGTTGCAGATTCAGAAGAAGTTGAATCCTCCGCATGAGGCACCAATAAAACACTGAAAATGTCCTGATCTATTAGACGACGATGAAGCAGATTCTTTTCTGTTCGTTGGCATATTTTTGGACATTTGTCTGTTTTTTCAGCATGCTGCTCTGCATAAAAATAGTGTCCTGGTCTTTTCGGCACGAACCTCCTGCATCGCCATATCTTCTGTCAGCCATTGTTTCGACTTAGCCAATACATCATCATGGTTCTTGTATTTCAAAAGATTGATTCTTGATTCAAAAGACTTGCAAGCACAACATTTTTAATCTCTTCATGCTTCTCAAAACATATATCAATCAAAGTTCTTTAGCTTGACAGACCATCATTTGAAAGTTGGAGGGTGTTGTGTGCCATGATGACACAGAAGTCTGACGTATCAGCAAGCCTCATTACTTTAGGCATGTTTGCTCTACTGTCTCTAAGTTGCGCAAGCATCACTCGGTCTTTGTTGATTCCCCATTCTCTTCAAGCATGCCTAGAAACCTTTCTCTACTGTACTCAGCTGTGTGGGATCCTTGCATTACTTCAACACCAATTGCCTTTTTGTCCATCCGCTGTCAATAAAGTGGCATGTAAGAATGAGCAGTGACTCGGACTCTGTTTGTGACCAGCAGTCCGTCGTGAATGAGAGTGAGTTGCCAGCATTCTCTGGTTGCAGCATAGCCTTTACTTTGTCAACTACCTTTTGTTGTAGCTTTGCCAGCATTTCGTATTGATAAAAGTTCTCACTCTTCAGTGTGTAGCTTGGCGCAAGCATGGACATCAAGCGCTTAAATCCTGAGTCAGACACCATTGTATATGGCTGGTTATCAGTGACCATCATCTCTGCGATTACTCTGTCCAGCAGTTGGGATCTTCCATCTGAATTTAGACAGTGACATCTGTTTTTTTTCACAAACATATCTGTTATTGTTGCCTGGGATGGTGGAGGAGGTATTGAAATTGAATCAAAATCACATTGATATTCATATTGTTTTTTCTGTGCTGCATGATACAATTCAATATGATGAACTCTTAGATGGGCCCAAAGATTTGACGTATTTTTGTTTTTTGCAGTTACTGATCCCATGCTTATGTTGTTTGTACATGTGTTGCACACTGCTGCTTTTCCTGGAGAAGGTTGAGACGAGAAATAGTCCCAGACCACACTTTTACTCTTTCTCTCCTCATCCATCTCCATTTCAACTTGCAAGACCCAAAAAATATTAAAGAAATGGCTTGCTGAAGTTTCTGCTGATACTGGCACCCTGTTGTGGGTTGGTGGCTGACGCCTGGCAGTGTGGATGGCTTGGTGTCACCTCACTCTGTTGTGGGTGACTTGCTTGCCGGAACACTGTGGTGGCTGGCTGGCGTCACCCTGTTCTGGGTGGCTAGCTTGCAGGAACACTGGTGGTGCTGGCTGGCTGGCTTGGTGTCACCCTGTTATGGGTGGCTGGCTTGCAGGAACACTTGTTTAGGCTGGCTGGCTTGGTGTCCCCCTTTTATGGGTGGGTGGCTGGCTGGCTGGCTTGGTGACTGGTGTCACCTTGTTATTGGTGGCTGGCTTTCAGGAACAGTCTGACTCTGTGGTGGCTGTTTGGATGCCTTGATGTCACCCTGTTATGGGTGGCTGGCTGGCTTGGTGACTGGTGTCACCTTGCTATTGGTGGCTTGCTTTCAGGATCAGTCTGTGGTTGCTGGTTGCATGTCTTGGTGTCACCCTGTTATGGGTGGCTTGCTTGCAGGAACACTGTAGTGGGTGGCTTGATTGCAGGAACACTGTAGTGGGTGGCTGGATTGCTAAGTTTGGTGTCACCCTGTTATGGGTGGATGGCTTGCAGGAACACTGGTGGCTGGCTGACTTGCTTTGGTGTCACCCTGTTATGGGTGGCTGGCTTGCAGGAACACTGTGGTGTGTAACTGGCTTGCAGGAACACTGTGGTGGGTGACTGGCTTGCAGGAACACTGTGGTGGGTGGCTGGCTTGGGGTTACCCTGTTGTGTGGGTGGCTGGCTTGGTGTCACACACTCACTCACCCTGGCCTGTTGTGGCGGGAAGCTGGCTTGCTGGAACACTGGTCACGGTGGCGGCGGCTGGCTGGCTTGGTGTCATCTGGGTTGCTGGCTTGCTCGACTGGCATCCTGTTGTGGTGGGTGGCTGAGGCCAGGGCCTGTGGGTGGGTGGATGGATGGATGGCTGGCAGCGTGACCGGAATGGACTGCAACTGGCTGTAACATGAGGCTGTGTGAGGCGGTCTTAAATGCAGCGCATGCGGTGAAATGGCGTCGCGTATGGGTTGCGCAGGCGTGGCAGGCGGTGTTACAAGGCAGAACATGTGTGTGCAACATACGGAATGACGTCACAAAAATATCAGCAATATCGATAAATCCAAATGCCGATACAGATATGTCGGGGAAAGTACATATTGGCCCCCGATATATCGGTGTTGCCGATAATTGGTCGATCTCTAGTTTAGACACTGGCAAACAAAGAGTGACCAGCCTGGTAAAACCTCTCCCACTGTCAGCATGCCTCAATTTTACTTTGTGTCCTAGAATGATAATTTATTTTTGCTGAGAAAATGTTTACTGTTTTTACTAGCCATTTTTATTCATGTCTTCAGTTAAGACTTATCCACACATTGTTTCAGTTATGCACCTATCCAGATCTGTGTATGCTCCACAATAGCATTGAAGGTTCTAGGCAGACCATACTGGAGAGGACAATCATATGGCCTGCCTGGAATGTAACGTTTGGGTACCAAGCTCTGCAATGAGACACATTTCAGAGTCCTGTGTACTGTGTTAGCCATGGAGCACTTTTCAGGTCTAGAGCTGTGACAGCTTGTGGTGTGATCCAGTCTCTGAAGAACCATTTTATGAATAAAATGTGTGGCCGGAACACTAGGAGCTACTTTTCTGTACAAAAACCATTGGGCAACCTGTTTTGCCCCAAAAAGGGTTGTAATGCTGAGGGACTGAGTGCTATGAGACACCCCAACACACACACACACACACACACACACACACACCATTCAGTGTGCGATAGCACTATCCTATCCTTCCACTGCTCATAGTCACAAGAGCCAGGTGGTTTCACCTTATTTAGTACTTGCTTCAGTCTACAGTTGCCTGGTCATCTCTGACTGTGTGAACCTCTACTGTATCCACCAGTTGGTTTTTGAGTACTCAAGGCTTTTCCTTGTATCTAAGTTAGGCTATACCTAATTAAGATACAACATGTCCGATCCCAAACATGAGCAACAGTCACACTATATCAGGACCCTCCAACTTATGATCCAAAAACTAAAATGGGAAATCTGCCTTATGTTAGATCTCAAGGCCTTAAATATCTTTTATTTGGTCACAAAAAGTCTATATAGAATTAATCAGATCAGTCATAGCCTCTCTCCATCATGGAGTCTTTTGAGATCTAGAACTTGATTGCTGTGCTGTCCTTCCTTTCTTGCTCTGTTCATTCCAAAATTAATAAATTTACACTTTATTGCAGTGCCCAGTTTGTAAGGTAAACTGGGTGCTCTACAGATAAACCAGTCAGGCTAATTCATTAAAGCAAATGTGACACACTTCTGGCAGGGCAGTATGATATTAGGAAGTTCCGCACCAAATGCATAAAAGCCTTGCAATAACTTATATGAAGTTCCGCACCAAATGCATGAAAGCCTTGCAACAACTTATATGCAGTTTCTGACACATGCAACAAATGCAGGTAGTTCTTAAGTGCTACACATCTACATTTTGTTGCTATGCAACAAATTAAAAAGTAAATGCCACCATATCATTTACTATTCATTTTGTAATAAATAGTGATAGCAGGAATCTGTGTTTGCCATTGGCGTTAAAGTGGTTTTTAAGACTTACGATTTTTTACCTTAAGGAATTTTCTGCAAAAATGTAAAAAACCCAGGATCCCCCCTTATACTTACCTGAGCCCAAACTCGATCCAGCATCGTGCACAAGAGCAGAGACTCTCCCCTCTCTCCCTGCTTACACGGCAGATTGATATCAGCAGGTGCCATTGGCTCCTGCTGCTGCTGTTAATCGAATCCTTTGAACTGAGGGAGGGGCAAAGCCCTGCTGTTTGTGTCTATAGACACAGGCAGCGGGGCTCAGGAGTGAGGCTGCACGAGTACCCCCCCCCCCCAGCAAGCGGCTTGCTAAGAGGGGAGGGGGTTATTCGGAAGGCAGGAGGAGCCAGAAGCTCTGGCGGGAGACCCCAGAAGATGAGGATTAGTTCTGCTCTGTTCAAAATCATTGCTCAGAGCAGGTAAGTATAACATGTATGTTATTAAAAATATGTAAACATTTATAATCACATTAAATCTGATGAAAAACAAGGTTGTTAGATTGATAACTGCTATGTTACCTTTTGAAATTACGAACAGGGTTTGTGATCTCAAACCCTTGGCTGGAGAAAGTGGAGAATGTCAAAACGCACTGCCATGGTTACCTTGCTATCTCAAAGTATTGTCTGAAAGCTGCAAGAATACCCCCTGGGCCAGGGAGAGCTGCTGGATGTCCAGAGGTGCATGAAATTCTGTTTGAGAATCTGAGAGTATAGAAAATAGTAAAATGATCCATGTTAGCGCAAAAGGTCAATGCGGCCCTGTTCCTGCGTGTGCATTGATCACGGGGAAACGTTTTTCCCAAGGTAACACAGCAGTTATCAACCTAACATTGGTTTCTAGAGTGTTGCACAATATTACAATGTCTCTCATTTACTACACTGGAAGGTGCAAATTCCTACTGTCAGTTATGCAATCAAACTTTGGAGTCATTAGGGGTACTCAATCTTTTGATAATACTGCAGATGTATCATTAGTTGAATTATTTAACCCGAAACTCAGCAGCATTTCCTATATAATTTTGCAGTAATGGTGTGGCATTTGTCTCATAGTTGCCATTATAGGTGTGCGCAGCCTATTGCATTAAAGTGTACAGTGGACGGTGTCAGACAGTAAAAGCAGTGGACAGTGTCAGTAGGGCAGAGATTTGGGTTGGTAGTTTATTTTTTTACATTTTGATTTTTTTTTTTAATACTTTTATTACAATATTTTTTATTTATTTTACAATTTGTTAGGAGTTCCCTTAGGGGCTTTGGTGAAATAGATTCCTCAGTTCCTGTCCCCTCAGCTACCATCCATGGGGTTGGGGGTGATTAGGGTGTGCCCAGGCACATCTGGCACACCCCATGTGCGCATGCCTATGGTTGCAATAGATATAATCTTATTCGCCTTATCAATTTGTGCATGAATCTTACAAGTTGTGACATTTGTCAAGGAGACCGGAGACAGATTTCTAATGAGTGCCTATGACACTTTTTATGAATTGCCTGATGTGTGTACAAATGCTGGAAGATGCTTGCGTACTATTACACATACATACATCCATGAAGTATAGTGAGGGAAAAAAGTATTTGATCACCTGCTGATTTTGTACGTTTGCCCACTAACAAATGATCAGTCTATAATTTTAATGGTAGGTTTATTTTAACAGTGAGAGACAGAATAACAAAAAAAAAAAAAAAAATCCAGAAAAACGCATTCTGTAATTGCATTCTGTAGAGAGGACCAGCAGAATTATTTCTATATCTCATATTGGTTTGAATAAATATATACAGTAGGCATATTGATGTTTTTAGATTCAACGGCACACTAGGAATGAAAAATGGATTAAATGCTTGGTTACTTTTTGTTTTCTATCCTGCTAAACATTTTACAAATTAACTTACAATGTCAATGTCCACCATGATATAGCAGAAAGTAGATTTAAAATGTCTAGTTATGATATAAAGCAACTAAATTCTATTTACAGTTACCCTGTAAAATATTAACTAAAGCAAAATGAGTTTGAACTCGATCTACCATCAGCATGTTTAGATGTTGACAGGTGTCCTGCCTGCTTGCGCAATATAATTATCACTTGTGAATGATTCCTATTATTTCTTATGCAGTTCAGCTGGGGTAACTTGCTCGAAAGTTAGGCCCCTTTCACACGGGCATCTCCGTGAAATGGAATCTGCTTGCTCAGTGGGGGACCGCCCCGCTGATGCCCGCTGAGCAGGCAGATGACAGGTCCGCTCACTGTGCAGAGTTGAGACGACACAGTCCCGCTCTCCTCTATAGGAAGATCGGGTGAAAACGGACCACCTGGCTGTTTTCATTGGATCCACCAGACGGAAGGAAAACGGGACCACCATCTGTCTTGGTTTTGCAAACAGGATTGGATCAGATAGTGGCGGATGTCAGCGGACATGTCACAGCTGACATTCGCCGCTCCATAGGGTTGAATAGAAGATCCATTCAGATCTGCCTGAAAAAACTGACGGGCGGCCCTCAGTGTTGCCAACCCGTCACATTAAAAATCACTGACACAACACCCAAAATTTACTGGCAGAGCAAATTTTTTACTGACATTTTCAAAAACGTACAAAATTACATTTTTAAGTGCAAATTTCAGTCTTTATGCTGCAAACAAACACAATATGCAATATGCAATTAACAGTGTGATTTTGGGGAGATTTCAAGGTAAAAGAATGTTTGTCATTTTTGATATAGTAAGAGACATAGCAGGCTATAACGGCCCATCATTTGTCACCTGCAGTGGTGGTTATAGAAAATCACACACATCACATCCCAAATCCCCAGTTGCATCAGCATCCCATAAACTGGTGGGGAGCCCCAGTAGCATCCCCTTTTAGTTACACTGGTTGTCAATAGCCCCAGTAACTAACATCACCCACCCTTAGTAAGTGGCCCTCCGAGGCTCCCCATCAATAACCAGTGTAAGAGGGGATGTCACTGGGGCTCCCCACAACCAGTGTAAGGGGGGATGTTACTAGGGCTCCCACACTGACCCAGTAACATCCCCTCTTATACAGGTTGTGTCAGTAGACCCAGCTTTTTATGAAGTAAACAGGACAAAAATAGAGCCTGAATTTCCCTAGTCTGGGTCACAGGCAGCAATAAACAGTCTTAACATAACTGGCAAAAATTATGCATTTTTTACAAAATAGCAAGAAAGAATGTACTTTCTTCTTACAACAAAGAATGTACTTTCTACCTACAGCAGTGGACAATGGAACAGGTGTCCCCATGTTAAGGTTTTCCTTCACCTCCTGTTCCACTGACAACTGCTATTTTGTACATTTGTAATTTTTGACACATAAAAAAGTGCAAACTCCTAACAGTGACATATAACTGCTTCGAAAAACTGAAGCAAATTTACTTTTTGCAAAGATATAGCAGCTCTTGTGGAAACAGTAATTTCCATAATTGAAAACAGGAATATTCTGCTCTGTTACACTTTTTTCAAACATGGATTACTGTCTTCTAAAATGTGTTGTACATCTGAAAGGAATCAAGTAGATCTTGTGCAGTCAGTCATTCTTCTTCCTCCACCACCACCACCACATCAGTTTCCTTACCAGCAGCAGAAGACACACACAGTGGCTTATGTTTACGGTTTAAAGTGTCAACCTTGTGGTCATACATTGTGACATCAACCTTTTCAATCATGCGTTGAGTAATCTTTCCTGGGCCACTTTTTACTGCCAGCAGTCCTTCCAACATTGGCGTGGAAAGTTTGTTCCTGTGATCAGTTTTCAATAACTTTACAGATGAAAACACACGTTCTACCTCAGCTGTCCCATGGGGAAGGGAAAGCAGAATTTTTGCAAATTTAACAAGATGTGGGAATTTAGGTATTTTCAGACTGCCCGGGCCCGGCTCGATACTACAGCTTTGTCCTACCATGTGCCAAAAAGAATCATAAGTGTGAGTCTCAGGATCACTAAAATCTGTCACTTGGTATTCCATAAATTCAGTATGCAGTGCATCAAACTCAGACCACGGAACAATGTGTGGAAAATGCTTGGCAAGTTCTATAATGTCTCCAGAATTTACAGTAGACCTGTTTAATGGTTTTAGTAAAGCCAACAGCTGAATGATACGATTTCCAACAGGCATTCGTTTTTTAATTGCAGTTACAGCTCTTGTGTAAAATGTTGTTACTTGCACCATAAACTGGTGAACAGCTGACAAATCATCTACTTTAGATAAATGTTCTCTTGTTTGGTATCCAATAAAAATGCCATCTGTTGATTTGAAGTTTGCACCATTAGTGTGGTCAAACTGAATCAGTGCATCATTTTCAATGGAAACCAACAGGTCTGGCCTGATAAAGTAGCCCATAAGGCTTTTCAGCAGTTGGCAGTACTTCAAGTACAAGTCAGGCAACATAGGTGAATTGCTCTGGAAAATTTTATTGAACTGTGTGAAATTTGGCAAAACTGCTTGAAGAAACAAAAAGTAGCACTTAGTGATAGGATCCTGTAGCTTAATGCTTATTCTTTCCACAGTTAGCAAGCGATCAGTATCATCACTTGACTGAAAATAACTTAACAGGGCATCATATTGATTCAAAATGCGGTTAACACAATCCAGCATTGAAAGCCATCTGGTAGAACAAAGCTGTAGAATCTTTAGACAATCTGCATCTACAAATTCCTGAAATTCATGATACAACTGTAAACGTTTACAACTATGTGCAAAGTGGCTATGTATGTCTCTGCAAAGTTGCTCAACAGTTTTTGGTATGGCTTTACAGGCATCTGCAGCACACAAGGCAGCAACATGACAGGTACAGTGAATGTGAAAAATATAAGGCTGCTCTACTTTGAAGCGGGATAGTACAGAGTTTCTAGGACCAACCATAACACTTGCACCATCTGTACCAAGAGCCATTACATTTCTTAGGGGTATACCATCTTCCAGAAAAGATTGTTTAATCTGCTCAAAAATAGCCTCAGCAGTTGCTTCAGTGAGATCAAGGAGGCGGTAGAACTGGTATCGGGTTCTACCAGCTTCTTCATCAAAATAAATGACAACCATAGCCAATTTTTTGCTTGTTGATATGTCAGTAGTTTCGTCAATCAATAATGAAAAGTGAGAATATGCAAGCCTTTTGCACAACTCCTCTTTGAGACACTTAGCAATGACATTCTTAACCAACATAGAACCTTTAGTTCGCTTACAATTGATGGATTTTGCTATTTTTGAGTCTGGAAACCAGTCAGTGACATTATCAGTAAGATCATCTAACAACCTTAATGGCAAATTTTTTTGTGCAAGAAAATTTACCATTTGTAGCTCAGATTCAGAAGTCCTTCTCTTATGAGCCAACACAACTGGATCTGTTGTTGGCGGTCGTTTTGCAAAACTAACAATGCCAGTGCTGGCTTGCCTAGCTGCAGCAATAGCCTTGTGTTTTGAACCTGAGCAATGACTGCGTATGTCACGAACACCACCATATGCAATGCTAAACACTTTTTTGCACCACAGACACTTTGCATTTTGTTTTGATTCAGCATCTGCTATTAACCAGTATTTGAACTGAGCATCTGTCAGCCAAGAAGCCACAAAGGAACAAAGCCTTTTCTGGGGTTTCTTTGCACGATGTAGTGCCTCTTCCATGTCTAAAGTGGAATTGCAGAGTAGACAGTGAAACCTCAACGCAAGCCCTGAAAGGTATTACAACTTGAGATAGCACATAAAATAAAACGACCTTGTGTGCTGCAGATGCCTGCCTAAGGAAACCAACCAAAAGCTGTTCATGAAAACTGATCACAGGAGCTTATGGAAGGTTTATTTAATAGAACTGAGAGAGGCATCATGTGAAGATCTGCTGGTAGAATTTGGAGGTGTCTACAAAAAAAAACAAAAAAAAAAACACGTTGTCTATGTGTGTCCCATTTTCCTTAAAATGTGTGTGGTGTTAGTATAATACAAAAAACACTTACAGTTTAGAAGATCATTCTCTCTAATCTGGTGGTGGTGGTGGTGGTGTCTGCTGTAGAGCCATACAGCCGGCTTTAATATGCTGAATTCTAGGGAGAGAAAAAAAAAATATCAATTGATCGGTATGTAAACCCAAAAAATAAAATAGGCTTCAAATTGACATGGTCGTGCAGCGCTTACCAGAAGATGGCGTTGAGTCAATAGAGAGGTCACGGTGGATGCAAGTTCAGGAAAATCAACCTATACAAAAACAGGAAGGAGAAAACTGAGATGATCATCTCATGAGACCTAGAAACTAAATGCAAAAAAAAAATTAAATAGTGTACTTACCATAAAGATGTAGCTGTAGTGTATGCTGTAGAGCAGGCTGGTCCAAAACAACTGGCGGAAGGAGCAGGCTGGTCCAAGACAACTGGGGAAGGAGCAGGCTGGTCCAAGACAACAAGTGTATAAAAAGCTATGTAAAACAGAAGAAAACCTAAAATGAGAATACAGCACCTAAATAATTAAAAACATTTAAACAAACAAGTTGTGTACTCACTGTAATATGTGGCGGAAGGAGCAGGCTGGTCCAAGACAACTGGCGAAGGAGCAGGCTGGTCCAAGACAACTGGCGAAGGAGCAGGCTGGTCCAAGACAACAAGTGTATAAAAAGCTATGTAAAACAGGAAGAAAACCTAAAATGAGAATACAGCACCTAAATAATTAAAAACATTTAAACAAACAAGTTGTGTACTCACTGTAATATGTGGCGGAAGGAGCAGGCTGGTCCAAGACAACTGGCGAAGGAGCAGGCTGGTCCAAGACAACTGGCGAAGGAGCAGGCTGGTCCAAGACAACTGGCGAAGGAGCAGGCTGGTCCAAGACAACTGGCGAAGGAGCAGGCTGGTCCAAGACAACAAGTGTATAAAAAGCTATGTAAAACAGGAAGAAAACCTAAAATGAGAATACAGCACCTAAATAATTAAAAACATTTAAACAAACAAGTTGTGTACTCACTGTAATATGTGGCGGAAGGAGCAGGCTGGTCCAAGACAACTGGCGAAGGAGCAGGCTGGTCCAAGACAACTGGCGAAGGAGCAGGCTGGTCCAAGACAACTGGCGAAGGAGCAGGCTGGTCCAAGACAACTGGCGAAGGAGCAGGCTGGTCCAAGACAACAAGTGTATAAAAAGCTATGTAAAACAGGAAGAAAACCTAAAATGAGAATACAGCACCTAAATAATTAAAAACATTTAAACAAACAAGTTGTGTACTCACTGTAATATGTGGCGGAAGGAGCAGGCTGGTCCAAGACAACTGGCGAAGGAGCAGGCTGGTCCAAGACAACTGGCGAAGGAGCAGGCTGGTCCAAGACAACAAGTGTATAAAAAGCTATGTAAAACAGGAAGAAAACCTAAAATGAGAATACAGCACCTAAATAATTAAAAACATTTAAACAAACAAGTTGTGTACTCACTGTAATATGTGGCGGAAGGAGCAGGCTGGTCCAAGACAACTGGCGAAGGAGCAGGCTGGTCCAAGACAACTGGCGAAGGAGCAGGCTGGTCCAAGACAACTGGCGAAGGAGCAGGCTGGTCCAAGACAACTGGCGAAGGAGCAGGCTGGTCCAAGACAACAAGTGTATAAAAAGCTATGTAAAACAGGAAGAAAACCTAAAATGAGAATACAGCACCTAAATAATTAAAAACATTTAAACAAACAAGTTGTGTACTCACTGTAATATGTGGCGGAAGGAGCAGGCTGGTCCAAGACAACTGGCGAAGGAGCAGGCTGGTCCAAGACAACTGGCGAAGGAGCAGGCTGGTCCAAGACAACTGGCGAAGGAGCAGGCTGGTCCAAGACAACTGGCGAAGGAGCAGGCTGGTCCAAGACAACAAGTGTATAAAAAGCTATGTAAAACAGGAAGAAAACCTAAAATGAGAATACAGCACCTAAATAATTAAAAACATTTAAACAAACAAGTTGTGTACTCACTGTAATATGTGGCGGAAGGAGCAGGCTGGTCCAAGACAACTGGCGAAGGAGCAGGCTGGTCCAAGACAACTGGCGAAGGAGCAGGCTGGTCCAAGACAACAAGTGTATAAAAAGCTATGTAAAACAGGAAGAAAACCTAAAATGAGAATACAGCACCTAAATAATTAAAAACATTTAAACAAACAAGTTGTGTACTCACTGTAATATGTGGCGGAAGGAGCAGGCTGGTCCAAGACAACTGGCGAAGGAGCAGGCTGGTCCAAGACAACTGGCGAAGGAGCAGGCTGGTCCAAGACAACTGGCGAAGGAGCAGGCTGGTCCAAGACAAGTGTATAAAAAGCTATGTAAAACAGGAAGAAAACCTAAAATGAGAATACAGCACCTAAATAATTAAAAACATTTAAACAAACAAGTTGTGTACTCACTGTAATATGTGGCGGAAGGAGCAGGCTGGTCCAAAACAACTGGCGAAGGAGCAGGCTGGTCCAAGACAACTGGCGAAGGAGCAGGCTGGTCCAAGACAACTGGCGAAGGAGCAGGCTGGTCCAAGACAACTGGCGAAGGAGCAGGCTGGTCCAAGACAACAAGTGTATAAAAAGCTATGTAAAACAGAAGAAAACCTAAAATGAGAATACAGCACCTAAATAATTAAAAACATTTAAACAAACAAGTTGTGTACTCACTGTAATATGTGGCGGAAGGAGCAGGCTAGTCCAAGACAACTGGCGAAGGAGCAGGCTGGTCCAAGACAACTGGCGAAGGAGCAGGCTGGTCCAAGACAACAAGTGTATAAAAAGCTATGTAAAACAGGAAGAAAACCTAAAATGAGAATACAGCACCTAAATAATTAAAAACATTTAAACAAACAAGTTGTGTACTCACTGTAATATGTGGCGGAAGGAGCAGGCTGGTCCAAGACAACTGGCGAAGGAGCAGGCTGGTCCAAGACAACTGGCGAAGGAGCAGGCTGGTCACAGTGGGGTGGAGAATCCAGGAAAATCTACATATAAACAGAAAGACTGTCCCCAACACAGGCCACACAGACTGATTTACCCCTACAGAGAGACAGTTGAGCAACTTGAGCAAGAGATACACTTTGCACCCAGAGTGTGTGTGTATTACCCAAAGGTGTGTCTTCTTACAGCTAGAAGCTGTGTGGTGACTGAGTGACAGACCTGTCACCAAACGAGCTTGTCACATAGACTGTGAAACAGGCTGTCCTCAGGCTCTGTGTCCTATGTCTCTGGAATGATTCTCAGGAATATCACAAAACAATGATGCAATAAAGTATTTAAAAGCTTTATGCTCTTTTACACACTGTGTAAATGGAGCATAAAGCTTTAATGACAAGCTTGTTTGGTGACAGGTCTGCAGTTCTGTCAACTCACCACATAGTTAGCTTCTAGCTGTAAGAAGACGCATTAACCCCCCCCCCCCAGCATAACAGGTGACTATTGGCATGGATGGATTTGATGGAATCATGGATGGATCCATTCTTCAGCAGCCCTGGCCTGGCTCTGGGCTGAGGGGAGGGGGTCAGGTGGCACTGGGCCTGGGAGCAAGGAGAGGCCATGGATGGAATCCTGGGTGGATGGATCCTTCAGCAGCCCTGACCCTGCCCTGGGCTCAGGCCAGGGCTGAGGGGGGGCAGAGGTGGCACTGTTACTGACTGGCAGCTGGGCCCTGGGGGGGGACTGAGACTCTCAGTCTGAGAGCAAGAAGATGGATGGATCCTTCAGCATCAGCAGCCCTGCCCTGGGCTCAGGGGAATCCTGGATGGATCCTTCAGCAACCCTGTCCCGAACTCAGGCCAGGGCTGAGGGGGTCAGAGGTGGCAGGTGGGGCCTAGGAGCAAGGAGAGGCCATGGATAGAACCCAGTGTGGATGGATCATTCAGCAGCCCTGGCCTCAGGCAGAGGTGGCACTGACTCGCAGCTGGGGCCTGGATAATGGATGGATCCTTCAGCATCAGCAGCCCTGGCCTGGGCTCCTCAGGGGAATCCTGGATGGATCCTTCAGCAGCCCTGCCCCGGGCTCAGGCCAGGCCTGAGGGGGGGTCAGAGAGGTGGCAGGTGGGGCAGCCTGGGGGAGACTGGGGAGCAAGGAGAGGCCATGCCACGGATGGAAATTGAATCCCATCTCCTGGACGGATCAGCACAACAGCCCTGCCCTGGGCTCAGGCCTGAAAGGGTCACAGAGAGGTGGCAGCAGGTGGTGGGGCCTGTGGGGGGGGGGGGGGGACTGGGAGCAAGGTCGAGGAGAGGCCATGGATGGATGGCATGGAATCCTCAATTCCTCATGAACATGGATCATGGATCCATTCCTGATTCAGCAGTGCACTCAGCCCCCTGGCTCTGCCCAGCCCAGGGCAAATCCAGGGCTAGCTAGCCTGGGGGTCAGAGAGAGTTAGAGAGGTTGCAGGTGCAGCCAGGTGGGGCCCAGGGACTTCACTGGGAGAGTGAGCGAGGAGGAGAGGAGACTAGTAGGACTAGGAGCATGCTAGGAGTACAGTAGTACTACTCACGGTCTCTGATGGAGAAGATCTCACTGGGTGGTGAAGAGTGGAGACAGTGGAGGATCCGATGGCCGATGGTGGTGGTCTGGCCGGCCCAGGCAGAGATGGAGGATCCTCGTCGTGGTGGGGGGACACCGGGGTGGTGGTAGGACACACTCGGACTGGCGCGGCTGCTGCTGACAGTCTGTCCTGGACTCCTGGCTGGGTCGGTCGGTCTCCGTCTCCACACGGTCGGACGCCGGACTGTCACCCCCCCGGCCGGCCCCAGTTCCTCCTAGCTGGCTCACGTGCGGTCCCCCAGCGTCACCCGCTCAGTCCTGGCCTATTTATAGGCTGGGGGACTGGGGGGAGGTAGCGGCGGCCGTGGCGGGAATATTCTGGGCGGGCCAGGGCAGGGCACAAGCGGTGAGGTGGTCAGGCAGGAGACACGCCATAGGCTCAGGCTGGGGGAGGCAGCAGGCGCGGCGGCACTGGCGGGAAAATTGTGGGTTTTGGCGGCGGGCCATGGGCAGGGCACAGGGGGCGGGTCAGGCGGAGGAGGACTCGGAGGAGATGATGACGAGGAGTGACTGTCTGACTGTCCGGCGACGAGACCGAGGCGCACGCCGCGCATGCGCAGTCAGATTGTCTCGCCGAAGCCATTGTTTTAACGGGCACTTTTCTCCTGCTACGGGCATTTACGGGCAGGAGAAAAGTGCCCCGAATTTACGGACTGTCCGTGAAAAAACGGACGGTTGGCAACACTGGCGGCCCTGATCAGACAGCCCATGTGTAAGGGCCCTTAAAGTGGTTCTAAAGGCTGGGTGTTTTTTACCCTAATGCATTCCCTGCATTAAGGTAAAAAACACACCACTAACTACGCCCCCCCCCCCCCATCTAAACACTTACCTGAACCTGTAAACGATGCAGCCCGACTGCAGTCTCCTCTCCCTTCTCTTCCTCTTCTCACAGTGAGTTGGGCAGCAAATGGTATTGGTGGAGGGGCCAAGCCGCGTTGTCTATGTCACTGGACGCAGGCAGGGCCGGTTGGGAGTGGGTGCATAAAAGGAGGAGCCTGGAGCACCGGTGGGGTAAACCAAAAAAAGAGGATCAGAGCTGCTCTGTGCAAAACCATTGCACATTGCAGCTGAGTATGACATGTTTGTTTTTAACAAAAATAAATTGAGGGTTTACAGACTTTCTCAGAGCCCCCTGATGAAAGCAGTAAGGCAATACCCTTTCTTAACCACTTGCCACCCAGACCGATTCTGATACTTCTCTCCTACATGTAAAAATCATCATTTTTTTTGCATGAAAATGACTCAAAACCCCCGAATATTATATACACTGTATATGTTTTTTTTAGCAGAGACCCTAGGGAATAAAATGGCGGTCATTGCAACTTTTTTTGTCGCACAGTATTTACGCAGCAATTTTTTAAACGTGTTTTAAAAAAAAAAATGTTTCATGAATTAAAAACAAACAAAGTTAGCCTGATTTTATTTTGCATAATGTGAAAGATGATGTTACGCCGAGTAAATGAATACCTAACATGTCACGCTATAAAATTGCGCATACTTGTGGAACGGTGCCAAACTTCAGTACTTACAAATCTCCATAGGTGACGCTTTACATTTTTTTACAGGTTACCTGTTTAGAGTTATAGAGGAGGTCTTGTATTAATGCTCCCGCTCTAACATTTGCAGCGATACCTCATGTGTGGTTTGAGCGCCTTTAGCCCCGGTTCACACTTGTGCGTGTGCGGGGTTCGCATGTAATGTCGGAGCGCACTGCTCCGACATTACATGCGATCAGCTGTGCGGTGCGAGTTTAGCCATACAAACTGTATGGCTAAATTCGCATCGCTCCCGCAGCAAACACGCACAGGAGGCATTTTTGCAGCCGCATCAGGATCGGATCGCACAGCGGTTCACACTTGTGCGATCTGATCCTGTGCGAACTGCACGATCGCACTGCGATATGCGATCAAACTGGGGGTGTCGTTAAGATTACATTGACACCCCCAGCGTATCGCATATGGCAGTGTGAACTGCCGGGGGTGCGTGTGCGATGCGGGAACAGGCTGCGAATTCGCAGCCTTCCCGCATCGCATATATGTGAACCGAGCCTTAAATATGCAGGCGCAACGTTTGTATGTGTTCACTTTTGCATGTGGGGACAGGGGCGCTTTCAATTTTATTTTGTTTATTTTACTTTTATTTTAATATTTTGACACTTTCCCTTTACATTTTTTTTTATTCCTATTACAAGGAATGTAAACATCCCTTATAACAGGAATAGGACATGACAGGTCCTCTTTACAGTGAGATCTTGGATGTATAAGTCCCCAGATCTCACCTGTAGGCGGAAAAGCCTAAAATAAAAAAAAAAATAAAGAAAAATGATCTTGGCTTCACAGCCGAGGCAATGACAGTGTTTACAACTGCCAAAGTAAGATGTGACGTCATAACATCGCGCCCGGCCTCTGAAGGTCAAAGAGATGACTCGGGACATCTGGTCCTTGGTCAGCTCTATGATAAACGCCCGCTGCCGCCAGCCAATTCATTCTCCGACTCGCTGATTGCACGGGCGAGCCAGTAGAAGCACTGGAGGGTGGCGGGGGGGATGTCCCCTCCCATGTCCCCTCCCGCCGCCTGTAAAAACAATAATGTGGCTGAACAGCCTCTATATTTGTTTTTACGGTGCAGGGAATGGCCGCCAGAAAAGAAGATATCTGAATGATGCCTGTAGCTGCAGGCATTATACAGATATCCCCAATCAAAGCCCACAACATCATATGCCATCGTTGAGCGAGAAGTGGTTAAGGGATAAGTTCATCTTTCCTAAAAAAAAATAAATGCACATATTTTTGGACAAAAATAAATGTGCATTTTTTAATTTTTTCCTTAAGGAGCCTGGAAAGCGTAGATCAGGGGTGCAATGTCAGGCTTCTGCAGACAAGGCCTGAAATTTTCTGCCTGAACTTCAGATGGGTTATCTGTTAACCCATCTGTCTTGTATTAATGCTCCCGCTCTAACATTTGCAGCGATACCTCATGTGTGGTTTGAGCGCCTTTAAATATGCAGGCGCAACGTTTGTATGTGTTCACTTTTGCATGTGGGGACAGGGGCGCTTTCAATTTTATTTTGTTTATTTTACTTTTATTTTAATATTTTGACACTTTCCCTTTACATTTTTTTATTCCTATTACAAGGAATGTAAACATCCCTTATAACAGGAATAGGACATGACAGGTCCTCTTTACAGTGAGATCTTGGATGTATAATTCCCCAGATCTCACCTCTAGGCGGAAAAGCCTAAAATAAAAAAAAAAATAAAAAAAAATGATCTTGGCTTCACAGCCGAGGCAATGACAGTGTTTACAACTGCCAAAGTAAGATGTGATGTCATAACGTCGCGCCCGGCCTCCGAAGGTCAAAGATATGACTCGGGACATCTGGTCCTTGGTCAGCTCTATGATAAACGCCCGATGCCGCCGGCCAATTCATTCTCCGACTCGCGGATTGCACGGGCGAGCCAGTAGAAGCACTGGAGGGTGGCGGGGGGGGGATGTCTCCTCCCGCCACCTGTAAAAACAATCATGTGGCTGAACAGCCGCTATATTTGTTTTTACGGTGCAGGGAATGGCTGGCAGAAAAAGAAGATATCTGAATGATGCCTGTAGCTGCAGGCATTATACAGATATCCCCAATCAAAGCCCACAACATCATATGCCATCGTTGAGCGAGAAGTGGTTAAGGGATAAGTTCACCTTTCCTAAAAAAAAATAAATGCACATATTTTTGGACAAAAATAAATGTGCATTTTTTTATTTTTTCCTTAACCTCCCTGGCGGTATGATTCTGTCAGGAATTCTGTTCCAAAAGCGGTACAATTCTTTTCATGGAAATTTGGCGTTATGTATTATAGGCCTACAATTCTTAGTAATTACTGACTTAAATCTGACCAAAACAAGTCTCTAGTAGACATGCCAGATGTGATAAATTTGAAACACAAACAAGTGAATTATAATCGAATCAATAATATTATTTTATTATTTAATATATAATATATATAATAAAATTATATTATTGATTAGATTATAATTCATGCGTTATATATTATATATATATGTGTATATATATATATATATATATATATATATATATATATATGTGTGTATATAGATATATATATATATATATGTGTGTGTGTATATATATATATATATAACGCATGAATTATAATCGAATCAATAATATAATTTTATATATATATATATATATGTGTGTGTGTATATAGGTGTATATATATATATATATATATATATATATATACATATATACATATGCATATATATATATATATATATATGCATATATATATATACATATATATATATGCATATATATATATATATATATATATATGCATATATATATATATATATATATATATATATATAGATATATATATATATATAGATATATGCATATATATATATATATATGTATATATATATATATATATATATGTATATATATATATATATATATGCATATATATATATATGCATATATATATATGCATATATATATATATATATGCATATATATATATATGCATATATATATATATATATATATATATATGCATATATATAATATAAAATGTGTTATGTGTTTTGTGCAACGTTTTTTTTTTTTTTTTTTTTTGACTTTCCCTCCCTAGTTCCGCTCCCATGCAGCATTGCTGCTGCAGGGAACGGAACTAGGAAGTCCTCCTACCGACAGACGAACGGCGGAGATCTCACTGGCGGTCACAGCAATGAGAGCTCATCGCTGGATCGCCAGGATAAGGTAAGAGAAGCTCCGCTGCGCTGTCTGCACGCTCTGCCCATTGACCCCGAGCGTGACTCGGGGATACCGCTAATAGCAGAAAATTCCTACCCCGAGTCACGCTCGGGGATACCGCTAAGGCGGTTAAGGAGCCTGTAAAGCGTAGATCAGGGGTGCAATGTCAGGCTTCTGCAGACAAGGCCTGAAATTTTCTGCCTGAACTTCAGACGGGTTATCTGTTAAAAGCTGCAGGGCTTGTGAATGAACTACGAGAGCGATCATCAGCTCCCTCTCAGTTCATTCAGAACTAGAAGCAATCAGCTGCAATGGCTAACAGTAATTGTAGGTTTATTAATTCACAGGAAACTGTGAATGAATGATGTGTTGGTGCAGTGCTCTTTTCAAAAGTGACAGAGGGTGCGGAGAGGAGAGTTCCTGCCCGCTGTCACACTGACTGGAATCAGCAGAACTTGCAGCAGGAGCTGAAACATGTCAAATATTCTACCATAAATATGGGTGGAACATGTAACGTGTTCCAAAAGGTGAACTTACAGTAGCTTTTAAGGGCTTCATACCCGGTTTAGGCAGGGTTGCCAAACCCCCATGACTTTTTAGTAACAAAACATGAACAATTTACCAAGAAAACTTTTTTTTTACTGAAAATCTGAAATTTGACAGCAACTCATATTAGAAACTAAGCTGATTGATATAAAACGAAGAATATAAACAATTTGTAAACCTTAACAATACCCAAAAAAGTTTTTCTGCCTTGCTTTACAATAAAAAAATGGAAATTGTGAGCAGGATTATGAAAGACCTGGGATGGAGCAGAAAAACAAGTCCTGTGCCATGTCCTGTGCCATCAAATGGTGGTCATGGTCAGGTTTCACCTCACAGTGAGGGGCTTAAAGGAGAAGTTGATTGTTTTTAAAAAAATAATAATTACACATCTTTTTGCAGTTAAAAATAATTGTGCATTTATTATTTTTTTTCTAGGAGTCTGGAAAACATTGCACCTGTGATCTGCAGATCACGGATGCCATGCAGAACTCCTGCAGGTACACACTGACAAGAAGAATGAATGGACTACGAGAGTGCTCAACAGCGCCATGGTAGTTCATTGAACCTACAAGAAAATAAAGAACAAGTGCCGCTCTATAAACATGGAAAATGTCAGAATGCTCTAACAGGACTGCGTTCGCGCTTTCCCCTGAAAAAAAAAAAAAAGAAAAAAAAAGAAAGTGCTACGTATAGACATATCATAAATATATATTTCTGTGCAAAATCAAACTAAGTGTAAAGTGCTATATGAATAGAGGAAAGGATTGGGACTTTAGATGAGGTGGAAATCAGAACGCTGGGAAATATGAGCAATGGAAACTATTTATTGCTATACACCAGCAATTAACAAAGTACAACATATGAAATATCAATTCATGTATAATCAACACAATGAAAACAATTGGATCAGTCTGATATATGTGCAGGTACACAAATTATATGTATATATCAAGAGTATAGGAGCTAGTGGCACTCCGTATATGCCACACAGTCCATAATTATTCCATTGTTGCCATATTATAGATAGTCTGCAGGGTACACCATGGCAATGAATGCTGAATCATCAACTTGCTGCAGCAGTCATGTACCTAGTTTGTTTCGTGTATATAAAAATACACAAAAATACATTAAACGTACAAAAGGTAAGTAAGCGTTAAAAAAATGATTAGGTAGCGATGGAGTCCTGTATGGTTGAAAAATTGATGACATCATTGTAGCCCTATGCGTTTCGTGGTTTAATACCACTCTTCAGGAGCGGATGCCAAAAACTCTGTAAAAAAAAAAGTATAAATGTTCTAATAATCTATTGGTCGACTAAAATTGCATACATTCAAATTAAAGGGAGGAAATTGTTGTCCAACCCTATTGTTACTTACAAGGTGACTGTCATTGGCAATGTTCAGTCCTGTGGACGCAGGGCATTGCATGTGCCTCCCCCGGGAGCTGTGGTAGTAATCCCCCAAGTCCTGCAAAATGCACCACACACATCCCCATATAAATAAATGAAGTGCAATGATGGAAGAAAGTAAGTGGTGACTGTGTTGCTGTGAAAAAACAAAAACTGTACTGAGTGTCTGAAATACAAAAAATAGGTAAAAAGCCATGTGTAAGTGGTGAAACTTTCCACAGCCCAAAAGAAGAAAAGGGTAAAAGAGGGAATAAAAATAAAAATTGAATGGATAAAGAAATACTCTATGAGAATCACTAAGATTAACCAGAAAGTAAATAGGCGCAGTATATCCAAATAAAAAGTATACAGTGAAATGCTTAAAAAGTGATTACCTTAAGTGTCTGCCTCATGTAATAATGCAGTAAGCAACATGTGGTGTGTCCTGGATCCTAAGTCTAAAGCCCCGTACGCACGTACCGATCGTCGTCATACAAACGTTCGTCTTTTCTCCCCGGGATGTCGATGTCTGTTGAAAAGTGCAAAGACAGCACAAGAATTTTGTCCGCCGACTTCAGCTGACTGCAGAAGTGATGTCATGTAATGGTTAACTTTCCCTGTGTTTTTTCTTTTCTGAGCATGCCCAGTCTTGCAAATCTGCGGTCTGTCGGCTGATTTCTGTACTGACTGGCGAACAATCGTCCGTTCTGGTGTCGGCATACAAAAATTTTTATGTTTGCAAGAAAGACTCTTGTCCGCAGAATGTGCGCAGACAGCTGTCGGAGGCACCATACTAACAAGCGTACAATCGGCAGATCTTTCGTCCGCCGACGTTTGTATGAGGACGATCGGTACGTGTGTACGGGCCTTAAATGAACTGTCTGCAAACTTGGGGATATATATGTGTGTGTGTGTGTGTGTCAGCTCAACCTCGGGTGCCTCCCAGCGTCACGTTAATCGGAAATAGGTGTCCCCCAATTAAGGCAGACCTGCTGCCTAAAGAGGGAGTAATTCACCCATAACACATAGCAGTTATAGATGTATACTGATGGCGCCCAATGCTAAGACGCCAAAGTGACGCCAAGAAAAAGACACAAAGCGTGGTGCCGATACTCCGTGGAGAACACCTGCCAAACCACCCATGCAAAGAAAGGTGGGGGTCGGGGAGGGAGGGCACTTGTACGCATTGCAGCTCCCAGGCATGGAAACCAAACAAATGCCCAGCCTACAGGACCGCACAATGATGGTAAAAAATAAACATAGCCTGTACAAAAAAGGGACCATGGTTGCCATGCTGCAGAAAATGATGAAAACGCATCCAACCATAAATAAGTAATATAAGGTAGAATAGATGGTAATCTATATATACATACATACATCCAGCGGTCTGTGAATCCACCTCCATCCCTGTTAGTGTAACTAAAAAAAAGAAACGAGAAGTTGGGACTTTAAATGTGCCTCCATCCCTAATTGCTTGAATAGAGGAAAGGATTGGGACTTTAGATGAGGTGGAAATCAGAACGCTGGTAAATATGAGCAAGTAAACATTTTATTGCTATACACCAGCAATTAGCAAAGTACAACATATGAAATATCAATTCATGTATAATCAACACAATCACTTGGATCAGTCCGATATATGTGCAGATACACAAATTATATGTATATATCAAGAGTATAGGGACCAATGGCTCTCTGTATAGTATTAAACCACAAAACGCGTAGCGCTATGGCAACAATGGAATAATTATGGACTGTGTTGCCTATATGGAGTGCCATTAGTCCCTATACTCTTGATATATACATATTGATATAAGGGGGCAGAGCAGCTTACCCCTAGGTAGAAACACAAGTCCAAGCAGATCTAAGAGGGGGCCTTCAAACAGCTGGTGGAGGAGGCAGAAGATTGTCATTATTTTGCAGGCCAAGAAGCACAGAGACACCAAGAACAACACTGCGCTTAACAGATTTCAAACCTACCATCCATTATGTCACACGTCAGAGCCAGGCAATTTCAGTTCAAACTTAATGCGGAGTTCCGGACTCAAAATCGACAAAATCAATTTTGGGCCATCCGCTTGCTCTAGGTCACCTGAAAAACAAATGGATAATTACGATTTTTTTTTGTTTACTTACCTAGTTATTGAAGAAAATATACTTACCTTTCTTCTACTTCCTCCCTCTTCGGCCTCGGCCCGCGCCGTCACTTCCTCCTTGCATTGATTCCTGGGAGCTGAACGTCATCACTCCCAGGAATCAATGCGCCTGCACCGGCCCCGCTCGTCAGTTCCCTGCTAAACAGCTTCTGGGCATGCCCAGAAGCTGTGGAGGGATGACGCGCTCGCACCGGAAGTGACGAGCGGGGCCGGTGCAGGGCAGTCTGGGAGAAGAGGACGTGCTGGCTTCAGCTGCCCACACCCGAGATGGCAGCGCTGGAGAAGATATTTTCAAGGTAAGTATTTCTTCTAAAAGGTAAGTGCAACCCGGGACAGTTCAGAGGCTATCCATTGTGGAATGTACTAGTCCTGACTGTCCCGGGGGTATTTTTATCTAGATTTAACCCCGAGGCCGGAACTCCGCTTTAAATCAGCTGGATCCAGAACTGCACGTGTAGACTAAAGCTGGCTGTACATAATTAATATTTTGTTAGAATTTTTTTGTTTAACCCCCTTCCCGACCAGGCCATTTTTTGCGATACAACACGGCGTTGATTTAACTGGCAATTACACGGTCGTGCGACGCTGTACCCAAATAAAATTGATGTCCTTTTTTCCCCCCCACAAATAGAGCTTTCTTTTGGTGGTATTTTGAAATAAATTTGGGGTGGTTTTGTACCTCCCCTATTTATTATAAAAATGTATTCTACTGTCTATTCCTATAATTGTCTATCAAAGCTCTGATAAGGTTAATGGAAGGTATACTAACAATGCTAGCTATAAAAATAAACACACTTTAAAATAAACAAGGATCTAATTTATTATAAAGAAAGTAGAAATGCTAACATAAAACACTAAAGGAATATTACAGAGCATATAAGACAAAACAATTACAGATGATACGTTACATATTCGTCCTCGGGATTCGATATCTTTCAGCTGGTCTCAAGCACACAGGAAGGAGAAAGAGTAGCCCAAGAGCCATGATGGCCCACAGCCAAGAGCCTGCAGCCAAGAGACAGATTCTAGCTGGCAACCCACATTTAAAGCTCACTCAGACACCACCCACACATAAACACCCACTGTCTTCTTGTCCAATGACAGCTCATAATATGCCCCCTTCCTAATCAACAGGAAGTATCTCATCTTTCCAGGAAGCATGTTATATTCTTCCACTAGGGGCGCCATCTGTCCACAAATCACTGTTTTTGAGCTGGGTCATCTTTTATTAACAACTGGCCTTTGATGTTTATATAACCTCCCCAGGAGATCATATATGAGGCTCCTCTAGACCCATACCTCACAACAGGAGGCTTATGCGAGAACATTCTGTGAAGATAAGAATTCCCATTTATAACTCCTTGTCAGGAATGTCCTGTTGGGTACTTGGCATTCCAGGCCAGGTGTGGTCAGGCTTCAATCATCCAGGAACATCTGATATCAGAACACGTAAAACTACATGTTGCCTCCAACATATGCCGCTTTGTGCCTGAAGGGCACACACCAACCTTCTTCAGAGGCAGCCTCCATAGAACAGTCCATAAATGTCCGGCCTTATGATATGTTGTGCTTCCCAACATGTGCCGCTTTGCCTCTGGGTGACACCACTGCCATTCTTCAGTGACCGCTTCCATGGCACCATTTCATGTCTTCTCCTTTTGGTATTTTCAGGATGGGGTGCAATATAGGTAAGGGGTGTCCATTCACTCACCATTCACCAAAATACACTCAGAGCCACATTTCAACCAGCTTTCAGATACAGAACCTCGAGGAGGGTCTTACTCAACCATATCACCCACGTAATACATGTACGTCAAATTATAAAAGCACACAAACCAACCCATTTCCATAAGATATACACATATATCTATATGACCCACCAAACTAAGCATCACACTCCCAACCTCCTATAACCCTTCATTGTGTATACGGTTGGGATTAGGCAGGCTTGCTCACTATGGCCCTTTCTACCGTAATTCAGGCATGCCAGAGTTAATTCAGGACTTCTAATTGGCAGCAAAGCCTCTACCTTGTATGAAAAGACCTTGCCGTCAATTCGTCCCTCAACCTGCGTAGATAAATGTGTGACCTTCCTATATAAATGTCATGTTAAACAACACATGTAAAACAATAATCAAACCACAAAATTCCATCCCTGTGCCTGGATTTCAGAGACAATGCCCAGGGTACACCATGCACCTCTAGCTATGGTTAGGTTCAAGGAACACCCTAGTTCTATGACTAATGTTACATTGGTATCCTTTAGGACAAAGAAACAAAACTCGTCTATGCCCCAAATAATAACCAGGTGCTTCCTTCCCAGCAATGATCTCCCCATCCAGAACACAGAGTGAAACATCTTCCCAGCATTTCTCGTTCACCACTGCATATATATTGGCCTTGCATAGAAAGGACATCGTGGTCATGCCACGACAAAGGGAAATATCAACCTGCCTCCAGCTTCCATCCTCTCTGATCACATGTGGGTAATTTAGCCTTGGATGAAACAAGGTATAATCCCCAGTCAGTAAGCTCATTGACACCAACGACTATATAGACCGAGTCTGCCCTTCTGTATGTGTTATCAACGAGGAAGCATAACAATGTTCATAATTCGACCACCATTTGGATTAGTGAAAGGGATGTGTTTAGGCAAAAGCTTACTGAGCTGTGATGCTAACTTAGAAGACCACTGACCATCATACAGAGAATGCACAATCAGCTTGATGTTGGTTGATAATTCCAACTGCCCCTGTGTGCACGCCAGAGCCCATGATACATTTTTCACCCTGTGAAGGCATATTGTACCTTCAGAGCTAGCGTTTGGGAAGAGCTTAGATCTATTTGGAGTGGTTCCCCTTTTTCTAACCAAGCATGTTTTCGTGAGTACTCGCCGGCATCACATGTGCAGGGTTCCAACTGCTCAGGTGAGACATCAACCAGGTGTATCTCCCCTATATCCAGCTCTGGTGTCCCACATGTCCTGTAACCGATACCCTCTCTATAGGACTGCTAAACTTGGGACACTGCCCCCACAAGAAAATTTTCCCCCCAATGATGTGCCATCTGGAGCTCCCTATTCTGGCAAACAGACACTTTATAATAACTAAGTTCCAGCCTACTGGGTACCTGCTACATGTTAAATCAGTTATCCCAATACATATCACACATTAAAAACATATCTTTTTTTCTTTCAATTCCCTCCCAAAAATCTCATAGTTTACATCTCTTGTTCTGAAGTATTGGATAGGTGATATTCCTTCCCTAACCTCCAACCCATTGCACGTGTATTTACAGTACTTTTGCATTTTTAAATGATAGGAAAGATTCCGGCAAAATGTTTCACAAGTCTTGTTGACGGGCAAAGTCTTTCAAATGCAGCATTAGCACTAAATTGTCCATAGGGAAAAGAAACCTTATATTGCACATATTAATCTGCATCTTTTAGTTTATCCCTTCTCCCCTGAAAAGGGACACGGGTTTGACTACTATGGCCTCTATGCCTTTGATTGCTACCCCATCTTGCAGAATAAACTTCATACAGTGGGTACGGAAAGTATTCAGGCCCCCTTAGATTTTTCACTCTTTGTTATATTGCAGCCATTTGCTAAAATCATTTAAGTTGATTCTTCTTCCTCATGAATGTACACATAGCACCCCATACTGACAGAAAAACACAGAATTGTTGACATTGTTGCAGATTTATTAAAAAAGAAAAACTGAAATATCACATGGTCCTAAGTATTCAGACCCTTTGCTCAGTATTTAGTAGAAGCCCCCTTTTGATCTAATACAGCCAGGAGTCTTTTTGGGAAAGATGCAACAAGTCTTTCACACCTGGATTTGGGGATCCTCTGCCATTCCTCCTTGCAGATCCTCTCCAGTTCTGTCAGGTTGGATGGTAAACGTTGGTGGACAGCCATTTTTAGGTCTCTCCAGAGATGCTCAATTGGGTTTAAGTCAGGGCTCTGGCTGGGCCATTCAAGAACAGTCACGGAGTTGTTGTGAAGCCACTCCTTCGTTATTTTAGCTGTGTGCTTAGGGTCATTGTCTTGTTGGAAGGTAAACCTTCGGCCCAGTCTGAGGTCCAGAGCACTCTGGAGAAGGTTTTTGTCCAGGATATCCCTGTACTTGGCCGCATTCATCTTTCCCTCGATTGCAACCAGTCGTCCTGTCCCTGCAGCTGAAAAACACCCCCACAGCATGATGCTGCCACCACCATGCTTCACTGTTGGGACTGTATTGGACAGGTGATGAGCAGTGCCTGGTTTTCTCCACACATACCGCTTAGAATTAAGGCCAAAAAGTTCTATTTTGGTCTCATCAGACCAGAGAATCTTATTTCTCACCATCTTGGAGTCCTTCAGGTGTTTTTTTAGCAAACTCCATGCGGGCTTTCATGTGTCTTACACTGAGGAGAGGCTTCCGTCGGGCCACTCTGCTATAAAGCCCCGACTGGTGGAGGGCTGCAGTGATGGTTGACTTTCTACAACTTTCTCCCATCTCCTGACTGCATCTCTGGAGCTCAGCCACAGTGATCTTTGGGTTCTTCTTTACCTCTCTCACCAAGGCTCTTCTCCCCCGATAGCTCAGTTTGGCCGGACGGCCAGCTCTAGGAAGGGTTCTGGTCGTCCCAAACGTCTTCCATTTGAGGATTATGGAGGCCACTGTGCTCTTAGGAACCTTAAGTGCAACAGAAATCTTTTTGTAACCTTGGCCAGATCTGTGCCTTGCCACAATTCTGTCTCTGAGCTCTTCAGGCAGTTCCTTTGACCTCATGATTCTCATTTGCTCTGACATGCATTGTGATCTGGAAGGTCTTATATAGACAGGTGTGTGGCTTTCCTGTCAAGTTTCAGCTCTGTAGCATGTCCAGAACCCCCTAAAAAACAGCATTTTTCTTATAATTTTTAGTAGAAAACTAATGCAGTGTCTTTCCAGCTGTCTTTTTCTTTTTTTTTTCAAAACATCATATTGTGATTGGCCAAATAAAAAGTCGCCTCACGCTGAAGTCGCGCCAAAGTCGCGCTAAGTCGCGCCAAAGTCGCGCTGGAAGCGACATGACTTTAGTGGTCGCGGCAGTGTGAACCGGCACTTACAATGCTAGCTATAAAAATAAACACACTTTAAAATAAACAAAGATCTAATTTATTATAAAGAAAGTAGAAATGCTAACATAAAACACTAAAGGAATATTACAGAGCATATAAGACAAAACAATTACAGATAATACGTTACATATTCGTCCTCAGGATTCGATATCTTTCAGCTGGTCTCAAGCACACAGGAAGGAGAAAGAGTAGCCCAAGAGCCATGATGGCCCACAGCCAAGAGACAGATTCTAGCTGGCAACCCACATTTAAAGCCCACACAGACACCACCCACACATGAACACCCACTGTCTTCTTGTCCAATGTCAGCTCATAATATGCCTTCCTAATCAACAGGAAGTATCTAATCTTTCCAGGAAGCATGTTATATTCTTCCACTAGGGGCGCCATCTGTCCACAAATCACTGTTTTTGAGCTGGGTCATCTTTTATTAACAACTGGCCTTTGATGTTTGTATAACCTCCCCAGGAGATCTTATCTGAGGCTCCTCTATACCCATACCTCACAACAGGAGGCTTATGCGAGAACATCCTGTGAAGATAAGAATTCCCATTTATAACTCCTTGTCAGGAATGTCCTGTTGGGTACTTGGCATTCCAGGCCAGGTGTGGTCAGGCTTCAATCATCCAGGAACATCTGATATCAGAACACGTAAAACTACATGTTGCCTCCAACATATTTGATCACCTCTGTGGTTTTTATTTTTTGTGTAAACATAAAAAGAAACACGATTTTGAAAAAAACAAACAATTTTTTTACTTTCTGCTATAAAACACACCCAATAAAAAAAAAATTTAAAAATCAGATTTTTTTAAATCAAAATAAGGCCAATATGTATTCTGCTACATATTTTTGGGTGAAGGCATCCACTGATCAGCAAGGGGACAGACTCGATATAGATCTGCCTATGTAAAAAAGGCAGAGCTCTGTCCTGTCAGCGGCGATGTGCTGCATTTTGTTAACCTTCCCTAATCACTGTATTAGTGTCATTGGTTCTCCCAAAGTGTCAGTTAATGTCAGATTATCCGCAGCAATATTGTATTCCCGCTATAAGTCGCTGATCACCGCCATTACTAGTATAAAAAAGAATAAATAAATAAAAATTCCAGTTTATTTACCATAGTTTGTAAACGCTATACATTTTGTGCAAACCAATTAATATATTCTTATTGGTATTTTTTTTACCAAAACTATGTAGTGGGATACATATTGGCCTAAATTTATGAAGAATTTTTATTTTTTTTTTAATTTTCTTTTATTGGATATGTTTTATAGTAGAAACTAAAAAATATTGTTTTGTTTTTCAAAATTGTCAATCTTTTGTTGTTTATAGCACAAAAAATAAAATCCAGTGATGAAATGATCAAATGCCACCAAAAGAAAGCTCTATTTGTGGGGAAAAAAGACATATATTTAATTTATGTACAGCGTTGCATGACCGTGCAATTGTCAGTTAAAGTAGAATAATGCCCTATAGCAAAAACAGGTTTGGTCATGAAGGGGGGTAAATCTTCCGGAGGTCAGGTGGTTAAACTTTAGGATTTTCTCACACTTTCTGTTCCAGTGTTGACAGTCACCAACACAAATACTGGGTTGAATCTTCCCAGCTGGGACACAGTGAGAGTCTGACAGCGGTTCCAATAATTTCCTATTCTATGCAAAACTAAAAGAAAAAAGATTTTCATTCAGGTACATTTTAACTAAAATCAAAGGCATAACTACAATTCATGGGGCCCATAGTTAAATTTTCATGCCCCATAACCCCCGGAACCTCTGTCTGTAACATCTGGCAGTATTAATCAGTTCAATAGCAGTGGCGGTTGGGGCTCCATGGGTCGGAGGGGGCGGCAGACGGACCTGACCACGGACCACACCAGCTCCAGCCCGCACCGCACAACATATCCCCCCCCCTCCTGCTCACTCACCCTGTGCTGCCCCTGGACTGACATGTGGAGGTGACGGGGGCTTCCCCCTCATTCTCCTCCTTCGTTGCTCGGGCTTCCCCTGCGTCTCCTCCTCCTTCGCCAATAGGATGGCTTCTCCTTTTGGCCAATTGGGAAACGGGTCTCAGGACCTGCTTCCTGATTGGCCAGGAGGAGAATCCGTGTGACAATTGCGAATATTCATTCGCTATTGTCACTCAACTGGGTGGGCTCAGGGCGCAGTTCTCTTCGCCCCAAGCCCACCCTTTTTTGAAGCCTATTAGAGACTCTTGCTTTAATCAAGTGCTTAAAAAAAAATCCCCCATTGGAATCCATGCATCCGACACCCTGCATGTAGATTAGGGGGCCAGACACATGGATAGGAGGGGTGGCGCCCCTGCGCCCCTAATGGACGGGCTGCCACTGTTCAATAGTGTAACTGATCATAACATAAATTGATATCTTAATGAAGAGCAGGCAGCAGAAATGCTGTTAGTCATTCAATACACTACTAGTGAACTGTGCTGTGGATAGAAATTGTCAGAGAAGAGTAGCAGTTTAGGGAAATAAAATGTAAATAAAGTAGTAGCGTGCTGCCACCTAAGGATAAGGAAAAAATTGCTTTACTGTATAGCTGCTGCAATGACCAAATGTGTTCCCACATGCACAACAAAGTATATAAATGCATGTGATCATGTTGCCTCAATAACTGACTATGATGATAACTGAAAAATAAATAACTAAAAATATGTACATATTTTAAAGAAATAAAGTGGCAGTGCAAACTATATTTCAGTAAAACCACATAGGAAGTAATAGAAAATGCAATAAAAAGTCCACTTGAAGTTGTGCCTAAATGGTAAATCTTAATATTATTGTGCAATCTATATTCAATGTGCTTCACAAAAATACTCGCTGTGTTTCGCCACTTCCCAACTTGTGCTACATTAACCAGATAAAGTGCAAGCTCACCTTCATTTTGGACCCCTGAAGGGTCAACTAAGCATGTAAGCAAACCAATCTGGTGGACCATATTCTGGTGCTCAGGTTCCTTTAAGGACGATAGGGTTGACTCTCCAAAATGGCTCCACACAGATCACAAGCAGGTCATAGAAAAAAATAGGTCCAATAGTGCAGTAACTGGGTTAGTGAGTTTAACAAACCGCACAGACCCCCCCCCCCCCTTTCATAAAATACACTCACATTTATTTAGGAAACAAAAAAAAAAAAAGCACATAATATATCCAGCATCATCTCACGTAATCCAGTAAATACTCTTGCTGCCAGGCTCAACCTACGCGTTTCACCACCAATGAACGTGGCTTCATCTATAGAAAAGCTGAGCAGCAGTGGCAGGGTGAATTTATATGAAAATACAGCTGGTAATTGCTGCACATTGTTCCAGTAATTCTCCAGCTGGCAGTTTAGTAGCTTACCAGCATTTTTAATTATTAACTTGTAGGCACTTAAACTTGGAGTTCCCCTTCAAGGATTTCTCCTTACCAATGGACAAATAGTGATGTAGGCATGCCCCTTTAAAAGGTGGAAGGAAATTGAGTCCAGAAAAAGTCTGCCTGGCTCCACAGAAAGGAGAGGTCAATGGAGGGGTTTCTGCTGAGCTCTCCCTTTCAGGGTAGGGGCTGTGGAGAACAGTGCCTATAGTTTTTGGTAACTTGAGTTTTGGACTTGCACCCAGTTGTGGGTATCCCCTTTCTCTTTGATCATTACAAGATACAATACTATATCAGACTGAAATGTTTTGCTTTACCAATATTTGGAAGAGCGGCTACCATGTTTATGGACTGTTTGCTTTATGCTGAAAAGTAAAGAACTACATTCACAGGAAGAAGCCTCTGCATGGTATTCTAATGGGAATGATCTGACAAGTACCGCCAATGCCTGGAGAGTAAAGAGTTGTGTGCTTTACTGGTGCAAGCCTGGTCAGCTCTGGAGTGGGTGGGGATGGAGGAAAAGGTGTCCCCTGTCTGATGGTGAAAGAAAAACCCTACTTGTGTCATACATCAGGTGTCCCGGGCCCTAAGTGGATGGTGGGGTTTCTGGGCTTTCAGGACCATCTGTAAAACATAGGCCTATGTGTGAGTACTCCAGACATGAAGGGGTTAATTTGTGCAGTGACTGGGGGATGTGAAGGAGAGGTCCAGAACCGACACCAGTGCACGTGAACAGTATGTGGTTTTGGGCTGAACATCAGCTTGATGCCATGCTAAAAATAAATACCCAAGAACAGAACTCTTGGAAAAGAAGGTATTCTCAAAGATCCAATAAGTATGACTATTCTTATCTTATATTTACTCAAAAGCCAAAAGTTAAAAATGGGACACGGCATTCACTATAGTTTCATATGCAAAAAACAATTGTGTACCTCCACTCTACACCATAAAAATGACAATGTTGTCAATATTAAAAACGAAAAAACTAAAAACTATATTCACTGCAGATATCCATGTCACTGTCACCATGTAATCTGTCAAGATACTCTCCTAAAACAGGAGGATGGATCCAAATTTTACTAATTCATCAATTATCTTGACAAAAAAGGATGACATACAAATCATACTAAATCAAATGAATGACCCAATTTCCTCTTAATAAAGAGGATATTCCAAGCCTTCAGATAAAGAATAGCAAATCATCCACGAATGCACAGTTTGCTAGCTAACATGCAAAAAAACAGCAAATAGTTATTAAAAGCATAGATTCAAGGCAGCTAATTAGCAGATGAAGCTGTAGTAAAATAAGCAGTGTGAATCTCTGAGCTGTAGTTCATGAGTTGCAAGTGTAGCACCCTCTAGTGTGCTAGAGTAGGTAATGTTAGGATTTTTGTAGTGTGTTTTGGCTTGGCTGGCAGCCAAGCCTGTGTTTTAATATGAGTCTGGTGAGTGATTCAGGGAGGCTGGGATGTCTTATCAGGCAGCATCTCTGGTACCCCCCCCCTACTTCTGGAGCTTGCTAGAAACTTCCAGAAGAATGGAAGGGAGGTTAGGAGGAGCTGCCTAGAGTATTCATGAGGGCCCTGCTGACCAATCCCCAACAGATGGGTTGGCAGGGGGCAGGCATCCTCAAATATTCAGGGTCAGCCCAGCTGGGCAGGAGAGAGTTTAGGTGGAAGTTGGAGATGGAGTGCTAGGAGGCTGTCGGTGGGCTCTTGAGGGTAAGCCCCTGGTCAGGGGGAGTGACTATGGGCCTAGGAGCTTGGGTGCAGGAGGGACCCTCTGATATCCCAAGGAGAAGTTATGTCCTGTGGCACGGGATCAGGTATGAGGAGAGCAAGAGCCAGTGAGTACATCCAGGAGATCTCCAAGGAGAAGACAGCTAGGTAGGCTGGTGAGTGAGACAGTCGGGGAGGACTGAGAGGCAACCTGAGAGGACTGGGTGAGAGCAGTCTGCGATGGATGCAGAGTCAATCTGAAAGGACCGTGGAGAAGTAGCCAGGAGGGCTGGGAAAATGGGCAACTGCAGCCAGGCGGGCTGGCAGTGCCTGAAGAGGTGTTGATGGGATCAGTAGCCACTGGGCACTTGGACTTTGCTACACAACCAAGAGGCCTGCGGTCCTGTAATGGGCATTTCCTACATCTAACAGAGCCCTATGATCAGATCACCTAACAGTGTGCCATCTGGTCCTGGGAACTTTGTGTTGCAAGCAGGTGTTGTGCTGGAGGAGCTAAGGAATGTGTAGATAGACTGTACAGAAAAAGGTTTCCCTGAAGAGTTTTGCTAAAGTTGAGTGGGCATCCATAATAATTACCATCCAAGTTCAATACCCCTAATAAAAATACAAAAACAAAGCTGCAAGGACTGTTTCTTGACTCAAGAGTGCTGTGACTGTTCAGGGCGGGGGGGATCCCTTATTCACCAGCGACACTTGCAGGGGTAGCACTGCACTACACAAACATATAAAGATGGGCCCTTAGTAGTAAAAGATCAAAATGGCTGAATGGAGGATAAAGCTGCAGCAAAGCAAGCTGGATGTATCACTGGACTACAATGTTCCTCATGGCAGAGTATGCCAGTTTAAAACTGAATACAATCACTTAAGCAGGTGGATTAGTACTTTCCACTTAAGGAGAGAGGAAGGCCAGTATGCAGACAAATTACATGTCAGAAGAGCGTATGTATAATGAGCATGAGTCGCTTTACACTCTTCACTATGCTCTACTGTGAGGAGGTTTTCAGTTCAGACTTTTAAGTGGTAGTGAACTTAAAAAAAAAAATTATAATATTTACCCCTGCAAGGTAAAGGCATAATGTGCTAGTATGTATACTAGCACATTATTTTGTTTACCAATGATTACTATTGCGATGTAAAAAAGAACAAGGAAAATACATACAGAAAACATATATATCAAGTATCAATATTGCTTACTGTAGATGTTAAAGAACATACAAAATTACGGCCATTGTCCCTTTCGGGATATAGCAAACTAAGTCTATCAAGTATCTATGTAACAAATTGGCCATAGTGACAGACCGAAAACAATCAAGAAGAAAAATTTCTAATTAACCAAAAATAAAACAAAAAAGAAACATAAGGGTACCAAGTGTATCCGTTTAGTATTGCAGGCATGTTGCAGTCTATGTGTTTATTCACCTACGAAACCATAAGCTGACCAAGACTCCCATTTCTGGTTATATACAGGCATAGTATCCATAATTGTATGGTGCACCCTTTCCATAAGCTGAATGGCTTCCATACGTTTCAGAAGCTGATCCCATGGGACCTTAGGGGTGCGCCTTTGTAGTACAATCGCCCAGTGGACTGTGCTAAATAAGGTATGGACCAGTTTTTGATTGGGAGAGGGGACCTCTGGTAGTTCAGCAAAAAATAGGCACATTTGGTAGGTCAGGGTCAACTGCATCCCCGCAATTAGAGCGACCTTAGTGGACAGCATACTAGCACATTATGAAAGACTTACCTTGAAATGAAGCCCTCCAATGGCACGTTGTCACCGCTGCAGAGGCTTCCATCTTCACCCATTCTTCCTTCCGGGTTCGCAGGCTGAGGCCACATGAATGACATTACTCCCGCTAATGTGCAATATTTTGCAATATTAAATAGTGTTCAAATGTCCTATACACAATATCAATTTAATTATTACGTTTGTGGCATCAGGACTTTTAATAATATTTCAATAAAATTATTTATTTTTATCACTGGTACATTCATACCAGTATAAGTGGTTGTCCTTGGCTCTTTTAGCCCTAATAGACTGAAAGATTTACCATCGGATTCTCTTTTTTCAGAGCCATATGTCACTGAACTGTGGGAAAGGGTGGAAGTGCTCTGTTTCCTCCCACAGGGGTTCCCATGCACGATACTAGTAGTTCCGCCACACTTCCGCTATAAAAGGCTTGCTGATGACGTTGCGCACTAGCTTCAAATCCTAGTTGATGCTTTCTAAGGGGAAACATGTTGGGCATAGCTAGTGGTGTGACGTCAGCACGCACGGGCTGACTGAGCAGAGTGGCAGCCGTGTCTGCGAGATATTTGTTTGTCTTGAAAACGTACACAATCAGTCCAATTGTTTATGGTTTTTAAATAAACGGTTTAACGTTAACGCACTATGAGTTTTCCTCCTTGCTTTTGACATATTGTAGGGTCTTGCTTCAAGTGTAGAGCTTTAAGGACATTGCCACTTGCTTTTTCTTCATTTAAGGGCTTGTCTTGACCTTTTTAATTTACCAAAAAAATTCAGTAAATGCACATGAGTTTTCCTCATGGGGTATTCAGCATTTCAATCTTGCTTCAAAATAAAGGACATTCAGCCCTTCTGGCTTGTAAACGCAGCATTCCTGCTCTGGCCTTACTCTTTAGGCCTTGGTCTGTCTCTCACAGCCTGGAAACTCAGCAACTCAGTGCATACAGCTGACAGCCTCGTGCTGCACTGGCTCCCACCACTCTACTACGAGAAGCCCTCCAGACTCCTGGTCCAGACCTCCTGGAGCCCAGACCCCTAGTCAGGTCGATACTTAAAGCCCAACACGCACCTGAGCCATTAGTGTGCAGGCTATTTAAAAAATCTGGACCCTGGTATGGTACCACCCAATACAATATTTTCATCTCTTCATCTCAGGACATCTAGGAACTTGCTTGGAAGTGAGCTGCGGATTTTCTTAAAAGAGGATATTTCTAAGTATGTTTGATGAGATCCCCTTTGGGGGATCACATGTTCTGGCAAGCAGCCTGTCTGTCTGCATGAGCACTAAGGTGGAAGAAAAGCAGTAGTAATATAGAGAAAATTCACAGTGAATAGCACAAGAGCAATTTATTACACCGAGATGGACGGAATTTGGACTGTCACCACATCGATTCTGTTTATTCAAATTCACTTTTTTATTTTTTGTCACTAATTAATTAATGTATATGTCACATACAATTATGATTCGGTTTGTGTGCACATCATTTTGATTAATTTAGGATTATTTATTTTATCTATGTTTGCTTTATGAAACATTGCTTGATCTATTTGCACATTACTGTATGAGTTTTTTGCACAGTTAATTTGTATTATCACAAATAATAGATCAGTGTATGCTGAGGTGATTTTTACATCCCTAATGTAAATTGTGACAGCACACTTTTATATATTTTTTGGTGTTTTTTGTAGTAGTATTCAGCTACAGCTACTTTATGTGCAGTAGTCTCACTATTCGTAGCAAAGCGCAAGTTTCAACAATTTTAGAAACAGTATTGGCAGTATATTTGGCATATAGCAAAGCAATACCTAATTTATTAGATTACAGTCCCTTTGTGAATTGCATTGAGATTACCTTGACATTACCTCCTCCAAATTAAGCCTCGTAAGCCAACCCGGCTGCAATGGCCATTCCACGATGTGCAGCTCTGTCAGGACAAAAAAAAAGCCAAGACAGTATGTCAACGTGTTTCGCCAGCTTGCATACAGGCTTCGTCAGGACAAGCGGTAAGCTTGCCCAACATGTATTTACATACCCTCTGCAAGTCCAGTGGCATTACTGCCACTATGTGGCTCCTTCTCACTAAAAGCTCAGCTGGATTTTGCATTCTAGCTAGCAAACTGTGCATTAGTTGATGGATCCATCCTCCTGCTTTGGGAGACTATCTTGACAGGCTATATTTTGACAATGACATTGATAAGTGCATTTAATATATCTGTCTGGACTTAATTTTTAATATTGACAATGTTGTAAATTTCATGGTGTAGAATGGCGGTACACAATTGGTGTTGCATACGGAACTATGGTGAATGTTGTGTGTCATTTAAACTTTTGTATTTTGAAATAATAAAAGATAAGATTAGTCACACTTATTGGATCTATGAGAATAACTTCTATTCCAATAGTTCTGTTATTGGGTATTTTTTTGTCTAAGTAGTTGAGTGTAATTTCCACACCAAAAAATTACGGTGATGAAGAGGATTAAGAAATAACTTCCTTTGAGTCTTTTTGTTGCCATTTTGGCAGCATTATAGTTATTTTGATGCCATGCTACCTTGTATGTACTGGCTGAGCCCAGCTATGCATGTTGACTACGTGGAAAGAAGCTGGGGTTCCTCTTGCAAACTGGTCATTGTCAGAGTATAAATAAAAAATTAGAAGCCATCCATCATCATATTCATCACAGCTAAAATTAGAATATAAGACAGTGCTGTGTTGTTAAATGAATACATCATAAAGTCCCATATCACATAAAGATAACACTTGTGAGAAATAGTCCCAAACTTTCCAATGACTCTTCCAATGTGTGGCAATTCCAAAAATGTGTGTAACACCCTCTGTGGAATGCGCACTGCTCCAAAGCACTTGGTTTCACTAGCCAGAAAAGCATGCCTCTCAAATGAATGATTGGCAAACAACAATCTACCTGGCTCTTTACCAGGCGCCAGGATAATAAATTAGAAGCTGTACCACCCCAGCCAGTAAGTGAAGAGTACTCAGGTTTAGTAGTCCATAAACATACCAAAAAAGATTTTCATTTTAAATGATTACAAAATTGTTAGTGCTCCTCTGCACTCAATAAATGTAATACTAATTATTTTTCAAAATTAAATAAAAAAATATAGTGCTGTGCTATCATAAAATAAAATAATATTAACAATAGTAAAACAATGATAATAATAAAAACTAAGCATCTCAACCCCATTACAGAAGATAAAGTTCCTCTAGTGTTAATTACTAGACATTGGGACCTATTGAAAGGAGATCCGATTTTGACAATTGTAATTCTCCCTAAACGTAGATTTATATTTAAAAAGGCCAAAAATATGAGCCTTGAAACTGATGTAACTATACAGAATCAAAAAACCCAATGGACGAGTAACTTTACATCATAGATTACATAAGTTGCAGGGTTTTACCTGCTGTGGGATGTGTATGTATGGCTTGTAAAAACATAACAGGTAATAGGAAGGGTAAAACATTTATTAACCGGGGAACACAGCAGAGTTATGATAATAAGCATGATCCTGCAGGGAAGTGATAAACACCCCCTATCAAGGCACTATAAATTGTTTCTCAATTTCACAATATGAGTTTGAAGAAAACAACTTTTTGGGGTTGGTACCTCCAAATTGCAGGGGTAAGGATTATATTTGGAAAATGTTGAAGAGCGAGTCCAGGTGCATTTAGCATCTGAAGACCCTGGTTCCTATGGGACTAAATCAGGATTAGTGATGAGCCGAACACCCCCCGGTTCGGTTTGCATCAGAACACCGCGAACAGGGGAAAAGTTTGTTAGAACATGCGAACTCCATTGAAGTCTATGGGACTCGAACATGAAAAATCAAAAGTACTAATTTTAAAGGCTTAAATGCAAGTTATTGCCCAAAGAAAGTGTATGGGGGTCTGGGTACTGCCCTGGGGGATATGTACCAATGGAAATATCGTTTTTGCAGGAGCAGTGATTTTAATGATGCTTAAAGTGAAACAATAAAAGTGAAAAGTTCCTTTAAATATCATGCCTGGGGGGTCCCCTTAATGTGCCTGTAAAGTGGCGCATTTGTGCGATGTATGTAGCCTGCTGCAGCAATAGTGACATTTCTAAAGGAAAAAATTTATTTTAAACTTGCTCGCGGCTGTAATGTATTGTCGGCTCCCGGCAATACAGATAAAAAACATAAAAAAAACGGTGTGTTGTCCCCCCCAAAATCCATACCAGACCCTTATCCGAGCAAGCAGTCTGGCTGGACAGGATAAGGGGGGGGAATGAGCGAGTGCCCCTCCCCTCCTGAACCATACCAGGCCACTTGCCCACAACAAGGGGAGGGTGCTTTGGGTTGCCCCTCAAAGCACCTTGTCCCCATGTTGATGGGGACAGGGGTCTCTTCCCGACAACCCTGGGCTGTGGTTGTGGGGGTCTGCGGGTGGGGGGCTTATTGGAATCTAGAAAGCCCCCTTTAACAAGGGGGCCCCCAGATCCCCCCCCATGTGAATGGATATCGGGTACCCTACCCATTCACCAAAAAAGTATACAAAAAAATAAAGACAAAAGCCACTTTTTGACAAGTCCTTTATTAAAAATTAAAAAAAAGTGTCCCCGATGTAAATCCATCGTCAATCACATCGCCGCTGCCGCAGCCAAAAACTAGAAAAAAAAAACAATAAGCTCCTCCTGCCTTCAGATGCCTCTCGCTCAATGTGCTGTTTGAGTTTGACACCTTTTTTATAGGTATCTGAGGTCACGAGCGCCCCATAATGCACTGCCCCTTTCCTATAAAAGAGCTGTCACAGCTCCAGCAGCTCATTATGTTGGTGGCGCCTGAAGAGGCGGGAGAGTTTTTCTTTCTATTTTTTGGGTGCGAACTTCCCGCCGAGCTCCCCATTTATTCATGTGTTCGGCGAACACACGAACCCCTGATGTTCGAGTCGAACTTACGTTCGACTCAAACTCAAAGCTTATCCCTAATCAGGAAATCAAGCATATATACACTGCTCAAAAAAATGAAAGGAACACTTTGAAATTACATCAGATTTTAATGGGGAAAAATATCATGCTGGATATCTACTGTATACTGATATGGACTGGGACAACGTCAGGGCATGCTCCTAATGAGACGACAAATGGTGTCTTGGGGTATTTCCTCCCAGATCAGGACCAAGGAATTACTGAGCTCTAAAACTGACTGAGGTGTAACCTGGCAGCGTCGGATGGACCAAAACATAATGTCCCAGAGATGTTCTATTGGGTTTAGGTCAGGCAAGCATGGGGGGTCATTCATTGGTATCAATTCCTTCAACCTCCAGGAACTGGCTGCATACACTCGCCACATAAGGCACCAGTGTAGGGTCTGACAATGGGTCCAAAGAGTTCATTCTGATACCTTATGGCAGTCAGGTTGCCATTGCCTAGCCTGTAGAGGTCTATGTGTCCCTCCATAGATATGTCTCTCCAGACCATCAATGACCCACCACCAAACCCGTAATGCTGAACGATGTTACAGGCAGCAGAATGTTCTTGATGGCTTCTCCAGACCCTTTCACATCTGTCACATGTGCTCAGGGTGAACCTTCTCTCATCTATGAAAAGCACAGGGCACCAGTGGCGGACCTGCCAATTCTAGTGTTCCATGGCAAATGCCAATCGAGCTCCACAGTGCTGTGCAGTGAGCACAGGGCCAACTTATGGAGTTTGGGCCCTCCGGCCACCCTCATGAAATCTGTTTTTGATTGTTTAGTCAGAGACATTCACACCTGTAGCCTGCTGGAGGTCATTTTGTAGGGCTCTGTCAGTGCTCATCCTTTTACTCCGTGCACAAAGGTTAGGTTAAGGACTTTCTACAGCCCTGTCCAGCCTTCTACGGCCCTGTCTAGCTCTCCTAGAGTAACTGCCTGTCTCTTGGAATCTCCTCTATGCTCTTGAGACTGTTCTAGGAGACACAGCAAAACCTTCCGGCAATGGCACGTGTTGCCATTCTGGAGGAGGTGGACTACCTGTGCAACCTCTATAGGGTCCAGGTATTGCCTTTTGCTACCATTAGTGACACTGACCCTAGCCAAATGCAAAACTAGTGAAAAACAGTCAGAAAAGAGGAGTAGGTAAAAAAATGTCAGTGGCCTTCAACTGTAAAACTATTCCTGTTTTGGAGGTTGTCTCTATGTTGCCCATCTAATTCACCTGTTGTTAATTTAATTAACACAAAGCAGCTGAAACTGATTAACAACCCCCTCTTCTACTTAACTAACCAGATCAATATCCCAGGAGTTTATTTGACTTGATGCTACACTCTGATTAGAAACTGTTCCTTTAATTTTTTTGAGCAGTGAATATATATAGTGCCCAGCATAAATGTGTACACCCCAACAGATTTGTAAGGTAACCTTTACTTTCCTTTTAAAATCCACATTTTTTAATGGACACTACAGTATACTACAAAATTTTCTTAAAAATGCGGCCATTGATTGCAACCACGAATTGTTAATTTGCACACACAAAAAAGTATTTTTCCTAACAAATTCAATCAAGACCATGTCGCAAAAATGAATACACCTCAATGAAAGTCTTAGGAGCAAAACTACATTTTAGACAGCAAAATCCTAATTTACAAGAATTCAGCTAAAGGCAAATCTAATTATTCATTAAACAGATGTTCTGCAGGCAGTTGATTATAAAAGGGCGTTACTTAATAAAGAAAACCCCTTTTCATTTCATGCTGGCAGAAATGGCACCACATGGAAGATAAATATCACAAGGCCTGAGAAAATAATTTCTTTACACAAGAAAGGTGAAGGGTACAAGAAGATCGGCAAAGATTTACTTTTCAGTCAGAATACTGTAGCAAACGTGATACAAAAATTTAACCAGTGCAACCATCTCACAGAGATGTCCAGGCCATCCACGGAAGTTAACACCTTGACAGAAGTGTCTTCTGATGAGAAGGGTTGAAGAAAATCGCCATGCAAGTTCACTGCAGTTACCTAAAGAAGTAGAAAGCCAAACTGGGGTGACTGTTTCCCATGACACAATACAACGTACACTGCAGAGGAATGGCATGCATGGGTGTTGTCCACGAAGGAAGCCTTTCCTAAAGCTCGTGCACAAAAAGCCCGCCTAGAAATTGCCAAGCCCCATGCTGATAAAGACTACTGGGACTCTGTACTCTGAACTGATGAGACCAAGATAAATGTATTTGGAACTGATGGCTTCAAAACTGTATGGCGTCACAAAAGTGAAGAGTACAAAGACAAATGCATGGTGCGTACAGTGAAATATGTTGTCCTTCTGTGGGGCTACATGAGTGCTGCTGATGTCGGGGAGTTGCATTTAATTTATGGTATCATGAATTCACAGATGTACTGCTCTAAATTGAAAGAGAAGATGCTACCATCACTCCGTGCCCTTGGTCGTTGTGCACTTTTCCAACATGACAATGATCCAAAACTCACATCTAAGGCCACTGTTGCATTTCTGAAGAAGAACAGGATGAAAGTAATCCAAGTATGTCTCCTGATCTGAGCCCAATCGAACACCTACGGGGAATTCTGAAGGGATAGGGTTGAGAATCACTCTCCATCCAGCATCCAGGCTCTAAAAGAGGTTGTTCTTGAAGAATGAAAAAAGATAGAGAATGCAATATATCACCAACTTGTTCATTCCAGGCCTAGAAGACTTGGTGCTGTCCTTACAAATCATGGAGGTCATACAAAATAGATAGATATAGTTGTATTGGTTGTGGGGTGTATATTTTTTTGCATCAACTAATGATTTTGTAATCTAGGTTATATTATTAACATTACTTTCATATAATGAGTTAAACAAATGTTCTATAAAACTCAGTTTTGTCAAAATTTTGGAAGGGACCACCTGGCATGGAGAGAGACTGGTGAGGTGTCATCATCATCTGTGCTGCTGCTCACTGCTGTCAGTGTGACTGTGAGAGTCAATTTCATGTGTATGTGACTGCCCCTTTCTATATTATTGCCCTCCTTTTCCTGAGCTACTTACTTACTGTATTGAACATAAAATAAGAAATATGTTTTTTTCCTTAATATCTACCTTACATCACGCAGTTTATTGCATATTGTACTTGTTTGTAGCGTAAATACTCAAATTTGGACTTAAAACTATAATTTTGTAGCTTTTGTAAATGCCAGTAAAAACTAGGCTGTGCCAGTAAATTTTGGGTGTTGTGTCAGTAAATTTAAATCTGGTAAGTTGGCAACAGTGAGTGCCACCACAGTGCTCTCAAGACTCTCACCTTCATTTAATGACCTGCATACAATGCAAGATCAGAAACACTTGTATACATAACCACCAGAGTCTCCTCTGTCCTTAGGGTTGAAGTACTGGGGCCTATTGTCCACTGGGGTCTCTGTTGGTACACTTGCGTACATGTCCAGGAAGCAAACAGGGATAAGGGTCCCTTTAAGACTCAACGTTTGGATCTACAAGTCACCACTTCCCTCCATTCATATGGGACTAGATGCCCTGCTAACTGTGTGGTGTTTGGAGGAGCAGGACTTGGACAATGAAGACTGAGAGGATCTCTGGGACAGCCCATTTCAAGCACTAATATCGACTTAAGACCGGCTGATCTAATTTAAAATAGTGCACAGAATTTATTTTACACCACAATGACTACATTGTATATACCCTAATTCCACTTCTTGCTGTTGGAGATGCTCTAGTAACCCTGCTGGATTTGCCCATATCTTTTGGGAGTGCCCTCAGATTAGTAGCTACTGGCGGGAAGTGACCCAGGTTATATCTACCCTAACTACTATACAGGTCCCCATAAAAGTTGGTGTTTGCCTCCTGGGGTTAGTTGACTCTTTGGCCGTTAGTAAGGCAATGCGTACTCTCTTGGGTCTCTTATTATTTTATGCCAGAAAGGTGACAGGACTCAAGTGGAAATCAGACACAGCTCCTAATCTGCCTTTCTGGAAGCGTTTAACCAATAAGGTTGTACAAAGCTACTTACAGTATTTGTCCCAGGGTTGCCCTAGGAAATTTGAGAAGGTCTGGCACTTGTGGACAGATTTGGAGTGTACAACAGATGATCAGGAGTCCGCAGACTGATTTCATTCTTAGTTTAGTTTATGATATGAACAAATGTATTCCTCTGCAGGGATTCACATTACATTTGTACAGGTAGGATTCTAAACATGTGCTAATATTCTTCCGATACATTATCCTGATGGTTGAGAGGGAGCAGGAATCTCTTTATATTTCATCAACCCTTGAAGTGATTTTATAGGAGAATGACAGAGCGAGGTGTATGTAAGGTGTGTTGTTTCTTCCCCCCCCCTTTTTTTTAGGAGGTGTTATTAGTAGTTCTATGTTTTATGTATTAGCCAGGGAATGCCCAAAGGCTATGTTTTGTACCTATACATCAAAATTTTTCAATAAAAAGACATTTTCAAAAAAAGACTTAACGTTTGTTGGTGCGATCATAGTGTGTAAATGTAAAATAGTGTAGTATTTTAGTATTTAGCATATTAGTCTTTAGTAAAAAAATAGTATTTAGTAAAATGTAGTATTTTAAGAAAAAGGGCCAATTTTCTAAAAATATACACTCATACACACACATAAAGCAGATTTGCATATATAAGACACCATAGAAAATACTGCTCGGGCTTCCTGAAAAGTCACTTCCGATCATGTCTACCTCAGCTCCGCCCATGTACAGTAATACAGACTTTTTATATCAAGGTTTATGTCAGGGTGCCAGGAAACCAGATCACGCAAAGATGCAAGTAAAATAAAGCACTTTATTAGGGCAACAATAATAAACACACAGCAAGAGTGAGGAGTGAAGTCAGGAACAGCCGGGGTCAAGTCCAGAAGCGGGTAGTCATCCAAGCTGGGATTGAGTCTAGAAGCGGGTAGTCATCCAAGCCAGGGTTGAGTCCAGTAGCGGGTAGTCTGCCGATGCCGGATCGTCTGCTGATGCGGGATTGAGAGTCAGAAAAGTCGTCAGCCAAGCCAGGTCATGCACGAAGGAACACAGAGAACAGAAGACTGCTAGCAGTGATGCACCTTGGAGCACAAACACAAGGGCAAGGACTGCAAGCCATCAGGTAATATATATATATATAGTCAGGTGTGCAACATCATCACTGAGCGATGCCCAGGCAGCAGGCAAGTGATGATGCAAACAGAGATTATAAGAGACAGCAGTCTGCACATGTCCAAGATGGCTGCCAACATGAAGGCAAGGTAAGACCTTGACAGTTTATTGCATTACGGTAAATTGCTATATATATATATATATATATATACTGTATATATACCATAAGATTGATTTACCTTTATTGTTTTTATTTCTATGAGCACTGATATATTGAAGGGTATTGCTTATTCTTCATAAAGTGCAGGGTTGTAAGAATATTTTTTTAATAATTACCAGCAGAGCAGTACTCTTAGTACACATTTTTTCTTTTTTTTTCTTTTAATGTAGGAACACAATTTGTGTTTGCGGCAGCTGTATTTTCACTGAACGACACACTTATACATATTACTTTTCCTTTTTTGAAATATTTTGTTTTATTTGGTACATCTCCAGTTATTCCTATGCTAGATGAATTTGGTTGATTACGAGGGTGCCCTAAATTACATTTTTCTTACTTGTTCTGTAAGACCCATATGAGGATTGGGCTGTTCGGGCATGCGGCTACTTAATAACTGTCAGGCTCTCTTGTGCGCTGGCCGCTGGGTGACGTTTATTGGCTGTTTAACTTGGTTAAGCATCTTCGAGCGGGTTCTGCTGGTTTAGCTTGAAATCCAAAGTGCACTGTGCTGCAGGTTAAAATATCTATTGAGTACAAAAAGCTTGCAGTCTGCTGTGAGATTGCCTATAGGAGTTTGAAAACTACTTAGAGGACTTCAGACAATTGGTTTTAAAAGAAGCAAATTTTTTTTCTATTCACTGGACACATTAACAATCTACATCTAGCAGACATCTCAAGACAAGATTGGAAAACATGACATCTTTTGACAATGTTTTGGAGGAAATCGGACAGTTTGGCTTGTTTCAGAAGCAGTTGTTTTTTATCATGTGTTTTATCTCTGCTGTGTTCAGCCCAATATATGTGGGCATTGTATTCCTGGGATTTGTACCTGATTTCAGATGTAGTAATCCTGCAGCTCAGGAATTAAGTAGAAAATGTGGTTGGAACGCTGAAGAGGAAATTAATTATACTGTTATCCTTCCTGATGACTCTGTGGATCCTCTATACTTTAGCCAATGTTTTCAGTATGACACGAGCTGGAATTGGACATCTCTTGCTTGCACAGACCCGATAGCGAATCTAACCTCATATAGTAATAATAACATGACTGTTACCAGCTGTACTAATGGTTGGGTGTATGATACTACAGGCTCATCAATAGTAACAGAGGTAAGAAGTTTACTTTGCATAGTAACACAAATAGTACTTTTAAAAACATAAATATCCATGCCATGCTCCGATGCTGTCTATGAAGGGAGGCACTCTCAAGAGTGCTATAGATAGCCCTGATGCAGTCAAGTATTTCCAATAGGGAATGAGCCAAACATACCGGGGTTTGAGGCAGGTTTGCAGAACATGAGTAAAGTTCGGATGCTGAATCTAAACTCTATTGAAGTCAATGGGAGCCCAATGTTAAAAACCTGTAATGCCCATTTTCTAGGCTAAAATGCAAGCGATTGTTAAACATATGGCATTGGGGGGGGGGGGGGGGTTGGGAACATGCACAAAAGCAAAAAATATTTTTAAAAACTACTTTTGATGGGGAGAAGCAATTTTAAGAATACTTTAGGAGCGACATTAATAATGCAAAATGTCTTTAAATATTATGCTTTGGGATGCCCTTAGCTTGCCTGTGAAGTGGCACACCTGTATGATGTATACAACCTACTGCAGCAAAATTAACATTTACAAAGTAAGAAAATGCTGTCCTTCCCCTTAGGTGAACGTCATACGATGTCCTGAAGCTGGAGGCATCATTCAGATATCATTTTTTACCCTGGCGATTCCCTTCACCATAAGAACAATCACAGTGGATGATCGTTCTTACAGGCGGCGGGACGTGACATCCCCCCCCTCCCACCACTCTCCGGTGCTTCGGTGAGCCAGAGAAGGAATCGGCCGCCAGCGGAAGTGTGCCATAGAGATTGCGAGGACCAGATGGTCCCCAGCAGTCTCTATGACTGTCGGAGGCCCGGGCGCGACGTCATCACCTGGCAGTTTCAATACTGCACTGATCTCGGCATTCAGCTGAGAACCTTTTTTTTTTTTTTTTTATTTCAGGCTTTCTAGCCTGTAGGAGAGATCTCAGGTCTTATTGACCCCAGATCTCCCTATAAAGAGGACCTGTCATTCACTGATCCTATTACAAGGGATGTTGTTACATTCCTTGTAATAGGAATAAAAGTGATAAAAAAAAAAAAGTTAAAGGGAAAGTGTAAAAATAAATAAATAAAAATAAACAACAAAAAAAAAATTAAAGTGCCCCCGTCCCCGCGTGTTCGCATGCAGAAGCGAACGCATGCATACGTCGCGGCCACATATGTAAACGATGTTCAATCCATACATGTGAGGTATCGCCGCAAACGTTAGAGCGAGAGCAACAATTATAGCTCAAGACCTCCACTGTAACTCTAAACTAGTAACCTGTAAACATTTTTAAAACGTCGCCTGTAGAGATTTCTAAGTACCGAAGTTGGAGTGATTCCACGAGTGTGCGCAATTTTAAAGCGTGACATGTTAGGTATCTATTTACTCGGCGTAACATAATCTTTCACATTATACAAAAAAATTGGGCTAACTTTAGTGTTTTGTTTTTTTTTAATTCACAAAACAGTTTTTTTTTCCAAAAAAAATTTGTTTAAAAAATTCCTGCGCAAATACCATGTGTAAAAAAAAAAAAAGTTGCAATGACCGCCATTTTATTCCCTAGGGTCTCTGCTAAAAAAATATATATAATGTTTGGGGGTTCTGAGTAATTTTCTAGCAAAAAAATGATGATTTTTACATGTAGGAGCGGAGTACCAGAAATCACCCGGTATGGAAGTGGTTAAATTGCTGGTAAATGAAAGCTTCAGCCACTTCATGGCCTGTTCACACTAGGAACTGCATGTGAATTGCACAGGAACATTCTGCTGTTTCTGTGCGATTCACATGCAGTTCTGTGCAGTGCGATTTCAGTCCATTCATTTTGTGTTGGCTGAAATCGCACTGCACTGCATCAACCAATAATAGTGCATGCACTACTTTTAGAATTGCACTGCAACCGGATCACGTGATAATTTTGTACCAAGCGATCCGGTGCAGGCAAACACGCCGTGTTTGCAACCGGCATTTGGAATGTTGTTTACTTTGCACTGACACCCACTGCAGATCGCAAGGGCAGGGCGATTGAAATTCAGTGCCTGAAAGCAGCACAGAACGTGGGTTTTCTGCACAGCATTTTAGTGTGAATGGGCCCTTTCTCCTGCTTGTTTCCAAACTAATGGTAGAGGATTCCCTTCATCTTTATCAGACCCTTATCTTAAATGAATGTCTGGTATAGATGTTAATAGGGGACCCCTACAAAAAAAACATGGGGTTCCCCCTAAAAATGCATACAAAACACTTCTCCTAGATGAGGGTTTGGTATGGATGTCAAGGGAGTCCCCATGCAAAAAAAGAATGGAGCAGGAAAGGTGGGGGATGAGCATGTGCTCCCCCCTCCTGAACTATGCCAGGCCACATGCGTTTAACATGGAGGGTACCTTGCCAGCGGACTTTGCCCTGGCAATACATCTTGTCCCCATGTCGATGAAGACAAAGGCCTCTTCCTCATATCCCTGGCTTGGTGGTTGTTGAAGTTTGTGGGCAGGGGGCTTATCAGTTAGAAGTTGTGGGCAATCTTTAACAATATTTGTTCCTTCAGATAGCCCCCCATTCCCATGTGAATGAGTAAGGGGTACATAGAACTCACAAAAAGTGTAAAAAACCAAACTACAAAGTTTTTGACAAGTTCTTTAATTAAAAATAAAAACTCAGTAAATAAATGGAGCTGGGTTATGTGACTGGTTGCTAAGGAAGCTGTTATGTAATGTATAATAGTGTATTTCTACTGATGCGATACAAGACTTTCAGGTTCTGCTGAACAAGCATAAAGTACAGCATTCCAACAAATGCCTGAACTTCTGTTCAGATGAGCTTTGAGCTAATCACTGGTTGCAAATGGAGTTGGACTTGCTAAACAATCTGCAAGAAGAGAATGAAGCACATGCTTCCATAACAACATATCAGCATCATGTAATTAGGTACTATAAATGATGAGCATTGTCAGTCTGGGGGGAGGGGAGTGTTAGATGTAGCCGGAAAACATTTTCCAGCACATATACTAGCAGATAACAAATTGAAGGTAGGGGTTTTTTTGGTGTCTCAAGCCAAAATTTGGGACTTTATGGGCAATTAATAAATTAAATTCAAGAAGTAAAATAATTTGGATTTATTCCATTATATATACATAACATACATATCAATGATGTGATCATTGGTGTTTGGGTATAGGCCCAATGTGATAAGATTGAAAGAAGAAAGATTCTAGTGAATCTGTGACATGTGTGGTAAATTGTGACATAAATCGGAATATAGTCTCTGTGTTTCCTGTGGAATTCCCAGGAAAAGGTGTTCACAGAGTTCATCCGTATTCTGACGCGTTTCGGCTGTTTATAGCCTTTTTCAAAGAATTTTTGTCACCCAGCTGTAATGTATAAACAATAACATTTCCGTTATTGCAGATATACATATAATTAGAGTTTCAAAAAATAAGTAAAGGAAAAAATATAGGGTATTTGTACATACATAGTTTTACTTTGTTTCAGCAAAAAAACTTTTTCTCTGTATCCTCAACAACTGCAACAAGGAACCGTGATGTACCTTGGTCTGGAAAGATATATATTGTATATATGGGTTTAGGTTATATTTGTTCTTCACACCATGTAAATTGCATTTGTTCATTTACTCACAAATTTGGTATATACGTCCATATAAGGGTAACCCAATGGCTTGCAGCACTATCATAGGTAGTTCATTCTGGAAGGATTATATATATATATATTTGGTTAGGATGCTTCTTGCATCCAATTTATAAACATAACTTGTATCAATCATGTAGGATAGCTTTTAAGGGTTTTTATGCCCGTTATGACTTACTTTTGCCAAGTAAAGGACATGGGAAGGTGTTATTTCAACGCCACAGGCAGGATGCAGCTCTTCTCATATATACCTTTCTAGAAGAGTAATATGGATGGTTTCAGTGCTTTTACATAGGTAGGTGTGTTTCTGCAGTATTTATTGGTGACTTCTGGTAATTTTGTATGGATCAGTAAGATCCATATAACTTACGTTTGTTAGGTGTTGAAGATAAGAGGTGTGGATATTTTCTTCTTCCAGCGCTGCAGGTCCGTGTCCGTCCTGTTCCCTCGCCTGGAGGGAAGTGAGGAGAGACGTCGGCTCCCCGGCCTTTTAAAGCCGTTCGCGCATGCGCAGATAGCGCTGCACGTACTTCGGCTTTGTTTGTCAGTGACGTGGTATCCCCATACTGCGCAAGCGCCTGGGTGATGCGCGCGCAGTATGGGCCAGTCTGACTTGCGGCCGCCGACACGGAGAGAGAGAGACTCGGAATCGTCTGACTGCGGTCAGATGGGGAGATGTCAATTTAACCCTTACCGGTCTCCTTGTTAGCCCCTGTCTGATAGAGCAGGGGCTTACCGTGCCGGGAGCAGATCTGAGGATCGAGATGTTTTTGCTATTTCGAAACAAAGTGTACATTTAAGAAAAATAAAGGCAATATTTGTTGCAAATAATATGGTAACACAGAGACTATATTCCGATTTATGTCACAATTTACCACACATGTCACAGATTCACTAGAATCTTTCTTCTTTCAATCTTATCACATTGGGCCTATACCCAAACACCAATGATCACATCATTGATATGTATGTTATGTATATATAATGGAATAAATCCAAATTATTTTACTTCTTGAATTTAATTTATTAATTGCCCATAAAGTCCCAAATTTTGGCTTGAGACACCAAAAAAAACCCTACTCTTCAGATTCAAGGGACGGAGGCAAAAACCTACTCCTACTACCCCAAGATCAAAAACCCCCACCCCCTCGTTGAACAAATTGAAGGTATACTCCAGCTAATACTTTATAAACAGTCACAGCAAAGAGTTTTCCCTTTAAAGGTTTGAAATCAATAAATAAAATCTGATCATTGTAAGCTCCCCTCTCAGTAGTACATGGTTTGTCTCAAACCTCTAACTACTATATATGCAGGGCAGCTTGTTCTATTGAAAAAAAAAAAACAGACTTTCTGGCTGGATTACCAGGGGAAAATAAAGGAAAGAAAGCCTTAAAAAAGAAAACCAATGAAGCCATCGTGTTGGTAAGCTGCAATAAAATAAATGTTTGCGTTTGGGTTTAATACCACTTTAAAGCAAACCTTTGCATTTTTCAGACATGGTTAACTGCCAACTAAAGTATACAGCAAGCACCTATAGATGGCTACACAAATTCCCAGCTTATTCTGAGAACACTACAGGAGAAGTGAACTAATAGACAAATACTGACCATAGCTTGCATGGATTTGCTGGGGCCTGCCCTTCCAGGACCCTTTCCCTCGGTATTGGGCAAAGAGTCCACCTATCACAATTATTGACTAATAGAGGAGTGAGGGGCTATATACACAGAGCAAAAAAACATGCATGATTTGGTCACAAATTGCAAAACATCATCTCCTAGGTGTTCGGGCTCCCAGAGTGCCCTCCTGAAATGAATCAAATATGCATGAAAGTATCTGAAGATGATCCAATCTCAGTTTACCAACTTTAAAGAACTTACAGGCATTGTCTACCCATACCTGATATTTTAGTTTTTATTAAATGTTGGAGAATTAAACCACCTGACTGTTTCTCTTATCTCTTGGAAGCCCTGTTGGTGAGACATCTGTGCTTGTGTTTCTGGGTCAGCAAATTTGGTATGGCCATTATGAGGGGTTCCCACTCTTCCTTTTAGATCTATATTCTATCCTATGGGAAATATAGTGTTGGAAAACAACATGGTGGATGGGTTGACTCAGAACTCCCAGGTGTTAAAGCACTTTGTGGAGTCTTTACCACGACCCATTAGAACTGAAAAAGATATGAACCTTGTGGAAAAACTATGTAATCCACAATTAAAAGTAAAACATGGTATATCTCAGATATATAAAATGTTAACTGAATTTTTAGGACTGGGAAGGCCTCCATTCATAGAGAAATGGGAAAAAGAGAAAGAACATAGTTACATAGTTACATGATGTGGATAGAAAAACGAATGCTGTTCACAGTCTAGCGGTTGATGTAAATGAACTATAAATGTTTCTCGAGATGGTATATAACACCATTTAAAGCACAGAAATACCAACTAGAGAAATCTTCACTATGTTGGAGAGGATGTAATGGGAAAGGTACAATGACCCATATTTGGTGGGAATGTCCAAAGATTTGAGAATACTGGCAGAAGGTGCAACAACTCATTGGGGAGATTACAGATGAAAACATCATTGACGACCCATGGGCATGTTTATTTCACAAATTGGATAAATCAAAAAAGCAATACAAAAAGTACAATAGTGCCAAATCTGATAAATGCAGCCACGGGGGCAATCCCTAAAAAATGGTTAGATCCGGAGAGCCCCACAATTAGAGACTGGTTTAAAAGCATAAAATATACATATAATATGGAATATTTAGGAAGTAAGGAGGAAAAATCGACACCAAATTTCTTAAACAAATGGAAAATATGGAAGGAATTTAAGAACACTAGCAGATATGTGGAAATTTTGAAGAAATAGAAGAGAGTGAGGGACATAGGCTTGCGGAATATAATTGCCGAATCGATGCATCGCGATGCGACCCTTCGCGATTCTGCATCGATTCGGGGTGACTTCAAAATCTATTAACTTGACGTCACTTCCGGGGTGGGCGGCGCTGGCGCTTGATGAGAGTGGCGGCGGCCGGGCTTGCGAACACGGAGCTCCTCGTGGGAGAGGAGAGGAGGAGAGCGAAGCCTGCAGAGCAACCTGATCCACGGACTGCCGTCCCCCCCAATGGACTGGCCGAGGAGGCCCTGCTTTCCGCCTGTACCGTGCACTGCACGAGTCCGAGCTCCAAATGCCCGACATGAGGCTCATCACCCGGGACCTGTCCGTGTCCGAGCCTACTCCATACACCTATCGGCTACCGCTACTTCACCCACAACTGGGTGCAGCTCTGCTTCCTGGTAAGTCGGGGCACTACAGGGCCCAGCATTACTCCTTACCAGGGCCTGCTATAATACAACTAGGGACACTACAGAGCCCAGCATTCCTCCTTACCAGGGCCTGTTATACTACAACTAGGGGGACTACTACAGACTCTGTAGTCCCCCTAGTTGTAGTATAACAGGCCCTGGTAAGGATGAATGCTGGGCTCTGTAGTGCCCCTAGTTGTAGTACAGTAGGCCCTGGTAAGGAGGAATGCTGGGCTCTGTAGTCCCCCTAGTTGTAGTACAGTAAGCCCTGGTAAGGAGGAATGCTGGGATCTGTAGCTCTGTACAGAGCCCAGCATTCCTCCTTACCAGAACCTGTTATACTAAAACTAGGGGAACTACAGAGCCCAGCATTCCTCCTTACCAGAGCCTGCTATACTACAACTAGGGGGACTACAGAGCCCAGCATTCTTCCTTACCAGGGCCTATGGTACTACAGCTAGCATCAGGTAACTCTTCTAACCTGATGTGGCCTGCTCTAAAGGGGGATCTATGAGGTGACCTGCTATACTAAAGGGGGATCTATGGGGGGACCTGCTCTACTAAAGGGGGATCTCTGGGGATGCTGGCCTGCTCTAAAGGGGGATCTATGGTGACCCTGCACTAAAGGGGATCTAATCCATAGACCCCCCTTTAGAGCAGGGTCCCCATAGATCCCCCTTTAGAGCTCAGTTCCCCTGGATCCCCTTTAGGGCAGGCCCAGGCTCCCTATAGATCTCCTTTAGAGCAGGGTCCCCATAGATCCCTCTTTAGAAAAGGGTCCCCATAGTAATCGTGATGCATCGTGATGCATCGCGGAATCGAATCGTATCGAATCGTGACCCTAATAATCGTAATCGCATCGAATCGTGAGGTAAGTGAAGATGCACAGCCCTAGAGGGACAAGAACATACAGGCACAAAGGTAGAGAGAAAGATGCACAAGAGAGACTAGTTGTGATGTAGAAGGGTGTGTGTGGGGGGGGGGGGGGGGGTTTGCTTTGGGAGAAGTAGATAATATACCTGTGATGTAAGTTCTGTGAACGTTTTTAGAATGGTTAACTTTTTTGAAAAACAACGAAAACTATTTATAAAAAAAAGAACTCCCAGGTACACAGGGATAGAATTATGACCTGGAGGTCCTAGTAGTAAACGATCGAAGATGTATAAAAACCCAGGGAGTGAGACAATCAATCAGGCTTCCCCTACACCAAAAATATAATTTTGAATAAATACTGTGCAAATGAAGGCATCTAAACAGGGCCGTCTTTAATTTTAAATGGACCCTGTATAAATATTTTCCTGGGCCCTCCAAAATCCACTTATTACATATTTGCAGGCAGTGTAGGCTCAAAAGGCAGCTGCTTTGGGCGCCACAACAATGACTAGGCCCAGGGCAACTGCCCCTTTTGCCCTATGTTAAAGATGGCCCTGGGGGCGTGTCCTAAGATGGCGCCGGGAGCAGACGTGCTCTAACTGAGCTCCCGACTCCGGCGTCTGATCCTGTGACTCACCCAGGTTGATTCCCCTGCTTGGTCCCCTGGTTTTCGGCTGCATCCATAGTCTGATGTCGGCCTGATGTTGGTCTCCACAGAGCGTGGGCAGCAAGGGGATAGCTGGACGCCGGACTATCCAGTTATCGGCTGTATCGGCAGCCGCGGGGTGTGTGTGGGCTGTTTCCGGCTGCCCTGGAGGTCTGTGTGGTCTGTGTGGCTCGTCCGCTCCTTCGACCCTCCATGTTGCTGCTCCTTCATCCCTCCTTCATCCCTCCTTCGTAGCCGCCCTGAGGTACTGGAAGCCGGAAGCCGGATTGCTGCGGTGTTGGCTGGGACAGGGGTGGCGGGACTGACTGGAGCGGTGTGAGCTGCCACGGTGTGCGGCTTGTACGTCCACTGAATTAGACGGCTGGTGTGCTGAACAACTCTCTTGTGGCTCAGCTGGCAGGATCCTTCCCCATTGTATTGTAGCAGGTAAAGAGGAGCAGGCTTGATTAGGAGTCATTGAACTGTTTGCACTGGCTGATTTTCCTATCCCCCCCTGAGGAAACTGATAAGCTGGATCCTATCTGGGTCCTATCTGAGAAGACTGCATGAAGACTGCTTGAAGGGAAGCTTGAAGGGAAGCACACACTTCACTGCATATTGCCAGCCTGCCACACCAACTATCTTTTACTATCTTTTACTCTCTGGGCACAGTATACGTTCATGCGGTATTTGACATACATGACATATACAACCTATGTAATAAATTTAACATAGCAGACTGAAACCAGGACTGGATGGACTTAAACCTCCTGAATCCTTTTTTTTTTTTGGGGGAAGGAATGCCCAAAAATAAAGGGGGTGTACAGACACGCCGTGCAGTTGTGACATCACTGTCTAAGTCTACGGTAACCATGGCGTCTCAGACTGACCAAACAACAGTGACCAGGGATGCAGAAATACCCGCAAGTTTAGAGACACTTATGCATGCCATAGTAGACTGTAAGACAGCCTTGACCTCTAAAATTGATTGTGTACAAACAGATATAGGACTTATCCGTAAAGATATGGATAATTTTCGAGATAGAGTCACCGAGATGGAAATGCGGGTTTCAGAAGTAGAAGACACACAGAAAGGTTATAATTCGGATGTTCAGCTGCTCAAAGCCAGGGTTAAGCAGCTGGAAATACGAGCAGAAGATGCAGAAAACCGCAATCGTAGGAATAACTTACGGATTATAGGTCTTCCGGAGGGGTCCGAGGGTGCAAACCCGGTGACCTTTATTGAACACTTACTTCCGACCATTCTTCCAGAAGCTAAATTTTCTGCTTTTTTTTCAGTGATACGTGCACATCGGATACCAGGGAAGCGAGGACCTCCTGGCTCTCCTCCACGCACCTTTATTTTGAGGTTCCTTCATTATGGTGTCCGAGACACTGTGTTACGAGCAGCCCGCTCTCAGGGTGAAGTGAAATACGAGGGTAGTAAACTTTTTATTTTTCCAGATTATTCGGTTGAAACACAGCGTCAGAGGAAGTCATTTGATCAAGCCCGTTCTAAGTTAAGAGAAAGGGGGTTGAAATATAGTACTCTGTTTCCAGCTAAATTGCGGGTACAAGATGGTGAACATGTGCGTCTCTTTTCTTCCCCAAAAGAGGTATTATCCTGGCTTGAGACATATAAACAAGACTGAAACTGAACTTTTTTTTTTTTTTTGTTTTTCCCCTTTTTTTTTTTTCTTTTTTTTTTTTTTTTTTTCCTCCTTCCTCTTGGTCTGTCATAGTTTGCTTGCCCAAATTTTACACGACAGCTGGGTGAATCAAGATACAAGTTTTTCTTTTCTTTTGTCCTTTTGAACGCCGGAGTCTTCTCCCCCCCCCCTTTTTTTTTTTTCCTAAGGGGGGGGGGGTAATATAGCGCCTTTTTTTGACACTTACCCCCTAGGGTGGACTATGAGGTCCGCGGTGGGTGGGATACAAACCCTCTCCAATTTTGGGGAGATGGGTGGGGTGGGGGGGATGGGGATGTTTGAATCATTACTCTGTTATTGTATTTATTGTATTTTTCAGTTTTTTTTTTTTTTTTATATACTGTTATTATGTTGTATACATTGTTTTTTGAGTGGATATGGAATCTTTAAGGGTGATTTCTTGGAACACTAGAGGTTTGAATTCCCCGCAGAAACGCTCTTTAGTGTTTCAATATTTAAAAGCGTTTAATCCCCACATATGTGTCCTGCAGGAGACTCACTTGTTGGGTACTCGAACGCTGGCTCTTAAGAAACCTTGGGTTGGGCATCATTACCACTCTACGTTTTCTACGTATGCTCGTGGAGTCAGCGTTCTTATCCACAAGTCTCTCCCGTTCAGACTAATGGGTCTTTCCCTGGACCCGGATGGACGATTTGTTTTGCTCAATCTGCAGATATCATCTTTTACTTTATTGCTGGTAGGGTTATATATACCTCCGCCGGCCTCAATCAGGCTGTTATATAACATTTTTAAAGAAATTGCAAAATATGAGAATGATAACATACTCATTGTGGGTGATTTTAATATGGTTACAGATCCGAACATGGATAGAATGACTGGAGATTCTTCCACTAGATCGGATCTTGCTGAATGGGCTGAGATCTATGGGTTGACAGACCTATGGCGTTGGCACCATCCCCATGCTAGGGAATATACCTGCCACTCCGCCACTTATAAAACCTTTTCTCGAATTGACTTAATGTTTGCAAGTGGGTCATTACTATCTCGGGTGCGGGAGATTCGGGTTCTTCCTCGTGGGATCTCCGACCACGCTCCACTTCTCTTAAAAATGGAATTATCTGGTAACCCCTCTCATAGATTATGGCGTTTATCCAGATATTGGATCGCTGATTCTGATATAAACCCTTTAGTCGAACCCCAGATAGCGGCCTTTTGGGAGATAAATCCGGGCACGTCATCAGTGGCTATGGTCTGGGACGCTTTTAAGGTTTGCACCCGGGGGTATTATCAGACAGCTATTGGGAAGATCCAACGATATAGGCGAACAAATCTATTGCAAAAAGAAAAGGAAGCTAGAGATATGGAAAATCTATACATACAAACTAGAGACCCCACTCACTATACACGATTTCAATCCTTGACTAGGGAGGTAATGGGAATACGCACAGCCCTTACACAGAAAAAACTGCTTTCTCAATCCCAACATATTTTCGTACATGGAGAGTATAACGGTAAAATGCTGGCGCAAATTTCTAGGGAACAGACAAGTGGGTATAGTATAGCACATATTCAGGATCAATCAGGTACTCTTCACTCTAATCCAGAAACTATTAATCACAACTTCACTGATTATTACCGGGCCCTATATAATACTAAGGTTAATTATTCAGGAGATGAACTCGATCATTATCTACAGGCAGTGGACTTTCCAGTCTTAACTGATAGAGATAGGGCCAAATTAGACGCCCCTATTACTCTTTTGGAGATCCAGGAAGTGGTGGCCTCCCTAAAACCTGATAAAACACCAGGACCGGATGGAATTCCTGTTGAATTCTATAAGGCCCATATGGACCTTTTGGGCCCGTATTTATTAGCCACTCTTCTAGGATCTCTAAATGATGGGAAACTCCCTAAAACAATGAGCGAAGCGGTTATTGTTGTGATCCCTAAACCAGGGAAGGACCCATCACTATGTTCATCATACAGACCTATTTCTTTATTAAATGTTGATGGGAAGATCCTTTCAAAAGTCTTGGCCAATCGACTTAATAGTGTTATTACAGGCTTGATCCATCCGGACCAAACTGGATTCATACCTGACCGGGGTACTGATATCAATATCCGGAGATTGTTTACACATATGGCCTTGGCGTCGGGGGGGGGGGAGCAGGTGTGGTCGCCTCCCTCGACGCCGAGAAAGCATTCGATTCTGTTGAGTGGCCATTTCTCTGGAGGATCCTACCTAGCTTCGGGTTTGGCCCTAATTTCGTCTCATGGATTAAGCTTCTCTATGAGAACCCTATGGCTAGAGTCCGTACTAATACATCTCTATTGGATAAATTCCCTCTACTGAGGGGTACCCGACAGGGATGTCCGTTATCCCCAGCCTTGTTTGCCTTGGCTTTGGAGCCGCTAGCGATTATGTTGCGAGCGGACCCACAAGTCCGAGGCATTAAGGTGGGGGTCATTGAAGAGAAGTTGTCTTTATATGCAGACGACACCTTGATCTATTTGGCGGATGCTTCCACATCATTACATAGGGCCCTACAATTATTTGACATCTTTGGTCGTTTTTCAGGTATAAATATTAATTGGTCTAAGTCCGTCCTCTTTCCACTACACCCATCGATACCTTTAATTGATACTCATACACCGTTGAAATGGGTACAGGATATGGTGTACTTAGGCATCAAAGTGGGTCCAACATTGGAGGTATACCAGCAAAATAACATTGACCCTTTAGTTTTACAATTAAATAAAAAGTGTGCGTCTTGGCGCATGCTTCCCTTGTCCCCCGTTGGCAGAATTAATTTAATAAAAATGAACTATCTTCCGAAATTTCTGTATCTTTTTCGTAATTCCCCCATTGATATGACTAGAACCTTTTTTTCGAGATTAGATAGTATTGTAACAACTTTTGTATGGGCCGGGCGTACTCCACGAGTCGCAAGACGCACGCTATATCTTCCTCTTGCAAGAGGAGGTTTAGCGCTTCCTAACTTTAAATTGTATTTTTGGGCGGCTGTCCTGGTGACGGTCCGGTGGTGGTTCTCCCAGCCCAAAACTAACTCCGCAGTTACACTAGAAGCAGCACTACTGGGTTCATATGCGGCCCTTAGTAATCTTGTTTTCCGTGGGGAACAGGTACATCCTCAAATAACCAGTCTGATGAAGACTGTCCTGCGGATATGGACTCGGGCGCGGGTGATATATAACACACCATTGCATATATCCCCCCACACTCCGTTGTGGGGTAATCCTAATTTAAAACATTTATATCATCTCCCTGATCCACAGTTATGGGCTGCTAGAGGGATTGTGACTATGAAACATGTTATTAAAGATGGAAGACTTCAAGGCTTTAATGCTCTTCAGTCTACCCATTCATTACCTCCCACCATGGGGTTTCGTTATCGCCAGCTTAGTCATGCTATGCGGGCTCAGTTCCAAGGCCCTGTTGTCCTGGAATCAGACCCCTTGGAGAAAATGTTAACTTTTAAGGTAATAGGGAAATCTCTCTCTGCTATATACTCCATACTCTCAACAGATCATAGTCAGTCCCCTGAGAAAACCTATAATAAATGGAAGGAGGACATTCCAGATCTGACTATTGAAGAGTGGGAGGACTCGGTTAATAATTATATCCCCTCAATGATAGCGGCTAGGGACAGATTTATACAACTCAAATTCTTACATAGAGCATATTATACGCCGCAACGTCTTGCCAGGATATATCCCACGAAAGATCCTTTGTGCATTAGATGTGGGCATGAAATAGGTACATTCTTACATGTTGTTTGGTCGTGCCCTGACCTGGCAACCTTTTGGAAAGAAGTGACGGACACTATTGGTGAAATCTTTGACATCATGATTCCTTTGGACCCAAAGGTAACTTTATTGAGTAACCTTACAGAACTGGCTGGGGACAAATATGCTAAAATGTGCATTACATATACCCTGTTTTATGCCAGGAGAGAAATCCTTTTGCGATGGAAGTTACCCGAACCTCCCACCCGATTATCCTGGATAGCTGCCGTTACTAAGACACTTCCATTCTACCGTTTTACATACGGTAGTAGGAATTGTCCAAAAAAATTTGATAAAGTCTGGTCAGCCTGGATTGACGCTGTAGGTGAGCCAAGGTCACCTGTTCCATAATGATATAAGTAGGCACTTATTATTATTATTAATATATTTTTTTTTTTTCTTTTCTCTCCTTGTTCCTAAACTGGTTTATTGATATTCCCCTTCCCTTCCTCTCCCTAAGAATTAATTTTTTTTTTTTTTTTTTTTTTGTGTGCTAGTATGTATGGATAATATTATTCCTTGTGCAGAGTAATGTATTGTATTGGAATATTTGTGTTGTTTATATGTTTAACAATAAAATAAAAAATTTAACTGTTAAAAAAAAAAAAGATGGCCCTGCATCTAAGGCGTAGTTTTCTAAGCATGCACCCCCCCCCCCCAAAAAAAAAAAAAAAAAACTAGGACTGATCAATTTAATAGGCAACATATAGTTGGATTTGTATTAGGTTATGTACAGTAGTCAGAGCAATCTGGAAATTATAGTGATAGATTGCTGCTTTAATGCTGAACTCCAGGGATGATCTATTTTGCATACTTACATTGGGCCATATTGGCACACACAGTTTGGCACAGCCATCAACTAGAGAACAATTCTCTCAATGAATGCAAAGCATTCTCTGATTGCATGAAGTAAAGAGGAGTATGTCACTGTTCCTCTTCTCCACCTTGTCCAATCAGAGAACATTCATTAAAGTGGAACTTCAGTCAGAAAAAAGTACTGCTAGATCACTTTATGCTAGCCCCTTGCAGGTATAGATTTGTAGCATAAGTGCCTATACTGTTTAAAATCCAGTAATACAATGTCTCACCCTGCTCTGCACATTCTTAGTTGCTCCCTGTTTTTTTTTTTTGTCACTGTGCTGAAAATGTAGAGGTCGATCTGCTGACAGCCAAAAGATTTAATGCTGCTCAGGGGCTCTGTGCTTTAGCAAAATGGCAGCCTCTAGTAAGAAACTGGAGAACGCTGGAGGTAATTTATAGCACACACTAATTTTAGTAGTATTCTTTTATTGCTATTTTAGCAAATGATATTGCTGTGTGCTTGCCTTAAGTATCACCACCAAAGCAGTCTTAATAATAACAAAGAATGAATTCCCCTTTCTTTGTCATTGAAAAGTCTTAAGCTCACCATACATACATACATACAGGGCCGCTGATAAGGTAGTACAACCAGCCCTCCTGTACTGGGCTCGGGCCCCATTAGTTCAAAAGGGGGGCCCAGGCACCTGTTGAGCAGGAGGTCTGGCTGTACTGTCTTATTGCAGACACTGCTCCTCTTCTGCCTCTTCTTGCAGCGCTACCCGCTTCTCCTCTTCTTTCCCCCTCTGGTTGCGGGGGATTGGTTCTAGCAAATGCACCTCTTCCATCTGCTGTCTGGGTCCTGTGTGCCCCTTTCCCCCACAGTGTTGCCATCTTCCCTCCTCTCCCTTCCTGCTGGCAGCTGCGGCGGGCACACAGGGTGATGTTTCAAGATGGAGGGCATTTACTGGCCCGTTCCTTTCCTGGATGAACACAGTGAGTGATCAGTACCTATCATTCCTGTGTCCATTCATCACTGAATCATGTACACTGTGTTTACTGTGCTTCAGTTTGTGAATGAGCAGGAAGCCTCAGAGTGCTTCCTATTCATTCATCTGTGCATCTGAGGCTACAGAGAAAAGGACTGATAAATCTATGTCCTCAGTTACCTTCGGACGGGGGGAGGGGGCCCTGTCAGGTAGGCTGTATGGGGCCACGTGATTTCTAACCACAACTTTGCATACATACTACATACATACAACCTTATTGTACAATCCTTGCCCAATTAACTTTAAATGTACCAAAACTTTGTAATATGAGGATTTATATAAACTATCTGATCAATTTGTATCAAATCAGGAACGCCTTTGTACTAAATAGTTGTTGGTAGATTTAAAGGAGACTGTACACTCATATTGTAAAATGGGTAAAAATGTATTTCCAGTTTTAGGGAATGTTTTGGGAAAACAAGGGTGCCGATACCATAAACAACAATTTTTATTTTTGGGTGAGTTCTGTTCACAAGTGGTTTAAAGAACTTCACCAGTAGGACATATTGCAAGAAACCAACTTTGACTGTTTTAGCAGTTGTAGAAAATCAGCTCCAGGCTAAAAATTTTACGGTACATTTTATTGAAAATTAATTCCAAAATGATTTGCATTTCTATTGTACATGGTATAAATTTATCTGTGAACGTGGAGTTTCAATTGAGTTATACTTCTGAGAAATGAGGGCTGTTTGTCCAATCTAGGTGTTTTTACCAACAGCAAAACATATCTACAAGTTTTGGTGGCCATTGCCATCAGTGACTGTCATGGTATAATTTAGGCTATGTTTTGTGAGTTTACATTTTGCAGTATTGTGCCTCTGTATTGTTATTTGATGGGTGTGGCCAAATTGCACTAACAATTAAAGTGTCTTTACGGAGTGCAGGGTTCAGGAATGCATATCTTAGAGGCTAGTGTACAACCAAAAAATCCCTCCCCCAGTACAGTACAGAACCCCCCCCCCCCCCACCACCACCAATTTCCCCTGCTACAAAACACTAACAGCTGCATCACATACTTATAAATAGGGATGATCGAACGGTTCGGGTCGACCATCGGTTCGACCCAAACATTGACTGTTCTAAATTCGGCCGAATTTCGAACTTTTTGCTGAAAAAGTTCAGAATTCGGCAACCAGAACCGACCAAAATGCAATGGGACAGGAACTGGGCTTTAAAAGCCCGTGATTGGACCAGAACCATCAGTAAAAGCCAATTGAGGGGGCAGGAGGATGCTAGGAATGTGATTGGAGTGACTAGGGGGTCCAGAGGCCAATCAGTAGTGAATACGCCCCCCAGTATATAACATAGCCCCGCCAAATCTCTAGCATTAATACAGGGATGTGGAAGAGAGTGGAAGCAGTTCTGTTACTCCTGCTTCAAAGTTTCATTTAGCAATTATTAGTGTGAGGAAAGGGATATCTAGTGTAGTTAGGGTACAATTTTCCACTATAGTTAGATTTAATAATCTAGTTTCTGTAGGGAAAGTGTTAAGTGTCAGGGGACCGTAGTGTAGTGTAGGGTTAACTGACTCTGACTGCTATGGCAGGGCAGTGGTGGGATTCAAAAATTTTAGTAACCAGTTCCGACTTTCCCAGCAGAATGACCAGCGTGCCCCCTTTAAATGCACAGAGACCAGCGTGCCCCCTTTCAATGCACAGTGACCAGCGTGCCCCCCTTTCAATGCAGAGAGACCAGCATGCCCCCTTTCAATGCATATTGCCCCCAATGATTGCAGAGTGCCAGCCACAGAATTGTCCTCAATGATTGCAGAGTGCCAGCCACAGCATTGCCCCTAATGATTGCAGAGTGCCAGCCACAGCATTGCCCCCAATGATTGCAGAGTGCCAGTCACAGCATTGCCCCCAATGATTGCAGAGTGCCAGCCACACATTGCCCCCAATGATTGCAGAGTGCCAGCCACACATTGCCCCCAATAATTGCAGAGTGTCAGCCACACATTGCCCCCAATGATTGCAGAGTGCCAGCGATCCCCCCCGCACTTACCTCTCTTGCAGCTTCTCTGCAGTCCCCGGCTCCCCGCGTCTCCGAGTCTTCAGTCCTCCCGCGGCGCCTCCTCCTCGTCCAATGGCACGGTGTTTGCCTTTCGGCCAATCAGGAAGCGGGAGGACCGGCTCCCTGATTGGCCAGGAGGAGGATCCGTGTGACAATAGTGAATTCTCATTCGCTATTGTCACAGAATGGGCGGGTCGGGGCGCACTGCTCCGCTCCTTGGCCGCCACGTCTGCGGCTGCGCGGTCTGAGCGCGGGACATTCAATTGTACTGCGCTCGGACGCGCAGAGGGATTCAGCCGGTTCTGTGAACTCGCAGAATGTTAGTAACCGGTTCTATGGAACCGGTGCGAACCGGCTGAATCCCACCACTGTGGCAGGGTGACCAAACCCTTCCATGTCAGGGTGACCGCCATAGAAAGCCATAGAAAAAAGATTGTTTCTATTAGAATTGCAATAGAGCAGGATAGTGGCTTCGCTCCTGCCACACCCGGCTTTTTGTTGCAGGCGTTTATTGGGCTTTTTTGTGGACGTGTTTGGAGGCAGGCATGACATCTGAACTTTTGTGTAGGGGTATATATACACACACACATGTATGTATATATACACATACACATATATAGGTGTGAAAGTAGCAGAACCCTATGCCTGCGCTAATGAAATAATTAACAGGCGTAGGACTTCGCTCCTATCACACCTATATGTGCGTATGTGTATAAATACATACTGTATAAAAGTGTGTGTGTATATATACCCCTACACAGAAGTTCTGATGTTATGCCTGCCTCCAAAGACGCCCAAAAAATGCCCAAAAAAACGCCTGCTACAAAAACGCCCAGGTGTGTTGTTGCAGGCGTTTTTTTTGGGCACCTTTACTGGAACAGAAACGACGAGGCACCGGAATGGTCTGAGGAGGTTTGGGATTAGGGACGTGCGGAGTTCTCGGAGTGCTGCTTCTCCCTTCACCAGGAGCCGGTTGGAGCTGTGGTGAGCACTGTGGTTCAGAAGAGGAGCATCCTAGAAGAAGGAATCAGCAGGATCACAGTGAAGGAGGGCAGAGTGCGAGCCACTCTCTTCATACCGTCCAGTGAGTGTCCCCAGAACAGGGGATCAGGGTTCCTGGGTGTGACATGGAGGTTCCCTGGTGTGAAAGGGAATCAGGGTCACCACGTGTGCCATGGGGGATAGGGGTCACCGGGTGTAACAGGGTTTCGGGGTCACCAGGTGTGCAATGAGGAATTGGGGTCCCTGGGTGTGCCATGGGGGGACTGAGGTCCCCAGGTGTGACATGGAGGAACATCAGGGTCCCCAGGTGTGACATGGAAAAACATCAGGGTCTCTGGGTATGACATGGAGGAACATCAGGTGCCCCTGGTGTGACATGGAGGATCATCGGGGTCCCTTGGTGTGGCAAAGAGGGACATTAGGATCCCCAGGTGTGACATGGAGGAATATGGGGGTCACTGGGTATGACAGCATAACATAGAGGAGCCATCAGATCAGGGTCACTGGGTATGACATAGAGGAGTTTTTAACCCCTTCCCTTTTTATTTTTTTGGGGGCGGGGGGGGGGGGGGGAGGGGGCGCAAGTATCTGGTCTTGCCTAGGGCATAAAATAGTCTAGCACTGGCCCTGTCTGCTTCATTATGTCACAGTACATGTTGGCATTCATGGTTTTCTCAATGAACTGTAGCTCTCCAGTGCTGACAGCACTCATGCAGCCCCAGACCATGACACTCCCACCACCATGCTTAACTGTAGGCAAGACACACTTGTCTTTGTACTCCTCACCTAGTTGCCGCCACACACACTTGACACCATCTGAACCCAATAAGTTTGTCTTGGTCTCATGAGACCTCAGGACATGGTTCCAGTAATCCATGCCCTTAGTCTGCTTGTCTTCAGCAAACTGTTTGCAGGCTTTCTTGTGCATCATCTTTAGAAGAGGCTTCTTTCTGGGACGACAGCCATGCAGACCAAGTTAATGCAGTGTGCGGTGTATGGTCTGAGCACTGACAGGCTGACCCCCCTTCCCCCTTCAACCTCTGCAGCAATGCTGGCAGCACTCATAAGTCAATTTCCCAAAGACAACCTCTGGACATGACGCTGAGCACGTGCACTCAACTTCTTTGGTTGACCACGGCGAGGCCTGTTCTGAGTGGAACCTGTCCTGTTAAACCGCTGTATGCTGCAGCTCAGTTTCAGGGTCTTGGCAATCTTCTTATAGCCTAGGCCATCATTATGTAGAGCAACAATTCTTTTTTCAGATCCTCAGAGAGTTCTTTGCCATGAGGTGCCATGTTGAACTTCCAGTGATCAGTGAGAGCGAAATGTAAAACACCTGCTCTCCATTCACACCTGAGACCTTGTAACGAGTCACATGACACCGAGGAGAGAAAATGTTGCTTATTGGGCCCAATTTGGACATTTTATCTTAGGGGTGTACTAACATTTTTTGCCAGCAGTTTATACATTAATAACTGTGTGTTGAGTTATTTGAGGGGACAGCAAAGTTACACTATTATACAAGCTGTACATTCACTACTTTACATTGTAGCAAAGTGCCATTTCTTCAGTGTTGTCACATGAAAAGATATAATAAATATTTACAAAAATGTGAGGGGTGTACTTACTTTTGTTAGATACTGTAATGGCACTTTTCCACTGCAAGTACCGACTCGGCTCTTCTCAGCCCTGCTTGGCCCTGCTTGGTTTTCCACTGCATGGTACCGCATGGTACGGTGTTGGAACGGTTCGGTACGGTTTGGTATGGTTTGCTTTTCCACTAAAGTAGTACTAAAGTAGTACTAAAGTAAGTGGGTGGGATAACAATGATTCTCTGACCAATCAGTGGCTAGTAGTGACAAACAGTCAAGGCTGCATGCAAAGGATTGTGGGATATGGTACCGGTACGGCCCTGTTGGAACCACAACTGAGGTGGTACTGTTTAAGAGAGCCGTACCGTTCGGTTCCATGTAGTGGAAAAGCGCCGCCGTACCGTACCTTACCGAACCGTTCCTACACCATACCATGCGGTACCAGCAGTGGAAAAGCACAAAAGCAAGCCGAACCGTTCGGTTCCATGCAGTGGAAAAGCGCCATAAGTAACTGTCAGGCATGTTGGTGTGTGCCACTCGGGACATTATTATTGTTGGATTTAAAGACTGGCCCACTAGTTGTAAATTTGGCATAGAGATAGTTTTTTTCATATTGTATAAATTGAGCAGAATAGATAGCGGCCGGCTTGCTTTCTGATGACATATTGAATGTGATGAAACGCATAAGAGACAAGACTTCCAGTTGTGAAGTTTTCCGGTTGTGAACTTTGCAGAGCAACAGTGTTTCCTGGTCGGCTGGGGGGGGGGGGGGGTGCACTGGTAAAAGTGAGTGCATTCCATTTTTGGGCTTGGGAACTTTTTAATTAATATACATGGTGCACTATGACCTCTCACCTGATCTGTTTTTTGTCTGAGTAATATTTTTTTGGAGGAGTTGAGTGTTCTATTGTCTCTGTGGTGGCTGATTGAGTGTTGGAGAATGACGTTCATGTGTGAAATGGAGATGTATACTGCATACTGACCTTCTTATGTTGGGTAAGGGATCAACAACTGTTAGAGAGGGGGCACTCGAGCCATTGAATACACAGCACTTTAGGGACTACACTAAATATGTCACAAATGTTTTATGCAAATCAGTTAACACCATTGTGGGGCACTTTTTGGACATAGTATATTAGATTTGACCAGTATATTTGGTTGGTTAGGTCTATTCATTTTATAACATTGTCTATATTTATCTTTATGATTTAGATCACAGCACACTTACACTTACACTTAATTATTTGATCAGCCACCATAAATGAAGAAAGCTCTGCTCTTTTGAATTCAAAATCTGAAATTTAGCCAAAAAAAAATCACATCGCATAGTCACATCACTGAAGTATGTCTCACGTTGTGCAGGCAGCTGGATCCTGGAGAAATCTTCTGCAGGAATGCCCTGTCCTCTTCCTGTCACTGAATTTCTGGTGCTAAAGTAGTTAAAACTTCAGGTCTTCAGGCAGAATGGCAGTACAGATAGAGCAACGGGGACATTCCCCCACCTTCCTCCTCTTCCACTGAGAAAAGTTCTTTCATTGATTATGCTCCATGTAACATGATTTGTGAATGAGGGGAAGGAGGAGGAAGGATGGAGCGTGTCCCCATCAGACCATTTGGACTGCTGTTCTCAGGGAAGAGACAAAGCTGTTAACCATTGCAGCACCACAAGTGCAGATGCAGGAAGAGGATGGGCATCCCTGCAGTAAAGATTTCTACAGGATCCAGATTTTTGCAGGATACGGAACATACACTATATATTGGGATGCCCCCCTTTACACACACATGAACTTTAATGACATCCCAGTCTTAGTCCATAGGGTTCAATACTGAGCTGCCCCCCCCTTTGCAGCTATAACAGCTTCAACTCTTCTGGGAAGGTTGTCCACAAATTTTAGGAGTGTGTATTTGGGAATGTTAGACCATTCTTCCAGAAGAAATTTGTGAGGCCAGACACTGTTGTTGGACGAGAAGGCCTGTCTCGCATTCTCTTCTCAAATGCACCCCAAAGGTGTTCTATCAAGTTGAGGTCAGGATTGTGTGCAGGCCAGTCAAGTTCCTCCACCCCAAACCACGCTCATCCACGTCTTTATGGACCTTGCTTTGTACACATGGACCTTTGCTTTGTCATGTTGGAACAGGAAGGGGCCATCATTTGACAATATATTGTATATGATATGAGATCTGATTACAGCTGTAGGGATATTTTTTCAGCTTAACTTTAGTTTTATAGAAGAGAGAATATGGAAAACTGGGGCAAGGATTGGGATTTTAAGGGGTACCGTTATGGAACCAATACATATAGGAAATTTTTTTCATAAAAAATTACTTTTATTGTTCACATGTATTTCCCAACAAAGGGAAAACAAAAATAGACAATAATATTACAAGAAAAATCATATAGACATATACAAAATGACAAATACATATACTTATAAAATATCAAAGCAGAATCACATGGGGGTGGACTCATCAGAGGTCACAGGGTGCCTGGGTATACCAGTACCAATGTGTAGCTCTCTAATGGATCCAGACTCCACTACCCGACATGTTTTGCGGTAAATACCGCTTCCTCAGGGGCACAAGGGATAGCGCTTTATGATAAACAGCTAAGAAAGTGATAAGAAAAGAGCAAAATACAGAATTAATAAATGTGAGTATCAAGGTTACACATTTTCTTCATGAAATTGTAATATTTCGAATATCAGTGTGTGTCAAGTATGGAGCCATTGGCAGGAGCCTCTCCAACTTGTGACACATATACGTCATGTATTTGATCACATCTTTTAAGATCAATTACATCAATATGAAAGAAGTTCACGTACATTGGCATACAGGCCGAGGCAGACGTAGACATTCCCATCTGTGGGGCTGATGGAAAATGTATCCAGGGTAAGTGTGCTGGAAGCCAACTACGTCCCCCTGGCGGGCATGGACGATCGCAAGGCAAGGTGCAGTTGGACAAGAAGGTTTGGCCTAGATGATAATTGAGAGTTAAAAAATGGTACTAGTAAAACATATAATAAGCTCTTCAAAAAGAGTATGAAGGGTTCCATATATTACAATGTGGGCCACATAATTCTCTATATTGTTGTAGAATCATATCATAATTGTTGACTCTATATCCAAGAAATGATTGTTATTAAGCTGTCCACAACATTATTTCTGTTATTGAAAAGTGTTTAAAGGTATTTACCTACCAGGATTTTATGCCAAAGCTTGCGTATTGGTCAGATGGTGGAGATGGATGCACAGAACGCGGGTGTATATTGAATACCCAGGGAGAGGTATGCCAAGAGTTGTGGATCTATATTCAGATCTCCAAACCGACATGCCAGTCTCTATAGATATATATGCATAAAATATGACAATATATATGAAAAAAGGAAGCCAATCCACTAATAAATATATTGGATCGCTATAGCAGTGTGTAAAGATATTGGACTTATCAAGGCCCCCTTTACAACAATAGACATATCAAAATGTTGCACTAGGCTCACAAGCATAGGGGAAGTCCATGGTGGTATCAAAGGTTTTAAAAAATAGGTTTTAGAAAAGAGATAGATATTCGGCATATCCAATGTCTTTATCGTAATTACCTTGACTAGCTCCTGTGTCTCGCTTTCACCATCTGCACAAAACTGGCGTGCTGCGTGCCTATATGCGTCGTCAACTGCGGTGTCATCAGCGGGCGACGCGCCCGATGATGACGTCACGGAGTCCGATGTACAACTGCGCATGCGCGTCGGTAGACGCGATGCGCAGCTGTTAAATGACACAGAGGACCAATCTCCAATGCGGTTGCTATGCAACCTCGTAACGCCGGAAGACAGCAGTAAGGCTGTAGATGGAGACAGCACTACTCAGGGAGGATCCATCTGTGTAAACAAAGGGACGTGGTGTAATGTATACCACACGGACCTCTGCACATCGCATGCCCGCCTATGGGACATCATAGGCACTCCTACGCACAGAGCCCTGAATGGCCCAAAATTTTCCATATGTATTGGTTCCATAACGGTACCCCTTAAAATCCCAATCCATGCCCCAGTTTTCCATATTCTCTCCACTTGACTAGGGATGAGGTACCTGAAAACAGAATATATTAATATAATGAGCTAATTCTGCTATTAGTTTTATAGAACTCTGTATAGTCCCAAGAATAATAAAAGGATAGCGGTTGAGTCAGATTCAACTTTCCAATGTCCTGCTGCAGGAAATTTAGAACTGAATGCTGTCTGCGATGACAGCCAATCAGATTAATCTTTTCATGTTCTAACCTGCAAAATAAAAAAATAGACTTCTTGTTGCTGGCAACAGTAGAGCATCACAAATAATAAAGCAATTCCAGTAGAGACCTCATAAATACATAAGGCTCATATAAGTACAATTGGCATTTCTAAACTTTAGAGTTTATACTCCAACTGCTAATAGAGTTCAATGAGCCATGGATTGCAATAAAACTAACTAAATCTTTTCTTTATTCAGTTTAATCTTGTGTGTGATGACTCGTGGAAGCTGGACCTTTTCCAGTCATTTGTGAATTTTGGATTCTTCCTTGGCTCTTTGTTTATTGGCTACATAGCAGACAGGTACAGGTCTACATGCCATGATATCTGTTAAATATAATGTGAAAATAATACTTCTCTTTTTTATATTTCAGGTCTTACTGTAACTGGTTCTGATTTCTTCTGTCCTCTATAGAAGCTACCTTCATTAACAACTCTAATTTGTGTCTGCAGATTTGGTCGCAAACCATGCCTTTTAATTTCCCTCTTCGTCACTGCTGTTTTTGGTGTCCTTGTGGCATTTGCTCCAACGTATCCATGGCTGGTTACCTTTCGCTTTATTCAGGGCTTAGTCAGCAAAGGTAGTTGGCTGTCAGGATATATTTTGGGTAAGTTATAAAATGTAAATACAGATCTACTGTTTTGTTGCTGAGGTAATGCTATAAAGGAGGGAGGAGCCTACTTTTTTTCCTAATTACTAGGTCTTTTTCTTTGATGTGTGAAATCAAGTGTCATGCAGCCAATGGAGCTTAAAATCAGGCTACAGTGGGATAGTTTCAATAATTTTTTCCTTGTTCAGACTACCAAAATGGACAAAAAAACCTTAAATAACCAGTCTAAACTTTGTTATACTGTACATACACTATATTACAAAAAGTATTGGGGGATGTCTGCCTTTACACGCACATAAACATCAATGGCATCCCAGTCTTAGTCCATAGGGTTCAGTATTGAGTTGGTCCACCCTTTTCAGCTATAAAAGCTTCAACTCTTCTGGGAAGGCTGTCCACATAGTTTAAGAGTGTTTCTATTGGAATGTTTGACCATTTTTCCAGAAGCGCATTTGTGAGGTCAGGCACTGATGTTGGATAAGAAGGCCTGGCTTGCAGTCTCCATTCTACTTAATCCCAAAGGTGTTCTATTGGGTTGAGGCCAGTCAAATTCCTCCACCCTAAATTCGCTCATCTATGTCTTTATGGACTTTGTTCGTGAACTGATGTGCAGTCATGTTAGAACAGGAAGGGGCCAACCCCAAACTGTTCCCACAAAGTTGGGAGCATGAAATTGTCCAAAATGTCTTGGTATGGGGATGCCTTAAAAATCCCCTTCACTGGAACTAAGGGGCCAATCCCAACCCCACACCATAATCCCCCCTCCACCAAATGATTTGGAGCAGTGCACAAAGCAAGGACCATAAAGACATGGATGAGTGAGTTTGTTGTGGAGGAAATTGACAGGCTTGCACTCAGTCCTGACCTCAACCCGATGAAGCACCTTTGGGAAGAATTAGAGCAGGGACTGTTATAGCTGCAAAGAGTGGGCCAACTCAACATTGAACCCAAGGGTCTAAGACTGGGATGCCATTAAACACTTACCGCAAAGTAACGTAGATCTACGTCAGCTGACTTTGCGGCATTATACCGGGATGATGCCTCTAGCTAGAGGCATCATCCCAGTACCATTGTTTAGAGCTGGCGGTCGGCTTTCCGGCGGTAATGACCGATGCAGCTCGGGAGCCACTCGATCGTTAACCCGGCGAGCGGGAGGGGACGTCCCCCCTCCCGCTGCCTTCCGCGGCTCTGCCCGGGTCTCCCATCCCACCGGGAGACCCGAGCACCCAGATGGCATGTCCGTCGGCTGGATGGAGTCCCGATCTAAGCCGGATGCGGCTTCAATCAGGTCTCCGATAAAGTAACCCAGAGGCGGCATCCATGACGTCTCGTCCGGGTTAGCTGCTAAAATCTTTTAAAGCGTCGCTAATTGAGATTTCTAATGTTTAAAAAAGGCACATAAACAAGCATTAAAGGATTTTGTAAGGGCATGTGAAAACCCACAAACACATGTGACATGGCTCTAAAGCTGCCAATACCTATAGTACCTGTAATGACATTTCTACCAGCTTTTTCTAGGCCAAAAGGGGAAGAGAATGGGAAGGGAAAGGAAGTGGGGCAAGCAGGATTTTCTTGATACCGTCAACAACCATAAACAATTGACTCAAAGGAAAGATATTTATTACATTTGATAAAACAAAAAGAATATATGAAAATCAGTAATGTATTACAAATACATATCAAAGTGGTCAGTTCGAGAGGCATAACTGCAGTAATAATATTTTACCCGTGTTGTAAGATACAACATGTTTCTGGGTTAAAACTTACACTTGGGCCACACTCGACATGTTTAGCGGCCGAAGAAGTTTGAGAACATAAAAGAGGACCATAGTCCAAAGTAACAAACAGTGAGTGAAAAAGATCAAGCAGAGGGGCATCTATTGATCAGGTTAGGCTGGTAGTATTGCTTCATATGGTTGAGGCAACATAAATGTATTTAATGGGCCTACCCATTGAGTGTTCTATATGGACTGTTCATGGTATTCAAACAGTGGGGTCCTGCAGTATTTAGGATCATGTATAGCATATGGCCATTAGGATATTCAAAGTCCATAAAAGATTTGCAGTTGGTACCTGCATCCTGTCAGATGTCCATTGATTGTGGGTCAAAAAAGCCTAAATCTTATTAACAGAAGCTAAATGGCAAGTGTGCCTTTGTGCTGATTATCTTTTCTGCAGTCATGCCTGGCCCTCTGCGCTTCAGGTCTATTTCCAATGTTCAAGTACACCTGTCCCATTTATTTTTTTCAGGTGTGCTGTGCAATGGGATGGGTATACACTTGGAGGGCACAACTCATTGATCTTGACCCCAAACATTATGGGGGTAACCATTTGACTTTGAACTTCTGGCCCATGTAATGATTGGAACTAATGCCAGGAGTTCAGGAGGACAGAGCTGGGGAGGTTTGGCAACCATCGGTATAATGATCCTCTATTTTTTTTTTGTGAACCTGGTACTGCTGTGCTCTATCAGATTCTGGCCACTGACATAAACAGTATATGGGATTTTCAAAAAGAACTACAATTTAAAAAAATCAAAATACTTCTTTTAGAGAAGCTTCCATATTCAGGGGTTCCTATTCTAAAAATACTAGGTAGAATTTTAAAATTTTGTGTAATATTATCCTATTTTAAGAATGTCTAAGGCTTAAACATTTTTTTTTTTTTTTTTTACTTTTGAATAGACGAGGGAATGGTTAAACCTGTTATTTTTTAGCCTTTTGTGTCCCATTAGGGCCCATTTATGCTAAAATATTGTGGTAACTGCACATCACATGTGGTGGCACCATCTCAAACAGCACCTTGAGGTGATTTGTAAAGCATCATGTAGCAATGCATAGATATGCATTGCAGTTTGGTCCCACGCCAGAATTTGCACCTTTTTTGGTGCATCAGGCAGCCTATTCAAGGGAATGATTGCCTTAAGGTAGTGCACTTAAATGCATGGCATAATGCTTGTTAACATACTGCAATAATATGAATGGATCTTTATTGGGACTCCCCACTCCTCTTCTTCCATTGTCAATTACAAATTCTGGATTCTTCCTTTTGTTCTGTCCCAGTTGAATGTTTGCTGGGGCAAAGTGGTTGAATCACCTCAGCAAGGACAACAATAAATACCTGACTCGGTTATTAACTTTTTCTTTCAATCTAAATAAAAAAAAGTTTTGGAATTACATACAATTACTTAAAGCTGATCTCCATTCAGTGAACTTTTTAAGGTTTGTTTGGACCAAGCCCAGCTGGTCCAAATGAACTATTTACTTTACTAACAGATGCAGTGGCTTTGTGTGCTGTTTAAACTGTATGTAGCCTCTGCCTCTGATTGGCAAAGGCAGGGATCATGACGTCATCCAGCTGCCTCTCAGCCTTATCCAATCATAGGAAACTTTGTATTCATTCACAGAATGCAATACTTCACCTGAGTGGTTGAGCAGCCTTCAGCCCAACTGGAAATTGTTCCTGGAGCGGAAGTGTCCATCCCACTACCAGAGCGCATCGCTGTATATTGTAAGTAGCTAAGGCTACATATAGTTTACACAGCATACACAGCCCCTGCACCAGTTAGTGAAGAAAATAGTTTACTTAGACCGGCATGATCCAAACAAATTATCACTGATACAGGAAATCAGCTTTAAGCTCTTGCAGATGTTCACCCATTGTGGGCAGCTGTTTTTCATATTCAGCTTTAGGCTTATTGATTCAATAATTAATGTGTATCATTATATATACTAACATAAGATGTATATATATATATATATATATATATATATATATATATATATTTTTTTTTTTTTTTTTTTTTGTATAAAGAAGGTTATGGCAAAATTGTCTTCCAAGAATTATTATCCAATATATTTTCCAGATGAAAAAGTAAAAAAATGTAAACACACATTTCTTTTTTTTTTTTTTGACCAGTGGTTATTTAAAATATAACTAAACCCGAGAACAAACATTGTATGTATTGCAACTTACCAGTGCTTGTATGAAGTGGCTGAAACTGTTTTTTATTTTTCAGGCTAAGAGCATTTTTTTTTCAACAGATGCACTTTATTATGTATAAAGTATAAAAAAGATAAATATTAACAAATCAAACCGTAATTGGTACAAAATAGGTTACATGGCAAGATAATACAACACAGGTACTGTGTCCACTGTATATAAAAGCATAAATTAGTCAGCAATTCTGCAGGCAATTCTGAGTAGTAGTCCAGAATGTAAGGCAGTTCAACAGTACCCCGGATATGTCACCAATAATTAGTAGAGATCACCTGTTTATTGGCAAAGCCGATATATTGAGGGCCGATATGGATATGGATATATATCGGAATCGGCTTTTTATTTACCGATATTGCCAATATTTCAGGGAAAGTGCTTGTACCGGGGTGATGCCTGCAGCTAGAGGCATCACCCTGCTACTGGTGTCCATAGCTGACGGTCAGCTGTCTTGTAATGACAACCGATGCGGCTGAGAAGCCGTTCGGCTGTTATTCCAAGGAGCGGGAGGAGACATCCTACCTTCACCACCGCCGTCTGTCCCGGGTCTCCATTTCTTTGAATTCGGCACCGCCGCGTACCCAGAAGTGATTTCATGACATCACTACCGGGTACTGGCGGCGCCAAATTAAAAAAACTTACAGCATTCAAAACACCCAAACTTGGCGTTTTGAATGCTTAAATGCAGAGGAGGGGTTTGAGGTCTTTTAGACCCCCAGATCCCTCCACCACAGTACCTGTAGACATGAAAAAAAAAAAACATTTTTAATGTCCGAAAATATCGGCAGATATCGGCCGATACCGATACCCGATGACCAAAATATTGGTATCGGTATCGGCGGTAAAAAAATGATATCGGTAGATCACTAATAATTAGTCACTCCGGGAAACAGGGAAATGAAGAGGTAATATAGAAGGGCGGAAGAATAGGTAAAGGGGGAAAAAGAGGGGGAGGGGGGATACCCAATAGCATTCACAGAGACAGTCCTCTAGCCCCCACCCATGTACCCCAGATATTATAGATTTTTTTCAGACAATTACAACCCATATAAATTCATTTAAATAACGGAAGCACCTGGTTGACCATTGTCCTCCACTGCTGGACTGTGGGCACCATGTTTGCTTTCCATTTCATTAGGATGAGCTTCCATGCATAGAACATATTTTTAGTAAGTACAGAAATTACCTGTTGATCTTGCCAGACATGCAGTGTCTTTGTCACTTCTTGTAAGATGAGATGAAATCAAAAACAATGTTCTCTTTCTTGTGTAAACTACTAATCCCATCACTCCATGTAACGGAGATGAAAAAGTTTGAAGTCCTGCCTTTGTGGCAACCATCGCTTAACACAGCACATTTCATTAGGATGCTCTTCTGTGCATAGAACGTAAGAACATTTTTAGTAAGTACAGAAATTATCTATTAATCTTGCCAGACATGCAGTGTCTTTGTCACTTCTTGTGAGATGAAATGAAATCAAAAACAACGTTCTCTTTCCTGTGTAAACTACTAATCCCATCACCCCATGTAATGGAGATGAAAAAGTTTGAAGTTGAGGCTTTGTGGCAACCATGGCTTAACACAGCACTACAAAAAAAAAATAAAAACTTCTGTTTATGGTAAAAATAATAACAGCACAAAAAAGAAGAAAAGAATAGCTAAGAATAGAAGGTAGCTAGGTGGAAGGAGTGAGATAAAGTTTTTCTTTTTGTAAAAAAAGAAAGATGGATGAGGTCATAACGGACGCCATATTAACCAATACCTGGAAGCTGGCCGCTCAAAGATGTCAACAGCTGGCGGGGAATTCCAGGATTCTGCATTGCTGGAAGGTGAGTATAGTTCCGCTGTAATAAGGGCTAATTGGAGTTCACTGGATGATAATTGGTTAAATAGTAAATAATTGTGTTAGGAAGGAAACACTCTCACTTTTCAGGTTTCGTAGCTGAAGTTATAGTGCAAAACAGCAAACACACAAGGTACATACAAGGCAGATCTAGTACATCCTTGGTCCATAAGTGATTCCCAAAAATAATTATATATTTATATTGCAATACTAATACACATGTACAGTAAGTTTAATCAAGATAATCACAGCATTTCAGATATGTCTTACTATTGTCACCCTATTCTAGTTGCAGAGTTTGTTGGCTTGGATCACAGAAGAACTGTCGGAATTGTATACCAAGTTGCATTTACAGTTGGACTTCTGGCACTTGCAGGCGTGGCGTATTTCATTAATAACTGGAGATGGCTTCAGCTGGCAGTCACTCTGCCAAACTTTGTGTTCCTGACATATTACTGGTAAAATTCTGCCATTATCTATCTCAAAAATCAGCTCAAGTCAAATGTGAAATAGCACATGCAAAATAAATGATAGTGTATATCCACTTTTGAGGCCAAACTGGGATAACACGTGCTTCATATTTGCTACATGTTTCCATTCACATAGCATACCTTAAAAAAAAAAAAAAAAAAATTGAAATCCTTTATAAAGATCAAGGACTGCAACATCCCACTTAGTTCTCCCTTTTTTTTAGTAATGTTTGTTAGGGGTCTGGGAAGTGCTGTTTTCCATAACTAACCTTGTTTGTACTGTGCTGGCAGATGTCTTTATTAGTTGTAAACTAGTTGTGCAGGAGTTTCTGTCCTAACAAAGATCTCAAGTCTTCGGTGTTTCATTGTATGTTAATGCTCTGTCTCCCAGTGTTTCCCCTCCAGTCTGTCCCTGATCGTTACACTGCTATAATATATAAACGCAAAGAAATAGAAGCTGCCTGAAGTGTTTTATGTATAAACCTGTTCAACAAACAACTCAAAAAATAAGAAATATTTGTTTTAAATTCGTTTTTAGGTATGCTATGTGAATGGAAACACATAATAAATAGTGGGTGTTTGGCTTGCTCATTCTAATCATCGCAAGTGTGATCTCTATAACTGATCCAGCTGTGGTGAGATAGCTATAATTTATAATCTTAGCAGCATTGGCAGACAGTGACTTGATCCAAAATACAAAACTTGTGCAGATCCTCACAGATTAACATCAGATCAACATCAGGTAAAAAATTATAGTATGTCTGGCTTCGGCAATTACATGTGCTCGGAACAACATCTAAAGACTCACTTAAAAGAGGGTGGAGCTAGCTATACAGAGCATCTCCTAGCTAGTGAGGAATGGACAAATTATTTAAGGGCAAACAAACAGACAATGCATGTGTAAAATGATAGTAGGGGATTTCTCAAATTTGACTGCAAAGGAGAAAACTTCAAATAGACCTTTTAAAATACAATGAATCTGACTTGCCCTAAAAAGCTAAAATCAGTGTTGAAGTAAAGACATGTTGTGGTATTCAGGATACATTCTTTAGTTCTCCCTCTTCTCTTAGATTTGATAGTTAAGTAATAAAGTTAGGTTCTTAGTCACAGGGAGTGATTACTACTTGGATAAAACGAAGCCCTGTGTACAGACCAGACTTAGGCTGGCCATACATGGTTCAAATTGAGATTCAAACCATTAGTGGGCAGGCTGAATGTACCAAGTTGATTGATTGATCAACTTGGGTACAACCTGCCAGATTTACTTCCGATTATGGCAAGTTGCTGCTATACAATATCTTGGCAGGAGGGATTCCCCTGTCAGCATGGTTTGTGCTGATGGGGGAATTGTGAAAATGTATTTCCTGCAACCTGTGGCTAGATGAAAGAAATTTGCACTGTCTATGTCCTGCCTTAGAATCCAAGGAGCTCCACAAGGATCCATTTTCTGATTAACACAGGCAGTGGCTGTACTGTAGCACTGTAGTTACTTTAGTCTAGGTCAGGTTCACTTTTAGGCTGAACACCAGCCTTAGGTTCAGTCTTGTAGAGTTGTACAGGCTCCTCTCCTATAAGGAAATGGCTTACTCTGATTTTAATGCTCATTGTGAGCTTCTCACAGCATGCATTTAAATCTGCCGTAAGTTAGAATGAGCCTGACTTATTTCCAGACTGGAGGATATCCTATATCATCTAGACCTTTCCTCTCCAGCCTAGGTGTTTTCAGACTGCCCCTGTCATTCATTGGATTTAACTTCTTTCAATCTTGGAGGCTCAGCATCACATGGGTGTTACCTAGAGTGGTCTACATGCAAATGTAGTCTGCATAGGAACTCCCTGCCATGGTCTGGGGTCAGGCTCAGAGGCCAGTAGCTATTTCAGTGGAGCAGCACCCACTGACAAGTGGGACAGGTATTACAAGCAGGTCACCCTGGCTGAGGACATGGATTCACCTGAGGTGTGGGATCTAAGTAACTAATTGGTATTCATCAGAGCTCCTGATGGTGGAGATGGGTTTTGCTGCATGCTAGTACCAGATTGGGGTCCTCAGGATTGCCCCATCAGGAGGTGAGCAACCCGGGGTCCAGTAGTAGATATAGCAGGTAGGGATCAAGAAGAAGTGTAGGCAGGAAACAAGTCAAAGGTCGATAATGAATGGTAGTGAAGATACAGATGGCAGCAAGAGAGACAAAAGCAAAATATTGTCTGGAAGGAGCCCAATAATCTGGCAAACAGGAAGTGCCAAGACATGGCTTAAATCAGGAAGTTCATGGGAGGAGCAAGATGTTTAAGGTGTAAGACAAACAAGATTCAAGGCAGGATCATTTAAGGAATTGTCCAGGGACCTGTCCAGCATTCCAGGTGGCTCAGCAAGCAGAGTCATTGCTAGACACAGCAGAGGTTCCAGGTTTAGGTCCAGGCCCTGACACTCCCACTCCTCCAGATTGACACCCACCTATCAAGGTTTGCATAACTCCTCCCAAGTGCAAGATCATGACTTGCACCAGGGCTGTGGACTATTGATGAAAGTATTAAGGCAAACGACTGTGATGTTTTCAGGAAGCTATGTAAAGAACCTTGTAAACTGGCAAACATTTACAAAAATTTGTAGTGGCCTAATCAATACAGTTTCAGTGACATGATGAAAACTTCACTTCATTAACTAAGCTCTGAGGCAAATTCCTTTGCAAAGTGAACAGCTTGTTTGCCATTAGCAGGAGAAGACAATGAGCGCAGCGGGGGACACAGGAGATCAACACTCAAGAAAGTGTTGGTTTCTGATGATATTCTGCCAAAAGCAGTAATTACAGCGTGTAAAATAAGTTTTGAACACGTCACCATTTTTCTAGGTTAATTTATTTCTGAAGGTGCTATTCACATGAAATTTCCACCATGTCGGTAACAACCCATGCGATCTATACATAATTAAAAACCAAAATCAAAAATAAGTTCAGAAATTAAGTTATGTGTAATAAAATGGAAGGACAAAGGGAAAAAATATTGAACACATGAAGAAAGGGAGGTACAAAAAAGCATGGAGAGCCAAAACACCAGCTGAAATTTATCAGTAATTAGAAAGCAATCATGTCCCTAGTCAGTGCAAATAAATATCAGCTGTTTAAGTCTCAACTGATGGCCTAAAAAAAGGTGTCTCAAAACGTCATATGATGGGCAAAAGCAAGGGGCTCTTCCAAGACCTTCACAACCTTATTGTTGTAAAATATACTGATGGCAATGGTTACAGAAGGATTTCTAAACTTCTGAATGTTCCAGTGAGCACTGTTGGGGCCATAATCCGCAAGTTGAAAGAACATAATTTCACCATAAACCGGCCATGATCAGGTGCTCCTCGCAAGATTTCTGAAAGAGGAGTAAAAAGAATTATCAGAAGAGTTGTCCAAGAGCCAAGGACCACTTGTGGAGAGCTTCAGAGAGACCTGGAATTAGCAGGTACAATTGTTTAAAAAAAAAAACAATAAGTAATACACTTAACCGGTATGGCCTGTATGCACGCTCACCACACAAGACTCCATTGCTAAGGAAAAAGCACGTTGGAGCTGCACAACATTAGGGCTGGGTTCACACTATTGGGATGTCAGACATCGCATGTGATTCGCACAGCATGGCTGCGCAGATCACATGCAATGTCTGTGTGATGCAAATTCAGCCATACAGAATGTATGGCTGAATTTGCATCGCATTCAAAAAAAGAATGGTGCCGGACACTTTTTTTGGTCTGCACTGGAATCTGATTTTTTGGGAGTTCACCCATGCAATCTGATTCCTGCACCATTTGCAAGTTCGCACTGCGTTCTGCAAACCGATCTGGAGGTGTCATTAACTTTGTATTGACACCCGCAGTGGTTTGCATAGGGCAGTGTGAACTGCCTGCGAGAGACCTGTGATGCAGGAACCCACACTGGAATCACAATAGTGTGAACCCAGCCTTAGACAAGCCTGTGAAATACTGGGAGAATATAGTCTGGTCAGATGAGACCAAAATTAAACTATTTGGATGCCATAATACACACCATGATTGAAGGTCAAATAGCACTGCACATCACCCCAAAAACACCATACCAACAGTGATGTTTGGAGGTGGGAACATTATGGTGTGGGGCTGTTTTTCAGCATAGGGTACTAGAAAACTTAATTTCATTGAAGGAAGGAGGAATAGAAAAATGTACCAAGACATTCTTGATAAAAATCTGCTGCTATCTACCAGGATGATGAAGATGAAACAAGAGTGGACATTTCAGCAAGACAATGATCTCACACACAAAGCCAGTTGGTTTCAAAAAAAGAAAATAAAGCTGCTAGAATGTCCTAGCCAATCACCTGACTTGAATCCAATAGAAAATGTATGAAAAGAACTAAAGATCAGAGTTCATGGAATAGGCCCATGGAACCTTCAAGATTTGTGGAAGAATGAGCCAAAATCACACCTGAGCACTGCATGCGACTAGTTTCTCCATACAGGAGGCATCTTGAAGCTGTCATTACCAACAAAGGATTTTGTTCGAAGTATTAAATACATTTCAGGTAGCATGTTTAATACTTCTTCCCTGTGTCATTCCATTTTTATTACACATAACTTAATTTCTTAACTTATTTTTGGGTTAGGTGTCTTTGTATGTATGGATTGCATGGGTTGTTACCGATGTAGCACGACCCCCACAGGGGCTGCTAAGTATGTTCACTTCCTCCGCACTCCCTTGACCCAGAGGCACCTCCAACACGCTGGACACTATTGGTTCTGACATAGTAACTCAGAGAAACAACAATGACACTTAAATATCAGTGTATCAATTTACTGATGTAATAAAGGAATGAACAGATAAACAGGTACAGTCTCAACACAACAGGAAATATTTGCAGGCAAATTTGAGATTCTGAAGCTCTGGGTCCCCGAACTACTGTGAAGCCCAAGACTCAGAATATCATGCAAAAATAATGTAGCTATGAATAGATATAGCAATATATAACTAAATAGGCATGTAGATATAACTGTAATGCAACTTCTTCTATGAACCTGTGAGAGTGATAATCAGACGTTTAAATCTATATTATCTATAGATAAATAGACAGATCTAACTAACTCGGCTGAATATATATATCTCAATAGAATAACTTTCAAACTTGCATATCAACTGAAAGAGTGCACTCTATCACCTATAGGGGGCCCCCTTATCTATGAATAACGTGAGTCTCTTCCTAGCTAGGCCTTGCAAATCTCCGCCGGCAGCGGGAGCTCTAGTCATTCACATAAATGAAATTTTTAATCGGAATAGAAAAGGGGGGGGGGGGTATTTGTAATCCAGATTCTACTTGAGATGAAGCCAGTATAAATCACTGTATGTGTGTATATGCGGCCTTCCGGTTCACCACGCATGGCCAAAGCTCAGGAATGTCCTAAGGCAACCGCTCCAACTATGTTAAAGTTCTCACAGTGTCTGTGCTGCGTCACAGGCTCTTTCTCTCGCTGTCAGTGAGTTACTGCCTCACTACAATTAGGTCTCTCTCACCCAATCCTCCAACACTCCTCTCCGGCAGGTCTCCATACCCATTCAGTCACTTCCCCATGACATCCGCTACATCTCCAATGTGCCTCCACACTAGGCCGCAGCCTCCACTCACTCTGCTCTCCACAGCGGTCCTCCTACTCTTTCCGACCCTCCGAACCTCAAGCGGTCCCCGAAGCAAGAGAATGTACATTCAGCCCCACCCCTTATTTATAGACACTCCCATGATGCTGTGTGGAACCTTTAGCTCCCTGGGAGCATAGTTCAATCCTGCCCACTTTACACAGTCTTCATCCTTCTTCAGACTATATCTCCCACAATCCAACACGCCGCTCTTCCAGGAGAACCCGCAATAAGCACCAGACTTAAAGAAACAGTACATCAGCCTCAATAATACTGGATTTAATTTCTTCCCTTGGCTACACCGACGTGGTGAAAATTTCATGTCAATAACACCTTTGAACTATATTTACCTAGAAAAATGGTGACGTGTTCAATACTTATTTTACCCGCTGTATTTGTGTTATCCAATACAGCTCTTGACGACCATGGAAAACCCATGATTTGTAGCTGCCTAGTTAAGTCAGCTACAGCAGCAATTCTGTATCCAGCTAAAAAATGTTCTAATGTGACATGGCCCTTACACTATAAAGTTCATTTATTACAGGTGTGTTCCAGAATCACCTAGATGGCTCCTATCCCAAAACCAAAAAGATAAGGCCAATGAAATTATTGAGCATATTGCTAAGAAGAATAAGAAACCAATGCCCAAAACTTTACAGGTGAATATCTCTGTTTTTTGTCATTATGAAGGCAGACATAGTCTAAGCTTGCCACATGGAGCTAGGCCTAACCCCATGTTATGTAACTGTTGAATGCCAAAGTCACTACTACCCACTGAAGTTCTAGCATTTGACAGTTGTATGGCAGGTGACAGACTTAGCAATGGGAGTCTATAGAGCTTATTTTGGCTTAAAGCTCCTGGTAAATTCTTACGCCTTGACTTCAGGGCCTCCACAGGGAAAGAGGGATTGGTTTGAAGACAAAAATGGGTACTTGCAGACAGGGTCATTCCAACCACAAAGTAAGAGTCCAGGGCCCAGAAGAATAAAGCTAAGAAGAATAGGAAATCAGCACTAAATACATTACACGTGAATATTCTTTTTTTATGATAATGAAGACACACATAGTTTATACTCACCACATGGCCCTAAGCCCTGCCCCATGTTATGTACCCGTTTAATGCCAGAGTCACTACTGCTCACTGAAGTTCTAGCATTTGACAGTTGTATGAGAAGTGGCAAGCTTAATAATGGGAGGAAGCAGAACTTATTTTGAGTTTTGCAAATGTTGAGGCCCTTGTAAAGCATTGAGCCTAAATTTTAGGGCCTCCACAGGGACATAGGGATTGTTTTGAACACAGAATTGGGTACTTGTCCAGTGCTGCCATCTCAGGTGTGGGCAGCTGAAGCCAGAGCGTCCTCTTCGGTGTCCTCTTCGGTGATGTCAGAGTCCCAGAATGCCCTGCACCGGCCCTGCTTGCCATTTCCGGTGCAGGTGCGTCATCCTTGCACAGCTTCTGGGCATGCCCAGAAGCTGTTTAGCAGGGAATGACGCGCCTGCACTGGAAGTGATGAGCGGGGCCGGTGCAGGTGCATTGACTCCTGGGAGCGATGACGTTCAGCTCCCAGGAGTCAATGCAAGCAGGAAGTCACGGCGCAGGCTGCGGCCGCAGAGGGAGAAAGTGGAAGGAAGGTAAGTATACTTTCTTCAAAAACAAGGTAAGTAAACAAAAAATCGTGATTATCCAATTCTTTTTCAGGTTACTTAGAGCAAGCGGATGTCAAATTTTCTGGAACTCCACTTTAAGCTCACAGCACACTTGTGATTGTACAATCTCCTTTAGATCTACCAACAACTGTGTAGGGGAAGGGCCTGCCTGATTGGATACATGTTGATTGGATAGATTAGGGTAGTTCCTTCTATTACATAATTTTAATAATCCTAAAGTTGATTTTACAAAGATTGTGTCAACACAGTCAGTGTTGACAAAGACATCCCTTCTACCGAGCTATTGTACTGTATTCTCTAGGGGGGGGGGGGGATTGTTGGCTGGGCGGGAGAAGCCATCCCCACTGCTATAGTGGGCAATAGTGATAATCGCATGTAAAATCCGGCAGGCTGGTTGTACCCAGGTTGATTGATTGCTCAACTTGGTACATTTAATCTGCCGTCACATGGTTCGAATCTCAGGCTGTCCCTGCTGAACCGGTCGAGATTTAAACCACCTATGGCCAGCCATAGAGCTGTTGGCTAGTGGAGTGTAAGTTTACCAGATCTTTGAAGCCTTTCTATTCTTTCTTTTCTATATATTTTTATTTTTTTTATACACATATATACACACACACGTTTGATTGAGAATCACACAGATTTAAAAGGCCCCAAGTTGTAAATCTGCCTAAAGCCCTGTTTAGATTTCATTGAACTCTACTTGTCACCGCCATTATGTACCAATATTACAGCATGTTTGGTACAATAGAAATGTTTTAGTCTAAGTCAGGTGAATAGTAAAAAGTCACTTTTCATTCAAACATATGAAAATGTCATTATGAAATAATAATTGGACATAACCACGGATGATTTTTCTTATTACATTGTAGGCTACAACAGGCAGAAAATTCTTAAGGTATAAAATGCTTAGGCTCCATGCACACCAGTGTGCTGGAAAAAATGCTGGATTAAAAATTGCTGATAATAGCTTTTTGTAGTAGCATTGTAGCAGCGTCTTAAGAGCATTAGCGTTTTATTAGCGTTTTTGCAGTTCCTTTAAAAAAAAAAAAGGAAAAAAAAAGCCAAAAAACGCTATTAGTAGCGCTTAGGAGGGTTTAGCAGCATTTAAGAGCTTTTCTGCTGGAAAAATGCTCCAAGAAACTCTACAAAAACTATTTTTTTTCTGCTCCTAGACGCTGAAGTTTAAAGCCTAAAGTAGTATCCACGTACACATAGGATAACACTATTTAGCTTCTAGGAGCAGAAAAAAATGCTAATAACAGCTTCCAGGAGCTTAGGAAAATGCTAGTGTGCATGGAGCGTTACATTTTTTTGCCATCCATTCATGATATTTGAGATTCCATAGGTTGCAGAACAGATTGATTAAGAGCTTGTTTTTTGTAAGTGACCTTTTTGTTTTTTAATTACAGAGTCTAACTGCAAATGAAGACACTGGTGTTAAACAAGTTCCCTCTTTCAAAGACCTTGTCAGAACCCCCCAGATAAGAAAACACACTTTCATTCTAATGTACATCTGGTATGATACATTTTTCTGTAAAATGAATTTGCATAACTACAGAATCCTTTAGCAGTAGCTATAAAACTTTGTTTTTTTCTTATTTTACATAATCAAATTTGATAAAAATAGGCTGATGCCCAACATAACTGCTGCTGTTTTGGTCCAGAGAGAGGGAAAATTAATTCTGTAGTCAACTACACCCAACTTTGACAAAAAAAAAAGAAAATTGTTTCTGACTCCCAAAGTCAAAATTAAAGAACCCTTTCGCAAATTAATAGTAAAACATAATTTCTTCTACATGTATCTGAAATCCCTTTGCAAAGTTCTTGGGATAAAAATGTAGTTTGCCAATTATTTACTGCCCTTTAATGTATTTAAATGTTAGTGAAGTCATATATAAATCATCTTTTTTGAAAACGAAACATGTTCTAATTTCATACATTTTATCAAATGAATGCCTTCCCCTGAACTCCATCCAAAAGGTTTAAAATGTAATTGTTTTACTAGGTAGAATGAGGCCGCATCCTCTAGTTGGTACTTTATAAGTGACATACTATATTAACAGTACAAATAATAAAATATTATGTAAGGATCACATCATTTTATTTCCTTTTTAATAATCTTGAGATTTTGCTTACTTTACCAATTGCCACTTGGCACAGAGTAATGCTGCTTTGTAAGAAGTCTACAAGTATAAGTAGGCACATAAGTTAGGGTCTTGACAAAGTCAAAAGGCCTAACTTCAAAGCTTCAAAGCAATAACTTTAGCATATATACTATATTCCCAAGATCACACAGAAATAGCTTCCTTTATTCCTGGATTTTAAGGATAATACACAGATATTTAAATAAATTATCTGTTTTAATAAACATCTAGGATTCTTGAAAGGTTTGATTTAGATTATAGAAGAACTCCCTTTCAAGTTCTTCACATATCCCACAATGTATACTACCCTAAAGGTTTCCATATTATTTGAGAATAATCTACTCTTAAGTAAATGTCCGGTAGCACTCCATTCAAAAACATGCTGTAGAATACAATTTTATAGTTTATATCAAGGATAACAGAAAATGCATAAGATATACTGGGGGAAGCAGTTGTTTTTATTTCCTTAATCCACATTGCCCCAATAAATAAAGCACCCATACTAAAATTTAAAGATGAAGTAAACCCTCTCCCGCCCCCCAAAAAAAAACCCTGTAAGACCAAGGCATAATGAGCTAGTATGCATCTCAAACTATTTTTTTCCTTTTGGGATTTTACATAAATAAATAAAAGCTGATCATTGTAAGAACCCCTACCTGTGTTAAATGTTTTGTCTCATCCCTATAAGTGCAAGAGAGCTTGTTGTTTTAAAAAAACAACAGACTTACTGGCTGAACCATTAGATGAGAATAGACTAAAGAAAGCCTTAAAAAGAAATCACATCTAATTGGTAAGCTGCACTATAATAAATGTTTGCTTTCTGGTTTAATACTGCTTTAAACATGCTTGTCATGTTCTTTCCTGTGTTTTTAGGTTTACATGTGCTGTCATTTACCAAGGACTTATTATGCACATGGGATCCACGGGTGAAAACATTTACTTAGACTTTTTTATCTCTGCTATGGTGGAATTCCCTGCAGCATTTATAATAATTGTTACAGTGGATCGTATTGGACGCCGATATCCGTGGTCAGTGGGTTGTTTTGTGACAGGTCTGGCCTGCCTTGTTACAGCTTTTATTCCTGAAGGTAAGTCTGTAGACACATATGAAGGACGAGTCTATGTGCTTCCACCATTGGCTCCCAGCTTAGAAGTACAGTATTTCCACACTACCTGCTGCATCCATAGATAGCCTCAGCTTATATGCATAAACATACAAACCGGATTCCAAAAAAGTTGGGACACTGTACAAATTGTGAATAAAAAGAAAATGCAATAATGTGGAAGTTTCAAATTTCAATATTTTATTCAGAATACAACATAGATGACATATCAAATGTTTAAACTGAGAAAATGTATCATTTTAAGGGAAAAATAAGTTGATTTTAAATGTCATGGTATCAACCCATCTGAAAAAAGTTGGGACAAGGCCATGTCTACCACTGTGTGGCATCCCCTCTTCTTTTTATAACAGTCTGTAAACGTCTGGGGACTGAGGAGACAAGTTGCTCAAGTTTAGGAATAGGAATGTTGTCCCACTCTTGTCTAATACAGGCTTCTAGTTGCTCAACTGTTTTAGGTCTTCTTTGTCGCATCTTCCTCTTCATGATGAGCCAAATGTTTTCTATGGGTGAAAGATCTGGACTGCAGGCTGGCCATTTCAGTACCCGGATCCTTCTTCTACGCAGCTATGATATTGTAATTGATGCAGTATGTGGTCTGTCATTGTCATGTTGGAAAACGCAAGGTCTTCCCTGAAAGAGACGACATCTGGATGGGAGCATATGTTGTTCTAGAACTTGGATATACCTTTCAGCATTGATGGTGCCTTTCAAGATGTGTAAGCTGCCCATGCCACACACACTCATGCAAACCCATACCATCAGAGATGCAGGCTTCTGAACTGAGCGCGTTCCAGTTTTCCAAAAAGAACTTCAAATTTTGATTCGTCTGACCACAGAACAGTTTTCCACTTTGCCACAGTCCATTTTAAATGAGCCTTGGCCCAGAGAAAATGGCTGTGCTTCTGGATCATATTTAGATATGGCTTCTTTTTTGGCCTATAGAGTTTTAGCCAGCAATGGCGAATGGCACGGTGGATTGTGTTCACCGACAATGTTTTCTGGAAGTATTCCTGAGCCCATTTTGTGATTTCCATTACAGTAGCATTCCTGTATGTGATGCAGTGCCGTCTAAGGGCCCGAAGATCACGGGCATCCAGTATGGTCTTCCGGCCTTGACCCTTACGCACAGAAATTGTTCCAGATTCTCTGAATCTTTGGATGATATTATGCACTATAGATGATGATGATAACGTCAAACTCTTTGCAATTTTTCTCTGAGAAACTGCTTTCTAATATTGCTCCACTATTTTTCGCCACAGCATTGGGGGAATTGGTGATCCTCTGCACATCCTGACTTCTGAGAGACACTGCAACTCTGAGAGGCTTTTTTTTATACCCAATCATGTTGCCAATTGACCTATTAGGTTGCAAATTGGTCCTTCTGTTGTTCCTTATATGTACATTTAGCTTTTCCTGCCTCTTATTGCTACCTGTCCCAACTTTTTTGGAATGTGTAGCTCTCATGAAATCCAAAATGAGCCAATATTTGGTATTACATTTCAAAATGTCTCACTTTCAACATTTGATATGTTATCTATATTATATTGTGGATAAAATATAATTTTATGAGATTTGTAAATTAGTCCATTCCTTTTTTACTCACAATTTGTACAGCGTCCCAACTTTTTTGGAATTGGGTTTGTATTATTATACAGTGGGACAAATAATTATTTGACCCCTGCAGATTTTTTAAGTTTGCCCACTTACAAAGAAATGTTCTATAATTTTTAGGTGTATTTCAAATGTTAGAGACAGAATATCAACCAAACATCCAGAAAACACACATGATACGAATGTTATAAATTGAGTTGCGGTTCAGTGAGTAAAATAAGTATTTGATCTCCAAGCAAAACATGACTTAGTACTTGGTAGGGAAACCCTTGTTGGAAAGAACAGAGGTAAGACTTTTCTTGTAGTTGGTTACCAGGTTTGCACACATCTCAGAAGAGATTCTTTAAATCCTTAAGGTTTCTTGGCTGTTACTTAGCAACTCAGTTTCAGCTCCCTCCATAAATTTTCTATAGGATTAAAGTCTGGAGACTGGCTAGGCTACTCCATGACCTTAATGTGCTTCTTCTTGAACCACTCCTTTGTTGCCTTGGCGGTATGTTTTGGGTCATTGTCATGCTGGAAGACCCACCTACGACTCATCTTTAGTGTTCTGGCTGAAGGAAGAAGGTTCTCATCCACGATTTTACAATACATGGCCCTGCCTTTTGGCTCTTCAATGCAGCAAAGGTGGCTTGTACCTTTAGCATAGAAACAGCCCCAAAGCATAATATTTCTACCTCCGTGCTTGACTGTAGGGATGGTGTTCTTAGGGTCATAGTCAGCATTTTTCTTCCTCCAAACACAGTACAAGAAGGCACATGTATTGGCCCATCTGAAGTCTGCCAATGAACTACTAAATGATTCAAAGAAGGATTGGGAGAAAGTGCTGTGGTCAGATGAGACCAAAATTGATAAAAATTATAGACCCTTAATTTCATTGTAAGTGGGCAAACTTACAAAATGTCCAGGGGATCAAATAATTATTTTCCCCACTGTAGTTACAACAAGTATAGACTACCAGGCACCACTGAACGTGGTCATTTATCTGCAATATAGGATTACTTGGGTGCAAATATTAAGTTCCATTTTATAGTAAACATGTCAGAAACATGAGCAATTCAAACTACGTAAGCATATAAGGCAAAAACATTGGCAAATAACAAATAAGGTATAGGAAGTATACTTTACACCAGGTTTTTTAAATAGTATTATTATTACATTTATAGTCAAATTCATTTTTTAATACATTGTAGTTACATAGTTACATAGTTTGTGAGGTTGAAAAAAGACACCAGTCCATCCAGTTCAACCTATGATGTGTGTGTTTGCTGTTAACTGTACATTGTATACACCTTTATGTTGTTGTCTTTAAGGTGCCCATCTAATAGTTTTTTAAACTATCGATGCTCCCTGCTGATACCACTGCTTGTGGAAGAGAATTCCACATCCTTACTGCTCTGACAGTAAAGAACCCCTTACGTATTTTAAGGCTAAACCGTTTTTCCTCTAGTTTTAGTGAGTGGCCACGTGTCTTATTGCATTCCCTTTCTCTGAAAAATGTGTTCCTTATGCTAGGGTCATTACCAGTACAGTATTTGTACATTGATATCTTATCCCTTCTCAAGCGTCTCTTCTCCAGAGAGAATAAGTTCAATGCTTGCAGTCTTTCCTCATAGCTGATGTCCTCCATTCCCCTAATTATTTTTGTTGCCCTTCTCTGGACTCTCTCCAGTTCCAGCACATCCTTTCTGAGGACCGATGCCCAGAACTGGACAGCATACTCCAGGTGTGGCCGCACCAGAGTCTTGTAAAGGGGGATTATAATCTCTTTATTTCTCGAATCCAGTTTTTTTATACATGCCAGTATTCTGTTGGCTTTACTTGCAGCGGCTTAGCAATGCATGCCACTGCCAAGCCTGTTGTCCACTAGTACCCCCAGGTCCTTTTCCATCTTAGATTCACCCAGAGGTTCCCCCCCCTAGCAAGTGGCTTGCTTTCATGTTTCTAACGCCCAAGTGCAGTACCTTACATTTTTCAACATTAAACCTCATCTACCATGTAGTTACCCACCCCATTATTTTGTTCAGGTCTGCTTGTAAGGTTTCCACATCCTGCATAGAAGATATTGGCCTGCTTAGTTTAGTATCATCCGCAAATACTGAGATTGTACTAGATATCCCCTCCTCTAGATCATTTATGAATAAATTAAACAGGATTGGTCCCAGGACAGATCCTTGGGGGACCCCACTTTCCACACCCGCCCAATCCGAGTACTCCCCATTTATCACCCCCCTCTGGACTCTCCCCTGGAGCCAGTTCTCTATCCAGGTACTCACCCTATGGTCCATACCTATGTACCTTAGTTTGTACAGTAAGCGTTTGTGGGGAACTGTGTCAAATGCCTTTACAAAGTCCAGATACACCACATCCACATGCCTTCCTTTGTCTAGATGGCAACTCACTTAATCGTAGAAGGTTAATAGATTGGTCTGGCAAGAACGATTTTTCATGAATCCATGCTGATTACTACTGATAATCCCGTTTTCATTACTAAAGTCTTGTACAGTATATAATTCCTTAACATCCCCTCCAAAATCTTGCAGACTACTGATGTTAGGCTGACCGGCCTATAGTTACTCTGGATATGTCTCGGCCCTTTTTAAAATATTGGTACCACGTTGCCTTTTTTCCAATCAGCTGGCAACCCGTCTGTAGACTATCCGTAAAGATCAAGAATAATGGTCTGGCTATCACCTGGCTGAGTTATTTAAGAACCCTCAGGTGTAAGCCATCTGGTCCCAGTGATTTATTTATGTTAAGTCTCTCTTGTTTAGTTCTAAGTCTGTCTTCTGTTAGCCATGAGGGTACTTCCTAAGGTGTATTATTTAATTTATCATTACAAGCTGGGTTAGTGTAGCCCCCCCAATTCTTTTGTGAAGACTGAAGAGAAGAAATTATTTAACACTTTTGCCTTCTCTCTGTCCTCTGTGGCCAGATTCCCTTCATCGTCTTTTATGGGGCCAATTTGTTCTGGTCTCGCTTTCTTACTGTTTATATACTTACATTTCTTGGGGGTTTTTTTTACTCTCTTCCGCTTTATGTCTCTCGTGTTCTTTTTTAGCCGCCTTGATTTTGCCTTTACATTTTTTATTGCACTCTTTGTAATGCTTGAATGCTGCCAATGACCCCTCAGCCTTGTATTTTTTGAAGGCCTTTTCTTTAGTATTAATATGCATTTTTATGTTGGAGTTTAGCCACCCAGGGTTTAGTTTTGCTCTTTTAAATTTATTCCCCTTTGGAATGCATTGGCCAATCCTTTGTTTAGTATGCTCTTGAAGCACTCCCATTTTTCCTCTGTGTTCTTTGTTCCCAGGGTTCTATCCCATTTGATATTGTCTAGCAAAGAGCGCAGTTTAGGGAAGTTGGCTCTTTTGAAATTCAGTGTCTTCATATTACCCTTGTGTTTCCTATTACTATGATTAATACTGAAACGAATTGACCTATAGTCACTGTCTCCTAAGTTGCCCCGTATTTCTATATCCGTGATCAGGTCCATATTGTTGGTAATCAATAGGTCTAGTACTGCATTGTTTCTTGTCGGTGCATTCTCCATCTGACCCATGAAATTGTCCTGCAAAACATTTAGGAACTGCCGAGCCTTGGATGAATGCGCGGTTCCTTCTGCCCATTCTATAGTCTATATCTGGATAAATAAATTCCCCCATTATAATGACATTTCCCATCCTTGCTGCCATTCCAAACCATGATAGGAGGTCCACCTCCCCCTCCTCCCTCTGGTTGGGGGGCCTATAGCATACGCCCAATATTACTTTCCCCATAGTGCCTTCCCTTTGAAGTTCTACCTATAGGGATTCTACCTCATCCAAAGCTCCATTATTATTATCATCCCTCATATTTACCTGTACAGTGTTTTTAATATACAGATATACCCCTCCCCTTTTTTTACCTTCTCTATCTCTGCGATAAAGGGAATACCCCTGAATGGTCGCCAGCCAAATATGAGAGCTGTCAAACCAAGTCTCTGAAATCCCCACAAAATCTAGGTCCTCCCCATACATCCGCAGCTCCAGCTCTCTCATCTTGTTGGCCAGGCTTCTAGCATTGGTATACAAACCTTGTAATTTTGACTGGATGCATACTCTATCCTCGTTTGATGTTGTTTTTAGGCTGCTCTTGAGATTTTTCCCCATACCCACCTTGGGTTTAGGAACTCTGAAAACCCTACCGCTAATGTCCCCATTTATACCCACTGAACCTTGCTCCCCGCTGGCTAATTCTACATCTGTACCCTCCCCCCCATCACCTAGTTTAAAAGCCCCTCTAACTTGTTGGCCATCTTCTCACCCAGTACGGTTGCACCCTCCCCATTTAGGTGCAATCCGTCCCTACTAAAGAGCCGGTAGCCGACTGAGAAGTTGACCCAGTTCTCCAGGAACCCGAAACCCTCCTTACTACACCAGCCCCTTAGCCACTTGTTTACTTCCCTAATCTCCCGCTGCCTCTCTGGCGTGGCTCGAGGTACAGGTAGTATTTCTGAAAATACTACCGGCTGACATCCGATTTTCTTCCTTTCAGTTCTGTTCCGTTTTTTAGAACGGAACAGACCCCTATTTTTCCTCCGTTCAAAAAACGGAAAGGAAGGAAAATCGAATGTCAGCAGTGTCATCCGCTGACATCCGCAATGCCCATAGACTTACATTATGTCCGCATATCATCCGCAAACGGATGGGATGATATGCGGACATACGGAGCGGATGACACAAATGTCATCCGCTCCGTGAAAAAAAAAAAAAAAAGTCCCGCAGCGGAGCTTTCACACGGAGCGGTCGTGTGAAAGAGCCCTAATAGTGTTTAGCTGTGTTTTTTTTTCTTGCAGGCATAAAGCATGCACTGAATAGTGAAATGCTGAACTGACAAACCTTTGGACAGGGCATACTGTACGTGCTGTGTCTATGGGAACTGCCTTCCTAATGGTATACATGATCCTTTGGTATTCCAATAGACACAGTATACATGCTTCCTACATTGCTTAGATTTCAGATAAACTCAAATTACATACATTAGCAGCAATTTAAATACTTATTTATCCAGCGACCTTGAATGAATAGAAGGATTCTTATACACTTGTCAATATTAAAAGCTTTTGGGATTTTTGTAAACTAATACCGCATTTTGTAAACCAAACATCAATTACAACAATAAAATGTTGAGAGAGCGGACGGAGATTTGGATTCATGTGACTGATACCAGATACATGAAGAACAATAGATTGAACCACATAAGTGCCAAGATAGTGATTTGAAATCAGAGCAGGTATGCAGCCAGCCCCTAAAGCAGCCCCTAAAGCAAAATCTCTGTCCAAGACAAGTTAGCACAAACATGAGCATTCTCTGGGGTCTATTCTAAACACAATTGCCCTAACTATAGAACATTGCTCACACAAATGCTTTGAAGGCTACACTTGCATGCAGGGCTGGTGCAAGGATTTTTGACACTGTAGGCTAAACCTTTTTTTGCTGCACCCCATTGGCTCCGCCCCTGACTCCACCCCTTTATCCTGCCCAGGAATACGTTGAAGGTGGCGGGGGTAGAGATTTTTGCAGCGCATTTTCACCTATTTATTTAGCCTTGGGCTGCAGGCCCGCACCTGCACCTCTGGACCCAGACTGAAGACAAGGAGAGGAGAGGAGGGGGGATGGGGGTGGGAGGGAGAAGGTGGAGGAGGGGATAACATCACACATTTGAGGAGTCTAAGGACATTTAAGTCTTATATGTACACTATACAATCAGTTATAGAATCTTAATGTGCTCTTCATTGTTTACAGTTCACTTACCACCAAGGCTCTGCTGCCAACGGTTCCCTCTCTCAGTCTCCAGGCACAAGCTCTGCCTCGGCAGTGTCTCCGGTCCAGCTGAGTCGCACACCACACCTCCGGAGCGCCACTGATCGGATCGTCACGTGACTCTGCTCTGTTCTGTTGCTGGATAAAGGGGAGGGGAGAAGGGCAGAGCAGAGCTGACTGGCTTTGGTAACTGGTCTCAGCATGGATCATGTTCATAGAGCACGGCAATGACTCTGTTCTGTCAGTGTCAGGTCTCAGGAGACTGTCAGGACTCGGAGAACGTGACGTCAGGTCAGTTTTTCAGTGCTGCAGCAGCACCAATACACTCAGTGATGGTCCAGAGCCGCTGCACAGAACAGGCAGCAGTGGGACTCGGGAGAGGGAGACTGAGTAGGGAAATCAGCGGCCAGGCACCCTAGGCAGCTGCCTAACTTGCCTAGTTGTAGCACCGGCCCTGCTCACATGAGCATTTTAGCAAAAAGTGCAACAGCAGCAATTGCTGCATGTAGCAGGTAGCTAGCCACTCACAGGGATCAAAAACAGCAGCAAAGTGCCAGTGCATGCAAAAGTATCCTTAGTTTTACTAAACTATTACATTCCTCCTTTTTCTGGGTATATGTAAGTACTGGTAACCATACCTCTTAACTTTGGTAAGATGGTAAAAAGGGACACATTATAGTATGTAGGCAAATGACACACCTCTAGTAAGGTGGATCATGATGATCACTGGGCAAAACAATAATTGGTTTAACCCAAAATTGCTTTTTTAATCACTACTTTTCCTTCATTTATAGCTTTTTTATTTGTAACAACAAATGTAATACTTTAAAAGGTTAAATAAAAGGTTAAAAAATAATACATATAGTGTATATACTGTATAATAAAATGTATATAGAGATCTATTTTTTTTTTTTATCCAGAAAAAAAAATGTATTAACAATGAGCCAGTACATCATAACCAATCGGTTAGAATCGAATAAAATATACAAACAGACACAACTTCAGCAGCACCATTCCACATTGTTTATGAACATACATGGGAGATTTGTGCATTAAATTAGTGACCATAGTCCCAATCGAAGTACAGCTTTATATTCACATTAACATGAATAGGGGGTATTACCCAGCATTCAGACCTAGCAGCCGGGTCCGTACCCAGGTCCGCTGGTGCTAGTCCTGGGACATTCAACCAGGGAGCCTATAGCTTTTCATATTTTCTGGAGCATGCCCTGTGTTGGTAGACAAGCTTTTCCATTCGTATGGTATTGCCCACTGCCATAATCCATTCCTTTCCTGTAGGAGGATTTTCAGATTTCCAATGGATCATTATAAGCTTGCGTGCCAAGAACAAGGATCTCACAATTGCCTCTCTCGTGTAATTCTCCCACTCCAATTCATCTAGTATGCTAAATAGACATTGCTTGGGATCCAAAGGTATATATACCTGGTACAATCTGTTGAGAATGTCCACCACTCCCTTCCAATACACATGCAGCTTAGGGCATCTCCATAACAGGTGCACCAGGTCTCCATGATCAGGTTTACATCTTGTACAGAAGGGGGTTGGCAATAAGCTCACAACATGCAGTCTCTGGGGCGTGAGGTATACCCTCAGGACAATATATAATTGGGTCAGTCTCTGTGTCACATTTAATGAGCATGTTGGCACTGACTGTAGGGTCTCATCCCATTGGTCTCCTGTAATCTGACCAATGTCCCTCTGCCACTTCTCCCTAACAGTCAAAGGATGTTTTTTCAAAAAGGTGTGTATTAGCCTAACATAGCATTATGCTGTAAATCCCTTGGATGTCTCTGCTTCTCTAATTAGAGTAAATAAAGGTAAATAGTCCACTCTGAGGATCTACCCTGCGCCGTCACTGCATGTTTCAACTGCATCTAGTAAAAGAGCATAGAGTCTGGTAGAATAAATTTGCCCTTCAGGTCTTCGAAAGGAAGTAGTGTCCAATTTTTAAAGATTTGGCTAAGATAAAGCACGCCATATCCCCTCCATTTAGCACCATGCTAAAGCTTAGCCAGCTCCAGGTAGTTCTCATTTGACCAGATAGGGCTGTACTCCGCATATCCAGTAACCCCCTAAAGATATTTAGCCTTATTCCACACCTTCTGTATGAGGTTGTATGTGGGGTATATTTTATGTGGTTTAGCCAGCGCTTGAGCCTCCAGAGACAAAGAGAGGGAACCCTACTGCACTATATGCAGCATCACATAGTGTGCCGAGCCATAAAAACATGGAGCTTGTTCGTTGTCCCCTTACAGTGTAACAATAAGGTGCTGCAAATGGGCAGGGATATAATAAGCCAGGGATTAAGCAAAGCCAAACCACCGTCATCCCTAGGGGGCTGCAGATGCTCAAGCTTTATTATAGGGGGTCCGATTATTTCATATTAAAATACGAAATATTGAGTTTAAAATTCTAAATGTTTTTAAAGGGATCATCAGTGGAGCATTATGAAGGAAGTAAAGTAATTGGGGCATGAGTATCATTTTGATTAAATTTACTTTCCCAGCAACAGATATACGGAAGGAGTTCCACGTTTTAGTGCGATCTCTAAATTGTTGGAGTAACAGGGATATATTAAGCCGAAAATAATCCAGAATATTGGGTATTGCTTGTACTCCTAAATATTTAAAGGAGGAGGTAATTGAGGTAGGACCACCAAGGTTATCCTGACCCGTATCAGTGTTATCAATTCGCATCAAGGCTGACTTGGACCAATTCATTTTGAGACCCAAATAGCTCCCAAATTCCGTAATTGTGGCCATTGTTACCCTCAGAGACCTATCCATGTCACCAAACAAGATCATCCTGTCGTCTGTGTATAGCATTACCTTTTTCAGTCTATCACCATAGCAGAAACCTCTTCCCAAGTGAAAGGTATGGGACAACTTACCAGACGCCCTGATGGCTGCTATGGGTGGCTATACAACAGTTTTACTCAAGAAATGTATACCTCACCAAATCCAAATCTCTATAGAACCTGCCACAAAAATGACCATTCTACGCTATCAAAGGCTTTCATAGCATCCATTGATAGCAGCGCCCTGTTTCCCATATTGTCTGCCTGAGACTGCATGTTTAGAAACAACTGCCTCAAATTGACTGCAGTGGATTTGTTAGGCATAAAGCCAGATTTATCTGCATGTATGATGGAAGTGATCACACCATTCAGTCTAATCGCCAACACCTTAGCTAACAGTTTAATATTACTCTGGAGCAATGATATAGGCCTTTATGAGCTCGGGTCCAACAAATCCTTTCCAGGTTTCAATATTAAAACTATATTAGCTTTAGACAAAGAAGGGGGCAACAGCTCCCATTACCCAAGCTGCATTAAACACCCGTAGCAGTTTTGGTAATAATATCTCTGCATATTGTTTGTAGATTTCAACTGGAAGGCCATCTTCCCTTGGGGCTTTAAAGTTGGGGAACGCAGCAACTGCCCACTGCAATTCCTCTATAGTAAGTAGGGAATCTAACTCTCCCTGTGCTTTTGAGGTAAGTGCAGGAAATGATATCCCGTTTAGATATCCCTCCAGCTTAAGTGGGGAGTGTCCAACGGTGATAATATATAATTGCTCATAGTATAGCGCCAATTCCTAGTTTGGAGGGTAGAGAAGTTATAAGCTGTAACACCATATGAGAGTGATCGGAAACACATCTCGGCTTATACAGGACTTCAAAAACAGACGGAAGCATCCCCAAATTACCAACAGCCAAATCAATTCTGGACAGGGAGCCATGGGTTTTAGAAAAGCAGGAGAACTGCCTGTCTAGAGGGTTCATAATCCTCCATATGTCTACCCATCCCACCTCTTGCATTTGCCTCTTCAGAGGGGTACCCCGCGAAAAGACAGAGGCCTTCGAGACCGAATGTTTGTCCACAAGTGAGTTCAGCCAACAGTTAAAGTCCCCGACAATCAGTAGCAGCAACTCCGACTTCCCTGCCATGAATGACAACAAAGTCCGCAGCACTGCCGAAGTAACAGTGGGGGAATGTACACACATGCTAATATACATTAAAGAGCCAATCCGGCAGTGTAAAAATACAAAACGCCCCTCGGGGTCTATTTTAGCATCATATTCCCGATAATCCAGGGACGCATGCACCAGGACACTCACACCCTGAGAAAATGAAGTGTGAGTGGAGTGGTATGCCCATCCTGCCGAGGAATATTTCAAACAGCCCTGTGTGTCTGTAGTGGGATGTTTTTCCCGAAAACACAATATGGCTGGGTAGTATCTTTTAAGGAAAGTAAAGATAATTGTACGTTTAAGAGGTGAATGTATACCCCTGACATTCCAAGAAATCAGGAATTCCAGACATGATAGCAAATCTATAAGCATCATAAGCACATAGCTCATATGACAACCATGTCCTCAGGGAATAATTGCACTGTTAAAGTGCCCAGGGGTATGCGACCCTCACAGGTCTGCCCCAGCAGTCCGACAATTTCCGTTAACCTGACTTGTGCTGTTGTTGGAACTACTGGCTGTGTTCAAGAGAATTCAGGCACAACAGTGCCACCTAGTGTCCAGTGGCTGATATGGATATAGTAGGTCATAAAGTGTTTTTTTCCCCTCAAACAAGGAAAAAAAGGAAAGGAAAAAAACATCCAACAGGTGCTCTATCTGCCAACAGGGCAGACCAAACCATCATAAAAGGTCAGATTCCAAATCAAGCAAACGGCAAACTTGTAGAGGAGTAAAAGTCCAGTCAGTTCTCTTTGTAGTTCACAATACGGTTAACAATATCATGTCCCCTAACTGAACAGAATTAGAAACTTGCAGAATAATGTGGGAGCCATAGCGGCTGCTGAACTGGATTGCTGCGACTCGAAGGAATAGAATCAATCTCTGTCTTCCTTTTCCCTTTGTCGGCGTAAGGCCTGCTCATTGCTATCTAGCCAGGTTGCAGCTTCCCTTGCAGATTCAAAAAGGGCATCTGGCCTCCGGCCGTTACACGCAACTTTGCAGGATACAACATTGAGTAGAGTAAATGTATATTCCGCGGGTGCCGCTTCACCTCTGGGAATTAGGCTTGGCTTTTCTGTACTTCTACCGAGAAGTCAGGGTAGAACGACACCGGGTCCCGATGAATTGCTCATTGGCTCGTTCGTGGGCCTGGCGCAGCACAGCTTCCCTGTCCCTATAATGCAAGAGATTGCTAATGATTGTGGTGCGCTAAAACTTCAATAAACAAATACAAAACAATAGTGACGTATCTTTAAAACATATTGCAACAGTGAAAAAAAAATAATAAACTGTGCAAAAATGAATCACAGTGAAATAAAAAAAAAAAACAAACAGTCCAAAAATTCTAAAATCTTCCACCGTGTTGCTTTCCAAGCATGTGATGTTTTCAAAGTGTGGCAATCAAACAAATGCTGTTCAAACAATATGTGTGAATCCCACCACCTTGAGGATTTCCTCCTTACCCGACGGAAAAGGTAAAGTGCCAAATTGTGGGCAAGGTGAGGTAAAGTGGCGCTGCCTAATTATAGGTGATCTCAATAAATATGGTTGGTTTAAAGGGCAAGGGTACAAATTAATAAAGTACCAGTGTAAAGGTAATATCAAAATTTATATATAAATTGGTGAGGGTGTCTCTAAAGTGGTTTGGTGCAAAGTGCATAAATATTGTGTGTGCTGATCTCAAAAAAAATATATAAATATAAAAATAAAAATATAAATATAAAAACACACTTAATATAACATAAGCTAAAATATGGATAAAGTGCATTCACATTTATAAATAAACACAATCTTAAATAGTGTTCATGCAGTGGATAATCCAAAAACAAATCAACAGTCTATTAAGTTGCTGGGTGAGTCCGTGATTGAAAAAACCAATATGGAATAATTGATAGCCGATGGTTATTCAGGTGAAAATAAGGTGCTTGCAGTGCTTTTGGGGGTGATGTGGGTGATGGGCAAAAACACACAGGTGCACCCCTCCAATTGCTCCCGCACTCACCGGAGGTATGTACCCCTGCAGGGGTAACAAGCCTTATTGCAGCGTGGTCTTTATGCGACTCCTATGGAAGGGGGGAGGGGATAGCCCCCTTTTTAATACCAGGTGATAGGATCTTCTCTTTGGTGTATACGATGGTGATATATAAGAAAGAAGTGCCAATATAGTGATGTACCGTTATGTAAAATAGCTTTATTATAAAATATATAAGTCAGGTACTCACATAAATAGCAATAGTAACGGGCATCCAAGCAGTAGGGGCCGCGAGTCCCTCGTTGGTGGCCATTCCGGGACGCTGTGCGGGTCAGCGACCGGGTCTGCGTTGCAGTGGGGAGGAAATTACTTTTTACTCCTCTACAAACAGGCAATGTGTTTCGATGATGGGAATTACAACATATAATTCATGTAATCTAAAATAATGTATGAAAACATATGTATATAAATTCAATAAAATGAATACAATTATTATTCACAAAGAAATATGTTATATGTACAAAAAACAAGGAGAAATGTAATTATTGTTAATGTGGGCGTTGATATCCCACGCTATGTTATGCCCCAATTTGTTTGATTGCCACACTTTAAAAACATCACATGCTTGGAAAGCAACACGGTGGAAGATTTTGAATTTTTGGACTGTTTGTTTTTGTTATTTCACTGTGATCCATTTTTGCACAGTTTATCTTTTTTTCACTGTTGCAATATGTTTTAAAGATACATCACTATTGTTTTGTATTTGTTTATTGAAGTTTTAGCGCACCATAATCATTATCAAGCTATATACACTTCCATTATAGGTACTGGACCCTGGTAAGCAGCTTCAACACTTATCAGTGCACCCTACACAACCTTCTCAATGCAAGAGATTGGCCAGTATCGGCCTGGGCGTATTCCCAGGAGGGAGTGGGCGGCCTGGTGTGCGGTGAGCCCTTTCCACTGTAAAAACTGTGAAAATGCCTCTGTGCCAAATGTTGAAGACAAGATCCCCCCACTAGCCCACAAATCACGTTCAGCATACCTACTGGCGAAAGAGACTAACAATCGGGCAGATGACATGGAAAACCATCTACGCCGCAAAAATGTTCAGATTGTGGGCCTACCTGAAAAGACAGAGGGCAGAGATGTCACAGCCTTTGTGGAGAAGTGGCTTCTTCATCAATTCTGGCTTTTCTATTCTTCAGGCTTATGAATGGTTTTCCCCTTGTGGTAAACCCTCTGTATTTGCTCTCGTGACGTCTTTTCTTGATTGTAGACTTTGACAATGAAACGCCCGCTTTTGGAGAGGGCCCTTCACTTGTCTGGATGTTGTAAATTGGTTTTTCTTTAGCATAGAGAGGATCCTGTGATCATCCACAAATGTCCTCTGTGGATGTCCAGGCCTTTTTATGTTGTTGAGCTCACTAGTGCATTCTTCTTTCCTCAGAATGTACCAAACTGTTGATTTTGCCACTCCTAATGTTGCTGCTATCTCTCTGATGGATTTGTTTCATTTCACTTGCCTGTTTCACTTGCATGGACAGCTCCTTTGAACGCATGATGTAGGTTCACAGCAATAGATTCCAAATGCATGTACCACATTTAGCATCAACTTCAGACCTTTTACCTGCCAAATTGATGAAGAAATAACAAAGGAGTAGCCTGCACCTGGCCATGAAACAGCTTTTGATTGAATTGTCCAATTACTTTTGGTCCCTTGAAAAAGGGTGGATATTTTTTCTTGAAAGTAGCTGTAATTCCTAAACCCTTCCTCCAATTTGAATGTATGTACCCTCAAATTAAACCTGAGAGTGTGCACTTTCAGCTCATATACATTGTATAACTATAGCTTGAATATGTTTTGGTAAATACCTGATAAAATCTAAAATTGTGCCTGTGTCCAAATATATATGGACCTACCTGTATGATAATACTGTTGCCTGTTGCTGCCAAGGCCCCCATGTAGTGTTGGAAGTTGCCTTTACTACAAGAGGTGGTGCTGTTCTTGGGAATACATAGCTACAGTGTTATGTACAATTATATTCCTTTACCTCAACTAGTACTGCTTTCAAGGCTTAGGCAATTGTAATTTTCAGCAGTGGATGGAAGCTTTAGTTGTGACATATATAAAAAGTATCCTGACAGATACCCTGTAACGTGTGGCCAAAAGACAAGACAGCCTAAAGGCAGAAAATTAGGTGGGTAAAAGCACTGAATAGCATGCAAGAGTAATTAGAGACTGGAAAAACAACATGACTTGATGCAAATGGCATGGTGGGACTTGGTGGACTGGTCCAACAGAAAAATACAGGCAACAGCAAACACAGAATAAATAATGAAAGGCGATAATAGAATACAAAGCAATAACTACAACAGGGAGATGCAATCCAATAATGCAAGTACAAAATAGGCTATGGTAACAAAACAGGGATTCAAATCCAGGCACACACAAATAGGCAAGATGCAAACTCCAGAGTAGAAGAAGACAGCACAAAACAGGACTGCCTGAAAACAGTAAGATTCTAAAGTTAAATAAATTCATCACGGATGATCTGCCAACAATGAGACCCAGTTTGTTAAACATTAGTCTTGTACTTCTCTTTTTCAGGTTTACAATGGCTAAAAGTGACACTAGGATGTGTAAGCAGAATGGGGATTACACTTTCTTATGAAATGATTTGTTTGGTGAATGCTGAGCTTTATCCAACTTTTATCAGGTAAACATGATATGCAGTGCCTTGAAAAAGTATTCATACCCCTTGAAATTTTCCACATTTTGACATGTTACAACCAAAAATGTAAATGTATTTTATTGGGATTGTATGTGATAGACCAACACAAAGTGGCACATACTTGTGAAGTGGAAGGAAAATGATAGATTGTTTTCAATTTCTTTTGCCAATATATATCTGAAATTTGTGATGTGCATTTGTATTCAGCCCCCTTTACTCTGATACCTCTACCTAAAATCTAGTGGAACCAATTCCAAGTCACCTAATTAATAAATAGTGTCCACCTGTGTGTAATTTATTCTCAGTATAAATACAGCTGTTCTGTGTGCCCTCAGAGGTTTGTTAGAGAACCTTTGTGAACAAACAGCATCATGAAGGCCAAGGAACACACCAGACAGGTCAGGGATAAAGTTGTGGAGACGTTTAAAGCAGAGTTAGGTAATAAAAAAATATGCTAAGCTTTCAACATCTCACGGAGCACTGTTCAATCCATCATCCAAAAATGGAAAGAGTATGGCACAATTGCAAACCTACCTTAAGACATGGCCGTCCAACTGAACTGACAGGCCAGGCAAGGAGAGCATTAATCAAAGAAGCAAGAGGCCCATGGTAACTCTGGAGGAGATGCAGAGATCCACAGCTCAGGTGGGAGAATGTCAAGGTCTTACCTGTTGGCAGCCATCTTGGACGTGTGCAGACTGCTGTCTTTTATAAACTCTGTGTGCATCATCACTCAGATCCACAACTCAGGTGGAAGAATCTGTCCAAAAGACAACAATTAGTCGTGCACTCCACAAAACTGGCCTTTATGGAAGAGTGGCAAGAAGAAAGCCATTGTTGAAAGAAAGCCATAAGAAGTCCCGTTTGCAGTTTGCGAGAAGCCATGTGGGGGACACAGCAAACATGTGGAAGAAAGTGTTTTGTTCAGATGAGACCAAAATTGAACTTTTTGGCCTAAAAGCAAAACGCTATGTGTGGCGGAAGAATAACACTGCGTATCACCCTGAAGTGTTTTGGGGATGCTTTTCTTCAACAAGGACAGGGAAGCTGGTCGGAGTTGATGGGCAGATGGATAGAGCCAAATAAATGGAAATCTTAGAAGAAAACCTGTTAGAGTGTGCAAAAGACTTGAGACCGGGGTGGAGACTCACCTTCCAGCAGAACAACGACCCTAAACATACAGCCAGAGCTAAAATGGAATGGTTTAGTTCAAATAATATTCATGTGTAAGAATGGTCCAGTCAAAGTCCAGACCTAAATTAAATTAGGAATCTGTAGCAAGACTTGAAAATTGCTGTTCACAGACGCTCGTCATCCAATCTGAGAGCCTGAGCTATTTTGAAAAGAAGAATAGGCAACAATTTCACTCTCTAGATGTACAAAGCTGGTAGAGACATACCCAAAAAGACTTGCAGCTGTAATTGAAGCGAAAGGTGGTTCTACAAAGTAGTGACCAGGGGGGGGGGGGCTGAATGCAAATGCACGCCACACTTTTCAGATATTTATTTGTAAAAAGATTTGAGAACCATTTATCATTTTCCTTTCACTTCACAATTATGTGCCACTTTGTGTTGGTCTACCACATAAAATCCCAATAAAATACATTTACATTTTTGGTCGTAACATGTGGAAAATTTCAAGGGGTATGAACATTTTTTCAAGGTACTGTATATAAACAGATATTTCGATATGTAGTATATTGTACATACTTCTTGTCTAAGTCTTCTTACTCTCTTTCATGAGGAATCTTGGAATAATGGTCTGCTCATCAATGTGTGATCTGGGAGGAATAATAACACCTTTTATTGTTTACCGGTTGTCAAATGTCTGGAAGGAGCTACCACTTATAGTATTTGGTAAGCAAATCATTTTAGTGATAAGACACATACTTCTACATATCAACAGAAATGTTTTGTGAAAACCCAAAAGTAATCAACTATCTAAATATAAAGGGGAAAAAAATGACAAAATAAGTAAAAAATATATACAGCATTTCACCACAAATTGTATTGAATTCTACTCTTATGTTTGTTGATGTCCAAGTTAACCATTGTGAATAATCAAAGTATGTGTTTCAAATTAATATTGCGACTTGCTCTTACGCCCTGACTCTATTTTCCGGTAGGCATGGCATCATGTGTATATCGCAAACTGTTGGCGCTATATAAATCCTGTATAATAATAATAATAATAATATCGTTTTCATAAACAGATTGTTTTTTTTGTAATGCTGTTGCTAATTTTATTACCTGGAGATCCAGCATTTCTTATTGCAGAATAACAACACTAAGCCACTCTTGCAACTAGCAGTAGCTGGACAGGGCTGAGATTCATTGTGTTGTGAGAAGTTGGTCAGGACTAGGGATGAGCTTGCATTTGTTTGGGCCTGCGTTTTGGTCTATAATCAGAAGCCAACTGTCATTTTTAGTCAAAAAAAAAATGCAGACGGGGATTCCCTGCCCTGCAGCTGACATTAGAAATAGGAAAGAGATGTTTGTGACATCATAAATCTAATATGGTTATGTGGCGATATTAGGTCAATCATGTCATGAGCATCCCCTCCCTTTTGTGTATGTGCACCTACGAGGCAATGAATTCCCTGGCTGCAGTTGATTGGTCTTCAGTGGGCGGGGTGACAGCTTTCTTCCCAGTTTGGTTTGAAGCTCATTCCTATTCAAATCTGATCACTCAGATCTGGCCTCTGCTCGACACACAGAAATATGGCAGACTCTCCAGTAAAAGAGTAACTTGATTCCCTTCAACCCCTTTGAGTATTATATAGAATAGAAAGTGTGACAAAGTACCTACTGAGTTTTATAAGTTAAAGTGTTACTAAACCCACAACAGTTAAATCAGTCTGTATATGCAGTGAAGCATGATTGTTATACTCACTGTGAAACCTAAGGGGTTAAACCCTCACATTGTGTAAAAAGGCTGTTTGATTCTGTCTTCTCTGATCCTCCCCTTCTTCCACTGTCCCCAATCCATCTCCTGATAAGACAGAGCCATTGGAGTCAATCTGCACATGCTCAGTTTGGTATGTATTGCTAGAGAGTTTTTTTTTTCTTTGGGAGGTGCATGTGATTGTCACAGGGCCAATAAGCACTGTCCAGACAGAGGGTCAGGGGTCCTGCAGCCTCACAGGACAGCCAGAGGAGAATGAAAACTCCTCCTACAAGCTTTAACCAGTGTTTGGCTGGACAATGATAGAAGTCACAAGACTGCTATATACTGATGATGAGAAAAGGTATTTAGCAATTTATATTTACTACAAGAATTGCATTTCCATGTTCTGTGTACTGTGGGAGATCAGATATAGTGAATGCAGGGTGCTGGGTTTAGTAACACTTTAATGTTCAAGACTGCAACAGCAGATTGAGATATGCATTACTTTTGCACTGTATTACATAAATATAAGTGTACTAATTATTTTTAACTTTATTGAGCTTATGCATGTGTTTCTGCTTCCTTTTGATTATGCTTTGTAGCTGTAATTGGAACACTTTCAGGAGTTCTTGTTCTGTTTCTACCTGAAACGAAAGGTCAGACTCTACCAGAAACTATTGAAGAAGCAGAGAATTTGCAGAAGTAAGTCTGATCAACAGAATCATTTACATCCGTATTTATGTACATATTAGTCCAAATTTACTATAAAAGGCCTGTTGTGCAGCTAAATTGTTTGTTTCATAAAAATAATGTTAGTGTTGCTCTTATGTAAAAGAAAACATTTGCTATAAAGTTGTAGATAAAAAGTACCTGGGTATTATTGAAACACCTGCAACCCCAGTGATCTCGTATGGTTTTTGGATTGCGGAGAATTCAAATTATGATGTAGAATCCAAAACCATTTATCTCCAATCCTTCCTATGATCAGTATAAAGACCAATTTCCACCACTGTGGTTTGCCTGAGATTTGATAGGAAACCAAATCCTGCAGAAACAGCAAAGGAAAAATCTGTACATAGTATTCAATAGTACAGTTTCAATCTTTATACATTGGTGGTAAAAGACTGGTTTCCCTTCAATATTGAGAAGATGCATTGTCAATGTTTTTAGTGGAAATGATAGGCTCTGCGCTAAGGGATACGTGATGTGGATGTGTAAGTAGGCTGCAGCCAGGGCCGGTACTAGACTATTTTATGCCCTAGGCAAGACCAGCTACGTGCGCCCCCCCCCCCCCCCGCCCTCAAAAAAATAAAAGGGAAGGGGTTAAAAACTCCTCTATGTCATACCCAGTGACCCTGATGTGATGGCTCCTCTATGGTATGCTGTCATATCCAGTGACCCCCATATTCCTCCGTGTCACACCTGGGGAACCTAATGTCCCTCTATGCCACACCAAGGGACCCCGATGATCCTCCATGTCACACCAGGGGCACCTGATGTTCCTTCATGTCATACCCAGAGACCCTGATGTTTTTCCATGTCACACCTGGGGACCCTGATGTTCCTCCATGTCACACCTGGGGACCTCAGTCCCCAATGGCACACCCAGGGACCCCAATTCCTCATTGCACACCTGGTGACCCCGAAACCCTGTTACACCCAGTGACCCCTATCCCCCATGGCACTCGGGGTGACCCTGATTCCCTTTCACACCAGGGAACCTCCATGTCACACCCAGGGACCCTAATCCCCTGTTCTGGGGACACTCACTGGACGGTATGAAGAAAGTGGCCCGCACGCTGCCCTCCTTCACCGTGATCCTGCTGATTCCTTCTTCTAGGATGCTCCTCTTCTGGACCACAGTGCTCATCACAGCTCCAACCGGCTCCTGGTAAAGGGAGAAGCAGCAGTCCGAGAACTCCGCACGTCCCTAATCCCAAACCTCCTCAGACCATTCCGGGGGCCTCCTCGTTTCTTCTCCAGAAAAGGTGCCACCCTCCAGTGTCAAGCTTGGGGTCAGGTTCAGCTCTCCTCCGCTCCCTGCTTAATACCGACCCAGGGAAATGAACGGCCGCCCACCAGCTCAGTGCAGAGAGTCACTTCCTGCCCAGGGTTTACACCATTCAGCTCCAGCCAAAGAGGATCATTATGCAGGCAGCACTCATGTGGGCTCCCTTCCTGCCCTTCCTGCCTCTTGGCCATCCCCCCCAACAGTGGTGGAAAGCCAGGGCCTGGTAGTTCAGACACTGCCCCAGACACCTGGCATGTTCCTCTGTCCATTCTTCCTCCCCCACTGCTGCCCCCTCCCCTCAGCTCACAAGGATCATTCATGATGGACAGAGAGTGCCAACTCATGGCTGCGCCCCTAGGTTGCAATGCGCCCTAGACGGCTGCCTAGTTTGCCTAGTGGAAGCACCGGCCCTGGCTGCAACCTCCCCTATTAATATAGCCAAGGACTATATCAAAAGTGTAGAGGTAAGCGCCGTCACATCACTTCCGGTTCCGGTACTCGCGTGGAACGCATTGCGTTCCAAGGATCTGAATAGCGTTTGTTTATCAATTACTTAATGTGAGTACCCATCTGTATACTTTTTATGAATAAAGGCTTTTTACATACAGTATTACAATATCAGCCTTCTTCTTGCCCTACATGTTCTACTTGCCCCTACCTTGTCCCGCTATGATTGGCTGACACTGGAGCATATACCCCATGTGAGTGTGGACTCCCTCAGGACCCAGACTTTCCTATAGGAACCTCTGCCTACTCCTGAGCCCAACAGGGCATTCCTGACACATTCCATCCCAGGACCACCAGAGGAGACCAGGATCCATCTGAAGGATCATTATCTTTATTATCATACCCGCTCTTTACCCCTGTGTGGGGTGGGTATTTCCGGTGAGTTGGCTACCTACCCTAGGGGTCACCGAAGCACCTCACCTTATTACCCACCATGGGGTCACCTCCAGTATTTTTATACAAAGATTTTTCGTCACCTTTACCCATTTATGGACTAATTATACCACCTAGTCACCTATCTGATTGATATTTTGTCACTTATCCACTTTATTTTTGTCCTACCAGCTATATGAATTATATTTGTCTGCCGACACCTAGTCACTTCATATAATTTATGTGCACAGGTAACTTTATTGTATTTATTGTTTCAACCATTTTGTGCACTTTGTCACTTTATTGTGTATTTTTGCACCTTTACTGCACCTCATTTATTTGATATATACATATTTTATATGCACTTGGTCACCTTCATCAATTGATATACTATTTACCACTATTTATTTATTTACTGGAGCACCTTATTGATATTTATTGCACTTATATTTTATCACATATCATATTTTAACCCATTGCATTTTATTTATTGTATTATTTATTTCTCTTCTTTGTGCATTTATATTTATATCTCAATACCTTTGTAAGCATTTTATTGCTCATTTAACACACCCACATCGTTTTATATATATCTTTTTTTAGTAGATAGCACCATTCCCTTATTGTTTTTAGTAGCCAAGCATGCAAACTAAAAGCAAAACCTTTGGTTTGTTACAAAACCACAACTGTGAAAATAGGTCATTGGGCCCCTTTCACACGGGGCGGATCAGTTCTGATGAACTCCGCTTGCTTAGCGGGGATCCCTCTGTTGATCTCCGCTGAGCAGGCGGATGACGGGTCTGTCCCCACTCACTGTTCAGAGACGGACCTGTCAGAGTCCCACTCTCCTCTACAGGAAGATCAAATTAAAATGGACAGCCTGCCGTTTCTATCCAATCCCATCAGATTCGACCCACTGGACGGATGGTGAACATATCGCCAACTGTCTGTTTTCAGCAGATTGGATGCCAGGCGGGTGTCAGCGGACACATGTCCACTGACATCCGCCTTCCCATAGAGGTCAATGGGTGGCCCGATCGGGTCCCCCCACAAAAACAGACAGGTGGACCCGATCAGTCCAATAATGTGAAAGAGGCTTTAAAGTTTAAATTTAATCTTCTTAAATTTTTCCTGCACTGGATCCTACCTCCACCCCTCATCGACATGCTAAAGAAAAGTTTAAATAAAAGCTTTACATTTTGATTACAACCCTATTTATTCAGACCCAGTGGTGTCATCACTGGTCTCTGTGCTTTTCTATGTTATGCAGGGTGCTGTACATAGCTACGTTCCATCTGCCTCAATACTCCTCTCAAAAGCCCTTAGCCCTGATGCAAGCGGTGGTCTGGCTCTTGGGAAAAGTTATGAAAATATCAAAATGGTTTAAAGAAATGGGGATTTTGAGGCAGGCTGCATGTGCATGTATCCATAGGACATGCCTACATATGATGCTGAGCCTAAATGATTAAAAGAACTAAAATCTAAAGAATGAAAGGGGCAGGCCAGGGTTAGTAAGGTTGTGAAGGGAAGTGCTAGATAATGCTAGATGTCTTCCAGCCAGGAAAAGAGGTGGGATCAGTCTGGATCTGTCTGCAAACTGACAGACAGATCTAAACTGAAAGCCTGTGTGAAAGGGCCCTAAGGATTTGTACTAGATCTAGATTTAAAGAAATATTGTTTTCAATAACCTATGTGCCACTTAAGCAGTATAGGTGGCACCAAGATTATTGCAAGCGTGTTTTTAATATTTTTAAAGGCCTATTAACACTTTTTCATGTGCCGCAGCATGCATTAAAGTGAAGGAGTATCATCAGCACACCAAGAATTCCTTGAAAGGGTCCAAAGCTTTATTTTAGTGGTCACATAATAAACATACAGCAATGTTTCAGAGCCAAGTGTTTTGGGCCCCAATGCAAAAGTTGACCTGTGGCTCCCCCACTACCACTTGCCACTGACACTGCATGCCAAGATACTCCAAGTTTCTAAAGAGTTATTTCAGATCTTTATTTACATATCGAGTAGGTGATTCAAAAACGTTTGGAGAAACTGTCCACATTTTGACATACCTCTCCAATTCTTTTGAATACCCTGGAGCAAGGGTTGGCAACCTTTGAAAGGTGGAGATCTACTTGAGCAACATGAAAGAGATCAATGATCACTTGGGTTCGGCTTTTTTAAAGACATTAATTAGTAAGGCCTAACTAAATAGTAAGGAAAACTTACTTTTGTTGTCACTGTAAAAATATAAACTTAGCCGTTAGTCAGGAGAGCAGTGGATGGTGTCAGTAGGGAAATGGACGGTTTCAGTAAGGCAGAGGCTGGTGTCAGGAGGGCAGTGGACGATGCCAGTAGGGCAGAGGCTGGTGTTAGTAGGGAAGTGGATGGTGTCAGTAGGGCATTGGAAGGTGTCAGTAAGGCAGAGGCTGGTGTTAGTAGAGCAGTGGATGGTGTCAGTAGCACAGTGGATGGTGTCAGTAGGGCAGTGGAAGGTGTCAGTAAGGCAGAGGCTGGTGTCAGTAGGGCAGTGGATGGTGTCAGTAGGGCAGTGGATGGTGTCAGTAGGGCAGTGGAAGATGTCAGTAAGGCAGAGGCTGGTGTTAGTAGAGCAGTGGATGGTGTCAGTAGCACAGTGGATGGTGTCAGTAGGGCAGTGGACGATGCCAGTAGGGCAGAGGCTGGTGTTAGTAGGGAAGTGGATGGTGTCAGTAGGGCAGTGGAAGGTGTCAGTAAGGCAGAGGCTGGTGTTAGTAGAGCAGTGGATGGTGTCAGTAGCACAGTGGATGGTGTCAGTAGGGCAGTGGAAGGTGTCAGTAAGGCAGAGGCTGGTGTCAGTAGGGCAGTGGATGGTGTCAGTAGGGCAGTGGATGGTGTCAGTAGGGCAGTGGAAGGTGTCAGTAAGGCAGAGGCTGGTGTTAGTAGAGCAGTGGATGGTGTCAGTAGGGCAGTGGATGGTGTCAGTAGGGCAGTGGACGGTGCCAGTAAAGCAGAGGCTAGTGTTAGTAGAGCAGTGGATGGTGTCAGTAGGGCAGTGGAAGGTGTCAGTAAGGCAGTGGATGGTGTCAGTAGTTTTTTTATTTTTGTTATTTTATTTTCTTCTTATATTTTTACCATTTTATTTATTGCTTTATTCTTACAATTTTATATATTATTGTTTACAATGTTTTTAACAGCCCTGTTGGGGGGCTTTGGTGAACTATCGGGCCTCACTTTTGAGACAGGGAAAGAAACTGAGAACAGAGAATCCCCAGCCTCTTTCTCTGCAGCCTCAACCGAACAGGGCAGTGAAAAAATGGGAAGCGCTCTCTGTTGAGCGTATTCCTTCTCATTCACAAACTGAAGCATAGTAAACACAGCTTACTATGCTTTAGCTATGAATAGACACAAAAGTGATTGGTAGCAATAACCTACTGTGTTTTTTTTTTTGAAGGGGCCAGTAAATGACATATTTACCTGTCCCTTTCCAGCTCTCCATCCTGAAACATCCCCTACGCTGCAGCGGGGGGAGGGCATGGGGCAGGGGAGTGCACAGGGGCTTAGGCAGCAGTAATCTGGACAGGAGGGGTGGCATATACAGGAACACAGGAACCGATCCTCTCTGTTTTCTTCCTGCAGCCGCTGAATGCCTTCTGGAGAGAGAGGAGGAGAAGCAGGCTTTCAGCAGTTGCAGGAGAAAAATGAAGGGGATCAGTTCCTGTATATGCTGCCCACACCGTCCCTCCTGTCTGTTGCAGAGTGCGATCACTGGGTGCAGCAGAGTCCATTCAGATCAGACATTGTGGAGTAAACAGGAACTGGCTTCTTTATTGGAACATAATCACAGAAATAAAGATGTCACCTTATTGTTATAAGAAGAACAGACAGGAAGAGATAACCAACAACTACAGTACAGTGTACAGGAAATACAACACATCATAGAAAATGCATAGCATATCACTTAGCATTAGCGACATCTACTGTCCTATTTGTGAACTGCAGTTTATCGGATAAGCTGAAAGTTGTTGTATCTCCAACACCCCTTCTCAACAGCTAAGGCTTGGTCTATTAAACCCATCTTCTTTGTAAGCCTTGAGTGTCTTTCGGCGGTCAGAGGCTTTGTAAGGATATCTGCTGCCATATCCTCGGTTGGGCAATAAAGTAACTCAAGAAGACCTTGCTCTTGAAGATCCCTAAGAAAGTGGAACTTCACATCAATGTGCTTGGTTCTTGAATTAACTCCTTCCATGCGCGCAAGTGCAAGACATCCTTGATTGTACTAAATTTCTTCTGGTCCCAACTGTGGTTGACCCAAATCTGTTAATAGCTGTCTCAGCCATATAACTTCTTGGCTTGCTTGCGCCGCAGCAACGTATTCTGCTTCAGTAGACGACAGTGAAACAGAGAGTTGCCTTTTACTAGTCCAACTGATGGCACCTCCTGACAGAAAAAATAAGTATCCACTGGTAGATCTCCTGTCGCTGGTGTCTCATGCCCAGTCAGCATCCACATATCCTGTTAAGGTGCTTTCATCACTTGCTGGTAACTTTAGCTTGTAGTGCAAAGTCCCTTTAAGATAGCGAATGATTCGCTTTACAGCATTCCAGTCCTTTTGACTTGGCATTGAAACCTTTCGGCATAGGATTCCAACAGTTGCTGCAATGTCCGGTCTTGTAGCAGTGGTAAGATAAAGCAATTTCCCTATTGCCTTCCTGTATTGGGTATTAGTAGGTAATGGGTTATCTTGGCAATTCATCCCCTTTAGGTAGTTGGTTTCCATAGGAGACTTTACTGGTTTGGCGTCTTCCATTCCAAATGTTTCAATTATTTCTTGTATTTTGTGTCTTTGGTTCAGAAGAAAGCTGCCATCTTCCTCTCTCTCGATCTGGATGCCGAGGTAATTCTTTATGCTGCCAAGATCTTTGGTGTTGAAATTCTGATTTCGTTTTTCTAGTGTTTCTGCTTCATCCCCATCTTGCTCAAAGCAAATCAGGATATCATCCACATAAATAACCCATCTGTCTGCCAATTTCTTTGTTTATAAGCAGGGGTCTGCTTTACTCCTCAGAAAGTTCTGATGTGTAAGCACTTCATTAATTTTTATATTCCACGCTCTGGCTGCTTGCTTTAGACCATATATACTCCTGCGAAGTTTGCATACTAGGTCTGGCCTTTGTTCATCTTTGAACCCTGGTGGCTGTTCCATGTAAATCTCTTCTGTTAGCTCGCCATGTAGAAATGCGGTTTTCACATCAAAATGTTTCAATTGCATTTTCCTTGTGACGGCTACTGTCAGTAAAGTCTGTATTGTAGTGTGCTTGACAACTGGTGCAAATGTCTCGTCATAGTCCTCTCCATATTTTTGAGAATAGCCCATGGCTACTAGCCTTGCTTTGTATCGCTCAATTGTGCCATCTGCATTGTATTTCACTTTAAAAGTCCATTTACAGCCTATGGCTTTCCTTCCGGGTGGTAGTTCTGTAAGTGTCCATGTTTTAGTGTCATGCATGGATTTTATCTCTTCATCAGCAGCCTTTATCCATTTACTTGCTTCTTGTTCTGAAAGCTGAGATATTTCTTCCCAGGTTGCAGGTTCGTTGATACTGACAGTACTTGCTTTGTATGAGAGACGTACAGGTGGTTTACCTCTGTTTTCTCTTGTTAAACGTCTCAGTTTTGTGTCTGAGCCTTCTTGTATCTGCTCTTCATTACTGGTAGAGTCTGCACTCACTTCAACTGTTTGTTCGGAAGTTACAGAGATGGGCTGGTCAATGTCAGTTTTCCCTTCTATTCTTGCTTCTACTGTTGTCATTACATTTTCTCTTAAATCTTCAACAAAAGTTATGCTGTTGCTAATGGTAACCTTGTCTGTTTTGGGATTAAGGATTCTGTAACCCTTGACATTGTCACTGTATCCAACAAAGATACCTAGAAATGCTCTGTTTTGGAGTTTGGTGCGTTTTTCTTCAGGTATGTAGATGAATGCTTTGCATCCAAAAACTCTTAGGTGTTTTACATTTGTCTTCTCATTGTGCCAAAGTTCATATGGGGTTTTCTCTACTGTTCTGGAAGAAGTCTGTTCTGCAAATATGTAGCTGTCATAGCTGCTTCACCCCAGTATTTTTGTGGTAGTCCAGAGTCTGTCAGCATACATCTGATCATTTCAGTCAGAGTTCTGTTCTTTCTTTCAGCTACTCCATTTTGTTCTGGTGTATATGGAACTGTCTTTTGATGTTCTATTCCATTCTGTTTTAGGTACTCTTGTATCTTATATCCTGTGAATTCACCTCCATTGTCACTCCGAAGTATGAGAGGCTTCCTCTGAAACTTGTTACTGGTCTTTAATATATAGTCTTGTAATTTGTCAAAAACTTCACTCTTGTGTTGCATTAGGTAAGGGACTGTGTATCTTGAATAGTCGTCTATGAAAGCCACTATGTACCTTTTGCCTCCAGGAATAGGTGGGTTTAGGGGACCACACACGTCACTGTGAACTAAGTCAAGTGGTCTTAAAGCTCTCTTCTGACTTTGGGAAGTGTCGCTCTGGTAGCTTTGGATTTAATGCAACATTCACACTTAACAGTAACTGGACAAGGGGATATTGTTATATCCCTTGTCAGATTTCTCCTCTGTAGTTCCTGTATGCATTCTGGGTGTCTGTGACCTAGACGTCTGTGCCATATATGTATACAGTCATTGTGCTTGTGTGTACATAGTCTCACCTTTTCCTTCACTGTGTCGAGGTGATATAGATGATCATCCAGCTTGGCACTTGCTACTGTCTGGTTGCCATTTAGGATTGAGCATTTGTCACCTTGGAATGTTACAGTGAGTCCTCTGGCTGTCAGACGCTTCACAGATAAGAGTCCTCCTTCTAGATTAGGAACATAAAGCACATCTTTCACTGGTATGGCTAGAGCCAGAGGCTCTAATAGGGTGATGCAAAGGGTGGGCTCGGGGCACAGAGCACTGCGTCTCGAGCCCACCCCTTGTGTGACAATAGCGAATTAAAATTCGCTATTGCCACACCGATCCTCCTCCTGGCTGATTGGCTGCAAGGCAAACCTCATGCCATTGGCCGAGGAGGAGGCAGGAGCAGGAGGACTGCAGGAGACGCGCCGGGGGACAGAGTGAGGAAAAGCCGCCACCACCGGGACTGAAGAGAACCTGCCACCAGGTAAGTGCATTGGTCTCGGGGGGGGGGGGGGAAGCCCACACTGCATTGAAGGGGGCATGCTGTGGTGCTCTGTAATGATTGGGGACAATGCTGTGGCGCTCTGCAATGATTGGAGACAATGCTGTGGCGCTCTGCATTGATTGGGGACAATGCTGTGGCGCTCTGCAATGATTGGGGACAATGCTGTGGCATTCTGCATTGATTGGGGACAATGCTGTGGCGCTCTGCATTGATTGGGGACAATGCTGTGGCGCTCTGCATTGATTGGGGACAATGCTGTGGCGCTCTGCAATGATTGGGGACAATGCTGTGGCGCTCTGCATTGATTGGGGACAATGCTATGGTGCTCTGCAATGATGGGGGACAATGCTGTGGCGCTCTGCATTGATTGGGGACAATGCTGTGGCGCTCTGCAATGATTGGGGACAATGCTGTGGCGCTCTGCAATGATTGGGGACAATGCTGTGGCGCTCTGCATTGATTGGGGACAATGCTGTGGCACTCTGCATTGATTGGGGACAATGCTGTGGCTCTCTGCAATGATTGGGGACAAGGCTGTGGCGCTCTGCATTGATTGGGGACAATGCTGTGGCACTCTGCAATGATGAGGGACAATGCTGTGGTGCTCTACATTGATTGGGGGCATGCTGTGGCGCTCTGCATTGATTGGGGGGCACGCTGTGGCACTCTGCATTCATTGGGGACACGCTGTGGCACTCTGCATTCATTGGGGGGCACGCTGCGGCACTTTGCATTGATTGGGGGGCATGCTGTGGCACTCTGCATTGATTGGGGGCAATGCTGTGGCATTCTGCATTGATGGGGGCATACTGTGGCACTCTGCATTGATTGGGGGCACGCTGGTCACTCATTTTTCTGTTTGCGCCCCCCAAAAATTTTGAGCACCAGCCGCCACTGAACTTGACAATATAACATATTCTAAGTGCCTGGCTCAGTCAGAAGACAGTCCAGGGGTTTGGATTTTTGTTGTTTTATTGGAGAACTGGGATGGGAGAAGGGATGAGGGGGATACTCCAACTGAATAAACTATGCACAATTGCTGGGACTTCTGAATAAAGTTGAGTGCCTTGCCACTAAGTGAAGAAGAATTAGATGAACTGTACTGTACTGTGAATCGCTCTTCAGGGTCCTACCCAGCACCCCCTTTGTCCCTACTCTTAAGGGTTCTATACGGTGCCCCCTTTAATCTGACACTCTGTGTGAGCTGACCCCTTGATCCTCTGACTTCGCTGTAGTGGTCCCCCTTCCTGGGCAGACCCTTTGGCAAGTCCCCTGGTACTCACGGACACTGTTTTTCCTGGAAGACTTTGCCAGCAGCTCCACTGTCACTTCTACTGGATCCTCTGCAGCTCAGCTCCACACCTGGTTCACTAGGCCGACTGCCTAAGACCACTTTCCTCATGCAACAGGAGGAGAGACAGCCGTCAGCCTCCTCCTGGCACTCTGCTTCCTGCCAAAGATGCCCTGTCAAATGGCCCCCTGGCTTTTATGAGCAATCCCAGGATGCACTGCAAGAGTGCCCACCCACTGAGACTCCCAAAAAAGCCAATGTGTCACTGGCTGGGTTTCCTCCATTGTCCAACAAGCTCCCTTATTAGATGCAGTGTGGACACTCCCTCAGACCCAGTGAATCACATCTGGAAACATGCAACAGACAACCTTATAGATAAAGCCCCGTACACACGTAGCGATTGTCGGACGTAAATATTTGGCCGCCGAACGATCGGCCGATTGTCGGCTTGTTAGTATGATGCTTCTGACAACCGACAGCGAATTTTCGGCTGAACAGAATCTGGCGTGCAGACTTTAACATTTTTGTTGGCCGTCACCAGAATGGCCGACTGTTCCTCAGTCAGTACAGAATTCAGCCAACAAACAGCAGATTAGCAAGACTGGGCATGCTCAGAAAAGAAAAAACACACGGAAAGTTAACCATCACATGACATCACTTCTGCAGTCGGCTGTTGTTGGCCGTCAAAATTCGTGTGCAGTCTTTAGCACTTTTCAGCCGACAGGACAGCACCGGACAAAAGACGGCCGATCGTTCAGCCGACAATCGCTACGTGTGTACGGGGCTTAAGGCTCCCCTGATAAGCAGAAGGAGCATAGGAGACTTTTACCTAGCACCTACCTAGGAGGGTGCTACATATCTAAAAGCAAAATACAGTACATTTTTGTAATTAATTAATTAATGATAGAAAGCTTTTTTTTTGCTACTAAAGAATGTTTCAAATCATATGAATATTATGTACAATTAAAATGTATCATTGGTTAAATAGATGCAGCACTAAATAGCGAATATTGCATGGTGTAGACTTGTATATACTGTATACATCTGAAAATTATTGCTTTAATTTTGACATTGTTTTTGCTTATTTTCCTTCCAGAAAAGAAAAAATAACCAAAACTAATACAACTTATTTGGAAGTAATTGCTAAAGATTAACTCTCACTTGGATATGAATGAGTAAATTAAATAAAACAACGCTGTTCTTTCATTGCATTTCTGAACAAAAAATAAATAAAAAAGCAATAAAAATTGTTTCAAAAATAGGATGTGTACAATGCAATATTACTTTGTGTAAATCAAGGAAAGAATCAATTGCTGGCATATGTTTCATGATTCAGTTATGAGACTTGGTGGAGCAGAAACAAATTACAAAGCCCCTCAGTACAACCAGAGGAACTGCCGCACCCAATATGTAATTTCTGTCTCCCGAGATATTAAAAACAAACAATAGAATGATAAAATGGCTAATGAGGACCATGAATGAGGACTGTTTGCTAATTTTTTATGCTTTCTTTTAAATAAATAATTTAAGAAAGTTTAGGTGCACAAAAAAAAAAAAAAGTTGGGGGGGGGGAGACACCTTTTTATTTGATCTTCAAGTGTACCAAGCAGGGATTTCCTGTAGAGGATTAGTGATGTCGCGAACATAAAATTTAATGAACGCGAACATCGGCAAATGTTCGCGAACCGGCGAACCGGGCGAACCGCCATAGACTTCAATAGGCAGGCGAATTTTAAAACCCACAGGGACTCTTTCTGGCCACAATAGTGATGGAAAAGTTATTTCAAGGGGACTAACACCTGGACTGTGGCATGCCAGAGGGGGATCCATGGCAAAACTCCCATGGAAAATTACGTAGTTGACGCAGAGGCGGGTTTTAATCCATAAAGGGCATAAATCACCTAACATTCCTAAATTGTTTGGAATAATGTGCTTTAAAACATCCAGTGTGTGTATACGATCAGGTATGATGTTGTATCGATCAGGTAGTGTAAGGGTTACGCCCGCTTCACAGAGACAGACCAAACTCCCCGTTTAACGCACCGCAAACAACCGCAAACAGACCAGAACTGACTAAAATGGGACAGGAACTGGGCTTTAAGGGTTAGGGTTAGGGTTAGGTTTAGTGTTAGGGGCTAGGGTTAGGGTTACGGTGAGATACTTAGGGTTAGAGTTAGTAACCCTACCCCTACGCCTCTAACCCTAACAGTCTAACCCTAAGCACTAAAAATAACCCTAACCCTAGCCCTAACCCTAGCCCTAACCCTCATTCTAATTTTTTTTCTGGTTCTGGACATGCTACAGAGCTGAAACTTCACAGGTACACTTTTTAGACCCCCAGACACTGAATCACACAAAAAAAAGTTCTTAAAAATTGTCATTTTTTGATAGAGAGCCAATTATTGGAAAAAAAAATAAATAAAAATAAAAACAAATAAAACATTTCTTTGGATTTAGTGTCTGGGGGGTCTAAAAAGTGTACCTATGAAGTTCCAGCTCTGTAGCATGTCCGGAACCAGAAAAAAATTACGAATTAGGGTTAGGGCTAGGGTTAGGGTTATTTTTATGGCTAGGCTTGGAGGGTTAGGGTTAAGGTTAGAGGGTTAGGGTTATGGTTAGAGGGTTAGGGTTAGGTTTAGTGTTAGGGGATAGGGTTAGGGTTATGGTGAGATACTTAGGGTTAGAGTTAGTAGCCCTACCCCTACCCCTCTAACCCTAACCCTCTAATCCTAAGCACTAAAAATAACCCTAACCTTAGCCCTGACCCTAACCCTAGCCCTAACCCTAATTCAAATTTTTTTTCTGGTTCTGGACATGCTACAGAGCTGAAACTTCACAGGTACACTTTTTAGACCCCCCAGACACTAAATCGCACAAACCTCCCCCCCCCCCATCCGCGCTACAGCCTATATACGGCTGCAGAGCGGACTTGAATTTTCGGGAGGCCGTCTTTATACGGCCTCCCAGTGACATGCCCCCCGCGCGCTCCCGCGAGCGCGCAGCGGGGAGAATCTGTGTCGGCCGTGTCCCTTGGACACGGCCGATCACAGATCGTGGTGAATGGCCAATCACAGCGGCCATTCACCACGTGATCGGGCCGTCCAATGAGCGATGATCTCATATGTAAACATATGAGATCATCTCTCATCGCCGGCGCTCCTTCCTCACACGGAGCCTGCAGTGTGAGGAAGGAGGGGGAGCCGTTAGCCGCCGGGGACACACAGGAATGTAATCAGGGCACTGATCACCAGTGCCCTGATTACTAAAGGTAAAAACATACACAAATTTCACCCCCATCAGTGCCCACAGTGCCCGCCATCAGTGCCCCCCATCAATGCCCACAATCAGTGCCCATAGTGCTGCCAGTCAGTGCCCATCAGTGCCTGCTCATCTAGGCACTGATGAGCACTGACTGGCAGCACTATGGGCACTGAGTGTGGTCACTGATGGTGCTGCCCATCAGTGCCGCTCATCAGTGCCACCCGTCAGTGTCCAGTGCCCATCAGTGCCGCCTATCAGTGCCGCCCGTCAGTGCCGCCTCTCAGTGCCCAGCAGTGCCACCTCTCACTGCCACCTCTCAGTGCCCAGCAGTGCCACCTCTCAGTACCCAGCAGTGCCGCCTATCAGTGCTCATCAGTGCCGCCTATCAGTGCTCATCAGTGCCGCCTATCAGTGCCGCCTATCAATGCTCATCAGTGCGGCATATTAGTACCTCCTCATCAGTGCCCATAAGTGCCACCTCATCAGTGCCCATAAGTGCCACCTCATCAGTGCCCATCAGTGCAGCCTATCAGTGCCCATCAGTGCCGCCTCATCAGCGCACATCAGTGAAGGAGAAAATTTTATTTTCAAAATTTACTCGCAGAAAATAAGAAAAACTTTTTTTTTTTTCAAAATTTTCTGTCTTTATTCTTTTTGTTTGTAAAAAATAAAAAACCCAGAGGTGATTACATACCACCAAAAGAAAGCTCTATTTGTGTGAAAAAAATGATAAAAATTTCATATGGGTACAGTGTAGCATGACCGCGCAATTGTCATTCAAAGTGTGACAGCGCTGAAAGCTGAAAATTGGCCTGGATGGGAAGGGGGTTTAAGTGCACAGTAGGCAAGTGGTTAAAAATTGTCCTTTTTGATAGAGAGCCAAATATTGGAAAAATTAAAAAAAAAATAAAAATAAAAAATTTCTTTATATTTATTGTCTGTGGGGTCTAAAAAGTGTACCTGTGAAGTTTCAGCTCGGTAGCATGTCTGGAACCAGAAAAAAATACGAATTAGGGTTAGGGCTAGGATTAGGCTTAGGGCTAGGGTTAGGCTTAGGGCTAGGTTTACGGTTATTTTTATGGCTAGGCTTAGAGGGTTAGGGTTAAGGTTAGAGGGTTAGGGTTAGAGGGTTAGGTTTAGTGTTAGGGGATAGGGTTAGGGTTACGGTGAGATACTTAGGGTTAGAGTTAGTAGCCCTACCCCTACCCCTCTAACCCTAACCCTCTAATCCTAAGCACTAAAAATAACCCTAACCTTAGCCCTGACCCTAACCCTAGCCCTGACCCTAATTCAAATTTTTTTTCTGGTTCTGGACATGCTACAGAGCTGAAACTTCACAGGTACACTTTTTAGACCCCCCAGACACTAAATCGCACAAACCTCCCCCCCCATCCACGCTACAGCCTATATACGGCTGCAGGGGGGACTTGAATTTTCAGGAGGCCGTCTTTATACGGCCTCCCAGTGACACGCCCCCCGCGCGCTCCCGCGAGCGCGCAGCGGGGAGAATCTGTGTCGACCGTGTCCCTTGGACACGGCCGATCACAGATCGTGGTGAATGGCCAATCACAGCGGCCATTCACCACGTGATCGGGCCGTCCAATGAGCGATGATCTCATATGTAAACATATGAGATCATCTCTCATCGCCGGCGCTCCTTCCTCACACGGAGCCTGCAGTGTGAGGAAGGAGGGGGAGCCGTTAGCCTCCGGGGACACACAGGAATGTAATCAGGGCACTGATCACCAGTGCCCTGATTACTAAAGGTAAAAACATACACAAATTTCACCCCCATCAGTGCCCACAGTGCCCGCCATCAGTGCCCCCCATCAATGCCCACAATCAGTGCCCATAGTGCTGCCAGTCAGTGCCCATCAGTGCCTGCTCATCTAGGCACTGATGAGCACTGACTGGCAGCACTATGGGCACTGAGTGTGGTCACTGATGGTGCTGCCCATCAGTGCCGCTCATCAGTGCCACCCGTCAGTGTCCAGTACCCATCAGTGCCGCCTATCAGTGCCGCCCGTCAGTGCCGCCTCTCAGTGCCCAGCAGTGCCACCTCTCACTGCCACCTCTCAGTGCCCAGCAGTGCCACCTCTCAGTACCCAGCAGTGCCGCCTATCAGTGCTCATCAGTGCCGCCTATCAGTGCTCATCAGTGCCGCCTATCAGTGCCGCCTATCAATGCTCATCAGTGCGGCATATTAGTACCTCCTCATCAGTGCCCATAAGTGCCACCTCATCAGTGCCCATAAGTGCCACCTCATCAGTGCCCATCAGTGCAGCCTATCAGTGCCCATCAGTGCCGCCTCATCAGCGCACATCAGTGAAGGAGAAAATTTTATTTTCAAAATTTACTTGCAGAAAATAAGAAAACTTTTTTTTTTTTTTCAAAATTTTCTGTCTTTATTCTTTTTGTTTGTAAAAAATAAAAAACCCAGAGGTGATTACATACCACCAAAAGAAAGCTCTATTTGTGTGAAAAAAATGATAAAAATTTCATATGGGTACAGTGTAGCATGACCGCGCAATTGTCATTCAAAGTGTGACAGCGCTGAAAGCTGAAAATTGGCCTGGATGGGAAGGGGGTTTAAGTGCACAGTAGGCAAGTGGTTAAAAATTGTCCTTTTTGATAGAGAGCCAAATATTGGAAAAATTAAAAAAAAAATAAAAATAAAAAATGTCTTTATATTTATTGTCTGTGGGGTCTAAAAAGTGTACCTGTGAAGTTTCAGCTCGGTAGCATGTCTGGAACCAGAAAAAAATACGAATTAGGCTTAGGGCTAGGGTTAGGCTTAGGGCTAGGTTTACGGTTATTTTTATCGCTAGGCTTAGAGGGTTAGGGTTAAGGTTAGAGGGTTAGGGTTAGAGGGTTAGGGTTAGGTTTAGTGTTAGGGGATAGGGTTAGGGTTACGGTGAGATACTTAGGGTTAGAGTTAGTAGCCCTACCCCTACCCCTCTAACCCTAACCCTCTAATCCTAAGCACTAAAAATAACCCTAACCTTAGCCCTGACCCTAACCCTAGCCCTAACCCTAATTCAAATTTTTTTTCTGGTTCTGGACATGCTACAGAGCTGAAACTTCACAGGTACACTTTTTAGACCCCCCAGACACTAAATCGCACAAACCTCCCCCCCCATCCACGCTACAGCCTATATACGGCTGCAGGGGGGACTTGAATTTTCAGGAGGCCGTCTTTATACGGCCTCCCAGTAACACGCCCCCCGCGCGCTCCCGCGAGCGCGCAGCGGGGAGAATCTGTGTCGGCCGTGTCCCTTGGACACGGCCGATCACAGATCGTGGTGAATGGCCAATCACAGCGGCCATTCACCACGTGATCGGGCCGTCCAATGAGCGATGATCTCATATGTAAACATATGAGATCATCTCTCATCGCCGGCGCTCCTTCCTCACACGGAGCCTGCAGTGTGAGGAAGGAGGGGGAGCCGTTAGCCGCCGGGGACACACAGGAATGTAATCAGGGCACTGATCACCAGTGCCCTGATTACTAAAGGTAAAAACATACACAAATTTCACCCCCATCAGTGCCCACAGTGCCCGCCATCAGTGCCCCCCATCAATGCCCACAATCAGTGCCCATAGTGCTGCCAGTCAGTGCCCATCAGTGCCTGCTCATCTAGGCACTGATGAGCACTGACTGGCAGCACTATGGGCACTGAGTGTGGTCACTGATGGTGCTGCCCATCAGTGCCGCTCATCAGTGCCACCCGTCAGTGTCCAGTGCCATCTGCCAGTGCCCATCAGTGCCGCCTATCAGTGCCCATCAGTGCCGCCCGTCAGTGCCGCCTCTCAGTGCCCAGCAGTGCCACCTCTCACTGCCACCTCTCAGTGCCCAGCAGTGCCACCTCTCAGTGCCCAGCAGTGCCGCCTATCAGTGCTCATCAGTGCCACCTATCAGTGCTCATCAGTGCCGCCTATCAGTGCCGCCTATCAGTGCCGCCTATCAGTGCTCATCAGTGTGGCATATTAGTACCTCCTCATCAGTGCCCATAAGTGCCACCTCATCAGTGCCCATAAGTGCCACCTCATCAGTGCCCATCAGTGCAGCCTATCAGTGCCCATCAGTGCCGCCTCATCAGCGCACATCAGTGAAGGAGAAAATTTTATTTTCAAAATTTACTTGCAGAAAATAAGAAAACTTTTTTTTTTTTTTCAAAATTTTCTGTCTTTATTCTTTTTTTTTGTAAAAAATAAAAAACCCAGAGGTGATTACATACCACCAAAAGAAAGCTCTATTTGTGTGAAAAAAATGATAAAAATTTCATATGGGTACAGTGTAGCATGACCGCGCAATTGTCATTCAAAGTGTGACAGCGCTGAAAGCTGAAAATTGGCCTGGATGGGAAGGGGGTTTAAGTGCACAGTAGGCAAGTGGTTAAAAATTGTCCTTTTTGATAGAGAGCCAAATTTTGGAAAAATTAAAAAAAATAAAAAAATAAAAAAATTCTTTGGATTTATTGTCTGTGGGGTCTAAAAAGTGTACCTGTGAAGTTTCAGCTCTGTAGCATGTCTGGAACCAGAAAAAAATATGAATTAGGGTTAGGGCTAGGATTAGGCTTAGGGCTAGGGTTAGGCTTAGGGCTAGGGTTAGGGTTAGGGCTAGGGCTAGGGTTAGGGTTAGGATTAGGGTTAGGTTTAGGGTTATTTTTATGGCTAGGCTTAGAGGGTTAGGGTTAAGGTTAGAGGGTTAGGGTTATGGTTAGAGGGTAAGGGTTAGGTTTAGTGTTAGGGGATAGGGTTAGGGTTACGGTGAGATACTTAGGGTTAGAGTTAGTAGCCCTACCCCTTCCCCTCTAACCCTAACCCTCTAACCCTAAGCACTAAAAATAACCCTAACCTTAGCCCTGACCCTAACCCTAGCCCTAACCCTAACCTTAGCCCTAACCCTAATTCTAATTTTCTTTCTGGTTCTGGACATGCTACAGAGCTGAAACTTCATGGGTACACTTTTTAGACCCCCCAGACACTAAATCCAAAGATTTTTTTTTTTTTTTTAATTTTTTCAATAATTGGCTCTCTATCAAAAATGACAATTTTTAAGAACTTTTTTTTTTGTGTGATTTAGTGTCTGGGGGGGGTCTAAAAAGTGTACCTGTGAAGTTTCAGCTCTGTAGCATGTCCAGAACCAGAAAAAAAAGATCATTTTTCAGTAGAGCAGGGATGGTGGGAACCCTCCTTTTTATAATTATATGATCTTTTTTTCTGGTTCTGGGCATGCTACAGAGCTGAAACTTCACGGGTACACTTTTTAGACCCCCCAGACACTAAATCAAAAGAATTTTTTTTTTTTCCAATAATTGGCTCTCTATCAAAAATGACAATTTTTAAGAACTTTTTTTGTGTGATTTAGTGTCTAGGGGGTCTAAAAAGTGTACCTGTGAAGTTTCAGCTCTGTAGCATGTCCAGAACCAGAAAAAAAAGATAATTTTTCAGTAGAGCAGGGATGGTGGGAACCCCTTTTACACCTATATGATCTTTTTTTTCTGGTTCTGGACATGCTACAGATCTGAAACTTCACAGGTACATTTTTTAGACCCCCCAGGCACTAATCCAAAAAAAGTCATGCCTGCCACCGTATATATCAGTGGTGGATGGACAGTGGCACTGCAGTGGGCACAGTACACTCTGTGGACCTGACAGTCACTGGCAGCCCAGGCAACTGCAATAATAAAAAAAAACATTTTTTTTCAATTTGCAACAAGATGCTGTGCCACCATATATATATATCAGTGGTGGGCACTGCAGTGGGTACAGTACACTCTGTGGACCTGACACAGCACTCACTGCAATTATGACAGAGGAAAAGGAAAAAAAAAATATTTTTTAAAATGCAAGGAACTGTGCCTGTGCCACCCAAAATGAGTGTGGTGTGCACACAGTACAGTCTGTGGCCTCTCACACACAGCGGGCAGGCAACTGCAGTGCACTATATATATATATATATATATATACACATATATATATATATATATATATATATATATATATATATATATATATATATAAAATACTCAAATACCAGCCCTAAAAAGGGCTTTTGGGGACAATAAATATATATATATCCCAAAAATAAAAAAACTCAAATACCAGCCCTAGGAAGGGCTTTTTGGGGTGCTGTCCTTACAGCAGGAGTGTACCAAGAACACTGACTAACAAGACCGGGAACACTGACTAACAACTGTCCCTAGCTATTAACAGCAGCAGCAGCAGCAGCAGCACTCTCCCTGCTCTCACTAACACACTGCTTCAGAAATGATCTAAGATGGATGCTGCCCTTGCTTATTTATAGGAGGTGGGAGGGTGTGGGAGGGAGGTATGCTGATTGGCCTGGAATGTGTCTGCTGACTGTGAGGTTCAGGGTCAAAGTTTGCCTCAATGATGATGTATAGGAGGCGGACCGAACATCGCATATGTTCGCCCGCCGAGGCGAACGCGAACATGCGAAGTTCGCCGGGAACTGTCCGCCGGCGAACAGTTCGGTACATCTCTATAGAGGATAAGATATGTATTGGCTGACTGTGTACTTGTCAAATAAGTAGCAAGTTTTCCACAAATACTTTCAGTCACGGACTAAAAATGAATTTGCACATAAGGGAAGTTGGAATAAGTCAAAAATCCTAATCTGAATACTTCTGAGCCAGTGATTTGTTTTTATATTGTTTTTAACATGGGAAGTACAATGGGGCACAATACCGCATGGTTGTAAGTTTATCAAGGAACAGTCATGACAGGTGACTATGATTAGGTACATAGGATGGAGAAGTAATATAGTCATCAGTATGTATATGTTAAGTCTGCGTCACAAAAAGGTGCTGAATGACTCTGTGTGGTGTTATCATTTTTGGTTAATAGACCATATTGGCGTAAGGGGAGAAGGTTATTTGTAACAATACTGACCTTAAAGCATTTGTAAACCCCTGAGGTTACCGATATTGCCAATATTTTGGGAAAGTGCTGTACCGGAGTGATACCTGCAGCTAGAGGCATCGCCTCGGTACCGGTGTCCATAGCTGACAGTTGGCTGTCTTGTAATGACAACCTATGCGGCTGAGAAGCCGCTTGGCTGTCATTACAAGAAGCGGAGAGGGGACGTCCCCCCCTGCCGCCGCCTTCCACAACTCGTCCAGGTCTCCTGTCCCACCGGGAGACCCGGGCATCCTACCTGCACGGCCGCCGAAGAGAAGACCCGATCAAAGCCGCATTTGGCTCTGATCTGGTCTCCATGTAAAAAACCCGGAAGTGATGTCATGACATCACTTCCGGGTACTCGGCGCCGAATTAAAAAAACTGGCAGCATTAAAAACAGCCAAGCTTGGCGTTTTGAATGCTTTTCAGTGCCGAGGAGGGGTTTGGGGTCTTTTAGACCCCCAGATCCCTCCACAAGGAGTACCTGTAAAAAAAAATAATTTTTTTTACATGCCTTAAAATATCGGCTGATATTGGCAGATACTGATATCCGATGACCAAAATATCGGTATCTGCATTAAAAAAACCATATCGGTCGATCACTAATAGAAACCAATCAGCTTCCAGTTTTTTTGTGTCAAAGCTTAATTGAACAAGCTGAAGATAGAAGCTGATTGGCTACCATGCACAGCTGCACCTGATTTTGCACTCTCTAGGTTTAGTAAATCAACCCCTTATGGGCCATACACACTATAAGATTTTCTGAAGACTTTTGTCTGCAGACTTACCAAAACCATATAATATGAGGTCAAACCTAAACACTTTCAATTTGTATGCAATCTGGCAGGCCCTTGCACTACATAGAAAAGGTAAATCTGAAGGAAATCTAACCACAAAAGTTGGATAGTGTGTATCCAGCTTAAGTATCAGGTTTGTCTACCGCAATGTCACGATTCACTAAAAATCGCTGATCACCGCCAATTCTTGGAGAAAAAAAAATTCCATAAACCTATCCCATAGTTTGTAGACACAATTACTTTTGAGCAAACCAATAAATATACGCTTATTGGGATATTTTCTTTTTTTTTTTACCAAAAACATGTAAAAGAATCAATTTTTGGCCTAAATTGATAAAGAAATTAGATTTTTTGCATTTTGTTTTATTGGATGGGTTTTATATCAGAAAGTAAACATTTTTTTTTTTTTTAAATTGTTGCTCTTTTTTAGTTTATAGCGTAAAAAATAATAACCGCAGAAGTGATCAAATACACCAAAAGAAAGCGCTATTTGTGGGGAAAAAGGACATCAATTTTATTTGGGTATAGTGTCGCACCACCGAGCAATTGTCAGTTAAAGCAACGCAGAGCAGTATTGCAAAAAATGACCTGGTCAGGAAGGGGATAAAATTTTCCGGGGCTGTAGTGGTTAAGGTAGGAAAGTGAAAGATTAATGAAAATAGTGCAGAGGGAGATAGAGGATAGAGGGAGTAAAGACGAAGGAAAGGGAGGGGGAGTGGAAGTTTTGGAGGTGGTCCGGTCCGATAGAAGAAGTGAGCCACAGATCTCTAGATTGTCAGCAATGCGTGATCAAAGTAAGCAGGCATATGAGTTAATGCCCGTACATACGATAATAAAATCTGAAGGGAAATTTCGTCCGATGACCGATCTGCCGATTTTCAGATTGTTAGTATGGTGCTTTCGACAGCCAACTCCGACTTTTCGGCTGACAAAATCCTGATGTGCAGGCTATAAAATTTTTGTCGTCCGTAATACAACGTCCGATTTTCGTCTGATCAGTACAAATTTCAATGGAAAAAAATCTTAAGAGCAAGACTAGGCATGCTCAGAGACGAAAGAACACATACAAAGCAATCCAACACATGACATCACTTCTGAAGTAGAATTCTGTCGTACAGGAAAATTCATATGAAAATAACCTCTTCACTTTCCACATCAGACTAGCATGCAACAAAAAACAGACGACAGATCGTTCGATAATCTGATCGTGTGTACGGGGCTTTATTCAGGGTTTACTTTGTGGAACTTGCACAAGGAATCGTGTATTAATGATGCAAGTTTTTTTACAGTAGGTATGGCTGATTTCTACTCCTTTTTTTGTTGCACTGTTCAGTGGATATTTACTATATATACAGCCGATGACGTCCTGGGCCGTTCCTTCAGAATCCTGTTCTGTAAATAATGGCACCCCTGCGCATGCGTGGGAATGACGTCATCGCGGCTCCAGTTAGTCACACGGCTCCAACAGGAGTCCATGGACCCGGAAGGAAGATGGGTGAAGATGGAAATGGCCTCCAGCGATGACATTGCATAACTGGAATACTTAGTTTTCAGGAAGTTTCACAAAATATGCTAGAATGCGATGCATACTAGCACATTATGGCTTTACCTTGCAGGTCTAAAAAAAAAGAGCACTTAGCCATTTACAACTGCTTTAAGCTGTTTTTGGATATCCCTTTCCCACTGTGTTACGTATGGAAGAGGGGAGGGACAATAGCCCCTATTATAGACAAATAAGTTGCTGAAATATCTCCTTTTCCCTGAGAGTAGGGTAGAAAAAGATCGTTGAAGAGAGTAAAAAGTTTGAGAGAAGAAGGGTTTGGGGTAGATGGGATAATGCAGCTTTTAATCTGCAAATATCAAACATTTTAGAGTGCTTTTAGTAAATCCATCTCTGATTGCTTTTGGGGAAAGAAATTCATATCTTTGACTGTACTTCATCCCATGATGGAATCTTTGGTGCTCTTTGAGCCCTGGGGAAAAGGGCTGAGTTATGTACTATGGTTGCCAGAGGGAGGTGTGGTAATATTCATTTTATGGAATATTTGAAATTGACACAACTTTTCAAGCAATCCTGAGAATAACATTTTGTGGGTTTTTCTACACTGGGAAGGCATTGTCCATAGATGAGGGTCAGTTGCAATGGGGAAAGATTCTGATGGCCCTAAGCTTACCCAGATGGGTGAGACAATAATGGGGCTAGTTGAGCAGCATAGCAGTAACTATAGATAAAAGGGACTAGAAGGCTGCCTTTTCGTCTTGGTTGAAAAAAAAAAAAATGTGAATCCCCAAATTATGGGCACATTCTAACATATGTAGTATGAGGTATAAATGAATAAATCTCTGAAAGGGTATAAGATTTTTGGAAACAGGGTCATTTTTAGGGTGGCTATTCTGCCAAGCCATGAAATTTGCTAGTGTTTCCATTACTCCAGTAGTTGATACATTTGTCTCAAAAAGGCAGGAATGTTTGCAGAGCACATATGGCACTTTTCCAATGCAAGTACTGGCTCGGCTCTACTCAGCCCTGCTTGGCCCGGTTTTCTTTTCCACTGCTGGTACCGCATGGTACGGTGTTGGAACGGTTCGGTACGATTTGGTATGGTTTGCTTTTCCACTAAAGTAGTACTAAAGTTAAGTGGGTGGGATAACAACGATTCTCTGACCAATCAGTGGCTAGTAGTGATTGCATGCAAAGGATTGTGGGATATGGTACTGGTATGGTACCTCTTGGAACCACAATCGAGGTGGTACTGTTTTAGAGAGCCGTACCGTTCGGTTCCATGCAGTGGAAAAGCGCCACCGTACCGTACCGAACCGTTCCTACACCGTACCATCGAACACCGAACAGCAGTGGAAAAGCACAAAATCGTGCCGAACCGTACCGTACCGAACCGTTCCTACACCGTACCATCGAACACCGAACAGCAGTGGAAAAGCACAAAATCGTGCCGAACCATTCGGTTCCATGCAGTGGAAAAGCGCCAATAGAGGGTTGATTTACTAAAGCTGTGTTGTAACTAGCTGTTATGTAAATTCCAAGGTATTCTATGCTTTTCCATTGAAAGTGGAAGGATGACTGTAACTATGAGGCTAAGTTTTCTTTAAATTAATAGTTGATGATTTTGATTCATTGTGGTTAACCTGTAAACCAGAAATCAGTAGACTGGTAAGAACAGACTTGTATAAAGTACTCAAAATTTCTACTTGAGTAAAAGTACAAGTGCTCGATCAAAAAGTGACTTGAGTAGAAGTGGAAGTGCTCGCAGAAAAAGTTACTTAAGTAGAAGTACTAAAGTATTCAACATTTGTTTTACTTAAGTATTGCAAGTAGTTTTTTCAAAAAATTTGCTACTTAAGTACTAAAAGTAAAAAGTACCAGTAGTTTTGAAAAAAAATTTCTACTCAAGTACTGAAAGTAAAAGTACAAGTACTGTGTTATGTAGTTATTAAAGAAAGAAGTCAAAAGTTTGAACATCATATTGTTTTTTATTATTTCAAATGATTTATTCAAATGATTAACCTGTGTTTGTTAGTAGTTTCTTGATGCACTTTAAGCGCTGTAGCACCATTTATTTGTTTGTTTCATATTTTCTTTTTATTGGAAAGATTTGGTATAGCAGCTTTTATTATACACAGCCTTTATTTTCGTATGCGCTGATTTACAAATGACATTATACACATTTTTTTGAGCTTTATGCAACCTGCCATCTACTGTTCTGGCAGTGGTAATTTTTTTAAAAGTAACGAGTAACTATGCAGCACAAAAAAAAAATACTTGAGTAGAAGTATCGAAATCATCGAAAAAATGTAGTGAAGTAAAAGTAGAAGTAGGAGAAAAAAATTCTACTCTAGGAAAGTACAGATACCGCATTTCGGTACTTAAGTACAGTACTTAAGTAGTTCTACTTCGTTACTATACATCTCTGGGTAAGAATGATGGTAGCACGATCTACAAACATACAGACTTTGTGTTTAAATCCTGTCACTTCTAATCACTTTATAGCAAAATTGTGGCAGAATGCTTTAACCATGGGTTCAAGTGCTAGGATAAATAAAATGGGGGAAAAAATGCAGCCTTGGTGTATAGTTCTGGAAATTGTGAATCCTGGGGGAACAGAGGCATGGATATTAAAAGTAGGCCTTAGAATCTGTAAAAGATGCTTGTTTCCATTTTTGAAAATGTGGGTCAAATTCCCATCTATTGATTGCATAAAACTGTTAAGGTCAAAATACACAATCGAAGACCCCCTGTATGTCTAATGACAGTAAGAGGCAAGGGATTTGATGCTTTATATGAAATTAAGAAGACAACCCATGTATTCTGTAGCATGTTGGTTGGGCATAAAGTCCACTTGGTCTTTACTAATAACTGGAGAGATCCTATTATTCAGTCTCAGGGCCAAAACTTTTGTTAGAAGTTTTATGACCAAGTTGAGTGGCACAATGTGTCGAAAGTTGGACCAGCTGTGGTGGTCAGTTTTGGTATCATTGCTATAGCTGTATTTAAGGTATCTGAGCCTAAAGCCCCGTACACACGTACAGATTGTCGGCCGTAAATATTCGGCCGCCGACCGATCGGCCGATTGTAGGCTTGTTAGTATGATGCTTCCGACAGCCGACAGCGCATTTTCGGCCGAACAGAATCTGTCGTGCAGACTTTAAAATATTTGTTGGCCGTCACCAGAACGGCCGATTGTTCGCCAGTCAGTACAGATTTTGGCCAACAGACAGCAGATTAGCAAGACTGGGCATGCTCAGAAAAGAAAAAAGACAAGGAAAGTTAACCATCACATGACATCACTTCTGCAGTCGGCTGTTGTTGGCCGACAAAATTCGTGTGCAGTCTTTTGCAGTTTTCAAAAGACACGACAGCCCTGGACAAAAGACAGCCGATCGTTCGGGCCGACGATCAGTACGTGTGTACGGGGCTTAAGTGTTCATTTTTTAGGAGACCAATTAAGTTGGTTAAGTGTGTTATGGAATGCTCAGGAGAGGGAATAAAATCAGGGTGCTGAGGTTTTATTAAATTGTTTTGAAGTTGCGTTGAGTGTAGTATCTTTTTACAAAATTATTTCAGCATTCAAGTTAGATTGTTAGTTTGGCCTCTTTCTGCAATATTAGGACAAAAAGGTTTAAATAAGAGATCAGGTCTGCAAAGCCAATTGGCAAGCAGGGAGACCAGTTTTCTGAAGAGGTCTGTTAGACATAAATTTATTTGGGTTTGTGTGTCCTCAAGCTGTTTTCTGAGCTGTGGGGTGGGGCTGTTTTTGAGTTGTGTTGACAGCAAGTTATATGAGGTCTATGATGCAAGCTATCCTCTGTTTTTTTCTTTTTGGATGTTAACTGGATTTGTTTTTCATAGATCAATGCCTTGAAGCTGCTAAAGTTGTGGTTTCTCTCTGTATCACCTTAGCACTGTAGCACTAGCCCCGTAGGATTGAGGCATTCCAGCCCAACAGCCAAGCAACCAGCATTTGTACCAGTAACTCACAGTCAAAGAACAGTCAATGGAATTGTCAGTTTTGTATTTATTGGGGGATTTTAACTTGGATGGGGTGTGGGAAAGGTCCAGGACGCCATTAATCCATTACCTTTGTACATTGAGTAGTCTGTCACTTTAGGTAAACTTCAGACTGCCCAAGAGAAGCCTCTCTTATGTGGCACAGTCTCTTTCACAGCAAAACTTCTACCCAGGCTGCTGAGGAGGACCCAGCAAAGCCAGCCCACCTGGGTCTTTTCTGCCTACCAAAAAGCAAAAAGATTAACTATTTACAGACACTAGTACCTGCAGGATGCTACAGTACCAATAACATTAAACTTAGCTAACACAGTACTGAGGATATTGTGAAAATCTCCTAACACCAGAACAGGATTCAATGGATGCTGCGCTATAAATATTGTCAAGTGTTTCAAGACAGTCCCTGAATATGGTTGGGGAACTTAGATTATATTGTCAAAAGTATTGGGTCAACTGCCTTTACATGCACATGAACTTTAATGGCATCCCAGTCTTAGTCTATAGGGTCCAATATTATGTTAACATGCAAGAAGATTTGACCACACTCCAGCAAGTGAAGGATAAAATGTATCCTGTATCGGACATAACACGACAGGTGAGCCAAAAACAGTTGACGCGTTTCACGATTTAAAATCGCTTAATCAGCCCGTTAGCTCATCTGTCGTGTTATGTCTGATTTATACAAGCAATAAAGAGATACATTTTATCCTTCACTTGCTGGAGTGCGGTCAAATCTTCTTGCTTACTTTGGACTTACCCAGACCGCAGATAAACTTGCACCTTTTTATTGAGGGGTGGATTGCTCTCTGGAGCGGCGTATACCTCTTTTCTTGTGGATTCAATATTGAGTTGGCCCATCCTTTACAGCTATAACAGCTTCAACTCTTCTGGGAAGGCTGTCCACAAGGTTTAGGAGTGTGTCTATGGGAATGTTTGACCATTCTTCCAGAAGCGCATTTGTAAGGTCAGGCACTGATGTTGGATAAGAGGCCTGGCTCGCAGTCTCCGCTGTACTTAATCCCAAAGGAGTTCTATCGGGTTGAGGTCAGGACTCTGTGCAGGCCAGGCAAGTTCCTGCATATTTTTTCTTTTTCTTTTTTTGCATATTCTGGTGCAATATAGCGATATCCTCTTTAATTCCCAACATTTGTGTGCAAATGAACCAAAAATGAAACCAAATAAATGCAAAAAAAAGTACTGTTGAAATACTACTAAAAGAAAGCTCTATTTGTCTCAAAAAAAATGATAAAAAATGAATTTGGGTACAATGTTTCATTACTAAGTAATTGTCATTAAAAATGTGACAGTGCTGAAAGTTGAAAATTGGCCTGGGCAGCAAGGGGGTGAAAGTGCCTGGTATTGAAGTTACATACATAGTTACATAGTAGCTGAGGTTGAATAAAGACAATAGTCCATCTAGTTCAACCTGTGTAGGTGTGTGTGGCCATAATCATCTCTCATACCCCTGAAAGTTCTGATCCATAAGATGTATGTCCAAGAGTCTTTTGAAAGTAGCCATACTTCCCGCAGAAACTACCTCTTGTGGTAGAGAATTCCACAATCTTGTTGCCCTAACAGTAAAGAACCCCCCGCGTTGCCTAAGGTTAAAATGCTTCTCCTCTAATTGCATTGTATGTCCTCGCGTCCTCATGCAATCCTTGCGACTGAGTAGCTTTTTTCTATGCTGAGATCACCATTGAGGTATTTCTAAATTGCTATCATGTCCCCTTTCAGGCGTCTCTTCTCCAGGGAGAATAAATTAAGCGATTGTAGGTGCTCTTCATAATTAAGGTCCTCCAATCCCCTAATACATTTAGCTGCCCTTCTCTGGACTCTCTCCAGCTCCAACACATCCCTCCTGAAGTGGTGATGTATACCTGGCAATCTGCAAAACAACATTAAACAATGCCAAAGATAACATAAACAGTAATCAGTACTATAATATATTTTCTGCAACCAGTATACTATACTGCCTAAAGTGAACTCAATGTGAATGACTATGCTCAGACCCAGACCTTACTGCAGAGGTACCCCTTTCTATAGACAGCAAGGGAAGTTCTTGTAGAGCAGACAATCCTTTGTCCTAGTTCTTCAGCCGACTAGCTTTGGGGCCCATAAGTACAGTCTGCATGCAATGATAAAGGCTGCTAGTCAAATGTCTACTGCCTATATGTTCAGTTTCTAATAGCAGCAGTATAACAATCCCAGCTGCAGCCTTTCACTAGTCCCAGCATTACAGCAAGTCCCCTGCTGGCTGGAGGCAGACAGAGCCTTACATTTGGCAAACATTGGCCAGTAGCACCTCAGTTTGAAGGCAGCACCAACAGGCAAATGAGGAAATCCAAGGCATAGGCATAGGCAGATGTGTTCTTAAAACAATTAGAGAGCACTAATAAGAGGGCAATAATTGACAAGTGACAGTATAGTTTGATGGCAGCACTGTCTTTGTGCCTGTAGGGAAGTTTTTCCCTTGCTCCCTGTTGTGTTACCAAGACAAACGATGAGAAAAATCTCTGTTACAGAAACACAGATGTGAATAAAAGCACTTACAGTTTCTCACAAAAGTGAGTACACCCCTCACTTTTTTGTAAATATTTTGTTTTATACTTTCATGTGACAACACTGAAGAAATTATACTTTGCTACAATGTAAAGTATGTAAAGTAGTGAGTGTACAGCTTGTATACCACTGTAAATTTTCTGTCCCCTCAAAATAACTCAACACACAGCCATCAACGTCTAAACCGCTGGCAACAAAAGTGAGTACACCCCTAAGTGAAAATGTCCAAATTGGGCCCAAAGTGGCAATATTTTGTGTGACCACCATTAATTTTCCAGCACTGCCTTAACCCTTTTGGGCTTGAAGTTCACCAGAGCTTCACAGGTTGCCACTGGAGTCCTCTTCCACTCCTCCATGACAACATTACGGAGCTGGTGGATGATAGAGACCATGCCCTCCTCCACCTTCCATTTGAGGATGCCCCACAGATGCTCAATAGGGTTTAGGTCTGGAGACATGCTTGGCCAGTCCATCACCTTTACCCTCAGTTTCTATAGCAAGGCAGTGGAGGTATGTTTGGGGTCGTTATGTTGGAATACTGCCCTGAGGCCCAGTCTCCAAAGGGAGGGGATCATGCTCTGCTTCAGCATGTCACAGTACATATTGACATTCATGGCTCCCTCAATGAAATGTAGCTCCCCAGTGCCGACAGCACTCATGCAGCCCCAGACCATGACACTCCCACCACCAAGCTTGACTGTAGGAAGACACACTTGTCTTTGTACTCCTCACCTGGTTGCCGCCACACACGCTTGACACCATCTGAACCAAATAAGTTTATCTTGGTCTCATCAGACCACAGAACATGGTTCCAGTAATCCATGTCCTTAGTCTGCTTGTCTTTAGCAAACTGTTTGTGGCTTTCTTGTGCACCATCTTTAGAAGAGGCTTTCTTCTGGGACGACAGCCATGCAGACCAATTGGATGCAGTGTGTGGCGTATGGTCTGAGCATTGACAAGCTGACCCCCCACCCCGTTAACCTCTGCAGCAATGCTGGCAGCACTCATATGTCTATTTTCCAAAGATAACCTCTGCATATGGCGCTGAGCACGTGCACTCAACTTCTTTGGTCGACCATGGCGAGGCCTGTTCTGAGTGGAACCTGTCCTGTTAAACCGCTGTATGGTCTTGGCCACCATGCTGCAGCTCAGTTTCAGGGTCTTGGCAATCTTCTTATAGCCTAGACAATCTTTATGTAGAGCAACAATTCTTTTTTTCAGATCCTCAGAGAGTTCTTTGCCATGAGGTACCATGTTTAACTTCCGGTGACCAGTATAAGAGAATGAGAGTAATAACACCAAATTTAACACACCTGCTCCCTATCCACACCTGAGACCTCTTAACCAGATGTGTACCTAGGGTCTCCAGCACCTTTGGTAAGAAACTGTATCGGCGCCCCCCCCAGGGAGAGAGAGTTTGACAGAGAGAGAGAGACGGGGGGGCAGATGACAGAGAGAGCGAGCGAGAGCGAGCGAGCGAGCGAGAGAGAGAGAGAGGGCGGGTGACAGAGATAGAGCGAGAGATAGAGAGAGGGCAGGTGACAGAGAGAGAGAGGGGGTGACAGGGAGTGAGAGGAGGTGACAGGGAGGGGGTGACAGGGAATGAGGGGGGGGCAGGGAAAGAGGGGGGACAGAGAGGGAGAGAGAGAGAGGGCAGGTGACAGGGAGAGAGAGAGAGAGAGAGAGGGCAGGTGACAGAGAGGGAGAGAGGGGGGTGACAGGGAGAGAGAGGAGGTGACAGAGAGAGAGAGGAAGTGACAGAGAGAGAGAGGAGGTGACAGAGAGAGAGAAGGCAGGTGACAGGGGGGAGAGAGAGAGAGAGAGAGAGAGAGAGAGAGGGCAGATGACAGGGAGAGAGAGAGAGAGAGAGAGGGGGGGCAGGTGACATGGAGAGAGAGAGAGGGCAGGTTACAGGGAGAGAGAGAGGGGGTGACAGGGAGAGAGAGGGGGTGACAGGGGGAGAGAGAGAGGGGGTAACAGGGAGAGAGAGAGAGAGAGGGGGGGGGGTGACAGGGGGGAGAGAGAGAGAGAGAGAGAGAGAGAGGGATGATAGGGGGAGAGAGAGATAGGGGGTGACAGGGGGAGAGAGATAGAGGGCAGGTGACAGGGAGAGAGAGAGGGCAGATGACAGGGAGAGAGAGAGGGGAGTGACAGGCAGTGAGGGGGGGGGTGACAGGGAGAGTAAGAGGGGGTGACAGGGAGAGTGAGAGGGTTGACAGGGAGAGTGAGAGGGGGGGTGACAGGGAGTGAGAGGGGGTGGCAGGGAGTGAGAGGGGTGATAGGGAGTGAGAGGGGTGACAGGAAGTGAGAGGGGGAGATAGGGAGTGAGAGGGGGGGGCAGGGAAAGAGGGGGGTGACAGAGAGGGAGAGAGAGAGAGGGCAGGTGACAGGGAGAGAGAGAGAGAGAGAGGGCGGGTGACAGGGAGTGACAGGGAGTGAGGGGGGTGACAGGGAGTGAGAGGAGGTGACAGGGAGGGGGTGACAGGGAATGAGGGGGGGCAGGGAAAGAGGGGGGTGACAGAGAGGGAGAGAGAGAGAGGACAGGTGACAGGGAGAGAGAGAGAGAGAGAGAGAGAGAGGGGGCAGGTGACAGGTAGAGAGAGAGGGCGGGTGACGGGGAGTGAGAGGGGGTGACAGGGAGTGAGGGGAGGTGACAGGGAGTGAGGGGAGGTGACAGGGAGTGAGAGGGAGGTGACAGGGAGTGAGAGAGGGTGACAGGGAGTGAGAGGGGGGTGAAAGGGAGTGAGGGGGGTTGACAGGGAGTGAGGGGGGAGGTGACAGGGAGGGAGAGGGAGGTGACAGGGAGTGAGAGGGAGGTGACAGGGAGTGAGAGGGGGGAGGGGTGACAGGGAGTGAGAGGGGGGTGACAGGGAGTGAGGGGGTGACAAGGAGTGAGGGTGACAAGGAGTGAGAGGGGGGTGACAGGGTGGGGGTGACAGGGAGTGAGAGGGGGGTGACAGGGAGTGAGGAGGGGGGTGACAGGGAGTGAGGAGGGGGGTGACAGGGAGTGAGAGGGGTTGACAGGGAGTGAGGTGGGGTGATAGGGAGTGAGGGGGGCAGGGAAAGAGGGGGGTGACAGAGAGGGAGAGAGAGAGAGAGAGAGAGAGAGAGAGAGAGAGAGAGAGAGAGAGAGAGAGAGAGGGCAGGTGACAGGGAGAGAGAGAGAGAGAGGGCGGGTGACAGGGAGTGAGAGGGGGTGACAGGGAGTGAGGGGGGGTGACAAGGAGTGAGAGGAGGTGACAGGGAGGGGGTGACAGGGAATGAGGGGGGGCAGGGAAAGAGGAGGGTGACAGAAAGGGAGAGAGAGAGAGAGGGCAGGTGACAGAGAGAGAGAGAGAGAGGGGGCAGGTGACAGAGAGAGAGAGAGGGCAGATGACAGGGAGAGAGAGTGGAGTGACAGGCAGTGAGGGGGGGGGTGACAGGGAGTGAGAGGGGGTGACAGGGAGAGTGAGAGGGGTGATAGGGAGTGAGAGGGGTGACAGGAAGTGAGAGGGGGAGATAGGGAGTGAGAGGGGGGGCAGGGAAAGAGGGGGGTGACAGAGAGGGAGAGAGAGAGAGGGCAGGTGACAGGGAGAGAGAGAGAGAGAGGGCGGGTGACAGGGAGTGACAGGGAGTGAGGGGGGTGACAGGGAGTGAGAGGAGGTGACAGGGAGGGGGTGACAGGGAATGAGGGGGGGGCAGGGAAAGAGGGGGGTGACAGAGAGGGAGAGAGAGAGAGGGCAGGTGACAGGGAGAGAGAGAGAGAGAGAGAGAGAGAAAGAGAGAGAGAGAGAGAGGGCAGGTGACAGGTAGAGAGAGAGGGTGGGTGACAGGGAGTGAGAGGGGGTGACAGGGAGTGAGGGGAGGTGACAGGGAGTGAGGGGAGGTGACAGGGAGTGAGAGGGAGGTGACAGGGAGTGAGAGAGGGTGACAGGGAGTGAGAGGGGGGTGAAAGGGAGTGAGGGGGGTTGACAGGGAGTGAGGGGGGAGGTGACAGGAAGGGAGAGGGAGGTGACAGGGAGTGAGAGGGAGGTGACAGGGAGTGAGAGGGGGGAGGGGTGACAGGAAGTGAGAGGGGGGTGACAGGGAGTGAGGGGGGTGACAAGGAGTGAGGGTGACAAGGAGTGAGGGTGACAAGGAGTGAGAGGGGGGTGACAGGGTGGGGGTGACAGGGAGTGAGAGGGGGTGACAGGGAGTGAGGAGGGGGGTGACAGGGAGTGAGAGGGGTTGACAGGGAGTGAGGTGTGGTGATAGGGAGTGAGGGGGGCAGGGAAAGAGGGGGGTGACAGAGAGGGAGAGAGAGAGAGAGAGGGCAGGTGACAGGGAGAGAGAGAGGGCGGGTGACAGGGAGGGAGAGGGGGTGACAGGGAGTGAGGGGGGGTGACAGGGAGTGAGAGGAGGTGACAGGGAGGGGGTGACAGGGAATGAGGGGGGGCAGGGAAAGAGGGGGGTGACAGAAAGGGAGAGAGAGGGCAGGTGACAGAGAGAGAGAGAGAGAGAGGGCAGGTGACAGAGAGAGAGAGAGAGGGCAGGTGACAGGGAAAGAGAGAGGGCGGGTGACAGGGAGTGAGAGGGGGTGACAGGGAGTGAGGGGAGGTGACAGGGAGTGAGAGGGGGGTGACAGGGAGTGAGGGGGGGGGTGACAGGGAGTGAGGGGGGGTGACAGGAAGTGAGAGGGGGTTTGACAGGGAGGTGGGTGACAGGGAGTGAGAGGGGGTGACAGGGAGTGAGGGGGGGGTGACAGGGAGTGAGGGGGGGTGACAGAGAGTGAGGGTTGTGACAGGGAGTGAGGAGGGGGGTGACAGGGAGTGAGGGTTAGGTGACAGGGAGTGAGGGGGTGTCAGGGAGAAGGGGGGTGACAGGGAGTGAGGGGGGGGTGACAGGGAGTTAGGGGGGGTGACAGGGAGTTGGGGGGGTGACAGGGAGTAGGGGGGTTACAGGGAGTGAGGGGGGGTTACAGGGAGTGAGGGGGGGGTGAGAGGGAGTGGGGGGGGTGACAGGGAGTGGGGGGGGTTGACAGGGAGTGAGGGGCGGTGACATTGTGTGCAGTGCACCGGATGGAGTCCTCCCAGACACACAATGGGCAGAGGACCTCCTCCCCGGAAATCACACATACTGATCCGCCCACTCTCCATCCTACCTCACCACATCCCGACCCGGTTCCCCACAGACACACACTCTCTCCCCCCCCGTGAACCTGTCACCTCCAATCAGCACAGCTGCAGCATCTTGCGGGAACGTGCTCCGCTCATCTCAGCAGCCGAGGGCAGCACATGTCCGCGAGCAGCCGGGTGGGCGGGGATGGCCACCTTCGAGAAGAAAAACAGAGCAGGGGGTGGGGCCGGGTCACATCTAAAGCTGGAAATATATTGGGCGGAAGGCGAGGTAAAGAAAAGGGGGGGCGCCCGGGCACCGGGGGCTCAGGCTGCACAGAGGAACGGTAATTCACTGCTACACTGCCAATGTTTTTGCGCCCCCCCCTCAGCCTGCGCCCCTGGTGGGCGCCGTTCTGGCCAACCCCACGGTACGCCCCTGCTTGTAACACTAAAGAGTCACATGACACCAAAGAGGGAAAAATGGCTAATTGGGCCCAATTTGGACATTTAACTTAGGGGTGTACTCACTTTTGTTGCCAGCAGTTTAGACATTATTGGCTTTGTGTTGAGTTATTTTGAGGGGAGAGCAAATTTACACTGCTATACAAGCTGTACACTCACTACTTTACATTGTAGCAAAGAGTCATTTCTTCAGTGTTGTCACATGAGAAGATATAATTAAATATTTACAAAAATGTGAGGGGTGTACTCACTTTTGTGAGATACTGTATGTACAGTAATTGCACTTTCAGTTCAACAAAGACTGGGGAGGGACACCAGTGAAGTGAAATATGAAATGGTTTATTACATACGTATTTTATTATTTAATAGTCCTTGTTTTTTTTAGCATTATATTTTATTGATATTGTCCAGTTATTATTCATATAACACTCCCCATTTGTTATTCAATTGTTTTTGGAATCTGTCTCCTCCTAGCTGTGAAACTGGAGGTGCATCCAGTGAGGACAAATCTTCCTGAATTTGCCTGCTATTTATACATTTCACCTATGTGTAGGTTTCACTAAATAGCTTTTTTTTTATATTGGGCTCATAATTCTAACAAATACCAGACTTTTCACAGTGCCAGTCTAATTCTGCTGCAGCCTGTGCCACAATCGCATCTGCACTAGGTGTTGGGCCTGTCGGTGAAAATGTATGACGCACAGGAAGACCAAGGTATAGGCTGGAAGTCAGAGTACAGGGCTTTGTAGAGGCACATCAAAGGTATATGGATGCCATTAAAATAACTTATACTCTCAGTTGCCTGCTTGCTAAATTAATGGAGTTCTATGGTCACAGCATACACTTTCTTTTTATTTAACCGGTTTCTGCCCGGCCTATGGGGGAATGACGCCAGGGCCGGCCCCTCGTTGATCCCCGCGGACATTGTATGATGTCCTCCCAGATCCGGCAACGGCGTGATCTGTCACCAATTGCATCCACTGGACACAGCCAATCACATATCACTGCACCGGCCCGCTGCTGGTACTATGTTACTGCTGTAACCAATTACAGCAGGTCACAAGATGGTTGTAAACAATGGATGGCTTCCTTTTAAGCTATCCATTGTGTACAATGGTGTTGCTAGCTGTGATTGGTCACAGTGATCACATGGTACAGACTGGTCCAATCACGGTCCATCTGTGCCATGTGATCAGGTGTGGCCAATCACAGCTAATCACAACAAGACAAACCGAATGAATCAATTTAATTCAGTAAAGTGAAATTCATTGCTATATGCAAACATAATGTGTCAAAAAAAATAAAAAAATACTGATCACTTTCCCAGAGTAGTACATTGTTACTATGGTAACATTATATTGCTCTGGCAAAAGTGTGTTAAAAAAAAGTCAGTGTCCCTGATCACCGCCACACTCATTATAAGATGAAGCTGTACTGCACTGAAGACAGTATGTAAAAAGAAAAAAACATTTTTTTCATTTCTTAATTTTTCAAAAAAAGTATGATAAAAAATGACAACTTCAAGAAACTCACCATGACTCTTAGTACATACCTTGGACTGTCTACATTCCAAAAATTTAGGGGGCCTCAAGAAATTAGATAGGCCATCAGTACATCGGGATTAATCAATTTTCAGATCTATACCATAGTTTGTGGATTGTATAACATTCCTACAGTCTAAATAATATACACAGATTTTGGTTATTTTAAGACAAAACCAGAAAAATTCCCAGCTCAACTCACCAACTAGTTTGTTACCAACCAAATTAACCTGTCTAACAGTATGCGTTAAAAACAGGGATTTTGTTAGCACACATTTGCAAACGTATGTGTAAGCTGCAGGGCCACTTCACAGCACCCTGTATTACCTGCAGTCCTAACTCCTGTAAATCCATGAGAGTCTACATAGTGGAAGCACATGCATTCTAATGGATAGATAGGGGGCAGGTGGGCCTGGAGGTAGCCCAACCTTCCTTAAAGGCACTGGGGCACAATGGATGTCCAGCACAATGGCAGCAATGTTGTTAATGCATACTGTTAGACAGGTTAATTAAAGCAAACTGGTTGGTGAATTGAGCTGGGAATTTTTCTGATTTTGTCTTGCATGCGTTGCCCTTCCATGTGCTCCTTGCTGTGAAGGCTAGTTATAGGTGGGGGCAAGGGCCATTTAGTTTATTGGGTTATTTTACCCAAAGAAATGTAGCAAAATGTATTTCCAAAAAAAAAATTTTTTTTTGTTTTTACAAAATGTTTAATATTTTACATTTATTTAGCAAAAAATAAAAAAAACAGTGGTGATTATTTACCACCAAAAGAAAGCTCTATTTGTGTGAACAAAATGCTAAAAATTTAGAGTACAGTGCTGCTTGACCACGCAATTGTCATTCAAAGTGCGATAGCATTAAAAGCTGAAAATTGGCTTGGGCAGGAAGGGGAAAAGAGTGCCTGGTATTGAAGTGGTAACATCAGCATTGTAACAGCAATACTAACAATATTTACTTGTATAATTGACAATCCAATATAAACCTATGTGAAAAATCTCCTTTCATGTGACTTCTGCCTGTCTGTTGGCCATCTCTTTCCACAACTTTCTGGATTCCCTGCATGCTTTGCGGTTTCAATTTCTAAAGACTACTCATCCCATGGTACCTTGCTGCCTGCAAGCAGTGAATTCTGTACTGACTCGGCCTCATGAAACGCCTCCTCTCAGCTCCTCTATAGTTCAGAAGGCAGGCTCTGTAAAATGTGTGAGACTGCTTACTCGCAGGAGGTAAATGTGTGGGGATCTTCACCAAGTTTATAAACTTCATTGCTTTACTTTATTATTTTTATTATTTTATTATTTAATTCCATAATAATCAACTCTTTTTCCCGCTACCCTTTCAGTTTTGTTTTCTTTAATCGCAATAAAGCATCTGTGCGGTTAACCTCAGAATGTATTTTGTCTGCATCTAGTCCCACATGAACGAATGGAAGTAGTGACTTGTAGATCACAGAAAGCATTTTTTTGAGAGCGTCATCCCGGAGGAGAACTTTCGAATCGTCCTGCTCCAATCTAAACAAGGAGGACCCAAATTGCGCTGCATATGCGTGTCGGAGTTGCAGGAATCGGAAGAAGAACGCATTAGGCAGTGTAAATTTATGTTTCAACCTATCAAACGTAATTAGTGCACTCCCATCACAAATATCTGAAAGGTATCTGATTCCTTTAGCAGCCCAAAGACCGGGGTCTGGTGAGAAATTAAATTCTGGTAGCATGGGATTGAACCAAAGCGGAATTGATGGGGACCTTTTACCCCTCACTATATTGGGTTTAGTAATGACAGCAAGCCATGCCTTAATAACTGCCCTCATAGCGGCTGTAAGGGGCGGGTGAGAGACTCTCAGACCCCTGTAGAGGAGATTACGGAGGGTCTCATAGAATCCTGAATGCGCAGCTTCTAAGCCAGTTATGAGTGTGGGTAAGCATGGCTGCCAAATAGTAGGTATGGAAGTCTGGGCAAGCTAAGCCCCCTTGCATCCAAGGTCTGCATAAAACTTTCCTGCTAAATCTAGCTGGTTGGGATTGCCATAAGGAGGAGCCTATAAGTGAATCTAATTGCTAAAAAAAAAAGGATTTTGGGTGTGCCTAAAGCTGGATACACACTATACAACTTTTGTTGGTAGATTTCCTTTAGATTTACCTTCAACTATGTAGTGAAAGGGCCTGCCTGACTGCATACAAATTGAAAGTGTTTAGGTGTGACCTCATATTATATGGTTTTGGTAAGTCTAAAGGGAAAAAATTACGGAAAATTGTATAGTGTGTATCCAGCTTAAGGCTGTATAATAGAACTGGAAGGATTGTGATTTTAATTAAATTATTTCTCCTGATAAGGGATAAAGGGGATGTGACTAGGCTTTCAATCTCTCTTTACACCACTGAAGAGCTGGGGACAAATTAAGATGTCTAAAATTTATAGTGTTTGGAGAAATATTGATCCCTAAATATTTCTCTAAGAGCCCATTCACACTAGGGCGACTTATGAGGCGACTTGTGTCGCCCCAGGTCGCCCCAGTTCGCTTGACATAAAAGCAATGTTAATGAATGAGTGTCGTCTTAATTGGCACTACTGAAGTCGCTCCGACTTCAGAAAAGGGTCCTGTACTACTTTGAGGCGACCTGTGATCCGACTTGTCCCATATACTTCAATGGGAGTCGCCTCCTTATCTTAATTGACACGACTTGTGATCCGACTTTCCATAAAAATGGTATTGAACAAGAAAAAAAGAGCATTTTTCTTATCATTTTTATTAAAACATGAATATGTCTTCTTTCCACCTTGCCGTTTTTCTTGCAGGCATTTATCGGGCATTTTTTCAGGCATTCATGACTTTTTTTGGATTTAGTGTCTGGGGGGTCTAAAAAGTGTACCTGTGAAGTTTCAGCTCTGTAGCATGTCCAGAACCCCCCATAAAATTATCATTTTTCTTATAATTATTAATACAGCAGTGTGGCAGCTTCTGTACACCTTGCCTTTTTTCTTGCAGGCATTTATCGGCATTTTTTGAGGCAGGCATGACTTTTTTTGGATTTAGTGTCTGGGGGGTCTAAAAAGTGTACCTGTGAAGTTTCAGCTCTGTAACATGTCCAGAACCCCAAAAAATTATCATTTTTCTTATAATTATTAATACAGCAGTGTGGCGGCTTCTGTACACCTTGCCTTTTTTCTTGCAGGCATTTATCGGACATTTTTGGAGGCAGGCATGACTTTTTTTGGATTAGTATCTGGAGGGGTCTAAAAAGTGTACCTGTGAAGTTTCAGCTCTGTAGCATGTCCAGAACCCCCCAAAAAATTATAATTTTTCTTATAATTTTTATTAGAACATTAATACGGCTTCTCTCCACCTGGCATTTTTTCTTGCAGGCATTTATCGGGCATTTTTTGAGGCAGGCATGACTTTTTTTGGATTTAGTGTCTGGGGGGTCTAAAAAGTGTACCTGTGAAGTTTCAGCTCTGTAGCATGTCCAGAACCCCAAAAAATATAATTTTTCTTATAATTATTAATACAGCAATGAGGCGGCTTCTCTACACCTTGCATTTTTTCTTGCAGGCATTTATCGGGCATTTTTGGAGGCAGGCATGACTTTTTTGGATTTAGTGTCTGGGGGGTCTAAAAAGTGTACCTGTGAAGTTTCAGCTCTGTAGCATGCCCAGAACCCCCAAAAATATAATTTTCCTGATAATTATTAATACAGCAGTGTGGCAGCTTCTCTACACCTTGCATTTTTTTATTGTTGGCATTTATCTGGCATTTTTTTGGCATCTCTGGAGGCAGGCATGACTTTTTTGGATTTAGTGTCTGGGGTGTCAAAAAAGTGTCCCTGTGAAGTTTCATCTCTATAGCATGTCCAGAACCAGAAAAAAAAGCATTTTTCTTATAATTATTAATACAGCAGTGTGGGTTCAGTGGGTTCAGTGTGGGTTCTGGACATGCTACAGAGCTGAAACTTTACATGGACACTTTTTTGACCCCCCAGACACTAAATCCAAAAAAAAAGTCATGCCTGCCTCAAAAAATGCCCGATAAATGCCTGCAAGAAACAAAGCCAGGTGGAGAGAAGCCGTATTAATGTTCTAATAAGAATTATAAGAAAAATGATAATTTTTTTGGGCTTCTGGACATGCTACAGAGCTGAAACTTCACAGGTACACTTTTTAGACCCCCCAGACACTAAAGACATGCCTGCCTCCAAAGACGCCCAAAAAATGACCGATAAATGCCAGCAAAAAAAAAAAAAAAGGAAAGGGAAATTAGGTCACAACACATCATATTCTGATTGGCCAAATACAAAGTCCTACAAAGTCGTCTCGCGTCAAGTCGCGCTGAAGTCGCGCTAAAAGTCACGCTAGAAGTCGCCCCTTTTGAGGCGACTTTAGTGGTCGTGGCAGTGTGAACCGGCTCTAAATGTAATTTTAATGTGGAAATTTAAGCGATTGGCATTTACATATTACACTATGGCAGTCTATAAGTTATGTTGAGCTCTGTCCACAGAAACCCTCTGATCATCAAAGCCTACATTAGAGTGGAACAGAGGGAAAGGAAACAGCTGAGGTTTACCCCAAAGGGAAAGTCCTTTGATCATCTCTGGATAGCATTTACACTTGACCACTAGAGTTGGGCCGAACACCCCCTTGTTCGGTACACACTAGAACTCCCCAACATGAAAAAGATCAGACCTGAGCCCGCAAACTCTATTAAAGTCTATGGGACCCGAAAATCATAAGTCCTGATTTTGAAGGCTTATATGTAAGTTATTGGCCATAAAAAGGTTATGGGGGCCCGGGTATTGCCCTGGGGGACATGTATCAATGCAAAACCATTTTTTTTCAAAAAGATTGTTTTTACAGGAGCAGTGATTTTATTGATGCCAAAAGTGAAACAATAAAAATTAAAAATTCCTGTAAATATAGTGCCTGGGGGATTCCTTTAGTCTGCCTGTAAAGTGGCGCATCTGTACTAGGGATGATCGAACGGTTCGGGTCGACCATCGGTTCGACCCGAACATTGACTGTTCGAAATTTGGCCGCATTTCGAACTTTTTGCTGAAAAAGTTCGGAATTCGGCAACCAGAACCGACCAAAATGCAATGGGACAGGAACTGGGCTTTAAAAGGCCGTGATTGGACCAGAACCATCAGTAAAAGCCAATTGAGGGGGTGTAAGATTCTGGTACCTTCGGTACCCTTCCAGCCCATTTCTTCCGCATTGCGTCCCACCTTTTCAGCTAGGTGGAACGCATATACCTGCCTATCCCTTTAAGCTGCATGACGTCATCACTAGGCGCCGCTCTGAGCGGCTATTTCAATCGCCGGCTTTCACTCACAAGGTGTTCGTGCAAACCGCTTGTTATACAGCCTTGTCTGACGCTGCCGAAGCCTCCAGCTATTTCCCCAGTATCTGGATAGACTGGAGTCTCACTACTTGATCCTGTATCTCGCTACTGATCCTGTATCTCGCTACCTGATCTTTATCTCATTACCGGACCCCTCATCTCTCTAAACCAACTAGTGATAAGTACCCCACAGGGGATTCTTTCCTATCAACTTACACTATCTACTCTTGCATACTAAGGACTGTTGCTATCTATGCATTACTATTTCTATCATCTGCACTGTTACATAGATTGCTAGCTCTTGAGTCTACTACCATCTATATCCTTGCACTAAGTTAGCAATTCCTGTACACTTCATCTGCTGTCCCCTACCACCTGTTACTTGTACATGATTGCTCACCTATCTGCATACTATCTATCACCATCTGCTAACACTCCTGAACATTACTATTGAGTGCCTATCATTGCTATCACTACTCACGCCTGTCCTTTCAGCACATCACCTCTATACTATCGTATACAACCTATCACTCCAGGAACATCTTATCTGAGTGTCTGTATATTTGCATGCTGAGGCAGGCTGGGCCACAATGATGAGTCTGGAGAGTTGGATATGGTGATTCAACACATCTCTACACGACTACTGAGTGGAAATTCTGCAGCTGCAAATCCAGTTCACTAAACAAACGCCGGAGCGTTACAGATTGCACGAACCAGGAAAAAAAAAATGGATTCAGCAGAATTAGCCACTCATGTGATACAACTAACACAAAAGGTAGATGCATTAATCCTTTCCCTTGACGAAGTGAAAAATGAAAATCAGACTTTAAGACAGCAGATAGCCCATATTTCACAGCTCACTGCTGCTCAACCTCGTGAGCCCAAAATAAACCCTCCTCTAGTGTTTACAGGTGATCGGAAAAAAATTTGTGAATTTAAAAACGCATGTCAATTGCTTTTTAATTTAAAACCTCGGACTTACACTACAGACCAAATTAAAGTCTGCACCACTATCTCATATTTGTCGGGTGATCCACGGGCTTGGGCAGACTCTCTCTTTGAGAAAAATGACCCTCTTCTTAACTCCTATCCTTTATTCTTAGCAGAACTCGCTAGCTTATATGAAGACCCAAATAGTACTGCTGACAGCCAATTGAGGGCTTTAAAACAAGGAAGGAGACCTGTTGAAGACTTCGTAGCAGAGTTCAAAAGATGGACCCTTGATTCAGGGTGGAATGATGCATCTTAGCGAACCCAGTTCAGACTCGGGTTATCAGAAGCCGTTAAAGACGAGCTCGCCCGAGCGGATTTACCTGGCACTTTGGATGCCTTAATACAACTCAGCATCAATATTGACAGGCGACTGCGAGAAAGAAAGGCTGAGAAAATGGGAGTACCATTATCCAATCCTTCTCGGGTTTCGCCCGTTGACCCTACTCCTATGGAGGTAGGAACCATACGCCCACCATTATCGTCTACTGAACGAGCCAGGAGAAGATCTGAAAATCTCTGCATTTACTGCGCCTCCCCGGATCATTTGATAAGCGTCTGTCCCCTTGTCCGCAAAAAAGAGGGTGAGTGTTCACATGTCTTGCTGGGGGGATTAACGACTTCTTTTTCTAATCCCTATCTTTTTATTCATTTGACCTTACAGTGGGACCACAATAGGATCACCACCAAGGCTATGATCGACACAGGATCTTGTGGGAACTACATAGACACTAATTTTGTTGCTTTAAATAAAATACCTATTATTTCAAAATCTAAACCTGTCTCTGTTAGTTTTATTAACGGTATACTGTTATCTTCTGGTCCAATTACCAATCAGACACAAGCACTCCTTGCTACTGCTAACGAGTCTCATGCTGAGACCACCACTTTTGATGTATTACCTTCACCACATTTTCCTGTTATTTTGGGACTTCCCTGGTTACACATACATCAACCAACCATTGATTGGAAAACACGGACTCTAACCTTCCCCTCTCACTACTGCGAGACCACGTGTAACCTCCAATCATATATAAAAATCCTGTCCATGGTGTCAGATGAAATTTCACCACCACCATGTTATCAGGATCTATCAGAAGTCTTCCTTGAGAAAAATGCTCGAGTATTGCCTCCCCATAGGGACTACGATTGTTCTATTAATCTACTCCCTAATAGTAAACTACCTTTCGGTCATGTTTATCCTCTTTCTCAGGATGAACTTTCTCATCTCAAGGAATACTTGGATGAGAATTTAGCGAAAGGGTTTATTAGACCCTCTACTTCTTCCACAGCTGCAGGACTTTTCTTTGTCCGCAATAAGGATTTAAGTCTCAGGCCTATTATTGACTATAGGCAATTAAATACCATTACGATAAAGGATCGCTATCCTTTACCTCTCATTCCCGAACTCATTGAACAAGTGGGCGGAGCTACCTACTTTTCAAAATTGGACCTAAAAGGGGCATACAACCTCATCCGAATCCGTAATGGGGATGAGTGGAAGACGGCATTTAGAACCAGATACGGATTATTTGAATATCTAGTGATGCCTTTTGGGTTGTGTAATGCTCCCGCAGCATTTCAGCGATTCATAAATGACATCTTCAGAGACTTACTTGATGTTTGTGTTGTGGTATATCTGGATGATATACTCATTTATTCTCAGTCCTTGTCCGAACATGTGAGACATGTAAGACTTGTGCTATCCAGATTACTCGCACACAATTTATACGTAAAATTGAAAAAATGCCTATTTCATAAGGAAGAAGTACTATTCCTAGGATACATCATATCTAAGAACGGTATCAAGATGGATATGAGCAAGATATCGTGTATACTGGATTGGCCTGTACCAACAACTCGTAAGGCATTACAACGATTCCTTGGATTTTCAAACTTCTATAGGAAGTTCATCAAGAACTTCTCTTCTATTGTGAGACCGCTCACAAAACTTACAAGTGTAAAGAAACCATTCAAATGGTCTGAAGAAGCAAATAAAGCTTTCCGCTTGTTAAAATCAAGCTTCACTTCTGCTCCCATACTACGCCATCCAGACCCATCCCTCCAATACATCCTGGAGGTAGATGCGTCAAATATGGCTGTAGGAGCAGTTCTTTCCCAACGACCAACGAATACTTCACCACTCCACCCAGTTGCTTTTTTCTCTAAATCACTAAGTAGCCCAGAGGTGAATTACCCAGTGGGTGAAAAAGAGTTGCTTGCCATAAAACTGGCACTAGAAAATTGGCGACATTTACTTGAAGGTACTCGATTGCCAATACTCATATATACAGATCATAAGAATCTCCAATACCTTCAGACCAACAAGACTCTTTCCCACCGACAGGTACGTTGGTTATTATTCTTCCTAAGATTCAACTTCCTAGTGACCTACATGCCTGCAGACAAAAACAAAAAAGCGGATGCGCTATCACGGCTAACCCAAGATAACTGCGCCGAAATCCCTTCACTTCCTATAATACCCCATGACCGTATTATTGGTGTTGTTCGTTCCTTGAAGGAAGAGATTCTGCACAGTATAGGACTGGATTCACCACCACCACAACTAAGTGCTGATGCAGAAGGCTTCCTCTACTTTAACGACAAACTCTACATACCTCCTGGTATGCGTACCAAGATCTTGGAATTATCACATGACGTACCTATGGCAGGACATATGGGTATGACTAAGACATTCAATTTGCTCACCAGGCAATTTTGGTGGCCTGATATGAAGACGTCTATACAAAAATTTGTTTCCTCATGTGACATCTGTGCAAGGTCCAAAATTGACACTACAAAACCATCTGGTCTACTTTGCAGTCTACCAATACCCAAAGTTCCATGGGAAGTTGTGTCCTTAGACTTTATAGTAGAATTACCACCTTCCAAAGGATTTACTACCATTCTAGTGTCAGTGGACCATCTGACAAAGATGGCACATTTCATTTCTATTCGCAGGCTACCTTCATCTAAGGAAACAGCGGAATTACTAGTGAAACATGTGTTCAAGCTACATGGAATTCCAAAGACTCTTTTATCTGACCGAGGTTCACAATTCATCTCCAAGTTTTGGCAAGCTCTATGTCATATACTACGAATTGAGCGAAAACTTACTTCTCCCTACCACCCTCAGACCAATGGACAAACTGAAAGAGTCAACCAGTGCATTGAACAATATTTACGTTGCTACACCTCATACCTACAGGATGATTGGGTGGACCTCCTCCCTCTGGCAGAATTTGCTTACAATAACGCAACCCACAGTACTACTAAGCAAAGTCCATTCTACCTAAACTATGGGTTCCATCCCACACTTCTTCCACCATGCATCCTGCCATCAAGTAACCCAGTAGCCTCTGACTATCTTACCCAAATAAAAGACTCTCTGGGTTTACTTAACACCACCATCTCACATGCTCATAGCCAACAAAAAAGGTACTACGACCTCCGTAGAAGACCTTCTCCTCAATATGCTATTGGGGATCTCGTTTGGCTATCTACGAAAAACTTAAGGTTAAAGATCCCCAGTAAAAAGCTTGGGCCTTTGTTTCTAGGACCTTTCCCAATTGAGAAGCTCATTGGGAGAGCTGCAGTTCAACTCACCTTACCGGCAAATCTTAAAATACACCCCATCTTTCACATGTCGCTACTGAAACCACATGTTCCCAACCAAGAAATAAGACTTACCATCTCGCCTCCACCTCCAGCACAAGTTGAGGGCGGAGAAGAATTTGAGATTAAGGAGATTTTGGATTCTCGTATCCACAGAGGGAAACTCCAATATCTCATAAGATGGAAAAACTATGGACCCCAAGACGACACCTGGTTGGATACTTCTGACGTTCACGCTCCCAGGCTTATACGAAGGTTCCACTCCAAATACCCGGAGAGACCAGTGCTATAGGCCTTCCGGAGCCGGCCTTAAGGGGGGGGTACTGTAAGATTCTGGTACCTTCGGTACCCTTCCAGCCCATTTCTTCCGCATTGCGTCCCACCTTTTCAGCTAGGTGGAACGCATATACCTGCCTATCCCTTTAAGCCGCATGACGTCATCATTAGGTGCCGCTCTGAGCGGCTATTTCAATCGCCGGCTTTCACTCACAAGGTGTTCGTGCAAACCGCTTGTTATACAGCCTTGTCTGACGCTGCCGAAGCCTCCAGCTATTTCCCCAGTATCTGGATAGACCGGAGTCTCACTACTTGATCCTGTATATCGCTACTGATCCTGTATCTCGCTACCTGATCTTTATCTCATTACCGGACCCCTCATCTCTCTAAACCAACTAGTGATAAGTACCCCACAGGGGATTCTTTCCTATCAACTTACACTATCTACTCTTGCATACTAAGGACTGTTGCTATCTATGCATTACTATTTCTATCATCTGCACTGTTACATAGATTGCTAGCTCTTGAGTCTACTACCATCTATATCCTTGCACTAAGTTAGCAATTCCTGTACACTTCATCTGCTGTCCCCTACCACCTGTTACTTGTACATGATTGCTCACCTATCTGCATACTATCTATCACCATCTGCTAACACTCCTGAACATTACTATTGAGTGCCTATCATTGCTATCACTACTCACGCCTGTCCTTTCAGCACATCACCTCTATACTATCGTATACAACCTATCACTCCAGGAACATCTTATCTGAGTGTCTGTATATTTGCATGCTGAGGCGGGCTGGGCCACAATGATGAGTCTGGAGAGTTGGATATGGTGATTCAACACATCTCTACACGACTACTGAGTGGAAATTCTGCAGCTGCAAATCCAGTTCACTAAACAAACGCCGGAGCGTTACAGGGGGCAGGAGGATGCTAGGAATGTGATTGGAGTGACTAGGGGGTCCAGAGGCCAATCGGCAGTGAATACGCCCCCCAGTATATAAGATAGCCCCACCAAATCTCTAGCATTGTAACACAGGGATGTGGAAGAGAGTGGAAGCAGTTCTGTTACTCCTGCTTCAAAAGGGTCATTCAGCAATTATTAGTGTGAGGAAAGGGATATCTAGTGTAGTTAGGGTACTATTTTCCACTATAGTTAGATTTAATAATCTAGTTTCTGTAGGGAAAGGGTTGTCAGGGGGACCGTAGTGTAGTGTAGGGTTAACTGACTCTGACTGCTATGGCAGGGTGACCAAACCCTTCCATGTCATGGTGACCGCCATAGAAAAAAGATCGTTTCTATTAGAATTGCAGTAGAGCAGGATAGTGGCTTCGCTACTTTCACACCTGGCCGTTTTTGTTGCAGGCGTTTATTGGGCTTTTTTGTGGACGTCTTTGGAGGCAGGCATGACATCTGAACTTCTGTGTAGGGGTATATACACACACACACACATGTATGTATATATACACATACACATATATAGGTGTGAAAGTAGCAGAACCCCATGCCTGCGCTAATGAAATTATTTGCAGGCATAGGACTTCGCTCCTATCACACCTATATGTGTGTATGTGTATAAATACATATAAGTGTGTGTGTGTATATACCCCTATACAGAAGTTCAGATGTTATGCCTGCCTCCAAAGACGCCCAAAAAATGCCCAAAAAACGCCTGCAACAAAAACGCCCAGGTGTGGTAGCATAACTGATCACATGTGCAGCACCATGGCAGTTGCATATCAAAGAGAAGCAGTTTCCTTGGGTGTAAAGGATAGGAGGGTTTAATTCTGCTTTAAGACTGTCAGCAGATCGGCCTCTACAAACTCAGCAGTGCCTAAAAACGCCTGAAAACGGAGAGAAACTGAGCATGTCCAGAACAGGGTGACAGTGTATTACTAGATTATAAACAGTATAGGCACTTCTTTTTAATGTTTTACATAGCAATACCTGCAAAAGGGGCCAGCCAGAAGTGAAATAGCAGGAAATGTTTTCTGACTAAGTTCCACTTTAAGTGTGATCATAGAGGTTTTTTGACATTTTATATGCAGGATTTGTAGATTGACAGCAGCGTAACACATTGATTTATTGACGTTAGGGTGCCCCTTTATAAGATAGGGGGAGCTTGGATTCAAGGAGAGGTCACCTGAGGGGTTTCTGTTGTGCTTTCCCCACTGGGGGTGGGGCTGTGGAGAAACTTGCCAATCATTTTCAGGAACGTAAAGTTTAGAGTTAAATTCGATTGTGAGTGCCACCTTGTTCCTTGCTGTTTACAAGATACAGTGATATCACAGACTGAAATTTTTTGCTTTACCAATATTTGGAGGAGTGGCTAACATTTTTATAAATCTTTTTCTTTATGCTGAAAGTAAAGAACTACTTTGCAACAAAAAGCCTCTGCCATTGCCTTGGGGAGTTGTGTGCTTTACTCCAGGCATGAAGAGGTAATGTGTCCAGTGAATAGGAGGATGTGGAGAAGAGGTCTAGGACTGACATCGGTGCATGTGAACAGTATGTGGATTTGGGCTGAACATCAGCGTGATGCCCTGCAACCCTTTATGTACGTGCAGAGCCCAGCTGCGCATGTTGGCGGCGTGGAAATAAGCTGGGGTCCCCTTTACAAAGTAGTCTTTGTCAGAGTATAAATGTAAATTATAAGCTGTGACACCGCAGCCAGTGAGTGCAGAGAATTCAGGTTTAGTAATCCATAAACAAACAAAACTTAAGGCCTCTTGATCCCCTTAGGGAAAGAGAGCCATGATGACTGATGGGGGCATGGCTAGAAGGTGGGAGTTATCAACAAGATAGTGGGGTCACGGGGTGATGGGTGGGCCTGAGCTTAAGAAAAGTCTGCCATCAGAGAATTCTGAGCCTTTTGAAGAATGCATGGCTAACTTTAGCAGAGCTTTTTTGACCTTGCCAGCATTTAAAGTTGCAGTAATGGGTTATGCCCTTAATTGGAAAGTAAGGACAGGCCCTCTTTGGAATTGTCTGGTTAATGTTAAAACGGGCTCACAGTACAACTGTGACTGGCACTGGTTTAAAGTGTTCTGTTGGAAATTAAATAAAGATGTGGCCTTGCCCCTTTTCCAACTCAATGGTTGTAAGTGTGGTTTCTTATACGGGGCAAGTGGTGGTTTTATTATGTTAATAGTTTGGTTTGCCTAAGCCTATGCATCTCAGCAGTCAAAGATATTTTCATTTTATATTATTACAGTACATAATTGTTAGTGCTCCTTTGCACAATCACTCTATAAACCTAATACATACTATTATTCAGAATTACATTTTTAAAAAATCTCATCACTTGTTAGCTTAAAAAGACACCGGATTTTTTCAGCCATATAGGAATACAGAGTTAATATCACAGTGCTGGTCATGATCAGTGATGAGCTCAGGTATGTTCTGACTAGGATCCAAACCCACATGTACAAGCCTGCCATGAAGCTGTCACTTGCCAAGCCCACATTAGTTAGGATGTCCGGAAGTTCTGAAGGTAATACACCTATTCACAGATAGGGGAAACAAAGGAGGTCTGAAACTAGCAAGAGCATAATCGCAATGCATGTTCCTGTGCATGTGACATCAGATAACCTCCTTATTGGTGCCCCCTTTCTGGCCTTGGGTCCCCATAGCAGCAGCGTGGGCTGCTATGTCTATACCAGGGACTAAAATCTGCAATTACATTATTTAAAATCTATTTTTACTAGTTTTAATTTAGGAACATTTGTTTTTTTTCAATGAAGACCTCACTGCAGCTCTTCAATGTCTATAAATCCCAGACCTATATTCAAGTGTCTTAGTTTAGTGGCTTATAACATGTAATATAGTGTAATTTGGTTAAAGTGGTAGTAAAGGGTTAAAGTGATTTTAAAGACAGAAGGTTTTTTTGCATTATGCATTAAGATAAAATGCCTTCTGCATGCAGCAGCTCTCCTCAGTCCTCCTAATACTTACCTGAGCCCCCTCTCTATCCAGCCATGTCTGCAAGTGCCTTGACGATCCGTGACTCTCCGTCCTGATTGGCTGAGACACAGCAGTGGTGCCATTGGCTCCTGCTGCTGTCAATCAAAGGCAATAGGCCAATCAGGAGAGTGAGAGGGAGGGGCCGAACTGCAGCTCCGTGTCTGAATGGATACACGAAGCTGCAGCTCGGCTCGGGTGCCGCCATAGCAAGCTGCTTGCTGTGGTGTCACTAGACAAGAGGGACGGGCCAGGTGAACCAGCCAGGGACTTGAGAAGGGGAGGCTCTGGGCTGCTCTGTGCAAAACAACTTTACAGAGCAGGTAAGTATATTATGTTTGTTATTTTAATAGAAAAAAAATAACGAGAATTTACAATCACTTTAATGTTTTTTACCTTGATGCAAACCTTCTGTGCCCCACAGGAACCGCCCAGCCTCCCCCTACATACTTCTCTGAGCCCAAATTTGATCCAGCGCTGTGCCTAAGAGTAGCGGCTATCTGAGCTCTATCCCCTCCCATTAACTCCTGATGCTTTCAATTAAATCCTGTGATAAGGTAGTGGGTAGTGGTGCCCAGCCACTCTGTGTGTGTCTTTAGATGCAGGCAGTGCAGCTTGGGATTGAGCCTTCACGAGTGCCCCCATAGGAAAGGCTTCCTATGAAGGCACTTGCAGAAGAGGTGGAGCCAGATGCACCAGTGGGGGACACTAGAAGAGGAGGATCAGAGCTGCTCTGTGCAAAACCATTGCATAGAGCTGGTAAGTATGACATGATTATTAGTTAAAACAAAAAGAAAAAAGTTTAAAATCACTTTAAGCATCTTTGATTGAGTTCAGCTGGTTTAGCTTGAAATTCAAAGTACACTGTGCTAGAGGTTGAAATACCTGTTGCGCACAAAAATCATGCAGTCTGCTGTGAGCATTCCCGGAGTTGATTGAAAATTATTTAGAGGACTTTGGACAATTTGTTTTAAAATAAGCTATTTTTATCTATACACTGGACACATTAACAATCTACATCTAACAGACATCCCAAGACAAGATTGGAAAACATGACATCTTTTGACGATGTTTTGGTGGAAATCGGACAGTTTGGATTGTTTCAGAAGCAGTTGTTTTTTCTCATGTGTTTCATCTCTGTTGTGTTCAGCCCAATAGATGTGGGCATTGTATTCCTGGGATTTGTACCTGATTTCAGATGTAGTAATCCTGCAGCTCAGGAATTAAGTAGAAAATGTGGTTGGAACGCTGAAGAGGAAATGAATTATACTGTTATCCTTCCAGATGACTCTGTGGATCCTCTATACTTTAGCCAGTGTTTTCAGTATGACACGAACTGGAATTGGACATCTCTTGCTTGCACAGACCCAATAAGGAATCTAACCTCATATAATAATAATAACATGACTGTTACCAGCTGTACTAATGGTTGGGTGTATGATACTACAGGATCATCAATAGTAACAGAGGTGAGAGGTTTTGCTTCAATTGTAACTTCTATGAAATACATTTTTAAATAGCCATATACATGGCTATTTATACAATTTATACAATATAAATAGCAATGCCATGCTCTGAATTCTGTTCTAGAGGGACTATAGACAGCACTGCTGCAGTCAAGTGTTTCAAAGAGCTGAACGTACCTGGGTTTGTCTCAAGGCAGGTTTGCAGAACACGAGTAGAAGTTCCAGTACCAAATCTAAACCCTACTGAAGTCAATGGGAGCCAAATGTTTAACAGTAATGCCTGTTTTCTAGGCTAAAAAGGGATTGTCAAGCAAGTGGCATAGAGGGCTGGAAACTGTCTGGGAAAACATATACTAAAGCAAAAAAAATAAAATAATAATAATAATTTTACTGGAGAGCAGCAATTTTAATAATATTTTAAGGGCAACATTGAAAATGCAGAATTCCCTTAATTATTATTAACTTGCTTGTAAAGTGGCACACCTATATGATAGAATCTACTACAGAAAAACTGGCATTTACAAAGAAAAAATACACTGCTTAAATTGCTGGTAATTGACATATTTGGCCAGTTTACTACTGTTTATAAAAAAAATTAATTCCCTTCATCCATCATACCTGACCCTTATCTTAGATGAATGTCTGGTATAGATGTAAATAGGGAATCCACAGTCAAAAAACATAGCATGGGGTTCCTCCTAAACATTCATGAGACTCTTATCTACGCAACAAATGAATGGACCCCTACAGATCTGCTATGAATTTTAAGGGAATCATACCAGATATATATCCAAGTATGTCCTCAACATTGGGGGGGGGGGGGGGGGGTACCTTGGCAGGTGGGACTGTCCTGGCAAAGAACCCTGGTCTGTCCCTGATCACTGTCACACCAGTTACAGTGTCCCTGATCACGACCACATGCAAGGAATCAACTTGACTGTTTTAGCAGTTGTAGAAAATCAGCTCCAGGTTAAAATGTAAAGTTAAATTTTATTGAAAATAAAATGCAAATCACTTGCACTTCTATTGTACATGGTGTATATATATTTGTGAAAGTAGAGTTTATATTTAATCATACTGATGAGAAATTAGGGAGGTTTATCCACTCTGGGTGTTTCTACTAACAGCATAACTTGTCTACAAGCTTTGATGGCCATTTCTATCAGTGACCGCCATGGTTAAAACAAGGCTGTGTGCCGTACTTCCCCTGTATCATTATTATTATGGTTATTTATATAGCACTGCCAATTTAGACACCAATTTACATGTAGCAGGTTTTCCAGGCATTGTGCCTGAGGTGGGTCTGTCATTGTTACCGGTGATACCTTCAGCCCATTTAAACTGAATACCCAAGTGTGAATTTGGAGACAATGTCCATTCCGGCATCTTTGGTTTGTTTTGTTTATTTGATAATGGGGATGGGAGAAGGGAATGAGTGGGATACTTCTCTGGCTCAACTAGGTACAAATGGGACACTTTGCAGAAAAATGCCTTTCAGCGCTGTCTTGACGCCGACTGGATGCCGACCAACGCTTGTTAGCGCTTTGAAAAATGCAGACTTGCTGAACTGTACTTGAACTTGACTTTTGACACTCTGGTTAGCTCAAAAAGTCCTGGACTATACTGTGAACTAAAAAAAAAATACAAGCCTGAATGTGCCATTGATTGGGTTTCCTCCACTGCCCAATGAGAGCCCTCTCATGGAGCAGAGTGGGGAGACTCCCCAGTCTCAACAGCCATACCTGGGAGACATGACAGCCCAGCTGAAAATCATGGCCCTGCTGTTAGGCAGCCAAGGCCCACTACACTTTACCTAGCACCTACCGTGTAGGGTGCTACATACATATTGTACATTCACATCAGTCTCTGCCCCAAGAAACTTGCAATCTAAGGTCCCTATCTCACATGGATACATATGTACGCTAACTAGGACCAAATTGGCCCAGGAGCCAATTATCCTACCAGCATGTGTTTTTGGAATGTGGGAGGAAATAAGAGTATTCAGAAGGAATCCACACAAGAACAAGGAAAACATGGCAACTCAATGCAGGTAGTTTCCTGGTTGAGATTTGAATTAGGACCATACTTCTGTAAGGCAAGAGTGCTAACTAGTAAGCCACTGTGAAGCTTCATATGTAACATTATAGAAACCTATCCTGAAGCTTAAATAAAGAATAGAAAAAACCTGGGACATGTGTCCCCTTTGCTGATGCTTCTTCTTTTAAGTGAAATCCTCATTTGCCCATGCTTTGCTATACCCAACCCTGTAATCTTCCAGTGCAGTAGGGGTTAATAGAACCGAGGGAGCTGTAATTTTTACTCATCAACAGCTATGGGAACTGTTACAGGCTATAATCAAGAGAGCCCGACTATGCCTGCCCTTTCCGTCCAGCTGCTTTATTCATAGAAGCCATACTACAGCTTTTATAGATGAAGCAGAATCTAAAAGTAGCGGGGGCAGACCTTTCAATTATTTGCCCATCCTTCATTCAAAGGATGAAACAGGATCTATGAAGGGAGAACGGGCAATTGATTAGAAGGACCGCTCCATCCATTCATAGCTTCTTTTTCATTCACAGAATCAGTAGTATGGCTACCATGAACCGAACAGCTGGGGGGGAAAAGGGGGGGGGGGGGCATAGTTGGGCTCTCTCCTTATCTCTTGGACAGCCCTTTAGTTCTATGATATATTAACCCTGTCGCACCAGAAGATTACAGCAGTGATGATGGGGATGGGGGTTATGGACAGAGAAGAATTTCACCTAAAAGAAGGGACGTCAGCATAGGGAACACATGAATGTATATTATGTCCCTTTTGCTGATTTTTCTGGGTTTTTTTTGGCTGCACATAGACTTTAAAGCAGAGTTCCACCCAAAAGTGGTACTTCCACTCATTTGCTTCCTCCCCCCCCTCCTGTGCCACATTTGGCAACTTTTAGGGGGGAGGGGGGAACAGGTACCTGTTTTTTACAGCAGCGCCGTCCCTCAGAAGTTCCATCCACTTTCTTCTTCCCCCGCCGCTGAGCCAATCAGAATGTGCAGTGCGCTTGGCACATGCGCAGTAGGGAGCCTGCTGTGAAGCCGAAAGGCTACATTGCTGGTTTCCCTTACAATGAATGGCGGTGGCAGCACCCGGCAGCCAATACGGCTGAGGTGCTGACATCGTGGGCTTCCTGGACAAGGAAGTGTCTATATAATAAAAGTCAGCAGCTACAGTATTTGTAGCTGCTGACTTATTTTTTTTTCCACAGCTGAAACTCCTCTTTAAAGGCCTGGATTGATGAATGTAATACATTTTTTAGTCTTGTTCCTGGACTTTCTGTAACTCTCCTTCAGGTCTTTAAAGTGTATCTAAACCTTAAAAATTAACTTCTCTAATTTGGTCCCTTTTGTTCAGTTAAGTATACAGTTGAAAGTGTTTTAATACATGATTGATAAGTTTAAAAAAAAAAAAAAAGGATTGATCCTGCCAGGAATCCTTTCGGCTAATAACTTCCTGACCAAAGAGAAACACCTCTTTCCTTCTCCTCCTCTGAGAAAGGTTCTTTCATTAATTACACTGCTTGTAACACATTTTGGAAATGGGGGGGCTGATTGATCAGTCACAGCGCTCTCTCCACCATTCATGAACCGTGTTACAGGCAGTGTAGTCAATGAAGAAACGTGGAACTTGGACCAAGAGGAGGAATTGTGTCTCTCTCAGACCATGTTTACTACTGTTCTGTCAGAAGACCCGAAACTGTTACCCGTTGCAGCACTGGAAGTTTAGAAACAGAGGACAGGCATCCCTGCAGTGAGTACTTCTCCAGGATCCAACTGCCTGCACAACACGGGACCTACTTCATTACAGGTAAGTGATGTGACTAAGGCCGCGTTCACACTAGCTGTTGCCTCGGCTCGCAGCAGGGGGTCCGGTGTACCCGTGTTCTCCATTTCAGGTGTGAATCAGGTCCGAATTTCTGCCTGAATTCGGACCTGAAACAGAGCCAAAGATGCACAGGACCCTTTTCCTGTGTGGACAGCCAGCGGCCATCCCAGGGGTGTGTGAACCGGCTCCATTAAGAGCTGGTCACACTCTCCTGTCATGCGAATTGGTCCGAATGGGAAACCCGCTTCCAATTTGCAAAAGTGTGAACCCAGCCTTAAAGTGATTGTAAAGGTTAATTTTTTTTTTTTTTTTAAATAACAAACATGTTATACTTAGTTTTGCACAGAGCAGCCCCGATCCTCCTCTTCTGGGGTGCCCCGGTGTCGCTTCTGGCTCCTCCTCTTCATCGGGTTCGACCACGTAGAGCCGCTTTCCATGAGGGCACCGGTGGATGCTGCTGCGTCCATTGACACAGACAGCAGGACTCGGCCGCGCCCCCAGCTCTTGTGTCACTGGATTTGATTGACAGCAACTGGAGCCTGCTGATTTCAATTTATCCAATGAGGACCTGAGACAGCGCCTGGAGCTGCTGGACTCGTGCTCGTCACTGGAACGTTCGGGTTCAGGTAAGAATAACGGGGGCTCTGGGGGGCAGCTGTTACTAGGAAGGTTTTTCACCTTATTGCAAAGAATGTATTAAGGTAAAAAAATTTTTTTTTAAACTTCAGATTTAAATGCATTAACTCTAGTGTGACTATCTTCTGTTTAGTCCCAAGGAATATAAAAGGTAGGCAGTTGATTGTGATCCAACGCACCTGTCCTTCTGCTATTGGAATAAGTCAGATTCACCATTTTGTGTTTTAATCTGCACTGGAAATAAATAAATAAATAAATACATAAATAACTAAAACTGGTACAAAAGAGCATCACAAATAATAAAGAAGTTCCAGTGGACACCTCATAGCAGCCAATTACATTTGAGTGGAATGGACAGGACACATTTCTGAACATTAGAGTTATTACTCCAATTGCTATTGAAGATCAATAGACTGTGGGGTGCAAAAAAACTAACGAAATCTTTTCTTTATTCAGTTTAATCTTGTGTGTGATGACTCGTGGAAGCTGGACCTTTCCCAGTCGGTTGTGAATTTGGGATTTTGCCTTGGTTCTTTGTTTATTGGATACCTCGCAGACAGGTACATGTCTACATACCATGATATCCGTTAAATATTATGCGAAAATAATACATCTCTTTTATATTTAAGGTCTAACTGTTTCTGTTTTCTTCTGTCCTCTATAGAAGTTACCTCCATCAATAACTTTTTTCTTCATAAATTCTTCTTTTCTTCTAATTTGTGTCTGCAGATTTGGTCGCAAACCATCTCTTCTAGTTTCTCTCTTTATCACTGCTATTTTTGGTGTCCTTGTGGCATTTGCTCCAACGTATCCATGGCTGGTTACCTTCCGCTTTCTTCAGGGCTTAGTAAGCAAAGGCAGTTGGACATCCGGATATATTTTAGGTAAGTTAAAAAAAGCAAATATAAAATATGTTGTTTTGTAGCAGACACAATGCAAAAAGGAGGGAAGATGCTTATTTTTTTCCTAATAATTAATTGCTAGGCCAAAGTGTCAAATCAAGTGACATGCGGATGATGGAACCGAAATCAGGCTACAGTGGGATAGGTTACATCATTTATTCCCTGTTCATATTTCCAAATTGGACCTAGAAACTAAAGCCCCATACACACTCAATGATTATCGGCCGACCGATCATCCGTCTTTTGTCCAGAGTTGTGTTTTGTTGGTTGGAATGTGCCTAGACTGCACACAAATTTTCTCGCCCAACAAAATTCTACTTCAGAAGTGATGTCATGTGTTGGGTTGCTTTTTTTGTGTTCTTTCTTCACTGAGCATGCCCAGACTTGCTGATCAGATTTTTCCCTGTCGAAATCTGTACTGACTGCACGAAAATCGGCCGTTGTGTTGACAGCCAACAAAAATTTTATTGTCTGCACACCAGATTTTTTCGGCTGAAAAGTCGGAGCTGGTTGTCGAAAGCATCATACTAACAAGCCGAAAATCGGTAGATCGGTCGTCGGACGAAAATTCCCTGCCAATTTTCGACACGTGTGTACAGGGCTTTAACCACTTCCATACAGAGCAGTTACACCCCCTTCCTGCCCAGACCAATTTTCAGATTTCAGCTTTCATACAAAGCTATACCAAATAAAAATTTTTATAATTTTTTTCACACAAATAGAGCTTTCTTTTGGTAGTATTTAATCACCACTGGGTTTTTTATTTTTTGCGATATAAGTGAAAAAAGAGCGAAAATTTGAAAAAAAACACATTTTGTTTTAGTTTTTATTATAAAATTTTGCAAATAAATAATTTTTTTTCATAAATATGGGCCAAAATTTATACTTCTACATATCTTTGGTAAAAATAACCCAAATTAGTGGTTATTATTTAGTCTGTGTGAAAGCTATAGAGTCTACAAGCTATGGTGCCAATCATTGAAAATTGATCACACCTGATGTACCGACGGCCTCATTTCTCATTTCTTGAGGCCCTGAAATGTTAGGACAGTACAAATACCCCTTTTTGGAAAGTAGACATTCCAGAGTATTTAGTAAGAGGCATGGTGAGTTTTTTTAAGTTGTATTTTTTTCCCACAATTCTTGGGAAAATGAAGAAATCATTTTTTTTTTTTTACACAAAATTGTCATAATAACAAGTTATTTCTCACACACAGTATATGCATACTTGCAATTACACCCCAAAATACATTCTGATACTACTCCTGAGTATGGCAATACCACATGTGTGAGACTTTTACACAGCCTGGCCACTTACAGCGGCCCAACATGCAAGGAGCACTGTTAGGTGTTCTAGGAGCATAAATTACACATATAATTTCCTAACGACCTAACAACCTATCTCATTTTTGAAGACCCTGGAGCACCAGGACAATGGAATTACCCACAAAATGACCCCATTATGGAAAGCAAACACCCCAACGTATATTCTATGAGGCATAATGAGTCTTTTGAACGTGTCATTTTTTTCCACAAGTTTTTGGAATATTTGGAAAGAAAATGAAAACCCATTTTTTTTTTACACAAAGTTGTCAATTTGTAAGATATTTCTAACACATAGCATGTACATAGCAAAAATGACACCCCAAAATACATTCTGCTACTCCTCCTGAGTATAGCGATACCACATATGTGGGACTCTGTCACAGTATAGCCACATACAGAGGCCCAACATGCAAGGAGGACCGTCAGGCGTTCTAGGAGCATAAATTACACATATAATTTCATTACAACCAATCACACTTTTGAAGGCCCTGGAACCCCAGGAAAATGGAAACCCCCACAAAATGACCCCCTTTTGGAAAGCAAACATACCAACGCATAATCTAAGAGGCATGGGCTGCAGATAGATACTCAGGTACTCTGATTGGCTGCATACAGGTACTCAGGTACACTGATCGGCTTCAGAAAGGTACTCAGGTACTCTGATGAGCTTCAGAGAGGTCCTTGGGTATTCTGATGGGCTAGAGACAGGTACTCGGGTAATCTGATGGAGTGCAGATAGGTACTGGGGCACTCTGAGCTGGAGACAGGTACTCGGGTACTCCGAGGACAGGTACTCGGGTACTCTGAGGACAGGTACTCGGGTACTCCAATGACAGATATTCAACGTACCCGAGTACCTGTCATCAGAGTACCTGAGTACCTGTCACCGGAGTACCTGTCACCAGCCCATCAGAGTACCCGAGTACCTGTCATCAGAGTACCCGAGTACCTTTCATCAGAGTACCCGAGTACCTGTCACCAGCCCATCAGAGTACCCGAGTACCTGTCACCAGCCCATCAGAGTACCCGAGTACCTGTCATCAGAGTACCTGATGGGCTGGTGACAGGTACTCGGGTACTCCGATGACAGGTACTCGGGTATTCCGATGACAGGTACTCGGGTACTCCGATGACAGGTACTCGGGTACTCCGATGACAGGTACCCGAGTACCCAAGTACTTGTCATCAGAGTACCCGAATACCTGTCACCAGCCCATCAGAATACCCGAGTACCTGTCATCAGAGTACCTGATGGGCTGGTGACAGGTACTCGGGTATTTTGATGGGCTGGTGACAGGTATTTTGATGGGCTAGTGACAGGTACTTTGATGGGCTAGTGACAGGTACTTTGATGGGCTAGTGACAGGTCCTCTTTATTTGGGGGGGCAATCAGTGTGTTTTGGGGTGCACTATGATCGGTAACTAGCTGTTACCACAATCTCCTCCTCACACAGAATCAGTGTGTGAGGAGGAGAACACGGTGACAGCTAGTTACCGTGTTCTCTGTTGACATTCTGTGACCGGCTGTGATTGACAGTCGGTCCCGTGGTAAAAAGCCAATTTCATTGGTTCTTTACCTAGATCGGGGATGGGCTCTGTCCAAGGGACGAGCCTTGTCCTAGATCGCCGCGCTGCGCGCCCCCGGGGGCGCACATTGCGGAGAGAACGAGCGGCTCGTGCTGGAGCCGCTCATGTGATCAGCTGTGATTGGACACAGCCGATCACGTGGTAAACAGACAATTTCATTGGCTGTTTACCTTGATCGGGGATGGGCTCAGTCCGAGGGACGAGCCTCATCCCTGATCGCCGCGCTGTGCGCCCCCGGATCGAGGAGCCCTTCCTGCCGGCGTCATTTTACTATGGCCCGGTATGGAAGTGGTTAAAGGGTAACTCCCCTTTTGTGGGAAAATAAATATCAAATAAAGAAAAAATAATAAAGAGTATACAATTGCGACATAAGTCATAATGTAATTGAATGTTACAAAAAAAAGTACCTTTCCTTTTCAATCTGCAGCTCTGTAATTTTCTGAAAATGCAATGCAATATGGCTACCTGGAGGTATTTTGTACACATAATGTGTACAGAACGCCTCCAGAAACATAATTTCCTGCTTGTGTGATTGGCTCATCAATTTTCCTAGAAGTGTGCCCTAAGATACAAGTGAGGGCATCCCCTGCAACAAAAATGGCATTTTTGGTGAGCTACTTCCAATAGGAACATGTCTAAAGGGATGCAGGCCCAGCAGCTTTCCTCATTAGAGCCCTGCAGGTGCACAGCTGATTGATAATTATGAAACCACTCCCATTAGACTCACTTTCCCACATGGATACAGACAAACACAGAGGGATTTCTTCAGAATAACAAAAGGTAGGAATCTGCAACAAAGTTTGTTAAAATCCTTGTAATGTACAGAGATCACCCAGAGGGGAATGTTTTTTTTTCTTAACAAAAGTGGAGTTACAGAGAACCCAATGCCAGTTGGACTTACAGTGGGTACGGAAAGTATTCAGACCCCCTTAAATTTTTCACTCTTTGTTATATTGCAGCCATTTGCTAAAATCATTTAAGTCCATTCTTCTTCCTCATGAATGTACACACAGCTCCCCATATTGACGGAAAAACACAGAATTGTTGACATTGTTGCAGATTTATTAAAAAAGAAAACTGAAATATCACATGGTCCTAAGTATTCAGACCCTTTGCTGTGACACTCATATATTTAACTTAGGTGCTTTCCATTTCTTCTGATCATCCTTGAGATGGTTCTACACCTTCATTTGAGTCCAGCTGTGTTTGATTATACTGATTGGACTTGATTAGGAAAGCCACACACCTGTCTATATAAGACCTTCCAGATCACAATGCATGTCAGAGCAAATGAGAATCATGAGGTCAAAGGAACTGCCTGAAGAGCTCAGAGACAGAATTGTGGCAAGGCACAGATCTGGCCAAGGTTACAAAAAGATTTCTGCTGCACTTAAGGTTCCTAAGAGCACAGTGGCCTCCATAATCCTCAAATGGAAGATGTTTGGGACGACCAGAACCCTTCCTAGAGCTGGCCGTCCGGCCAAACTGAGCTATCGGGGGAGAAGAGCCTTGGTGAGAGAGGTAAAGAAGAACCCAAAGATCACTGTGGCTGAGCTCCAGAGATGCAGTCAGGAGATGGGAGAAAGTTGTAGAAAGTCAACCATCACTGCAGCCCTCCACCAGTCGGGGCTTTATGGCAGAGTGGCCCGACGGAAGCCTCTCCTCAGTGTAAGACACATGAAAGCCCGCATGGAGTTTGCTAAAAAACACCTGAAGGACTCCAAGATGGTGAGAAATAAGATTCTCTGGTCTGATGAGACCAAAATAGAACATTTTGGCCTTAATTCTAAGCGGTATGTGTGGAGAAAACCAGGCACTGCTCATCACCTGTCCAATACAGTCCCAACAGTGAAGCATGGTGGTGGCAGCATCATGCTGTGGGGGTGTTTTTCAGCTGCAGGGACAGGACGACTGGTTGCAATCGAGGGAAAGATGAATGCGGCCAAGTACAGGGATATCCTGGACAAAAACCTTCTCCAGAGTGCTCTGGACCTCAGACTGGGCCGAAGGTTTACCTTCCAACAAGACAATGACCCTAAGCACACAGCTAAAATAACGAAGTAGTGGCTTCACAACAACTCCGTGACTGTTCTTGAATGGCCCAGCCAGAGCCCTGACTTAAACCCAATTGAGCATCTCTGGAGAGACCTAAAAATGGCTGTCCACCAACGTTTACCATCCAACCTGACAGAACTGGAGAGGATCTGCAAGGAGGAATGGCAGAGGATCCCCAAATCCAGGTGTGAAAGACTTGTTGCATCTTTCCCAAAAAGACTCCTGGCTGTATTAGATCAAAAGGGGGCTTCTACTAAATACTGAGCAAAGGGTCTGAATACTTAGGACCATGTGATATTTCAGTTTTTCTTTTTTAATAAATCTGCAACAATGTCAACAATTCTGTGTTTTTCTGTCAGTATGGGGTGCTATGTGTACATTCAAGAGGAAGAAGAATGAACCTAAATGATTTTAGCAAATGGCTGCAATATAACAAAGAGTGAAAAATTTAAGGGGGTCTGAATACTTTCCGTACCCACTGTATAGTAGAACCACTCATAGTTACAAAATGAACATAAAAACTTAAATAAAAACCTCATCTAGGCTGTGCATATCTTTCAGTACATTAGCACCACTGAAACTTTCTCTTCCGCATGCTGCATATGCAAGAGCATGACAAGGTACATAAACAAGTTTTTGTAAGGGCTTCTGGAAATCCACACTTTGGCACATTACTGCACAAACAAGGCCTCTTGGACAAGATACTCCTGTTTGAGCATCTCCTTTTTCAGCCGTAATGTTTGTCTTCTTAAAAAGCACGCATTTGCGCAAATTCACGTAAATTCGCGCCTCTGAATATGCAAATTGTTTTGATCGTGTGCATTCATTCGATCGCATTTGCGCGCAAATGTGTGCATTAGGCGTAAATTACTGTCCAAAAATGCAGATTTCTCTATTTTGTTCTTACTGAAGAATACGCGGCGCTCATTTACGCGGCTGTGTGCATAGGCACATTAGAATGAATGTGCTCTATTTTAGCTCATAAAAAAAAAAAAAAGCTGTACTGAGCATTTTTAAGCTGCAGTGTGCAAGGGGCCCAATGGCTCTAAAGCTGACAATCAGGGGCAGACTGGCAACATTCGGCCCATGGGGCAAGTACAAACCAGAGGCCCATGGTGCAGCGACTCGGCCACTTTCCCTCACCCCCACTCTCCCAATCCTCCTCCTGACCCCCATTCCAAGCTGAAGCTCTGCTCCAGATACTCTCTACTTACCGGCTGAATCCGGGTTCCCGACCTGGCCAGCAGGGGGAGGTTGGGGGGAGCTGGGACAGCTCGGTTGGGGCTGGCCGGGGCAGAAGAGTCTCCAGTGGGGCATGGAACGGGCCTCTGCTCAGACACAGTTTACCCCATCCATGCTGAGGGGGGGGGGGGGGGGGGCTGCTCCCCTTCTGGCTCAAATCCTCCAAACCCTCAAACTAGCACATATCCCCCCTCCATTCTTCCTTCTACCAAATCCCCCCCCCCCTCCAAATCTCCGTTACACTTCTTAGCACAGAGAGCTAACAATCCCTCCTCCTGCACAAACATCCCAGGCATAAATTATTTTTACTATTTTCCCACTATTATTCCCCCCTCCGTTCTCATTGGGTACAATTTTACCATAAGCTTCTGTAAGCTTAATACCCCCCCCCCCCCCTCGTCCTCCAACCAACAGAAGGAAACCACTCCAAAGTCAGGAGGTGCACTGTGTTGGGCTCTCCCCTCCTGTCAGAACAACACTTGTCCATGCAGCACAGGAGACAGGATGGCTCTTACATTGCATCGTACTGTACACACACAGTTTGATTACCGGCCCCTACGCACATTTCCTGCTGTCGGGAGATGAGCAGCCCATGGAGGAGGTAGAGGGCGGTAATCAAACCATGTGTGTGTATGTACAGTGCGATGCAATGTAAGAACAATCCTGTCTCCTGTGCTGCATGTATTGTTCTAACAGGAAGGGAGAGCCTGGAGAGCACAACAAAGCGCACCTCCTCCCGGACCTTTCCTCTTCACCACTTTTTTAGACTGCCATACCCTTGTCCTGGCTCTGAGTGTGGGCAGGGACAAGCAGCTGAAAGCTGGCAAGAGGGTGAGGGGGAGAAACCGGCTTTCAGTTGGTGGAGGAATAGGCACATAGTGCAAAATTACGATCCCCCTCCCCACCGATCCTCCTGCTGTCCAGGCTCCCCTCATACAGGAGCACCGATAGTACCCCTCTGATGGTGGCCCTGGTGCCGCCAGATTGGATCTCGGGCTCTCCAATCGCACATGAGAGCCTGGAAAGGGGCTGATGGGCGGAGGGATATATGCCTGTAAAAGCAATCCAGCAGGTAATGAGCTACTAGGATGGCTTTTACATGGGAGGGAATCGCCATCTATATTGCAGTTTACCAGTGCAACTGCTAATCCTTTGGAGATGAACAAAGGAAGTCCAACTTGGGTGGCAACCATTGGATACATTGGAGCGATTGAGCGTAGCCACCCTAGAACAGGAAGTGTGTTACTTTTTTATGTTTACCTGGTGAAAAGAACAACTGTGAACACAAAATGCACATTTTTTCTTATGTGTTCCATGTTTTGCAACACCTAAGTGCAGTGGCGACTGGTGCTCAAAATTTTTGGGGGGGGGCGCAAAAAGAAAAATGTAATAGGTATTGCTTCGCGTCAAAAAACGCAGTAAAAAATTGCGTGACTTTGAAGTCATGGTACAAGCATGGCACAGGTGATGGTATAGGCATGGCATAGGTGATGGTACAGGCATGGCACAAGTGATGGTACAGGAGATGGTATAGGCATGGCACAGATATGGTATAGGCATGTCACAGGTCATGGTACAGGAGATGGTATATGCCCCCTTTCAATGCAGTGACCAGCGTACATGCCCCCTTTCAATGCAGAGACCAGTGTACATGCCCCCTTTCAATGCAGAGACCAGTGTACATGCCCCCTTTCAATGCAGAGGCCAGCGTGCGTGCCCCCTTCAATGCAGAGTTCAGCGTGCGTGCCCCCTTCAATGCAATGAACATTGTGCTGTGCCCCTTCAATGCAATGAACACTGTGCTATGCCCCTTCAATGCAATAAACACTGTGCTGTGCCCCCACAATGCAGAGTTCAGCGTGCATGCCCCCTTCAATGCAACTGTGCTGTGCCCCCTTCAATGCAATGAACACTGTGCTGTGCCCCCACAATGCAGAGTTAGCGTGCATGCCCCCTTCAATGCAACTGTGCTGTGCCCCCTTCAATGCAATGAACAATGTGCTGTGCCCCCTTCAGTGCAATAAACACTGTGCTGTGCCCCCTTCAATGCAATGAACACTGTGCTGTGCCCCCACAATGCAGAGTTCAGCGTGCGTGCCCCCTTCAATGCAACTGTGCTGTGCCCCCTTCAATGCAATAAACACTGTGCTGTGCCCCCTTCAATGCAACACTGTTCTGTGCCCCCTTCAATGCAAGAAACACTGTTCTGTGCCCCCTTCAATGCAATGAACACTGTGCTGTTCCCCAACAATGCAGAGTTCAGCGTGCATGCCCCCTTCAATGCAATAAACACTGTGCTGTTCCCCTCTTCAATGCAATAAACACTGTTCTGTGCCCCCTTCAATGCAATGAACACTGTGCTGTGACCCCTTCAATGCAATAAACACTGTGCTGTGCCCCCTTCAATGCAATAAACACTGTGCTGTGCCCCCTTCAATGCAATAAACACTGTGCTGTGCCCCCTTCAATGCAATAAACACTGTGCTGTGCCCCCTTCAGTGCAATGAACACTGTGCTATGCCCCCTTCAATGCAATAAACACTGTGCTGTGCCCCCTTCAATGCAATAAACACTGTGCTGTGCCCCCTTCAATGCAATAAACACTGTTCTGTGCCCCCACAATGCAGAGTTCAGCGTGCGTGCCCCCTTCAATGCAACTGTTCCGTGCCCCCATCAATGCAGAGTTAAGCGTGCGAGCCCCTTTCAATGCAGAGCGCCACAGCATTGTCCCAAATCACTGCAGAGCGCCACAGCATTGTCCCCAATCACTGCAGAGCGCCACAGCATTGTCCCCCAATGATTGCAGAGCGCCACAGCATTGTCCCCCAATGATTGCAGAGCGCCACAGCATTGTCCCCCAATGATTGCAGAGTGCCCACAGCATTGTCCCCCAATGATTGCAGAGTGCCCACAGCATTGTCCCCCAATGATTGCAGAGCGCCACAGCATTGTCCCCCAATTATTGCAGAGTGCCACAGCATTGTCCCCCAATTATTGCAGAGCGCCACAGCATTGTCCCCCAATGATTGCAGAGTGCCACAGCATTGTCCCCCAATGATTGCAGAGTGCCAGCATTGTTCCCCAATTATTGCAGAGCGCCACAGCTTTGTCCCCCAATTATTGCAGAGTGCCAGCATTGTACCACAATGATTGCAGAGCGCCACAGCATTGTCCCCCAATTATTGCAGAGTGCCAGCATTGTACCCCAATGATTGCAGAGTGCCAGCATTGTACCCCAATGATTGCAGAGTGCCAGCATTGTACCCCAATTATTGCAGAGTGCCCACAGCATTGTACCCCAATCAATGCAGAGACCAGCGTGCGTGCTCCCTTCAAACTTACCTGGCGGCGGCGCGGCTCAGCTTCTTCCTCCTCTTCTGCGGCGGGTCCTTCTCCCTCGTCTCGGCGGCGGGAACCGGCGGGCGGCCTCTCCTCTTCTCTGAGCGGCGGTGACGGTGAGTGACTGACGCACGCACCGGCACCGCCCCCATTGCGACGTCAGCGATATCCTGGATGATGATTGGTCCAGGCTGGAGACTGGACCAATCACAGCCAGGATATCACAAAGGTGGGGGTGGCAAAGCGCTCTTTCCTGCGCCCAGGTTACGCCCCCAGAAGGCAGCCAATCGGCGCCTCTTCTGGGTCGTAAACCCCACCCCCCCTTTAGCCACCACATTGGCCAGCGAACCGATTTTTTTTTCCGAACTTTATTGTTCTTTCTGTCTTTTTTTTTTTGTTTTTTTCTTTTTTTTAGGGGGGGCGGCGCCCTGGCGCCCCCTATGCACGGGCCGCCACTGCCTAAGTGGCATTTCTAGTATAGACCATAGCAAAGTCTTTTTAAAATATTGTTTTTGTTTTTAACACAGCACTACAAAGATGAATAAAAACTTTTGTGTATGATAAAAACTTAAATAATTACTAGAGTTCCACTCCCGTGTGCGAGAGATTAAACTCATTGAAGAACTTATGGGCAGATTGAAGTGTTTCTAAAAGAAATATTTTTTTAATAACAAACATGTTATACTTACCAGCCCTGTGCAATGGTTTTGCACAGAGCAACCCCAATCCTCTTATTTTTGTGTCCCCCAACAACAGTCCTGGCTTCTCCCCCCTGCCGAGTGCCACCAATAACAAGCCTCTTGCTATGGTGGGACTCGAGCAGGCTTGCTCCTGAGCTATGCTCTGTGTGTCCATTAACACAAAGAGAGCGGTCCCACCCCTGCTCACTGGTTGTGATTGACAGTAACAGGAGCCAATGGCTTCTTCTGCTGTGTGAGCCAATCAGGAGAGAGGGACCCAGGAGAGCCACTGCTCTCATGCACATTGCTGGATCGAGATTGGGCTCAGGTAAGTATATTGTGGGGCAGAGGGGGAGCTGGACCCAGAATTATTTTAACCTTAATGCAGAGAATGCATAAGGCTTAAATACCTTACGCCTTTAGAATCACTTTAACCTTTTCATGACCATGCTATAGGGAAATGACAGCTACAACATGGTCATACATTGCCGGGAGGGCGTCATATGACGTCCTTCTGTGATTGCGCTTCTCGCGCGCAGGCATCTGTGATCGCTGTGTCCTTGGGACACAGCTGATCATAGATCCTGGTAAAGAACCAATCACAGTGGTTCTTTACCATGTGATCAGTTGTGACCAATCACAGCTGATCACAATGTAAAAACAGGATTTGCTGGCTATCAGCATTCCTCTCCTCAAGGTGACAGCGCGTGAGGAGAGGAGTGCCGATAACAGGCAAATCCACACAGGGAACATCTACACTGATAATCAGGGCACTGATCATCAGTGCCCTGAATATCAGGGCAGCCAGAACAGTGCCCACCAGTGATGCTAATCAATGCCAACCAGTGCTGCCAACCACTACCAATCAATTTTGCCTGTCAGTGCCCATCAGTGTTGCCTGTCAGTGCCCATCAGTGATGCCTATCATTGTCACCTTTCAGTGCCCATCAGTGCTGCCTATTAGTGACTGTCATTGCCACTTATCGGTGCCCATAAGTACTGCCAATCAGTGCCCACCAGTGCTGCCAATCATTGCCCACCAGTGCTGCCAACCAGTGCCAATCAGTGCTGCCAACCAGTGCCCATTAGTGCCACCTATCAGTAGCTGTCAGTGACACCTATCATTGCCCATCAGTGCCGCCTATCAGTGCTGCTTGTCAGTGGCCATCATTGCCGCCCATCAGTGCCCATCAGTGCCACCTATCAGTGCAGCCTCAACAGTGCCAATCTGTGCCACCTAATCAGTGCCGCCTCATCAGTACCCATCAGTGCAGCCTCAGCAGCCCACATCAGTGAAGGAGAAAAATTACTTGTTTACAAAATGTTATACCAGAAACAAAGAAAAACTTTTTTTTTTCAAAATGTTCAGTCTTTTTTTGTTTGTTTAGCAAAAAATAAAAACCCAGTGGAGATTAAATACCACTAAAAGAAAGCTCTATCTCAGAAAAATGACAATTTCATTTGGGTACAGTGTTGCATGACCACGCAAATGCACTGAAAGCTGAAAATCGGCCTGGGCAGGAAAGGGGTGAAAGTGCCCATTAAGCAAATGGTTAAATAACACACTCCCTATCCATGAACAGGTTTGGGATACATGGAACCATTTTGAGGGCTCTCTCTGGTTTATAAGGTATAACTACAACCGTTGGCTCACAGCCTATAGCTGTGTTTCACAAGCTACTACTTTCTAGCACATTGCTTTAAGTCTTACATAGGCTAATGTTAGGTTATATAAAGATTTTCACTATCTATTGCTGGCATGTTGTGCCTGTATATCTATAGCGATCAGGTTTTTCCTGTTGTGGAGCATCATTGATGGAATCCTACCCCTATTTCTTCCCTGATTTGCTTTGCTGATTTATTACACTTCTTGTCTTACTGTGTGGAAATTGTGTACAAAGGCTTTCTATTTTTTCAATAAAAATTACATATAAAATCAAATTTAAATAGCAGCACAAAAAAAAGCAAAAAAAAAAAAGCTAGTTAAGAAGGGAAGGCAGTTCACCAGACGCCTATGCCTAACCACTCTCATGGACTAGGCAACAACAGCATATAGTAAAATCAGGTTTCCTCCAGATCTCTGATTTGTGCTGCAAAGACTCCTCTGGAAGATTTCCTGGTAAATTTATAGTGCACTATTGAGTCTGAATTTCAGATACTTCTCCCGGCACTGTGTGGTGGTGGCAAGCAAAGGTGGTCCCCATGAGTTGCACCTGTGATCCTTCATGTTTGCACTTTCATTGCTCTATGCACTTTATACCTATGGACTTTATGGACTCCTATTGATGTGATTTCATGCTTTTATGTATTTATGATTTTATGCTTATATCTATCATATCTGATTCATATATTTTGGTATATGTTATCATCCTATTTATTTGGTAAGAGGTTATCACCATCCCTGCACTACTGAAATTCGAATGAAAAAGCCACTTCCTGTTTTTTCTGGATGAATTTTATTTTTTATTATAGGAAAAATTTAATTAATTTTTTATCTGCAAGGTACTGTGCCACCCTATATGAGTGGTGGGCAGTGGGCACAGTACAGTCTGTGGACCTGACATTCACTGGCAGGCAACTGCAATTATATTACAGAAGTCAAATTAAATGAATGTTTTATCTGCAAGGTGCTGTGCCACCCTATATGAGTGGTGGGCAGTGGGCACAGTACAGTCTGTGGACCTGACACTCACTGGCAGGCAACTGCAATTATATTACAGAGAAAAAATGAAATGACTTTTTTATCTGCAAGGTGCTGTGCCACCCTAAATGAGTGGTGGGCAGTGGGCACAGTGCAGTCCGTGGACCTGACACTCATAGGCAGGCAACTGCAATTATATTACAGAGGAAAAATTAAATTAATTTTTTATCTGCAAGGTGCTGTGCCACCCTATATGAATGGTGGACGCTGGCAGTGGGCACAGTTCAGTTAGTGGGCCTGACACACACTAGCAGGCAACTGCAATTATATTAAAGGGTAAAAATTAAATGACTTTATCTGCAAGGTACTGTGCCACCCGATGAGTGGTGTGCACACAGTACAGTCTGTATATATATATATATATATATATATATATATATATATATATATATATATATATATATATATATATATATATATATATAAAAAAAAATAAAAGCAGACTGATATACCAGCCCTAAAAAGGGCTTTTTGGGGTGCTGTCAGGACACTGTCCTTACAGCAGGAGTGGACACAGAACACTGGCCTACCTAATGATTCCCTATTAATTCAGCAGCAGCAGCACTCTCCCTGCTCTAACTAACTCTGCAGCTTCAGAATGAATCTAAGATGGATGTTGTCCTTGCTTTTTATAGGAGGTGGGAGGGTCTGGGAGGGAGATATGCTGATTGGCTGGAATGTGCCTGCTGACTGTGAGATACAGGGTCAAAGTTTGCTCAATGATGATGTATAGGGGGCGGACCGAGCATCGCATATGTTCGCCCGCCGAAGCGAACGCGAACAAGTTCGGGACATCTCTACTAATAATACCGTTTTCATTACTAAAGTCTTGTATGTGGTCCCTTACTATCCACTTCAAAATTTTGCAGACTACTGATGTTAGGCTGACCGACCTATAGTTACCCGGGATATATCTCTGCCCTCTTTTAAATATTGGTACCACGTTGGCTTTTTTCCAATCAGCTGGCACCATACTCATCTGTAAACTATCCTTAAAGATCAAGAATAATGCTCTGGCAATCACCTGGCTGAGCTCTTTAAGAACCCTCGGGTGCAAGCCATTCGGTCCCGGGGATTTATTTATGTTAAGTTTCTCTAGTTTGGTTCTAAGTCTATCTTCTGTTAGCCATGGCGGTACTTCCTGAGGTGTGTTATTTAGTTTGGCCTTACAAGCTGGGTTAGTGTAGCCCCATAATTCTTTTGTGAAGACTGAAGAGAAGAAATTATTTAACACTTCCGCCTTTTCTCTGTCCTCTGTGGCCATATTTCCTTTGTCATCTTTTATGGGGCCAATGTGTTCTGGCCTCGCTTTCTTACTGTTTATATACTTAAATAATTTTTTGGGGTTCTTTTTACTCTCTTCCGCTATATGTCTCTCGTGTTCTATTTTAGCCGCCTTGATTTCGTCTTTACATTTTTTATTACACTCTTTGTAATGCTTGAATGCTGCCAATGACCCCTCAGTCTTGTATTTTTTGAAGGCCTTTTCCTTAGCACTAATATGCATTTTTATGTTGGAGTTTAGCCACCCAGGGTTTAGTTTTGCTCTTTTAAATGTATTTCCCTTTGGAATGCACTGGCCAATCCCTTTGTTAAGTATGCTCTTGAAGCACTCCCATTTTTCCTCCGTGCTCTTTGTTCCCAGGGTTCTTTCCTATTTGATATTTTCTAGCAGCGAGCGCAGTTTTGGGAAACTGGCTCTTTTGAAATTCAGTGTTCTTATATTACCCTTATGTTTCCTATTACTATGATTAATACTGAAACTAATTGACCTATGGTCACTGTTTCCTAAGTTGTCCCGTATTTCTATATCCGTAAGCAGGTCTGTATTGTTGGTAATCAGTAGGTCAAGTACCGCATTGTTTATTGTCGGTGCATTCACCATCTGACCCATGAAATTGTCCTGCAAAACATTGTGTTTACTTTAGCCGTCCATCCTTTGTCAGCGGGGGGTGATCGCCGGTGTTAGGCGGCAATCGGAGCCGCCTGACACCCGCACTGGCTTCCCCGCTGACGATTGGGGCGGGAGCGCTCGCCCCCTAGCTCCTCCCAGGCAGATGATGTTTATTAACCACTTAAGCCCCGGAGGATTTGGCTGCTAAACGACCAGAGGGTATTTTGCGATTCGGCACTGCGTGACTTTAACGGACAATTGCGCGGTCGTGCGACGCTGTACCTAAACGAATTTGGCGTCCTTTTTTTCCCACAAACAGAGCTTTCTTTTGGCGGTATTTGATCACCTGTGCGATTTTTTGATCACGCGCTATAAACAAAAAAAGAGCGTAAATTTTGCAAAAATAGCAATATTTTTCCCCTTTTTTTATATGAAATTCCCCCCCAAAAAAATGTAAAAATCAAAATTTTTTAATATTTTCGGCCAATTTGTTTTATGCTACCTATGTTTGGTAAAAAAAAAATCGCAAAAAGCGTATTTTGATTGGTTTGCGCAAAAGTTATTGCGTTTACTAACAAAGGGAAAGATTTTTGTCATTTTTGTTGTTTTTTTTTTTAACGCGTAATGGCGGCGATCTGCGATTTTTTTTGCGGTACTGCGACATTGCGGCGGACAGATCGGACCCTTGACTGACATTTTTGACACTTTTGGGGTTACCAGTGACATTTCTACAGTAATCAGTGCTATATATATGCACTGTTACTGTAAAAATACAATGGTAGTGAAGGGGTTAACTTTATTTGAGAGGGAGGGGCTGTGTGTGTCCCTAGGGGCGTGATTCTAACTGTGATTGGCTGTGGCTTCAACTGTATGCAGAGTGATCAATGGATCTACATAGTAGATCCATGTGATCATCTCTCATACAGAGAGGAGAATGACAGGCAGCTTGTTTACACAAGCTGCCTGACTTTCTCCCTCTCCCCCGCCGATCGCAGAGTGGCCGGCGGCGATCGGGTCCGCCGGTCACACGCGCGGGGGGGTCCGTGACCACGCGGGAGCGGGAGCGCGCCTCCGGCGGCGCGCGCTCGCTCCCTAAACCCTCACAGGCGAGCGACGTAGACCTACGTCACTTTGCCTGTGAGGGGCTGACCGCCGCCGTAGATAGTCGTGCGGCGGTCGGCAAGTGGTTAACGTGATTCTGCCTGGGATTGCCACTTTGCAGACATAAATATACATTGCTTAGTTGGCAAGTGGTTAATATTGAAACATTTTTCAACTTTCAAAGGTTTCTGTAGCTGAAGTTACAGAGCAGAATAGCAGGACATATTAGGTACGTATAGGGCTATTACCAATAATGGCTACATATTTAATATTGCAATACTAATACGTCTTACTATTGTCACCCTTTTCTAGTTGCAGAGGTTGTCGGCTTGGATCACAGAAGAACTGTCGGAGTTATTTACCAAGTTGCATTTACAGTTGGACTTCTGGCACTTGCATGCGTGGCTTATTTCATTAATAACTGGAGATGGCTTCAGCTGGCAGTCACTCTGCCAAACTTTGTGTTCCTGACATATTACTGGTAAAATTCTGCCATTATCTATCTAAAAAAACAGCTCAAGCAAAATATGAAACAGCACATGCAAAGTAAATGATCGTGTATTTCCACGTTTGCAGCCAAATTGGGATATATGTTCCCATTCACATAGCATAACTTAAAGCGTAACTCCACTTCTGTTGCAAAGAAAACACCCCCTCTGGGTGAGCTCTGTACATTACAAGGATTTTAACCAACTTTGTTGCAGATTCCTACCTTTTGTTATTCTGAAGAAATCCCTGTTTATTCCTCTGTGCTCAGTGGGTCAAATGGGAGTGGTTTCATAATTATCTATCAGCTGTGCAGCTGCAGGGCTCTAATGAGGAAAGCTGCTGGGTCTGCATCCCTTTAGACGTGTTCCTATTGGGAGTATCTCACCAAAAATTACATTTTTGTTGAAAGGGATGCCAGAAATCTGACTTGTATCTTAGTTCAGACTTCTGGGAAAATCGGTGAGCCAATCACACAAGCAGGAAATTATGTTTCTGGGGTGTGGTCAGTACACATTCTGTGTACAGACAGCTCCAGGTAGCCATGTTGCATTTTCAGAAAATTACAACAGCTGCAGATTGTTATTAAAAGGATTTTTTTTAATAACATTCAATTACAATATGATTTGTGTCGCAATCGTATACGCTATTGTTTTTTCTTTGTTTGTTTTTTTCCCCATAAAAGTGAGTTACCCTAGAATATTAAATAAAAAAAAATTGCTGCTTACCTTTATACATGCGATTTTATGATGAATCCAGGACTGCGACATCCCACTTAGTTCTTTTTTTATGTACTGATTATTAGGGGACTGAGAGTAGTGTTTGCCATATTCAACTTTGTACTTTTGCTGGCAGATCTCAACATTAGTTGTAAACAAGATGTGCAGAACTGTCTGTTCTAGCAAAGCTTAGGCTCCGTTCACGACATGGCGTCCTGGTTTGTGGGCAGAATTGCCACGATTCTGCCCGCGATCCCGAATCATTTCAAATAGTAGGACACCCATGCCATTTTCGTGACTTGCAATGGCACCCCAAACGTGGCGAGATTTTGCAGCGATTGTCACCTGACAAATCGTGGTAAAATCGGCCAAGCAGAATCGCGGGACAACAACAAGAGAAGGGTACACCAACCTTGTGCATTGTGTGAGAGGTTAGCTCGGTAGCGGGGTTCGTTACACAGAGAGACAGCCGAGGAGTGGTTGAAAACAACACACGTTCCCCTGAGGAAGGCACGAGGTCCCTGTGTCGTCACGCATAGGGGAGGGGCTAGGACGGATGGAGCGCTTCACAGATTGTGAGACTGTCGGGTTGTATTGGCAGAGGAGAGGATACACAGCCACCGCGTCTCCCGCTTTTCCATTGCGGCTTGCATGGATAACTGTACACTGCTTGATTAAGGTCCATGGATGCACCGAAGAATGTGAGTTTACATTGATTCTTCTTATACTGAAATAAATGTTTTAATGGTATAAGCACTATTGGAAATTTCCTTTTTTTGCATATAACACGGTGACTCTTCGGTACTGGAATGTCATGGGTTTGATGGAGTGATTTACCTGATTCCCGTTATAAGAGCTTATTTATATCGTGTTTTGAGCCACGGACCACTGGAAGGGTCATGCCTGAGAAGGAGCCCCTATAGATGAGTCTGATATAATCGTATCTAAGGTGAGCGCCCACTCACAAGGGGGTGCACAGTGATTCAAGGATCTGTGACACTCTGGTCACTCATCTTGGGGAGCACCTGCCACCTTTTGGTGGTTTTGAGCACTGCAAGGAATTGTTATTTGCACTCATTCACAAGGACTTGAATTTTTTTATTTTTGGACACTAATTTTATATTGACATTTTTTCATCTATTTACTTTGCACTTTAACATTGGATTAATTTGTGCTGTACTATATTAGAACTTGTTTAGCACTTTGGTTTATATATTGTCGCACTTTGCACAGCATTTGCACTACGCACTTATATGAGGATTTCACTGGATATATTGAGAGTATATATTATAATATTCTTTTTCTGAATTATTCACTGGACATTTTGCACATTTAATATTGATCATTATTTATATCAGACATTTTTTATTGATGAAGAGTATTAGGGATTTACCCATTTGATCTTTATATGCACCAGTTTATTTATTGAGGATATTTATCATATTTAATAGATTTTTATTCTGCGCAACACAGTTTTATATTTTAGATTATTTACACTTTTTATGAGAAGTGAGGTATTTGCGGCATTTTAAAAATCTAATATTGAGAGGTAGCTCGCAGGAACATTTTGTCTTTTTGGTAAACAGTCTATGGTTTATTCTTCCAATTTTCTTCAAACATTTGCAAGCATCCAAAACAGCATAATTCAAAAACAAACATAAAATAATCCCTGGCCACTTGGGGCGTCTACCTTCTCACACAGGAACCTACCTATGGTGTCTTTCCCAACCTACTGCTGGGCAGACACTGCTGGTCATACAGCAGAAAACCAACAGTCTTTGTTTTCTTTGCACACAAAAAACATCCAACACTTCACCTTCAGAAGTCTTTCAGCTGACTGCTCTCCTCAACTCGCACAGCTCCAGGAGGCATTCAGCTCACTGCTTCTCCTTAACGCACACAGCTCCAGGAGGCATTCAACTCACGGCTCTCCTCACTGCTCTGAGCTCCAGGAGGCATTCAACTCACGGCTCTCCTCACTGCTCTCAGCTCCAGGAGGCCTTCAACTCACGGCTCTCAGCTCCAGGAGGCCTTTTTTTTTTTAAACAGGAGTCATCCTCTGGATAACTTATAGAGGCCTTAATTGCCTCATCCTGAACAGCTGAAGCTTTTTCAACGTCCTTACACCTTTCTGGCTACCTCTGCAGCCGACACCCTATAGTAATTGGTGAATTGTCTACACAAGGCTGAAATGTATCTCCTGTCTGTGACAACTCCCACAGATTTACCTGACTTCCTGTCACATATCCCCCCACCCCTTGTTTTGACCCAGTAGGGGCGGAACACCCCAGCCTGAATTCCTGATCGGGACACCTCTGTGCCAGCTATCAGCTGCGTGGGCCCAATCTTTTTTTCGGGTGCGTTTCCAGCTGATCGGAACACCTCTGTGCCAGCTATCAGCTCTGTAGGCCCAATCCTTTATCCGGGTGTGTTTCCAGGCACGCCCTATCCCGAATCTTAATCTGGTTCTACCGCTCTGTACCCTCAGTCTTCTTTTATCCTTGGGGTTCCTGAGCTTATATTTCTTTTTTGGGGGCTCTCTGTCTATTTTAACACTTCTCCCCAACTCCTTATCCTGAAGATGTAGGGACCCCACTTTGCTTAAGGAAAAATAACTTTGTCCCTTATTTCCCCCAGTGTTAACCAACTCTATCTGAGCTATAGTCAGGATTTCTGCTGTTTGCTGATCCATGCTCAGCCCTTCCATCTCAGGGGGTTTGTCCAGTGGTACCACATCATCAGATAATGCCATATCCCACACTGGTTTACACATTTCAACATTCTGGTCACCAATACTATTGTTAGTAGTACCAATCATTAATTGATCACATTTTCCAATGTCACAGTTTCTGTTACCATCAGTAATGTTTTTTAGAGTGTCTCCAGGTACCTCAATTTGTACCTCTTTGCAGGTGACAGACAAAATCTCAGCTCCTGCCGCGTCCATATCAGGCCCTTCCTTCTCATGAGGTCTAGTGGGTGACACAGTATCCGCGCCATTTGCTAACACCTGCTCAGCCACACCTCGGACCGCACTAGCAGAAGTTTTCTCTGTCACCACATCAGGCGGAGAGACCTCCAACGTCTCCATCAGCTCTCCAGAGTGCCTTCCATACCAAACCGTATCTGGAAGCACCCTCATAGGGAACCTTGAGATCACTTGCAACACTATTAAAAAGCACCGTACCCACTTGTTCCACTGGTGACTAAGGTTACCCAGCACAGCTTGTACTACCTGACTCCACCGATTCCAACATACCCGACTGGAATGGAGACACCCAGGTATACAAGGAATGTGCTTTTATTAGTTCAAGCAGTTCCAGTAATACATTTGTCATTTCAATGCACTCTGCATCGATATGCCACACCTTTTTAGGGAACTTTCCCTCACCATAGACGTGGAGGGGCTCATCCACTGCAGCCTGAGAGGGTGAGACATTTAAAGGGGCCTACCCCTCACCAGAGGTAGCCATCATTACCACCTGGTGCTCCCCTGGAACACTGTCAGATGTATGTCTCAGACTCATCCCCTCCAACTCAACAACAATGAGCCTCTGCAAGTCAACACCAGTCACATGGTCACCCTGACACTTGACATTAAGAGGTTGGGCGGTGGATACCTCATCTGCCATGCATGCGCCTTTAATCGGTCCTTCTGACTGGAAGGGAGCAACTATCGCAGGCACCAATGCTCCCTCAGCCACCGGCTGCTCTGCGATCCCTCCTTCTGGCATAGCAGTTGTTGTTTCCACACCCTTTTCACCTGCCAGAGCCTTGTCTAACATGGCTATCAATTCTTTGGCCCGACTATCCCAATCCATTGTTCTCCCATCATGGGTGCTCTGCAGCACCGCATCACCTGTTCTAGGAGGCACCTGGGATTCTGCAGCAAACACAGTTTTCATACCTTGTTCAGATCTGCAAGCTAGACGGACTCCCACTTCACTGGAACCAGTCCCACAAACTGCAACAATCTTACCATATCCTGTAGCAGGTAACTTTGGCTTCATTTGAGTGCGTGGTCGCTCATCTGCATCCTCACAAGCTACCGCCTCTTTGTGGCCATAATGCGGCACTGCAGTCTTTTCAGACTCTCCAGCGGTGTTCCAGAACCTGGGGCAAGTAAAGATCCCATGCCCTATTTGACCACACTCCAAGCACGGTACTGGACGCTGAAATTTAACTCCTTGGCATCTCCTTGATGACTAACTCTCACTCGTTGTCGCTGGATACCACTGGTCACGATCATCAGCAGACCGACTCCTTGGATCCCAGACATCCCTGCTGGGCTGGATGTTGCTGCCACGGACGACCATACTCCTCCTTTCCACACGCTGTTGTCCACCTGGATTCCTGTTGCCAGGGACAACCACTTTCACTTCTCCTTTAACTGGGGACGAGGTGATTAATTTACACCAATTCACAGCAAATTCACACTCTGAATTTTCTGGCGTGGCTGGGTCATGTAGTAAATAACCCTCTAGCCACAGCAGCCTCTCTCTTGCCTTAGCAAGGATTTCATCCTTTTTTTGCTTTGACTGCCCCATCCTTTGCAGTCATGTAACAGTTCACAGCAGGAAAAAAAAAATGTTTTTACTTTCCTTTCACAGGTACACCACCTGCAACACGCAATGCCTTTTGCCTGGCTGCACTTCTGCACATAGCCAACAGTGTATTGTTTTTTCAAGCTTGTCATAAGCAGCTGCCTTTTCCTCATAGCATTGATTAGCAGCTTCAAGGTCTTTCTGTAGTTTCTTTTTCACCTCTTCAACATTTTCTAAATGAACCAACACTTTTCCATTCGCTTTTTCATATCCGCTATCTGAGCTTGCTGTGTTGAGACTTGCATTTGCTATAACCAGTTGTTTCAGTATCTCCTCTATTTTGGGTTTACTTTAACTGCCCGCATCCTCCACAATATGTGAGGGGTTAGCTCGGTAGCGGGGTTCGTTACACAGAGAGACAGCCGAGGAGTGGTTGAAAACAACAGTCTATGGTTTATTCTTCCAATTTTCTTCAAACATTTGCAAGCATCCAAAACAGCATAATTCAAAAACAAACATAAAATAATCCCTGGCCACTTGCAGCGTCTACCTTCTCACACAGGAACCTACCTATGGTGTCTGTCCCAACCTACTGCTGGGCAGACACTGCTGGTCATACAGCAGAAAACCAACAGTTTTTGTTTTCTTTGCACACAGAAAACATCCAACACGTCACCTTCAGAAGTCTTTCAGCTGACTGCTCTCCTCAACTCGCACAGCTCCAGGAGGCATTCAACTCACTGCTTCTCCTTAATGCACACAGCTCCAGGAGGCATTCAACTCACGGCTCTCCTCGCTGCTCTCAGCTCCAGGAGGCATTCAACTCACGGCTCTCCTCACTGCTCTGAGCTCCAGGAGGCATTCAACTCATGGCTCTCCTCACTGCTCTCAGCTCCAGGAGGCCTTTTTTTTTTTTTAAACAGGAGTCATCCACAATTGCCACTAAAACAGTTTATTAAAATCCAAAAAAGGTAGCATACATCGTACTCACAAAAGCATGATAATTGCACGCATGTAAGGATATTGGAACCAATCGCCTCCAGGACTACCAGGATTCTCCTATGGTGCTGGATGATGTGATGGTATCCGCATATACCTGGCTGACGCTTTTCAAGAGAGTTCCTTACATGTTTGCAATTATCATACGTTTGTGCTACCTTTTTTGGATTTTAATAACCTGTTTTAGTGGTAATGCACAAGGTTGGTGCGCCCTTCTCTTGTTGTTGGTTTTCAGTGTATTTGGATACCCTTGGTCTTGAGGGGGCAGCAAGACCTTAGGTGGTTTGTGCAAAGACCACACAAGACTACTTACCTTACACTGCTTTGGAATCGCGGGATGCCTGCCACCCAAAAGGCGACAATGGCGGCAAAATCGTGCCGCATTTGGCAAGTAACGGGAATCGCACGGCGTCCCAAGATTTGCAATGATTCGGGATCTTGGTGATTCCGGGACACCAATATGTGAACAGAGCCTTAAAGTTCTTTTAAAGTCTGTGGCGATTCATTGTATGTTAATGCGTTGTCTCTCAGTGTTTTGTCTCCAGTCTGCCCCTTATTTATTGCTACAATCCAAAGCAATAGAAGCTGTCTAGTGTCTACAGTGTATTTTTATGTACTAACCTGCTCCAAACAAACAACTAAAAAGGTAAAAAATATAGATTTTTCAGAAATTTTTTTTAGGTATGCTTTGTGAATGGAGCATATAACAAACATATAGTTGGGGCCTCTTAAATTTGACTGCTAAGGTGGAATTACACTTTAAATAGACCTTTTAAAATGCAATGAATTTGACCAAACCTAATTATGCCTAAGCTTACATTAGTGTTGAAGTAAAGGCATGTTATGATATTTAAGGCACGCGTTTTAGTTCTCTGTGTCCCTAAAGCCTGGCGCACACTACTAGTTTTTTTTTTAAGGAAAAATTACTGAAGAGCTCAGAAGGTGCCACTGTACTAACAGTCCGATGTCAGTACAGCGATATCCCCGCTGAGCTATTGTGTTCTTAAAGGGTGATGGCCCCCCACCAGAACACACCACTGATCGGATGCTGATCTGCAGACCTTTTTCAGTCATGTCTCTTCAACTGAAGCCGAGCGGGTGCTGTACAAACCAGCCGAATGTCGTTCGGTTTCTATAGCACTGGCTGATTCCACCCAATATTTGGTTTGTCTGTTCTCAGCTTAAGAGCTCCTTGGATTATTTTGTTAAATAATAAAGGGAGGTTTTTAGCCACAGGGAGTGATCAGTACTTGGAAAAAATTGAGGTTGTGAAGGCTAAAGCTGGTCATACGTGGATCGAAATCTGTGTGATCTGTGTGTAGCCCTCTCTATTTACCAGAAGCAGATAGTTAAACCAGCTTCTGTCGAATGGTCCAAAAACCAGCATTCAATCAGCCCTTGCAGCCAATGGACTGCAGCGCTGATCAGTGTAGTCTGAAAGTGAGGGGTCCTGCTTGGCTGTCAGAATGCCAAGACACATAGCGGGAAGGATTTCCTCAACCACCACGAATGTGGGGATGGGGAAATCAGTTCAGCTTGTTTTGTTCAGCCAACTGAGCCATGTATGGCCAGCTTTAGAATCCAAGGAACCCCACAGGGATCCATTTTCAGATTAACAAAGGCACTGGCTATACTTGCTGTATTGCAGCACTGTAGGTACTCTAGTCAAGGTCAGGTTCCTTTAAAGCTGAACACCAGCCTTACAAGATTCATAGGCGTGCGCACAGGGTGTGCCAGGTGTGCCTGGGCACATCCTAATCACCCCATGTGGTGCATATTCACCCTGTTTAGAGTCCTGATTTTTCACCAAAGCCCCCTTTCTGGGCTCCTAAAAAAAAAAAAATAAAAAAAAAAATTGTAAAAAATTAAAAATAATATAATGAAAATAAAACGACTGACATGGGTCACTGCCCTACTGACACCAAACTCTGCCCTACTGACACCAATCTCTGCCCTACTGACACTGTCAGTATATATATATATACATGCATGCACCTACATATGTGTTTGAGATTTGGGGTGCACACCCTAATGCAATAGGCTGTGCACACCTATGACAAGATTCAGTCTTGTAGCATTGTACAGGCTCTGTGTCTGTACTGAAAGCGCTTATTCTGATTTTACTGCCCATTGTGAGCTTCTCACAGTGTGCATTTGAAGTTGCTATAAGTCATATAGTCCCGCCTCATTTCCTGCCTAGAGGGCATCCAGCATCATCTAGTTCTAGCATCTGGCTCTTCTTCTTTACCTAGAAGGCCAGTGGAGCTAACTAGATAATTGATGTCTGTGGTTACTTACCCGAGATGGTTACTTGCCACTGGATCTGCTGAATAATGTCAGCACCAAAACCTTGGAGGGTTTGCTGGATAAACACTTGCAGACTTGCTGTCTCTAGATGCTGGCACACAGTAGGTGACCCAGGTGCTCCAGGTAACAAGGTCTGTTGATGTCCATCCTACAAAAAAATTATTTATTGCCTAAACCAAAACGCAGAGAGCTAGGAATTCATTCACATATTTAGAATACAGAAGCAGCTCTATATATTGTTCAGGAGAAAATGTTAGCCCAAAGTTAACAGTTCTATGAAAAAGTTTCCAATGTGAGAAATGTGAGTGCACCATTAAAGTGTAACTCAAGGCAAATTCCCCCCCCCCCCCCCCCATTCTTGATAGAGTAAGGGAGGGTTATAAACCCTATCAGTTTTTTTTCCACTATCTGTGTCCCATTGGGGAGATTTCCCTTTGCTTCCTGTCCCAAAGCTAAAAGTGGTTCTACATTTTTAAGGTTTTTTACCTTTATCAATTTTATGCATGAAGGTAAAAATCCATCTGAGTGCAGCAGCCCCTCACCAGCCCTGCTGTCAGTGACAGCCAGTGAGCCAATTAGAAGAGAGAGGGGGCAGATCCAAGTCACAGCTCTGTGTCTAAATGGACACGCAGAGGCAGAGCAGAAGCTCGGGAGCAAGCCTGCTTGGGTGCCCCCACAGCAAGCTGTTTGGGAGGGACCAGGGGCTGGGGACACAAAAAGAGGAGGATCAGGGCTGCTCTGTGCAAAACCACTGCACAGAGTAGGTACGTATAACATATTTGTTATTAAAAGAAAACACAAAAAAAGAGGAGTTCGCCCCATGAAAAAATTAAAAGTTAACTGCTACAAATTCTGTAGCTGCTGACTTTTAAATATTAGAACTTACCCGCGATGACAGCACCCGAAGCTTATTTTCATATTGGCTCTCGGGTGCTGCCGCCATTCAGGGTAAGGGAACCCGGCAGTGAAGCCTTTCGGCTTTACAGCTGGTTCCCTACTGTGCATGCGTGAAGAGCGCAGAGGAAGGAGAAGGAGGCCGAACTTCCGAGGGACAGCGCCGCGTCGATGTCTCCTGGAAGTGGGGAAAGGTACCTAACCAAACAATACAGAAAAATGGCCCGCGGGACTTTAAATGAGGTTGGTGCTATTGGCTGGAGATTGAATAAATACCAAATTAAATATGTAAAACAATGTATAAATTTATTATTACATTGTATAGACAAGTTAAGCAAATAATAATGACATGTAAAAAATATCACATAGCACGGCTCGATGGCCATAATGGCATAGTGTAATAGCATGTACAATATTAAACGTTGATAGATATCCTGGTGTGACCACTTGGTTGGACAATAGCCTGGATAACATGTTGATAGTTCCATGATAGTGGAATACAATACAAATTGAACTGACGCGTTTCGGGAGCTACATCTCCCTTCTTCAGAGATCTATGTATTTGGATGTATCTACAAAAGAACAATAAGTTTGAGTATATGTGAAAGGCTGTAAGGCTAAAGTTAACAATTCAAAAGGGATAATGATGATACAAAGGAGTGTGGATTACTCACAGGTTGAACTACATGGAGATTGGATTCCCGTGTAATGGTGGCGGACCGAAAGCCTGACCCGGGAGCTGAAGGGTCCCATGGAGAGCAGCCAGAGAAGGGGGGTCCGCGGTAGGTGGGTAGTGAGAGAGTGATGGGAGATTGGACCTTGCAAATCTGTTGTGTATGTGAAAGGAAGGAAAAATGATAATGATGTAGCAAAATGATGTGGATAGGGTGAGATAGAAATAGCGGTGTGATGAACAGGAGCTGATGTGGAAAGTGAAAGGGATACAGGCTGAGTAATGGAAAAAAGTGGGTGTGAAGGACAAGAAAAAGAAAAAGAAATTGAAAGGTGCCTGGGGTAGGAGTGAGTGTGCAGGGGTGGATGAGAGATGGGTAGACTCGTGGGGTGACAGGTGGCCTGGAAAGGGGAGAAGGGGAAGAAGGAGGGGGAAAGGGGAGAGAGGAGAAAGGGGTGGTGTGACATGGTGCTGACCCAAAGGAGAAAGATGCCAGGGGGAAGGTGAGATGGTGAAGAAAGGAGAGACTGAGGATGTGGTGTTAAACCTACCATGTGTCCCCAAAGCTGGCTGATGCTCCTGGGATCCTAGCGTCATGTGAGCGGGCAATGGCGGGTCCGGACAGGATCATCCGTGACCTCGTGGAGGAAGGAACGCTGAGGGCGGACCTCCCCCTCCCGCAGTTGTAGGGCACGCAGATGACGTAGCGGCGTCAGTGAGAACACTGACAAGCCACGTCAGAGGTGCAACATGGCGCCGATGTGAGGGTGGACCCGCTCGTCCCGGGTGGGGGAGGAGCGGGGACAGCAAGGGGGCGGAGCCACCCTCTTTACACATCGCAGCTCCCGGAGTCAAGACAGCCGTCGCCTGCAAGCACAAGAGCCCAATAGCCGAAGGGGATGTAGCATCAGTGTGAAATATTCACACATGAAGAAATATGAATATAAAATCAGTGAAATTGCCTAAGGATGTTAAAGAGTATATAGAAAGATGTTTCAATTGAAAAAAACCAAGGGGATATAAAACCAGGGTAGAATGTCCAGCCAGGGAAAGGAGCCAGACCATTGAGTGGGCACTTGTGGGTGTCTTCCACCCTAAATCATGAGCACAAGGGGTAATGGTCTAGTTCCCGCCCAAGCACGCCTCCATCCCAAATTAACATAACAATACAGAAAAATGGCCCGCGGGACTTTAAATGAGGTTGGTGCTATTGGCTGGAGATTGAATAAATACCAAATTAAATATGTAAAACAATGTATAAATTTATTATTACATTGTATAGACAAGTTAAGCAAATAATAATGACATGTAAAAAATATATTTATATTTATATATTTATATTCATATTTCTTCATGTGTGAATATTTCACACTGATGCTACATCCCCTTCGGCTATTGGGCTCTTGTGCTTGCAGGCGACGGCTGTCTTGACTCTGGGAGCTGCGATGTGTAAAGAGGGTGGCTCCGCCCCCTTGCTGTCCCCGCTCCTCCCCCACCCGGGACGAGCGGGTCCACCCTCACATCGGCGCCATGTTGCACCTCTGACGTGGCTTGTCAGTGTTCTCACTGACGCCGCTACGTCATCTGCGTGCCCTACAACTGCGGGAGGGGGAGGTCTGCCCTCAGCGTTCCTTCCTCCACGAGGTCACGGATGATCCTGTCCGGACCCGCCATTGCCCGCTCACATGACGCTAGGATCCCAGGCGCATCAGCCAGCTTTGGGGACACATGGTAGGTTTAACACCACATCCTCAGTCTCTCCTTTCTTCCCCATCTCACCTTCCCCCTGGCATCTTTCTCCTTTGGGTCAGCACCATGTCACACCACCCCTTTCTCCTCTCTCCCCTTTCCCCCTCCTTCTTCCCCTTCTCCCCTTTCCAGGCCACCTGTCACCCCACGAGTCTACCCATCTCTCATCCACCCCTGCACACTCACTCCTACCCCAGGCACCTTTCAATTTCTTTTTCTTTTTCTTGTCCTTCACACCCACTTTTTTCCATTACTCAGCCTGTATCCCTTTCACTTTCCACATCAGCTCCTGTCCATCACACCGCTATTTCTATCTTACCCTATCCACATCATTTTGCTACATCATTATCATTTTTCCTTCCTTTCACATACACAACAGATTTGCAAGGTCCAATCTCCCATCACTCTCTCACTACCCACCTACCGCGGACCCCCCTTCTCTGGCTGCTCTCCATGGGACCCTTCAGCTCCCGGGTCAGGCTTTCGGTCCGCCACCATTACACGGGAATCCAATCTCCATGTAGTTCAACCTGTGAGTAATCCACACTCCTTTGTATCATCATTATCCCTTTTGAATTGTTAACTTTAGCCTTACAGCCTTTCACATATACTCAAACGTATTGTTCTTTTGTAGATACATCCAAATACATAGATCTCTGAAGAAGGGAGATGTAGCTCCCGAAACGCGTCAGATCAATTTGTATTGTATTCCACTATCATGGAACTATCAACATGTTATCCAGGCTATTGTCCAACCAAGTGGTCACACCAGGATATCTATCAACGTTTAATATTGTACATGCTATTACACTATGCCATTATGGCCATCGAGCCGTGCTATGTGATATTTTTTACATGTCATTATTATTTGCTTAACTTGTCTATACAATGTAATAATAAATTTATACATTGTTTTACATATTTAATTTGGTATTTATTCAATCTCCAGCCAATAGCACCAACCTCATTTAAAGTCCCGCGGGCCATTTTTCTGTATTGTTATGTTAATTTGGGATGGAGGCGTGCTTGGGCGGGAACTAGACCATTACCCCTTGTGCTCAAGGTACCTAACAAAAGCAAGTACCTGTTCTCCCCTCCCTCTGAAAGGTGCCAAATGTGGCACCAGAGGGATGGAGGAAGCATACAAGCGGAAGTTCCACTTTTGGGTGGAACTCCGCTTTAAAACAGGAAATGAGAGGAAATCCCTCCAAAGAGAGGGAACCCCAGGGTGTTGTTAGGGTCTAGAACTATTGTCCCCATTGGAAGATTTCCCCTCTATTACTGTTCTAGTGTTAACCCACAATTTGGGACTTTTCACTTTCACTTTTGGTGATAATGATAATGGTAAACAGGACAAATAGAGAGGGTGAATCTCCCTAACGGGGGTCACAGACAGCAATAAAACCTGACAGATGTTCTTATCCCTCTCCACTCCAAACCTAAAAGCTAGAAGTTTTGCATTTGGTTATACTTCAACTAATTATGTGGTAAAACAAGTTTTAGTTCAACAATAATGAGTCCCTACTCAATAACTCATAAAATACAGATAAGAACTTGCTATTGGAGGTAAAAATGTGCAGAAACTACTAAACATTGCACAAAGATAGTAGCATATTCCTTTAATTAGACACACTGAACTTTAGACACACGTGGGTGAAAATGTTTGCCCAATTTTCTTATAGTGTGTACTAGCCTTTAGCCTCTCAGGGACTGGCTGGGTTGGATAAATAGTCATAACTACAGAGATTGATCCTCATCCACTATTTGCTGGAATAACAGGCAGGAGTAATCAACCACCAGGTTTAGGGAGAACCTGCAGAATCCTGACAATAAGATTTCAGTTCAGCTCGCTACAGCTCAGCCATAAAGCTAAATGTAGTCAGCCGAGAGCAGGGGCACTACACAAAGAATACCCAAACACGTGCAAAGAATAGAAAAGAAACAGCATTTTAGTTTGCACTCGAGTGGATGATGGAAGTTAGCAGAGCTTCACCTCATTCTCTAAGCTCTAGGGAAAATTTCCTAGCAAAGTGAATAGACACAGCAATGTCATACATGCTCCAGCATGTTTCGTCCAAAAGAACATAAAGCAGTATTAAACCCAAAAGCCAACCTTTTTTTATATTGCTGCTTACCAATTCTTAGATGTCATGGCTGTATTGATTTGCCTTTTTAGGCTTTCTTTCCTTTATTTGCTCTCCTGCAAATGTATCTATTACAGGAATTAGAAAAAAACATTTACTACTGACAGGGATGTTTGCAATGATCAGTTTTATTTTTTAAAACCTTTATCTCAAAAGAAAAAAAAAAGAATTGTAACTGCTTATATCACGTGAGCTGGAGTTTGGCTTCAAAGGAGTGTAAGGCTCGGTTCACACTACGTCGCTCCGACTTAGGGGGCGACCTGTGAAGTCGCGTGCAGCGCGACTTCGGCACGACTTGCACGGACTTCATAAAATGAATGTCTATGCAAGTTGCCTCCAGGTCGCCCCGAAGTAGTACAGGACCCTTTTTCTAAGTCGGAGCAACTTGTGTCGCTCCTATTAGAACGGCTCCTGTACTACACAATGGGAGCGTGACGGACCGCGACTTGTTAGGCTGACAAGTCGCGGTGCAAGTCGGATGAATGTGAATGCGGTCTAAATGTTCTTTAAAAAAAAAAAAAAAACAACAAACCTGTTCTACAGTATTTACCTGCTCTTTGCATTGGCACTCTGAGCTCCTCCTCTTCTCCATGTGCCACCATGGGAAGCCGCTTCCTATTGTGGCACACATGCAGGCTTGATCCAGAGCGCTGTGTGTGCTCAGCCCCACCTTCACCCCCACTCCCTCATCACTGGATTTGTTTGACAGCAGCCAATGTTCCCACTACTGAGTAACCCCGATAAGGAGGGAGAGCGAGAGCAATGATGCTGCTCTCAGGCACAGCGCTGGATCGAGTTTGGGTTCAGGTAAGTATTTAGGAGGAGCCGATGGGGGAACTGAACATAATAGTTTTTATTGCCTTAAAGAGGTTGTAAACCTCCCCAGAAAAAAAAATAAAAAAAATAAAAACCTGAAAGACAAAAGGCATAATGAGCTAGTATGCAGCGCATACTAGCTCATTACGAAATACTTACTTTAAAACGAAGCCCCCGCAGTGCTGCCCGCTCACTGTTCACACAACATCCACCTATACCCGGTCTTCCTTCCAGGTTCGCATCCTTCGGCCATCTGATTGGCCGGAGCCACGATGACGTCACTCCCACGCATGTGTGCGGGAGGCGCGGTTCATGGCACAGGGCTCTGAAGGAACGGCACGGGTGGCCATTCCTTCAGAGCGCATGTGCCAGTGATGTCTGCCTGCATGCAAAGTAAATATCTCGGAAGCGGCGCATGTTTAGGAGATATTTACTGTACCTATAGGTAAGCCTTATCATAGCCTTACCTAAAGGAAAAAAGTTACAGAGGAAGCATTACTTCCTCTTTAATGCAGAGAATGCATTAACCGGTTGCCGACCGCCGCAAGTACATATACTGCGGCGGTCAGCCCCAGCCAGGCAAAGTGACGTACCGGTACGTCACTAGCCTGGGAGCCAATAGCGGGCGAGCGCGCTGCCGGAGGCGTGCTCCTGCCTCGGCTTGTTCACGGACACCTCCGTGCGTGTGACTCACTCGCGATCGTCCGCTGTGAAGGGAGAAAGGCAGGCGGCTAATGTAAACAAAGCCGCCTGTCATTCTTCCCTGTGTAAAAGCACTGATCTAACGGTCCTGCTATGTAGGACCGTTGATCTGTGCTGTTACACACACTGCCACATCCCTGCACAGTAAGAAGCACGCCCCTAGGGACACACATAGTCACTGCATCTCTAATAAATTTAACCCCTTCCCTGCCAGTGTCATTTTTACAGTAACAGTGCATATGTATAGCACTGATTACTGTAGTAATGTCACTGGTACCCCCAAAAGTGTCAAAAACGTCAGTCAAGGGTCCGATCTGTCCGCCGCAATGTCGCAGTCCCGCAAAAATGACAAAAATCTTTCCCTTAGTTAGTATATGCAATAAATTTTGCGCAAACCAATCAAAATATGCTTATTGTGATTTTTTTTACCAAACATAGGTAGCAGAAAACAAATTGGCCAAAAATTTAAAAAATCTTGATTTTTACTTTTTTTTGGGGAATTTCATATTAAAAATGTGAAAAATATTGTTATTTTTGCAAAATTGTCGCTCTTTTTTTGATTACAGCGCATGATCAAAAAATTGCACAGGTGATTAAATACCACCAAAAGAAAGCTCTATTTGTGGGAAAAAAAGGACGTCAAATTCGTTTAGGTACAGTGTCGCAAGACGCCGCAATTGTCCGTTAAAATCACGCAGTGCCGAATCGCAAATTACCCCCTGGTCAGAAAGGGGGTAAAATCTTCCGGGGCTTAAGTGGTTAAGGTAAAAAAAACCTAGAACCTTTACAACCACTTTCAATACACTAACTACAGGTATCAGTTGGTGTATTTAAATCTGCTAGTGTTTTAACACCCCCCCCCCCCCCCGACTGACAATGCTACTGTCTGTTGTAACCCCTGTGCTCATTTATTCTGAGTGGGGGCACTCTAATACAGGAGGTGTGTTACTGGCCAGATCACCAAGTGAAAACAGAGGGGAAAGACTAAAAATAGAAAAAAATGCAGGCACTGCATCTAATGTTCGGTGAGCTATTATATTACTTTCTTAGTTTTGGGCTTATTACCACCTTAATCATGAAGAGAGAGCTTTACTTCATTTACTAAGCTCCAGGGCAAATTACCTTGTAATGTATAAGTTCTCTTGCAAAGTGATCAGCATATTTGCAAGTAGTAAATCAACCAATGCATCTATGACACCTAACCTCATCTGGGTCAGGGAGAGGAAGCACATTTAAATGGCCTCGTGTGTCCACTAGGGGGTGCATTATTTTGATGTTCAGCTTGCCCTGAAATCAGCAGGACAGCAGCAATTCTGTATTCATTAAAATTGCCAAACTATGTAAGAAGAGAGATTTGTATCTGCTACAGATCTCTGCTAAAAATTGTTTTAATGGGACATGACACCTACATTTAAAAGTTAATTTATTACAGGTGTGTTCCAGAATCACCTCGATGGCTCCTATCCCAAAACCAGAATGATAAAGCCAAAGAAATTATTGAGCAGATTGCTAAGAAGAATAATAAACCTATACCCAATACGTTAGAGGTGAGTATCTCAGTTCGTTTGGCATTGTGAAGACACACATAGTTTAAGCTTGCCGTATGGTGTCATGCCCCATGTTATGTAACTGTTGAATGGTGGAGTCACTAATGAAATTCTAGCATTTGACCGTTGAATGACATGTGGCAGGCTTAGTAATGAGAGGGGGTGCAGCCTAATTTGTTTTTTTCCCCCCCCCCCAATATTTTTTTTAATAAGGTTCTTCAAAAAGGAAGAGTACAAAAAAAATAAAAAATAAATAAATAACAAGTCCTGTTTCGCATTAGAACATCCAGTGGAGGATCACTTAAGGGGTTACATTGACATAACAGAAGTCATACTTAAACGGGAACAATAAATGTGGTATTGCAGCAAATTACACAGTAGAGATATTGTCCCCCCCATCAGACACCCCATCTGGGAACAAACTGTGTCTTAGGGTGGGAGGCAACCCAAATAAAATAAAAAAGAAGGGTAACAAGCAATTTCAATCTTACACACCAAAGGAAATGAAGGGAAAGTAACAAATCAATGAAACAGGAAGAATTATGCAACTTGAACCTATATTTCTGGTCCTCCACATGGACACAAGGCCAAGCAACCACAAATACCTATTTAACAATGAGCGTACTGCCTGTCAGGTGCATAGGGTTGCCACCTCATCCCTTTAAACCAGGACACATATGAATTACACACGTTCTGAGGCTAATATAATGCACATAAGGCCCCTTTCACACGGGCGATCTGATCCGATCCGCCTGACGGTTTTTCAGGCGGACCTGATCGGATTGTCTATGCATCCCTATGGGGCAGTGGGTGTCAGCAGAGACATCTCCATTGACACCCACAGCTATCCGATCTGATCCTGTCCGTGAAATCTGGATGGATGGAAACCCTATTTTCCATCTGTCTGGAGGATCGGATGGGATCGGATGAAAACAGACAGGCGGTCTGTTCTCATTCGATCTCCCCATAGAGGACAGCAGTGATCTGACATCTCCGTCTCTGCACACAGAGCGGAGATGGAGCTGTCATCCACCTGCTCAGCAGGGATCGGCGGATCGATCCCCCGTTGAGCAGAAGGGGCCTTATGTGCATTATATTAGCCACAGAACCTGTGTAATTAATGTGTGTCCTGGTTTAAAGGGATGAGGTGGCAACCCTACAGGTGCAGTGTGCAGAACCTAACAGGTTAGTTCACCTTTTTAAAAAAAATGAAAAAAAGTGAACTGTTTGTTAGGATCCCATTGGGAGCCCGGCTCTTTGCCAATCAGCCTCTCTGAACTGGAACTGCCACATTTCACGGTGATAGGAATACCACTACTAAATGTTTCATTATCGGGGGGCGTGGCCGGGATGTGAAGCCGAGCAGACGTGTGAAGCCGGAGCTCCGATCCTGATCTCATCCTTTTCTACCTTTGAGCTACCCGATCATCCTCGGCACCCCCTTTTTCCACCCTGGGTCCCCCTAAGAAGACGAGCGGCAAGCAGCGAGCCCCTCCGATAGCTCCCGGGAGGCTCCGTTCTTCGGCTGCGTCCGCTTCTTCTCCCGGTCCCCAGAGGCCGCCGGCGGCCATCTTGGACACGAGGCCTCCTCTCTCCAGCATGTCGGTCAGCACCCAGACGGAGTCGGGCCCCGGCCGACCACAGGATCCATCTCCATCGGACATCCTGGAGGCGATTAAGGCATGTAAGGATACCCTGACTGTTAAAATCGATTATTTGGCGACGGATATCAGCCTTATTAGACATGACTTGGACAAGTTCCGCTCTCGGGTGTCTGAGGCGGAGGATCGCATCTCCCGCCTGGAGGACAATTCCAGAGAGGACTCCAGGGACATCCATGCCTTACAGTTGCAGGTGAAGGCTCTCCAGGACAGGGCGATTGACACCGAAAATCGCCTGAGGCGCAACAACATCCGCATCCTGGGGTTGCCGGAGCGGGCTGAGGGCTCCAAACCTGCCGAATTTGCGGAGGCCTTCCTCCCCAAGCTGCTGGATTTGCCTGACATGCCGCCAACCTTCGTGGTGGAGAGGGCACACAGGGTTCCCCCGACCCCCCCCCGCTCCGGGGGCGCCTCCCAGGCCATTCCTGCTGCGGCTGCTCAACTACAGGGACCGGGACAGACTTTTGGCGGCGGCTCGTTCCAAGAAAGAACTCCGCTATGAGGATGCCCGAATTATGCTGTTCCCGGACTACTCGCAAGAAGTGCAACGACAACGCCGCCAATTCACCGACATCCGCAAGCGTCTCCGCGATCTCGGCATCAAATACAGCCTCCTCTATCCGAGCAGACTCCGGGTAATCGACGGTGATCGCACCCGGTTCTTTGACACCCCGGAACAGGCGGCTTCCTGGCTGGACGTTCGTTGATCCGTGCTGCCTCCTGGGCCCGAGCAACGCAAGTATCCATCCTGTTTTCGTTGTGGCCCTCCCTGGGACTGGATTTCTCCCTTATCTGTCCCCCTGCCTTGCCCTCCTGCCCCGGTCCCCTGCCTGCCCCCCCACATCTCCTATTTCGTACCTTGAGAATTGCCTTTACCCATTCCTGATGTACTCTGGGTAGCTCACTGTTAAGGAGCTGGCTTCGGGACGTTGGATTGTGCTGTGACATTTGGTTTTCCCCATTTTTTTTCTTTTTTTCTTCTGCTGACCCTTCCGCCCCTGGTGCTGCCCCCCCCCCCGGCCACTCACTCAGGTTCCCCCCCTTGTTTTTGTTCCCCCCTGCCCCTCACTTCCGTGCTCTATGCTATAGCTCTCGCGGGAGCTCTGGTTCCAATGACGTTGTTGTTTTTTGGGGTACAGGCCGGCCCCAGCTCCCCCCGGGGGCCTTGGTTCCCCCCCCCGGTTCCTTTTTTCTTTTTGTGGGGGATGCTGGGGTTTGGCAGGATAGGCACTACGTGCCTGGGTAATGTTGTTGTTCACTTCTGTGTTTTAGTGTTCATTGTTCTGTGTTTGTGTGTGCGGTGCTTGGGTTCGACTGGTCTTGCTGCTCCCCAGATGCTACGGCAGGCCCCCGCGGGGTCCCTCCCCACCTTCACCCTAGCTGTTTGTTATGGCCTCCCGTGACTCCCAGTCCTTCTCCGTCATCTCCTGGAATGTCAGGGGCCTTAACTCTAAATTTAATAGGGCTCTGATGTTTCAATACCTGTCCTCCCGCAAGCCTTCTATAGTGATCCTTCAAGAGACGCATCTGGTGGGAAGCAAGCTACAGTCCCTCAAAAAGCCGTGGGTTCACAAATCATTTCATGCTTCTTACTCTAGCTACGCCCATGGAGTCTCGGTGCTGATCCGCAAAACCTTGCCTTGTGAGGTGGAGGCGGTCCACACGGACCCCATGGGCCGCTATGTTGTTTTGGTCCTCACCATGTGGCACTGTAGATATGTGTTGGTGGGCATATATGTTCCTCCTCTGTTTAAGTCTGATATTCTCTACACTGTGTTGGATAAGGTCTCCCCTTACTGCCCTGCGAAATTGCTGTTTCTGGGGGATTTCAATGCCATTCTCTCCCCTGCTCTGGACAGGCCTTCACCCCCTAAATCCTTTTCAGAGGATCTGCTGCATTGGTCGGAGGCTGCTGGGGTGCGGGAGGTCTGGCGTTGGAAGCACCCGGACCAGAGAGGTTATTCATGTTTCTACTCTTCTTACAAAACCTCCTCCAGAATTGACCTGGCGTTTGCCAACTCCCTGGCGTTATCCGATGTGGCGACGGCGAAGTACTTACCGGCGGGTCTGTCTGACCACTGCCCCTTGGAGCTCACCCTCCGCTCTGGCGCGGCCCGTTCGGCCTCCATGTGGCGTTTGGGCTCCCAGTGGGTGGAACAACCGGAGGTCGCCTCTCGGATCCCGCCGGTTCTGGAGGACTACTTGAAGAATAATGCCGACACGTCCTCCCCTGGGCTGGTTTGGGACGCGTTTAAAGCTTATACTAGGGGCCAATATATGTCTATCATTAAAGCGGTTAAGGTACAGCAGGCCGCGGAGCTGACTCGCCTGGAGGGGGGGGGGGTGGAGGGGGCCACTGCCGCGTACGGCCTGGACCCTTCTGCCTCAAACTTTGAGGCGTTGCAGGCGATGAAGCGAGACCTCCATCTTCACATGTCCGAGGTCACGAGGTTGTCCATGTATCGCTCTCGACAATCCTTTTTTGAGCAAGGGGATAGGAATGGTAGGTTTCTGGCGATGATATCCCAGCATGATGCCCCCCTGACGGTGGTCCCGGAGCTCACTTCTCCCGCGGGGGATCCCCTCACCGCTCCCGAGGACATCATAGCTGCCTTTCGCTCATATTATAGCGCCCTCTACACCACTACCCTTCCCCCAGACTTTCGACCGACTGATTTGGACTCCCTTCTGGACCCCGTGGCCCTGGGCTGGCTCTCTGATTGCGAGAGGGAATGGCTGGTGAAACCCATCACATCTGAGGAGGTCCTGGCTTTTCTCTCGACTATTCCGGGAGGCAGGGCTCCGGGTCCAGACGGTCTCCCCGTGGACTTTTATAAGGCCCACTCTGGACTCTTAGCCCCTCTACTGGCTTCGACGTTCACCAGGTGTCTTGCGGAGGGGTCTCTCCCTCCCTCGATGGCTGAAGCGCATGTTGTTCTTATCTATAAGCCCCCTAAGGACCCGAAGCTGTGCGCTTCTTACCGACCTATAGCGCTGCTCAACACAGACCTAAAGATCCTGACCAAACTACTGGCTATCCGCCTGCAGCCCTTGCTCCCCTCTGTGGTAGACCAATTCCAGACTGGCTTTATGCCTCATAGGTCCACAGACGTTAACCTCCGCAGACTGTATACCAACCTCCAGGCGCAACATGTCAATGTGGGTTCCAGAGTGGTTGCTTCACTGGATATCGAAAAAGCTTTCGATTCGGTGGAGTGGCCCTTTGTCACGTACCTGATCCGAGGCCGAGATGCAGAGAGGGCTCCCCTTGCGGCTGAGTGCGACACACCCCTGGGGTTGAGACAGAGGGTGTAGCGCCCACAGAAGCACTGGTTGCCAGCAGGGTCCTGATGGTGAACAGGCGGTCTCTAGCAGAGTGCTGGGCAGGAATACACCGGACAGTCCAAGGAGGAACCAGGAACAACCAGGCAGTAGGTGTAAGACCGGCCGGGGGTCAAACACAGGAAGCTGCAACAGGTGCAAGCCAAAGGTATGTTAGGAAAGCCAGAAGCAGACAAGTCCGTGGGGAAGCCAAGATCAGGTACTGGAGGGCAGGTAGACAGGAAGCAAGTCCGTGAGCCAAGCCGAGATCAGATAACAGGAGAGCCAAACTGGAGCAGGGATGGTCAGACGAAGCCGAGGGTCAAAGCCAGGAGAGAGAGCAGACAGGTCAGGAACAAGCCGGGTCAAACTAGAATCCAGGAAGTAGCAATGCACAGGAAACAGGAAGAGCTGAAGACAATCCAGCAATCTGATGGGCTGAGCAGAGCCCTTTTATAGGCCAGTGAATTAGTCTATGGCCTGAGTCCATTGCGGCCATGGGAAGTACTGGAAAGTTGCCAGTTTGCAGCACAGCCATTTCACTGACAATGAGTCTATGGCCTGAGTCCATTGCGGCCATTGGAAGTACTGGCAGAGTCGCCAGTTGCAGCATGGCTGTTTCTCTGACAGTGCCCCCCCCCCAAGGGGCAGCCTCCGGATGCCCAACCGGGCCACGCTTCCCGGGAATCTCCTGTGGAATTCCTGTACCAGCCTGGGGGCATGCAGGTTACTAGCGGGTTCCCAGGAATTGTCTTCAGGGGGGTAACCTTTCCATTTAATAAGATACTGAGTTTGTCTCCCTTTCTTTCGGCAATCCAGTATGGACTCAACTTCAAATTCTGTCTCCCCTTCGATTGAGACAGGAGGTGGAGGTAGCTCGTCTCTCCCAGGAAATGGACTGGGGACAACTGGTTTGAGCAAGGAGATGTGAAAAACTGGGTGTACCTTAAAGGAGTCGGGAAGTGCCAGCTCAAAAGCCACAGGATTGATCACCCTCTTGACTTCAAACGGACCAATGAACCTTGGCCCGAGCTTCTTGGATGGGCATGAGAGTTTAAGGTTTAAGGCTGACAGCCAGACTTTGTCTCCAATCTTGAGATTCGGACCCTTCTTTCTTTTACAGTCATGAAACCGTTTATAGTCCTCCTGGGCTTTACGCATGGCTTCCTGTAGGGTTTGATAGTTGGTTTGAATGAAGCTGATCCGATCTTGGACAGCAGGAACTGATGCTTCCGGAAGGGTGTTAGGCAGAAAGGAGGGATGAAATCCATAATTTGCCCAGAAAGGGGACTGGTTGGTGGATGCATGAAGAGAATTGTTGTAAGCAAATTCCGCACAGGGGAGGAGCGAGACCCAGTCGTCTTGGGAACAGGTGCAAAAGCATCGTAAGTATTGTTCTAGAGTTTGATTAGTCCTCTCTGTTTGCCCATTGCTCTGAGGATGGTATGCAGAAGAAAGAGAAACTTCAATGGACAGGGATTTACAGAGATCCCTCCAGAACCTGGAGGTAAATTGCACTCCTCTATCTGAGACAATGTTGTCTGGAAGGCCATGTAGCCTGACTATCTCCTTTATGAATATGTTGGCTGTGTCCAGGGCTGAAGGTGTGCCAACCATGGGTAGAAAATGGGCCATTTTGGAAAGGCGATCCACTACCACCAAGATGGTGGAAAATCCTTCTGAAGGGGGTAGTTCAACAATAAAGTCCATAGATATGTTTTTCCAGGGTTGCTCAGGAATGGGAAGTGGTCTTAGCAAACCCCAAGTCTTGGTACTTGACCCCTTGTTACGTTGGCAGATGGTACAAGAGCCGATGTAATCCTTGCAATCCTGCCCAAGGTTGGGCCACCAAAAAGAGCGTTGGATAAGCTCTGAGGTCTTCCGCACCCCAAAATGCCCAGCAAGTTTACTGTCATGAAATATTTTAAGAACTTGAGGTCTTACTTGGGCAGGGACAAAGATTTTATCCTGATGCCACAGCAACCCTTCCTGTTTTTTCAGGGAGGGTACTTCAGGATCCAAGCAAAGGGCTGAGGCCTGTCGGATTGCCGTCATCAGGTCAGGCTGGATAAGGAGAAAATTATGGGCAGAAAGGATGGTATCAGGTTCTGCTGTTTCTGGGGTATCTGGAAACATCCGGGAGAGAGCATCTGCTTTCCCATTCTTGGAGCCAGGTCGATAAGAAATATGGAAGTTAAACCTGGAGAAAAACAGCGCCCATCTGGCTTGTCTGGGTCTCAACCGTTTGGCAGTCCTGAGGTACTCCAAGTTCTTGTGGTCCGTGAAGATCATAATAGGATGAGTGGCTCCTTCCAATAGATATCTCCACTCTTCTAGTGCAAATTTAATGGCCAACAGTTCTCGGTCGCCAACGTCATAATTCTTCTCCGGAGGTGACATTTTCCTAGAAAAGAAGGCCACAGGATGTAGGAGAGATTTGGGCCCTTGACGTTGCGACAGGATTGCCCCGGTGGCCACTTCCGAGGCATCGACCTCCAACACATAGGGCAGAGCCGGATCAGGGTGTTGTAGGACAGGTGCAGAAATAAACAGCTGTTTAAGTTTGTCAAATGCCACTTGGGCCTCCTGAGACCACAGAAAGCGGGACTGATGGCGGGTTAACTGGGTGATGGGGGAGATGATGGAAGAAAAATTTTTCACAAAACGCCTGTAAAAATTAGCAAAGCCCACGAATCTCTGAACACCTTTCTTGTCACAAGGAGCAGGCCAATCTAGGATCGCTTTCACTTTTTGTGGGTCCATAGCGATCCCATCTGTGGAAATAATGAGTCCCAAAAACTGAATGGACCCCTTTTCAAAGTCACACTTCTCTGCCTTGGCATAGAGTCCGTGTTTTCTCAAGGTAGAAAGGACTTTAACGTGAACCCGATGGAGTTCCAGTGAGGCAGAAAAAATGAGGATATCGTCAAGGTATACGATGACGAAGTGGTCAAGAAACTCCCGAAAGATATCATTTACCAGGTGCTGGAATGTGGCTGGGGCATTACACAGGCCGAAGGGCATGACAAGGTATTCATAATGTCCAAAACGAGTTCTGAATGCGGTCTTCCACTCATCTCCCTCCCGTATCCGGACAAGGTTATAAGCTCCCCGCAGGTCTAACTTGGTAAAGAGCTGGGCGGTCCGGAACCTCTGGAAGAGTTCGGGGACAAGGGGGAGCGGATACCGGTTTTTGATAGTGACCTTATTCAGCTCTCTATAGTCCACACAGGGTCTCAAGGTGCCATCTTTCTTTTCTACAAAGAATATACCAGCACCTGCAGGAGAAGAAGATGGGCGAATAAACCCCTTTTTCAAATTTTCATCAATATAGACCCGTAGGGCCTCCAGTTCCTTTTCAGAAAGGGGGAATATCCTTCCAAACGGGATCTCGGCCCCGGGAAGCATTTCTATAGGGCAATCGTAAGGCCGATGGGGAGGAAGGACCTCGGCTTTTTTCTTGTCAAAGACGTCCCTGAAGTCCTGGTAAGCAGGTGGGATATCCAGGAGTGGCTCAGGTGTTGGTTGAACAGACAAGCAACTAGCAGGCCCACTAGGTCTTTGAGGGAAGCAATGCTGCTGACAGTAGGCAGAAGAAAAGTTGAGTTCCTTCTTGGCCCAATCAATTTGGGGGTTATGGGCTTGCAGCCAAGGAAGTCCCAGTATGACGGGAAACATGGGGGAACAAAGGGCATCAAAACGGATGAACTCCTGATGACCGGAGTCTGCTGTGGTGAGGATGGGTCCAGTCTCTAGGATAACTGGTCCGGAACTGGGTAGGGACCCATCGGCGAGATGAACCTCGAGCCTTTGTGTCTTAGGGATAAGAGGAATATGGAGTCTCTTGGCCAAAGAAATGTCCAGAAAACAGCTGCAGGCCCCAGAGTCAACGATGGCTCGAAGTTGGACCTCCCCTTCCGCCACCTGTAAGGAGACCGGGAGAATAAGGTGAGAGAGCGAAAGCTCAGAAACTCGGCAGTTAAATGGGGGCTGAGAGTAAGGCTTACTGGGTCTCACGGGGCAGTTCCGAAGAAAATGTCCAGCCCCGCCGCAGTAGAGGCATAGGTTGGCCTGCCGACGACGTAGTCTCTCATCAGGAGTCAGGGAGGAACGGACCAGGCCCAGCTGCATAGGTTCCCCTTCAGATGCTCCCATGGGGGAAGAGACAGGAGGTGCAGGTGGAGCAGAAGAGATCTTTGGAAGCATGCAGGTAGGCTGGAATGTTTGGAGACGCTCCGAGCGTCGCTCCCGCAGACGTCTATCAAGTTGAATGGCGAGTTGTATGAGACCCTCAAGGGTAGCGGGGGTCTCCCCTCGAGCCAGCTCATCTTTTAATGTCTCAGAAAGTCCTTGGCGAAACTGATACTTGAGGGCAGCCTCATTCCAATCAGTGTCAGCGGACCATTTACGGAATTCAACCGTGTAGTCCTCCACTGGGCGCTTGCCCTGTAGCAGGGAGTGTAGGGCGACCTCTTCGGTGGCCGTGCGCTGGGGGTCGTCGTAAAGCTGAGCCATAGCCTCAAAGAATGTGTCCACAGAGTCCAGAACAGGGCTCTTCTGTTCCATTAAGTTATGAGCCCAGGTTTGGGGTCCTTCAGACAGCAAAGAGATGATGAACCCCACTTTCACAGAGTCCAGAGAAAAGGTCCGGGGTTGCAAGGCCAAGTATAGCAAGCAGGCGTTCTTAAAGGCCCTGAACTTCTTTCGATATCCAGAAAATCGCTCAGGCGTGGGTACTCGTGGTTCAGGAGGCGGGACTAGCATGGAATGGGCGGAGCTAGCGTGTCCTTGTGGTAACGGGGAAGAAGAGGTGCTGGCAGGCGATTGATTGGAGTCTGTAGGAGGCGAAACGGCCAGGTGTTGCAGGCGACCTTCCAACTGGAAATAACCCTCCTGGAGTCTTTGCACTGCCTGAGTGAGGGCGGTGACTTGCTGGCACAAAGCCTCAATTGGGGAAGCACCTCTGTCGGCCTCTGACATGGCTGGATTGTACTGTCACGTGCCTGATCCGAGGCCGAGATGCAGAGAGAGCTCCCCTTGCGGCTGAGTGCGACACACCCCTGGGGTTGAGACAGAGGGTGTTGCGCCCACAGAAGCACTGGTTGCCAGCAGGGTCCTGATGGTGAACAGGCGGTCTCTAGCAGAGTGCTGGGCAGGAATACACCGGACAGTCCAAGGAGGAACCAGGAACAACCAGGCAGTAGGTGTAAGACCGGCCGGGGGTCAAACACAGGAAGCTGCAACAGGTGCAAGCCAAAGGTATGTTAGGAAAGCCAGAAGCAGACAAGTCCGTGGGGAAGCCAAGATCAGGTACTGGAGGGCAGGTAGACAGGAAGCAAGTCCGTGAGCCAAGCCGAGATCAGATAACAGGAGAGCCAAACTGGAGCAGGGATGGTCAGACGAAGCCGAGGGTCAAAGCCAGGAGAGAGAGCAGACAGGTCAGGAACAAGCCGGGTCAAACTGGAATCCAGGAAGTAGCAATGCACAGGAAACAGGAAGAGCTGAAGACAATCCAGCAATCTGATGGGCTGAGCAGAGCCCTTTTATAGGCCAGTGAATTAGTCTATGGCCTGAGTCCATTGCGGCCATGGGAAGTACTGGAAAGTTGCCAGTTTGCAGCACAGCCATTTCACTGACAATGAGTCTATGGCCTGAGTCCATTGCGGCCATTGGAAGTACTGGCAGAGTCGCCAGTTGCAGCATGGCTGTTTCTCTGACACCCTTCCTGTGGGAGACTCTCAGAAGGATGGGGTTCCCCCTGCTCTTCATTGAGTGGTTGAAAATCATTTACAGCTCACCGGTGTCGGCTATTCGTTTGGGGGGCCAGCTGTCGTCTTGGTTTGCTCTGTCCAGGGGCACGAGGCAGGGCTGCCCTCTCTCCCCGGCCCTGTTCGCCATTGCTATGGAGCCGGTGGCGGAGGCCCTCCGCATTTCCCCGCTGGTTCGGGGCCTGCGGATTGCCAGGCTGGAGGAGAGGGTGGCCCTGTACGCTGACGACCTGCTGTTATTCCTGAATGATGCCGACTCTTCGCTCACGGGTGCCTTACATGTCCTGGAGGCCTACTCTCGGGTAACCGGGCTGAAGGTCAACTGGTCCAAATCGCAGCTGTTGGCGATTGACCAGGGGGCCCGACGCTCGGCGCCGCCCGATATTCAGCTACAGTGGGTAGATGTGTTGGTGTATCTGGGAGTTAGGGTCTCTAGGGTCGCTGACGACTTTGTCGCTCTCAACCTGGAGCCGGTGGTGGCGGCGCTCAGGACCAAGCTGAAGGCATGGGAGAACTTGCCCCTTTCCCTTCTGGGCCGGGTTAACCTGGTCAAGATGAAAGTGCTGCCCAAATTTACGTACCTCTTCCGACACTCCCCGCAATGGATACCAAAGTCCTTCTTTGCTTCCCTGAATAAGCTGTTCTCCTCCTTTTTGTGGGGTCCCCGCCCTCCAAGATATAAACTTTCCACCCTTATGCGCCCCCCCTCACAGGGGGGCCTAGCTTTCCCTGATTGCCACAAATATTTTCTAGCCTCCCAGCTGGTGTCTGCGGCTTGGTGGCTGAACCCCGACCTGCATAACTCGGCGGTTGCGGTGGAGGCAGCGGTGCTTGGGTCCGTGGAGGCGCTCACTCATCTGTTGTTTCGGGGTCCTAGGGCCCCGCATGGTCTCACGACCTCCATGGTTACGGTCCTGCGGGCATGGAAATCTGGTTTGCAGCTAGAGGGCTACCCGGGCTCTGCTGTCTCCCCCAACGCACCTCTGTGTTATAATCCCAACTTGCCGCATCTCTGCTCCCTCCCGGACCCAGCGGTGTGGATGAAGTACCATGTTAAGAACCTTTCAGACATCTCCCCTGACCTCTCCTTTCCCCCCCTTCAATTTTTCGTGGATTCCTTCCATGTACCACCCTCCATGGTTTTCCGCTACCTACAGCTCTCCCATGCCTTCAAGTCCCAGTTTCCACCCGGGGGTTCCCAGGTAGTGCAGTCAGATCTTGAGCGGGTTTTGCGGCACGACTGCTCTGAACGAGCGATGTCGACCCTTTACGCGCATCTTCTCCGGGTTCATTCTCCGGAGCTCTCTGGTCTCCGCGCTCGGTGGACCAGGGACGTCCCGGATCTGGACCAGGAGGACTGGATAAACATGTGGGAGGTTCCGTTCAAGATGTTGGTCTCACTCAGGGATAGACTTATTCAATTCAAAATTGCACACAGAGCCTACCTCACCCCGCATAGGTTACATAAAATGCACGCCTCCCAGTCGCCGGAGTGCTGGCGCTGTGGCCAGGCCCCGGGTGACTTCCTTCATATATTCTGGACCTGTCCCCACCTCTCTACCTTCTGGTCCGGGGTGCTACACATGATTGCAGAGGTCTCCTCCATCTCGCTAGATCCCTCCCCGAGAATATGTTTACTCGGTCTACTGGATGATCTGGTGTCTCGGGTGGCGGACCGCACGTTGCTCGATTTATTATTGTTTTATGCCAGGAAATCCATTGTGCTCCACTGGCGACAGCGCTCCCCTCCCACGGTTCAGCAATGGAGGACCCTGGTGAATTCAGTCCTCCCCTTATACAAAGACACATATGTGCACAGGGGTTGCCGGAAAAAGTTTGATAGGGTGTGGACTCGGTGGCTCTCCGATCCCCCCACTGTCCTGGGTGGGGGAGGCGGGTCTCGCCTTCCGTCTTAGGCGGATGGCGCCGCTCGCCTTGGGGTGTTATGGGACTCTGTGATGTTTGGGGTTGGCCAGTATTAAGCATGGGCCCTGCTGATGAGTTTTGGTGAAGAACTCCTATTGTTTTATAGTATCTGCTGTGTCTCTCAGGGCTGTTGTGTATGCCTTTCACTTGGTTTGTAATATACTTGCCCTTCCCTTTGGACCCCTGCGCGGGTGCCGTGTTTCATTATGTATGTAATGCTGCTAGCTCGTATCTGGTCTGAACCTGAGCACCAATGTTTGTAGTTGTTGTTTTCTTTTGCAAACTTCAATAAAAAAGATTTAAAAAAAAAAAAATGTTTCATTATCCACTGCAGCCAATGGTAAAAAAACATGCAAAAAAAGCATTAAATACCGCAAAATAAAGTTAACGCATGCGTTATGTAACACGAACGTAACATGAATTAATAATTTTTTTAAAATAACACGTGTTCATTCACCACTGATGTTCTTGTTGTATTTTAAATTTAGTGATTGAACCCACAGTTCCTAAAGTGTTTTCCAAATATTCATGCTATTTAAGATTCTATAGGTTGCAGAGCAATATCTTACAGCCTTCTTTCGTAAGTTTCGACAAAAACAAAACTGAGTGATAAAAAGTTGATTTTATGTAAGTGACCTTTTTGTTTTTTAATTACAGAGTCTAACTGCAAATGAAGACACTGGTGATAAACAAGTTCCCTCTTTCAAAGACCTTGTCAGAACTCCCCAGATAAGAAAACACACTTTCATCTTAATGTACATCTGGTATGATACATTTTTCTGTATAATCGATTTGTAAATTTATCTGTAAAATAGATTTGTACATTTCTACAGAATCCTTTAGCAGCAGATATAAAAACGTTACTTTATTTTACATAGCTAAATTATATTAAAAATTGTCTGATACCGGACATAACTTTTGCAGTTTTGGTCCAGATGAAGGAAAAATACAAATCTTTAGGCAACTACACCAAACTACAAGGGAAAAAAAAACACCCAAAGGCAATTGGCTCAATGTCCTGGGTCAAAATGATAACTTGTGGCCAGAATTTTTGTTACAAACTTCAAGAAAAGAATCCAATTTTAGTTTCTATCATTGATTTGCCATTTATTTTTAAAGCATTCCACAGCTTAACCGCTTGCCGACCAGCCGCCATAGTTTTACTGCGGCAGGTTGGCTCTGTCCTGTGAAATGACGTTCCTGTACGTCGCTTCGTGGGACAACTAGCGGGGTGCGCATGCATGCCCATTGGCCACAGGGGGAGCTAATCAACACACCCGCGATCGCAACCCTTTTGAGACAGAACGGCGGTCTACAGTTGTAAACACAGCAGACCGCTGTTCTATCTGTTATGAACACAGGGATCCTGTGTTCCTCTTATATAAGAATACAGTTCTCTGTGTTCATTTAACCCTTTGATCACCCCTAGTGTTAACCCCTTCCCTGCAAGTGTCATTAGTACAGTAACAGTGCATTTTTTTAGCATTGATTTCTGTAGTAATGTCACTGGTCCCCCCAAAAGTGTCAAAAACCTCAGTTAGGTGTCCGATCTGTCCACCGCATTGTGGCAGTCCCGCTAAAAAACGCTAATCGCCACCATTACTAGTAAAATAAATAAAAATAACATAAATCTTTCCCCTAGTTTGTAGACTAGGGGAATAACTTTTGCGCAAACCAGTCAATATACACTTATTGGGATTTTTTTTACCAAAAATATGTAGCAGAATAAAAATTGGCCTAAAACGATGAAAATTTGATAATAATAATTAATTAATAATAATAATTATTTTTTTTAACAGAAAGTAAAAAATATATACATTTTTTTCAGAATTGTTGCTCTTATTTTGTTTATAGTGCAAAATAAAAATCACAGAGGTGATCAAATACCACCAAAAGAAAGCTCTATTTGTGGGAAAAAAAGGACATTTTATTTGGGCACAGTGTCACATGACCGCGCAATTGTCCATTAAAGCAGGTCCGTTGCTACAAGGCAGGCAAACCAAGCAATTGCTTGGGGCCCCAAGACAACGACTGGTTAAGAATAAATGCAACAACACTGTGTAAGGCTGTGAGCGCCCCTTTGATCGTCAATGCAGTAAAGTGCAATGACACTGTTATCTGGATCTCCCTCAAGGGGCCCCTCTCTGCCTCAACAGGTATGTAAAAAGTCTGATAAGATCTGCAGACACAAGAGAGATCCCTGGCCTACCAGCTAGACTTTATGCAGAGTATGGGCCAGCCCATGGACAGTGCAGACTGACAGCTCCTACTGTATACAGATAGCAGGGCTCTAAATGCAATTAAAATTCCTGCAGCCGGTGTGGATGAGTGAGGAGCAGATAGCATCAGGGTGAGTAGCTGCTAGGACCCTCTGCTTCTACATCTGCAGAGTGCCGACAGGTCTGAAAACTTCTTTCTTTTTTTTTTCTATCTCCCTTTTAATCTTAGTCTTCCTATGTCTCTTTTTGCTTATCTGTCCCCCTCCTCTCTCTCTCTCCTTTCTTTATTATATCTATCTATATCAGATAGATAGATAGATAGATAGATAGATAGATAGATAGATAGATAGATAGATAGATAGATAGATAGATAGATAGATAGATAGATAGATAGATAGATAGATAGATAGATAGATAGATAGATAGATAGATAGATAGATAGATAGATAGATACTTAAACTGTATGGCTATGCTGTGGTTCTTGTAGGCTTTGCGTGTGTGCGGGGGGCCTCCGTGTCCATTTTGCTTGGGGCCCTCAAATTCCTTCAAACGGCCTTGCATTAAAGTAACGCAGTGCCGTATCGCAAAAAATGGCCTGGTCATTAAGGAGGTAAATCCTTCCGGTTCAGTAGTGGCTAACCATTCTTACTGTAAAGAACCCTTTCCCAAACTGATAGTAAAACATTTTTTCTACATGTTATCTGACATGCCTTTGTCCTTTGTATAGTCACATTTTTCAAATTATTTATCATGACCTTGAATTTAATTTAATATGTTATTGAAATCACATCTAAATCATCTTTTTTTTTTTGCAAACTAAACTTGTTCCAATCTGTTACTGTAAAAGATTTTTCAAAACTTTCATCTAATTAGATACCTTCCTTTAACCACTTGCCGTCTGCTCACGTTGAGCCTACTGCGGCAAAGTGGTTCGTTATCGTCTGGCGACGTAGACCTACGTCGCCAGACACTCCCCTTTCTCCGCGGCGCGCGCGCCGCCGGAGGCTCGCTCCCGCTGTTTTCAGTCACAGCGGGAGTCGGGCCAGGGGAGGAGCAGCGGCGATCGCCGCTGCTCTTCCCCGATCGTCGGGGAATCGAGTGTGGAGATCCGCCTGCTTGTGTAAATACAAGCGGGCGGATCTCCTAAGTGACAGGCAGGGTCAGATTGCAGGGTTCAGCATAGTTGAACCCTCGATCTGTCCTTGTGTCACACAGTCACCTCCCCCCACACACGTTAGTAAGCACCAGGCATATATTAACCCCTCCCTCTCCAATAAAATTAACCCCTTCCCTGCCAGTGTCATTTTTACAGTAACAGTGCATATATATAGCACTGATTACTGCAGTAATGTCACTGGTACCCCCAAAAGTGTCAAAAATGTCAGTCAAGGGTCCGATCTGTCCGCCGCAATGTCGCAGTCCCGCAAAAAAAAATCGCAGATCGCCGCCATTACCCGTTAAAAAAAAAAACACCAAAAATGACAGAAATCTTTCCCTTTGTTAGTAAACGCAATGACTTTTGCGCAAACCAATCAAAATACGCTTATTGTGATTTTTTTACCAAACATAGGTAGCATAAAACAAATTGGCCAAAAATGTAAAAAAAAATTTGATTTTTACTTTTTTTTTGGGGGGAATTGCATATAAAATTTTTTTAAAAATATTGTTATTTTTTCAAAATAAACGCTCTTTTTTTGATTATAGCGCAAAAAGTAAAAATCGCACAGGTGATCAGATACCACCAAAAGAAAGCTCTGTTTGTGGGAAAAAAAGGACGTAAATTTAGTTTGGGTACGGCGTCGCACGACCGCGCAATTGTCAGTTAAATTCGCACAGTGCCGAATCGCAAAAAGTGGCCCAGACGTAAGACAGCAAAATTCTCTAGTGGTAAAGTGGTTAAACCCTGTCTAAAACTCTCAAAATGTCCTTTTTACTAGGTGGGGCACAGAATGAGACCCCATTCTCTAAATGTTACCTTACAAATGAAGCACTATATGAACAACATAAAATACATATTTTATAAGAATCACATTATTTTATTTCCCTTTTTATTAATCATAAGGTTTTGTTTGCATTAGGTAAATTGCAACAAGTTGTATAATTTGTGGCAAATCTTTAATAGTAGAACATTACCGACACTTTGCATATTCAAAAAGAGCTTCTTTATTTATCCTAAAAAATGCATTGTTTGAGGACCATACACCAGCCCCTTCATCAAAAAGACAGCAACTATCACTGTTTGCCTGATGTAGATGCTAATGAAGGCCTTGAAATGTTACATTATACAGGATAAATGCAAGGCTTTTCTGAGCATTTGATGTTCTACTATTGAAGATATTTGAACCAGAGCCATTAGCTTCTGCATTCCTGTTCAAATGACATGCCATTTTTTGCCCGTGCGATTTGATCCCATTCATTTTGCATTGGCTCATATCGCATTGCACTGCACAAAAAAGGTACTGGTTTTAGGTATCAGAGCATTTTCATGAGTACAAGTAATCGTGCAAAAGCTTAGAATTCCATTTTGCAGGCATTCCATTAACCACTTGCCGACCGCCGCAAGTACATATACTGCGGCGGTCAGCCCCTCACAGGCAAAGTGACGTATGGGTATGTCACTAGCCTGTGAGGCTCTGGGGAGCGAGCGCGCGCCGCTGGAGGCGCGCTCCCGCTCCATCACGGACCCCCCCACGCGCGTGCCCGGCGGACCCGATGGCCCGTTAGGTTCTCGCGATCGTCCGTTGTGTCCCTGTGTAAGAATAGTGATCATACGGTTCTACTATGTAGGACCGTTGATCACTGTTCCTACACCTCAAGCCACAGCCAATCACAGTTAGAAACACGCCCCTAGGGACACACACAACCCCTCCCTCTCAAAAAAAGTTAACCCCTTCACTGCCAGTGTAATTTTACAGTAACATTGCATATGTATAGCACTGATTACTGTAGTAATGTCACTGGTAACCCCAAAAGTGTCAAAAATGTCAGTCAAGGGTCCGATCTGTCCGCCGCAATTTTGCAGTCCCGCAAAAAAAAAAAAAAAAAATCGCAGATCGCCGCCATTACGCGTTAAAAAAAAAAACAACAAAAATGACAAAAATCTTTCCCTTAGTTAATAAACACAATAACTTTTGCGCAAACCAATCAAAATACGCTTTTTGCATTTTTTTTTACGAAAAAAAATGGGCCTAAAATGTTAAAAAATTTAGATTTTTAAATTTTTTTGGGGAATTTCATATAAAAAAATGTGAAAAATATTGTTATTTTTGCAAAATTGACGCTCTTTTTTTGTTTATAGCGCATGATCAAAAAAAAAAAATTGCACAGGTGATCAAATACCACCAAAAGAAAGCTCTGTTTGTGGGAAAAAAAGGACGTCAAATTTGTTTAGGTACAGTGTCACACGACCGCGCAATTGTCCGTTAAAGTCACGCAGTGCCAAATCGCAAAATAGGCCCTGGTCAGGAAGGGCTAAAATCTTCCGCGGCTTAAGTGGTTAAAAGCGACATTATGAGTCCAAAATCTGCAAAAGATTCACAATCTGGAGCACATTAACCACTTTACCACCGGAGGATTTTGCTGTCTTACGTCCAGGCCACTTTTTGCGATTCGGCGCTGTGCAACTTTAACTGACAATTGCGCGGTCGTGCGACGCCGTACCCAAACGAAATTTACGTCCTTTTTTTCCCACAAACAGAGCTTTCTTTTGGTGGTATTTGATCACCTGTGTGCTTTTTACTTTTTGCACTATAAACAAAAAAAGAGCGTTTATTTTGAAAAAATAACAATATTTTTAACATTTTTTTATATGAAATCCCCCCCAAAAAAATGTAAAAATCTAATTTTTTTAAAATTTTTGGCCAATTTGTTTTCTGCTACCTATGTTTGGTAAAAAAAATCATGATAAGCGTATTTTGATTGGTTTGCGCAAAAGTTATTGCGTTTACTAACTACGGGAAAGATTTCTGTCATTTTTGGTGTTTTTTTTTTAACGCGTAATGGCGGCAATCTGCGATTTTTTTGCGGGACTGCGACAGATCGGACCCTTGACTGACATTTTTGACACTTTTGGGGGTACCAGTGACATTACTGCAGTAATCAGTGCTATATATATGCACTGTTACTGTAAAAATGACACTGGCAGGGAAGGGGTTAATTTTATTGGAGAGGGAGGGGTTAATGTATGCCTGGTGCTTACTGACGTGTGGGGGGGGGGGGGAGGTGACTGAGTGACAGAAGGACAGATCGGATGTCCAGCTATGCTGAACACTCCGATCTGTCAGTCCCTGTCACTTAGGAGATCCGCACGCTCTGTTTACACAGGCGTGCGGATCTCCTCACTCGATTCCCCGCCGCCACTCCTCCCCTGGCCCGACTCCCGCTGTGACTGAACACAGCGGGAGCGAGCCTCCGGTGGCGCGCGAGCGCCGCCCACAAGGGGCGGAGTCCAGCGACGTAGGTCTACATCGCTGGATGGGATCGTGCCACATTGCTGCAGTAGCAGCAATGTGAGCAGGGTTGAAGTGGTTAAAGGACACAACATTTTCTGATTATATGATTAATTGCTTAACTACTTGTTGCAGAGATTGGGTAGTGTCACGTGTTAAGACACCTGACCATTCTTAATTACATCACATGAACCAACTGCTATTTTCTTTGCTATTCAGCTAATTAGCATACTGCATATACATTTGTCAAAAGTCTTGGGACACCTGCTATTACACGCACATGAACTTTAATGGCTTCCCAGTCTTAGTCCATAGGGTTCAATATTGAGTTGGCTCACCCTTTGCAGCTACAACAGCTTCAACTCTTCTGGGAAGGCTGTCCACAAGGGTCAGGAGTGTGTCTATGGGAAGGTTTGACCGTTTTTCCAGAAGTGCATTTGTGAGGTTAGGCACTGATGTTGAACAAGAAAGCCTGGCTCCAAGTCTGCGCTGTAATTCATTCCAAGGGTGTTCTATCGAGTTGAGGTCAAGTTCCTCCACCTCAAACTCTCTCATCCATGTATTTATGGACCTTGCTTTGTGCACTGGTCCTCATCATTTGATGGAGGGGGGGATTATGATGTGGGGTTGTTGGCCTTGGCCCTTATTTCCAGGAATGGGAACTCTTAAAGCATCAGCATACCAAGGCATTTTGAACAATTTTACCCTCCCAACTTTGTGGGAACAGTTTGGGGATGGCCGCTTCCTGTTCCAACTTGACTGCGCACCAGTATACAAACAAGGTCCATAAAGACATGGATGAGGCAGTTTGGGTGGAGGAACTTGACTGGCCTGAACAGAGTCCTCCACCAGAACTAATCCATCACAATGAATGATTAGTAAGCTGCAATATATTACATTTTTGGTTTTGGGTTTATTACCACTTTAAGCCATGTCTGGGCATCCTGGGCAACAGACATGCCCATTCACTCAATTTTAACATTATTTTCATGTTCTTTCCTGTGTCTTTAGGTTTACATGTGCTGTTGTTTACCAAGGACTAATTTTGCACATTGGATACACGTCTGAGAACGTTTACTTAGACTTTTTTATCTCTGCTATGGTGGAGTTCCCTGCAGCGTTTATAATAATAGTTACAGTGGATCGTATTGGACGCCGATATCCGTGGGCAGTGGGTTCTTTTGTGACAGGTCTGGCCTGCCTTGTTACAGCTTTTATTCCTGAAGGTAAGTCTGTAGACACATATGAAGGACAAGCCCGTGCGCTTCCACCATTGGCTCCCAGCTTAGAAGTACAGTATTTCCACTCTACCTACTGCATCCATAGATGCCCTCAGCTGGTATGCATAAATGTGTTAATATAGCTGCAATTACTTGCTGTATTGGCTTACTTGGGTGAAAATATTAGGTTAACCACTTAAGCCCCGGAAGATTTTACCCCCTTCCTGACCAGGGGGTATTTTGCGATTCGGCACTGCGTGAATTTAACGGACAATTGCGCGGTCGTGCGACGCTGTACCTAAACTAATTTGACGTCCTTTTTTTCCCACAAACAGAGCTTTCTTTTGGTGGTATTTGATCACCTGTGCGATTTTTTGATCACGCGCTATAAACAAAAAAAGAGCGTCAATTTTGCAAAAATAACAATATTTTTCACATTTTTTTATATAAAATTCCCCCCCAAAAAAAAGTAAAAATCAAATTTTTTTAAAATTTTCGGCCAATTTGTTTTATGCTACATATGTTTGGTAAAAAAAATTGCAAAAAGCGTATTTTGATTGGTTTGCGCAAAAGTTATCGCGTTTACTAACAAAGGGAAAGATTTTGGTCATTTTTGTTGTTTTTTTTTTTAACGCGTAATGGCGGCGATCTGCGATTTTTTTTGCGGTACTGCGACATTGGGGCGGACAGATCGGACCCTTGACTGACATTTGTGACACTTTTGGGGTTACCAGTGACATTTCTACAGTAATCAGTGCTATACATATGCACTGTTACTGTAAAAATACACTGGTTGTGAAGGGGTTAACTTTATTTGGGAGGGAGGGGCTGTGTGTATCCCTAGGGGCGTGCTTTCTACTGTGATTGGCTGTGGCTTGAGCTGTAAGGACACTGATCAACGGATCTACATACTAGATCCGTTTAATCAGTGTCTTTACAGCGAGGAGAATGACAGGCAGCTTGTTTACACAAGCTGCCTGACATTCTCCCTCTCCCCCGCCGATCGCCAAGTGACCGGCGGACATCGGGTCCGCTGGTCACACGCGCGGGGGGGTCCGTGACCACGCGGGAGCGCGCCTCCGGGGGCGCGCGCTCGCTCCCTAGACCCTCACAAGCTAGTGACGTAGCCCTACGTCACTTTGCCTGTGAGGGGCTGACTGCCGACGTAGATCGGCGTTAGGCAGTCGGCAAGTGGTTAATATTAAGGTGCCAAGATACATATTTAAAATCAGAGCAGGTACTGAGCCAGCCCAGAGTTAGACACAAAATCTCTGTCCATGGATATGGCACATACATACTTACAATGGTCCAATCTTGACGAATACATTTGTTAAGGTAAGTTGGCACGAAAAATCAGCCATAAATATGAGCATCCAGCCACAAGTCAGGGTTTCTCTGGGGCCTACTTTAGCCACAATTGCCTTAAAGGTAGACCACTGCTCACACAAATGCAAGTCTTACCCAACCATTACATTCCTCGTATTTCTAGGTACATGTAACTGGTTCCCATACCTCCCAACTTTGTAAAATGGGAAAAAGAGACAAATTATTATTACAATTATATACTCTAGGCAATCCAGGCTCCAGTAATGTGGACCATGATGGTGATGATTGGGCAAAAAAAAAAAGTTGGTGTAACACAAGGCTTTTTTCTTTCTTACTTTTCCTTTATTTACACTGTATATTTTGTTTTTTTTTTAAATAACAAATGTAATATATTAAAGTTTAGATAAAAGGTTAAATGATAAAAACACAATCTGCCTGAGTACTGTTCTAATCATTTTTCACAGATGATCCTCCAACAATGAGACCCTGTTTGTAAGACGCCAGTCTGGTACTTTTCTTTTTCAGGTTTACATTGGTTAAGAATGACCCTGGGATGTTTAAGCAGGATGGGGATTACACTTTCCTTGGAAATGATTTGTTTGGTGAATGCTGAGCTATATCCAACTTTTATCAGGTAAATAGTTAATATACAATATATATAAATAGATATGCACAGTATATACAGTATCTCACAAAAGTAAGTACACCCTCACATTTTTGTAAATTTTTTATTATATCTTTTCATGTGACAACACTGAAGAAATGACACTTTGCTACAATGTAAAGTAGTGAGTGTACAGCTTGTATAACAGTGTAAATTTACTGTCCCCTCAAAACAACTCAACACACAGCCATTAATGTCTAAACCGCTGGCAACAAAAGTGAGTACACCCCATAAGTAAAAATGTCTAAATTGGGCCCAATTTGCTATTTTTCCTCCCCGGTGTCATGTGACTCGTTAGTGTTACAAGGTCTCAGGTGTAAATAGGGAGCAGGTATGTTAAATTTGGTGTTACGGCTCTCACTCTCTCATACTGGTCACTGGACGTTCAACATGGCACCTAATAACAAAGGACTCTCTGAGGGGGTTACATTGTAGCAAAGTGTCATTTCTTAAGTCTTGTCACATGTAAAGATATAATAAAATATTTAAAAAATGTGAGGGGTGTACTCACTTTTGTGAGATACTGTAACACATATATATATATATATATATATATCAGTAGCGGAACTATCAGGGTCGCAGCGGTCGCGGTTGCGACCGGGCCCTGGAGTTCCGCTACCTGAGGGGGGGCCCGCCAGTCCCTGTTTTCTTACAGCGGCCGCGGCGTGAGGGGGCCCGTCCGTCCGCCTGATGACTGTTCGCTACTCGCTAGTGGTGGCTGAGCTGAGTGAGAGACTAGTCTGGGCTGGATGCCGCCTTCCCCGATCGTTGTGCGGGGGGGGGGGGGGGGCGGAGAGGTACAGCGGTATGTGTGCAGTGTAAAGCAATCTACGAGTACCTGCAATCCTGCATTGACATTCTGCTGCTGTGCTGCCTACACCGCCCTCAGCCCTGCCGATCCTCCAATCCGAGAGATGGCTGATGCAGTGAGGCAGCAGGGGTGGACAGTCACTGAAAGTCAGGTGACCAGCTGACACCAATGGAGTGCAGGGGGAGGAGGAGTTCTCCCCTCTGCGAGACGAGTGAACCACATGCTGTGTCTGTCCGCCTGGCTGGAGACTGGAGTTGCAGAGCCTGAGTGAGGGGGAAATCGCCTCTGCCCCCACCAATAAATTACAGTACTGAACATTCACTATAAAAAGGTACCTAAAAACAAAAGATGACCTTTATTTAAATGTTTAGTTTTTTATTTAGGAGTTTTGTACTCATCAACCTTTCTAGACATATGTGGAGGAATAATTGGTCAGTGTGGATTTTCCTAACCAAAGTCTACAGTTTACCTTCATGATAAGCTATGCCAGGAGTGTTTAGCAGTACTTCCGGTTTCTTCCCTGCAAGCTTGTCATGATTGTATGATCCAAATGTATATTCAAGTATAATGGGGAGTGTGGGCATTGTAATGGCTAGTGTATATTCTTTTTATAGTCTGGCTTTATTTAGAGCCAGTTCACACCATAGAAACGCAGTCCGGATTTGTTCCAGTTGCTTTTCTGCTTGTGCATTTTTTACATGTTTTTGATGCGTTCCATTGCGCTTTTGATGCAGTCAAGTGCATTTCCCCCTCCTTTTTCTTAACCTTAAGTAATGTGCGTTTCAGTGCATTTTTGGTGCATTTTAAAGCATTGCAGTACAATCCAGTGCAAGAACAATGCAGCATGTTTTATTTTATTTTTTCAGTAACTGCAACCACTGGTGTAAACTATGCCATTGGAAACCATACCGCCACTGATCCCACACCCCTCACCCCCATTACCGCCACTGATCCCACACCCCTCACCCCCATTACCGCCACTGATCCCACACCCCTCACCCCCATTACCGCCACTGATCCCACACCCCTCACCCCCATTACCGCCACTGATCCCACACCCCTCACCCCCATTACCGCCACTGATCCCACACCCCTCACCACCATTACCGCCCCTGATCCCACACCCCTCACCACCATTACCGCCCCTGATCCCACACCCCCTCATCACCATTACCGCCCCTGATCCTACACCCCTCACCACCATTACCGCCACTGATCCCACACCCTTCACCACCATTACCGCCCCTGATCCCACACCCCTCACCACCATTACCGCCCCTGATCCCACACCCCTCACCACCATTACCACCACTGATCCCTTGCCTCTCCCCACCATTGCCGCCACTGATCCCAGCCCCCTCCCCACCATCACCGCTCCTGATCCCACTTCCCTCCCCACCACTGATTCCACCCCACCACCGCCACTGATCCCACCCCCCTCACCACCACCACCGCTGTCACTGCTCCACCCTCCTCACCACCATCGCCATGGTTGGTGCACTATTACTGATCCCATTCCCCTCTTCACCAGCCCTGCTGCTGATCCCATTACCTCTCTCCCCACCAGAACTATTACTGATGCCATTCCCCTTCTCCCCACCAGCCCTGCCACTGATCCCATTCCCCGGGTCAGATTTAACCAATCCTAAGGAGGCAAATCAAGGAAATTCATTGTTGAGGTTCACATTTACTTTAACCACTACCCACCCGCGCTATAGCCAAAAGACGGCTACAGTGCAGGAAACAGAAATTTTTTACTTTGTTATACATTGCAAAAAAAAAAGTGTCAAAAACATGCTTTTCGGGGGGGGGGGGGGGGGGGGGGCCTTCACGATTTCTTGCACCGGGGCCCTGAGAAATCTAGTTACGCCTCTGATATATATATATATTAGTGTGGGGGAACAGCTCAAGTGGGGATCACCTTCCCTGGGTATAAGGCAGTCCAAAGACATGACTTTTCTTAAAAGATTACTTTGTAGCCAGTTTTAATATCTCCCCACTATGGGGTTTGTTTTGATCTCTATAAAGCTACGAGAGTGTGTGTTTGCCTTCGTCCCAAATTTAAATTTTATGTTGGTACCTCAAGCCACGAGGAGTGGGACTTTAATGGCAAGTGAATTTTATACAAAGTATAGAACGTAAAATATTAGAAGTTTATTTAGAAAAAGAAAGTATTTACATAAATATACTCAAAAAATATATGCTCTCCCCACTATAGCCTTATGAAGCAGAGAGGGTACCACACCCACAGAATGTGTCACAGAGCCCCATGGGGTATCAATTTTAACGACAGCAGTTTTGTAGATGTGTGTCACCGTGTACACAAATAACCCCAATAGTGCTAGGGTGATACTTGGTGCGACTGATAAAGTCACCTCTGACTAGGGTTACCATGCTACCAGAGTCTAGCAGAGCTGTAACTGGCTTTCCATCAACTGAAATAATACATATTTGTTTCTCAACACGTTCTTGACATGATACAGTACACACCCCTTGTGCAGAGAAAGACATGCGTTTTTTGAACATAACATTATCACTTTCCATAGGTTCACCCATTAAAGGACAATTAGCAGCAATATGTCCTAACCCATGTCAATGAAAACATTTTCTAGGTTCTCCATTTAGTCCTTTAAACGGCCTCATGGTCCTTCCTGACCTATCAGGCCAATCTCTATGTCTAGAGCCTGCAGTCTCGTTATTTCCAGCAAACGTCTTATGATAATCTCCTGAAACCTTACCCCCTGGAATCGGCCCTCTGGGTGAAATGGGATGATCTTACTTAGTAGGTCTGTCGCTGTGGTGTACCGCTCTACCATGTTCACTAGCTGGGTCGCAGTTTTGGGGTCTCCATGGCTGACCCATTTCCTAAGGATGGCAGGAAGAGCCCGCAAATAACGGTCCACCACCACAAGCTCCACTATCTCGGGTGGCGACAATATCTCAGGTTGGAGTCACTTCCTGGTAAGGTGTAGGAGGTCAAACATTTGAGATTGTGGGGGCTTTTCAGCCTGCTAGGTCCACCGAAAAACACCAGCTGGGCATGAACTGCTATTGTGACACCGAGCCTGGCCAGGATTTCAGCCTTAAGTACATAATAATTCTGAGCAGCCGCTGGTTCCAGGTCATAGTAGTTTTTTGGGGTTCACCAGTTAGAAAAGGTGCCACAAGCCCCACCCACTCATGTCTCCACCTACCTTCTTGCACAGCATTCCTTTCGAAAGTGGTAAAGTAGGCTTCCACATCATCTGTAGTTGTCATCTTTTGTAGGTAACAGCTGGAACGCTTCACCTTCTGTTCCACTGCGATTGCAGCCGCAGGGTTAGCCTTTAACTCTAGGATGCTCTGAGTCAGCTCCTTGAGTAACTCTCGATCTGCTTGCTGGACTTCTCGATACATTTGCTGGGCCTCTGCCAACTGGCGATTTGTTTCTTGTTGGGCTATAGTGGCCTGCTGCTGGGCCTCTGCAAACTGGTGGTTTGTCTCTTGTTGGACCACAGTGGCTTGAAGCAAAGCTCTTATCACATCCTCCATTATGCAACTCGCTCAGCAAAATACCTGCCAAACAGCTCAAGTGGGGATCACCTTCCCTGGGAAAAAGGCAGTCCAAAGACACGACTTTTCTTAAAAGCTGACTTTGTAGCCAGTTTTATTAATAAAGTTGCATGAAAAATAAAACAAAACAGAAAATAAACCCTTTCCAAGTAGGCACTAACTAAACAGTTTAAGTCCTAACTCACAGGTGAAGGGCTTCTCCCAGTCACCTACAAAATAGACAAAATGCAAACCTTTTCTTTCTCTCATACAGCAAACTTCAGATCTGTAGCTCTCTCAGGTTTGGCTTCCTGAGTCCCAGGCTAAGAGCAACATTATGCTCCAGACTTCCCTTTTTATCTCACCTGGACCATCAATTAAGAAATTAACAATCCAACTGAGAGACACAAAATCTGAACTTGATTGCTCAGACCCAAAGTTACTGCCCCTCGACGAGTTCCCCTTTCCTTATGTCACAATATACACTGCTCAAACAAATTAAAGAAACACTTTGAAAACACATCAGATTTCAATGGGGAAAATATCATACTGGATCTTCATACTGATATGAACTGGGTAATGTATTAGGAACAAAAGGGTGCCACATCCTTTGATGGGAATGAAAATTATCCACCTACAGAGGGCTGAATTCAAAGACACCCTGAAAATCAAAGTGTAAAAATGATGCAGCAGGCTAGTCCATTTTGCTGAAATTTCATTGCGGCAACCCAAAATGGTACTCAGTAGATTGTATGGCCCCCACGTGCTTGTATGCATGCCTGACAACGTGGGGGCATGCTCATAATGAGACAATGGATGGTGTCCTAGGATATTTCCTCCCAGACCTCCTCTACCAGGGCATCACTAACTTCCTGAACAGACTGAGATTCAACCTGGCGGCGTTGAAGGGACAGAAACATAATGTCCCAGAGGTGTTCTATTGGATTTAGGTCAGACGAGCATGGTGCCATTTAAAATTATCAATTCCTTTATCCTCCAGGAACTGTCTGCTTACTCTCGCCACATGAGACCGGCATTGTCATGCACCAGGAGGAACCCAGGACCCACTGCGTGTGGTCTGACAATGGGTGTCAAGAATTCATCCCGATACCTAATGGCAGTCAGGGTGCCGTTGTTTAGCCTGTAGAGATCTGTGCGTCCCTTCATTGATATGCCTTCCCAGACCATCTCTGACCCACCACCAAACCAGTCATGCTAAACGATGTTACAGGCAGCATAACATTCTCCATGGCTTCTCCAGACCCTTTCACTTCTGTCACATATGCTCAGCGTGAACCTGCTCTCATCTGTGAAAAGCACAAGGTGACAGTGGCGGACTTGCTAATTCTGGTGTTCAATGACAAATGTCAATCGAGCTCCATGGTGCTGGGCAGTGAGCACAGGGCCCACTAGAGGACATTAGGTCCTCAGGCCACCCTCATGAAGTCTGTTTCTGATTGATGGTCAGAGACATTCACACCAGTGGCCTGCTGGAGGTAATTTTGTAGGGCTTTGGCAGTGCTCATCCTGTTCCTCCTTGCACAAAGGAGCAGATACCGGTCCTGCTGATGAGTTAAGGACCTTCTTTGGCCCTGTCCAGCTCCCCTAAAGTAACTGCCTGTCTCCTGGAATCTCCTTCATGCTCTTGAGACTGTGCTGGGAGACACAGCAAGCCTGCTGGCAATGGTACGTACAGTATTAATGTGCCATCCTTTAGAAGCTGGAATGCCTGTTCAACCTCTATAGGGTCCAGGTATCGCCTCATGCTACCAGTAGTGACACTGACCCTAGCCAAATGCAAAACTAGTGAAAAACAGTCAGAAGAGATGAGTAGGGAAAAAAATTTCAGTGGCCTCCACCTGTAAAACCATTCTATTTTGGAGGTTGTCTCATTGTTGCCCATCTGGTGCTCCGTTGTTAATTTCATTAACACCAAAGAAGCTGAAACTGATTAACAACCCCCTCTGCTACTTAACTGACCGGATCAATATACCAGGAGTTTAAATTAATTGATGCTATACTCTGGTTAACCACTTAAGCCCGGAAGATTTTACCCCCTTCCTGACCAGGGGGTATTTTGCGATTCAGCACTGCGTGACTTTAACGGACAATTGCGCAGTCGTGCAACGCTGTACCAAAACAAATTTGACGTCCTTTTTTCCCACAAACAGAGCTTTCTTTTGGTGGTATTTGATCACCTGTGCGATTTTTTGATCATGCGCTATAAACAAAAAAAGAGCGACAATTTAGCAAAAATAGCAATATTTTTCACATTTTTTAATATGAAATTCCCCCCAAAAAAATGTAAAAATCAAAATTTTTTAACATTTTAGGCCAATTTGTTTTATGCTACATATTTTTGGTAAATAAAATCGCAAAAAGCGTATTTTGATTGGTTTGCACAAAAGTTATTGCGTTTACTAACTAAGGGAAAGATTTTTGTCATTTTTGTTGTTTTTTTTTTAACACGTAATGGCGGCGATCTGAGATTTTTTTTGCGGGACTGCGACATTGCGGCGGACAGATCGGACCCTTGACTGACATTTTTGACACTTTTGGGGTTACCAGTGACATTACTACAGTAATCAGTGCTATACATATGAACTGTTACTGTAAAATTACACTGGTAGTGAAGGGGTTAACTTTTTATGAGAGGGAGGGGTGGTGTGTGTCCCTAGGGGCGTGCTTCTAACTGTGATTGGCTGTGGCTTGAGGTGTAGGAACAGTGATCAACGGTCCTACATAGTAGAACGGTATGATCACTGTTCTTACACAGGGGAGAATGACAGGCGGCTTGTTTACATCAGCCGCCTGCCTTTCTCCCGCTGTCACGGACGATCGCAAGTGCCCGGTGGACATCGGGTGCACCGGGCACACGCGCGGGGGGGGTCCGTGAGCCTCACAGGCTAGTGACGTACCCATATGTCACTTTGCCTGTGAGGGGCTGACCGCCGCAGTATATGTACTTGCGGCGGTCGGCAAGTGGTTAAAAAGTGTTCCTTCAAATTTTTTGAGCAGTGTATATATGAATTATATTTTAAGCTGAGGTTTAGGTATCAATGTAAATATATACAGTATGTATCATACCCATGAGATCCCTGTGGAACCTGCAAATCACTGTAGTAGGCACTGCTACTACAGTGATCTGCACTCGCTTCCAGGTCACAACCTCCAATGCTCAGTAAGCAGCAGGCTAGTCACTCAGCATGGGACCCTGATTTCTAGCTTCTATAGGTATCCCACAGGTATGGCACATACACACTTATATTGGTTCAAACTGAGCCAAAATGACTATGCAAAAATGACCATACCTAAACTTCAGCTTTAACTTAAAGTGGTTTTAAAGTCAAACAATACTGTTGCACAGCGCAGGTAAAATATAACTTTTAATTTTAATTAAAAACAAATTTTGCTATTATCTGTAATGCATAGATTTTTACATGAATCTGAACACAGCTGTATGATATGATATGGGCCCATCCACACAGCGGTGCAGGGCTCTGTGATCTGGAGCTGTGTTCAACTGTCTAAAAGAAAAAAAAGCATAAAATTTGTGTCCACAGTCCTGTCCATATTTTAAGCTATATGCATGTAAATGTTTGTGCTAATTTTAATATGCATACAGGGAAGCCATCAGAAATGTTGGGGCCCCTTACACAGCTTTAGGCCTGCCGTTCCCTCCGCCCCCCCCCCCCCCGCTTGGCTACCAACATTCCCCAGGGCCTGCTCACTGGCCGTCCCACTGAATCCGCCCACTGGCCATCCCACCGAGTCCTTCAGTGCATCCACTGTTCTTTTTCTTTAAATAACCTGCTAAGGGTGCCTTAAAGGATAAATTCCCCTTTTAAAAAAAGTAAATGCACATCTTTTTGCAGGCAAAAAAATGTGCATTTATTATTATTTTTTTTTACTAGGAACCTGCAAAGCATTGCACCCGTGATCAGCAAATTGTGGGTGTAATGCAGAACTCCTGCAGACTGTCAGTGTAGTTGTCTGCTTGTACCTCATAGTGGCAGACAATTACACACTGATAGGAATGATCAATGAACTACCTAGAGCACTCAACAGCGCCATGGTAGTTCATTGGGAAATACAAGCTGACAGCTGCAAAGGCTGTCGGTACTTGTAGTTCATTCCTTCACAGATCTTGCTGTGTGGGCGGAGCTCCAAAACGGCCACATTTTAAAATAAAATGTTGACAGCAAGTTTGGGGAGAAGATCCCTGGCTTGCTGTCACTGGAGGCAACGAGTCAGGGAGCGGCTGGAGAATTGGTAACAGTATGAGTGTAACATGTAACATGCTCCCAAAGGTGAATCTATTCTTTAAAGCAGGCATGTCCAACTTGCGGCCCGAGGGCCGCATGCGGCTCGGAACCGCAGGCAATGCGGCCCACTGCCCCCTGACAATTATTTATTTTTTTTGCTGGGGAGGAAGGAAGTCGAGTCGGGAGGCACGGCCACAGCGGCTTCCAACTAACTGTAGGCAGAGGCTGCCTCGGAGCCTCTGTCAATGATAGACAGCACATTGGTGACTACTATCATAGGAGCCAGTCCAGGAGGCAGGACTTCGTATGACAGCGGTCGTCGGGTAAGTGGGAGATCCCTGCTCTGTGTAATCCAGCGGCTCTCCCCTCTCTTCATTGCAGACTGCATTGGATGGGCGAAAAGGGCGTGGCGGCGTTTTATTACTTAAATACCTTAACTATAGTATAAGTTTTATATGCGGCCCGAGAAGATTTCTCTACACTCAATGTGGCCCAGAGAAGCCAAAAGGTTGGACACCCATGCTTTAAAGCTATCTGTGAAATTACGTATCTGTGGAATGTAATAAAGCAAATGCCCCAAATCTTTCTTCCAGTTCATATCTTCGTCTCCCTCTACCACAAACCCCTTTTCTCAAATCTCCCCTCCCAGCACAAATCTTCCTTCTAGAAGAAATTATTTTCTCCCCCCCCACAAATCCCCCCTCCTAGCACAAAATCTCACTCCCAATACAAATACTCTACCCCCTTTCTAGTATAACCTCCCTTTCCCTCATCCCTTCCATTCTAGCACAAATCCTCTCCCCCCCCCCTTATAAATTGACCCTCTTACATATCCTCTTACCCCCCCCACCCCAACCAAATAACTCCTACCAGCACAAATATTTGTTACCTGCCCCCACCCTAGGCCACTGTGACCCCCAATATATTTCTTAATTACAATCTCACAATGCACTCTCCCCAATGTAAATGCCCCCAGTGTAATCCCTCACATCTAAATCTCCTGCACTGTAGTCCCCCCCAGGGTAATCCCACAGAGTGAACCCCCCGTGTAAATCCTGCCCCTCCAGTTTATACCCTGTAGTGTAATCCACCCAGTAGAATAGCCACCCCCAGCATAAATCCCCCCCAGTATAATGCCCCCAATGTAATCCCCCCAGTGTATTCCCCCTGTGTAAATTCCCCCCAGTGTAATCCTCACATTGCCATCCCCCAAGTGTAATACCCCCAATGCAAACCCCCTAGTGTGAATCCCCAAGGTGTCCAGTATGTTTCCTCACCAACATTTCAACAGCACAAACAAATGGCCACTGCTCTCACCTACAACTGGCCCCCCAGAAAAGAGCACATAGAAGGGTGACGCATGTCAAACAAAACCAAAGAGGACTACGGAAAATACTGGGGGGGCCTTGACGGCGGCTCTGTAGCTTACGTATGTATTTGCAAATGTGTGCAAACGAAACCCCTTTTTTTAAAGCATACTGTTAGACAGAAAAATTCAGTCGGTTAGCAGGCTGGTCGGTAAGTTGAGCTTGGAATTTCTTTGGTTTTGTTTTGGTGACAACAAGACACATAGAAAAACACATTTCTGTGTGTCTTGCAGATACAGAGCCTTGAAAAAGTATTCACACCCCTTGAAATTTTCCACATTTTGTCATGTTACCACCAAAAGCATAAATGTATTTTATTGGGATTTTATGTGATAGACCAACACAAAGTGGTACATAATTGTGAAGTGGAAGGGAAATGATAAATGGTTTTCAACATTTTTTTTACAAATAAATATGTGAAAAGTGTGGTGTGCATGTGTATTCAGCCCCCTTTTCTTCTGATATCCCTAACTAAAATCTAGTGGAACCAATTGCCTTCAGAGGTCACCTAATTATTAAATAGAGTCCACCTGTGTGTAATTTAATCTCAGTGTAAATACAGCTGTTCTGTGAAGCCCTCAAAGGTTTGTTAGAGATCCTTAGTGAACAAACAGCATCATGGAGACCAAGGAACATATCAGACAGGTCAGGGATAAAGTTGTGTAAAAGTTTAAAGCAGGGTTAGGTTATAAAAAAATATCCCAAGCTTTGAACAACATCTCACAGAGCACTTTTCAATCCATCATCCCAAAATAGAAAGAGTATGGCACAGCTGCAAACCTACCAAGAGATGGTAAACTGGCAGGCCGGGCAAGGAGAGCATTAATCAGAGAAGCAGCCAAAAGGTCCATGGTAACTCTGAAGGAGCTGTAGAGATCCACAGCTCAGGTGGGAGAATCTGTCCACAGGACTACTATTAGTCGTGCAGACCACAAATCTGGCTTTTATGGAAGAGTGGCAAGAATAAAGCCATTGTTGAAAGAAAGTTCCATTTGCAGTTTGCGAGAAGCCATATGGGGAACACAGAAAACATGTGGAAGAAGGTGCTCTGGTTAGATGAGACAAAAGCTTTACTTTTTGGCCTAAAAGTAAAATGCTTTGTGTGGCGGAAAACTAACACTGCACATCACCCTGAACACACCATCCCTACCGTGAAACATGATGGTGGCAGCATCTTGTTGTGGGGATGCTTTTCTTTAGCATGGACAGGGAAGCTGGTCAGAGTTGATAGGAAGATAGATGGGGCCAAATAAAGGGCAATCTTAGAAGAAAACATGTTAGAGTCTGCAAAAGACTTGAGACTGGGGCGGGGATTCACCTTCCACAAGGACAATGACTCTAAACATACAGCCAGAGCTACAATGGAATGGTTTAGATCAAAGCATATTTATGTGTTAGAATGGTCCAGTCAAAGTCCAGACCTAAATCCAATTGAGAATCTGTGGCAAGACTTGAAAATTGCTGTTCACAGACGCTCTCCATCCAATCTGACAATTTGAGCTATTTTGCAAAGCAGAATGGGCAAAAATGTCACTCCCAAGATGTGCAAAGCTAGTACAGACATACCCAAAAAGATTTGCAGCTGTAATTGCAGTAAAAGGTGGTTCTACAAAGTATTGACTCAGGGGGGCTGAACACAAATACATGCCACACTATTCAGATATTTATTTGTAAAAAAAAGTTTGAAAACCATTTATGATTTTCTTTCCACTTAACAATTATGTGCCACTTTGTTTTGGTCGATCACATAAAATCCCATTAAAATACATTTACGTTTTTGGTTGGAATATGACAAATAATGGAAAATTTCAAGGGGTATGAATACTTTTTCTAGGTACTGTACCTGCGGTTTTGCAGTCTCTGTAAATGGTGTGAGCATAAAGGAATCGTATGGTAGACTAGAGAGGGATCGGTGTGTTGGGGAAGAGGGGGCAATTGCAAAATCTGATCATCTGTGTGTCTCTACCTGGAGCCACTAAAAGCGGAAGGTTGGGGGGGGGGGCGGTGGGAGAGAGAGGAGGAGAAGCAGGATTTCTGCTGCTGCAGGGAGAGACTCACAGATGATCGGATGTTGCAATTGCCCCCCTCTTACTCCGCCACACTAATTCCCTTCTGGTCCACCATGCAATTGCTTCCTCTTAACTGAGGCCATACTGTTGGGACACCGGGAAACATGGAGTGCAGAGCGGTGCTGTCAGTTTTCTTTCAGGTAGAATTGTAAACACAGTATATACAGTGTATATTATACAAACCTGTCATCTTATCTGAGTTTTTCATTTCTTTTATGAGGAATCTTGGCATAATGGTTTGCTCATCAATGTGTGATCTGGGAGGAATAATAACGCCATTTATTGTTTATCGACTGTCAAATATCTGGAAGGAGCTACCACTTATAATATTTGGTAAGCAAAACATTACAGTTATAGGACACATACTTCTGTGTGTCAGCAGAAATATTATTTGAAAATCTAAAAGTAACTAGCTTCCTAAATACATAGGAGACAAAATCGAATAAAATAGTTATGAAGTATTTCCCCACAAATTGTGCTAAATTCTATTCTAAGTCTTGCTTCAGTTTACCCATTTTGAATATTTGAAGCAATATATTATATTTTAATATTATCGTTTTCTTTGGCAAGTAGGAAAACCCTGACTATTTTTCAGTCTACTTGGCATTATGTGTATATTTTTTTTCAAGCAAATCATTTTTTTTGTAGATGCCCCTTCTGCATAGAGAAAACAGGTTTGCTCGCTTGGATTGGGCACCATTCACAGAAGGCTTTGCATTTTTCTCAAAGAATGCAAGGTTTACACTGTCTGAACTAGGTAAGGATCATGACATCATGGCACTGCCTTTCCACATAGTCCAATCTGGGTATGCTTTCAATCAGAGAAGTGAAGGCAGTCTGTGAATGATGCCTGTGCTGAGTGGGCAACCCTCTGTGGTTACTATGCAGAAGGGCAGCTGTTTGGCATGGGACCCCTGGAAGACAGTGGAAAACACTATAGTAGCAAAGACTACTACATTGGTTTCCAGCTTCCACATGGAACCCACTGGGTACAGCATATCCATGCTGGACAAACGTAACTATGCAAGACAAGCCACACCTGGAATTTGGCTTTATTGTCTGAGACTGCACAGCAGCTTGAGATTTGCAGCACCTTTGCACTGTATTACATAAATATATGTTCACAAATTATTTGTATCTTTATTGAGCTTATGTATTTGTTTCTGCTTTCTTTTGATCATTTACTCTAGCTGTATTAGGAACACTTTCAGGAGTTCTTGTTCTTTTTCTTCCTGAAACTAAAGGACTGGCTCTACCAGAAACTATTGAAGAAGTGGAGAGTTTGCAGAAGTAAGTCCGATCAACAGAATCATTTACATATCTGTATACATATCAGTCCAAATGTACTATGAAAAAGCCTCAACATGTTGTGCTGCGAAGTTCATTTTAAAAATGAGCTTCCACATGATTCTTATGTAAGAGAATATATATACTATAAACATCTGGACAATAGACAACTATTCATTAATTAAAAGAGAAGCAATGCCAAAGCCAAGGCCATACTTCTCTAGTGGGTCACAGAAGTACACTTACTTTTGCTCGCTTGTGATCAGCAGCTAAAAGCGGGCAATTGCCTGTTATCAGCGGATGCAGCAGAACAGGACCAGGCTCTGAGATAATCCCGACACTATTGTCGTGATACATACACCTGGCTACCTAGTTGGCAGCTGGCTCCTTTTAGCATGTGGCTGAGACCTGAGACAGTTGTGCCTACCCCCTCCCCTGCTGGGTGCTCCAGTGAGCGCTAAAAGAGCAGACCAAGAGCAGAGTGATCATGTCATGTGGCAGGACAGCTGCAGGACCATACCGATGTTGCAGCATGGAGAAGATATTTTTTTTTTTTTGAGGCTCCATATTTATCCTTTAAATACTAGGAACCCCAGGGATCTCCTGTGATTCTTTTTTAACCACTTAAGCCCCGGAAGATTTTACCCCTTCCTGACCAGGGCCTATTTTGCGATTCGGCACTGCGTGAATTTAACGGACAATTGCGCGGTCATGCGATCCTGTACCTAAATGAAATTGACGTCCTTTTTTCCCCACAAACAGAGCTTTCTTTTGGTGGTATTTGATCACCTGTGCGATTTTTTGATCATGCGCTATAAAAAAAAAAGAGCGACAATTTTGCAAAACTAACAATATTTTTCACATTTTTTTATATGAAATTCCCCAAAAAAATGTAAAAATCTAAATTTTTAAACATTTTAGGCCAATTTGTTTTCTGCTACATATGTTTGGTAAAAAAAATTGCAAAAAGCGTATTTTAATTGGTTTGCGCAAAAGTTATTGGGGAATAAGTTAAGGGAAAGATTTTTGTCATTTTTATTGTTTTTTTTTTAACGAGTAATGGCGGCGATCTGCGATTTTTTTTTGTGGGACTGCGACATTGCGGCGGACAGATCAGACCCTTGACTGACATTTTTGACACTTTTGGGGGTACCAGTGACATTACTACAGTAATTAGTACATATGCACTGTTACTGTAAAAATGACACGGGGGGGGGGGGTAAGGGTTAATTTTATTGGAGAGGGAGGGGTTAAGTGTGTCCCTAGGGGCGTGCTTCTAATTGTGATTGGATATGGCTTTGTGTTTAACAGCACAGATCAATGGTCCTACATAGCAGGACCGTATGATCTGTGCTTTTACACAGGGAAGAATGACAGGCAGCTTTGTTTACATTAGCTGCCTGCCTTTCTCCCTCTCCATCCAACGATCGCGAGTGACCGGCGGACATCGGGTCCCCCGGTCACACGCGCGGGCTTCTTAGGGAACGAGCGGGGGCGGGAGCACGCCTCTGGCAGCGCGCGCTCGCCCCCTATTGGCTCCCAGGCTAGTGATGTACCGGTACGTCACTTTGCCTGGGAGGGGCTGACCCCTCCGTATCGGGCGGCAGGCGGCAAGTGGTTAAATTATGACATAGAGTCCATAACCATTTGTTTACAATCCTTCCTACGGATCAGTAAAGGGGTCATTTCCACCACAGTGGTTTGCCCGAAATTTGATTAGAAACCAAATCTCACGAAAACAGCAAGAAAAGAATATGTGCATATTATTTAATGCCCAGCTACTGGTCTTCTCTTTGCTTTCTAGTCTCACAGGAGACTCAAGCAGCAGTGGAAGCCTTTGGCTACTGCTGCTGTCAGTCAAATTCTGTGAGGAGTGAGTGTGGAATGTGGCTGAGCTGCGCTGTATGTGTCAATGGATGCACACAGCCCAGCTCAGGAGTGTGCCCCCATGTGTGCCCCCATAGCACAGGGCAGGAAAGTAGGAGCAGAAAGCACTGACAGAGGACTCCATATGAGGAAGGTAAGGGGCCACTCTGTGCAATACTATTACACAGAGCAGGTATTCATACCTTCTTTTTGTTTTAATAAAAAAATAGAAGAGTGAGATCCCAGCACTATCTGTGCTCTACTCAACATGTGTTATAACCAAATAATTTAAGAAAAACTCAATGTATATATTTATATATACTGTAAGTGTAAACATCCAATTCTATGAAATTTTGGGTGATGGTGTATCCCCAACTTTACCTGGTATGGGTATGGTTCCATTTCCTATATGAAAAACTGTTTAACAGTGCTGATAATACATCAATTTACAAAGAAATCACAATAGTATGAATATAAAATAAGTTCATAAGTTCATAAAGGGCTGTATATCTTCTGTGCCAAGGTATGTTTATCCACGTTAGCCCCGGAACATTTGGCTGCTCAAAGACTAGGCCCTATTTTGCGATTCGGCACTGCGTGATTTTAACGGACAATTGCGCGGTCGTGCGACAATGTGTCCAAACAAAATTGATGTCATTTTTTTCCCACAAACAGAGCTTTCTTTTGGTGATATTTGATCACCTGTGCGATTTTTATTTTTTGCGCTATAAACAAAAAAAGAGCGACAATATTGAAAAAATAACAATATTTTTCACATTTTTTATATGAAATTTAAAAAAAAAATGTAAAAATCAAAATTGTTTAACATTTTAGGCCAATTTGTTTTCTGCTACATATTTTTGGTAAAAAAAATCGCAATAAACGTATTTTGATTGGTTTGCGCAAAAGTTATTGCGTTTACTAACTATGGGAAAGATTTATGTAATTTTTATTGTTTTTTTTTAACTAGTAATGGCGGCGATCTGCGATTTTTTGCCTCTGTGATTACTTTAGTGGGAATGACAGACGGCTGTGTTTACATCAGCCGTCAGTCCTTCTCTCACTGCAGCGGGAGATCGCGAGTGGCCGGCAGCCATCGGACCCGCCGGTCACACGCACTGACTCCCCAGCCGACGAGCGGGGGCAGGAGCGTGCCTCTGGTGGCGCGTGATCGCCCCCTAGCTCTTACCAGGCCAGCGCCGTACATGTACGGCACTTTGCCTGGGAGCACCAGACTGCCGCTGTACAACTGCAGCGGGCGGTCGGCAAGCAGTTAAAAGTGCAATCTGTGCAATAATATGTAATGGCAATGGTGAAGGTGACAGGCTCCCCTTCCTCTTGTGCCCTCACTCACCGACTCCCATAAAGATTATCGCCTTTAGTAAGAATCCTAGGGGTTTCTGTCAGATGGTTTCTCAGCTGTTTCTTGTATCTGCCCAGGTTGTATGTTATCATAGGAGGAAGATTACAAGATCATGGCATAATACCATTTTACATTTGAAAATCTTTTATTAATATAAAATGCGAACTCACAAAATGTATTCTTGTTGAAAGCATGAAAAATATACCGCAATGGCCGTACTTTGCATTACAATACCAAGATTTAATGTCACCAGAACTCCCATCACCAGATGATTTATGGATGTATTATCAGCACTGTAAGGGTCCTTTCACACGGGATTTCCGCCCGACGTATTCCGTTTTGGTCAGCGAGATCCATCCACCGATCCCCGCTGAGCAGGCGGATGACAGGTCTGTCTCTGCTTACTTTGCAGAGACAGACCTGTCAGATCCTCGCTCTCCTCTATGGGAGATCAGATGAAAATGGACCGCCTGTCCGTTTTCATCTGATCCTATCCGATACGATCCTCCAGACGGATGAAAAATAGGGTTTCTATCTGTCTGGATTTCACAGACAGGATCAGATCGGATAGCAGCGGGTGTCAGCGGAGACGCTCCATAGGGCTGAATGGAGCATCCGATCAGGTCTGCCTGAAAAACTGACAGGCGACAGCGCTGAAATCTCACACTTTTAATTGATAAAGGACACCACACCTTTCCCCTGGCAGCAGTCTAATTACAAGTGTAACCCTAAGGCCCCTTTAACACTAACGGACCGTTCAGATCCACCTGTCAATTTTTCAGGCTGATCTGAACGGATGCCCCATGCATCTCTATGGGGCATCGGATTTCAGCGGAGACATGTCTGCTGACATCCGGTCCGTCAAATATGGACGGACGGAAACTAATTTTTTATCCGTCCAGCGGATTGGATGGGATCAGATGGGAATGGACAGGAGGTCCAGTCTCATCCGATTCCCCCATAGATAACAGCGGGGACCTGACAGCTCTGTCTCCCACACAGCGCGGAGACAGAGCTGCCATTCGCCTGCTCAGCGGGGGAACGGCGGATCGATCCCCCGCTGAGAAAAACTGAGTCCGCCGACGAACTCCCATGCGTGAAAGGGGCCTTACTTAGCACAGAGCGTGGGAACACTAGCAATACTAATAAAAAAAATTAGGCTTTACAACCACATGATGGTACAGTGTCTGTCTTTTCATGTGACAACACTGAAGAAATTACACTTTGCTACAATGTAAAGTAGTGAGTGTACAGGTTGTATAACAGTGTAAATTTGCTCTCCCCTCAAAATAACTCCACACACAGCCATTACTGTCTAAACCGCTGCCAACAAAAGTGAGTACACCCCTAAGTGAAAATGTCCAAATTGGGCCCAAAGTGTCAATATTTTGTGTGGCCACCATTATTTTCCATCACTGCCTTAACCCTCTTGGGCATGGAGTTCCCTAGAGCTTCACAGGTTGCCACTGGAGTTCTCTTCCACTCCTCTATGTCATCTTGGAGGTGTGTTTGTGGTCGTTATCATGTTGGAATACTGCCCTGCGGCCCAGTCTCCGAAGGGAGGGGATCATGCTCTGCTTCAGTATGTCACAGTACATGTTGGCATTCATGATTTCCTCAATGAACTGTAGATCCCCAGTGCCAACAGCACTCATGTTGCCCCAGACCATGACATTCCCACCACCATGCTTGACTGTAGGCAAGACACACTTGTCTTTGTACTCCTCACCTGGTTGCCGCCGCACACGCTTGACACCATCTGAACCAAATAAGTTTATCTTGTTCTCATCAGACCACAGGACATGGTTCCAGTAATCCATGTCCTTAGTCTGCTTGTCCTTAGCAAACTGTTTGCGGGCTTTCTTGTGCATCATCTTTAGAAGAGGCTTTCTTCTGGGACGACAGCCATGCAGACCAATTTGATGCAGTGTGCAAAATATGGTCTGAGCACTGACAGGCTGACCCCCACCCCTTCAACCTCTTCAGCAATGCTGGCAGCCCTCATATGTCTTTTTCCCAAAGACAACCTCTGGATAGGATGCTGAGCATGTGCACACAACTTCTTTGGTCTACCATTGCGAGGCCTGTTCTGAGTGGAACCTGTCCTGTTAAACCTATGTATGGTCTTGGCCACCATGCTGCAGCTCATTTTCAGGGTCTTGGCAATCTTCTTATAGCCTAGGCCATCTTTATGTAAAGCAACAGTTCTTTTTTTCAGATCCTCAGAGAGTTCTTTGCCATGAGGTGCCATGTTGAACTTCCAGTGACCAGTATGAGAGAGTGAGAGCGATAACACCAAAATGTAACACACCTGCTCCCTATTCACACCTGAGACCTTGTAACACTTAGAAGTCACATGACACCGGGGAGGGAAAATGGCTAATTGGGCCAAATTTAGACATTTTCACTTAGGGGTGTACTTACTTTTGTTGCCAGCGGTTTAGACATTAATGGCTGTGTGTTGAGTTATTTTGAGGGGACAGCAAATTGACACTGTTATACAAGCTGTACACTCACTACTTTGCATTGTAGCAAAGTGTCATTTCTTCAGTGTTGTCACATGAAAAGATATAATAAAATATTTACTAAAATTTGAGGGGTGTACTCGCTTTTTTGAGATACTGTATATATATATATATATATATATATATATACAGTATATATTTATATTTATTTATTTATTTATTTATTATGGGGGAAGGGGAAAGTTTAGCCTGGGGCACCCAGAGTAGAACTTGTGTGTCAAAATAGCGCTAACGATGAGTCAGGTTTAAAACTTGAGCCTACTTACTACTGTGTACACAGTAACATATTCCACAGTGCTTGTTCCCACAAATTATGCTTCAATTACTGTGCCACAAGTAAGACTCTAACAGACAAATACACAAATTTAAAAAATAAAAACACTAACTGTTCCATTACATATGCTTTCATGCAGACAGCATACTTTCAGGAAGAACTTCATTAACATAGTGACTTCTGACCAACCAGCAACTACTGTACAGTATAGCATAAAGTGTGCAGTGGTCCGGTGTCGATATTTTGTCATATACTGTACAACCCAGAGTAGAGAGTGCAGGAACATGTCATACACAGCCCAGAATATAGAGTGCAGTGGTTAGGAACATGTCATATACAGTCCAGCAGACAAAATGCAGCGGTTAGAAACAGGTCATATACAGATTGGCAATTGGCATACAGCGTGTAGTGGTTAGTTAAAGTAGCCTATTAGAGCCATGCCATTCTATGTATTCTGACTCCAATTGTTGTATCAGTTACTATCCTTCCTGTCATTTCTATCCGGTATATAGCAGAGACACTCACTGCAGACAATCTTCGTCAGATGGCTGAACTCACCAAATACTTGGAATCCACAAATGTCTTTACTGCATGCATAACGCTGAGGCAATATAATAAGTTGTAGTAGTCTTGATACGGAAGTGTTTAGGGGGTCAAAATGAGTATTGGCTTTTCCTATCTCCAATGTGTGTCTTCTAAGGGAGGAAGGAGTATTGCAGAAGCCCACATACAAGGAAGAAGAAGGTGAAGTTGCAGCCCCCCCCAAGCTGTACCAGGCCACATGCCCTCAAATGTGAGGGGGCCCATATTGATAAGGAAAACAAGGGGCCCCTAGATGCCAGCCCTATGTGAATGAGTATGGGGGTACATAGTACTACTAAATGCCCAAAAATGTCAAATGTAGAAAAACACAAGACTGTTTTTGACAATTTTTTTATTCAAAAGAAAAGGTGAAATGTATGCATGGAGTCCACGCTAGGTGCACAGCAGGGCTCCATGCCATTACTGGGAATGAGGTAGCAGTCATATGCTGGGCAGGTGGAGAGGTCAAGGGCTCTGTGTGTCTCTCCTAAATGAACAAGTGACTGTGGTGATGTATGATGTGGTAATGTATAATACATTGATATAGTTTATTAGAGTTTAAATATCTGTTCCAGTAAAGATAAGCTATGTGTAATGCATTGACCCTATCCAAAGTGCCTAGCGTAGCCCAGTAGAACCCACCCTGGGCTATGTCTCTCAAGGAGCCCCTTCTTGGCATCCAATGAGGCATACACCCTCACCACCACCCCAGTCCTAGATGTACTTACCTCCCTGGGTGATGAGCCGTGCAGTCATTGCCCATGTAGCCAGGGAAGGGATTCGGGGATTTGAAATCCTTGTTCCAATGCAGATCAGAGCAATTCTAATTGGTCAGCACCAACACACAGAACATTGCTCTGATGTGTCATAAAAAGGCTGCAGAAAGAAGTGGGAGAACAGGGAGGATTTCTGTTCCCCGGACTACTGCACTGGCTGCATGTGTACTGACAGATCCCATCTTTAACTCTGGTATGAATTTTTGAGGGACTGCATGCCAAAAAAAACCCCAAAAATAATGTAATTTGGTCTAGTATGTATTTTAAAGGAAACCCTGCAGCAGAAAAAAAAAGTGTGGAGGGGGACAACATGTTGATGAGGACAAGTGCCTTTTCCCCACAACCCTGCCCCGGGGGCTGTGGGAGTGAGGGATAGCTTATTGGAATCTGGAAGCCCCCTTTAACAAGGGGACCCCAGATCCCAGCCCTGGCAAGTGAATGAATAGAGATACATTGTACCCCTACTTATTTACCAAAAAAAAATGTTGAAAGTAAAAAAAAAACACAAGACAGTTTTTGACAAGTCCTTTATTAAACAAAAAAAAAAAAAAACACCTGATGTAATTCCATTGTCAATCACGAGAAATGCCAGGCACTGGCCCACACAAAAAAACAAATTCGCTGCCCAGAAAAAAAGACTGGTCTGATTGCTTGACACACGCCGAATGAAAGCACCGCTTCCTCCCACCGCTAAGTCACCATATGGGCGGGGAAATGGTGCTGTCATTCGTGAGTGTCAAGAGGCCATGTTTGGCAGGCAATTTTTTTTTTTTCGCGTGGGTCAATGGCGGCATTGATCGTGATGGATTTACATCGGGGGACATTTTATGTATCTCTTCTTCTTCTGTACCTGTGTACAGGCTGAGGACCCCTTCAGTGCTGATCTGTTCCCATTGCTATGGGAGACTGACAGCTATTATGAGTGCCAACAACAACTCCTTCTGCAAGAAGCTATCCCACCTGTGTGGTACATGCAAACAACAGGCTAACCACTTGTATCTTCGCACTGTATTAACTCTTGTACTGTTATCTTCATACCCCAATGTGTTTGAAATGACCCAACTGTAGACATTGAGCGCCGGTTACTTGAATGACACCCCTTGCAAAACTTCAGTTTTTCTTAAAGCGGAACTTTACCTATAACAACTTGATAAAAAAATAATGTTCTTTGGCAAGGGACATACATTCCACATTAATAATTATGCTATCAAAAGCCCCAGCAGTACATCATAAAGCGAAAGTATACCCATCATTTTAACAGTTTAAAAAAATCTTTACATTCCTGGAATACTGGGACTGATAACTGTCACATTTGTTTGTGTCCTCAATCGAACTGTCAAACTATCAAATGGCTGCTGTCATAACTGATCACATGTGCAGCACTATGGCAGTTGCAGATCAAGCAGAAACAGCTTCCTTGGCTATAAGCAGGGCTGGTGCTAGACTATTTTATGCCCTAGGCAAAACCAGCTAAACGCGCCCCCCCCCCCCCCAAAAAAAAACAATAAAATAAAAAGGGATGGGTTTAAAAACTCCTCTATGTCATATTCAGTGACCCTGATCTGATGGTTCCTCCTTGTAATGCTTTCATACCCAGTGACCCCCATATTCCTCCATGTCACACCTGGGGACCCCGATGTCCCCCTATGTCACACCCAGGGACCCTAATGTTTTCCCATGTCACATCCTGAGACCCCAATATTCCTCCATGTCGTGCTGTTATACCCAGTGACCCCAATGTTCCTCTATGTCACACCAGGTGCCCCTGATGCTCCTCCATGTCATACCCGGAGACCCTGATGTTTTTCCATGTCACACCTGGGGACCCTGATGTTCCTCCATGTCACACCTGGGGACCCTGATGTTCCTCCATGTCACACCTGGGGACCATGATGTTCCTCCATGTCACACCTGGGGACCTAAATCCCCCATGGCATACCAAGGGGTCACAATTCCTAATTGCACACCTGGTGACCCCAAACTCCTGTTACACTTGTGACCCCTATCCCCCCATGTCATACCTTTATGATTCCGATTCCCCATGGCACACCTGGTGACCCCAATTCTCTTTTTCACCAGGGATCCTCCATGTTACACCCAGGGACCCTGATCCCCTGTTCTGGGGACACTCACTGGGCAGTATGAAGAAAGTGGCCCACACTCTGCCCTCCTTCACTGTGATCCTGCTAAATTCCTTCTTCCAGGACGCTCCTCTCCTGGACCACAGTGCTCACCACGGCTCCAAATGGTTCCTGGTGGAGGGAGAAGCAGCAGTCAGAGAGCTGCGCACATCCTTCATCACCAACCTCCTCCGACCATTCCGGTACCTCGTCGCTTCCGCTCCAGTAAAGGTGCCGCCCTCCAGTGCGGAGCTCCGGCTCAGGTTCAGCTCTCCTCCGCTCCCTGCTTAACACTGACCCAGGGAAATTAACAGCTGCCCACCAGCTCAGTGTAGAGAGTCACGTCCTGCCCAAGGTTTAGGCCGCTCAGCTCCAGATGAAGAGGATCATTATGCAGGCAGCACTCCGGTGGGCTCCCTTTCTGCCTCTTGGGGCCCCCCCAACAATGGTGGAAATCCAGGGCCTGGTAGTTCCGCTATTGCCCCAGACACCTGGCATCTTCCACTGTCCCTTCTTCCTCCCCCACTGCCGCACCGCCCCTCAGCTCACAAGGATCATTCATGATGGAGAGAAAATGCAGACTTGTGGCTGCGCCCCAAGGTGGCAATGCGCCCTAGGCGGCTGCCTAGTTTGCCTAGTGGGAGCACCGGCCCTGGCTGTAAGGGATAGGAGGGTTTAATTCCATTTTAAGGCTGTCAGCAGATCGTCCTCTACAAACTCAGCAGTGTCTAAAAATAGAGAGCAACTGAGCATGTGCAGAGCAGGTTGAAGTAGTGTATTACTGGATTTTAAACAGTATAGACACTTGGTTTTAATGTTTTACATAGCTATACCTGCAAAAGGGGCCAGCCTGAACCGATCTAGATCAGCATGATGACATACACAGGTAACCAGTCCAACATAAAGTGCAGTTTTTGCCTAATATCCCTAGTCCCTATCTTCAGGCCTTAGCATACCTGCATAGAATGAGAGTCGATACTTGGCAGAATCCATAGGAAGTTTCTTCAGGGAGGACGGCAATTCCCAGCAATCTCCTCTAATAGCATGACACTGGTGATCCAGACCTCGGCAACGGTGGCGAGTAATTCATCCTCTAGTTTTGAGCCCGTTGGGTGCAGACCCCTATTCCTTTTATTATATATGGAACCAGAGGGTCAGATCCAGTAAAGCCCATCAAAAAGAAAACTCGGAAACATAATTTTACCCTGCCCTTCCGAAATGGAACCTGCCTACGAACTTAACTAACAAACTATAACAACAAATATTGCTTTTACTATGATGACTGCTACTGAATATAAGGTTTTAAACCTGAAAATAAAGATCTTTCTTCCTAGGATCATGCACAGTTATACTGTAGTTATGCAGTAGGCCCCATATTACATACTTGAGGCCAAATTGTTAGCAGTGAGAAAGTTTCTCTTTTACTGTGGGTGGCAAGATTGTTTGTCTGGATTTCATAGTTTTTTTAGGTTACGACTTGAAAATATTGAAATGAATGTAGTATAGTTGGCTTTCAACTGCAGCTTTGTGCCATGTACAACAAATAAAACCAGAGATTTCCTGAAAAATCCTTTTGCTCTTTCTATTTATTTCGAGGTGATGATTACTCTGGCAGTTGTCACGGTTAGAGGAAATGTTGAAGCTGTGCAATCTTAAGTAGTTTCGGTGATATTTCTGAGAGTTGCCTAAAGTTGCTAAATACTCAGAGCAATTCCATATGTTCTGAGGCCAATAAATGAAAACGAATTGGTACTGGCTGAGTTGCCGAAACATTTTCTTTCATTATTACCCAATATTTAGTTTAAAAAACAAGTACATTTGGGTTTCTTTTGGAAATTATTCAAACCAATATAATTATTTAAAGGATATCTGTAGTGAGGGAATATGGTGATGGTAATTTTCTACATTTACTTATTCCGAACATGCTACTCGACTGGCTAATTCAATGACTTCAGCACTTTCTGAGTCACTGACTTGGAACATGTAGGCACATCAAGTGTTTTCACTTCATTTTCTTGATCTTTATGTAAAACGGAAAATTGATATCAAATACTTACCGTAATTTTCCTTTCCTGATGGACTCCATGGCAGCATACGTTCGGGTAGGCTCCGCCTCTTCTCCTACCTCATAGGACCCCACTCCCATAAATCTTTGCTCCCTTTCAGCATCAGTGTTCTATAACTAGCCTACTCAGGAATTGGGAGGGGACTCCTGCTGCCATGGAGTCCATCAGGAAAGGAAAATTACGGTAAGTATTTGATATCAATTTTCCGTTTTCCTGACAGACTCCATGGCAGCATACGTTCGGGAAATAACTCGCTATACACTCCCGGGTGGGAAGATGCTGAACAAAGAAAACTTTAATTGGCACTGTCAACTGACAAAACTTGAACGCCAAAGTTAACTGAAGATAAGGCAGCAGGTTCAACACAGTAATGTGTAAGGAAGGTATTCACAGATGACCAAGCGGCTGCTTTGCAGATCACATCAGGCGCGACGTGTTTAGAAACTGCCCAGGATGTAGCAATGCTTCTGGTAGAATGAGCTGTAATCGCCTCTGGGGGAGCCAAGCCTTTTGCTCTATATGCCCATTGTATAGCCTGGACAATCCATGCAGCCACCGCTCTTGAAGATGCACGTGAACCTTTCTTATTCCCGTGGAGAAGAACAAACAGGAAATCCGATTGCCGGAAGGAGGATGTGGCCTCCAAGTATTGATTCAGAGTATCTCCCACATCTAAAGGATGGACTAAGGATTCTTCACTTGTTCTGAAGGTGGGCAGAACTATCTCAGAATTTTCGTGGAAGACAGATGTAACTTTAGGGTTTGACCCCAACATAGGGATTAGGACCACCCTGTCCTGAAAAAAGGTCAGAAACGGCTCTTTGCAGCCCAAATTGTGTATCTCTGAGACCCTCTTGGCAGAGGTGATAGCCACCAGAAATACCGTCTTCAACGTAAGCTCCCTGATGGACATGGAAGCCACCTCTTTCGAAGCAAAGAAGTCCAGGACCAACGGAAGATCCCATTTCGGGAATCTAGGTTTTCTCTGAGGCCTGAGCCTGACTGCGCCCTTAAAAAACTGCTGAATCAGTTGATGTCTTGCCCACTGAATTCCGGTGAAGGCTGAGATGGCAGAAACTTGCACCCGGAGAGAAGGAACCGAGAGGGACAGATCTAGCCCAGATTGTAGGAAACTCAATACTTGCTGAATGGTAGGTGCCCCTGCTGGACCCAGACTCTGGGCTTGATGACTCAGAAACCTTGCCCAGATTCTCTCATACACTCTGTTGGTGCTAGCCCTCCTCGAGCTCATAAGAGTGGGAATCACCTCTTCTGGACATCCGAGGGCCTCCAGCCTCTCCCTCTCAAGAACCAGACCTTGAGGTGTAGACGCGCAGGGCACGGATGTAGAGTAGGCCCCTGCGATAGAAGGTCTGGCCTGAGAGGCAGAGGGATCGGATCCCTGAAGCTGAGAAGGGACAGCAGAGGAAACCAAGGCCTGTTGGGCCAGAAGGGAACTATCGCTATGACCTCTACTTCCTCCATCTTCAGTCTCCGAAGGAATTGGAGTACTATTGGCACCGGTGGAAAGGCATAGGCAACTTGGAAGTTCCAACTGTCCGTGAGGGCATCCACCCCGAAGGCTCGAGGATCCCTGAACCTCGTGTAATACCTCTGAAGTTTTTTGTTGTGTGGACTCGCAAAAAGATCCACCTCCGGTGAGACTCCTAGAGACAGAACCCAATTGAACACCTCCTGATGGAGGGACCATTCGTTGTTGTCCAACTGGAATCTGGACAGGAAGTCTGCTTGTGTATTCAGTACCCCCGGAACAAAGACCGCTGAAAGGTTGGCCAGGTGTTGCTGGGCCCAAGACATAATTGGATCTGTCTCCTGGAGTAGAGACATGCTGCGGGTTCCACCTTGCCTCTTGACGTATGCCACTGCCGTGGTGTTGTCCATCCTGAGTAACACTGAGGCCCCTTGAGTCAGATGGTGAAAAGCCTGGAGGGCTTTGAAGGCGGCTCGTAGCTCTAGGATGTGGGACACCACTCCGTGACTGGCAAAATTCCACCTGCCCTGTGCCACTTCTGACTGGCAGTGAGCTCCCCAGCCTGTACTGCTGGCGTCGGAGGTTATCGTCACCCACGAAATTGGAGCAATAGAGTGGCAGTTGGTTAGATTTGCACGGCGTAGCCACCAAGGAAGACACCCCTTCATGAATGGTGTTAGATAAATAATCTGTGACAGGTTCTCTGTCGTCCATTGGTGGAGAAACCCTTTCTGAAAGGGTCTCAGCCTCCACAGAGCCCACTTCACCATGGGTGAGGTAGCCACTAGAGTCCCTACCACCTTTAGACACTGACGAGCAGTGAGCTGGGAGGCAGCGAGGGTGAGAGCCACCCTGCTCTGGACCACTGGAATCTTCTCCTCTGGTAGAGATATGGTGCATAAAAATGAGGAAAAGAAATGGTCCCATATAAGGGCTTACCACCCTCCGATAGCATAACCGAGTCCAGGAGACGCAACACCGGATTGTACCTTCAGGCAATAAAGGGCCACCCGCAGCAGCAGGGCTCTCTCGGCCAAACCACACAGCTCCAGCTGAGAGTCTCTTCCATTGCCCCCTCCATACCCCGCTAAGAGCCAGGGCTTATCGGAGACTCCAAAACTCAGTCTGCCATCGATATACAGGACCAGATAGTAGGAACATCAGACACATGTATGAGGAGGACGAAAAAAGAACACTGATGCTGAAAGGGAGCAAAGATTTATGGGAGTGGGGTCCTATGAGGTAGGAGAGGAGGCGGAGCCTACCCGAACGTATGCTGCCATGGAGTCTGTCAGGAAAGATGGTATACCCACTACAGGCCTACTTTAACTTAAATAGGACAGGCTTTTTTTTCAAAGAAGAAGCCTAACAGTATTTCAAATTCAATATACCTGCTTCTATAGCTTTCTTTATAAAAATGAATATTTGATTATGTAAGGTAAACTACAGGGAAACAGCTAAATGCACAGATGAGGAACTTAGAATGGCGCTGCTTTACCTGACAAAGGATTGGTCTTTGTCTCCATCAATTTATGGGATTTACAAAGCTCTGCAAAAATAGCACAGATCTGTCTGGGAGATCAGAGGCCTGATTTTTCTAATATTTCTGCAGCACTCTAGCCCAGAAAGGCCGCTGAGAATAGACAGGTTCTCCCTAGTAATATATGTGCAATATAATGAAGTGCTCCAATTATTAAAGGAGTTGTAAATGCAGAAGGTTTTTTTTTTTATATTAATGCATTCCATGCATTAAGATAAAAAGCCATCTGTGTGTAGCAGCCTCCTTCAGCCTCCCTAATACTTACCTGAGACCCATCTCTATCCAACGATGTCCATGAGTCCCTCGACCATTCGGGACTCTCCCTCCTTAATCGCTGCGACACAGCAGTGGTGCCATTGGCTCCCGCTGCTGTCAATCAAAGTCAGTTAGCCAATCAGGAGAGCGAGGGGACAGGGCCCAACAGCAGCTCCCTGTCTGAATGGCTCAGCTCAGGTTCCCCGATAGCAAGGCTACCTTTGAAAAAGTCCAGAGGGACGTAACGCGACAGATAAATGGGGCTTACTGGTGTTATCATGCTATATTATGTGTGTATATATATATATATATATATATATATATATATATATATATATATATATATATATATATATATACGTACACACACACACACACACACACACACTTTATATATACAGGTGCATTTAAAAAAAAAAAAATATTATCAAAAAGTTAATTTAATTAAAAAATGTAAACTCATATATTTTATATAGAAGTGTTGCACACAGAGTGATATATTTCAAGCATTTCTTTTTTAAAATTTTGATGATTATGGTTTACAGCTGGTGAAATCCCAGAATTCGGTACCTCAGAAAATTAGAATATTATATAAGACTTATGGAAAAAAGGATTTTTAATACAGAAATGTTGACTTACTAAAAAGTATGTCCATGTACAGTATAGTATGCACTATACCAATACTTAGCCGGGGCTCCTTTTGCATGAATTACTGCATCAATGCGGCATGGCATAGAGGCAATTAAACTGTTGCACTGTTGAGTTGTTATGGAAGTCCAGGTTGCTTTGATAGCGGCCTTCAGCTCGTCTGCATTGTTGGGTCTGGTGTCTCTCATCTTCCTCTTGACAATACCTCACAGATTCTCTATGGGGTTTAGGTCAGGCGAGTTTGCTGGCCAATCAAGCACAGTGATACCATGATAATTAAACCATTAAACTTTTGTTACCCCGACCAAGTATTGGTATAGTGCATACTATACTGTACATAGACATATTTTCCAGTAACCCAACATTTCTGTATTTAAAATCCCTTTTTTATTGGTCTTATGTAATATTCAAATTTTCTGAGATACTGAATTTTGGGTTTTAACTAGCTGTAAGCCATAATCATCAAAATTAAAAAAAAAAGAAATGCTTGAACTATATCACTTTTATATAGTTATAAAATAAAATGTATGAGTTTCACTTTTTGAATTGAATTACTGAAATAAATTACCTTTTTGATGATAATTACATTTTTTCAGATGCACCTGTATATTTTTGTTTTTATTTTTTTATTTTTTCCACATACATATAGAAATCTTAATTTTTGACAATAAAATTATTTAAACCCGCAGAACATTATTTATTTTCTGAAAGCAGAGGTCCTGTAGAACAGGGCTCAAAATTTAAAGTCCTGAGCTACTAGCCAGGCCTTAAGGGTTACTCGCCACCAGTTGCCCCACCCAACTCCTACCCTGCCCCGCCCCTAATTCTGCCCCTAAACACGCCCTCATAAATTATCTCCTAAAATTACACTGTTAAATGTTTTTGCTTTAATGCAGAAGTTACAAAAATAAATATTAATAACAACGTTTTCAGTGACCATCAGTGCAACCTATCAGTGACCATCAGTGCAGCATCATCAATAAAGCTTATCAGTGCGGCCTCAACAGAGCCCATCAGTGAAACCTAAACAGTGCCCATCAGTGCCTATCAATGCAGCCTCCCCTGTGCCCATCAATGCAGTCTCCGCTGTGCCCATCAAAGCAGTTTCACCCATGCCCATCAAAGCAGTCTCACCCATGCCCATCAAAGCAGTCTCGCCCGTGTATGTCAATTCAGTCTCGCCAGTGCATGTCAATGCAACCTCACATCAGAAGGATGCACGTGTCACATGGCTCAATCCATTGCAGACCCCGCATGTGACACAATGGGGCATGCACATGTTGGGGAGCAGGCCAGCCCTATACCAGGACATATAGTGCCAAAGTAGTATAATACCCAGTGACAAACGATAGCGATTGTAAACAGCATCCAGCCCCAATATATATGTGGCTGGGATGAAGAAAAGCCAGGGAAGGAAAAGCAAAGCATATATCCGTCCCCAAATATTGGAGGTGGATCCATAGAGGACAAAAATAAAGGAAACAAAAATGAGATGGGTAAAAAATAATAGGAATAAATAGTAAAGTGAAAGTGAGCACGAGTAAATATCGGCAGACTAACTCTCTTACATCTTTACAGATACCAGGCAGATATATTTCCAGCAAGAGAAAACATGGTATCGATACAGAGGACATATACAGATACATTGGGGTGTATATAAAAATGTATACAACATGATGCATGAATATACATGAATCATAGACAAGCTTTCGATTAAACCAAAAAGAAGGAAGTGAGAATTGGGAAAACCAAGAGAGAAGAAAGGAAGTGCAATCATAGATTCACCTCAGAACCTGGCCGGATAATGACAGAGCAGCGGATCATCCCACTGTTACAGTTGTAATTGTAATTGCCGGGCGCTCGGTGACACGCACAGTCCCGCCTCCTAGCCCGGCTTCTTTGATAGACAGAACACCTGGCCAACCAGGACGTGAAGCGTCTATCAAAGAAGCCGGGCTAGGAGGCGGGACTGTGTGTGTCACCGAGCGCCCGGCAATTACAATTACAACTGTCCATTTACATAGATGCATCAGACAGAAGCTCCTGGGCATGAGAGGATGTATCGATCATAGATTCACCTCAGAACCTGGGCGGATAATGACAGAGCGGCGGATCATCCCGCTGTGACAGTTGTAATTGTAATTGCTGGGCGCTAGGTGACACACACAGTCCCGCCTCCTAGCCCGGCTTCTTTGATAGACGTCTCATGTCCTGGTTGGCCAGGTGTTCTGTCTATCAAAGAAGCCGGGCTAGGAGGCGGGACTGTGCGTATCACCGAGCGCCCGGCAATTACAATTACAACTGTAACAGTGGGATGATCCGCCGCTCTGTCATTATCCGGCCAGGTTCTGAGGTGAATCTATGATCAATACATCCTCTCATGCCCAGGAGCTTCTGTCTGATGCATCGGCTGGGCTGGCCGGCTTTCCTCCTCCTCTCCTCTCTTCACCTGATCGGCTCCCGGAGCAGCCCCACGCTCGCTCGCCATAAATAATTTTCCACTCGCAAAATGCGAGCAGGCGAGTGGAAAATTTGAGGGCTGCTGTAGAATAAAAAGTCAATAGTTGAAAATTTCTATGTCACATAATGTTTGCTGTTCAGGAAAAGATATCATAAAATAGATTTTAGTGCAAAAAAAAAACAAAACAAATGAGGTTGCATCGACAAAATGGATACCAAACATTCCAGATCGTAAAATTGCGTGCGCCTGTGATATCCCAAAAGGTATGGTGCCCAAAAATCACTCTTACGTTTGCAGCGATATGTCACATGTGTAGCTCGAGTGGGGTTTAGATATCTATGCGCACCCTGGGCTTGTGTTTTCTTCTGCGCATGTGTGTGGGGCAATAGGGGTTACAGCTATTTTTTTAAAAAGTGAAAATATTATATTATAATTTTTTTTAAAAAATTTTTTTTTTTTATTTATTGATTTTCACTTGTTTGTTATCACAAGGGGATATTAACCCTTATGTGATAGCATTGAGAAGGTGACAGGTACTCTTTATGGAGACATTAGGGGTCTAATAGGCCCCAATGTCGCCCCTGCCCTTCACACCATCTAACCATGTGCAAAGAGCTTAACTGGTTAACATACTGTCACTAGAGCAGAACAGTGCAGTGTTTCCACAGTGTCACTGTACTACTTTGGGCAGGGGCAGGGGTATTTTAAATTTTTTTTACACATTTTACACATGGTTGCTTATTTGATTTTTACATTGATGATCACTGTAATAGGCAATTGGTAAAAGACTGTTTAAAGGTTTCATTCATGAAACCATGTGTACTATTGTGATGCTGAGATCACAACTATCACATGGTACAGGCCCACTGTGATTGGCCCTGGTACCATATGATCACTGTGACCAATCATAGAGCTCACACAGTAGTAAACAATGGCATCATTGTTTACCAACTTGAAGACCAGGCTTTTTCTGGCACTTTTTGTTTACAAGTTTAAATCATTATTTTTTTGCTCGAAAATAACCTATAACCACCAAACATAATACATTTTTTTTTAGCAGAGACCCCAGGGAATAAAATGGCGGTCATTGCAATTTTTTATGTCACATGGTATTTGTGTAGCGGTTTTGCAAACGCAATTTTTTGGGAAAAAATACACTTGAAGGAATAAAAAACACTATATATACCCCAATTTTTGTAAAATGTAAAAAATGATGTTATGCCAAGTAAATAGATACACTATATTGTCAAAAATATTGGGACGCCTGCCCTTAAACGCACATGAACTTTAATGGCATCCCAGTCTCCGTAGGGATCAATATTACGTTGGCCCACCATTGCAGCTATAAAAGCTTCAACTCTTCTGGGAAGGCTGTCCACAAGGTTTAGGAGTGTGTTTACGGGAATGTTTGACTATTCTTCCAGAAGCGCATTTGTTAAGACAGGCATTGATGATGGTGAGAAGGCCTGGCTCTCAGTCTGCCCTCTAATTCATCCCAAAGGTGTTCTATCAAATTAAGGTCAGGACTCTGTGCAGGCCAGTCAAGTTCCTACAGCCCAAACTCTCTCATCCATGGACCTTGCTTTGTGCACTGGTGCACAGTCATGTTGGAACAAGAAGGGGCAATCTCCAAACTGTTCCCACAAAGTTGGGAGTGTGAAATTGTCCAAAATGTCTTGGTATGCAAACATCTTAAGAGTTCCCTTCACTGGAATTAAGGGGCCAAGCCCAACCCCAGAAAAACAACCCCACACTATAATCCCCCCTCCACCAAATTATTTGGAAGTGGGACGTCCCCTCACACTGCTTCTGAAAGTGTTTCAGAGGCTCATGAAAGTCAGCTGCCGGCTGTAAAAAAACAATGCCGGGATTATGGCTGATATCTTCAGCCATAACCCCGGTAAACCTCTTCAAAGCCACAACATATATATACATATTGTTTATTGGTTTAGTTAGTGTGTTTTTTTGGTTTGCTTAGTGTTTTTCAAATACCTGCCAGTCTTTGTTGCTTACTGTGCCCCTGTAAGAGAGATTCACCCTCTATATTTATCCTGTTTACTGTTATCATCAAAACTGAAAGTAAAGGAAAATCCCAAAATTTGAGTTGACTTCAGAACATTAATAGAGGGGAAATCAGTGGGCACATTTGTTCTGGTGACCCCGGTGACACACCAGAATTCCCTCAGTTTGGAGGGATTTTTGCTTCCTGTTTTAGCTGCACAGAGCAGGAAAACATGACATGTTTATTATTTTAATGTAAAAAAAATCTGAAGCTTTAATATCACTTTTATTCAAGCGTTTATAACAAGGTCTTGTATTGTTTGGGTCTAATACACACTGTTCCTGTAAGGTTTATACTCCATTTGCAACTGGTGTCCCAGTCATTGTTGGGTTGCCTTGCATGGCAACAGTAATGCATGCTGATCATCAATAAAATACCTTCAATGGAAAGAAGAAAAGACAGATCAAGACATTTAATCTTAAAGTGAAACTGACATGTACAGAATGTTCCAAGTTACTTAAAGCGTATGTAAACCCAGCATTTCATATCCCTGATATGTGCTTGCTGTACCATGTACTTGTATGAAAAGGTATCATGTTCCCTCTGTATTGCTTCCTTTGTGTGAAATCCCTGGGGATCCTGCTAGTCACTCTGATTTTCTACACTAAGTAGGAGAGCAAACCTTGGGCAGTTCTCTAGTTCTGCTGGGAACTCAGACTGCTCTTCTCCAATGATCAGACTTGTCCTGACACCCCCCCCCCCCTGCACATCCATTCACTGGGAATCTCAGTATTCTGTTGCTTCTCCTTCCCCAGCTCTTTTGCAGGTGAGAACAGAGGGACTGTGATCACTTATAAAAAAGGGCAAGAAAGTATGTATGCTTTTTTTTATATCTTACAAACATGTCTTGCCTTTTATTACTATATTAAACTGAATGGGTTGTTTTTCAAGGTGATCTTTAGATTCACTTTAATAGTGAAGCGAAAACGCCTTGTGATGTCAGCTACTAGCTGTGCTTGCTACTTTTTAGTTAGGGAGAACCCTTAAACTTAGGTTCAAGCTACATGGGCTTGACAACAAGTTGAGTTTAAGTCTACAGCATTTTATAGTTGAATAATGGGGTTGAGGCTAAGCACAGAGAGGGGAGAGGCTAAATCCAAGAACCATAATTTAACATATTGCAGTTTCTAAGTTCTTGGATGTGGTTTCTGCAATTGATTCTTTTTTTTTTCTGGCTAAGTTTATTTTAAGCAAGTACAGAAAATACCCATTGATCTGGACAAAAATCAAGTGTCTTTATAACTACCTGTGCGATAAACTGAAATCCTCTTCTGTGAAGTACAAAACACTTTCCCTCTATATTATTGATATGAGGATTCTGGTCCAAATTTGCCTAGCAGCCTAAGGAGACCATACTACTCCTCCTCCATAGGTACAGTACTGTAACTGAACATTATCATCATAAAGCATGGAACACATGGGCCTGAGAATAAACCGAAATCGTCCCATATGTACAGCTGTCTGTTCTACAGAAGCCAGTTAATCCACAAAGCCAGATCGGGCGTGCTGGAAAACCAGCATCCAACCCACATTCGCATTTTCTGTGAGCGTTGATCAGAGTGCTCTGGTGTCAGAACACAAAGACACAGCAGGGGAGATTACCACACCAACATCACTTGTGACCCACTAGGTTGAAAAAAAACAAAAACTTCTAGTGTGTACCAGACTTTAAGGTGCGTTCACACCTGGACATTTTGAATTTCGGGCAGATATTACGCGAATCTGCATGCAATTCAAAACACCCAGGTGTGAATGCATCCTTATGGGGGCTCTGAAGAAGAGGCTAAGCCTCGAAACGCGTTAGCCATCATATATTGAGGACATTGGTCACTGAACACAGTTTGTTCCAGATGTTTGGATTGGATGTACTTTTTTATACCTTTGTTTGTGAGTATATATACTTTTAACTAATAAAGCCTGTTATTGAGGATAATGCGCTAGGGCCGGTGTGCCTTTTTGTTTGTTTTTTGACTCTAGTGAATGCAGCCTTATGTCTGGTACACACGATGAGATTAGGGGACGAATGATCGTCCATTTTTTTTTGTATGCTAGTCTCATATCGAAAATGCAGAGATAACTAAAGTGACGAAAATTCTCATACAACAGAATAAAAATTCGGAAGTGATGTAATGTGTTATAGTGTATTTGTATTGCTTTTTCAAATGACTGCACTGATTAAACAAAAATTGTACCAGAAATTTTTTTGTGCTTGTGCCATCGAAAAAACACGTTCATTCTTTCCTATTGGAAGCCTGCACTATGAGTGACCACTTGACCATTCACCATAGGGTAGATTTACTAACAATGGTGTACTCAGAATTTGGTGCAGGTGTGCATGGTACCCAATCAGCTTCTAACTTCAGCTTGTTCAATTAAGCTTTGACTATAAATCCTGGAAGCTAATTGGTTAGTATGCAGAGCTTCACCAGATTTTGCACTCTCCAGTTTTAGTAAATAATCCCCCATGAGTATAGTTAATTTTAGGTTTTCTGATCATTGATAGCGAACACAGCATCTAATCCTGCAAATATAAATGTATGTGTGTGAAGAAAAAAAAATGAAAGAAAAAAGATAAAATCAAAGTAATACCATCCTTCCAGAGTTCAGTCTATACTCTGACACAGTCCAGTAAAGTCTCCTGCTTTATATAACACAGGATAACAAAAAAGGTCTAGGATGTTGACAGGAAGCCTTTTTTTTTAGCTGTTGAAACCACAATATAGCTATTTTTATCTAATGAAAATGTTAATTTAAATTGTTTGTGGATAAAATAATAAAATACTGTGAGGAGCATACTTATGAAGCAAAAAATGCTTGCATTCACCAAACATTCACCACAGGTGAATAAATCACTGTAATTTAAGCCACATGTACCAGTTTTGCTGTTATGCTGTTTAGAATTTAAGACAAATGTTACTGTTATAATTGCATTATTAAATATTGGGTTTGATTTATTTAGAATTTTGTAAAAGTTCGATGGAAATGTGCAAATTACTGTATGCTTTTTTCTCTTCTGTTTTCTCTAATTTCTTTTTTATAAATATCTAACAGAAAATATACAGTATATTTTCTGTTATTTTAATACTGTAATGTTAAAACGCCTTTTTTGCCAAGAACATTTCAAATCAGATGAATATTATATACAATGAAGATGTATTACTGGTTAAATTGATGCAGCTCTGAAAAAGCTAATATTGCATGGTGCAGACATAAATATATCTACTGTATACTTCTGAAAGTTATTCCTTTAATTTTGACAATATTTTTGTTTTTTTCTTTCCAGAAAAGAAAAAGTAGCAAAAATGAAAACAATTTATTTGGAAGTACCCACTAAGGATTGATGCTCACTAAAACATGAATAAATTAAATAAAATGTTAATTCATGGAATTTCCAAAAAGAAACAAAAAATAAAAATATAAAAATCATAAAAATGATAGCATATGGACAATGAAAGATGAAATATTACTTTACGTAAACCAAAGAAAGAATCAATTGCTGCTACATGTTCCAAATCCTTCATGATCTTCCTCCTTCAGTTATTAGACTTGGTGGAACAGAAATAAATGACAAAGCCCAGCAGTACAACATGGACACCACTGCACCTATCATGTATTTTTTGTTAGTCGATATATAAAAAGCAATAGAATGTTATAAAGGGTTATGGGAACCAGAGTACTTTGTTGAATGACCATGAACAAAGGCTTTTTGCTAATTTTTGCACCTAATTTAAAGAAATGATTTGAGAATTTCCAGGTGCAACAAACATTTATAAGAGGAGGGCTCTTTTTATTTTATTTTCAAATGTAACATGGAAGGATTTCCTGCAAAGGATATGTATGAGATGACTAGCTGTGGAAGTGCAGAACCAAGATGTGGAAAGCATTAGTGTAGACCTGGGCATCTCAATTTGACAAGTTTTTTTCACCCTAATTAGATGAGGTACACATCTAACCAGTGGCCAGTTTTCACCACCAAATACTTTGAGTCACAGACCAAGAACAAATTTGAAGATCACAAAAGTTGAAATGAGTAAAACAACTGCATACTTCTAAATCAGTAGTTTATTTCAAAACTGTTTATTGTTTTTAACATGGGAGGTACAATCCGATATAATACCACATGATGATTAGTTAATCAAGGAACACTCATGCTAGGTGACTATGAATAGGTACATAGGACATAGTCAGTAAGATTGAATAAGGACAGTCCATCCAGTTCATCCACCATTTTCCATATCCCTGTACACTGCACTCATTAAGAAACACATGTAAACATATTTATAATTTAGCTACACTCTCTGCTAACACCACCAGCCGTGGAAGGGAGTTCCGCATCACTACTGCTCTAACAGTAAATAACTCCTCATGCAGTTTGAGATTTAATTACTTCTCATTCAACTTCATTGCATGGCCATGTGTTTTTTTAGAGACCTCAGGTTAATGCAATACTAAACCCAAAAGCAAACGTTTATTTTATTATAGCTAACCAATTCTTAGATGTGATGGCTGTATTAGTTTGCCTTTATAAGGCTTTCTTTTTCTATTTCCATCCGGGGAACCAGCCAGCAATTCTTCAACAAAATGGTGGCCCTCAGCACACAGACAGCCTTTATGATTAAGCCTACAAAAGGGTGAAACCTGTCTAAAGGTGTTTTCCACAGGTGGAGAACAGGAGCTGAAGCCATCTTTTACCCAACTCATTCACATTTATGCAAAAGGGAGTCAGTGTCTGTATACAGACAGCCACCATTTTGTTGAATACTACTAGAGCCTGACAACCTGATTCTGCCTCTTGCACTAGTCTTTTCTTATGCTGATCTGACTGACACAGGTTTAGGGGGCCATTTGAGTGGTACTATTTTCATTTTCCCAGCCAGCAATTTTGTTGCTTTTCAAAAGCATAAGCTCTTCAGCTCCCCAGCAGAATGTATCAGTGTACATGGATGAGACAAATCATTTAACACTGGCAGGGGTGATTAAAATGTTCAGCTTTTAGTTATTCCTGCAAAACCTTTTCCACAAAAAGAAAAAATGTTTGCTGTAACTGATTATTAAGTGTGAGCTGGAGTTTGGCTTCAGTTCATTTTTGTATCTAAATCTTCTAATACCCTTCCCCCAGACTGACAATGGTGCTCTCTGATGTACCTCCTGTTCCCATCCCTCTGGAGTTGTGTCTCACTAATACAATAGTTGTGTTACTGGCCAGACTACTAGGCGAAAACAGAGGGGAAAAAAAGCCAAAGAAAACAATGCAGCCACCCCATCTAATGATTGTTAAGCTGCAATATAATACATGTTTGAGTTTGGGTTTAATACCACTTTAAATAGTTTCCCCTCACTGTTGGAATCACCATTTAAAGATTTCTATTTTGCAAGCAAATCACCTCTTAAGTGTTACTCTAATATGAAGTCCTCCTAAATGAGGTACTCCAGTCCCCTTATCAGCATTGCTGCCCTTCTCTGGACTCTTTGCAGTTCAAACATATTCTTCCTGAGGATTGGTGACCAAGATTGGACAGCATACTCAAGCTACAACCTACTCTCTTGAGTAAATAGCCTTTTTAATTTAATTGTAATGTTATGTGTAATGTAAAGGGGTGCTGTGTAATGTGCAGGGGGGCTGTGGAATGTAAAGGGACATTGTAATGTAATGTGGGCTATGTAATGTGCAGGGGGGGCTGTGTAATGTAAAGGGGGGCTGTGAAATGTAAAGGGGGCTCTTTAATGTGCAGGGGGGCTGTGTAATATAAAGGGGCTGTGTAATGTAAATGGGGGCTTTGCAATATAAAGGGGGCTGTTTAATGTGCAGAGGGCGCTGTGTAATGTGCAGGGGATTGTGTAATGTAAAGGGGGCTGTGTAATGTAAAGAGGATGTGTAATGTGAGAGGGGGCTGTGTAATGTGCAGGGGGACTGTGGAATGTAAAGGGGGCTTTGTAATGTGCAGAGGGCTATGGAGTATGCAGGGGGGCTATAGAATGTAAAGGGGGCTGTGTAATGTAAAGAGGCCTGTGTAATGAGCAGGGAGGGCTGTATAATGTAAAGGGGCTGTGTAATGTAAAGGGGGCTGTGTAATGTACAAGGGGCTGTGGAATTTAAAGAGGGGCTGTGTAATGTTAAGGGGGCTGTGTAATGTGTAGGGGGCTGTTTAATGTAAATGGGGGCTGTGTAATGTAAAGGGGGCTGTGGAATGGGCAGGGGGGTTGTGGAATGAAAAGGGGGGCTATGGAATGTAAAGGGGCTGTGGAATGTAAAGAGGGCTGTGGAATGTGCAGGGGGTAGTATTCAGGGGGGGCTATGGAATGTAAAGGGTGCTGTGTAATGTGCAGGGGGGCTGTGTAATGTGCAGAGGGGCTGTATAATGTAAAGGGGCTGTGTAATGTAAAAGGGGGGCTGTGTAATGGACAAGGGGCTGTGGAATGTAAATAGAGGCTGTGGAATATGCAGGGGGGCTGTATAATGTAAAGGGGGCTGTGTAATGTACAAGGGGCCATTGACTGTAAAATGTGGTTGTGTAATGTAAAGAGCCTGTGTAATGTGCAGGGGGGGATGTGTAATGTGCAGAGGGTCTATATAATGTAAAGAGGTTGTGTGATGTAAAAAATGGGGGCTGCGTAATGTACAAGGGGCTGTGGAATGTAAAAAGGAGCTGTGTAATGTAAAGGAGATGTGTAATGTGCAGAGGGGGGGGGGGGCTGTGGAATGTAAAGGAGGGCTGTTTGATGTGTGCAGGGGGCTGTGTAATGTGCAGAGGGGCTCTGTAATTTAAAGGGGTGTGTGTACAATTTAAAGGTAGTTGTTTAATGTGCAGGGGGGCTGTGGAATGTGCAGGGGGGCTGTGGAATGTGCAGGGGGTTGTGAAATGTAAAGGGGGCTGTGTAATGTGCAGGGGGCAGTATAATGTGCAGGGGGACTGGGGAATGTAAAGAGGAGTTTGTTATGTATGCAGGGGGGCTTTGGGATATGCAGGGGGCCTGTGTAATGTAAAGGGGACTTTTTAATATGCAGGGGGACTGTGGAATGGGCAGGTGGGGCTGTGGAAGGTAAAGGGGGCTGTTTATTGTGCAGGGGGAGGGGGCTGTGGAATGTAAAGAGGGGCTGTGGAATGTGCAGGGCAATTGTGTAATGTACAGGGGCTGTGTAATGTTAAGGGGGGGGGCTGTTTAATGTGCATGTGGGCTTTGTTATGTAAAGGGTGCTGTGCCATTTAGTATTTATCGTTTTTAAATAAATACTGTTGTTGTCTGCTGTGTTCAGACTTTGCTACATGCAGGGAGTGTCCTTTTTTTTTTCAAGAGCAGATAAAATAAAAAAATTGAGTTCTTCTGACTGCTTGATTTTTTAAAATGAAAACCATCGGCAGTAATCATGATGCCTCGCTGCTTGAATCTAATCTAATCGTTGACAGGATAATCATAATCAAATTGAGTCATGAGACCAGTGAAGATGCGCACCTCCAGTATTTAGCCACCCAGGTTTACTTTTGTTCTTTTATATTTGTTGCCCATTAGAATGCACTGACGAATGCCATTGTTTAATATGTCATTAAAGCACTCCCACTTTTCTTCAGTGTTCTTTGTAGCAAGAATTTGATCCTATTTAGTGCCACGTAGCATTGAGTAAAGTTGGCTTTTTTGAAATTAGCGTTCTTGTCCTACCCCCATGTTTCTTTTTAATATCATTTACGTATGGTAAATGTAATTACTCTGTGATCACTGTTATCTAAAGTATTCCTTACTTCCACATCTGCAATCAGTTCTCTGTTGTTTGTAATTAGTAGGTCCAGCACAGAAGTATTCCTATTTGCAGGCTTCCACTAAGCTCAAGATATGGACAGGAATTACATTTATTGATCTGTATATGTCAAGTACCTAAGTCACAAGCAGGTGTTGAATTACTCTGTTCGTGTGGTGACATCATTTTTGGGTAATAGACCATATTATCATTAGGGGAGAAGGTTATTTGTACCAATACACAACTTGAGGTTGGAAAGACAAAGATCAGTGAAAATAGTGTAGAGGGAGATAGAGGAGAGAGGGAGTAAATAAGATGGAAAGGGAGGGAGTGGAGATGCCAGAGGTGGTCTTGTCCCATGAAAGAAGTGTGCAGATCATTTGATGGTCAACAATGCATGATCAAAGTCAGAAGATGATTGGCTACCATGCATAGGTGCACCAGATTTTGTACTTTTCAAAAATAGGTGTGACCAGGTTGGTAGACAAAGGACTACCATGACCTGGAAAGTGGGGATTTAATTGTGCCTATATATGTTAAACAAAAAGCCATAAATTGATAAAGAAATAGCATTTATTATATTACAAACAAATACAGTATACACGTTTTTTTATTAATTGCATAAATAAAACAAGCAACAATGGGTCAGTGGGACAGCAAAAGCACATGAGGCAGACATGGCAAAATGGGAGTATAGCACATGTGCCAAGTAATCAACTCAAAAAAGAATAACTTTTCCCTACACAGATAGCAACCAGAAAGTCCAAGGCGCCCTGCTGAGTTCGCCGCCCTGGCACTCCGGAAAGATGAACATTGTCCACCCCCTACCCGGCCTCAAACATCTCAGGGCCTTGGGGCAAGATGCCACTAAGGCCGCTAAAAACTATGGCCTCATCATGGCTGAATCACAGAAATAACCAAAAGGGACTAGGAAAGGAGAGACAAAGGAGAAAGTAAAGGAGGAACAACAAAGAAAAGAAGCAGAAGGGAGAAGAAGAAGGATCAATCCAAGAGTGGGCAAGTACAGAGCAAGTTGGCTATGCTGTATAAGCTGAGGGGGCTCGTTCAGCTAAAATTACAAAGAGACAGATAGATATTGGATCAAGGGTTCCCAGACTCTATCAAATTGGCGGCGCCTATCCAGAAGGGTGGCCGAGAGGCATTCGTTTAGCATGATCCAGGTTAACTTGTGTTTAACAAGATCAAACGGGACAGTAGGGGACCGTCATGATCTTGCAATAGCCAGTCTGGCAGCCGTAAAGATAAACGCCAGCAATTTCCTAGCCCTGCAGGGCACTGACACATGGAGAATGTCCAAGCAAAGCTTGTTCGGGGGACTGGGGCAGGTTAACCTGAGTGAGAGAATATATAAAGTTTTACACCCTAATACAAATCCTCTTTACCTTGGGGCAGGTCCACGAAGTATGTAGAACTCTGCCCCTCTGGCCACAACCACAAAAACAAGTCACCGGAGCCCCCCAAGCATACGCAGCTATACGTGTCGGCACCATATATCAGCGCATTAAAACCTTAAAGTTAGCCTCGACTAAAGAGGTGTTGACATATGACCTAGATGCATTTTGGGCCATCTGGAAACAGTCCTCCAGGTCATAAGTGGAACAAAGTTCCTGTTCCCATTTTTGCATATAAGACAGTTTGACGGAGGAGGTAAGAACATCATATATTTTCGAGATGTGTCCAGTGTGCTTATCATAGGACGAGCACAAATATTTCATCAGAGTGGACATGGTGAGATCGGAGATGGACTGTAGAGAACGGAGATAGTGCGTAAGCTGTGCATAATGGTAAAATTCTGAATTAGGAAGCTGATGTTTCTTCTGTAAAAAAGCCCTCGACAGAATAGCTCTATGATTACAACAATCAGCAATGCGGATAAGACCATTCTTGGTCCACCAGGGGTTGGAGACCAGAGGTAAAGTCAGCATTGCCCACTATCTGAGTCAGAGGGGTGTGGGGGGGGGGGGATTGGAATCCATGGGTCTTTAGTAGCCTATCCCAGTGGCCCAAGGAAAAGGATATTCTTGGACATAACATGGGAGGCCTATCCTTCTGTTTCAACCACATTAGGTGGCTGATGGGCTTGGATGGGTGGTATTTTTCAGTTTTAAACCCTTTGGATTTGTAGCAGGTAACCTGTAAACAAGACATGAGGAGATTGGTAATAAAGATGATAGTGACAGCAAACCCAACAGGTTCCAGGCGCTTTGTAGAGAGCCCCCTAATCAGGAGGGTGAATGCAAATAAACTCCAATATACAGAATCAGCATCACTGTGCTGCCAGTCAAAAGTACAATTACCATACAATTTATTACAGTAGGAATCTAAGGGCCCTGGTCATTAGAGCTTACAATCTAAGAGTGAGGATCAAGAGATACAAAAAGGTAATAACTGTGGAGGATGAGCTGATGGAGCTGATGGAGAAAATAAAATTACAGTTGTTAGGAGGGGGCAGTGTAGGCCTCCCTGAAGAGAAGGGATCATCTAAAAATGAAGATAAATGAAAAAAGTGCGCTGGATAAATGAATTAAAGCTGCAACTTTAGATCCAATTGGGAACAAATGTGATAAAGGTAAAAAAAAGCAGGTGCTCTAAACTTGTGAATAATCTTGTCAAGCAAATTACAAAAATAATAAAATAACTGAAGAAAAGGTCCTTCACTGACTAGTAACACAGACCGTGTGTGAAAATCACAACAAATAACGTTGTCTAATCAACCTGTGCAAATAAGTAACAGAAAATACTAGTGGATAAAGTTGGTTGCAATACAAGTGCATAAAAATGCAATACACAAAATAAACAAATGGATGCAATAATACAGAAACTGATCAAATAATAAATGTAAAAGGTGTTGAAATTGAAAAGTCCAAAAAGTCTGTGATATAATAAAACACATTCAATGTGACTCCAAGTGAAAAAATTCACAGCAACTGGATGTGCAGTTATCCCACCACCGCTAATGGACTGGCTCCCTTACTGGAGTGAATAAGTTTTAGGGCGTGTGTCTATACAAATCCAGGATGGAATAATGGTGCTCAGGTGAAGGGAGGGATCATATTGGAATCTTCTTTCCTCTCCGAGAGAATAGAGAAGCCTCTTACCAGAAAAACAAATGTAAGAGCTGATGGTAAAGATCCACTATAGGTAAGAATCCTCCTTTTCTCCTGGTATATAGCTGGATAGGACCCCTCTGGTTAGTTGGTGGTATAAGCCTCTGCCCATGATGCCTGCAGACCGGGCAAATCCAACGCCAACCAGCGCTAACAAGGGACGGGATTGCTGCATTAAAATCAACCAGAAAGTTTAAAGCCCTACATGCTACATGTACTTCGGACGCCGTGCCACAAACAGCTCCGCCCAGCAAGCTCTTGATTGGATCACATCGCTGTCTGTAAAGCAAACGGGCTGCCTATTGGTAGAAAGATCAACGCCTACATGCCCTCCCAAAATGCTGCCAATGCTGGTTGGTGTTGGATTCGCCCGGTTCGACCAGAACACCCGAACTTCCCGAAAGTTCGGCCCGGATTTCAGAACCCCATTGAAATCAATGGGACCCGAGCTTCGGTAATCAAAAAACACAATTTTGAAGCCCTAAAACCCAATAAATGCCCTTAAAAAGTGCCTAAGGTTCTGGGTCATGCCCCAGGGACTATTAATCACACAAAAAAAGTTCTTAAAAATTGTTGTTTTTGATAGAGAGCCAATTATTGAAATAATTATTGAAAAAAAAATGAGATTTCTTTGGATTTAGTGTCTGGGGGGTCTAAAAAGTGTACCTGTGGAGTTTCAGCTCTGTAGCATGTCCAGAACCAGAAACAAAAATATTGTTTGTATTAGAATTGCAGTAGAGCAGGCATAGGGCTCCGCTATTTTCACACCTGGCCGTTTTTGTTGCAGGCGTTTATTGGGCTTTTTTGTGGACGTCTTTGGAGGCAGGCATGACATCTGAACTTCTGTGTAGGGGTATATATACACACACACACATGTATGTATATATACACATACACACATATAGGTGTGAAAGTAGCAGAACCCTATGCCTGCGCTAATGAAATTATTTGCAGGCATAGGGCTCCGCTCCTATCACACCTATATGTGTGTATGTGTATAAATACATATATGTGTGTGTGTATATATACCCCTATACAGAAGTTCAGATGTTATGCCTGCCTCCAGAGACGCCTAAAAAATGCCCCCAAAAAACACCTGCAACAACACACCTGGGCGTTTTTGTTGCAGGCGTTTTTTTGGGCATTCTTTGGAGGCACTCATAACATCTGAACTTCTGTATAGGGGTATATATACACACACACATGTATGTATATATACACATACACACATATAGGTGTGATAGGAGTGGAGCCCTATGCCTGCAAATAATTTCATTAGCGCAGGCATAGGGTTCTGCTCGATGATCGATGGTCGACCCGAACCGTTCGATCATACCTAGTGGGCACAGCCCCACTGCAAGGGATAATTTATACTTGTCTGGAGTTGGGCTTTAACTACCCTACACTAAAGCTTTCACAAAAACCTTTTTATTATCACATTATTGTTTTAAAATGCCAGTATAAAATAAGTGATGAAAATGCATTTTAGGGCTAGGCCAATAATTTTTTGCTTTATTAAATATTCATTGGCCATGTGACTGGGATCCTGGCAGGAGGTGTGTCCTTTGCCTATGCACTGGTGCTAAAGACATACCTCTAAAGCAGCTCAAAATGCCGGCCCAGAATGAAGCCCGGCACTTGGCGGCACTAAATTGCATTGGAGGGGAGTGCGCTAGCGCTGGCCTGAGAAAAAGGAGGGGAGCAGAATGGGGTGGATGATTTATACTAAGAGGAGTCATTTGAGGGGATAAAAGGATTTATACTGAGAAGGGTGATTTGTGGGGGGAATAAGAGGATTTATGGTAAGAGGATTGTTTTGGAGGAAGGGAGGGGGAAGATGCTGAGAGGAATGATTTGAGGGGGGGATAAGAGGATTCACGCCAAAAGAAGTGCTTTGTGTGGAGGAGAGGTAAGAAGATTTATACTGGGAGAACGATTTGGGAGGGGAGATCATTCATGTTAGAAGGTGGGGGGTATTATGCTGGGGGGGGGATTTTTGCTGAGAGGGGGAACTTCGTGGGAAGGGGAAATTGGGCCTGGTCCTTAAGTGGTTAATAGCTCAGTATCACTTGGAAGATATTCACTTTATATGCTCCTAATGTATGATTTTCATACCTCATGCACCATGCTACAGTGTGCTTTGCAGCTATTGAAATGAAAGTTGTATGTTTGAATATAGTCCCCCCAATTTAACTGAAGTAAACTAAATTGTAATATAGGTAGTATATGGGCTGGAATACACAATGTTATTGGGGGGCACCTCTCCCTCCGCCCATAAAAGTGACCCTGCGGCAAATCCACCCCGCTGGGACCACTTTTATGTGAAAGAGGACCGCCAGCCCTGTAAAAAATATTGAGGTCATGGCAGCTATCTGCTGCCAAAACCCTGGTATTTAACGTCAAAGAAGCGACGTAAAACTGCGGTGGGCGGTCCGTTAGTGGTAAAGTAGATCTATAGGCAAAACAGTTTTTCATTTTGGCTAGAGTAGGGGGGGGGGCTTTAACCCCTGGCGGGTTTTTTTTTTTGTCATCTGTGTCCTATTGGGGACATTTACCATCACACTCTGTCCCATAGGCAGAACAGGAAATGAGAGAAAATCCCAGAAAATTATAGAAATTGCTTGCCCCCCCAGGTCACCAGAACTTGTGTGTACCCATTGGAAGATTTCCTCTCTTTTACTTTTCTTGGGACAACCCAAAATTTAGGATTTTCTTTTACCTTTCTATGATAATGGTTCAAGATGTTATAACCCTCTCTTACTTTATCCAAAATATAAAATAAGTTTTGCCTTTATTGATACTTTAATATTCGCCTTATATGCACTATGGCTCCTAAATGCATGACTTTCATGCCTCTGCTAGAGTTTGCTTTGAAGTCATTGGAATGAAAGTAGTAAGTCTGAATACAGTTTACCAAATTAACTGAAGTAAAGCACATTGTAAAAAATGTAGTACAAAAAAATGGGTAAAATGCTGAAAGGTTATATGATTTTTGGAAGCAGGGTCATTTTCAGTGCCGATAGTCTGCCAAGCCATGAAATTTGGTAGTGTTCCCATGACTCCAATAGTTATTTTATTTGTCTCAAGAGGATCAGAATGCTTGCCAAGTACATTATGTTGTATCTAGCTGTTATGTTAATGCCAAGTTATTCTATGCTTTCTGCTTCCCAATGAAAGCAAAAGGATGACTGCAGCTGCGAGACTAAGCTCTGTGTTAAATTAATAGTTAATGCTTTGGATTTTTAGTTGTTAACCTGCAAACCAGAAATAGACTTAGTAGATAGATTTGTGTCAGGTTAGGTATGGAAATGAGGAGATTGGTAAGAAAGAGGTGAATGTCATCTGTGAAACTACTGACTTCGAGTTCACATACTGGCAGCCTTGGTGTGTGGCTTTGAAAAATGTGAGTCCTAGGAGACAGAGGCCTGGATAATAAATGAATGCCTTAGGTCTTCCATTTTTGTGGCCCTATCCCCACCTATCAATTGTTTAAAACAGGTAAGACCACGAGAAGATGGTGAAAGTGTTCTCTATGTCCACTGACAATAAGAAGCGGCCAGAATTTGATTCTTCTTAGCAAGATGTACGAGATGAAAAAGAGGAAGCACGTTATCTGTGGCTTGTGATTTGGGCATAAAGCCCACTTGGTTTTTACTAATTAGTTTAGAGAGCCCATTATTTAGTGTTAAGGACAACACTAAGTTGAGTAGGTAAATGGGTAAGGGTGGGATGTGGTCAATGTGGGATTTTGATATCAGTGCTATAGCTGCAGTCAAGGTATTCTTAATAGAATTTGTCCAAGATGGTTTAATGTAGGGCAAGAACATGTGAGTATCTTTTGTAGTATGAGGCTATAATACAATCAGGATAAGAGCAGTTATTAAACTTTAAGGTTTCGATGGCGAGTTGCATTTCTAAGGTTGGTGGATTTCAGGGAATGATATAGGAGTTCTGAAATGCCTAGTAGAGGGAGGTGGGAGAAGAATGGATGAGAAGAGGTTTGGTTGAATTGTGTGGCACTTTTGTTGAATTGTAGCATCCATTTATTACATTTTTCAAGGATTTTATTTGGGTCACTGGTATGGCCTTGTCCTGCAATATTAGGGCCAATAGGTTTGACTAAGGAATCAGGTCTGCAAAGCCATTTGGCAAGTAGGGAGAGTCTGGTTTATTACTCTTGATGTCAATTTTGTTTTTAGACCATCTGATTTGTTTGGTGAGGTCTGTAATGCCTGGTACACATGATGAGAGTATTGGGTGAATGATCGGTCATTTTCTTTTTTGCATGCTAATCTCATATCGAAAATGAAGAGGCTACTAAAGTTACAAAAATTCTCACACCACAGATAAAAAAATTTTGGAAGGAATGTAATGTGTTATAGTGTATTTTTATTGTATTTTAAAATGACAACTGTACTGATTAAACGAAAATCGTACAATCTGGTATCAAAAGAGAAAACTTTTTGTGCTTGTCTGATTGGATAATATCGGATTAACTGTCGTGATTGGCTCTTAAAAGCGATCGCTTCGAAAATAGTATTTTTCGTAAGATTTTCTGATCGTGTGTACTGGCCTTTGGTATTAAAGTAATTGTAAAGGATCACCTTGTAAAACAAACTATTCAGTTTAAAATAGAATAGAAGGGCAAATTTGCACATTTGTGTATATGTATAAAAAAACATTATAAATGCCTTTTTTCCCTTTTTTATAAGTGATCAAATTCCCTCTGTTCCCTCTGTTTTCAGCTGCATAAGAGCTGGGGGAAGGAGAAGCAGCCGCACACTGAGCTTCCCAGTGAATGGCTGTGCAGCGGGGGCATGTTAAGACAAGTCTGATGATTAGAGGAGAGCATACTGAGTTCCCAGCATAGCTAGAGAACTGATCATGTTGTGCTCGCCTGCTTAGTGTGGTCAGCTTTTAATAGGAAAACAAGAGGACCGGCAGAGATTTCACATAAAAGAAGCAATATAAAAAGAACAGGATACTTTCTCATACAAGTACATGGTACAACAGGCACATATCAAGAATATGAAATGTTGGGGTAACAAACACTTTAAAAGTAACTGGGTTTGTATGTCTTCAAGCTGTTTTCTAAGTTGTATGAAGCCTCTGATTCAAGCCCATCTCTGCTTTTACTTTTCAGACGCTAGATGAATTAGCTTTCCATGGATGAATGCCCTGTGAGCATTCTTTAAAGATGATTGCCTTACCAATGTGCAATGGAATGCATTTTTGGCAAATAAAAGGTATGAAATATTTGAACAGGAAGTAAACCGTGTGTTTAAGATTATATTTAAACACAGTAACACTTTAATTTTAAATGTCTTTAATTTTAAAAGTTTTCAGATTATCTGCTGAATTCTATTACTTCATCATTGCTGAATGTTTTTAACTACTTCAACATCATCATCATTAGTGATGGGCCGAATACCCCCCTGTTCGGTTCGCACCAGAACATCTCGAACAGGGAAAAAGTTCTAGCAAACATGCGAACTCTATTAAAGTCTATGGGACACGAACATGATAAATCAAAAGTCCATATTTTGAAGGCTTAAATGCAAGTTATTTCCATAAAAAGTGTATGGGTACCTGGGTACTGCACTGGGGGCCATGTATCAATGCAATTTTTTTTTTTAAACTATAATTATTAAAGGAGCAGTGATTTTATTGATGCTTAAAGTGAAACAATAAAAATGAAAAAATATGGTGCCTGGGGGTCCCCTTAGTCCGCCTGTAAAGTGGCGCAACTGTATGATGTATAGAGACTGCTGCAGTAATACTGACATTTCTAAAGGAAAAAATGTCATGTAAACTTGCTCATTGCTATAATGTATTGGCAGCTCCCGGCAATACAGATAAAAAAAAAGAAACAAAAACACGTAGGGTCCCCCCCAAAATCCATACCAGACCCTTAACTGGGCATGTAGCCTGGCAGGTCAGGAAAGGGAGGGGATGAGCGAGTGCCCCCCCTTCTGAACCATACCAAGTCACATGTCCTCAACATCAGGGTTGTGCTCTGGGGCAGGGGGGTCTGTGGGTGGGGGGCTTATCGGAATCTGGAGGCCCCCAGATCCTGCCCCCCATGTGAATGGGTATCAGGTACATTGTACCCCTACCCATTTACCAAAAAGTGTACAAAAAAAAATAAACACACGAGAAAAGTCCTTCATTTAAAATAAAAATAAAAAATAAAACAAAAAAAATAGTGTCCCCCGATGTAAATCCATTGTCAATCACGCCGCCTCCCGCACTCGCCGACCCTGCTACCCGCGCACTGCCTATTCGCGGTTTGACAGTTTTTATATAGGGAATGGGCGGGGCCACGCCAGTGACGTCACCGGGTGACCCCACCCCTCGTGACATCACGGACAGGCGCATGCTGGGTCGGTGACGTCACCCGACTGCCCCGACCCTTTCCTATATAAGAACTGTCAAACTGTGAATAGCCAGTCAGTGGGAAGCGTTCACCAAGAGCCAAGCTTTTTTTTTTCTTTTTTCGGGTTGGTGGGTGCGGTGGTGTGATTGATGATGGATTTACATCGGGGACTCTATTTTTTTATTTAAAAAAAAAAAGGACTTGGCAAAAACTGTCTATGTTGTGTGTCTATTTTTTTTGTACACTTTTTGGTGAATGGGTAGGAGGTACGATACCCATTCACATAGGGGGGCAGATGTGGGGGCCCCCCAAAGCACCCTCCCCATGTTGAGGGCAAGTGGCCTGGTATGGTTCAGGAGGAGGGTGGGGCGCCCTCTCATCCCCCCCTTTTTGGCTTTCCAGGCTGCATGCTCGGATAAGGGTCTGGTATGAATTTTGGAGGGACCCAATGCCGTTTTTCTTTCTTAAGACCCAAAGGGCCCCCCTAAGCTGTTTTACCCCAATTTCTTCAATTTACATTTCCTTTTTATAATTATTTTTTAAAATCCAGTTTCAGCAGGGAAGCCTTAACAACCTATTGACTGTGCGCTCAAAACCCCGCCAATTGCAGAGAAAGTTCAGGTGTTAGGCGAGTACCTGAATGGGCGATGTTTAGGCCAAACTTATGCTCAAGCCTAAACCGTTCACCCATCCCTAGTGGTGCCTGAACACTGTAACCCCTCACAGTTACTCCCGCTGAGTGCAGGAATGGGCCCTGCTGTATAAAATTAGAAGAAAAAAAATGAAATTACATGCACCTGTCAAACAGGTGCATAAAAATTGGGCCTTGGGTGTTGGTGGTGCTCTCAACCAAAAACATTGTTGGAAGCTAGCATAATCAAAATTTAGGATAGGCAGTATAGGCAGTCTTTAAGGGATCCCAGATCACTAGCAAATTCAATCAGTTACATCAGAGGCTTGCTAGCTGCTGTTGATCCAGGACTGATTCATTTTGATTAAGGTCAGCTGGTCAAGGGAGTCTGTGGACAGTCACACTTTTTTATCCATCACAAAACCTCCAGCAGCACTGAATGTCCGTTCGGAAAGCACACTGGAAGCAGGACAGGCCATTAGCTTGATTGCATGTTAAGCAAGTTCTGGCCAGTGGTCCATCCTTAAGACCCAGTAACCCAGTGGATGCTCAGTTGGAAAGGTTTCCAAGTCTGCTCTTGCCCCTAGATAATTCTGCTCCATATGATGCAGACACTGCCAATGGTTGCTTAAACCTAACAGCCCTGGTTGCTGAGAACTAAAGAATTGTTTAAAAGGCATCGTCAGCAGTCCGCCTTCTCCACCATTACTCCTTTGAACGAACATAGCCTCAGAAACACGTTGTCCAGGAAATTGTAACCTCTCAGTGTCTGGAAAGGTGTTACACAAATTTTTCCTCAAGGCCTCCTCAAGATGTTTCATCCTCTGCTCCCTTTGCGAAGGCAGGATGAGCTCTGCAACTTTACCCTTGTAACGTGGATCAAGAAGGGTTGCCAACCAGTAATGATCTCTCTCCTTGATACAACAAAACTTCGGGTCCTTTCACAGGCTTTGCAGAATCAGGGAGCCCATGAAGTGTACATTTGAGGAGGCATGAGAATCTGAGTCATCTGGGTCACTTAGGATAACATTGTCAGGAGCAACCTCTCCCCAGCCACATACAACTCCTGGGGTTTCTGGGGAATGAAAACCATCCCTTGAAGACTGTATGTTATCCTATACATCCATGCTGCCACCATCCTCCTCCTCCTCTTACTCCTGTGTGTTTTGCTGCCCCACAGGAATGGTATCTGCATAAAGAGGGCCTTTTAAGGAAAGGAGGTCAGGACATGTGCCATGCATGGAACATGTGTCAAGTGTCCCTGTCGGAGGGCGGAGAGAAGGTTGGTGCCATTGTGGCATACAACCATTCCTGGCTCAAGGTGCTGTGGCGTCAACCACCTCTGAGCCTGCCCATGCAGAGCTGACAGAATCTCTGCCCCGGTGTGGCTCCTGTCCCCTAGACAAACCAACTGAAGTACTGCATGGTATCTTTTAGCCTGATTACGTGCATAGCCCCTTGAGCGCTTAGGGAGCACTGCTGGTTCAGAGGACAATTCAGCAGAAGCAGCCATAGAGGAAGAAGAAGAGGAGGGGTGAAGCAGACAGATGTGGCAGAATCACCACCAGCTTTTTGGAGGCGTGGTGGCGGAACAAGCTCCAGCATTAAACCCTGTCCTGCATCCTTCCAATCTGCCAGCAGAGTTACCCAGTGCACCATGAAGGAAGTGTAACGTCCCTGACCATGCCTGCTGGACCATGAGTCAGCAGTAATGTGAACCTTGTTGCTGCCCGCTCTGTCCAGGGTCAAAACGTTGCCTTCCACATGATCGTACAGAGCTGGAATGGCCTTACGTGCAAAGAAATTTATTTTTGGAACCTGCCACTGGGGTACAGCACATTCCGCAAATTCACGAATTTGGCAGAGTCTATCAGATGAAAATGCAGCAGTTGTAGTGCTAGCAATTTGGCCAACCTAGCATTTGGACACAGCATGTGGATGGCTGGGACAGTATTTTTTTTACGATTCAGCAACTGGGGTAGCAAAATTTGCCTGATGGTAAAATCAACAGGTGGTGTACTGCCAGCAGATTGGGTGCAAGTACTTGTGGCACCCATTGCTATATCATCATCCCTATCAGTGCAGGTTTTTGAGAAGACTTGAGGAATAGTGGGAGAAGAGATCCCAAATGAGGAGCAATGAGAAGTCTGCATTTTTTGTATGATGTGGGTCTTGCAGGTGCTGTTGCCAATGAACTGCATGGCATGTCATCATATGTCTTGTCAAGCATGCAGTGCCCAAGCGGCTGGTGTTCTGGCCACGCTTGATCCACTTCACAGAGATTGCAAACAGCAATGCTGCAATCTGCTGCATGAGTTAAAAAAAGCCCACACCAATGCACTTTTGGAAGTGAGCGGGGAGTTAGCAGCGCCCTGCACCTGTGGAGCTCTGTGGTGTGATGCAATAGGGTGACTGCCCCTAAGCCGGCCCCTGGAAAACACCCTGTATCGTTGGAGTTGTGCCTCCTCCTCTTCACTTTCCTCCACTATTCTCTCAGGCGCCCAAGAACGGTCAGTGACCTCATCATCCCCTCCCTCCTCGTCACTGGAGAAAACTTGGCAGTATGCTGCAGCTGGGGAAACATGACTGCTAGTTTCTTGTCTGTCATTGTCACCCCCTCTCTCTAGGCTCACGTTATTCCCTTCCTCAACATAGGAAACAACAATGGAGCATTCAAATTACTGCGCATCCCACAGCATCTTGTAACTCACACTATGATCGAATAATTCCGGTGACTCCTCCGTGCATGATGGTGGGGCTATGGAAGGAGAAGCTGTGGACAAGGAGCTGTGGAATAGGCCGCTTTGGCAGCTGTGGTGGAAGGCAAACTAGTATGAGCCGGGTTGCAGAGGATGAGGAAGATGAGGATGGCTTATCCATTCCACCATTTTTTGGGGGGGTTTTCTAACTTTTTATTATAGAGTGTTTGGTGGAAATATGGTGCTTGGGTGCAAAACTTTTGTGCTTGGTGCACTATAAACCATTTTATTATTTTTTTTCTATATTTTGGGGGGGATTTTTATAACTTTTTATTATAGAGTGTGGGAAGGGAATATGGTGCTTGGGTGCAATACTTTTGTGCTTGGTGCAGAATAAATCGTTTTATTATTGTTTTTTATTTTTGGGAGGTTTTATAACTTTTTATTATAGAGTGTGGGAAGGATTATATGGTGCTTGGGTGCAATACTTTTGTGCTTTGTGCATTATAAACTGTTTTATTATAGTTTTTCTTTTTAATTAAAAAAAAAAAGAATAAAGCCAAAAAAAAAAAAAATAGAAAACCCCTGCTGATGCAGAAGGAATAGCACCTAAGATGCAGAAGGGGGACAGAAATTATGCCCTAAATATTATTAGTGCTGCTGCACCACAAAAAAGAAAACCCCTTCTGACACAGAAGGAGTGGCACCTGCAACACAGAAGGGGTACAGCAATTATGCCTAAATATTATTAGTGCTGCTGTGCCAAGAAAAAAATAAAAATAAAAACACACTGCTCATGCAGAAGGGATAGCACCTGCGACGCAGCAGGGGGGACAGAATAATGCCCTAAATATTATTAGTGCTGCTGCATCACAAAAAAAGAAAACCCCTGCTGACACAGAAGGAATGGCACCTGTGATGCAGAAGCCCCCCCCCCAATGTTATTAGTGCTGCTGTGCAAAGAAAAAAAAAAAACACTGCTGACACAGAAGGAATAGCACCTGGAACGCAGAAGGGGGTACAGCAATTATGCCCTAAATATTATTAGTGCTGCTGCGCCACAAAAAAAAACTGCTGCTGACGCAGAAGGAATAGCACCTGCCACGCAGAAGTGGGGACAGTAATTATACCCTAAATATTATTAGTGCTGGTTGGCCACAAAAAAAATCCCTGCTGACACAGAAGGAATAGCAACGCAGAAGGGAGGACAGCAATTATGCCCTAAATATCATTAGTGCTGCTGTGCAACTAAAAAAAAAAAATCCCTGCTGACGCAGAAGGAATAGCACCTGCGACACAGAGGAGGGAGTACTAATATTGCAGCAACATAACCTGATGCTGTAAAAAAATAAATAAATTAAAAGAAATATAAATAAATATATATATGAAAAAAAAATGGGATCAGTGTGGGTGACACAAACATGTTGTATAATCCAACACTTCAGTGGCACCACCACGCTGTGTTACACAAGAATCACAGCTCAGCACTATACTGACTGCAATACACTGACTGCACTACACTGAGTTACACAAGAATCAGCACTACACCACACTACACTAACTTCCCTAAACTGACTGAAAGCTCAATCCACTAACTACCTGCCTAATCTCCACTAACACCCTACATAGGGCTGCCGTCTTAGCAGCCTTAAATAGTGTGGGGCGTGGACTTAGCCCCTGAGCCATGATTGGCTAAAGGCACCCTGCCTTTGGCCAATCATGGCTCTGACAGGACATTGTGCTTTGGTTGGCCAAAGAATACAGGTCAGGTGCATGCTTTGGCCAATCACAAGCACTTAATGCACTGCAATCGCGCAGTGCATTATGGGGCGCACGCCGGCAGGCAAACTTCCCGCCGAGTGCCCCAGGTGTTCGTGTGTTCAGCAAACACACAAACACCCGATGTTTGAGTCAAACGTACGTTCGTCTTGAACATAAAGCCCATCACTAATCATTATCATGATCATCTCTATAATCTTAGAAACAGACACTTACGGTTTTGCCAGAATGTAAAGAAAGTTGATCTTGATTTGATCTGTTGCTTTTAAGGGCAAGAGGAGAGATCTGGTGTCTAAAACACCCCAGATCTCTCAGTAAAGAGTACCTATCATTGCCCATGATAACATAAGGGACAGCAAAAAAGTTGATAAAAAAATTAAAGAGACAGTGTAAAAATAAAATGAAAAAATAAAATAAATAATAAAACATTTTTTTTTTAAAGCGCTCCTGCCCCCCGTGCTCACGCGGAAGGGCGAACGCACCATTGATCCTGCACGCATATGTAAACACGATTGCAGAACACATGTTAAGTATGACTGCGAATGTCAGACTGAGAGCAATACCTCTTGTGTAAGTCTAAAGTGTTAACCTGTAAATGCTTTTAAAGTGTGGCCTATGGATAATTTAATGTGCCATAGTTTGCTGCCATTCCAAAGCATGATATGTTTGGCCTCTATTTGCTCGACGCAACATCATCTTTTATATTTTGCCAAAAAATTGTATATTATATTGTGTTTGTGTATTAAAATTCATTCCATTTTTTTTTTCCAAAAAAATTTGTGTTTGAAAAACCGCGTGACATAAAAAAAATTGTAGCACCCATAATTTTATTCTTTAGGGCCTCTGCTTAAAATATATATATCATATTTGTGGGCTTTTAGTTATTTTCTTGCAAAAAAATGTTGATTTTTACATATATGTCAGAAGTGTCAAACTAGGTCCAGAGCTAAAGTGGTTAAACCCTCTTCATTTGCACTAAATGTGTACTATTTCTCTTAGTAAAACTTCAATGGAAACAAAATGAAAGAACTTATGACCCTGACTTCTAATACTTAGGCTGGGTTCACACACGCTGTGCAGCGACTCACAGCAGGGGGTCCGATGCATCCCCGTGCACCATTTCAGGGGCGAATCAGGCCTCAATTTTTGCCTGAATTCGGACCTGAAATGGAGCCAAAGACGCCCACGACCCTTCTGCAAACTGGACAGCGCCCGACACAGAGCTGTGTGAACCGATGTTCTGCCGAAAAACTTCAACTCGCTAAAATCTCCAACCACGTCACTTCCAGTAACTCTACAGCAGCAATTATTGGAGATTTAGAAGAGTTGCTGTTTTCTCAGAACCCTGGCAGTGTATACACTATGGTAGACACTGTATTGAGTGGACATTATAAGTCCGCCCACTAGTAACCAAAAACATGGTCGCCTTCCAGGCGGTGCCAACTTTTTTCCTACTTACCGGTGTTCTTTCAAAACTCAACGCGTCATGTACCGTATATCGTGTATATGCTGCCGGCAATCTGTGAAAACAGAAACTCGTTTAAATCTCCAATTATTGCTGCTGTAGAGTCATCGGAAGTGACGTGGTTGGAGATTTCCGCAAGCTGGTGTTTTTGGCAGAACACCAGCTCCATTGAGAGCCGTCCACACTCTCCTGTCATGAGAATTGGATGCAGGAAAATCCAACTCCCATCAGTGTGAACCCAGCCTTAAAGTGGAACTTAACTTAAGTAAACAATTTTTTTTTTTTTAAAGTTTGTCCCCCTACTTACAAAAATTCTGAAAAAACTATTATGATTTTCACATTTGGTTTAGTTTTTTGTGCTTGCAAGGCAGCACTGTCTAGTTTCTGGCCTAGGTCGGGCCTCGCTGACTCCTGGGATTACTGCATCACAGCTATCCCAGGAGGAGGTGTGCTAGGCCTCTTTCACACAAGCAGACCGTTCGTTTCATCAGTTCAATCATGTTTTTTCAAAGAAAAAACGGATGGAAGTTTATACCAGCTTTCATCAGTTTGTCATCAGTTTTTCCTCTGATTTTCTGAGTCCCGGAGTCTTTTTTTTCCATGCAAAAATTGATCGCTTGTCCATTTACATCTGTTTTTTGTGCAATCTGTTTTTTTAGCGGAAGAAAAATATGGCTTTGACCCATTCCAAAAAACAGGTGTTGACGGAAACAGATGTAAACAGATGTAATTGGATGATCATCCATTTACATCCATTTTTGCATAGAGATGCATTTATGTCTGTTTTTTTAAAATGGTAGTACGGATAACGGGCAGGGGAAGGACAATCTGCACAAGTAATTTCCACTTTAAGATTACAGAAACATTTTTCTTTTGCAACAGATACCATTTCTATCCCTTAGAGCCGGTCTACACTGAGGCGATCCGACTTCGGGGGGTGACCTGTGAAGTCGCGTGCACCGCTGTGCACCACGACTTGCAGGGACTTCACATAATGGAAGTCTATGCAAGTCGCTCCCAGGTTGCCACAAAGTAGTACAGGACCCTTTTTCTAAGTCGGAGCGACTTGTGTCGCTCCTATTAGAATGGGTCCTGTACTACTCAATGGACTGCGACCTACCGCTGTCAAGTCGCCTGACAAGTCGCGATAGTCTGAATGGGCTCTAATACAACTTGTCCACATTGTTTCCCTTATACAGTACTGTACCTAACTTCTTACAAGTATAGTGTCAAGTATAGTGTCTCATTACTCCCTCTAGTGGTGCCCTCCATCTTTACACACTACACCTGATTCATTTTTTTCTTTCCATTCACTAGCCTATATTAAGTTTATGTTTTTTATATTATTATTTTTTATTGCTTTTAATAAAATTTGAAAACACTTTAAAACACTTAATTTTTAATTTAATAAAGTCTTTCATAACATTTAAAAAAAAAAGTATTCAAGCATTTCAAGCTTCCACTCCTGCTCCTGCCGCAGGACACATATACCTGTGAATATTCGAGACATCCACCAGGATTGATAAAGAAGGAAGGCCTCCAAAACACTTTTCTTAGCAACCCCAACTGTGCCCTCACTACACAAAAAGATCTAAGCTGCAGCTTAATGGGGATGACGCAGGTTACACCAACACAGCTGCCGTGGTTACTGGTCAACTAAGTAACATTGCCATATACTTTAAGCTAAAAGTACATTGATCAGCTTTCACTTTATGACCACCCACCTAATAATGAGTATGTCACCCTTTTGCCATGAAAACAACCCCTTTTGCTACCAAAACAGCTCTGACCTGCCGATGCATGGATGCCACTAGACCTCTGAAGGTATGCTGTGGTCTCTGGCACTAAGCCAACAGCAGCAGATCCTGTAAGTTGTGAGGTGGGGTTTATATGGATCAGAGTTTTTTTTTTTTCAGCACATCCCACAGGTGCTCGATTAGATTGAATCTGGTTATGTTCCTCAAACCATTCTTGAACAAGTGTGGCAGGGTGCATTATCCTGCTGAAATTGGCCACTGTCATCAGGGAGCACTTTTTCAATGAAGGGGTGTATTTGAAAGCAGACGCATGCTCTATTTTGTCCAAAGCTGGCTATTATTGGAGGGAGGAGAGAGCAGAATCCTCCTTTCAGCAGCCATTAAGGACCCTGCACATTCTGACAGGAATTACTCTTGTCAGTGAGTTGCAAAAGAATGGACTGGTTGAAGCTCCCAGTCTGCCCCCCATTTACATACACTATATTACTAAAAGTATTGGGACGCCTGCCTTTACACCCACATGACATCCCAGTCTTAGTCCGCAGGGTTCAATATTGAGTTGGCCCACCCTTTGCAGCTATAACAGCTTCAACTCTTCTGGGAAAGCTTTCCACAACCTTTAGTGTGTGTGTGTATGAGAATGTTTGACAATTCTTTCAGAAGCGCATTTGTGAGGTCAGGCACTGATGTTGGACGAGAAAGTCTGGCTCGCAGTCAGTTCCCCCACCCCAAACTTACTCATCCATGTCTTTATGGTCCTTTTTTGTGTACTGGTGCTCAGTCATGTTGGAACAGGAAGGGCCATCCCCAAACTGTTGGGAGCATGAAATTGTCCAAAATGTCTTGGTATGCTGATGCCTTAAGGGTTCCCTTCACTGGAATTAGGGGCCAGGCCCAACCCATGAACAACAAGCCCACACCATAATCCCCCCTCCAGAAAATGATTTGGACCAATGCAAAAAGCAAGGTCCATAAGGACATGGATGAGCGAGATTGGAGTAGAGGACCTTGATTGGCCTGCACAGAGTCCTGACCTCAACCTGATAGAAGACCTTTGGGATGAATTTGAGTGGAGACTGCAAGCCAAGCCTTCTGGTCCACATCAGTGCCTGACCACACAAATGCTCTTCTGGAAGAATGGTCAAACATTCCCATAGACACACTCTTAAACCTTGTGGACAGCCTTCTCAGAAGAGTTGAAGCTGTCATAGCTGCAAAGGATGGGTCAACTCAATATTGAACCCTACAAGACTGGGAGGCCATTAACGATCATGTGCATGTAAAGGCAGGTGTCCCAATACTTTTGGTCATATATATAGTGTATAAACACTGCTCCTGGGGTACGTGCCATTTCTACTCCCCACTTGTCCCGACCCTGGTTGTTAATGGTTAGTTAGTAGTGATTCTCCACTTACCAAGTAACCCTCGAAAACTTTGCTCATATTTATGCAGAGCAGCTGTGGACTGTTCCCTGAGCTAGATTCTCCATATTAACCTAGTAAAGACTATATGGGCAGAGCCAGCCTTGCCAGGATTCCAGATAAAATAAACAATTGGCAAAAGTTGAGCCTCATCCTGATCAACTCAGAAAATAATTATATATCCTGGCTGGGGTTTTCCTTTATTAGAATCAAAATAAATCTTGGTATATGTTAGCGTAATCTTTCTTTCATCTGATTGTATAGATTTCTTTTATAACTTTTCAATGTCTAGAGTGAGAAGTCACAGCTAATTTCATACACTTTGCTCTGCCAAGCAATGCACTAGATGGTGCTCTCTCTCTTCTTATGTATAGAATGAATCATTTTCTCTCCGCACAGCTAACTAGAAATTGAAAAAGAGAGAACAGATGGAAAGGGGAAAGGCTGACACAACTTTGGGATGTATTAGTGTCTGGTGCATTATCACAGGAGGAATTTCTTGCATCTTGTCTTTCAGTGTCTCTTTTTTTCCTGTCTGCCTTCTCCCAACTTACTTTGCCTTGGTGTCTAATGCAAAAGGATGGCTCAAAGGAATAATATCAAGCAAATGCCTGCTTTCCTTCCTCTCCTGGCTCTTATGCTGTTGACTCTTCTAGACACATCAGCTGCAGTACCAGGTAGGACACAGAGACTGACACCTTGCAATTTATATATTCTGTTACTTTTTTCCCTGTGGATTTAAGGCTGAGATCTATAACTGTCTGTATTCATTTACATCATAAACTCATTTTAATGCTGATGGATAAAAAGAATCATCTGTAGGTACTTATCCAAGTTTGCCATTGCTGTTGTGTTGACTGAAGATACTTTTAGATGTGCATTGAACTATTAGAGGATGATAGATCCAAAATAAGTACAGTATGTGTTTCATCGTTGTACTTTAGAAGTCATCACATAACTAATTGCACTGTATGTGTATGTTAGAATGTATTATTAGCAATTCATGTAACATATAATGGAATCAACTTTTTTAGATTTATTCCAAAGTCTTATTAAAATGTAAAAGTTTTTTTTTTTTTTTTTTAGTGATTACTTCTCTGTATTAAAATGGCAACTTGTCGTAACCTGTATAAGAAGCGCTATACCAATTAACCATACTCAATATCTAACTAATTATAACTTATAATTATAACTAATGCAAATTTTTATTACAAGTTACTACTGCATATCCGTACACATGGATCGACTCTGATCTTCTGCTAGAAACACATTATCAAATATTTAGTGTGTTAGATAACATAGAAACATAGAATGTGTCGGCAGATAAGAACCATTTGGCCCATCTAGTCTGCCCAATATATCTGAATCCTATGAATAGTCCCTGGCCCTATCTTATATGAAGGATAGCCTTATGCCTATCCCATGCATGCTTAAACTCCTTCACTGTATTTGCAGCTACCACTTCTGCAGGAAGGTTATTCCATGCATCCACTACTCTCTCAGTAAAGTAATACTTCCTCATATTACTTTTAAACCTTTGCCCCTCTAATTTAAAACAGTGTCCTCTTGTGGTAGTTTTTCTTCTTTTAAATATGCTCTCCTCCTTTACCGAGTTGATTCCCTTTATGTATTTAAAAGTTTCTATCATATCCCCTAAGTTATTTCTATCTATCTATCTATCTATCTATCTATCTATCTATCTATCTATCTATCTATCTATCTATCTATCTATCTATCTATCTATCTATCTATCTATCTATCTATCTATCTATCTATCTATCTATCTATCTATCTATCTATCCATCTATCCATCTATCTATCTAAAGAAATTCACCTGTGTCTTTGGTGATATTAAAAGTTACACTTGGAGAAATATGTATGTTCTTGGTTTGCGCTGAATTTTGTATAGAGATGCAAGATTAGATTTGTCTTTCCCTCGCGTCACACCGGCATCCTCATCTAAAACAGAAATTCTGAAGGGGCTGGAAAACATCATGTGCTCCTTCAATAGTTGATCCTACTTGCCACATCATTATTTGTAATCTTTTTCTGGGCAGGATTCTGTTTTAAATAATGCTCATTGCTCACCCTTTCATCTCTACACTAGAACCTTCAACATGGGGTAATTGTCACCACAAAGTCCTGCATAGTTCATTAAAGAACATCAGGCTAATTAGCTGGGTGATACATATTTTGGCCTATGCCACTACTCATATGGCTACTGCACCCTAGACTTGCTATTTACAGTAGAATGAGTATTGATATAATTCAATTTTTCTGAAAATATTAACATAAAAGTAATAACATGTCTGCCTTTATCATATGCCTTTAACAGTTGGCTTGGTGGACATCTTCATGAAGTCCTAGACCAGCTATGCCCACCACTCATGAACAGTATCCATAGTATCTGATAGATTACATGCTAAGGTCAGTTTTCTGCTTACTCTCATGCCATGAATAAACAGCTGGTATTAATGATTGTTTTGGTTTTTTGAAGTTATATTTTGTGGTTAATTCTTCAATTTACACGACTAAAGGTGGGAAAATTCAAAACTCAGCTGTTTTTGTACACCTTAAAAAAAGGGATGTTATTTTTTTGGACAATGAGCTGCACATTTTGGGCAGAGAGAACAACTGGTTCACAAGATGCATGAAAGAAGCCATCAACATCAAACTGGAACAGCCATTACTGAACAGGGTACTGGAGGCTGATGACACATATAATGCTGTTTTAAAGAGGAACTAAACCCATCAGTTTAACTTTTTCCCAAAACAGCTAAATTCAAGGCATGTTGTGAATGATAATTGTCATATTTGCTTGTGCTTGCAACCAAACTGTCAAACCATCATAAGGCTGATGTCATAAGTGATCACACGTGCAGCACCATGGCAACTGCTGATCAAACAGAGGCTAAGATGGCAGCTTCCTTGGCTGTAAAAGATAGGAGTGTTTAGTTTTACTTTAACATCCCTAACCTGGCATTTTGACAGCAATCTCCCCCAGCGTTTTGACAGTATTTTACACCTTCGCCATGTAAATCCTTCGTCCACATACAATATAATGCCATCTCTACCCTGGCGTTTTGGCAACAATTCACACATTAGCTATACAGGGGCATCTTAAAAAATTAAAATATCATCAAAAAGTTAATTTACTTCAGTAATTCAATTCAAAAAGTGAAACATGTCATTCTTTTGGGGCATTTTGAGATTCTAGTACAATAAATGGATAGTTTGGAGTAGTGATCGACCAATATCGTTTTTTTATATTGGTATCCGATCGGTATATCGGATATCGGTTTCGGACGATTTTCGGACATGTAAAAAAAAAGTTTTATTTTTTTTTTCTTCAGGTACTCCTTGTGGAGGGATCTGGGGGTCTAAAAGACCCCAACCCCTCCTCGGCACTGAAAATCATTCAAAATGCCAAGTTTGGCTGTTTTGAATGCTGTCAGTTTTATTTTAATTCAACGCCGAGTACCCGGAAGTGATGTCATGACATCACTTCCGGGTTTTTTACATGGAGATGCACTTGCGGCAGGGATACCAGCTTTCATAGGGACACATCTTCATGCTACACCGGGTCTTCTCTTCAGCGGCGGCAGGAGGTGGGACGGGAGACCCAGGTGAGCCGTGGAAGGCGGCGGGAGGGGGGAGACATCCCCTCCCGCTCCTTGTAATGACAGCCGAGCGACTTCTGAGCCACATCAGTTGTCATTACAAGTCAGCCGACCGTCGGCTATGGACACCAGTACCTGGGTGATGCCTCTAGTTGCAGGCATCACCCCGGTACATGCACTTTCCCTAAATATTGGCAATACCGGTAACCTCAGGGGCCGATTCCGATATATCGGGGAAAGTGCATATCGCCCCCCGATATATCTGTGTTGTTGATAATCGCTCAAACTCTAGTTTGGAGCCTACAAAGGCTGCACATTGTCATTTGCAGACCAAGATGTGAAACAGGTCGAACAATTGTTACATCAGAGCAAAGTATTACTTCACTGAAACAGGAAGAGAGCAGAAAACTTCCAATAAGGGCATTTGTTCTGGTAACAAACGTACGTATACAATTTATATAACAAAACTAACTAAGCCCATATGAAGTAAACAGGAATTTCTTTGAGGTGCATTACAAGTATTTTCTATTTGACATTTATGCCCAGCATTATGTTACATGGCATCCCTGTATATAGGTATACAGTATGTAGTACAGTTATGTCCAGAAATATTGGCACCCCTGCATTTCTGTCAGATAATCCTCAATGATAACAAAAGGTAATGTCCAAATGACAGACACAGTCCAAAATCCGGAATCCCAAGGTCAGAAGAGGATAAGCCAACACTTATGTAGTCTCCTTACCAAATGTGGGGAAAGAGTTCACCCAAAAAACTCAGATGTATGTTGAATGCACCAGCCTTAGATCAGTAAGCTCATGGTCCTCTCATTAGTAAATGGCAATCATATGTGGAAAGAATTGAAAACTTCCATAGCGTAATACTGTTTAGGCATTAATATATCACCCTAAGGAGTGCACACCATCACCAGAGCCAGAAAGCAGATTGGAGTAGGAGCACCAACACCCTAATATACCAAACGCTTACCAGATGGCAAAAATACAAGGCAAAGGAAAGATATAGCACACAAGATCCACCAAGTCAGAAGGAACACTCCCAACGTCACTGACTCTTACCGAAAACCAATAGGATGTAAGCCAAACAATCCCATGGGTAATCCTCAGGACAGGTAGCCAGTGGAACGATCACTGTAGTGGGTGGTCATGACCATCTGTTTTTGGAGCCAAAAGTCTGGCGCTAATGCTCCACCATGCATATATGTTTTTACAAACTATACACAGAAATATTTTTTGAAACTGACTAAGTGTATCTCTAGCCAAAACTTTTTATTTATTTTTTTACATTTCTGAATACCTGACAGGTTGTTTTGAATGCTATCTATGTCCCATTCAGGTAATTTATCTTAATTTCCTGTTCAAGAGACATATGCTCACAAACTGAGGGGAACTCTTATTAGACAAATGTCCCCTCACCTCTTGGTTTGGAGATAAGTCTAAAATTTTGAACTTCTCCTCTGTTTTTTTCTTGGTTAAAACTTGTCGCCATTTCTAATAGAGAATAATTAAAAGGGTTGGCCAGGGAACATTATATATATAGTATGGGTGCCAACATCCCAAAATTCATAGAGAAAAATGTTTGGAGAGTTGAGGCAAAGGGATTTTTGCGGTCCCGTCCTCAGACATTACGCGATTTGTATAAAATGAAACAAATTTATTGACATGTACAAAAAGCAAAAGCAAAATTGCAATTTTAAAATCACAAAAACACATTCAGAGTGCATGAAAGGGTCCCTCTGTATAGTCCCTTACACCTTTCCGGGGGGATGCTAATTGAGGACTACCTCCAAACGAAATTTAGGTCTGGACATACAAACTCCCAACATGTTTCACGGTTGCCTGCTTTTTCAGGAGAGAAAGGCAGCGAAAGAGGGGGACCAAACACTATAGAGAAGATAAGTACATAATATGTTATTTGATTGATAGCATTAGACTACAAATTTTGCAAGTATTCCAAAAGAGGTATGTAAGGATATTTACTTTCAGAACTAAGTCAACCCAATCAGCAGACCAGAAAATTCTAATAGAGGCATGAATCACCACAGTGGTACTAAAACTTAATGTGGATGTAAACCCTCACATATATATACCCAGTGAAGTGAACACATCTCTCTACATAAGTTTTACTTGTATATGTGCTGTCTTCAGCTTTCTACACTGTTTAGAAGGTGCACGTCATGTTAGAATTTTCTGTTACCGATTCATCTGTGGGAGGGAAGTTTTGCCATACACTGTGTAACAGCTGATTGGAGGAAAGGCACACACCCCCTCTCCACACAGGCAGAAACATGCAAAACTGTGCTGTGAATAGACCAGCTATCTGCTAAACTATTCCTATGCATCCACCCTGACACAAATTTCAGCCTGGTTTTATCACAGTTGATGGAGAACCTGTCAGAAGTTATCGTGTTGATAACAGAAGAACAGAGCAGAGGAAGCCACAGGACTTAGGGCTTTGAAGAGAGATAGGTAAACACTACAGATAGATGTGCCCAGGTCAAATTTCATGAATCAGATTTACACCACTCTAAAGTGGAATCATAATCACCTCCCCTCCAGTGATGTGACATCTGTGAGCTTCTTTGCCTGCGTCATCATCTTTTCCCTGTCTTCTTCTAGGTTCAAGATCTTGTAGATTGGCTGTGCTGGGATGATGTTATTTCTGTGTATTTCTGTGCATGCGCAGGAGATCACTAGCTATCTGCTCATGGAGCTTTGAGAACCGAGCGATCAGTGATGTTTGAATGCTTGGTTCTCACCCCTAGAGTGGGTGGGGACACATGCAGATTTAGACCGATTCTGCATCGACCTAGGTAAATATGATTGTTGAAAAGAAAATCCTGAACTTCTCTTTTAAGTTGCACTTTTACTGGAGATGCACTTTACGTTTTTCATGTAGCTGAGCACATACTTTTATAGCTGAAGACTTCTAAAAAGACTATTGTCTCCCAATAAAACTCAATGGGGACACACATGCCTGTTTAAAACTATGTGTGAATCCCTATGGCTTTAACCACTTACCACCCAACAAGGTCATATGATGTCGCAGACTTTGAGTGGAGATATCTGAATGATGCCGGCAGCTACAGACATCATTCAGATATCTACTTTTTCAGCTGGCGATTCCCTGCACCATAAAAAACAATCATAGTGGCAGTTAAGCCGCTTTATTGTTTTTACAGTCGGCGGGAGGGGACAGCCCCTGCTGCACTGCAGTGCTTCTATCGGCTTACCCATGCGATTGCCTAGCCAGAGAACGAAGTGGCCATTTACCATGGAGCTGACCAAGGACCTGATGGTCCCCCATCATCTCTTTGGCCCTTGGAGGCTAGACGTGACGTTATGATGTCACGTCTGGGCTCGGCAGTTGTAAACACTGCCATTGCCTCGGCTGGGAAGCCAAGATCGTTCTTTTTTATTTTATTTTAGGCTTTCCAGTCAAGAGGCGAGATCTAGGGACTTATAGACCCCAAATCTCACTGTAAAGAGGACCTGTCATGCCCTATTCCTATTACAAGGGATATTTACATTCCTTGTAATAGTAATAAAAGTGATAAAAAAAATGTTAAGGGAAACTGTAAAAATATAAAAATAAATGAAAAAAAAAACAATAAAAAGAAAAATGTAAAGTTGTAAGGGTTCAGCAGCAACTAGGGAGACCAGACACATGTAGCTACACACTAACACTATATAGATAGCCTTAAAGTAAAATTTATTATAGTGAACCACAAAACAAACATACACAGCAACAGTGAACAAAGCAAATACCAGTAAACAAAAACCAACCCCAAAGACACAATAACTAAAGAACCAACTATCTACAAATATATACACTATACAGGACAAGGGGAGCAGGGTAGCAAGGAAGAGGGCAAACTAGACTGGATGACTGGATACAAGGCAGGAGCAAGGGGTACAGGATAGATCAGGATCACAGACAACTGGTTCAGGCAGCAAGGAGGCATTCAAAATAGTGACGCGCCTGGGAAAGGGAGGAGCAGCCTTAAATAGCCACCTGGCAGCTGAACACAGTTTGGGTGATCATAGAAGCCTGCTTGCTTCTGGGAGACACCTGCTGGTGGACAATGGAAGTGCAGCATTCAGTCCAGGGCAACACAGTGTCACCAGCAGGGGAACTCAATCCTAACAAAAGTGCCCCTGTCCCCGTGTGCTCGCCCTCAGAAGTGAACACATACGTACGTAGCGCCTGCATATGTTCAAACCACACATGTGAGCACATTAGAGTGAGAGCAATAATTCTTGCCCAAGACCTCCTCTGTAGCTTTAAACAGGTAACCTGTGAAATTTTTTAAAGTGTCACCTATGGAGATTTTTAAGTACCGAAGTTTGGCCCTATTTCACGAGTGTGTGCAATTTTAAAGCATGACACGTTAGGTATCTATTTATTTGGGGTAACAATATCTTTTACATTATGCAAAAAAAATCAGGCTAACTTTACTGTTTTGTTGTTTTATAAATTCTTGAAAAAGTTTTTTTTTTTTAAAAAGTGTTTGAAAAATTGCTGCACAAATACCTTGCGACATAAAAAGTTGAAACATCCACCATTTTATTCCCTAGGGTCTCTGCTAAACAAACATATATTAGGGTTTGGGGGTTCTGAGTTATTTTCTAGCAAAAAAATTTTTATGATTTGTACATGTAAGACAGAAGTGTCAGAATTGGCCAGGGTGGCAAGTGGTTAAAACCCTGAGGTATAATGCACTAAGCCACCAGTATACTACAGCAAATCTAAAATTATCATACAAATCAATTGGCCACATTCATATTTATGTCCTGTAATGCTGTCTATTAATCACAATTCCCAACGTTCTGAGATGGAAAAAGAGGAACACCTTTTAGCACATAAAATTTAGAGAAAGGACACACCCCTGCTTCCTTCAGTCATATGGATTAAAAGTGATAGAATGGTCACTTAAATCCACTAGGTATTATTCTTTACTACTACTTTATCTTTATATTACCTTTTGAATTAAATAAATGCATTAATCTGAAGGAGCTTTTAAATTTCAGGTCAATATAAACAACATGGCATTTCAAAAAAGTTCTTTTTTTTACATAAATCTTTACATAAGAGTAAAAAGATGAATATTTGAGGGACATTATGGACAGAGAGATGTATTTCCAACAGAGTGATAGTAATTCCAAATGTTTGACGGTTGGGAACCATGCATTATGGAAAACAGCCTCCATGTGTTTTGAGCCCAAATAAATACTTGGTAATACAGTAAACGGCACATGCAGTCCATTTTACCGCAATTTAAAACAGTATACCATTTGGGCAGCAGACAAAGACTATTTTTTTATTAATTCAGGCATTAACATGCAAAATACATGCAGGAAATTGAAGCAAATAAAGGAGAATGTATGCCATACCATTAAAAACGCACGCAAGTGTACACATTTTCACAGCACAAAGTGTGAATTTAGCCTAAATCTCCTGCAAAAACCATAATCAAGTTGGTTTAGCAGAAGAAAAACAATAATGTGTAACAGGTGTTGGAAAAGGCTGCATTTTTCCATCTGTCTCCACATGCTTGGTTTACCACAAGTTGTTAAGACACTAAGTGCTTGCTACACTTTTTAAAAATAAATTTGCTTGCATTAGCAAATATACTAATGGAAACACTTTTTATGAAGTCCAAAGACAAGTAAAATCTTTAGAATAATTGAAAAAGCTCAGACATTCCCCATCCACTACAAATTATTATAAAGAAATAACATCTGACATTTTTTTCCTGTCAAAGACTTGGTTATTTCCAAAAAGCACACATGAAATATGAATAGAATTTTCCATTTCCTGGCCTTGAACTATATATTGGCCAGACAGAACTTGACATATACCTCGTATATGTTTAGATTTTCCAAGGTTATGGGCATCTGTTGGAGGCTCAAACCACTCTAGGCTGCCATCATGGACAGCTAGAGTTCAAAGATAACCAAAAAACTGACCAATTAATCTCCTGGGTCTTAAATTATAGTCTGAAGCTCTCAGTATAATGCCAAGTAATACACTTTATATTTCAGAATTTGCATTGTCACATTGTGGTTGCTATGGCAAAGCTTATGATTTCTCTGAAGGCCTTGCCTATTATTTATAATGTGGTAGAATTTCCCCTATGTGTTTTTTTCTAAATTTGTTTGGTGCAAATCTCAGTTTTATAAATCTGTTTTAGTTCACTAAGAGATGTCATCTCTTTATCAGGAGCTTTGAGCCACATAAGTTTCTCATGAGTTGGAAGTCTTTGCATCTCATCCCATGAATCTGGATCTGGTTTAAATACTACATGAGCAACATAGGACAGACATTTGGTTGGGATGCCTTTTTTGCTTCTGGTGAATTTCCTGATTGACGCCTTGTTTCATCGGCAATTACACTTCTACTGATGGTTACCTTGTTTGTAATTGCATGTTTTTGTTTTAGGATGTGCACATAGGCTTTGCTTTCAAACTTTTTTAGATGGTTTAAATTTGGGGCCCTGCCATTCCATAGCGTCACAGTTTTTCCTGGTGGTCAATTTTGGAGATAGCATGTGGTCATAATTGGCTCCCCCAATATGTGGTTGACATATCTGCATCAAACAGCATGGTTTTTCCACTCTCACATAGGGGATGGTTCATTCTTTCTGCAACCCCATTGTGTTCTGGGTTGTATGGTACAGTAGTTTGAAATATAATGCCATGCTTTCCGAGGATCGACTGTGTGTTATCTCCTGTAAATTCATTGTCTGTAAGCAATACACTCTGCATTTTGCCAAATTTTTTGCTTACTTGAGCCAAATACCATTCAAGCTTTTGTGGTATTTTGCTTTTGTTGTGTACCGAGATATAGTGTAGTATACCTGGAGTCACCATCTATAAAAGTGAGAAAATACCTCTTTTTTCCTGGAGTTTATTTTTCCATTGGTCCAAAGATTTCTTGGCTCTGCTGTTACTCTGCTTTGGAAAGGCTTTTCTTGTAATTTTTCTATTTATTCAGCTGGTGCATTTGTTTGATCACAAAGACTAAGTTTTATTCCACTTGCATAGTCATTCTCAGTTAATTTCACTAATATGTCAGGACTTCTGTGCCCAAGTCAACTGTGCCATATGCGAATGCAGTTTGAATGTTTTTCCTCCTTGACAGTATTAACTACCTCATTGCAATTCAGCTGATACAGATAATCTGTAATTTTAGCCCTTGAAAGCAAGATATCCCTGTTTCGATGGCACAACTCATCTTGGAAGGTCACTCCAAGAAGGTGCCTTGTTTTGTGAGTTTCTTCACTGACAAAAGATTTGTTTCAAGAGCAGGTACATAAAGAATATTTTTCACAGGTATCTTTATGGAGACACTCTTGGAAAAAGGACAGTAAAGAAATCCATCTCCTATTCCTTCTGATTCCATTATTTGCCCATTAGTGGTGGTAATGTTTTCTGTTTTACTCTGGTCAAGGCGCAAAAAAAATTTCTGCCTGCAAAGATGAGGTGCGACTTTTGGATTGAAAAAACATAGTCATTATCTAAAGCAAAATCAATTTCTTCCTTCACACTTTTGGCCTTTTATAGTTTAGTTTGTTTTTACAATCTAGCTTTCTATATTCTGCAATCTGCTTTTAAATACCTTGCTTCATGCACACAAAACATTCATGTGTTTCTTGTTGCATGTTACTGTTTTTATTCCTATTTTTCTTTTTTAAAGTAGACTCTGTGACAGAAGCACCGTCACTATTAATGCTTTATGTTTTATGCTTAAATTCATACACAAGTTTGCCCTTTAGTGATGGGCTGAACACCCCCCTGTTCGGTTCGCACCAGAACATCTAGAAGAGGAAAAAAGTTCTAGCGAACATGTGAACGCTATTAAAGTCTACAGAACACAAACTTGAAAAATCAAAAGTCCTCATTTTAAAGGTTTAGAGGCAAGTTATTGCCATAAAAAGTGTATGGGGACCCAGGTACTGCCCCGGGGGGGGGGGGGGGGCATGAATCAATGCCAAAAAAATGGTTTAAAGCGATAGTTTTTACAGGAGCAGTGATTTTAATGATGCTTAAGGTTAGACAATAAAAATGAAAAATTCCTTTAAATATCCTGTCTGGGGGGTCCCCTTGATGTGCCTGTAAAGTGGCGCATCTGCATGCGGTATAGAGCCTGCTGCAGCAATAATGACATTTCTAAAGGAAAACATGTCATTCAAACTTGCTTGCGGCTGTAATGTATTGTTGGCTCCCGGCAATATAGATTAAAAAAATGAAAAAAAATGACGTAGGCCCCCCCCCCCAGTCCATACCAGACCCCACACCAAAATTTTTTAAAAAATGGCGTGGGGTCCCCCCCCAAAATCCATACCAGACCCTTTTCCGAGAATGCAGCCTGGCAGATCAGGAAAGGGGAGGGAACGAGCGAGCGCCCCCCCCTACTGAACCATACCAGGCCACATGCCCTCAACATGGGGGTGTGGGTGCTTTGGGACAGGGGGAGCTTTGTCTCCTTCCCATCCCAAAGCACCTTGTCCCCATGTTTATTGGGACAAGGGCCTCTTACCTACAACTCTGGGCTGTGGTTGTCGGGGTATGTTGGTGGGGGGCTTATCGGAATCTGGAAGCCCCCTTTAACAAGAGGGCCCCCAGATCCTGGTCCCCCTATGTGAATGGGTATCGGGTACATCGTACCCCTAACCATTCACCAAAAAAGTGTAAGAAAGATAAAAACCACAGAACACAGTTTTTGACAAGTCCTTTATTAAAAAGGAAAAAAAAAGTGTCCCTCGATGTAAATCCATTGTCAATTACGACGCCGGCCAGACTCAAAAAATCAAAAAAAATCAAAAATGCTTTGCCTTTTCAGAGGCTACCTGCTGTCTGCCCGATCTTTGGCTTTAACAGTTCTTTTATAGGTAGGGGGTGGGGCCACCTGGTTATGTCACCCGGTGGCGCCACCCCCTTCTGATGTCACAAGACATCATGTGATGTCAGAAGGGGTGGTGCCACCAGGTGACATAACTGGGTAGCCCCACCCCTTGCCTATAAAAAAGCTGTAAAATCTGAAGAGCGGGCATATGGCTGGCAGCCTCTGAAGAGGCAAAACGTTTTTGAATTTTTTTTCTATTTTCCGAGTCCGGCAGGCGTCGTGATTAACGATGGATTTACATCGAGGGACACTATTCTTTTTTCCTTTTTAATAAAGGACTTGTCAAAAACTGTGTTCTGTGGTTTTTACTTTTTTTGCACTTTTTGTACCCGATACCAATTCACATGGGAGCACAGGATCTGGGAGCCCCTTTGTTAAAGGGGGCTTCCAGATTCCGATAAGCCCCCTACCCGCATACCCCCACAACCACCAGCCCAGGGTTGTCCCAAAGAGGCCCTTGTCCCCCTCAGCATGGGGACAAGGTGCTTTGGGGGGCATCCCAAAGCACCCTGCCCATGTTGAGGGCAAGCAGCCCGGTATGGTTCAGGAGAAGGGCACTCGCTCACCCCCCCCCTTTCCTGGCCTGCCAGTCTGTATGCACGGATAAGGGCCTGGTATGGATTTTGGAGGGACCCCATGCCATTTTTTTTTATTTTGGCGTGGAGTTCCTCTTAAAATCTATACCAGAGCCAAAGGGTCTATGAATGGAACAAAATTAATGAATGGAGGAGGCAGAGCCATCAATCCACCTGTCCTTTATTCATGGATCATGTTCATCACATATAAGCTGTAGAGCGGATTGTGTGGGCAGCTGGCTGGAAAGGGTGGGCATAGGAATCAGCAGAAGGAACACATCCTTCTGACTGTAAGTTATGCTGATTTTCTTTTCTGTGATTTTGGCTGCTCTTAGACTTTAACTGCGGTATTAAAAATGTTATTCATGTGATTTTTTTTCACAGTTGACCGGAAGATTTTCCCCCTTAAAGACCAGGCCAGTTTTTGTGATTCGGCACTGCATTATTTTAACTGACAATTGCACGGTCGTGTGACACTGTACCCAAAAAAATTATGTTCTTTTTTTCCCCACAAATAGAGCTTTCTTTTGGTAGTATTTGATCACCTGTGCAATTTTTATTTTTTGTGCTATAAACAAAGGAATGCGACCATTCTGGAAAAAAAAAATATTTTTCCCTTTCTGCTATATAACATTCCCAATAAAAAAAAAATCGAAAAATCTAATTTTTTCATCATTTTAGGCCAATTCGTATTCTGCTTCATATTTTTGGTAAAAAAAATCCAAATAAGCGTATTTTGATTGGTTTGTGCAAATGTTATCACATCTACAACCTAGGGGAAAGGTTTATGTAATTTTTATTTATTTTTTACTGGTAATGGCGGCGATCAGTGATTTTTAGCGGGACTGCTACATTGCAGCGGACAGATCAGACACCTAACTGACATTTTTGACACTTTTGGGGATGGACCAGTGACATTACTACAGTAATTAGTGCTAAAAATATGCACTGTTACTGTACTAATGACACTGGCAGGGAAGGGGTTAACACCAGGGGAGATCAAAGGGGTAAATGTGTGCCTAGGGGGTGTTTTCTAACTGTGAGGGGGTGGGCTTATGGAATCAACACAGGGACCTGTGCTCCTAAATAGAAGGAACACAGGATCCCTGTGTTGATTGCTGATAGAACAACGGTCTGCTGTGTTTACAACAGCAGACCGCCATCTGTTTCCATGGGGACCGATCACGGATACCCGGCGGCAATCGCAGCAGTCGCCTCCCGCAGATCAGCTTACCTGCTGGCAAATGGTCCTTTGGCCCTACGGGTACGGCGATTCGCAGGAACCTGCCGACCTGCCGCCGTGTATCTGGTCGGCAAGTGGTTAAAAATGTGTGATGTAACATCTCAGCACTAGGATCACTGAGCACTACTGTGGTAATCACGGTACATCCTTGTCAAAAATGTCTAATGTGTTATGGCACTTCAGAGACATCCATAATGGCAACATGACTTTGTTTTCATTCCATCAGTTCAAAGATGCCATAGTATCAAAACGTTTTTTCCAAATCCAAGAGGTGAAAATGGCCATAGAAGGCTGTTACAGAGAGAGGCCCAGTAGATTTTTTAAATTACATACAACTCCACTGGGCCTTAAAATGGTATCAACCACTTGTGGACCACATACGTTATATTTACTGCGGCAGGGTGGCTCGTACAGGCAAAACAACGTAGGTCTGCGTTGCTCGCCTGGGGGCAGCTAGGGGGCGAGCGCGCACTGCCGGCGGCATGCTCCTGCTCCCGATCATCAGCGGGGAGGCCGATGCAGGTGTCAGGCAGCTCCAATTGCGGCCTGACACCCATGATCGTTCCCCGCTGAGAGAGAAGGATGGTCCGCTGTTGTAAACACAGCTGACCGTTCTTCTCCCTGGGATGATCATAGAGCCCATATGATCCTGCTATATAGGATTGCATGTCTCTGTGATCATTTCACAAGCCACGCCCCCCCACAGTTAGAATCACTCCCCTAGGCTCACACTTAACCCCTTGATCACCCACAGGGTTAACCCCTTCCCTGCCAATGGCATTGTTACAGTAACAGTGGATATTTTTAGCACTGATTACTCTAGTAATGTCACTGGTACCCCCAAAAGTGTAAAAAATGTCAGTTAGGGGTCCGATCTGTCCGCTGCAATGTCACAGTCCCACAAAAAATCGCAGATCGCGGTGGACAGATCGGACCCCTAAATGCCGTTTTTGACACTTTTTGGGGGACCAGTGACATAACTACAGTAATCAGTGTTAAACATATGCACTGTTACTGTAATAATGACACTGGCAGGGAAGGGTTAACATTGTGGGTGATCAAGGGGTTAAATGTGAGCCTAGCAGAGTGATTCTAACTGTATGGGGGCATGGCTTCTGAAATTACCATAGAGACCTGTGATCCTATATAGAAGGATCACAGGGGCTCTATGATCATTCCAGGGAGAAGAACAGTCAGCTGTGTTTACAACAGCTGACCGTTCTTCTCTCTCAGCGGTCGCGGGTGTCAGGTGGCAATCGGAGCCGCATCAGCTTCCCCGCTGCCGAATGGGGGCAGGAGATGCGCTCGCCCCCTGGCTCCCTGTTCGCGACCGACGTAGCCCTACGTTGGTTTGCGCAGGAGAGCCACATTGCCGCAGTATATAGGTGGCAGCCGGTTGGGAACTAGTTAAAAAAAAAAAAATGCCACTAAACTTAACTGACTCTAAACGGCTATAAAATACTCAGTGTACATATACAGATAAGATAACAAAGACGAGAGTTCAGGGGCTGCTGAAAAAAAAAATGCCCAACTGCACCTAAACGTCCGTTTATCAGCAGCAGTGTACATTAGGCCAAACTAAAAAAATGTATAATATTATTAAACTAATAAAAGTTATTGCAAAAAAAAAAAAAAAAAAAAAAGATCATTGCAAGCACCCCTGCCAGTGTTAAATGGTGTGTCTCATCCCTGTAACTGCAAGAGAGCTTTTCTGTTGAAAAACAACAGACTTACTGGCTGGATCACCAGATAAAAATAGAAAAAAGAAACTAATACAGCCATCACATCTAGGAATTGGTAAGCAACAATATAATAAGTGTGTTTTTTGGGGGGTTTAATACACCTTTAATTACAATTGGGATATACATTTTTTTTTAAATGAGCTATAACTGCCCTTGCACAATGTACTTATGTAGGTTGTTCACCTATCTAAAAGCCAATGAAATGTTTTATGTTTTTAATTTAGTTACTGTATGTTTATCATCTGATTGCGGAATGTTTGTGAGCAATCAGGATTGTCCCCACCTATAACAGATGCTTGCTTTAAATTGGTGTCTATGATCTTTGTAATCCAGCTATGACTAAGGCCCTATGAGGCAGAAACACATCAGCAGATTGATTTTTAGTGATCTTTCAATTAAAATGAAGATTTGGAGGACTTTACTTTCCTGGATATGCTTTTACTACATTTTATCCTGCCGACAAGAATAGGGAAGGTCTGTGTAATAATAGTGAGCTGTATGCTTTCTTATTCAGTCTGAACTCAGTTGATTAAGTATAAGCTTTTTAATACCTGAATAATTCCTTGCAAGTCCTTGCAAAATTTAAGCACTGATAAAGGGGGAGTGCCAGAGCCCCCGAAACGCATTGGCTGTTTAGCTTTTTCTTAGTATGAATTAATAGGGCCCTCTTGGACATTTACCATTGATTTTGTACTAGACCTTTTACTTGTGGACTTTTACTCTGGGTCCCCCAGTAATCAGTAATTTGCTTCTCATGGGAGCAGCCTTACCAGAGCTATTGAACACCATACGTTGGTGTGGAATTACATTTCATAAGCAAGAGACATCAAAAATGAAAATTGAAATGAATTGAAAAATGAAAATTCAGTGCCACTTACCCCCACCTTCCAGTCATAAAAATGTGACACTTGCTAACAATCCCATACTCTATGCAAAACTATAATACAAATTTTTGCCTTACATACCTAGGGGTGTAAATTTGGGATTCCCCCCCTATCTATATATCTGTTGAAAACGCTGACATCAACCTAAAATCTATCATATTTTATATGGTTTGGTTTGATAACTAGGGAAAAGTGGGGTGATTTTGGCTAAATAAGTTTTGACTGTGAAATTACTGATTTTGCAGTCTGTAAAAGTTCACCAACTTGGAAACTTTCAATTCTACTCCTTAAGCTCCTTAGGTGAAATGTGGTTGGAAAACAAACATTCTGTTTTCTTGAGGTATTTTATTTTATTTAGTGTTTGTACTTGTAAAAATACTTTTTTTGCTAAAGTTTCTGCAAAATGAGAGCTCTCCATTTGACTTCATTTCATATCATCTTTATAGATAACTTTGTATAGTCCCATATTCCAGTTTTTTGGTTTAGTTCTGCTGAGCCACAATTGTGTTTATTCCATAACACATTTAACTGTTGATGATTTTAACCTTTATCTCCTGTTCTTTTAGACTTAGTTACATAGTTACATAGTTAATGAGGTTGAAAAAAGACACCGGTCCATCCAATTCAACCTTATGATGTGTGTTTGCTGTTAACCGTACATTGTATACCCCTGTATGTTGTGGTCTTTAGGGTGCCCATCTAATAGTTTTTTGAAACTATTAATGCTCCCTGCTGATACCATTGCTTGTGGAAGAGAATTCCACATCCTTACTGCTCTGACAGTAAAGAACCTCTTACGCAGTTTAAGGTTAAACCGATTTTCTTTTAGTTTTAGTAAGTGGCCTGGTGTCTTATTGAATTCCCTTTCTCTGAAAAGTTTGTTCCCTCTGCTAAGGTCGCCAGTACAGTATTTGTACATTGATATCATATCCTTTCTCAAGCGTCTCTTCTCCAGAGAGAATAGGTTCAGTGCTTGTAGTCTTTCCTCATAGCTGATGTCCTCCATTCCCCTAATTATCTTTGTATATAAAAAAACATGCAGCGCTAAGAGAATGATATAGGCAGATAATCATTCAAATAAACAACAAATGGGGAAATAAATAACTAAAGAGATTCCCTCCAGGGTGATGTGTGTGGTCCCAATGGACATCAGATCGCAACACCGACAGGAGAAATTATAAATATATACGCTCACCAGAAGGGCTGGACCCAAAATGTCATATGAAACATCCAGGAACAAAGGCAGTATGTACAAGATGCACAGATCAGGCAGTCTTTGGCATGGTCCTGGCTGTCTAAGGCAAAGTCTTGATGCGTTTCATCAAATGTGACTTTATCAAAGGTAAATGCCACTGGTAGTATTTCTGAAAATACTACCTTGGAGGTCCTACTCCTCAATTTAGCTCCTAAGTCCCTGAAATAATTTTTTAGGATTCTCCATCTCCCTCTAACTTTGTCATTGGTACCCACATGTACCATGACAGCTGGGTCTTCCGCAGCCCCACCCAATAATCTGTTCACCAGATCAGTGATGTGCCGAACCCGAGCGCCGGGTAAACAACACACAGTTCAGCACCCATTATCTTTTTGACAGATTGCCCTCTCTGTCCTAATAATTGAGTCCCCTACCACCAGAACCTGCCTTTCCTTACCTTTAGCCTTGTTCCCGCTCTCACTGGAGGAGTTTAACCCCTGGCAGCTATGGGCTTCGCTCAGCTCCAGCAATGCTGGTCCCCTACTGTTTTCCTCAACATCACGCAGCAGGGCGTATTTATTGGGATGCTCTAGCCCAAGATCGGCCTCCTTGCCTCGTTCCCTTCTACCCTTCCTAACTGTCACCCAACTACTCTGCTCTGATGCCTGCACCCTCCGCTCCCGCCTCTGTGCTGGCCCCTGCCGGCACCTGACGGGTAGGTTCCCAGCCCTCCTTCAGTATGGAGATTATTCTCAGTGTTGCCATTTGCTTCCCTAGATTCAGGACCTGAGCTGAGCGTCTCGCATCCCTCAGGTACTCTCAACACTCAGGTACTCAGGTACTTACAACCCTCAGGTACTTACAACGCTCAGGTATTTACAACGCTCAGGTACTCAGGTACTCTCAACACTTGCTTCAATAATGTAATTAATCGGTTACTTCTTTGGTCCTTCCCTCATCATTCTTGCTCCTGCTTTTTCATGGCACAGCCATATTGTTAGCCTTCTGAAAGTCCACTATATTTTCGACTCCCCTTTTTTGATTATTACCACAAAATTATCAACATACGGTGTACACTGTATTGTTCTATTTAGTGTGATGCCATTTAGGAACATCTCTTATATTTCCTATTACATATTCTAAGGCCTCATTCACACTGGACGTTATTAAAACGCCAGTAGAAAGCTGTAGCTTTTTTGCTGTAGCATTTTTTTAGTGTTTTTCAGCTGTAACGTTTTTTTTAGCTTTTTTAGCAAAACTATACTTCCACAAAAGCCCATGGTTCAAAAATGCTGGTATATGCCGAAAAGCATTTTTCAGTGATTTTTTGATGTTTTTCAGTATTTTTAAGCTTTTATCAGAGTTGCAGGTTTTTACAGCTGAAAAACTCCTCTCAAAATCCACTAGTTCTGGGGTTTTTTTTCCAGCTAGAAAACGCTCCTGCCAAAAACTGCTGATAACAGCCTATGTGTGCATGGGCACCTAGGATAACATGCTGGGGAGTTTACTGACTGCAGGAAAAAACATCTGAAGCCAATAACAGCAGCTGTAAAAAAAAGTCCAGTGTGCATGAGGCCTAAGACATAGCTGAACGGAGTTTCAGAAATGTTATTTCTTGCTTCAGGCCTTAACCACTTGCCAACTGCCGCACGACTATTTACGTCGGCAGTCAGCCCCTCACAGGCAGAGCGACGTAGGGATATGTCGCTAGCCGGTAAGGGTGTGGGGAGCGAGTGCGCGCCACCGGAGGCGCGCTCCCGCTCAGTCACGGACCCCCCCGATGTCCGCCGAGCACTCGCGATCATCCGTGACAGCGGGAGAAAGGCAGGCGGCTAGTGTAAACAAAGCCACCTGTCAGTTCTCCCTGTGTAAGAATGATGATCAAACGGTTCTACTATGTAGGACCGTTGATCACTGTTCTTACACACACAGCCACAGCCAATCACAGTTAGAAGCACGCCCCTAGGACACACTTAACCCCTCCCTCTCCAATACAGTTAACTCCTTCACTGCCAGTGTCATTTTTACAGTAACAGTGCATATATATATATAGCACTGATTACTGTAGTAATGTCACTGGTAACCCCAAAAGTGTCAAAAATGTCAGTCAAGGGTCCGATCTGTCTGCCGCAATGTCGCAGTCCCGCAAAAAAAATCGCAGATCACCGCCATTACGCATTAAAAAAAAACAACAAAAATTACAAAAATCTTTCCCTTTGTTAGTAAACGCAATAACTTTTGCGCAAACCAATCAAAATACGCTTTTTGCGATTTTTTTTTTACCAAACATATGGTAAAAAAAAAAATTGGCCTAAAATGTTAAAAAATTTAGATTTTTACATTTTTTTGGGGGGGAATTTCATATAAAAGAATGTGAAAAATATTGTTATTTTTGCAAAATTGACGCTCTTTTTTTGTTTATAGCGCATGATCAAAAAATCGCACAGGTGATCAAATACCACCAAAAGAAAGCTCTGTTTGTGATAAAAAAAGGACGCCAAATTCGTTTAGGTACAGCGTCGCACGATCGCGCGATTGTCCGTTGAATCACAAAATAGGCCCTGGTCAGGAAGGGGGTAAAATCTTCCGGGGCTTAAGTGGTTAAACTGATAGTAAATATACGGTTTCCTTCTTGCGTTTAGACTCATTTCACCCAATTTAATATAATTTATTGGTATTCCTTGTGAAATTTTGATCTTGTTATGGTTGACACAGCAGTTTTCTGTCCATCGGTTCCTTTTGAATCCACATGATAACCATCTACATTATCCTCTGTATAATGTTTCAAGGACAATTGTCAACTGCCATGAGTACATCTCACCCATAAGTATCAGCGGGGTTGTGGCGTGTAAGCGCAGTATAAGGAAGGAAGACATGGCGGGAATGTTTTTACTGCAAAAGCTGCATGGTGATGAGCAGGGCCGAACAAAGAAGATTTCCCATATAGTGAAGAATATAAGTATTTTACCAGGCAGTTTGGAATGGTGGGATTATTTAAAATACAACTTAACTCTTTCTTTCACATCATATTATATTCATCATCGTCTTTCTCCTCCATTTTGCACCCTTTCTGTTGTAATTGTATTCTTGCCAGAACTTTTTTCTATTCTTTTATTTACACCCAAATTGTATAATACTCTTGGAAGATGGCAGCCTCTATTTCTTTTCTACACATTGTATCCCATTTGACTTCAATGGTATTTCAATTTAACATCACTATAAAGAATTCTTTCCATTCTCCCTAATGTACACTTCACATTTACACAAACTGAAGCAGCAGATTATATGTCAATTTTCTACAAGGCAACTGCTTTTTATGGATCCTTTACTGCTTTCCCAGATTCTGCCCAAGCTAGCTTCAACATTTGTTGATGGTGTTGAAGCAATCATCACCTCATCCTGGATTCTTCTCCAGTTGTCTTCATCATTGTTAAGCTGATCTATAGAGCAAATTTCATAACTTTAAAGGCAGAATCAAGCAATAAAAAAAAAAAAAAAAGAAATCCATAGGATATGGAATGTCATTAGTTTATTTCTGAATGGCTAATTGCATGTGCAGTGTAGATATACCTGTCAAGTAGCACAAATCATGGTTTAAGGCTTTGGGCAATTGCTAGTGTAGCCATGTTGTTCTTAAGGACTCCTAAGTAAGTCTCTCTTCAGGCTACTAAAACACAATATACCTGTACAGTAACCTGAAGGCTGGAGTATAGGGTCTATTGTATAGCCTCTGGTAGTACTCCCACTCAGCTAGACCTTGTGCAGTGCAAGTGAGATCCCTAGATGCTCACTCACTTGTATCTCTTGCAGAAAGGCATTCCAGTCCATTAAAGTATTTTTAAAGGTTTATCAATATGAAGAAGGGTGGATTGGATACATACAGTGTCCCACAGAAGTAAGTACAGCCCTCACATTTTTGTAAATATTTTATTATATCTTTTTATGTAACAACACTGAAGAAATTATACTTTGCTACAATATAAAGTAGTGAGTGTACAGCTTGTATAACAGTGTAAATGTGCTGTCCCCTCAAAATAACTCACAGCCATTAACGTCTAAACAACTGGCAACAAAAGTGAGTACACCCCTAAGTGAAAATGTCCAAATTTTCCCTCCCTGGTGTCATGTTACTCTGTAGTGTTACAAGGTCTCGGGTGTAAATGGGGAGCAGGTGTGTTACTTTTTGTGTTATCGCTCTCACTCTCACTCTCTCATACTGGTCACTGGAAGTTCAAAATGGCACCTCATGGCAAAGAACCCTCTGAGGATCTGAAAAAAAGAATTGTTGCTCTACATAAAGATGGCCTAGGCTATAAGAAGATTGCCAAGTCCCTTAAACTAAGCTGAAGCATGGTGGCCAAGACCATACAGCGGTTTAAAAGGACAGGCTCCACTCAGAACAGGCCTTGCCATGGTCGACCAAAGAGGTTGAATGCATGTGCTCAGCATCATTCCAGAGGTTGTCTTTGGGAAGTAGACATATGAGTGCTGGCAGCATTGCTGCAGAGGTTGAAGGGGTGGGTGGGGTCAGCCTGTCAGTACTCAGACCATATGCCGCGCACTGCATCAAATTGGTCTGCATGGCTGTCGTCCCAGAAGGAAACCTCTTCTAAAGATGATACAAAAGGAAGCCCGCGAAAAGTTTGCTGAAGACAAGCAGACTAAGGACATAGATTACTGGAACCATGTCCTGTGGTCTGATGAGACCAAGATAAACGTATTTGGTTCAGATGGTGTCAAGCGTGGGTGGCGGCAACCAGGTGATGAGTACAAAGACAAGTGTGTCTTCCCTAAAGTCAAGCATGGTGGTGGGAGTGTCATGGTCTGGGGTTGCATGAGTGCTGCTGGCACTGGGGAGCTACAGTTCATTGAGGGAACCATGAATGCCAACATGTACTGTGACATACTGAAGCAGAGCATGATCCCCTCCCTTCAGAGACTGGCCCACAGCCACAGGGCAGTATTCCAACATGATAATGACCCCAAACACACCTACAAGAGGACCACTGCCTTACTAAAGAAGCCGAGGGTAAAGGTGATGGATTAGCCAAGCATGTCTCCAGACCTAAACCCTATTGAGCATCTGTGGGGCATCCTCAAAGGGAAGGTGTAGGAGCACAAGGTCTCTAACATCCACCAGCTTTGTGATGTCATCATGGGGGAGTGGAAAAGGATTCCAGTGGCAGCCTGTGAAGCTCTGGTAAACTCCATGCCCAAGAGGGTTAAGGCAGTGCTGGAAAATAATGGTGGCCACACAAAATATTGACACTTTGGGCCCATATTGGACATTTTAACGTAGGGGTATACTCAGGTTTGTTGCCAGCGGTTTAGACATTAATGGCTATGTGTTGAGTTATTTTGAGGGGACAGCAAATTTACACTGTTATACAAGCTGTACACTCACTACTTTACATTGTAGCAAAGTGTAATTTCTTCAGTGTTGTCACATGAAAAGATATAATAAAATAATTACAAAAATGTGAGGGGTGTACTCACTTTTGTGAGAGACTGTAAATGGTAGCACATCTTCACAGACTGACAGACCCTGGATGGAGCACAAATGTCTCCAACCATCAACAGAAAGATTTAGCATCCAATACAGCAGATAGTTATGTGCTTTCTCAGTTCTAGGTAGTAACTGCAGCAAAAGACCCATGAATGTTACAGTGTTCCTACAATTTCCCCTGCTCTTTCTGCTCAGCAGCACTATCAGCATGGATTATTACAAGGGATCATGACTTCAACCTACCACCTTAGAGTGAGGCAACAGTCTGCAGGCAAAACCCTCCCAGTATCCTACCATAGCATATTTCTTAAAAACTGGGCCCAACCCCATCCCTGGACAAAGTTACGTTTTTGTTGAAAGCTTTATATTTTAACCTATCTACTCTCTAATCCATATAATGGCGGCAATCTGCGATTTTTGTGGGACTGTGACATTGCCGCGGACAAATTGGACCCCTAAATGACATTTTTTACACTTATGGGGATACCAGTGACATTACTACAGTAATCAGTGCTAAAAATATACACTATTACTGTAATAATGCCATTGGCAAGGAAGGGGTTAACCCTGTGGGTGATCAAGGGGTTAAATGTGAGTGATTCTAACTGTGGTTTCTGAAATGACTATAGAGACATGTGATCCTATATAGAAGGATCACATGGGCTCTATGATCATTCCAGGGAGAAGAATGGTCAGCTGTGTTTACAACAGCTGACCGTTCTTCTCTCTCAGCGGGGAATGATCACGGGTGTCAGGTGGCAATTGGAGCCGCCTGCCCACTGCATCGGCTTCCCCGCTGCCCCCTAGCTCCCTGCTCGCGACCGATGTAGACCTACGTCGGTTTGCATGGGGGAGCCACACTGCCGCAGTAAATAGGCGGCTTGTGGTCGGCAAGCGGTTAAATGACCTACAAATTTGATGGTAGATTGCCTTGATGCATTTGGTTATTTTTGTAATATGAGTGGTTCTTAAGTCTCAAAGTTTTTTTACCTTAATTCTTTTTATGCATTAAGGTAAAAAAAGCTTCTGTGCTGCAGGAGCCCCCTACCCCCCCCCCCCCCCCATTATCCTTACCCAAGCCCAATATGGTCCAGTGATGTGCACAAGAGCAGCACCTCTCGCAGCTGTCTCCCTCCTCATTGGGCAGATTGATAGCAGTGGCAGCTATTGGCTCTCACTGCTTTCAATTAAATGCTGTGAAGAGGGAGTGGAGAGCGGGGCCGTGTCACCCAGCCTGTGTCAATAGACGCAGACTGGGAGGTTCAGGAGTGAGCACACGGGCACTCATCAAAGAAGAGGGGCCTGTAGCGCCAGCAGGGGACCCCATAAAAGGAGGATCGGGACTGCTCTGTGCAAAACCATTACGCAGAGCAGGAAAGTATAGCATGTTTTCTATTTCAGTTAAAAAAAAAACTTAAGGTTTAATATCACTTTTAATCTGGTTAAAGTTGCATGAAAAGTTTTATGTGTGGGTTGTAAGGGTACATTTTTCATGTGTGTGAAAGCACTATATTGATTTAATTATCCTTCACTGTTTATCTCTTTAACCACTTTACCTCCGCTCACATGGAGGCTACTGCGGCAAAGTGCCGCGATCCCGTCCAGCGACGTAGACCTACGTCGCTGGACTCCGCCCCTTGTGGGCGGCGCTCGCGCGTCGCCGGAGGCTCGCTCCCGCTGTGTTCATTCACAGCGGGAGTCGGGCCAGCGGAGGAGCAGCGGCAATCGCCCCGATCGTCGGGGATCGAGTCTGGAGATCCGCCCGCTGTGTGTAAACACAGCGGGCGGATCTCCATAGTGACAGGGACTGACAGATCAGAGTGTTCAGCATAGCCTGACATCCGATCTGTCCTTCTGTCACACAGTCACCTCCCCCCCCACACGTCAGTAAGCACCAGGCATACATTAACCCCTCCCTCTCCAATAAAATTAACCCCTTCCCTGCCAGTGTCATTTTTACAGTAACAGTGCATATATATAGCACTGATTACTGTAGAAATGTCACTGGTACCCCCAAAAGTGTCAGTCAAGGGTCCGATCTGTCCGCCGCAATGTCGCAGTCCCGCAAAAAAAATCGCTGATCACCGCCATTACGCGTTAAAAAAAAAACACCAAAAATGACAGAAATCTTTCCCTTAGTTAGTAAACGCAATAACTTTCGCGCAAACCAATCAAAATACGCTTATTGCGATTTTTTTTTACTAAACATAGGTAGCAGAAAACAAATTGGCCAAAAATTTAGAAAAAATTAGATTTTTACATTTTTTTTGGGGGGAATTTCATATAAAAAAATGTGAAAAATATTGTTATTTTTTCAAAATAAATGCTCTTTTTTTGTTTATAGCGCAAAAAGTAAAAATCGCACAGGTGATCAAATACCACCAAAAGAAAGCTCTGTTTGTGGGAAAAAAAGGACGTAAATTTCGTTTGGGTACGGCGTCGCACGACCGCGCAATTGTAAGTTAAAGTCGCACAGCGCCGAATCGCAAAAAGTGGCCTGGACGGAAGACAGCAAAATCCTCCGGTGGTAAAGTGGTTAATTAGACTTGAAAAGACCATGTGCCAGAGTATCTCCCATAGAAGAGTTTCTAAGAATGTGGAAGCACAAAAAAACAAACCTTAGTTTGCTACCATGTCTGTGAGATTCACTGTTTGTTTTATTTGGCTTTGATATCCTACAAATTAATCTTTGATCAACTGAGTTCTTGGCCTTTAAAATCACATAAGACAATGAAATGCTGATCCATGAGACACTTTGGGAAATCACCATGATTGATTCCCTCGATGCAGTCCAGTTAACTGGTGCCAATATGGGGCCACAAAACCACTTGACTATTTGGCAGAAAGCACCAGTAATAAATATAATAACATATGCATGCTCTTGGAAGAGTTTAATGACATTTTATCTTTCTAGGTGTTTATTTTATTTTCATTGTTTTTACAAAATTTTGCTGTGAAAAAATCAAGCCAACTAAGAAATGAAGACACATAGCATAACAATGGATAGAACCAAGCATGTCTAGAACAGGATTTGTTTATTTTCATGCTGTTTTCATGCTGTAAATTCCTGAATTGGCTTCAGTCTCCAAGTTTTGTTTCACTTTTACTCTGTACAAAATATTTTTCAGCCTAATGTTTCCCTGCTGGACATCTAAAATGTTATAAATATTACATCGTAAAACACAAAATGAGTTTTGTGGAAGTGGATTGAGATTTATAACGGTTAAACTTCTAGGGACCATTTTTTCCCCTTAAAACATATGTAAGCAGGGGTTAGTACCCCTTTTAGTAAGGTCCCTCCTTTGGGCAGAAGGTGGAGTTTGATGTCTCCAAAAAAACCTGCTGTGGGAAGAGTCCTAAGGGCCATACACACTATAAGAATTTCTGAAGAGTTTTTCCTTTAGACTTACCAAAACCATATAATATGAGGTCAGACCTAAACACTTTCAATTTGTATGCAATCTGGCAGGCCCTTGCACTACATAGAAAAGGTAAATCTGAAGGAAATCTAACCACAAAATTTGGATAGTGTGTATCCAGCTCTAGGCAGGCGAGTGATGGGTTACCCCTGATATATGCGATGTAAGTCTGTAGCTTTGGAAGAAGAATACGCTTCAGGGTAGGCCACAGGATTCTAAGAGAGAACTCACTAATGGAGGATCTACAAGGAAGTGTATTATGAGAGTGTTAGCCAGATACTTATGGGTTGGAGAATGCAACATCTGGTGCAGATGTGCATGGTAGCCAATCAACTTCTACCTTCAGCTTGTTTAATTAAGCTTTGACAAAAAAACCTGAAGCTGATTGGTTTCTCTGTAGAGTTGCACCAGATGTTGCACTCTCTAGCTTCAGTAAATCAATCCCTTTGTGTTCTGATATTGAAATGTGTTCTATATATGGAGCTATGGAGCTGGGGAGAGCATTGCAATGGTTCAAGAAATGCCCCTGCTTCCTGTGACTGTCCTTTCTTGGCTATACTAATTTTTCTATTGTATCCATGGAAGGAGCCATGATTTTTGCATCCATGAAACATGATTTTGTTCATTACTATTACATGGCAGATTGGTTGAATTAGTAGATTACAAATTAAAGGCAAATTTGTTTTTGCTTTTTTCAGCTCATAGGTAGCCTCTGCATTTCTTATAAGATCAACAAGCACCTGTGTATCTGTAAGGAAAATAAATTAGGTGCAATATCTGTGAAAAAATTATTTGATAATGAAAGAAAAGTGTTTTTAAGTGGTGATTGTGAATAAATATAAGATGGTTGTAAAATTAAATGTGGGACAAAAAGTGCTAATGCAAGTATATACTGGCTGTAAGTGCTAATGCTTCAGTGCAATCATATATGCTTGTAAGCACCTAAAACAAAGTGCTAATATGTATGTGTGTGTGCTAACTTAAAGTGCTAATGCTTCAGTGCAATAGTGTATACCTATAGACAATAATATTCTTAAACCCAAAATTTGCCAATTACTATAAAACAAAATGATTATATCACAAAGATACCTTTTGTGTGCAAAAGTGCAGGCGCAAACAAAAGGAAAAAGTGAAAAAAGAAAAAATACAAAAAATGCAAGAATTGCTAATAAAATACAAAAAAAAAAAATTTTTCAAACTGAGTAATCTCATATCAAATACTTATAAATAAAGTCCATTGAATAAAGTTCTTATTGTAATCCTCCCGTGCAGAAAAGTGCCAAAATAATTTTTTTCAAAGAACTTTATTCAATGGATTGCACTGAAGCACTAGCACTTACAGCCAATATATATTTACATTAGCACTTTTTGTCCCACACTTAATTTTACAACCATCTTAATTGTATTCACAATCACCACTTAAAAACACTTTTCTTTCATTATCAAATCATTTTTTCACAGATATTGCGCTTATTTATTGTCCTTACTTGTCACATAGCTTTGCTATGGTTCAGTGGCTGCATTTCTGGTGATTCATTTTTTAATTGATTTTATACACAAGCTTCCTAGGCGCTGGTTCTCTAATGATTACCAGTGTATCTGTACTTGATACAAATGTTCTTAGCCTGTAAAAATGAATACAGTTATCACATCTAAGGAGTGATATGCTCTGATATATAATTCGTTTTTGTTTTTTGGGTTTAGATACTCTTTTTCGGCAACAGGCAAGTACAATAATGAGCTAAAAATGTTTTGAGTATACAAAGTGATTGTGGTCAAATCAGAACATAGTTACATACCGTAGTTAGTCAGGTTGAAAAAAGCCACAAGTCCATCTAGTTCAACCAATAAAAGGGAAAAAAAAAAGAAAAAAAATCATACAATCCCATATACACAATCCTATACCCAAAGTTGATCCAGAGGAAGGCAAAAAAACCCAGCAAAGCATGATCCAATTTGCTTCAGCAGGGGAAAAATTCCTTCCTGATCCCCAGAGAGGCAATCATATGTTTCCTGGGTCAACTTTACCTATAAATGTTAGTACCCAGTTATATTATGTACATTTAGGAAATAATCCAGGCCTTTTTTAAAGCAATCTACTGAGCTGTCCAGAACCAGCTCTTGAGGGTATCTATTCCACATTTCCATAGCTATGAAGAACACTTAACTTCCCCCTAATATAAGTTATGGGTAATCAACTCCATCCAGATATCCCTCAAGCAAGATCAGTACATAGACAGCAGGAGTATACATTCTTTAACTTGTGCTGTGTAACTTCATCGTGTGCCACCAATCACAATCACAAACGTTTTTCAAGGAAAACGTTAATCTGAAAACTTCTTAATACTAACATTTTTTAACATCAGGCTTGCTGTACTTGAGAGGCAAAGAGGATGTTCCTGCATCAAAATTATGCTTATTCCAAGATCACCGGATTTCCAGTAAAAGGGAAGGCAATCACTGGTGTACTACAGCAATGTTGGATCAAATCTGAACTACCAGTAAGGTTTACTTTTACTTGAGTTTTAATTTTTTAGAGCAAAAAAAAAAGTCAAACTTAAAGCTGAACTCCGGGACTGATCTCTTAATTAAACTTACACTGGTGCGGCTTGGTTACATCTACTCATTTATATCTCACCCCAGGAAGGCCGCTGGGGATGCAGAAATTCACTCTAGTAGAAGTCAGTGCTGTTCTCTTCCATGTGCTGCTTGAGCAACTTACCGCATACTGAACACGGAGGGTCTCTTACAGCATGCTGCCTAGTCTGTTCAGCTCACTACAAGCTGTTGGCATCAAATGCATCAATACAGTTTATACTGTATATATACATATATATATATATATATATATATATATATATATATATATATATATATATATATATATATATATATATATGTAGCACCCTCCTAGGTAGGTGCTAGGAAAAAGCATATATTGGCCCTGTCTGCTTATCAGGGGGCTGGATCTGTTAGCTGTTCTGTCACATGCCTCCAGGTGTGGCCTGTTGAGTCTGGGGAGTCTCCCCACTGTATCCAATGAGGGATCTTGTTGGACAGTGGAGGAAACCTAGCCAATAGCACACCAGGGTTACGACTGTCCCAGTGGGCGGGGTTTGCCGCAGTGCACCCTGGGATGGGAAATAAATCTGTGGGGAGCATGTGACAGAGTGTCTTTTGGCGGGAGCATCAGTCCCAGGAGAAAGTCATGGCTGTCTCTCTTCCTGCTGAAAGGAGAAAGTGGTCCAGGCAGTCGGCCTACGGACCGGAGGTTCAGCTGGGCTGCAAGGGATCCAGAGTTGCTGACCGAGTGGAGCTGCTGGGCAGAGATCTTCAGGAAAAACAGTGTCATGAGTACTTAAGATCCGCCCAGGGGTCTGCCTAAGAGAAGGGCCACTCCAGAGAGGTCAAAGGGGATCCAGGAGTCAGCTAACCAGGAGTGCACAGTAAAGGGGGTGCCAAGTAGTAAAGCCCTGAACTTTGGGGAGTAAAGGGGGCGCCAGGAAGGGCCTTGAAGTGTTCAGCAATTCAGTTTGCATTAAAGTCAGCTACCTCAGGAAGGAGTACTTTGGGGAGCTCAAATGGACTTTTCCACAGTCAGAGGTGAAGTTCTAGTAACTGGCCTAGCCGAGGCCCGAATCAGTCAGCGTTAACCAGTGTCAGTGAAGCGATAAGCAGCATCAGTGAAGAGCTAATCAGCATCAAGCAGCATTTTTTCAGTGTCCCTGCCTGATTATGCATATTTCAGTTGTTGGAGTATCCCACTTCTCCCTAATCCCATCCAAGTTCTCAAATAAACCTTAAAAACCAAAGAAACTGGACTGGTCCTTGTCTGAGGTGCTCACACTTAAAAAACATGCTTAAAGGTACTGTTGTTACCAGCGGTAACTCAGGGGGACCCATACTCAGCTGCTCCCTTTGGAGTAGTGCTACATTTATATATATATATATATATATATATATATATATATATATATATTCTGCTAAAAAAAAAATGAAAGGATCACTTTGAAAACACATCAGATCACATTGGGGAAAAATATCATGCTGGATATCTATACTGATATGGTTTGGGTAATGTGTTAGGAATAAAAAACTGAAAATCAAAGTGAAAAAACGATGCAGCAGGCTAGTCCATTTTGCTGAAATTTTATTGCAGCAACTCAAAATAGTACTCAGTAATTTGTATGGCCCCCACGTGCTTGTATGCTTCCCTGACAACATTGGGGCATGCTCTTAATGAGATGGTGGATGGTGTCCTGGGGTATTTCCTCCCAGATCTGGACCAGGGCATTACTGGGCTCCTGAACAGACTGAGGTGCAACCTGGTGGTGTTGGATGGACTGAACCATAATATTCCAGAGGTGTTCTATTGGATTTAGGTCAGGCAAGCATAGGGGCCCTTCAATGGTATCAATTCCTTCATCCTCCTGCAACTAGCTGCATACTCTCGCCACATTAAGGCGAGCATTGTTGTGCACCAGGAGGAACCCAGAACCCACTGCACCACCGTAGGGTCTGACAATAGGTCCAAGGAGTTCATACCGATACCTAATGGCAGTCAGTGTGCAATTGTCTAGCCTGTAAAAGTCTGTGCATCCCTCCATGGATATGCCTCCCCAGACCATTAGTGACCCACCACCAAACCAGTCATGCTGAACGATGTTACGGGCAGCATAACATTCTCGATGGCTTCTCCAATCCCTTTCATGTCTGTCACATGTGCTCGGGGTGAATCTGCTTTTATCTGTGAAAACACAGGGTGCCAGTGGTGGACCTGCCAATTCTAGTGTTTAGTGGCAAATGCCAATTGAGCTCCACAGTGCTGGGCAGTGAACACAGGGACCACTAAAGGATGTCGGGCCATCAGGCCACCCTCATGAAGTCTGTTTCTGATTGTTTGGTCAGAGACATTCACGCCAGTAGCCTGCAGGAGGTCATTTTAACATTGTCTAGATATGGATTCCCATTCAACTATTGTTTCTGTCCATATGGCTAGGTAATTAGTTCAGGTTAATTATATTTCTGTACACTATTTCATCTGCATATGATATTGTAATTATGCACCTAACCTGGTGGGGTAATTTGATCAGGAGGGGGATGTCCTCCTGTGTGGTATATATTGTGCCCACAAGCACAGTGTTGCTTGCATTTCTGTTACAAATATATATATTGTGACAGGAAGCCAGGAAAAAACTATTGGTTGTGTCTGGAATGGGAGATATTATTGTTCCAGGTTCATGCAACATACAAACTGCTTTCCTTTTGTGCAGGGTGGTGAGCTTTCTAGGCTCACTGAGGGGTTAAGGACTCAGCTGAAGCAGGTTGAGGACTCACCCTGGAACCAGATCTCTGTGCATGACAGACCAGGTAGCAGCAACTTCTCTGTGTGGTGAGATTAAGTCTGTGTGGCTATGGACTCTGATTTGTTCTTTGTGAGAGTCAAGTCCCTGGGCAGCAGTAGGTTGCTCCAGGACAGGTAGTTAGGTTCCTATGTTTGTATTTAGACGCCCAGTGTGACAAGCACTTAGCCCCGGTTCACACTTATGCGAGTGCGGGAAGGCTGCGAATCCGCAGCCTGTTCCCGCATCGCACACGCACCCCCGGCAGTTCACACTGCCATATGCGATACGCTGGGGGTGTCAATGTAATCTTAACGACACCCCCAGTTTGATCACATATCGCAGTGCGATCGTGCAGTTCGCACAGGATCGGATCGCACAAGTGTGAACCGATGTGCGATCCGATCCTGATGCGGCTTCCAAAAAGGGTCCCTGTGCGTGTTTGCTGCGGCTGCGGTACGAATTTAGCCATACAAAGTGTATGGCTAAACTCGCACGGCACAGCCGATCGCATGTAATGAAGGAGCAGTGCGCTCCGACATTACATGCGAACGCCGGAGCCGCACAAATGTGAACCGGCTCTTATATTCAGTTTTTCGTTTTATTTTACCATTTTGATACCTGCACCTTGTAAACACAGACTTTGAAAATAAACCACAATTGTGTTGCACCAAGATCCTGCTGTTTTGCTGTGCCTTTTTCACCATGCTGTGATTCATCCAGGGGGTCATGCACAACCCGCTGCTGAGCTAATTCCTCACAATATATATATTCATATATATTTTGGGTTTTCACTAACTGTAAGCTATAATCATCAAAATTAAAAGAAAGAAATACTTGAAATATATCGCTCTGTGTGTAAAGCATCTATATTACATCATACATAAAATATATGAGTTTTACTTTTTGAAATTAATTCCCAAAACATTAACTTTTTGATGATATTCTAATTTTATGAGATGCACCTGAATATACATATCTGAGCCTGGTTCCAACCACCACCCTCTACAGTTCTTCGAGAAAATTTCAGTGACAAAAGGCTTCAACCTTTCTCAAAAAACTTTCGGTGCATGTTCTCAAACTTCCCTATACAATAATGTTGCTTGTTCTAATGTATCATCTCCTTTTTACACAGGATTTCTAAGGCAAATTTATCTACTTTAAAATCAATATACCCCTGAAGAAGCGGACACTTGAATACCGCGAAACATGTCGGGTCATTACCCGGTGCTTTTGGTGTAAATCACCGGTTTATATATATATTGTCATTGCCTATTAGAACACATCTGTATACTCCTGATATACTGCTTTATACATGTTTTTTCATTTTATGTCCATGTGTTGTTCTATTTTTGTCATGTTTTTAATCTAAAGAATAAATTTATACATTTTTATATATGATGTTTATTCATCTTTAATTACAGTACCGTAAAAATCCCATCAGCCCTCATTTCTTTTTCTTCACCCTCTCCCTTTTCTCCCCTTCTTCCTCAGTTCCCTTTTCTTACCCACCCTGTTTTTTCTACCTTTATTCCTCTATTGTGTTTTCTTCCTGTCCCCTTTCCCTTTTTTCCTCTTTTTCTTTTCTTTCTCCCCCCTTTGCTTCCCCCCTTTTTTTTCCCTCCCATCTTGCCCTTCTCCTCCTCCCTCCCTTCTTTTTTTCTCTCTCTATTTTTCTCCTCCCGTCTTTATTATTTGAAAGTACGGCTTTCACAGACCTGTCCTTTCTTGAATACTTTCTCAAAAAAACTATAAAAAAACTTCGTAAATGTATTGGATTATATAGACCCCATTATCATTTCTACTGCACTGACTGATTTCAGTTGTTGGTTGAAACCTGCTGAAGGATAAACAGGTAGGTAAACCTTAAACATGAAGTCTACAACTGCTGATCTCTTTATTTTAAAAAGTGAGTTTCCTGGCTGTATGTGGATGTATGCAGAGAAGGATCTCTAACATTTCTTAAAACCTTCTTCTTTCTTGTTAACATTCCATGTCTATGTATAAGTACAAAATACTGCGCTTAGGCAACAATGGTAAAAAGTAAATTTTAATTAATATAAAAGATGACTTGAAGATAGCAGCTAACACAAAATCTTGAATGTTGTGAAAAGATAAAACTTCAATGGTAAGTCAGGTGTAGCGCTAATCAATTCCACAAAGAAGCCCACATCCAAGAGAGGGACACAAGTGCATTCTTCTGATGATCTGATTTAGGAGACCACCACCAACACCCAACATCACAGCCTCTTACCAATCAACATAGACCCTCACTACAAAGGTCTAAGGAAGCAGTGGATCATTGTTAGGTACAGGCGGCGTTGGAATCATATCAGCTTTACATCATAGCATTGCTCTCCATTGTTCTCCACAAGCTTGGATTTGGATCTGTGAACTACATTTGCTTTATTTTCTTTGTTATACTGTATGCAGTCCTGTCCGCTCCACAACCCTCCGTCATCCATCTGTGCAGGGCCGGCGGGACGGCATACAGTATAACAAAGAAAACAAAGCAAATGTAGTTCACAGATCCAAATCCAAGCTCGTGGAGAACAATGGAGAGGAATGCTCATATTGCTAGGGAAGTGTTTTTCAAAGCAATTTCTCTGCAAGATAAAGCATGGAGACATGCTTGGAAACATGGATGAATGGGTGAGTTTGCTTTGAATATTAAAAATTAATTAAACAGCATTTTTGGTTTCTTGTGTTTAGATGCAGTGTAGGTCCACTTTGGGTCACAATATTAAAAAAGCAACTAGTATTTTCAGAAGGAAATCAGCAATGGCAGCCTGTTTATACCTTTATGAATGGTTTACTTTAATCTCTGAAAACATAAACACTACATTTATTTGACCTGGCTGACATGCAGACAGTGACTGATGCTAAATCGAATTTATGGAACACTTCAGTGATTTTATGTGTTAAATCGCCAGAACTCCAGACAAAAATAAATGCCATGTAATGCAGCTATACATTAGTTAAAGTCAGTAAATATAATTCACAAATATACGAGTTTAAGTACCTAAACCTGTCTATATTTTAGCCTTTTGTACAGTAGACTAATAGAGGGAGGGCCACCGCTACATGCCAGTTGCACTCTTCTGCATCCACATCATTATTCTCATGGTCCAGTCAAACGCGGGGATGGATCAAGTAGGAGTCCAAGCTATGGTGCCTAGATTCAGTAGGGATTCCAACTTTTTGGCAGGGCTGTGTAAATCTCAAAACAAACTGGATTTAAAGTGTTTGTTACCCCATCATTTCAAATTCTTGATTTGTGCCTGCTGTACTACGTACTTGTATGAAAAAGTATCCTGTTCTTTTCGTATTGTTTCCTTTGTGTGAAATCCCTGGTGTTCCTGCCAGTCCCTCTGCTTGCCTATTAAACTGACTACACTAAGTAGGAGAGCACAGTATGGTCTGTTCTCTAGCTGTGCTGGGAACTCAGCCTGTTCTCCTCCAATGATCAGATTTGTCCTGAGATGCCCCTGCTGCACAGCCATTCACTAGAAATCTCAGTGTGCTGCTGCTTCTTCTCCCACCAGCTCGTGTGCAGCTGAGAACATAGGGAATGTGATCACTTATAACAAATGGAAAAAAGTGTTTATAGTTTTTTTTTAATCTAAACACAAATGTTTTGCCTTTCATTTCTATTTTTAGCTGAATGGGTTGTTTTACAAGGTGATCGTTTACAATCACTTTAATTACTAATACTTTGACAGATAAAACATTTACTATATGTGCTTATCAGGTGTTTATTCACTCCCTTGTTATTTCTCGCTTGGACTATTGCAACTCCCTTCTCATAGGCCTACCACTTCATAGGCTATCCCTTCTTCAGTCTATCATGAACGCTGCTGCCAGGCTTATCCACCTTACCAACCGCTCAGCGTCTGCCTCCCCTCTCTGCCAATCCTTACCCTGGCTCCCGATTGCCCAGCGAATTAAATTCAAAATACTAACCACAACATATAAAGCCATTCACAACTCTGCCCCGAGCTACATCACCAATCTTGTCTCCAAATATCACCCAAACCGTCCTCTCCGCTCCTCTCAAGACCTCCTGCTCTCAAGCTCCCTTGTCTCCTCCTCTCATGCTCGTCTCCAGGATTTCGCCAGGGCCTCTCCCATCCTCTGGAACGCTCTACCTCAACCTGTACGGCTATCTCCTACTCTAGCTGCTTTCAGGCGATCCCTGAAAACTCATCTCTTCAGGGAAGCCTATCACACCGCAAACTAATCTGCCATCAGCTCATTTCCTACTCTTACAACCTCTTGTAACACCTGCCCCACCCCTTTAGATTGTAAACTCTTCTGAGCAGGGCCCAGTTAATCCTCTTGTATTTTATTGTATTGTATATGTCCTGTCTCCCTCTAATATTGTAAAGCGCTGCGTAAACTGCTGGAGCTATAGAAATCCTTAATATTAATAATAATAATAATAATTTAGATGCTTCCCTGGAGTTGAGTTTTAATATGAATATTATGTAGCTTTAGCTCTGCAACATGTTTCTTCATATATGTATCCACTAGTTGGAATCATCAACTACATGACCAGTGATGGTGCCAGACAATCTGGATCCGCTTAAAGAGAATATTTATCTAAAGTAAACCATTATCCATCAAATGCTTTTACGCAGTCATTTGTCAAATCTAATTCACGGGTACTTTGTATTCATGAAGATATTAAGTAGCTTAACATATTCTTATTTGTATGCTCAAATTCCAAATAATATGTTTATTTTAAAAATGTAGATTTCATATTGTTGCTTCAATTAGAGTCACCTTGCAAAAGTATTATTTAAATGATCCTTCTCCTATTCCCCACTTTAAGCTGAAGTAGTATCAAAATAAGAATAAACATTTACACTGCAGTAAATGGGAATAACTGTCTAGTTGATTGGAACCTTATTCATCATTGTAGAAGAAATCACCAGACCTCCCCTAGCAGTGCTTTTAGCAGAACAAATGCTTGCAGCTGTAATGTGCTAACTCACATTATTTAACAAGTTTTTGGAAGCTTGTTTGAGGTTTTAAATAGCTGTTGGCAAATACCATTAATATTTTTTGGAACCAAAATGTACTCTTGCCAGTTCAGAGTACATTATTACAGAACCTTATGGAAAATAAAATAGGTTCAATATAAATGTTAGGGTTTCAACAAAAGATGAGCACAATGCCACAATTATTTTCTAGGACATTGCTAAATACCACACATACATATGATAAGTATTATGGTGTCTGTACAGTTTATAAGATGACACGGTTCATTAGATTTGAATTTTCTTTTCTTTTATTGAAGACATCAGTTGTGTCTCAAATATGTAAAGTGCCTACATATAGTATTAGAGAAGTAATCACTTTTATTGTATCTAAGCCCCTAATAACATTTGAGTGTTATTCAGCCTATTTTCCTACACCTCACTACACCTGACATGCAGACACGCATTCCTTCTAATGTTCACATGTTGTACTCTCAGTTGTCATGTTCAAGTATATCTAAACCTAAGAACAAAAATTGTAATATATTGCAGCTTAAAACTTCTTGGATCTGGTGACTTGCTGAACATCCATTCCTTGATGTCCTCTGCAGAGTTTGAACCCAGAAGAGCTTATCTCTGGGCACTTACAGGTTCAGAGCTATCAAAACCTTGTTGCAAAACTGGGTAAACAGCAGACCAAGCACAGTCTCATTTCCTCATTCTCCTCCCAAGTGAGGGGGGTGATGTTGTGCTGGATCTGTCATCCCGCCACCCCCCCCTGCAGGCTTTGGTATGGTCTCTACCTGTTGTGCATGTGCAGTAAGTACTGACTGTGATTACACAGGATGTCACAGCCAGTTCCCGAATTCAAGATGAACTTGTGGGACTGAAGACAGCCCTGAACTTTGATCTTGACTGGTAGGTATGTGTCTTTTAAAAGTCATCAGCTACAATGCTTTTATAGGAATAGTAATAAAGAACAATCAATCTTTATTACTATTTGCATTGAGTCCTATAACCGCTGTTCACTTCACAGTTTTAAGGGTCCATTCACACCAGATGTGGTGGGATTATGTTGGACAGTTATTTCTAGGGCAGTCCCACCACACCCCCCACTGCAAGAAAAGCCAAAATGCCTTGTCTTTGGTGTGGACAGTTTACACCACTGCATTGTGGTGGTGTGTGCTAAAAACATACTAAATGTAGTACCTATTTTTTTTTTATTGTGTAGCACAGGTCACCGTATGCCAGCCAATATAACTTTATAAAATGTCAATAAAGACATTTCAATAAAGTCAGTTTTAAAAAAAAGTAATTGTACAAAAAATATATACGAATTGTATATATTAGCGCGCCAGGGAGATAATTAACAGGACCTGGTTTACTAATTGTATGATAATAAGTGGATTAAATAAAGTGATTAATGATTAAAATCAATAAATAAAATAATTTAAATTAATTTAATTAATATGTTGCAGCTGCTATGTAAAGTGCGGGTGCTGGTGATGAAAAAAAGTGATCACAGTAGTGATAACTATAGCGCTTGCAGTGTCCCCTAATGGGAGAATTTTATATATTTCACAATAGTGCTTAATATGGATAAATGGTGATATTATCAAATAAATAATTAATTAAATACACTGATAAATAAACAATTAATAAATAAGTGGATAAATAAATAAACCACTGGTGATTATAATCCTTCACAGTGTGCAGTGAAAAAAACTTTCAAATTGGTAAAAAATAAATATATCATGTAGTTCTAAACACAATTCATATAATAATAAAGTGCTGGTGCTCCTTGCTGGATTCCTTAGTGCTTCCTTCACCGTGAGTAAATGAATGAAATGCCCACTCACCGAAAGCTGTGGGTTTTATATGTCATATGACACTAAAACCGTCTGTGCTTGTTAAGAGATCCTGCCCGGATCGAATAGATCTCCCTGGGTCTTTACAGCCACTACGGGTATTTCTTCTACCTCGGGTAGTCTCCTTCAGCCACGATCCCAGCCTTGGAATGTGCCCTTCCTGCAAAGTTCCCTCCAATCACAACCGTGATGAGGAAATAAAAAGCGGATAGTGTGGTATTGTTTCCAATATATTTATTCACACACCCCATGCATAGCAAAGGTAAAATCCATAAAATTTCCAGCAGGTGATAAAGGTGCTCATCCAAAGTTCAGAAAATTGTAACAGCAAATGTGAGGTAACCGTGTTCAAAACCAAACAGACAGGCAAACAAATAGGACCGTCATATGTTCGGCACAAAGAGTGGAGAGCGGTAGTTCCGGTATGCGTTCCACTCGAGTGCGTATGACGTCACCACGTGCGTTCCACCTAACGCGTTTCGTCATTGGCTAGACGTCTTCAGAGGTGGAGTCACACGTCTAGCGTGGGTCTTATATACCAGAGATGCCGCTCAGCACTCCGCCCAACTCCGCTCTGAGAAAACTCTATCCGGAAACCGGAAATGCCTCCATGTCCCCGTATAGTAAATAACATTTATGGCGTGCAATCCATATTTCGGAGCTCAATATTATATAACCATATTCCTTTATCATTTACCCAGTACCATTCTAATATCATGTGTAAACATATGATTAAGTTAGTTTGTGCTACATTATAGAAAACATTCCATACAAAAGGGCACACATATAAATAAATCATATTAATAAAAATATTACATTTTAATTCAAAAATTATTAAAAACATATTAAATCTATATTATTGTGATGGGGGTTAATATCATAAAAATACTGTATTTATATAATTAATATTAAAATTATCAGAGGTCTAAAATGTATAAATATTATAGTTAAGTGGATTACAAAATTGCTAATATGATATTATATATATAATTTTATTTATAAAGTTTTTATTATCACGATCTAAAATTATTTATTAAATTAATTAATTAAAATTAATTATTTATGGCTGAACAAAGACATTAATATTTTATAAGATTTATAAATTATCATATTTTATCAAAACTCTATAAAAACTAAGGATTTGAAATAAAACAATTAATGTCCATGTCAATATTCATACCCTTGGGTTGTAGGGTAGAGAGCTCATAAATCCAACGGGACTCATTTTGGGAGACGGCAATTCGCATATTATTGCCCCTCCAATTCTGTTCAATCTTGTCAATGCCCAAGATGGTAAGAAAGGTGGGGTCCCTATTGTGCACCATTCTAAAATGTAGGGAAACACTATGATTCCTGAAACCTTTCTTGATATTAGTGATGTGCTCCCCTATACGTACCCTGAGTTCTCTTGTAGTACGACCCACATATTGTAACCCACAAGGGCAAGTGAGAAGGTATGTGACATGGGTACTCCTGCATGTAATTAGTTTCTTAATGTTATATTTCTTTTTTGTTACGTTTGATTGGAACTCAAGAACTTGTCTTTTCCTCGTTTTCACAGTTTTACATGGTTTGCACCTTCCGCATGAATAAAAACCTTTATAATCTAAAAAAGTTAAAAGTTTCTTGGGGGGATCTGGTACATTCTTTACCAATTTGTCTCTGAGGTTAGGACCTCTGCGGTAGACAAATTTCGGCCGGTTTGGAATAACCTCCTTCAATTTTTCATCCCTCAAAAGAAGGTGCCAGTGCTTTTTGATAATATCTTCCACTTCCCTGTATCTTGTGTTGTACTGTGTGATAAAATTCAAAGAGTAGTCGTTATCTTCTTTTTCTTTATCTCTTAGAAGTAATCCTCTGTCCATATTTTTGACATCATCTCTGGTTTTTTCCAGTGTATTTCTTTTGTATCCTTTTTCTTGGAACCTGTCTAAAATCATATTTGATTGGTTCATAAAATCCTGTTCATTACTACAATTTCTCTTCAGGCGCATGAGTTGTCCCTTAGGGATTCCCTTTATCCAGTTAGGATGGTGCCCACTATGGGTGGGAATATATCCATTCCTGTCTGTTGCCTTAAAGTGCGTTTTTGTGCAGAGTCCTTTTTCTCCCTTAAATATTGTAAGGTCCAGATAGTGTATTTCTTTCTTGTCATATATTCCACTGAATTTGATTTTATACCGGTTGTTATTCATATCTTCTATATATTCCTTTAGTGTTTCTTCTGATCCCTTCCAGACAATGATCACGTCATCTATATACCTTCGGTACATCAACAGTTCATCTCGTTTATTTCCAAAGATTTCCTCATTTTCCCACTTACTAAGAAATAGGTTGGCTACACTGGGTGCATACCGAGCTCCCATGGCAACTCCTTTGTGTTGACGATAGTATTCTCCTTGGTGCCAAAAATAATTACTTTCCATTGCCATTTTTAAAAGTTTGAGGATAAATTCTTTCTGCTCCGGTTCCAGCTCGAGTTGATCTTCTATGGCCCATTTTATGGCTGATAAGGCATCCTTTTGTTCAATATTCGTGTATAACGATTCAACATCTATGGTTGCTAGAATAATCTCATCGTCTTCCCATGTATGTGAATCGATTAAATTAATGAGATGTTTACTGTCTCTGAGATGTGATGGATAGTGCGTGACCAGAGGTTTCAAATATGTATCTAAATATTCTCCTATGCGCGAGAATAGGGAATCTATCCCGCTAATTATGGGCCTGCCAGGTGGTTTCTCTGCATTCTTGTGGACCTTTGGAAGTTGATAAATGACAGGTGTCCGGGGGGCTTCGGGGAGTAAATAGCGATATTCTTTATTGGTAAGTATTCCCTTCTTGTGTGCCCTTTTGAGATGTTTCTTACATCTTTTTCTGAAGATATTCAAAGGATTACTGTTTAATTTCGTGTAAGTCTCTTCATCATGTACCAACTTGTTAAGTTCATCATAGTAGTCCTCCTTTTTTAGGATCACTATGCCCCCCCCTTTATCGGCGGGGCGAATAACGACATTTTTCCGTTGTTCCAATTCACGTATGCCCATGTTTATATTATCTTTAGGTTCATGCCATTTCTTTTTCATCATTTTCAAATCCTGTTCAACCATAGATTTAAAAGTTTCCACGAAATGGTTGTTACCACATTTCGGGTTAAAAGTTGACTTATTTTTCAAGCCACTAGTGACATATTTATTAACATTATTAGCTTTAAAAACTGGTTTATTAATAAAATGTTTCTTAATGTTAATTTTCCTCACGAATTTTTGTACATCCACGAAAACTTTAAAAGGGTCTAAAAGTTGGTCAGGGGCATATTTTAGTCCCATGTCTAATACTAATAATTCTTTCTCTGAGAATTCAACTCCGCTCAAGTTAAAAATTCCCAGACCTACTGGGCCCTTTTTCTTTTTGCCCTATTTCTTAGTAAGTGGGAAAATGAGGAAATCTTTGGAAATAAACGAGATGAACTGTTGATGTACCGAAGGTATATAGATGACGTGATCATTGTCTGGAAGGGATCAGAAGAAACACTAAAGGAATATATAGAAGATATGAATAACAACCGGTATAAAATCAAATTCAGTGGAATATATGACAAGAAAGAAATACACTATCTGGACCTTACTATATTTAAGGGAGAAAAAGGACTCTGCACAAAAACGCACTTTAAGGCAACAGACAGGAATGGATATATTCCCACCCATAGTGGGCACCATCCTAACTGGATAAAGGGAATCCCTAAGGGACAACTCATGCGCCTGAAGAGAAATTGTAGTAATGAACAGGATTTTATGAACCAATCAAATATGATTTTAGACAGGTTCCAAGAAAAAGGATACAAAAGAAATACACTGGAAAAAACCAGAGATGATGTCAAAAATATGGACAGAGGATTACTTCTAAGAGATAAAGAAAAAGAAGATAACGACTACTCTTTGAATTTTATCACACAGTACAACACAAGATACAGGGAAGTGGAAGATATTATCAAAAAGCACTGGCACCTTCTTTTGAGGGATGAAAAATTGAAGGAGGTTATTCCAAACCGGCCGAAATTTGTCTACCGCAGAGGTCCTAACCTCAGAGACAAATTGGTAAAGAATGTACCAGATCCCCCCAAGAAACGTTTAACTTTTTTAGATTATAAAGGTTTTTATTCATGCGGAAGGTGCAAACCATGTAAAACTGTGAAAACGAGGAAAAGACAAGTTCTTGAGTTCCAATCAAACGTAACAAAAAAGAAATATAACATTAAGAAACTAATTACATGCAGGAGTACCCATGTCACATACCTTCTCACTTGCCCTTGTGGGTTACAATATGTGGGTCGTACTACAAGAGAACTCAGGGTACGTATAGGGGAGCACATCACTAATATCAAGAAAGGTTTCAGGAATCATAGTGTTTCCCTACATTTTAGAATGGTGCACAATAGGGACCCCACCTTTCTTACCATCTTGGGCATTGACAAGATTGAACAGAATTGGAGGGGCAATAATATGCGAATTGCCGTCTCCCAAAATGAGTCCCGTTGGATTTATGAGCTCTCTACCCTACAACCCAAGGGTATGAATATTGACATGGACATTAATTGTTTTATTTCAAATCCTTAGTTTTTATAGAGTTTTGATAAAATATGATAATTTATAAATCTTATAAAATATTAATGTCTTTGTTCAGCCATAAATAATTAATTTTAATTAATTAATTTAATAAATAATTTTAGATCGTGATAATAAAAACTTTATAAATAAAATTATATATATAATATCATATTAGCAATTTTGTAATCCACTTAACTATAATATTTATACATTTTAGACCTCTGATAATTGTAATATTAATTATATAAATACAGTATTTTTATGATATTAACCCCCATCACAATAATATAGATTTAATATGTTTTTAATAATTTTTGAATTAAAATGTAATATTTTTATTAATATGATTTATTTATATGTGTGCCCTTTTGTATGGAATGTTTTCTATAATGTAGCACAAACTAACTTAATCATATGTTTACACATGATATTAGAATGGTACTGGGTAAATGATAAAGGAATATGGTTATATAATATTGAGCTCCGAAATATGGATTGCACGCCATAAATGTTATTTACTATACGGGGACATGGAGGCATTTCCGGTTTCCGGATAGAGTTTTCTCAGAGCGGAGTTGGGCGGAGTGCTGAGCGGCATCTCTGGTATATAAGACCCACGCTAGACGTGTGACTCCACCTCTGAAGACGTCTAGCCAATGACGAAACGCGTTAGGTGGAACGCACGTGGTGACGTCATACGCACTCGAGTGGAACGCATACCGGAACTACCGCTCTCCACTCTTTGTGCCGAACATATGACGGTCCTATTTGTTTGCCTGTCTGTTTGGTTTTGAACACGGTTACCTCACATTTGCTGTTACAATTTTCTGAACTTTGGATGAGCACCTTTATCACCTGCTGGAAATTTTATGGATTTTACCTTTGCTATGCATGGGGTGTGTGAATAAATATATTGGAAACAATACCACACTATCCGCTTTTTATTTCCTCATCACGGTTGTGATTGGAGGGAACTTTGCAGGAAGGGCACATTCCAAGGCTGGGATCGTGGCTGAAGGAGACTACCCGAGGTAGAAGAAATACCCGTAGTGGCTGTAAAGACCCAGGGAGATCTATTCGATCCGGGCAGGATCTCTTAACAAGCACAGACGGTTTTAGTGTCATATGACATATAAAACCCACAGCTTTCGGTGAGTGGGCATTTCATTCATTTACTCACGGTGAAGGAAGCACTAAGGAATCCAGCAAGGAGCACCAGCACTTTATTATTATATGAATTGTGTTTAGAACTACATGATATATTTATTTTTTACCAATTTGAAAGTTTTTTTCACTGCACACTGTGAAGGATTATAATCACCAGTGGTTTATTTATTTATCCACTTATTTATTAATTGTTTATTTATCAGTGTATTTAATTAATTATTTATTTGATAATATCACCATTTATCCATATTAAGCACTATTGTGAAATATATAAAATTCTCCCATTAGGGGACACTGCAAGCGCTATAGTTATCACTACTGTGATCACTTTTTTTCATTAAAAAAAAGTAAACAGTGTGAAGCCCCAGGATTGGTGCATCAACATTGTGCTGGCCTGGCTGGACCGTACCAAACACTATCTGCTGCGATGTAACCCTGTTACATGGAGTGAACGGCTGGTGTGAATGGCGCCTTAAGCCACAATAAAGGGGGATTTTGAAGACCACTGGCTTGTTTTTACCTGGCTTATGTGAGGAAAAATAAAAGACTCTTTGAAATTACAATATTGGCATAGTGTAAGCATATAGAACTAATATATGATGGATGTATTCAAATGTGGGAACAACACAATTTATAATGAAGATATACTGGACAGCCACTAAAATATCTAGTGAATATTTAAAATTAACAGTCACACCAAAAGCAGTTTTGATATAAAGCATAAAACAAAACTTTACTGGACACCAAAATACATAGTTTTATACACAAAAAAAGTTACCATAAACATTACACCAAATAACAAGACTTAAACATACACTCCTATTCCCAATATCCCAAAGAAAGGTCAAATACTTAACACTGGCAACAGTTTACACCTGAACAGGACAACGAGGAGGTTTTTTGCGGCATGCTTTCCTTCCACAGCCCCAAAATGAACCCCCTCCCCCATCATTGTGACTCTCTTTTCAAGTCCTCTATACCAGAGACCACCCACAGGGTGTCGTCATTCCTCTTGACCACTCACAGGTTGTTTTGTGAGTGATGTCAGCAACACATGGTTGCACTTCCCCCCAAAGTCAATTGGATATGTGGCAGCCCTCTTTACACACAACGTCAAAGCTCACCAAACCACCTGTGTGTGAGAGATATTATTACACATGTATGGGAACATTTGTCATGAAACAGTTAAAAATATCCACAACTGATACAATGGACAAACTAGAACTTAGGCCCCTTTCACACGATCGGACCGATTGGGTCCCCCTGTCCGTTTTTCAGGTGGACCCAATCAGGCCACCCATTGTCCTCTATGGGGAGGCGGATGTCAGTAGACTTGTGTCCGCTGACATCCGCCTGGCATCTGATCCGACAAGATCCACTGAAAACAGATGGATGGCGATACGGTCACCATCCGTCCAGCAGGTCAAGTCAGATGAAAATGGACAGGCTGTCCATTTTCATCCAATCTCCCCATAGAGGAGAGCAGGACTCTGTCAAAATGGATCTGCCCCGTGTGAAAGTGTCCTTTCTACCTGCAAACATCCACATGCAGGAAGTATGTATTAATGTGTAGTGATGTCGCGAACATAAAATTCGCCGTTCGCGAACGGCGAACGCGAACATCGGCGAATGTCATAGACTTTAATAGGCAGGCGAATTTTAAAACCCACAGGGACTCTTTCTGGCCACAATAGTAATGGAAAAGTTGTTTCAAGGGGACAAACACCTGGACTGTGGCATGCCGGAGGGGGATCCATGGCAAAACTCCCATGGAAAATTACGTAGTTGACGCAGAGTCGGGTTTTATTCCATAAAGGGCATAAATCACCTAACATTCCTAAATTGTTTGGAATAACGTGCTTTAAAACATCCAGTGTGTGTATACGATCAGGTATGATGTTGTATCGATCAGGTAGTGTAAGGGTTATGCCCGCTTCACAGTGACAGACCAAACTCCCCGTTTAACGCACCGCAAACAACCGCAAACAGACCAGAACCGACCAAAATGGGACAGGAACTGGGCTTTAAGGGTTAGGGTTAGGTTTAGTGTTAGGGGCTAGGGTTAGGGTTACGGTGAGATACTTAGGGTTAGAGTTAGTAACCCTACCCCTACGCCTCTAACCCTAACCGTCTAACCCTAAGCACTAAAAATAACCCTAACCCTAACCCTAGCCCTTGTAACGCTCCTGCGTTTCATGTATGGTGTGGATTTTCAGCTGCAGAAATATTCCACTTCAGTAGTCATGTAAGAGAGATGCTGAGATACCATTCCCAACCTCAATGACTCATCATGTGTGGAAGGTCTTAATTCAGCTAGTAAATACACACACTCAACAAGCTGGTTCCTAGAGTGACTTTATGTATGTAGTAACACAGTGATGAAGATTTAAGAGACAGGTTGAGTGGAGGTGGTAGGTGACAGACACTTGAAGGTAAGACAGTAGCAGATGGATGCAGGTAGGTTTAGCAATCATGTATGGTAGCAGATGACAGAGTAGCAGGTGGACATACAAGAGAGATCAACCCAGTGCAGGAATAAGTAGCAGTAGTCTTAAGAGCTAGCAATCTAGATATGCAGATGTGATAAATAGTCTTTACTATGCAGAGCTAGATAGTGTAAGCTTAGTATAAGTTTATAGAGGGTTCCCCTGTGGGGTACTTAGCACTAATAGCAATACAGCCGAAGGTTGGTTCAGGAGGAGCGGATGATCCGGAAGCGGGATGCAGGGATCAGCGCAGCGAGGTTCCGTCAGCGAGGTATGCTTGCAAGCACGAAAGCTTCAAGCCAAGTTAGCATCCAGGTAAGGGTGTTTGAACGAACACATGTGAGTGAGAACCGGCGCTCTAAATAGCCATCTAGTCCGGCGCTGAGTGATGACAGCTTCAGTCTTAAAGGTGTATGCGCACCTTTCCAAAAGAGAATGGTGGGGCGCATACACTTGTGAAAAGAGTAATTTAGGGTACCAAAGGTACCGGAACATTACAATACCCCCCCCCCTTAAGGCCGGCTCCTGAAGGCCTCTGGAGCTGGTTTGTCTGGGTATCTCGCATGAAAATTGCGGATTAATCTAGGGGCATGTATTTCAGAGGTGTTTAGCCAGGTGTCGTCTTGGGGCCCATAGTTCTTCCATCTAACCAAGTACTGAAGTCTTCTTCTGTAGATACAAGAATCCAGAATCTCTTTTATCTCGTATTCTTCTCCACCTTCAACTTGTACAGGAGGCGGAGGTGGAATATTAGGCCTTATTCCGTGGTCTGGAACATGGGGCTTCAGTAGCGACACATGGAAAATGGGATGGATTTTTAGGTCTATTGGCAATGTAAGCTGTACTGCAGCTTTTCCAATAAGTTTTTTGATTGGGAAAGGTCCCAAGAACAGAGGTCCAAGCTTTTTGCTAGGGATCTTCAGTCTTAAATTTTTTGTTGAGAGCCAAACGAGGTCCCCGATAGTGTACTGTGGAGAAGGTCTTCTGCGAAGATCATAGTACTTCTTTTGTTGACTGTGAGCGTGTGCAATGGTAGTATTTAATAAACCCAGAGAATCCTTTATTTGGGTAAGATAGTCTGAGGCTACTGGGTTGTTTGAAGGAAGGATGCGTGGTGGAAGAATAGAGGGATGAAACCCATAGTTCAAGTAGAACGGACTCTGTTTGGTTGTACTGTGGGTTGCGTTGTTGTAGGCAAATTCTGCCAGAGGGAGAAGATCCACCCAATCATCCTGTTGGTAAGAAGTGTAACAACGTAAATACTGCTCGATGCATTGGTTGACTCTTTCAGTCTGTCCGTTGGTCTGCGGATGGTAAGGAGAAGTGAGCTTCCGCTCAATCCGTAGTATGTGACATAGTTCTTGCCAGAACTTAGAAATAAATTGGGATCCACGGTCAGACAGAAGAGTTTTTGGGATACCATGTAATCTAAAGACATGTTTCATCAGGAGTTCTGCCGTTTGTTTGGACGAAGGTAGTCTGCGAATAGCAATGAAATGTGCCATCTTTGTCAGATGGTCCACTGACACCAAGATGGTATTAAATCCTTTGGAAAGAGGCAATTCTACGATGAAGTCCAAGGACAAAACTTCCCATGGAGTTTGGGGTATTGGTAGACTGCATAGTAGACCGGATGGTCTCGTAGTGTCAATTTTGGACCTGGCACAAACATTGCATGAAGAGACGAATTTTTGTATAGATGTTTTCATGTCAGGCCACCAGAATTGCCGGGAAATCAAATTAAGAGTCTTTGTCATACCCATATGTCTTGCCATAGGCACATCATGAGATAATTCCAAGATCTTGGTGCGTAGGGTAGGTGGTATGTAAAGTTTGTCGTTGTAGTAGAGGAAGCCTTCTGCATCAGTATTTAGTTGTGGTGGGGGTGAATCCAAACTTATACCATGCAAAACCTCTTCCTTCAAGGAACGGACAACTCCAATAATGCGTTTGTGAGGTATTATAGGAACGGAAGGGATTTCAAAGTAGTTTTCTTCAGTTAGTCGTGATAGTGCATCCGCCTTTTTGTTTTTATCTGCAGGTGTGTAAGTCACTAGGAAGTTAAACCTTAGAAAGAATAGTGACCATCGTACCTGTCGGTGCGAGAGAGTTTTGCTAGTCTGAAGATATTGGAGGTTTTTATGGTCCGTGTATATAATTATTGGTAATTGGGTGCCTTCGAGTAAATGTCGCCAATTCTCCAGAGCCAATTTTATAGCAAGCAGTTCCTTTTCACCCACGGGGTAATTTATCTCGGGACTGCTTAGGGATTTAGAAAAAAAGGCGACTGGATGAAGTGGTGAAGTGTGGGTTGGTCGTTGGGAGAGTATTGCTCCTACTGCCATGTTTGACGCATCTACCTCCAGAATGTATTGGAGGGATTGGTCTGGATGGCGTAATATGGGAGCGGAAGTAAACCTTGTCTTTAACAAGTGAAAAGCTTTATTGGCTTCTTCTGACCATTTGAATGGTTTTTTTATGCTAGTGAGCTGTGTGAGGGGTCTCACAATAGCAGAAAAGTTTTTAATGAACTTCCTGTAGAACTTTGAAAATCCCAGGAATCGCTGTAGCGCCTTGCGTGTGGTTGGTGTAGGCCAATCCTGATTGCAGGATATTTTACTCATGTCCATCTCGATTCCTGTTTTGGATATGATGTAGCCTAGAAAGAGTACCTCGTCTTTATGAAACAAGCATTTCTTCAGTTTCACATAAAGGTTATGTGCAAGCAATCTCGATAGTACAAGTCTTACATGTCTTATGTGTTCAGACAGGGATCGTGAATATATAAGTATATCGTCCAGATATACCACAACACAGACATCTAGTAAGTCTTTAAAAATATTGTTTATAAATCGTTGGAAAACTGCAGGGGCGTTGCATAGCCCGAATGGCATCACAAGATATTCGAACAATCCGTATCTGGTTCTGAATGCAGTCTTCCACTCGTCTCCATCACGGATTCGAATGAGATTGTATGCTCCTTTCAGGTCCAATTTTGAAAAATAGGTAGCTCCACGCACCTGCTCAATGAGCTCAGGATTAAGCGGTAGAGGATAGCGATCTTTTATTGTGATAGCATTCAATTTCCTGTAGTCGATGATAGGTCTGAGACTTGAGTCCTTTTTGCGAACAAAAAAGAGTCCTGCTGCTGTGGAAGAAGTGGAAGGTCTAATAAAACCTTTTTCCAAATTCTCATCCAAATAGGTTTTGAGATGGGAAAGTTCATCCTGTGAAAGAGGATAAACATGACCGAACGGCAATTTGCTATTTGGGAGTAGATCAATGCTACAATCATAGTCTCGATGAGGAGGTAATGCTTGAGCATTTTTCTCAAGAAAAACCTCAGAAAGATCCTGATAACATAGTGGTGCAATCTCATCTGTCACCATAGACAGAATCTTCCCGGAAGACGGGAGGTTACACGTATCCTCGCAATAGCAAGAGAGGAAGGCCAAGGACCGTTCCTTCCAATCTATGGTTGGTTGGTGTGTGTGTAACCAGGGAAGTCCCAACACAATCGGAAAGTGGGGTGAAGGTATTAAATCGAAGGTAGTAGTCTCCCTATGAGACTCGTTAATAGTGACTAGAAGTGCTTGTGTCTGATCGGTGATTGGACCAGAGGATAATGGAACACCGGTAATAAGACTTACTGAGACAGGTTTAAGTTTAGAAATAATAGGAATTTTATTTGAAGCAGCAAAACATATATCAATATAATTTCCACAAGATCCTGTGTCAATCATGGCCTTAGTAGTAATCCTGTTCTGGTCCCACTGTAATGTCAAACAAACAAAAATGTAAGGGTTAGTGAATGAAGTTGTCAATCCCCCTAGGAGGACATGTGAACACTCACCCTTCTTTCTGTTGACTAGGGGACAGACATTTATCTTGTGATCCGGGGATGCACAGTACAAGCAGAGATTTTCATATCGTCTTTTGGCTTTTTCCATAGTTGATAGCGGTGGGCGTATGGTTCCTACCTCCATAGGAACGGGGTTAACGGCCGGAATCCGAGAGGAAACGGATAATGGCATTCCCACTTTCTCAGCCTTTCTTTCTCGTAGTCTTCTATCTATGGTAATACTGAGTTGTGTTAATGCATCCAGGGTTTTTGGTAGATCCGCTCGGGCGAGCTCGTCCTTAACGGCCTCCTTCCTTGTTTCAAGGATCTTAATTGAAGATCGGCAGTACTCTGCCTATTGGGGTCATCATAAAGGCTAGTGAGTTCTGCTAGGAACAAGGCATAGGAGTTGAGAAGCTGGTCGTTTTTCTCAAAAAGAGAGTCTGCCCAGGCTCGAGGATCGCCTGTTAGGTAAGAAATAATAGTACAAACCTTAATGTGATCAGTAAGGTAGGTACGAGGTTTTAGCAAAAAAAGTAACTCACATGCGTTTTTAAATTCGTGAAATTTTTTGCGATCGCCTGTAAATACCAAAGGGGGATTTATCTTGGGTTCAGGGGACTGAGCAGAGGTAAGTTGTGTCAGTCTAATTACCTGCTGCGACAGAGCCTGACTGTCTTCTTTTAATTCAGCAAGTGCGTGTATTAACGCAGTTACTTGCTGTTTTAATTGTGTCACCTGAGTGGTTATTTCTGCTGAATCCATTTGTAGGTTCGTTCCATCTGTAACGCTCCTGTGTTTCATGTATGGTGTGGATTTTCAGCTGCAGAAAAATTCCACTTCAGTAGTCATGTAAGAGAGATGCTGAGATACCATTCCCAACCTCAATGACTCATCATGTGTGGAAGGTCTTAATTCAGCTAGTAAATACACACACTCAACAAGCTGGTTCCTAGAGTGACTTTATGTATGTAGTAACACAGTGATGAAGATTTAAGAGACAGGTTGAGTGGAGGTGGTAGGTGACAGACACTTGAAGGTAAGACAGTAGCAGATGGATGCAGGTAGGTTTAGCAATCATGTATGGTAGCAGATGACAGAGTAGCAGGTGGACATACAAGAGAGATCAACCCAGTGCAGGAATAAGTAGCAGTAGTCTTAAGAGCTAGCAATCTAGATATGCAGATGTGATAAATAGTCTTTACTATGCAGAGCTAGATAGTGTAAGCTTAGTATAAATTTATTCGAGGGTTCCCCTGCGGGGTACTTAGCACTAATAGCAATACAGCCGAAGGTTGGTTCAGGAGGAGCGGATGATCCGGAACGGGATGCAGGGATCAGCGCAGCGAGGTTCCGTCAGCGAGGTATGCTTGCAAGCACGAAAGCTTCAAGCCAAGTTAGCATCCAGGTAAGGGTGTTTGAACGAACACATGTGAGTGAGAACCGGCGCTCTAAATAGCCATCTAGTCCGGCGCTGAGTGATGACAGCTTCAGTCTTAAAGGTGTATGCGCACCTTTCCAAAAGAGAATGGTGGGGCGCATACACTTGTGAAAAGAGTAATTTAGGGTACCAAAGGTACCGGAACATTACAGCCCTAACCCTAATTCTAATTTTTTTTTCTGGTTCTGGACATGCTACAGAGCTGAAACTTCACAGGTACACTTTTTAGACCCCCAGACACCGAATCACACAAAAAAGTTCTTAAAAATTGTAATTTTTTGTTAGAGAGCCAATGATTGGAAAAATTAAAAAAAATAAAAATAAATAGCATCTGGGGGGTCTAAAAAGTGTACCTGCGAAGTTTCAGCTCTGTAGCATGTCCAGAACAAGAAAAAAATACGAATTAGGGTTAGGGCTAGGGTTAGGCTTAGGGCTAGGGTTAGGGCTAGGGTTAGGGTTAGGGCTAGGGTTAGGTTTAGGGTTAGGGTTATTTTTATGGCTAGGCTTAGAGGGTTAGGGTTAAGGTTAGAGGGTTAGGGTTATGGTTAGAGGGTTAGGGTTAGGTTTAGTGTTAGGGGCTAGGGTTAGGGTTACGGTGAGATACTTAGGGTTAGAGTTAGTAGCCCTACCCCTACCCCTCTAACTCTAACCCTCTAACCCTAAGCACTAAAAATAACCCTAACCTTAGCCCTGACCCTAACCCTAGCCCTAACCCTAACCCTAACCCTAGCCCTAACCCTAATTCTATTTTTTTTCTGGTTCTGGACATGCTACAGAGCTGAAACTTCACAGGTACACTTTTTAGACCCCCCCCAGACACTAAATCACACAAAAAAAGTTATTAAAAATTGTCCTTTTTGATAGAGAGCCAATGATTGGAAAAATTAAAAAAAAAATAAAAAATTTCTTTGGATTTAGCATCTGGGGGGGGGGGGGGGGGGGTCTAAAACGTGTACCTGTGAAGTTTCAGCTCTGTAGCATGTCCGGAATCAGAAAAAAATTACGAATTAGGGTTAGGGCTAGGGTTAGGCTTAGGGCTAGGGCTAGGGTTAGGGTTAGGGCTAGGGTTAGGGTTAGGGCTAGGGTTAGGGTTAGGGTTATTTTTATGGCTAGGCTTAGAGGGTTATGGTTAAGGTTAGAGGGTTAGGGTTATGGTTAGAGGGTTAGGGTTAGGTTTAGTGTTAAGGCTAGGGTTAGGGTTACGGTGAGATACTTAGGGTTAGAGTTAGTAGCCCTACCCCTACCCCTCTAACTCTAACCCTCTAACCCTAAGCACTAAAAATAACCCTAACCTTAGCCCTGACCCTAACCCTAGCCCTAACCCTAACCCTAGCCCTAACCCTAACCCTAATTCTATTTTTTTTCTGGTTCTGGACATGCTACAGAGCTGAACCTTCACAGGTACACTTTTTAGACCCCCAGACAATAAATCCAAAGAATTTTTTTTTTTAAGTTTTTTTTTTTTTTTTAAGTTTTCCAATAATTGGCTCTCTATCAAAAATGACAATTTTTAAGAACTTTTTTGTGTGATTTAGTGTCTAGGGGGTCTAAAAAGTGTACCTGTGAAGTTTCAGCTCTGTAGCATGTCCAGAACCAGAAAAAAAAGATCATATAGGTGTAAAAGGGGTTCCCACCATCCCTGCTCTACTGAAAAATGATCTTTTTTTCTGGTTCTGGACATGCTACAGAGCTGAAACTTCACAGGTACACTTTTCACAGGTACACTTTTTAGACCCCCTAGACACTAAATCACACAAAAAAGTTCTTAAAAATTGTCATTTTTGATAGAGAGCCAATTATTGGAAAAATTAAAAAAAAAAAAAAACTTAAAAAAAAAATTCTTTGTATTTATTGTCTGGGGGGTCTAAAAAGCGTACCTGTGAAGTTTCAGCTCTGTAGCATGTCCAGAACCAGAAAAAAAGATCATATAGGTGTAAAAGGGGTTCCCACCATCCCTGCTCTACTGAAAAATGATCTTTTTTTCTGGTTCTGGACATGCTACAGAGCTGAAACTTCACAGGTACGCTTTTTAGACCCCCCCAGACACTAATCCAAAAAAAGTCATGCCTGCCACCGTATATATCAGTGGTGGGTGGGCAGTGGCACTGCAGTGGGCACAGTACACTCTGTGGACCTGACAGTCACTGGCACCCAGGCAACTGCAATTATAAAAAAAATATATATTTTTACTTTGCAAGTTGCTGTGCCACCGTATATATATCAGTGGTGGGTGGGCACGCAGTGGCACTACAGTGGGCACAGTACACTCTGTGGACCTGACAGTCACTGGCAGCCCAGGCAACTGCAATAATAAAAAATATATATATTTTTTTCAATTTGCAACAAGATGCTGTGCCACCGTATATATATCAGTGGTGGGCAGTGCACTTCAGTGGGTACAGTACACTCTGTGGACCTGACACAGCACTCACTGCAATTATGACAGAGGAAAACATTTTTTTTTTAAAATGCAAGGTACTGTGCCTGTGCCACCCGAAATGAGTGTGGTGTGCACACAGTACAGTCTGTGGTGGGTCTGTGGCCTCTCACACACAGCAGGCAGGCAACTGCAGTGTACAATAGATATATATATATATATATATATATAAAAAGAAAAAACTCAATTACCAGCCCTTAAAAGGGCTTTTGGGGACACTAGATATATATATATATATATATATAAATAAATAAAAATCCTCAATTACCAGCCCTTAAAAGGGCTTTTGGGGACACTAGATATATATATATATATATATAGATATATATATATATATCTATATATAAATATATATCTATATATATATATATATATAAATAAAAAAAAATCCTCAATTACCAGCCCTTAAAAGGGCTTTTGGGGACACTAGATATATATTAGGGATGCACCGAAATTTCGGCCACCGAAATTATCGGCCGAAAATGAGCCTCTCTCATTTCGGCCGATAATGGGTTAACAGTGCCGAAAATAAAATATGGCCGCCGTGGGGAAGGAGGAGGGCGCAGCGCAGGGCAGGTTTTAAAAGTCCCGCCTCTGGCCGGCCGTCCGCCTCTCAGTGACGTCCCTACTACAATCTGTGCATTATGAATGGACATACCAGGTCGGGGGGCGGGGCGAGCGGCCGCTATAGAGAGAACTAATGTGATCCTTCCTGTCAGCTCAGCACGTCTATGTGTGAATGAGAACAGAACTGAGCTGACACTGGGCAGGGAGGGGGGCGGGCGGAGCGGCCGCTATTAGCTGTGACTATGTGAGAGCTTCTCTTCACTGACAGGCATGTATCTCCGCTGACAAGGAAGAGAAGCTCTCACATAGTTACAGCTAATAGCGGCCGCTCCGCCCGCCCCCCCCGCCCAGTGTCAGCTCAGTTCTGTTCTCATTCACACATAGACGTGCTGAGCTGACAGGGAAGGATCACATTAGTTCTCTCTATAGCGGCCGCTCGCCCCACCCCCCGACCTGGTATGTCCATTCATAATGCACAGATTGTAGTAGGGACGTCATTGAGAGGCGGTGCCGCCGGCCAGAGGCGGGACTTTTGAATGCAGGACACCCGAGGAGGAGGACGCTGAGGCAGTGGGAGTGGGGGGGAGATGGGGGGGAGCTGAGGCAGCTTACCAATGATATTAGTATTATGCAGCATGAGGGGTTAATGTATTGTCACTGCAGGTCACTCATCTATTAGTGACCGACCAGGCAGGTAATTAACTCCTTTGTGCTGCATTAGTGCAACCAGTATCAGTGTTAATTAACACTGGTTGCACTAATGCAGCACAAAGGGGTTAATTACCTGCCACTGGTCGGTCACTAATAGATGAGTGACCAGCAGTGACAATACATTAACCCCCTCATGCTGCATAATACTAATACCATTGGTAATTTAACCTATTGCCAACCCATCACAGTACATATACTGTGACAGGGTGGCAGCGACAGGTGTACGTCCCTGCCTGTTTTTGGTGTATGCCCCTGTTCTATCCATTTTAAAAAAAAATTGGGGGGAAAAAGTCATTTTCGGTTTCGGTTTCGGTTTTCGGCCAAGGGCATCCTGCATTTTCGGTTTCGGTTTCGGTCCAAAATTTTCATTTCGGTGCATCCCTATTATATATATATATACATATATATATATATATATATATATAAAAAATACACAAATACCAGCCCTTAGAAGGGCTTTTTGGGGTGCTGTCAGGATGCTGTCCTTACAGCAGTAGTGGACCAAGAACACTGACTAGCAAGACCAGGAACACTGACTAACAACTGTCCCTAGCTATTAACAGCAGCAGCAGCAGCAGCTCTCCCTGCTCTCACTAACACACACTGCTTCAGAATGATCTAAGATGGATGCTGCCCTTGCTTATTTATAGGAGGTGGGAGGGTGTGGGAGGGAGGTATGCTGATTGGCTGGAAATGTGCCTGCTGACTGTGAAGTTCAGGGTCAAAGTTTGCCTCAATGATGTATTATAGGGGGCGGACCGAACATCGCATATGTTCGCCCGCAGCGTCGAACGCGAACATGCTAGGTTCGCCGGGAACTGTCTGCCGGCGAACAGTTCGTTACACCTCTATTTATGTGCTGAAATCATTGGAAGCTGAGAAAGTTCTGAGATTATATATGCCCACACAAATGACTGATTGTTTCCGGAGGAAGCAAATTTTGGCCACATCGATATTGCAAGAAGTCAGTAAATGAGGATGCTACAAAAAAGGCTATTTTATTTAAAAAAGAAGTGTCGACTTTCACATCCATGATTCATGTCCATTACCATGATGAGATCAAGTTTCAGGCACCTCTATGTAAACTGATTACAGCGTGAGACACCTCTTACAGCAAGGGTTATATCCAAATGCCATCTTATTCCTATGGGCACCCTAAATTCTTAGCTCAGGAATACCTAGAGCATAACTGGTTTATAGCTGATGTTTCTTTGTACAGCATATTGCTTACAATGCTCAGTCTGTTAAAAAATAATTGCAATTGTGGCTATAACCAACATTGCCAAATGTAAATGTTTAACATGTAATTATTGTAACTGCCAATGGTATTATATTTTCTATTTGGCAACAGAAATATCTCTTTAAACAATAAGCCCTTGAAAATTTTCATCTACTTTGTATATTTCTAATCTTTGTGTCCTGAGGGTTGGAATCATAAAGTCATTCTTTTGTCTGTTTCAAATGAGGAGATCAAAAATGAATGATCTTTTCTTTAGACACTAGACATTTCTCTATTATAAATGTCTCAACCTTTATTGTCAAATTTTTGTTTGATAATCTATGGTTAAAGTACACATAGCATTCATTTCTTCAACCTCTTCCAGATCTGTTGGCTTATTCTTTGTCTATATAAACGTATGCACTGCTTCACTCATTAGCTGCCCCCTGTGTGAAAACTCGATGTGGCTATTCAAATTATACCAAATAAAGTTGATATACTAATAAAGTGGTTGTAAAGGCAGAAGGTTTTAAAAAAACCTTCTTCGTGCAGTCCCCTCTTAGCCACCCCCCCCCCCCCCCCTATACTTACCTGAGACTGATCGCGATCCAGTGATGTGCAGGAAAGCATAGGCTTTTCTGTTCTCTTTCTCCTCATTGGCTCAGAGATAGCAGTGGGAGTCATTTGATAGTGTTGCTGTCAATCACAGTTAGTGGCAAGGGAGCGGGCTGGTCACAAGGTCTGTGTCAATAGACGTGGACAGCAAGGCTCACGAGCAAGCCCGCATGAGTACCCCCATAGCAGGCAGCTTGCTCAGCAGGAAGAAGGAGCCAGGAGCCCCAGTGGGGTACCCAAAAACAGGAGGATCGGGACTACTCTGTGCAGAACTAAGAGCAGGTAAGTATGACATGTTTGTTATTTAAAAAAAAAAGTTTAAATTCTAAAAGTGAAAAGTTAATTACATGAATTACTGTAGCTACACTAAATGTATTATAAGTTGGAGCTGAGAACAAGAACATGGAAGCATGACTTCAAACAAGTAGGGGAAAGGGTCAAAGAGGTGCTCAATGGACTACTTGATGTTTTTCGGTTGTCAAGCTATATAATATCGATGCTTATTTGGCAAAATGCATAGAGGTCGGGTTGCTGCCTGTTGCCGTGGATAACCAGTAACCTCACACCTTGTCTTGGTGGAACGCACGCCGGACTCCAGTAGGTAACGGTGGGGCGAGCTGTTCCCTGTAGAGGAAATTTGATTGCCAGTGGATACTGTACAAGCTGATCGAGCTGGTGCCAGTCTGGGCACTTTTTAATGTAAGCACATTTTATATAGAGATACTTTTAGGAACTCACTTTATTAAATAGTATTGCAAGATCATCCTATCATTTATCTTTTTTCCATTTGGTGTCAAAAGTTTGATGGGAGAATACTATCATAGGAGAAGTGTTTGGATATTTTTGAAGAAAATCTGACCACTACATCTGATCATATTAGTGTAATACATGTCTATATTGGTCCGTGAGACCTTGGGGCTCTGGTGCATGCATCTGCATTGTCACACGTGGTGAAGTGCCTGTTTGTTGGGGAGAGGAGTATTTTACATTCTTTCAAGATCTTTTCTTACACAGCATGGTGGATGGGCTTTAAAGATTGATTGAATATCACATCTTCTTTTTTAACTGATTATTTTGGGATATACTACACATTTATCTTTTGGCATTGTTTGCATTATATTTTAATGTGCATGTAGCACTGCCCCCGTAGGGACAGCTAAATATCCATTCTGCGGGTCCTCCTGATTACCAACACACGGCTATAAGCAAATACAAATCTTACATTCCTCTTGGCTCTTCACTTCAATAAACAGTCCAGGGATGTTGGGTTGTTTTTGTTGTTTACTTTGTAATGGGGATAGGAGAAGGGAATAATGGGATACTCCAATTTAACTATTCACAATATCTGAGGACTTCTATCTTCTACTTCACTTGTAGGTATGGAACATCCAGGCTGTTAATTCATCCTGCCACTTTAGATGAATGGGATTTAGTCTCTTGATTTCTCTCAAGATGACATGGTGGACGATATCTTATTTTATCTTCAGGATACTCTCCCTAGCATCCTCTTTCTTCTGACACCCGTCCACTGACTGTCCTATGAGCAGGGGTGGCCCCCCTCAGGTCAGGCCCCTTGACACGTACTCACGATACTGCAGCCACAGGGTCTCCAGTGTCTCCCCTCTCAGTCAGCTTTCCTGGACCTCTGGGTTTAGCTCCTCTCAACCGCTTCTCTGGCCTCTTGCGACCGCATGGCACCTCTACAGAGGAGGAGGCAGCGGCCCCCTCCCTCCGGGACTCCGCTTTCCAATGAAAGACCCCGAGCACATGTGCTCCTGGCTTTTATACAGTGTCCCAGCATGCACAAAGGCAACCTGCCCTCTGCCAATCATCAGGGCTGTATCAAAAGCCCATGCACCGATTCATCAGGTTTCCTCCCACTGTTCAACATGCCTCCCTATTGGACCAGCGTGAAACACTCTCCAGACTGAATGAATCGCATACTGAGCACAATGAGCAGACCTCACTAACAGATCCTGCTCTCTGGTAGGCAAAAAGCAATATAGATTTATCTGCAGCCCCTCTGATAAGCAGACAGAGCTCAAACTATACTCTCTCACTAGCACCTACCTAGGAGGGTGCTACATGCAGTTTAAGATTTTTTTTTTTCTCAAACAAATTTAAACGGTCACATGTTACTACTAATACTGAGGTTTTAAACATGGTTTAAATGAGGGGTTTAATACAACCATAGAATATATGGTACAGTTTACACTGATTTTTGTACATGAGAATAGCGCCTTACTTTACTTTTTTTTTATTTATAGGCCTCATGCACACAGAGCGTTAGAAAAAAATAAGATGCAAAGCCACTGCTAACGCCAGGAAAAAGCAGCTGTAAAAACTTGCTTTTAGTATCTTTTTCCATTGGCGTTAATGCACATTTAGCCATGTTCGCTTTCAGCAGCATTTTTCTGCCTCTATTAACTACCTCAATACTGGGCACTTAAACCCCCTTCCTTCCCAGACCAATTTTCAGCTTTTAGCGCTGTTGCAATTTGAATGACAATTGCGCGGTCATGCAACACTGTACCTAAACCAAATTTGTGTCATTTTCCCCACAAATAGAGCTTTATTTTGGTGGTATTTGATCACCGCAAGGTTTTTTCTTTTTTGGTGCACAAATAAAAAAGTTTGAAAAACAGAAAGTTTTTTTGTTTTATGTTATAAAATTTTGTAAATAGATACGTTTTTTTCCTGCACTGATGAGCACTGATGAGGCCGCACTGACAGGCACTGATGAGGAGGCACTAATGGGGTGGCATTGATGGGGTGGCACTGATGGGGTGGCCCTGATATGCAGCACTGATGGGCACTGATATGTGGCACTGATAGGTAGCACTGATATGCAGCACTGATGGGAACTGATAGGCAGCACTGATGGGCACTGATCGGCGGCACTGATGGGCACTGATAGGTGGCACTGATGGGCACTGATAGGCAGCACTGGTGGGCAATAATGGGCACTGGTGGGCGGCACTGATAGATGGCAATAATGGGCACTGGTGGGCAGCACTGATAGATGGCATTGGTGGGCAGCACTGATAGGGAGGGCACCACTGGCAGGCTCTCTGAGCCCTGATTGCCATCCCTGGTGGCCATGGTGGGCATCCCTGGTGGCTCTAGTGGCACCCCCCCCCAGGGCTGCACTGGTAATCAATGTTCTGATTACCAGCAAAGACCCCCCCTGTGATCAGTGAGTAATTAGAAAAACTCACTGATCCCCTGGCTGCAGCACAGATCATCTTCTTCTCCTCACTGACAGGATCTGTGTGAGGAGAACAAGAGATCAAAACCGTTACAACGGCTGTATTTACATTACATGATGGCTGTGATTGGACACAGCCATCATGTGATCAGGAGGGCCAATCACATGGCCCTCCTGCCAAAACTTGTTGCTCTGTGTCCGAGGGACACAGGCACATCGAGATCACACCGCTGCGCATGCCTGCGGCGGCACGATCTCGCTCCTACTGCAGGACGTTCCTGAACGTTTGATCAGAAGGAAAAGACTCCCACCTGGCCGTATATGTACAGTGGCCGGGTGGGAGGTGGTTAAATGTGCAGAGACACATGGCAAAGGTTAATAGATAAAAAATCAGCGCAACCTAGTAAACAACTGATAAGTGAAAATTGAATAAGTGCACAAATAAAAGTGCAAACAATAAAACTAAAATCAATAACAAGTGGATTAAAAAAAGCGGCTGCTGACACCAAGTATGTTTCCACTGCATACAATATTCAAATGTGTTATCAAAAAAGTGCTGCGCCACTAAAATAATGAATATTTTAAATACTAAAATTATAAATCTAAGTAAAATTTCATTGGTGAAACAATTCCCATTAAATTTAAATATAACTGTCCATAATCGTGATATAAAAAAGTCACATCAAAAATATAATCCCAATAAAGTGCAAATCAACTCATGCAAAAATGCAAATCCAAATCCAAAGTGGAGAAAGTGTTAGTGCCTTAAAAGTGAATCTTGTGCACACCTCCACCCACTGAAAGATGGCTGCTCACCTCACGTTCTGACCTCTGTGTTACAATGAGTTCAAATAGGATTGGATGATCGTTAACCATTTGAAAACCTGCTGATCATTATCCATAGGATTATATCCCTTTCAGGGGACTGCTTATTCTGACCCAATGGTAGCACAGGGGCCAGAACGTGAGATGAGCAGAGCCATCATTCAGTGGGTAGAGGTGTGCAAAATACAAGATTCACTTTCAAGGCACTGGCACTTTCTCCACTTTGGATTTAGATGTGCATTTTTGCACGAGTTGATTTGCACTTTATTGGGATTATATTTTTGATGTGACTTTTTTATATCATGATTATGGACATTTATATTTATATTTAATGGGAGTTGTTTCACCAAAGAAATTTCACTTAGATTTATAATTTTAGTATTTAAAATATTCCTTATTTTAGTGGCGCAGCACTTTTTTGATTACACATGGCAAAGGTTTTCCTAAAATATTAAGGCTACAGAAAAGTAATTACAGTAGGGTGATAGCACAAACAGGTCTAACAGGTGGCAGCTTTAACTATTTACTTTAGATTTCTGAAGCAAAATACATACAGCAGGTGAAATAAAGAAGTTGTTTCCTAAACAGATGCTTTGATTGGTTTAGGTTAATTGCTTAACTGTCTTCTTTAGATGCTTAAAAATATGGCTGTAATTGGAGCTAGTAATGAGCCAAACTGCCCTGGGTTTGGTTGAGCAGAACTTCGGATATCGAACCCAAACCCTATTGAAATCAATGGGAGTGGAATCGTTCAGGATAGTAATGCCCATTTTTTGGGCTAATAGTCAAGGGTGTTTAAAAAAAAAACACATGGGGGTGTGCATTGCCATGGGATAGGTACCAATGCAAAAAAAGAAAAAAAATCCATGCATTTGAAAGCAGTGATTTTTCAGTTTTAAAATGGCTGGCCAATGACTTTGACAGCACACAGACCCCCAGAGGTCTGTTTTGTATTTTGGATGACATTTGGATGCAATTTACCAGCATTTGCTGACAATTTAAACTGTTTCATTTTTTCCTTTTTTTTTTATGTTCTTTTTGCTGTGGCACATCCTACAGCAGGAATGAAAAAAAAAAAGTTACATAGAGGGCCCACCAAAATACAGACCAGACTTCAATACCAATCACTTCCACTCTATTCCTGCCCAGGCCAATTTTCAGCTTCCAGCGCTGTTGCATGTTGAATGACAATTGTGCAGTCATGCAACATTGTACCAGATGTTTATTTAAAAAAAAAAAGGATTTTTCTTCATTTCTATTATAAAATTTTGCAACTAAATAATCTTTCTTCATGAATTGAAGCCAATGTGTATACTGAAAAAATACGTGAATACCCACGCTAGGATATTACGTATGTGTTCAGTGTATATATAGCTATAAATTTGTGAATGTGTCAGGCTGCTGATAGCTATTAGGTGTTAGCCTCATAATCGGTAATGAAATAATTTAACCAGCGCTGCCTTCTCTAAACCTTTTCTATAATGAACAATATCTTCACAATATTCATTAAAGTGAAATACATAAATAATAATGAACAATTCATCAATACAAAATGTTAAATAAAGTGCAGTGCATAAAATAAAGTGTTTAGTGCTTTCAAAGTGCTTGTGCTTGATGCATTTAGTAGGGGAATATGGTGCCACTCGGTGCTCCCCTCCTGGGTGCCTTCTCACCGACCGTATGATGTAAAACAGCTTTTAGTGCTTCTGTCAGCACAGCAAATGGCTATGGATATCCTCCATAGGAGGACTCTTTTCCCTAGATTCAGCAATGAAATTGGAGACAGTATAGTAGTGCAGCATGCAGTAAGATCAATTTAGAATTGCATAAAGCGGATGTGTTGTAGTGCAAATAATCACTCCAAAAATAAAAAAGTGAATGTGAAAATAAATAAATATTCCAATGATGTGTCAAAGGTGAAAATGTGCAAAATTCATGAATACAAATAATATATTCATAAATAATTAGTGGTCCAAAAATTCCCACAGATAAAGTGCAAAGAGAAAATAACTATTGAGTAAACAGTCCAAAAACCTATTCACGTGCATAAAATACAGTATATATATATAAATATTTTTCCTATGCATAGTGAATCACAGTCCAAATTAGGATCTCTACAGGTGCAAGAAAATATCCAATTCCTCCTGTGCCAGAGTGCCAAAGTGTATCCCAAGGAATCACCAATGTGAAATAACACCTTATGAGTGCAATGGCCGCTCACCTCACTAAGAATAAATCAAGCTTTGGAATCGATTTCAGGGGCACAGATCCAATCCTCCTTACAGATGGTAATAAAGTGCTTTTGGTACAGGACTATAGCTGCTGTGTGGTACGCTTCCCCAAAGTTGTAGGATGATCTCATCAGCTCATGAATAGATGAGAAATAAGGGGCACCATAGTGAAGTATGTTTAAAAGGTGTAAAGTTTTATTAAATAAAATAACTTACATTTAAGTAAACTGTAAACTTTAAAGGATAGAGACCAACAGGGACTCTAAATGGCATCTGCCTTCTATAAGGCGGAACTTCCGGTTTCAGCCGAAAAAACGGAAGTGACATCACCAGGCTCCTCCCGACCTGTGACGTCACCCTGCTCCTCCTTATAATTTATTTATTAAATTATTGCTTTTTATTGTATGTGGTGACACTACTAGAAAATTGGCTGCTATTACTATTTATCACATTTTTGATCAACCCCTCCTTATATATCCAAAAACATTTTATTGGTTAGTGCATTGTTTTTTTTTTAATATATAATACTGTATCTTTGTACTTGTGGAAATTAACTCACCTCCCCCTGGCGCAATGATCTTTCCCAGTCTTCTGGGTTTGAGATCTTCGGCAATCATGAATGACCAGGCCAGAATGATGTCACTTTTGTGCATGCGTGGGGGGGGGGGGGGTGTCACTCATTCTGGCACTGAGGTGTGACTGTAATATACAATGAGCTGCACATGTGTAGCTCAGTGTACTTTTTAAAAAGGAAATGAGAGAGGCGCCTCTAAGTGCAGACTTTAACAGTTTAATGTGGTTAAAACAATTGGCAACTCATATAGAGGTGAACAAAATCAGGCACATCTGTGGTTGATGAATCAAGAGATCCTCGGTGGGGTCATGTCCCAGGCGCTGGCGGCATCCTGCAGAAGAATGTTTACTCTGTGCAGCCTCGCTTGTCACCCTTGAATAGCCGGTTGAGCGGTGTATGTAAATCAAACCAGACCGAGGCTTGAGACACTGGTGGCTTCAGCAGTGCGGGATCGTGACGTCACCGGTATCGACGCGTTTCTGAGAATGCACGCTGCGAGTGTTGCAGCAGCCGCACTCCTTTCTAAAAGGCAGGCATGTTTGTTTTATTGCAGAAAAAGAAACAAAGCATATTTCTTCTGCTGTTAAATGTCTACCTGCTTGCATTTTTTGTTGTTGTATAGTTTAGTTCCACTTTAAGTAAAGAAATAGAAAAAGGTAGCAGCAGGGGATGGATCTGTGTCAAACTTGTGTATACAAGGCCCAGAACAATTTTGAATTTCACCAGCACCTGAATTTAAATTAGTATAAAATCTAGGGAAAGGATTTTAGTTCAAGAAGCAAATGCTGATCCTGGAGGACGCTTAGAGAAAGATAACACTGGATTTATGGGATGAAAAGGATGAAGGCATTGTTAGGGAGAATGATCTCTTTAAAAGGTAATAAACACTTGCAAGTGTTATACTATTTAGCTTGCATGCACATAAGAAAAAAAATGCATTTATAACCCACACTTTTTTTCCCATAAAGTTTTTATTAACAATGTATAATACACTCAGAGCTAATGTGTTATAAAACATATAGCTATAGTCCAAGGGATTTGGTACACAAGTGTGCATAGAGCACAACGATGTAAAGGAAACTCCATAATGAGATGTTATAGAAATAATCAGGGGCTGACGGGCAATTTTTGGCCCAGGGGGCAAGTACAAACCAGGGGCCCATGGTGCAGCGACTCTGCCCCCCTCGTACTCTCCCTCTTCCCGGCCTCCTCCTGCCCCATTCCATACTGCAGCTCCGCTCCAGGTACTTTCTACTCACCAGCCAAATCCGGGTTCCCGACCTGGCCAGCGTAGGCTGATTGGGGAGAGCTGGGAAAGCACAGTTGAGGCTGGCAGGGGGAGGAGAGTCTCCAGTGGGGCATGGGACCGGCCTCTGCTTAGACACAGCTTACACCATCCATGCTGGGGGGGGGGGGGGAGGCTTCCGCTCTGTCCTTGTCTTCATCCCGCACTCAGTAGGTCAGCAGCAGGGACTTTTTACTTCCCTTCACCAGGAATCCTTTAGGCATGTCTGTTGCAGAATTAATTATACTTAAAAAATTATATAAATTGATATACAATTAATAATGGTGCAATAAAAAATGAATCAATTGCACTAAGTCATAAGTCCATTCAGCATATAAAGATGGTGGAGAGTCCACTTAAGGGTGAAGATCCCAAGATGTGAAAAGCAATGGAAACAAACAGTCACCCGTGCGGATAGGCAAGATGGCAGCTTACCGCAATGAGTGGGCCTCCAAATTAATGGATGGGCCACTAAGAGCATAAGGTAATAACTCCTATGGACTGGGTTCTCTCCTCTGCATGAACGGACCAAGCTTCGCTAGACTGCATCAACCCCTCACTCGCTCATAGATCCAGAAACAACTCCGATATGTATGGATTTCTCAAAATATTCAATGGCTCCTCAATAGGTAAACTTCCGGTTCCTGAACACCTTGGAAGTTTACCTATTGAGGAGCCATTGAATATTTTGAGAAATCCATACATATCGGAGTTGTTTCTGGATCTATGAGCGAGTGAGGGGTTGATGCAGTCTAGCGAAGCTTGGTCCGTTCATGCAGAGGAGAGAACCCAGTCCATAGGAGTTATTACCTTATGCTCTTAGTGGCCCATCCATTAATTTGCAGGCCCACTCATTGCGGTAAGCTGCCATCTTGCCTATCCGCACGGGTGACTGTTTGTTTCCATTGCTTTTCACATCTTGGGATCTTCACCCTTAAGTGGACTCTCCACCATCTTTATATGCTGAATGGACTTATGACTTAGTGCAATTGATTCATTTTTTATTGCACCATTATTAATTGTATATCAATTTATATAATTTTTTAAGTATAATTAATTTTGTTACTTATAGCGCTGCACTACTTGACACACAATATGAATAGGATTACTATGAATCCAGTGTTCTAGCTGCTATTTTGTTTTATGTCATTTGTTTTATGTCATTTTATTATATTTACTTATTCATCATTAAGCGCAGGATACCCCCCTTGATTTTATATGTCTGTTGCAGAGGCAGAAGTTTTATGGGGCATCAGGGCAGCCAGGGGGGCAATTGTCCCCCTGCCCCCTGGCCTAGTCCTCCCCTGTAAATATTGACCCAAAAAAGACAACAGAAAAAAGGGAAATATTATTAGCATGGTAAACTCACTCCTGTGGGGTTATTAATGTACACAAGAGGACTGTGGCTGCTAAACCCCATGTGATAAGGTTAATGGAACAGATAACATTTGTTCATTATAAAATGAAACGTCTTAAGGAAATGTTTGCAAAATCACATTGCAAAAAAAGTGTTAACCCTTACCTTAGGAACTCCCAAAGGAGAAATTATCTAAATCATTAAAAAAAGGGAAAGAGGGTAAAACAAAGAAGAAGAAAGGTGGGTAGGGGATAAATGGAATTGAGGGAGAACGGAGGAAAAAGGAAGGAAGTAGTAAATAAGGCAAGAGAAAGATCAGGGAGGAGAATAAAGAAAAATGGGAAAGGAAAGGCTACTCACTTTCTCAAATCACACTACAAGAAGGGTATTACTGTCAAATACAATATCCCTCAGTGTGAACCTCTTCATTGAGCGGTGAACATATCTTTATACTCAGAGGTTGCTTGAAAATGGAGCCAGCCTGCCCACACCTTGTGTGTTCTTTCATGTCTGCTATCCTATTTAGTCTAAGGAACCATCCCCTCATGGTTGGTATCTACCGTTGGCACCAGCAAGCGGGAGTGCACATATGAGCTGCTTTAATCATATTCATGGCAAGTAATTTATGGTATATGCCCCTGAAGACAGTCAAGTGAAGGAATAGATATTGGATGGGTGAGAATTCAAGGTTTGAGCTGCAGCAGACACTTTGGAAAAAAAATAGGTCGTAAATAGACAAAATCAGATGGTGTTGGGGGGGCCTAGTAGAACAAAGATTCTTAAAGGGTGTGAGAGTTTTACTAAAAAAGACTTTCATTTTGGGTTCATTCAGAAAATGGCAAACTTGTAAGTAGGCCCATAGAGGATATATAGAGACGGGGGTTACTTTGGATAAATCCAGGTTAGAAGTGAGTTAGGGGCGGATTAAAAACTCCTCCTTAAACAAGAATACCTGTCTGGAAAGCTGTTAACTGATCACACATAACATCTGAAAGAAAGACATTTGTTTTTCATTGGGACAGTAGATGTTTGCTACAGTAAGAGGCACGGAGCCCAGCTTACCTTTAAGGAGAAGAAACCATCAGTTTGGGTCTGCCAACTGCTCATTGACTCGGCTATTCAAATTGCCCCTCTGTTTTGGAAACATCTTAAGATGTGTAATACAACAAGAGGTATCTGTGGTTTATGAATTTTATCATGCACGATCTTTTGAAATAAGTTTCCTGTATGAATGCGATTTGCATTTTGCATTGATGTAAATCTTGGAGGATCTGTCATTGTAACAGGTAACCTTTGAAACAACCTAGTTAACACAGTAATAGGATATACTGCACCTAGGCTACAAAAGAGCACTCGAGTAACCTAAGGTGGACAAACCTGATAAATATCCTTAGAACAAACAATAAGCAACAACCAAGTGACCAAGTATAGTCCCAATGATGCTGAGTAGTAAAAGCACATGTAAAACTAATCCAATATATGTAAACCAAACTCCTGTCACCAAATGCATAGCTCAACACTACTCTCATGGATCCCAAGCAGCCATTAGCATGACAATGTGATTACAATCACAGACTTCGTCTCTTTACGCATATTTTCCTATAGCTGGACATCTTCAGAAGTTTTACACATTGTCATTTGTTAGTAATATTTATATATTGTTTCACTATTATTTTTATATCACTTGATTATTAAAAGTTTTTTTCTGTGAATTGAGTTTAGTGAGGGCAGCACTGTACTACATATTTTGTTATTGTTACACATTGAGGTAGAGAATTATCACTTCCAATGCTACCTTGCTCCCTGGTGTAATTGTGATAACTGCGCACGTTTATATTTGTTATTGCATTTTGGGTTCTGAATATTTCCGGCAAGTTGTGACCCAGCTGGAAAAGAGGGGTACTGGTGGGGTATATTGGACGTTCTATCTTCCCCATGTTGGAATTCATGGTAGTGGTAGAGACAAAGAAATCCCCTGGTGGCAGTCGATCTGCTATCTCAGGTGGCTATCTCCTTTGCACACCAAACCATGCCCCCAAAACTTTTTGGTAGGGAATGGCTAAACCCTTGACAGTTTTTGTTTTTTTAACTTCTATGTCCTATTGGGGAGATTTCTTCTCACTTCCTTACTAGTTACATAGCAGGAAGTTACAGGAAATCTTTCCAAAGAAGGGGATATCCTCTATTAGCCAACTGTCACTAGAACAGGTGTTATCTTTGGAAGATGTTCCTCTAACCATCTTTTTTAGTGACAACCGTAACATTTTAGGTTTCTTTTCACTTTCTTTCCTATTCACAATGGTCACCAGGAAAATGGAGAGTGAATCTCCCCAGCAAGGACACAAACAGGTAGACAAACCTGCTAGGAGATATACCCATTCTTTATTCTGTACAAAATAAACCAAAACATTTGGATGCACTTTAAAGGAGAAGTACAGCCAAAGCTCGTCTGGCTGCTCTTCCCCTGTGGATCACAGAAGTGGAGTTTGTTCCGCACTCCTGTGACCCGTTTTCAACAGAGCTCGTGCAAGACGTGATAATGAAGCTGAGATCCACCCACATGCCTGGACTGGTGTTCTGCCAGATTAGCAAACCTGTCAAATCAGCAAATGGAAGTGACGTTCCATCAGCTGCGCATTTGTTGCACTGCTACCAGGTTTGCTAATCTGACAGAACACCTGCAGTCAGATGGCAGCAGGAGACATCTTACTGCACCCAGCTACGTCTTAAATATCAGAGTCATTTTAGCAATAAAGTGAGCGTATATAAATAAATATACTATATTGACATCTGTGATGCTCTTTTGATGTTACATTTCAAAAGAAGCTGGATGCCAGCAGTAGGAAAGTGGCGGAGGCCATGTTGGTACACCCCGCACTGCTCAGCGCTAAACCTTTAGGCTTTTTTATTTCATACTTAATCACATAACAACAACATACATAATTAATCACAAAATGCTTTTTTTTTTTTTTTAGAATTTATAGACTTTATTTCTCTAACTACCTTGTATACAGAAAGACCTAATTATGTTATTTTGACCATAAGCTAATGTGTTTAAGGAATTGTACCTTTGACTCTCTGGTTAATTTTAACAAAGATGAAAAAAATAAAAAGGAAACAAAAGTGGGGTTGCTGCCAATAAAAACCAATTGGGTCCTACTTTTGGTTCTATGAAAAACTGAAACACAAATTCTAATTGGTTGCTATGGGAAACCCTTTTTCATTCTACAGTTTTTGTGATTTGGCTGTTTATTCATGAACATGTGCAAATACTATTATACATGTTAAAGTTTATGGCACCTATTTAAAAAAAAAAAAAAAAAACTTCCTAAAGGGTAAGTCCACTTACATAGGAAAATAAATAGCAAATAAAAAAAATAAAATAATATAGCATATACAGTTGTGACACAAGTCATATTGTAATTGAATGTTATTAAAAATTACCTTTCCTTTTCAATCTACAGTTGCTGTAATCTTTACTAAAATGCAATGCAATGTGGCTACCTGGAGGTATTTTTACACCGAATGTGTACAGAATGCCCCCCAGAAACATAATTTCCTGCTTGTGTGATTGACTTACTGATTTTCCCAGAAGTCTGCACTTAAATGGAGGTCAGATTTCTGGCATCCCCTGGAACAAAAATGTCATTTTTGGTAAGATACTCCCAATAGGAAATCACATCCAAAGGAATGCAGGCCCAACAGTTTTCCTCTTTAGAGCCTTGCAGCTGCAGCAGCTGGTTGATAATTAGGAAACCACTCCCATTAGACTCACTTAGCACAGGGGCACAGAGGAACAAACACAGAGGGATTTCTCGGAATAACAAAAGGTAGGAATCTGCAACAACGTTTGTTAAAATCCTTGTATCACCCAGAGGAGAATGTTTTTTTCTCAACAAAAGTGAAGTTGCGCTTTAAGTTAAATACCTCAATGGTGTTAAGTGTTCATGTATTGTCCTGTAAGGTTGCTTAAAGACATACAGATATACTACAAAAGGCATATTACAGCTTCAGCTCCCCTAATCCTGTTATGGTGGTGATATATGTACTCACTTTTTATTAACAATGTTATGCTGCTGGCAATTCAAGCAGGAACTTGTTTTTTTCCTTACTAGAAGGGATAAGCATTTGTCAAGCAATTCATATTCATATATTATTTTCTCAAAGAGGTAGAGCGTTTTTGACAGTATGGCACTCAGTCTACATTTTGATATATATAATACATTCATTACCAAAGATGTCATGTTTATTAACCTTAAAGTGGACCTTGCTTGTACTAAAAGGCAAGGTCTGCTTATTACATAAGGATCTCTAATATACCAAATCACTACATTACAGTGCTAAAAAAAAAAAAAAAAAAAAAGCCAGTGAAAAAAAAGTTAGAAAATATACTTATTTTACCCCCAACTTCCATGTTATAGAAGTTGATGTGATGATCCTTTTTGTGAGTTCACGGAGTATAGCAGTAAAATTGCAAGAGAATCTTATCCCCAGATTTAAGATCCTCAATATATACTGGAATGTCACCATTATCTAGGTGCTGGTGTTCTGTCAGAATACCGCTACCTATCAGATTCTGCTACCGGAAGTGACGTACGGTCAAGAACAACTTACTGTGCATGCGCCAATGCGTTCCAACATGGCCGCTATGCGTTCCAATAGGTTTTCTAATGTGAAAGAACACGAAGCAGAGGCGGACATCTTCTTGCACCCAGTCTTGAATTTTACATTTATTTTAGCAGTAAACTCTCCTTATAGGCTGAATAACAATATTACATTTCTAATATAATTGTAATATGGTAAATATAGTGAGTAACCTGCAGGTAGAAGGTGGCGACGGCCATCTTGCTACATCCCGCAATGCTCACCGACAAACTGATTATATAGTAAAATAGACTATTTCACTGGGTCGCGGTGAAATAGTCTAGGTGAGTTTACTGGTAAAATAAATGTCAAATTCAAGACTTGTGTGGGTGCAATAAGATGCCCACCTCTGCTTCGTGTTCTCTCACATTAGGAAACATATTGGAACGCATAGCTGCCATGTTGGAATGCATGGCGCATGCTCAGTAAGTTGTTCTAGTCCATACGTCACTTCCGGTAGCAGAATCTGATAGGTAGCGGTATTCTGACAGAAAACTGGGACTCAAGTTAAGTATATTTTTCAAACTTTTTACATAGTTATGTAGCAAGGTTTCCAGGCCTGTGGCCTGATGTGGGTCTGCCATTAGTACTGGTACTCTCTCCAGCCCATGTGAGCTGTGACCCTGGGTGTGACAACTGAAGCTGCGACAACTCCAGCATCTTTGTTTGTGTTTTTTTTTATTGTAGTAAAGGGGATGGGAGAAGGGAATGAGTGGGATACACCTTGAGGCTTGAACTAATTACACATGGAACTTTACTCCTGAAAATGCCTGTTGGCGCTTCCTTGGCGCCAGCCGGTGCTCACTAACGCTGAGAATACGTTGTAGAACACAGAAGTGCTGAATCCTCGACTTTTAATCCAGAAGACTCAGGACTGAGAACTGTAGAACTCCTGACACTGTGGTGCAGTAAAAATCACTGTATACTGTCCCCCGCTTTGTCCAGCTTGAGGTAGTATGAAGTAGAACTCTGTATAGCTGTCCTTGCAACTGACACACTCTATACAATTCAGGGCCCAGCTGCGGGGGCCCCCCCTTTGATTTTAACTCTTCAGGGTCCTCCCACTATGTACCCCCTTTGTAACTTCAGGGTCCTCAACCTAGGTACCCCCTTTGCAGCTAGCTGACACTGGATCCCAGAACCTCTTCCGGAGTGGTCCCCTCTAACTTCAGGCAGACCCCCAGGGGCAATCCTCAGTACTCACGACCTGTGTAGGCTTTCCTCGGATGGAACCCTTTCTCTCTCCGCAAGCTCTCGGCACACCGGATCCAGTCAGCTCAACTCAGCACCCCCTGGACACTCAGGCGACACCCTGAGACATCCACCTTCCTCAGGCAGGAGGAGAGACAGCCACACTCTCCTTCCTGGGACTCTGCTCCCGCCAAAGACACCGTGCCACGCACTTCCCCCCAAACTTATACCCACTCCCAGAATCTTTTGCAGCATAATCTGTCTTCTGGGGTAGTTACAAGCTGGGATGTGTCCCCTGAATCCTCTCACAGGAGCCAATGGGGATACTTCTCCCCTCATCTGGAAGCCCTGACGCCCTAGCCAAATAAATCACATCCCTGCTGTTAGGCAGACAAGGCCCACTATGCATTTACCTAGCACCTACCTGTAGGGTGCTACAGTTATATAGTTAGTCAGGTTGAAAAAAGACAAAGCCCATCTAATTCAACCAATAAAAAAAAAAAAACATACAATCCCATATACACAATTCTATACCCACTGTTGATCCAGAGGAAGGCAAAAAACCCCATCTAAGCATGATCCAATTTGCTCTAGCAGAGGAAACAAAATCCTTCCTTATCCCTGAGAGGCAATCTGATATCCTCTGGATCAACTTTACCTATAAATGTGAATACCCAGTTATATTATGTTTATTTAGGAAAGAATCCAGGCCTTTTTCAAAGCAATCTACTGAGCTGGCCAGAACTACCTCTGGAGAGGGTCTATTCCACATTTTCAAAGCTCCTACTGTGAAGAAACCTTTCCGTATTTGGAGATTAAATCTCTTTTCCTTTAGACGTAAAGAGCGCCCCCTTGTCCTCTGTGATGACCTTAAAGTGAACACCTCAACACCAAGTTCACTATATGGACCCCTTATGTACATGTTGATCATATCCCCCCCTTAATCTCCTCCTTTAGACTTTAAAGCGCTATATTGGTATGGGTTGAGGGCTCTGATGTAATAAGCAGATATTTTCTTTTGATTCAACGTCCACTTTAAGCTAGAAAGTGTTTCAGTCTACAATTGTACAATCTAACCTAAACTGAAAATAAACCCAAAACCAAACACTTATTTTATTGCAGCTTACCAATTCTTAGATATGATGGCTGCATTTGTTTTCATTTTTAGGCTTTATTTCTTTAATTTTCACCCGGCAAATTAGCCAGTAAGTCTGTCGTTTTTTAACAGAGCAAGCTATCCTGCAGATGTAGCTTTTAGAGGGTTAATACAAACCATCTATTACTGACAGGGGTTCTTACAATGACCAGTTTTATTTATTTATGTAAAACCGTTATCTCAAAAGCAACACAGATGCTGTAACTGCTTATAAATTATTAGTTGTAGTTTGGGTTTGATTTTTTAGTGTATCTAAATCTGCTGGTACGTCTAACACTCCTCTCCCTCTAAGCTGATAATGCTGCAGTCCACAGGTGTCTCTGTGCTCCTTCATCCAGAGTGGGGGCACTCTAATACATGGAGATGTGTTACTGACCAGATCACCAGGTAAAAACAGAAAAAAAAAGCCTGAAAAAAAGGAAACAAATGCAGCCAACACATCTAATGATTGGTAAGCAGCAGTATATTAATGTAGCACTGGACTGCACTCTTTAACCTCTTAATGACCACCCCACGCAGATATACTGCAGCAGGGCAGTCCTCCTGCGCAAAATCACGTACCTTTATGTGATTTTGTGCAATGGGTCTGAGTCGCCAGTGATTGGAACACAGCGGAAGCCAATCTCTGGGTCCAGTGATGTCTACCGAGACCTGCTGATCATTCTCAGGAGAGGCAGGCTGCTGTTCTGTGAGAGGGGAAGATGGAGATCTCGTGTTTCTGCTAGGCAGGAATATGGATCTCTGTCTTCCCCAGTCAAAGCATCCCCCACACTGTTAGAAAGCACACATTTAAACCTTTGATTGCCCCTGATGTTAACTCCTTCCCTGCCAGTGTCATTAGTACAGTGACACTGCATTTTTTTTAGCACTGATCACTGCAATAATTTCACTGGTCCCTAAAAAGTGTCAAAAGCATCAGTTATGTATCAGATTTTTCCACCGCAATGTCACAGTGACGCTAAAAATAATTAATTGCCGCCATTACTAGTAAAAAACAAAAACAAAAAAAAAGAAACCAAAAAAAAAAACTAAATTCCATAAATATATCCCATAGTTTGTAGATGCTGTAACTTTTGTGCAAACCAATCAATATATACTTATTGGGATTTTTTTTACCAAAAACATGTAGCAGAATACATATTGGCCTAAACTGATGAAGAAATTTTTTTACATTGTTTTATTGGAAATGTTTTAAAGCATGAAGTAAAAAATATTGTTTTTTTTTTTTCAAAATTGTCAGTCTTTTTTTGTTTATAGCGCAAAAAATAAAAATGGCAGAGGTGATCAAGTACCCCAACAAAATAAAGCCCAATTTGTGGGGAAAAAAAGGACATCAATTTTATTTGGGTACAGCGTCGCATGACCGCGCAATTGTCAGTTGAAGTAACACATTGCCAAATCGCAAAAAATCGCCTGGTCATTAAGGGGGTAAAACCTTCCGGGGCTGAAGTCGTTAAATTCTGCCCAGCAGTGCTGACGCAATAAATAGCAGCAAAGACATTTTGGACAGCTGCAAGAAGAGAAGAGACTGGACTGTGCTCTGATTGTCTGTTGTTACAGCCAAACAGGACCATCCCTTAGCAGCCTTGGGGCAGGAGGACTTCTGATTGGTTGTCTCCTAAAAGAATTGTAAAAAAAAAAAAAACAACTACTGACACTACCCATTGCCCAACTGACACCAATCTCTGCCCTACTGACACCATCCACTGCCCTACTGAAGCCGGCCACGTTTTAATACATTTTAAAATGTTTGTTTATATTTATAAGTGTTTGTCTGTCTTTGTAACACCAACATCCATGTGTGTTTAACCACTTGCCGACCGCCGCACGACTATCTACGTCGGCGGTCAGCCCCTCACAGGCAAACTAACGTAGGGCTACGTTGCTTGCTTGTGAGGGTCTAGGGAGCGAGCGCGCGCCCCCCGGGGCGCGCTCCCGCTCCCGCGTGGTCACGGACCCCCCCCGCGCGTGTGACCAGCGGACCCGATGTCCGCCGGTCACTCGGCGATCGGCGGGGGAGAGGGAGAATGTCAGGCAGCTTGTGTAAACAAACTGCCTGTCATTCTCTTCGCTGCAAAGACACTGATAAAACGGATCTGGTATGTAGATCCGTTGATCAGTGTCTTTACAGCTAGAGCCACAGCCAATCACAGTAGAAACCACGCCCCTAGGGACACACACAGCCCCTCCCTTCCAAATAAAGTTAACCCCTTCACTACCAGTGTATTTTTACAGTAACAGTGCATATATATAGCACTGATTACTGTAGAAATGTCACTGGTAACCCCAAAAGTGTCAAAAATGTCAGTCAAGGGTCCGATCTGTCCGCCGCAATGTCGCAGTACCGCAAAAAAAATCGCAGATCGCCGCCATTACGCGTTAAAAAAAAAAAACAACAAAAATGACAAAAATCTTTCCCTTTGTTAGTAAACGCGATAACTTTTGCGCAAACCAATCAAAATACGCTTTTTGCGATTTTTTTTACCAAACATAGGTAGCATAAAATAGATTGGCCGAAAATTTTTAAAAATTTTGATTTTTACATTTTTTTTTGGGGGAATTTCATATAAAAAAATGTGAAAAATATTGCTATTTTTGCAAAATTGACGCTCTTTTTTTGTTTATAGCGCGTGATCAAAAAATCGCACAGGTGATCAAATACCACCAAAAGAAAGCTCTGTTTGTGGGAAAAAAAGGACGTCAAATTCGTTTAGGTACAGCGTCGCACGACCGCGCAATTGTGCGTTAAATTCACGCAGTGCCGAATCGCAAAATACCCCCTGGTCGGAATGGGGGTAAAATCTTCCGGGGCTTAAGTGGTTAAGCTTTCAGGTGCACACCCTAATGCCGTATTCTGCGCACACCAATGGTACATTGCATACCAGTATTGCTCTCTCATGTCCACCCAGTGCATGTTTTTGCACCAGTTGGTTCCCAGTTAGTCCTGGGAAACAATCAGTGACGGCCTTTGAATTTTGTTGCTTAACAAGTTACCTGCATTTCTGTAATCTTTTGCTTATTAGGGTTTAGCCTTTAAATAAAGCCTATTTAAACTGTTTAAGGTGTGTCAGTATTTTAGGGTCCAGGTAAGGGTTGGTCCTCACAGGTGCAGGACAGAAGGGACCCAATACAATACAATACAATTAGCTCTTTTAGAGGTGAGAGCTACATTAGTTTTTTGGTTTTGGGTTTAATACTGATTTACGTTTATTGGAATAGAAAACAAGATGTAAAAGTTCCAGATGCTTTTTATATAGTCTCTTTAATTATTTTTAATGTGTTAGAGTTTGTGTGAGCCCATATATGTTGAAATTTCTTTACAATTCTGTCTACATTTGATAAACAATTCGAGTGTATTGTGTGGCTGAATATATGCATGTAGTAATAGTGTTTTTAAATATCAGTTAAGGATATTGTCTATAATCTATCTTAGCAAAATAATTTTTATAAATAGGTTAGATTAGACTTCCTAAGAACAGTGCACTACCGATATCTCAATGGTCACTAAGCAGGGTGGCTGGCTGATTGCAATAAAATACAGAGCTCTGTCTGGTGGCTTATGCACTGCTCTATATGTATTAACAAAAACTTAAAACAGGCATAAAAAATGTTGAAGTCATGTAAAAAATTACTTTAAAGTGAGGTAGGAGTGAATTCTGCAACTTTCTGTGGGCAACCAAATTCCACAGATTGAGCCCCCTCCTATTATCCCAGCCCAAACAAAGAGGAGGCTTGACCCTCTAAAATACCACAAAACAGTTCACATAGCCTACGCTTTATACTGGAGTACTCACAGTTCCAGGAAATTATAAATTCAATTTAAACAGGCAATAGCTGAGGTCTCCCAACAAAGGGCTACCATGGTACTCAGGTGATCCTCCACAGGACATTGCTTCCCACCTTCTGATTTCCATGACTCCCACCCTTATTTGGTCAGACAATACCCTAATACAAGTGTCAGATGATTTCAATTATAGGCAGTCCACAATTTCAGCAGGTTTGCTATTCATTGTTGTCTATGGGTAAATTTCACCTACAACATTTTTTAACTTCGGATGTGGTTAAATCGATTACTGAAATTCAATTGATAAGGGTTCCGTCTCTTACATTCTGGAGAGCCCTACAAATTCAATGTTTTTTAATTAACATATGGAAAGGTAGATGCTTTTTGCCCCCTCTGACAGATTTTGACAAGCTGTGCACATCCACGACTCAAAATCATCATGACTTGCTGGTATCATATAGGTTGCTTACTCACCCTCCTGTGCAGTTTTCCCACTTATCTCGCAAAATGGGAAGCAGACTTGGAAACAACCTTTACAGAACAGCAAAAGAGGAGGATCTGGAGACCTACCCATTCTGCTTCAGTTGCAAGCAAAATCCAGGAAAATGGCTGTAAAATTACTTCTTATTGGTATAGGGTCCCCCATACCCTACATAGACTTTCCTTAATCCCCCCTTTTCTCCCACAATCCTCCTCTGTTAGCACTATCAGCAGCAGGAGGATTCAGTTTTGCATATTTTCTGGAGATACCTGGTACCCTATACCTTCTGCTATCTCTTTCTCTTTAATAACTACATAACACAGTACTTGTACTTTTACTTTCAGTACTTGAGTAGAAATTTTTTTTCAAAACTACTGGTACTTTTTACTTTTAGTACTTAAGTAGCAAATTTTTTTTTTTTGAAAAAACTACTTGCAATACTTAAGTAAAAAAAATGTTGAATACTTTAGTACTTCTACTTAAGTAACTTTTTCTGCGAGCACTTCCACTTCTACTCAAGTAATTTTTTGATCGAGCACTTGTACTTTTACTCAAGTAGAAATTTTGAGTACTTTATACAAGTCTGCCTATACAACAACCACATGCTATTTTTTTGCATTGACAGCTTACTTGAGTGATTTACAAAATGGTTGACTGTGTATATCATATTCTGTTAGCAGTGAAGGTTCGTTTTGCAAATGGACATGGGATATTTGATAATCTGGATGATGTTTTGAATATGTTACCGCTTACACTGTTCCTGATTTGTGATTCTCTCTTTTGCAAGTGTAGTAGTAAAGATGTAAATACCGTTAATTACTATGAATCTCTATCTCATTTTAAAATGTTTGTCTCTGTATATTTTGCTTTTTTTTTTAAAAACTCAAAAGAAAGAATTTATAAAATGAAAAGTGAACCTATGCACAGACTATGAACAATTAAGTATTTATATGAACCAGCAGTAAAAGCACTTTAACGCAAGCCCTCACTTCTGTAGCTCTAGGTATTCTAGAGAAATTAATCTTCAAAGCTCACAACAGAGGCACTGAAATCATGTCTTTCCCTTTCACTTTTTATGCTGAACAGAATATTGGCAGTCTCCCAGCTCTCTAAATATACAGACATGAGGTCATGGTAAAAACTGACTGAAACCCAATTTTAAAGTCTCTGCTCTGATCTTTGAGGCTGTTTAAGCACAAATTATTAGTTATTGTCTTTGGGTTTGGGTTGACCAAGAGTTTGATAGAAATCTGACAAGATATTTGAGAGGCTTACTTATGGCACATCAATTGGGGTAGAGTGTCAGCAATGGACCATGCAAAGTAGGGACAAGTGTAAGCTTGAACCTGGCTGTAAGCCTTCTAACCCAACCCTGATATCTCAAGCAGCATCCTTTACCTTCCCAAGCTGCTGGAGTGGAAGAATTATCACCCATGCCCAGCATCTTAATGCCAGCTTGGCAAAAGCGCTGGCTTTTACAGCTGCTTCCATTACAGTTTTTGGAGTCTTCACCCTTCTGTGATTTTGTGACTTGTGCTGCACCACAGTGGCACATACCCAGTCACCATTTTTTCACACAGAACCCCATCCCTGCCCTCCGCTAGCATGTGGATGCTAATGTCTCTGTGTTGCTGAACCACAAGATCAGTGGCAGGATCCATATGACCACAGAAACATGGTGCAGAAAGTATAGGCAGGGAGGCTATACTGTATATCCTTTATTTGGGCACAGGAAAGGATGCAGGATAGGACATATCATGGGGGCTGGTAGTGTTATCCATTTTCCTGTACCTTGGTGAAGATGGCAGCTCGGTAGCCTCTTTTCCAATGTCCTCATCCAGTGACCCCCTTAGAACCACCATTTCCCCCTGGATGACCATAACCTATCCACTGGCAAAGGCAAAATACTGCAACACTGTTTTGCAGTTGGTACATTTGGAGGATGGGGTCACAGCGAACTAAATATTTGGTCTGCTCTCTTCAGGCACAGGCCAAGAGGTAGCTAACTCCACACCATCTTGTGCAGGGCAAGGTCATCTGTGACAGTGACAACAACCTGCTGTCTGCCCCTTGGCAGGGAAAATTCACGCAAATGCCTTGCTTTATACACTTCCTCAACCTAGTGATGCAGCATTTCCTAGCTTCAATGATGTCTTGCAGCACCTACACAGAAGAGTGTGAGGCCACTTAAGGTGGTTGAAATGCAGCAACACCACAGTCCTGCCAGCCTCCAGATATGCTATACACCCACACACTGGAACTTAATGTTGGCCATGTTGCAGTTGCTGCACCTGCAGCATCAGGCTGTCAGTGAGTGTTAGTGTGATTAAGGGATGAGTACATTCTCTGGGGATCTGACACTCTTTGTATCTCAAAATTATGTGAATAAAGCACAACAATGACCACAAAAGTGCCTCTAATGATTCAAAAGCATTCAATATTTGTAAACTTTGTTGTATCTATAAATCAGTAAAAATGTGTCTCAGATTAAAGGAGAAGTACAGCCAAAGTCTGTGGATCATAGGAGTACAGTTCATTCTGCACTCTTCTGACCCGTTTTTAGTTGGCTGATGTCACAGAGCCGGTCCAGGCTTGGGAAAGATTGCGACCATATGGCTGGGATCCCCCACATGCCTGAACCAGTGCCGCCTCTCAGCACACCACCCCCTCAAGCACTCAAGTGAGTCAAGCACTCCAGTGAGCGCGGGGGGGGGGGGGGGTCAGGGCATAGAGACAGTGACTGACAATCACCAGCTCTCTGCTCAGGGAGCTCTGAGAACCGGGTGACCCTTAGTGTTTGATCATTTGGTTCTCAGGCCTAGAGCCATGGGGGAGGGGCAGATGCAGCATTGGACTGATGCTGCATCCATCTAGGTAAGTATGAGTCTCCAAAACATTATTATTATACCTTATACCGTTGCCATTTCCTGCTATCCCTGCTCCATGCTATCATTATCATCTCTGGGTATAATTACTAGCTCCTCCTTCTGCTGCTCCCTTAACACAATAACTGTCTCTTTTCGCCACTGCTGGTCCATCACCATTATTATGTCCTACCACCATTACCAGCTCCTTCTACGATCTCCTGCCACCAAAGTTGGCCTGACACCAATACTATCTCTTGCAGCCTCTACTATCATATTCCAGTTCTCTGGCACTGCAAAAGTGGCACAAATAAGGTGTCCTGTATTGCATCTCAAAGTGGTGTATTCTGGTGATTGGGTTCTGTTAAGTACCACACATAATGCTGTAGGGAGAATAATGCTTTGTGTCTCCTAGTTTGCAGTCTTTCACTGCTCTGGCACTCAGCCATTTGAGTTAGTTTCTCTGTGAAATAGTTTATTCTATTTGTAATTTCTTAAATAAAACCTGACTGGTAAAGCTGCAGCCTAGTAAAAATGCTTACATACTGTGCAAGGAGGCTGTATAATATTTTGCTGACTTTTCAGTGGAATTATTCACTCAATTACTGATTATTATGTTTTTTTTTTTTAAAAAAAGCTGCCTCTTCTGCCTAAAAGTTGGCCAAGTAAAAAGGTTTAAATTCTGTGTGTCAGTACAAACTTTAGCTGTCTTTTTACTTTGAAATAAATTAAAAGTTGATCTGTAGATTAAAAGCTGACTGTCCTCCCTCTGGCTCAAAAGCTACTAAAAGTGGTTGTAAACCCCAAAAAATCTAAATTAAAATGACAAGTCTTCCTCACACAGCAAAGCAGCAGAAGTCATCTGCCCCTAGCACTTTACTAGAGTGAAAAAACCTGAACACAAAGAAAATTTGACTAATTTTACACTCTATTATTGATGTCTTCACAAAAAGCTTTCTCTTATTTCCCTATGAAAAAGCACCCTGGTAAAAGTTCCTAAATACTCTGGGTGAAGTAGGTACAATATTTTACTGGGTTTATTCTTTAATACAATACAGTTTAATGCTGATTTTATGATTAAAAGTTGGATGGCTGTTGTTTCTCCTGTTCAAAATGCAACCTAGTACAAGTGCCTAAATGCTTTGCACAGATTACTGCATTTTGGTGTTTTTTTTCCTGTGAAATAAATACTCTAATGTTAATTTTTTATATTATAAGCTTGCTATTGTTTCTCAGGTTCAAAAATGTTCTGTCAATGGAGTGTTCGCTATATTTATCTGCTTTTTTATACAAAATAAATATACTTCTATTTTTTTTTTTAGTAAAGGCTGAGTGTTTTCTTGTCTGTACAAAATATGGCCTACCAAAATGGCTTACAGCTTAAGTTAAAGTGGTTGTAAACCCAAAAATTCAAAATTACAATGAACAACACCTTCCTTAATCTGCAAAGCAGGACAAATAATCTGTCCCCAGGCTGGCCTGGAAAGGAGCAGGCACGCTTGTGCATTACTCAGTTTCCCTCAAAAAATCCATCCCTGATTAAAAAAAGGTGTCGCCACGCCCCCTCTCCTGTGATTGAAAACCTGCACAATTTGACTCATGCAAAAAGTGTCCGTGTCTCCTGCTGCCGCATCCACAGATCTCTCTCCCCCTAACTCCTCCTGCTGCCCCTGGATTGGCTGTTCTGTGTCTCAGCTTTTACATGAGCGAGTTTTGCATGTGGGGTGCGAGAAAACATTACTGCTGACATGCGTGCACAGCGGGGAGCGGCATACACGCAATAGCACACCTGCCATGTGCCCTACTATCCACAGCACTGTGGATTTGTTCTGGTGTGTAGAGCTGGGAGGGGAGTCCAGTTATGTCACAACTCCGCCTCCCAAGCTCTGGGATGCCAACATGCCCACGGAAAGGGACAGCTTCTGCAGGCAAATATAGAAAATTAGACTAATACAGAAAGGTAAAAGTTATGCGATCTGGTACTGCCAAGGTACATAAGGTACTCTTTTATATTTATGGAACATGGGGTTTAGAACCACTTTAAATTATTTATTTATTTTTTTAAATCTGTTCAAAGGGCAGTATTCAAATTGAATGAGAAGTGTTCCTTCAATGAAAAGTCCCCATCCTTCGTTCTTTTTATGAATAGAGCCATGGGGCAGAAAGGGTGTAGATAGTCAGCACTTTTGACAACTGCTTGTGGCAGGTCTAGCTGCTTGTATTAAGCCCACAGCACCAAAGGTTTACAGCTGTGGGTGTATTGGGGAAGAGGTGGGACAGAGAAATTTTTCTGAACAAAGCATTCACCAGCAGAAGGGGCAATTGTCATTCAATGTAAGTACCCCCTTATGCAAATTAAAATAAACAAATAAATAAATACATTTCAGTGACAAACATACAATTTTTAGTGTTTTCAGCCTGAAAAAGTTGCAAGAGGTTTGTGATTTTGTAAACGTAGCTTATAATAGGTTGTTTAATTACTTTTCTATAGCGTCTTTATAATATTTCTTTCATTTTTAAAGTGAAAATATACATTATATTTTGGCTTTTTGGCTTGAAAGCTGCATGTGGTTTTAAACTGCTGCAAGACTACAATATTTACAGCAATAAATACACTCTGTTTTTTTTTTTCATGAAAAACTTCCCTGTCTCTGCTTCTAAATCTGTACAATATTTATTGCTGCTGTCTCTGAAATAATGCATCCTATATTTTATTTAAAAAAAAAAAACTGCTTTGTCTCTCCCTCTTCAATTGCAGCCTAGTAAAACTGCGTATACGATGTGCAGTAAATCTGTACAATAGTTCTTACTGTTGTCTCTGTCCTGTTTTTCTGAAAACGGCTTTAAGTTGACTTTAATCAGATTGGGGTGCTGCTGCTATATTTAAGGCCAAGCAAATAGTGTCAAAGTTGTGCATACCACATATAACTAAACTGCATTAACTTATTGACTATATCACAAATGTTTTGAACTGGGGTGGGACTGTGGACATAACCTACCCTGATTTAGGCATATAATTTGATACAGTTCTACATGAGAATCTCATAAAGATTTGAACAAGCTTGGGTGGTTCCTTGGATAAACTGGCTTAAGGATAGATATCAGAGTTGTACATGGGGTGCATTTGGAACTGAGACCAATAATTAGCGCTCCACAACGCTCTCTAATAGGTTTTGATCTGTTTGTAAATAATATACTGTAACTGAAGATTTGGTAGGTAACACATTTCTTTTTGTTGATGACACAAAGATATGCAATATTTCTTGAGGTGTTAGCAACATAGAACATGATTTGGCATTGATGGAAAATCAAAGCGAATCAATTCTTCTATAATTCTATATAAGACTTCTATAATTCTTGCATCTCATAGATGCATGGCGCTTCCTTCACTTTAAAGATAGGGATTACACCTAATAAAAAAGGAAAAATTGAAGGGGAGGGGAAAGGGGATAAGGGGATAGTGGGACTTTAAATAAGATTGGTGCAATTGAGTCTCCATCCTTATATGCAATATGCATTAATGGGAACACATGGTGTTCAGAAAGGTTGGGACATTATATGAGGTGTGACCAGTGTACTCAAAGTAATAATAATGGTACATAAACCTGTGCTGGTAGGCACAAAAAAAGATAAATAAATTAACATCATGTATTTATTAACAGATCCGTAGCGGGTAACAACAGTGCATCTGAGTGAAAACACATATGAAAAGAGTTTATAAATTGTATAATAAAACAATACATAAAAATCAGAGTATTGAGATAATTGTCCAGTACATAAAATAAAAAAAATTATGCAAATATATAATAATGTAAATATATTTTTCGGAAACAAATGATGGGATATAGTGTAGAGCTTGCAGTTTTAAATTGCCTTCTTATGCTCAACGCATTTCGTGAAAAAAATTCACTTCATCAGGAGCAGGCTTGGTTACAATATCTGGAAGGGATATATGTACATAAGTGATACTGTAGCCGAAAAAAAAGGGGGGGGGGGGAAGGAAATGTAACTAAAAAAGAACTTACAATTTAATGTTAACTGTCAGTGAGGCTGCGAGTCGTCCAAGAATATGTCCAGATAGGAACTGAGGGAGCGAAACCCATGCCCAAGGCCAGAGCGTAAGGTCCATGTAGGGGTTACAGGTCTTCATAAAGGGTCTGAAAGAACTCAGCTCAATAGGGATTACACCTTTTTTTTTTTGACTCCCCACAATCAATACTCACGTATCGATTATCTTTTTATTAACCAGAGAGACATACCAACATTTGCCGAAGCACACATTGGCATACAGTCCATATCGAATCATGCCCCTATATCTTTAACCATAGACTTGACTATAAACTCCCCTAAATCTAATACTTGGAGACTAAACTCTTTTATACTAACAAATCCTACTTTATTCCCCAAAATATCAGATCTCCTAAGTACCTTCTTTAACCACTTTAGCCCCGGAAGGTTTTACCCCCTTAAAGACCAGGCCATTTTTTGCAATTCGGCACTGCGTTGCTTTAACTGACAGTTGCGCTGTCGTGCGATGCTGTACCTAAATACAATTGATGTGCTTTTTTCCTACAAATAGAGCTTTCTTTTGGTGGTATTTGATCACCTCTGTGGTTTTTCATTTTTGCTCTATAAACAAAAAAAGAGCATCAATTTTGAAAAAACACCAAGATTTTCTACTTTCTGCTATAAAACATTACCAATAAAGTATATATCTGGACACAAATTTGTCAAACAGGATATCTCTGCGCTTGTTGGAGGAGTCAGTTCATTAACTGCTAAAACTACAAAACTGCTGCTACTTCACCAAATAACGATATATATTGGAAAACATAAATAAAAAGAATAGTAGCGCAAAAAGTCACTGGATGTGGCTTTTAAAATGTAAAACAATAAAATCATACATAAAAAGGGTGTTACTGAAAACACTCTCATAAGGGTATAAAAGTCCTTTAAAGTCCATAGACCGTCCAGGAATGAGTGATGTTACTACTGGATCACCTTTTTTGTCCACCACCAAGTGTCACACCAAGGGGTCAGCAGAAATGGCAACTCACCAGATAAAGTGGCTCAGGTGTTCTCACACAAGAGCAAAATGAGCAGATATCCAAGATACAGATGATGGATGTAGACAAACGACCTGGATATGTCACCGCTGCACACACTTAATCAGACCTCCTTTCCACAAATGTCCCTCAGCATAGTGATCACATGCAAGGCAAAATAACCCCAATAGTGAAGTATTGTAAAACTCAGCTTTATTGAAAGATAGATTGCACTTACATTTGTAGGAAAAAATCAGGCTTCTAAGTAGTAACAAAAGCGGCCAGGAAAGGATCCACACTCGTACAATCACCCGGGTTGACTCCACGCCAACCCCGATACTTCCGGGTGGGTTCTCTTCCGTGCCACGTGATGTCGGATGCGTCGTCTGGTCACGCCCCGACGCGTTTCGTCATTTCCGACTTCAACTGGGGGCGTGACCAGACGTCGCCATCCACCATCTAAATACCTCCGCTGGAACGCACCGCGACCAATCAGCACAGCGGTGGAACGGCCGGAAGATAACCAGCACTCACAGCGGCGGAAGTAAACAAACACATCGCACTTCCGGGTATCCTCTGCATGGGGACAACCATCACGGCGCCGCTAGAAAATAAAACAGCGCCAGCAATGTTCAACCTATCATACAGAGGACACAGAGATGCTCATATATAAATCAAGCTAGATAGTGACAATAAGCACACTTGAAGCATTAATCTAAGGGTCTCCCCTGTGCCGATCTTAAGTCTGCAGTGCATTGCCAGCCGCATACCACACATAGTACAATATCAGCAATTGAGCACATAACAAATAGCATAAAAAAATGCATAAAACGAATCAGTATATGTTTATATGGAATGATCCATATCACAAAAACCCACATATACAAAAATATACAAAAATAACACCCTAATATAAAAAATATTACTACAAAGTCACACCCATATAAAATTGTAGTAAAGCTAAATGAAAAATCACTAACACCAAACATTGGTGATAGTGAAGATAATCCACAACCCAATAGTAAACTGGGGCCCACACACATGGAGAGTGATCCCAAAAAATAGTAAAAAGAATGAAAGAAAAGGATCTAGACAAAAAGTCTCACGAATCACTAATATAGCAATTCAGATCCAATTCTATATTTAACCCCATCGGGGCGAGGGCCTGGGTGAGAAAAATCCATTTGGTCTCACGCTTGGACAATTCCCTCACCCAATTAGCACCCCGCCACGACGGGGTAACACGCTCAATCCCCCAAAAGTGAAGACTCCTTGGGTCCCTCTGATGAAACTTTCGGAAATGAGCGGACACATTGTGTTCTCGCAAACCTTTCAAGATATTGGTGATGTGCTCACCTATTCTCACCTTTAAGGCCCGCTTGGTGCGGCCTATGTATACCAGCTTACAGGGGCACATCAATCCATAGACCACATGTGTGGTGTCACATGTGATCAAGCTTTTTATCTTGAACGTTTTGTCAATTGCGGGAACTGTGAAGGATTCTCTTCTCCTGAAGTTGGTAGGTGTAAAAGAGCAGGCCCTACATCTGCCACAGGTAAAGAAACCCTTCATGTCTGGGAAAAAAGAGACATTCGGGGGGTCTAGTACCTTCTTGACGATCTGATCACCAAAATTCGGGGATCGTCGATAAATAAATGAAGGTTTAGCAGGAAGAACTGGACCTAAAGTTCTATCCATTTGTAAGATGGGCCAATGCTGTCTAAAGATCTCCTCTAGCTTTTTATAGTCATTGGAGAAATCTGACAGAAAGCTCCATTGTTTGGGATCATCATTAGCATTTACAGGTTTCGCTGAAGGCTGTAGAGGTCTGGGAGCATTCTTGATTTTAATAATCTCTCTATCCAGACAAGATTCATCATAACCCTTGGCAATGAACCTGTCCTTCAAGACCTCTGCTTGCTCCATATAGTCAGTGACAGAGGTACAGTTACGCCTGACACGGACAAATTGGCCTCTCGGAATATTCCTGAGCCAGTTCGGATGGTGTCCGCTCTGGATCGCCAAATAACTGTTCCTGTCCGTGGTCTTGAAAAAAACTTTAGTAGTGAGTCTCTCACCCTCTCTCTTGATTATTACATCTAAAAAGTTAATTTCGTTCAGACTATAATGGAAATCTAACTTGATATTGTTCTGATTGGAATTAAGGTGTTCCGTAAAGCCAATCAGACCTTCCTCTGATCCCTGCCAGATGAAGACAATATCATCTATGAAGCGCCTGTACAGTAATAGCTCCTGCCGATGTTGATTGAAAACAAACTTGTCCTCCCACTCTGACATGAACAAGTTTGCCAGGCTCGGAGCGAACTTGGCGCCCATAGCAACACCTGTTTTTTGGCTGAAGAAGTTGCTCTGATGCCAAAAATAATTATGGCTCAGACAAAAATCTAAAGCCCTGCCAATGAACACTTTTTGTTCCCTAGGCAAATCATCCCTTTGACTGAGTGCCCAGTTAAGGGATAACAGGGCATCCTCGTGCTGGATGATGGTGTACAGGGACGACACGTCGGCCGTGACGAGAAAGACCGACGAGTCCTCCCCCAGCACAACACCATCCAGCACGAGGAGAAGATCAGCAGTGTCCTTCAAAAAGGCCTTTGTCTTGATCACACTCTTTTGTAGGAACTGGTCCAAATATTGGCCCAAACGTGCACTCACCGAACCAATCCCATTGACAATTGGGCGTGGAGGTGGGTTGGTTGCGTCCTTGTGGACTTTGGGAAGCGTATACAGGATAGGGATGCGGCAAGCACTGGGTATTAAATAATTGCGTTCTTTCTTAGTTAGAACGCCATCCCTAAAGCCTGATTCTACCAGACGTTTTAAGTCTGCCACAAAATCGTTCGTGGGATCTCGAGATAATCTAGTATAAGTGGAGGTGTCACTCAACATGGTTTTAATTTGGTCATGGTAAAAACATTTATCCATGACTACCACTCCACCACCCTTATCGGCAGGGCGGATGATGATCTCTTTACGAGATTCCAATGAATCAAGGCCTTCATGTATATGCTTGTACTTCTTGCTGACCTCATACCCAGGTTCCAAGGATTGTAGATCACGCAGAACTAAACTCTTAAATACTTCCACATAGTGGTTGTTACTGACCGGTGGATTAAAAGTAGATTTATTGCGCAATCCACTATTGATCATCCCTCCACTACTCCTATTACTGATAGATGTAATGGGATTGTTTAAAAAGTGTTTCTTTAGATTCACTTTTCTTATATATTTATGTATGTCAATATAAGTGTTAAACTTATTGACAGGTCTTTTGGGGGCACATTTAAGCCCTTGGTCCAGAATGTGGAGTTCACTTTTTGTTAAACTTACACTGCTTATGTTAAATATTCCCTCGTTTACCAGTCTCTCCTTCTTTTTTTTTTTTGGAACTGTATCCTTCTTCCGGCCCGTACTCCTCTTCGGGGCGCGGATTTTCTCGGAACAGTTGCCTGTCGGGTTGTGGATATTTGTGTGGTCGATTCCGACCCCTCCCCCTGCCCCTGCCCCGCCCCAAAAAAGGCTGCCTGGGTGGGTTTGAGGGGGTCTTTGGGCCAGTGTCCTCTGTCCCTCCATTGGATCTGTTGGCAAGGACCTGGTATTGGTTATGGGTGGGGATCCCAGTTCCCTGAAAATTCCCTCTTGACAGACCCCTCTTGGTTTTATTTCCCCTATTAGTACCCTTAATAGGGGGTCCTGTCCATTCTAGCACAGGTCTAATGGGAATATGTGATACACCTGCCCTAGGGCGCACCACTGGGGTCTGGTTTGAGGGAGTAGGTCCTTGACCGCCAACAGCTCCATTACTCACAGCCTCCATAGGTTCCTCTCTTGCCGGGGCTTCTACAGGAATGGGTCCTGGTAACGTTGCTTGCCAGCAAAAAACCTGACCATTATTAAAGTCCTGTCTGTCCCTGGTGAACTTTTTAACCTTTTTGAGGTGTGTTTCTTTATCTATTTTATCTAATTTAGATTTGGTGTTATTACTAAATTCTCTCACCTCAGGGGAATCACTTTTGGTTTCTATTTTAGTTTGTAGATCCTGGATCTTTTTATTCAAAAGGTCCATTTTCCTTTTCTTTCTTTTCAAAACCAAAGACTGTAGGTCGAGCCCCACTCGATGGAAAAAGTCATACCACTCTGTCACAGAGAGGTCATCGTTTAGACCATCTTGTGGTGCTACATCCCATCGGAGACCCCGACTAATGATCCCCTCTGCTATATAAGCCTCCAGGGTGGTGATATCCCACCATGCTCTCACTTGTTTTTCCAAAGTGAGAGATAGTGTCTTCAGTGTTACACTGATATCCTCATCCACTGGGGGTAAAGTATTATTAACAGAAAAAATACTTTTAACATCCAAAGTTCTAGTACTTAGAAATTTGATTGCCTCCATAGCTGCAAAGTGAGTAAAAAAAGACCAATAAAGTATATATCTGGACACAAATTTGTCAAACAGGATATCTCTGCGCTTGTTGGAGGAGTCAGTTCATTAACTGCTAAAACTACAAAACTGCTGCTACTTCACCAAATAACGATATATATTGGAAAACATAAATAAAAAGAATAGTAGCGCAAAAAGTCACTGGATGTGGCTTTTAAAATGTAAAACAATAAAATCATACATAAAAAGGGTGTTACTGAAAACACTCTCATAAGGGTATAAAAGTCCTTTAAAGTCCATAGACCGTCCAGGAATGAGTGATGTTACTACTGGATCACCTTTTTTGTCCACCACCAAGTGTCACACCAAGGGGTCAGCAGAAATGGCAACTCACCAGATAAAGTGGCTCAGGTGTTCTCACACAAGAGCAAAATGAGCAGATATCCAAGATACAGATGATGGATGTAGACAAACGACCTGGATATGTCACCGCTGCACACACTTAATCAGACCTCCTTTCCACAAATGTCCCTCAGCATAGTGATCACATGCAAGGCAAAATAACCCCAATAGTGAAGTATTGTAAAACTCAGCTTTATTGAAAGATAGATTGCACTTACATTTGTAGGAAAAAATCAGGCTTCTAAGTAGTAACAAAAGCGGCCAGGAAAGGATCCACACTCGTACAATCACCCGGGTTGACTCCACGCCAACCCCGATACTTCCGGGTGGGTTCTCTTCCGTGCCACGTGATGTCGGATGCGTCGTCTGGTCACGCCCCAACGCGTTTCGTCATTTCCGACTTCAACTGGGGGCGTGACCAGACGTCGCCATCCACCATCTAAATACCTCCGCTGGAACGCACCGCGACCAATCAGCACAGCGGTGGAACGGCCGGAAGATAACCAGCACTCACAGCGGCGGAAGTAAACAAACACATCGCACTTCCGGGTATCCTCTGCATGGGGACAACCATCACGGCGCCGCTAGAAAATAAAACAGCGCCAGCAATGTTCAACCTATCATACAGAGGACACAGAGATGCTCATATATAAATCAAGCTAGATAGTGACAATAAGCACACTTGAAGCATTAATCTAAGGGTCTCCCCTGTGCCGATCTTAAGTCTGCAGTGCATTGCCAGCCGCATACCACACATAGTACAATATCAGCAATTGAGCACATAACAAATAGCATAAAAAAATGCATAAAACGAATCAGTATATGTTTATATGGAATGATCCATATCACAAAAACCCACATATACAAAAATATACAAAAATAACACCCTAATATAAAAAATATTACTACAAAGTCACACCCATATAAAATTGTAGTAAAGCTAAATGAAAAATCACTAACACCAAACATTGGTGATAGTGAAGATAATCCACAACCCAATAGTAAACTGGGGCCCACACACATGGAGAGTGATCCCAAAAAATAGTAAAAAGAATGAAAGAAAAGGATCTAGACAAAAAGTCTCACGAATCACTAATATAGCAATTCAGATCCAATTCTATATTTAACCCCATCGGGGCGAGGGCCTGGGTGAGAAAAATCCATTTGGTCTCACGCTTGGACAATTCCCTCACCCAATTAGCACCCCGCCACGACGGGGTAACACGCTCAATCCCCCAAAAGTGAAGACTCCTTGGGTCCCTCTGATGAAACTTTTCAAGTTTCATCAGAGGGACCTGAATTGCTATATTAGTGATTCGTGAGACTTTTTGTCTAGATCCTTTTCTTTCATTCTTTTTACTATTTTTTGGGATCACTCTCCATGTGTGTGGGCCCCAGTTTAGTGATTTTTCATTTAGCTTTACTACAATTTTATATGGGTGTGACTTTGTAGTAATATTTTTTATATTAGGGTGTTATTTTTGTATATTTTTGTATATGTGGGTTTTTGTGATATGGATCATTCCATATAAACATATACTGATTCGTTTTATGCATTTTTTTATGCTATTTGTTATGTGCTCAATTGCTGATATTGTACTATGTGTGGTATGCGGCTGGCAATGCACTGCAGACTTAAGATCGGCACAGGGGAGACCCTTAGATTAATGCTTCAAGTGTGCTTATTGTCACTATCTAGCTTGATTTATATATGAGCATCTCTGTGTCCTCTGTATGATAGGTTGAACATTGCTGGCGCTGTTTTATTTTCTAGCGGCGCCGTGATGGTTGTCCCCATGCAGAGGATACCCGGAAGTGCGATGTGTTTGTTTACTTCCGCCGCTGTGAGTGCTGGTTATCTTCCGGCCGTTCCACCGCTGTGCTGATTGGTCGCGGTGCGTTCCAGCGGAGGTATTTAGATGGTGGATGGCGACGTCTGGTCACGCCCCCAGTTGAAGTCGGAAATGACGAAACGCGTCGGGGCGTGACCAGACGACGCATCCGACATCACGTGGCACGGAAGAGAACCCACCCGGAAGTATCGGGGTTGGCGTGGAGTCAACCCGGGTGATTGTACGAGTGTGGATCCTTTCCTGGCCGCTTTTGTTACTACTTAGAAGCCTGATTTTTTCCTACAAATGTAAGTGCAATCTATCTTTCAATAAAGCTGAGTTTTACAATACTTCACTATTGGAGTTATTTTGCCTTGCATGTGATCACTATGCTGAGGGACATTTGTGGAAAGGAGGTCTGATTAAGTGTGTGCAGCGGTGACATATCCAGGTCGTTTGTCTACATCCATCATCTGTATCTTGGATATCTGCTCATTTTGCTCTTGTGTGAGAACACCTGAGCCACTTTATCTGGTGAGTTGCCATTTCTGCTGACCCCTTGGTGTGACACTTGGTGGTGGACAAAAAAGGTGATCCAGTAGTAACATCACTCATTCCTGGACGGTCTATGGACTTTAAAGGACTTTTATACCCTTATGAGAGTGTTTTCAGTAACACCCTTTTTATGTATGATTTTATTGTTTTACATTTTAAAAGCCACATCCAGTGACTTTTTGCGCTACTATTCTTTTTATTTATGTTTTCCAATATATATCGTTATTTGGTGAAGTAGCAGCAGTTTTGTAGTTTTAGCAGTTAATGAACTGACTCCTCCAACAAGCGCAGAGATATCCTGTTTGACAAATTTGTGTCCAGATATATACTTTATTGGTCTTTTTTTACTCACTTTGCAGCTATGGAGGCAATCAAATTTCTAAGTACTAGAACTTTGGATGTTAAAAGTATTTTTTCTGTTAATAATACTTTACCCCCAGTGGATGAGGATATCAGTGTAACACTGAAGACACTATCTCTCACTTTGGAAAAACAAGTGAGAGCATGGTGGGATATCACCACCCTGGAGGCTTATATAGCAGAGGGGATCATTAGTCGGGGTCTCCGATGGGATGTAGCACCACAAGATGGTCTAAACGATGACCTCTCTGTGACAGAGTGGTATGACTTTTTCCATCGAGTGGGGCTCGACCTACAGTCTTTGGTTTTGAAAAGAAAGAAAAGGAAAATGGACCTTTTGAATAAAAAGATCCAGGATCTACAAACTAAAATAGAAACCAAAAGTGATTCCCCTGAGGTGAGAGAATTTAGTAATAACACCAAATCTAAATTAGATAAAATAGATAAAGAAACACACCTCAAAAAGGTTAAAAAGTTCACCAGGGACAGACAGGACTTTAATAATGGTCAGGTTTTTTGCTGGCAAGCAACGTTACCAGGACCCATTCCTGTAGAAGCCCCGGCAAGAGAGGAACCTATGGAGGCTGTGAGTAATGGAGCTGTTGGCGGTCAAGGACCTACTCCCTCAAACCAGACCCCAGTGGTGCGCCCTAGGGCAGGTGTATCACATATTCCCATTAGACCTGTGCTAGAATGGACAGGACCCCCTATTAAGGGTACTAATAGGGGAAATAAAACCAAGAGGGGTCTGTCAAGAGGGAATTTTCAGGGAACTGGGATCCCCACCCATAACCAATACCAGGTCCTTGCCAACAGATCCAATGGAGGGACAGAGGACACTGGCCCAAAGACCCCCTCAAACCCACCCAGGCAGCCTTTTTTGGGGCGGGGCAGGGGCAGGGGGAGGGGTCGGAATCGACCACACAAATATCCACAACCCGACAGGCAACTGTTCCGAGAAAATCCGCGCCCCGAAGAGGAGTACGGGCCGGAAGAAGGATACAGTTCCAAAAAAAGAAGGAGAGACTGGTAAACGAGGGAATATTTAACATAAGCAGTGTAAGTTTAACAAAAAGTGAACTCCACATTCTGGACCAAGGGCTTAAATGTGCCCCCAAAAGACCTGTCAATAAGTTTAACACTTATATTGACATACATAAATATATAAGAAAAGTGAATCTAAAGAAACACTTTTTAAACAATCCCATTACATCTATCAGTAATAGGAGTAGTGGAGGGATGATCAATAGTGGATTGCGCAATAAATCTACTTTTAATCCACCGGTCAGTAACAACCACTATGTGGAAGTATTTAAGAGTTTAGTTCTGCGTGATCTACAATCCTTGGAACCTGGGTATGAGGTCAGCAAGAAGTACAAGCATATACATGAAGGCCTTGATTCATTGGAATCTCGTAAAGAGATCATCATCCGCCCTGCCGATAAGGGTGGTGGAGTGGTAGTCATGGATAAATGTTTTTACCATGACCAAATTAAAACCATGTTGAGTGACACCTCCACTTATACTAGATTATCTCGAGATCCCACGAACGATTTTGTGGCAGACTTAAAACGTCTGGTAGAATCAGGCTTTAGGGATGGCGTTCTAACTAAGAAAGAACGCAATTATTTAATACCCAGTGCTTGCCGCATCCCTATCCTGTATACGCTTCCCAAAGTCCACAAGGACGCAACCAACCCACCTCCACGCCCAATTGTCAATGGGATTGGTTCGGTGAGTGCACGTTTGGGCCAATATTTGGACCAGTTCCTACAAAAGAGTGTGATCAAGACAAAGGCCTTTTTGAAGGACACTGCTGATCTTCTCCTCGTGCTGGATGGTGTTGTGCTGGGGGAGGACTCGTCGGTCTTTCTCGTCACGGCCGACGTGTCGTCCCTGTACACCATCATCCAGCACGAGGATGCCCTGTTATCCCTTAACTGGGCACTCAGTCAAAGGGATGATTTGCCTAGGGAACAAAAAGTGTTCATTGGCAGGGCTTTAGATTTTTGTCTGAGCCATAATTATTTTTGGCATCAGAGCAACTTCTTCAGCCAAAAAACAGGTGTTGCTATGGGCGCCAAGTTCGCTCCGAGCCTGGCAAACTTGTTCATGTCAGAGTGGGAGGACAAGTTTGTTTTCAATCAACATCGGCAGGAGCTATTACTGTACAGGCGCTTCATAGATGATATTGTCTTCATCTGGCAGGGATCAGAGGAAGGTCTGATTGGCTTTACGGAACACCTTAATTCCAATCAGAACAATATCAAGTTAGATTTCCATTATAGTCTGAACGAAATTAACTTTTTAGATGTAATAATCAAGAGAGAGGGTGAGAGACTCACTACTAAAGTTTTTTTCAAGACCACGGACAGGAACAGTTATTTGGCGATCCAGAGCGGACACCATCCGAACTGGCTCAGGAATATTCCGAGAGGCCAATTTGTCCGTGTCAGGCGTAACTGTACCTCTGTCACTGACTATATGGAGCAAGCAGAGGTCTTGAAGGACAGGTTCATTGCCAAGGGTTATGATGAATCTTGTCTGGATAGAGAGATTATTAAAATCAAGAATGCTCCCAGACCTCTACAGCCTTCAGCGAAACCTGTAAATGCTAATGATGATCCCAAACAATGGAGCTTTCTGTCAGATTTCTCCAATGACTATAAAAAGCTAGAGGAGATCTTTAGACAGCATTGGCCCATCTTACAAATGGATAGAACTTTAGGTCCAGTTCTTCCTGCTAAACCTTCATTTATTTATCGACGATCCCCGAATTTTGGTGATCAGATCGTCAAGAAGGTACTAGACCCCCCGAATGTCTCTTTTTTCCCAGACATGAAGGGTTTCTTTACCTGTGGCAGATGTAGGGCCTGCTCTTTTACACCTACCAACTTCAGGAGAAGAGAATCCTTCACAGTTCCCGCAATTGACAAAACGTTCAAGATAAAAAGCTTGATCACATGTGACACCACACATGTGGTCTATGGATTGATGTGCCCCTGTAAGCTGGTATACATAGGCCGCACCAAGCGGGCCTTAAAGGTGAGAATAGGTGAGCACATCACCAATATCTTGAAAGGTTTGCGAGAACACAATGTGTCCGCTCATTTCCGAAAGTTTCATCAGAGGGACCCAAGGAGTCTTCACTTTTGGGGGATTGAGCGTGTTACCCCGTCGTGGCGGGGTGCTAATTGGGTGAGGGAATTGTCCAAGCGTGAGACCAAATGGATTTTTCTCACCCAGGCCCTCGCCCCGATGGGGTTAAATATAGAATTGGATCTGAATTGCTATATTAGTGATTCGTGAGACTTTTTGTCTAGATCCTTTTCTTTCATTCTTTTTACTATTTTTTGGGATCACTCTCCATGTGTGTGGGCCCCAGTTTACTATTGGGTTGTGGATTATCTTCACTATCACCAATGTTTGGTGTTAGTGATTTTTCATTTAGCTTTACTACAATTTTATATGGGTGTGACTTTGTAGTAATATTTTTTATATTAGGGTGTTATTTTTGTATATTTTTGTATATGTGGGTTTTTGTGATATGGATCATTCCATATAAACATATACTGATTCGTTTTATGCATTTTTTTATGCTATTTGTTATGTGCTCAATTGCTGATATTGTACTATGTGTGGTATGCGGCTGGCAATGCACTGCAGACTTAAGATCGGCACAGGGGAGACCCTTAGATTAATGCTTCAAGTGTGCTTATTGTCACTATCTAGCTTGATTTATATATGAGCATCTCTGTGTCCTCTGTATGATAGGTTGAACATTGCTGGCGCTGTTTTATTTTCTAGCGGCGCCGTGATGGTTGTCCCCATGCAGAGGATACCCGGAAGTGCGATGTGTTTGTTTACTTCCGCCGCTGTGAGTGCTGGTTATCTTCCGGCCGTTCCACCGCTGTGCTGATTGGTCGCGGTGCGTTCCAGCGGAGGTATTTAGATGGTGGATGGCGACGTCTGGTCACGCCCCCAGTTGAAGTCGGAAATGACGAAACGCGTCGGGGCGTGACCAGACGACGCATCCGACATCACGTGGCACGGAAGAGAACCCACCCGGAAGTATCGGGGTTGGCGTGGAGTCAACCCGGGTGATTGTACGAGTGTGGATCCTTTCCTGGCCGCTTTTGTTACTACTTAGAAGCCTGATTTTTTCCTACAAATGTAAGTGCAATCTATCTTTCAATAAAGCTGAGTTTTACAATACTTCACTATTGGGGTTATTTTGCCTTGCATGTGATCACTATGCTGAGGGACATTTGTGGAAAGGAGGTCTGATTAAGTGTGTGCAGCGGTGACATATCCAGGTCGTTTGTCTACATCCATCATCTGTATCTTGGATATCTGCTCATTTTGCTCTTGTGTGAGAACACCTGAGCCACTTTATCTGGTGAGTTGCCATTTCTGCTGACCCCTTGGTGTGACACTTGGTGGTGGACAAAAAAGGTGATCCAGTAGTAACATCACTCATTCCTGGACGGTCTATGGACTTTAAAGGACTTTTATACCCTTATGAGAGTGTTTTCAGTAACACCCTTTTTATGTATGATTTTATTGTTTTACATTTTAAAAGCCACATCCAGTGACTTTTTGCGCTACTATTCTTTTTATTTATAAAACATTACCAATAAAAAAAATTCAAAAAATCTAATTTTTTTTATCAGTTTAGGCCAATTTGTATTCTTCTACATATTTTTGGTAAAAAAAATCCCAAAAAGTGTATAATAATTGGTTTGCATAAAAGCTATAGCGTTTACAAACTATGAGATAGATTTATGAACTTTTTATGTATTTATTTATTTTTTATTAGTAATGGCAATCAATGATTATCGGGACTGCGACATTGCGGTGGACAAATCTGACACTAAGTGGCAATTTTTGGGGACCAGTGACATTAATATAGTGATCAGTGCTAAATAATATGCACTGTTACTGTGTAAATGACACTGGCAGGGAATGGGGTTAACACCGGGTGTGATCAATGTGTTCCCTAAATGTGCTTACTAACTGTTTTGGGGATGGATTTAAAGTGGTTAAAGAAAATGAAACACCAGACAGTGATCCCTTGATGGTCTGGGAAGCACCTAATTGTACTATCAGAGGTGAACTGATTAAATTGGGTACCCAATGTAAACGTGACAGAGAAAAATACTTAACGACAAAATCTCTTTCTGCCTAGGCTAGGCTTTCAGTGCTGTCACACTTTGAATGACAATTACTCTGTACCCAAATTAATGTTTATCATTTTTTTGAGACAGATAGAACTTTCTTTTAGTGATATTTAATCACCATTGGGTTTTTTTATTTTTTGCTAAATAAATAAAAAAAGACCAAAACTTTGAAAAAAAAAAAGTTTTTTCTTTGTTTCTATATATAAATAATCTTTCTTCAAAAAAATTTGCACCAAAATGTATTCTGCTATATTTCTTTGGTAAAATTGACCCAAATCATTGCATATTATTAAGTCTGCAGGAAAGTTGTAAAGTCTACCATCTATGGTACATTCAGGTATATTTGAAAATCATTCAATCCACTACTGATGGCCTCATTTCTCATTTCTTGAGGCCCTAAAATGCTAGAGCAGTGAACGTACCCCCCAAATTACTCCTTTTTGTAAAGTAGACAGTCTGAGCTATTTAATAAGAGGCATTTCAAGTTTTTGAAGTTGTAATTTTTTGTCGCAATTTTTTTGAAAATTAAGAAATTAAAAACACATTTTTTTTTCACTTTTTTTTTTTTTTTACATACTGTCACCAGAGCAGTGACAGAGCATATGACTGATGTGGTGGTGATCAGGGACACTGACTGGTGACAGTATGTACAAAAGTAGTAATATTTTCTTTTTAATTTTTTCATCATGTTTTTTAATTTTCTCAATTCTTTCTTTTTTTTTTTACACACTGTGACCCCAGAGCAGTGCAGTGTTACCATAGTGACACTGTACTAGTCTGGGGAAGGGATTAGAATTTTTATTTTTACATTATGATTGCTTATAACAGTAATTATCACTGTTATAAGAAATATTTTTTTATGAATGACAGCTATTTATTCACAGGCATATATTGTGTACTATTGCGAAAGCTATGATTGGCCACCGCTACCACATGGTACAAACATTCCTTGTAAAATAAATAAGCAGGACAGGTTCTCTGTGAGATCTGGGGTCAAAAAGACCTCAGATCTCACATCTACACTAAAAAGCAAAAAAAAAAAGTCTCATCTTTCTTCATCATGAAAACAAATGGTTCCTTTAAGGCTATTGGGAGGAAGCAACGTATGACATCGCTCCGGTCCTCCAAGGCCATAGAGTCGAGTGGGGGCCAGCTTGCCCTCGCTCGACTTCCTGCCTAGAGGGGGAGAGGACTGGATCATATTCACCGCTACTGATGACTCCAGTAAGCAGGGAAAACGACCGGGCGGTGGCGGGAGGGGGGGGGGGCACCTCTCCCCTGGTCCATAAAAGTGATCTAGCCGCGAATCCGCCACTGGGACAACTTTTATGACAAAGCAGACCGCCCACTGTTTAAAAAAGTACTGGGGTTATGGCAGCTATCTGCTACCGTTACCCCGGTATTTAACGTCAAAGCAGCGACGTAAATAGACGATGGGCGGTCCGTAAGTGGTTAAGCTGTAGTAATACTTACATTGTAATATAGGGGGGACTCTCGCGCTATCGTGGGAGATGTGTTAGTGGGGTCAATGTGCTGTGAGGCTGCTGCTGACACTTAAAGCTTATCCTTAGCCTTAAACAGATTATAAAGTGTGGTGTAGTGCTGCGCTGCCTCTCTTAAAGTGCAAACGTGGCAAAAATCAATAGGTAAATAAATATGTGTGTGTGTGTTTCTTCTTATAAGTGCAAAAATGCTGATAATGTACGTAAAAAACAATAAATCATACAATTATTACACAAAATCTCTACACATCATGGATAAAAACAAGGTAAAATATTATGTGAATAAGCAAATAAGGTGCTGAGTGTCCGTACTTCAGTGCAAAAATTGTGATGGTATAAGTGACTTGTGGAGCAAGGGGTGTCTACTCTTCATGTGATCCGTAGACAATAACCATACACACATACAATATTCTATTGTATACAATGTGCAACGCATATAGTAAAGTGCTCAGTGTTCGTACAGTAACTTGGTAATCTGATCTACATTAAACACCAGGTGCTCTCTTCATATATACCTGTATCTTTGGGACATTTATGGTCCAGATTGCACAATATAAGTTTTTGGACACACCGTTTTCTCTGAAATACACCAATTGATGATACAGATATATGTGAAGAGATCACCTGGTGTTTAATGTAAATCAGATTACCAAGTTACTGTATGAACACTGAGCACTTTATGATATACGTTGCACATTGTATACAATAGAATATTTTATGTGTGTATGGTTATTGTCTACGGATCACGTGAAGAACCACTTGCTCCACAAGTCACTTATACCATCACAATTTTTGCACTGAAGTACGGATACTCAGCACCTTATTTGCTTATTCACATAATATTTTACCTTGTTTTTATCCATGATGTGTAGCGATTATGTGTAAAAATTGTATGATTTATTGATTGTTACATACATTATCAGCGTTTTTGCACTTATAAGAAGAAACACACACACACATATTTATTTATTTATTGATTTTGCCACTTTTGCACTTTAAGAGAGGCAGCACAGCACTACACCACACTTTATAATACTTACATTGTATTAACAGCAGTATGCTTAGTAATAATATTACATGTGGTGATCTAGCTTTATTTTGGAAGGAAGGAAAAGCTTTCCACTTTTTGTTTTAACTCTTGTTTCAGTTTTTTTTCTCTTTTTAATTATTTTATCACTTAACATTTTTTTCTTGCTACCATTTTGAAATGGCTAAATAACCACTGGATTGCTTTTACAAGCAGCAGGAGGGGACCCCCCGCCCCCTCCCACCGCTTGTAAAAGTAATCCAGGGGCTATTTAGCCTCTAGGATTCGTTTAACAAGAGAATTGACCTCTGGCTCTAAAATAAAATGGTATATCTCAGTATAACCACTTGAAGTCCAGTGTCTTACGGGTATGTCACTGGTCCACAAATGAATATACTCTCACTCTTCCACTTTGGAGATTTGTGAGGTCACCGCACTTTGCTGCCCTCTTGGGACTGGGGGAGCCCCAATACATACAGCACCACAAAATAAAAAAAAAAAACGCACCAGCCTAGTGCATTATCTTGATGTATCATTTATAATGCAGTTAAAGCAAATTTTATACTCAGAAACACCCAAGCTAATCAGTACATTCCAAAACCAAAAATTGCAGATCCACTGCACATGTTCCTTGTCATGGGAAGCAGTCACCCAGATGTGTTATGGCTGATGTGTTTCAAGGGAAGTTTGATAAGGAGGGGACTCCCCTTGAAATGTGTCAGCCATAACACACCTGGGTGGCTGCTTCTCATGACAAGGAATATGTGCAGTGGATCTGTAATTTTTGGTTTTGGAATGTACTGATGAGCTTGTATATACGGATGTTTCTGAGTATAACAATTGCTTTAATTGTATTAATAAATGATACATAAAGCTTTTTTTGTTTTTGTGGTGCTGTATGTATCGGGGCTCCCCCAGTCCCAAGAGGGCAGCAAAGTGTGGTGACCTCACAAATACACCTGGGGAGAAGTTGGATTACCTTCAGTACTATAAAAATAACCTTTTTTCTAAAGAAAATATAAATATGTTTTAACCAGGACATTTAATATCTTGTGACTAAGGCTGCCTGTATAGGTCTCGTCTATATCCTATTCCAAAACAGGCTAAATACTGTATATGGAAGTGTCTGTATTTGTTTGTAAGTAATATCTTCCTGTTGCCTTAGAGCAAATTTCAAACAAGCTGTAAGACATAAAGATATTATTCTATTCGGTTGATAGGCAGTGCCAACAGCTGGCAACCCATCCAGTGGAGTGTTATAATCAGCACTGGGATAAATTAAGGGATTTATTTTGTCAGACAAGCTTCTCTTATTTCATGCTGTCCAAGTCTCCAAGGTATCTATTGCTTTTGATTTTTACCAGACATACCATGCATTTCTGTTGTCTTTCTTCCAAGATATAATTATATCACTCTAAAATGATTTGACATATTATAAGAAGATAATTATATGAAGGAATTCAAGGATGGTCATATAATACTAATCTCCACCTCTCCAGAAACAAGTTTGCTGTTAGTTGTACTTCAGTATTCTCATTTTATTACCAGTGTTGTATTTTATTTATTTATTTTTTTATTAGCTGTAGATTCTGTGAAATTGTGTTTTTTTGCAGTTTACAGAACTTTATAAGTTGATGCTGTGGCTAGAATGGGTTTACTTGTAGATTGGATTTTTTCTATACATTTATATCCTACATATGGAGTATCAATGTTCATTTAAGTCTGAAATTTATACCTGACACTGAATTGATATCTGAGCTCCAGCATTGTGAAGAACATAACACAAGCAAATGCACACTCCAATCATTTTATTAAAGTGTAAAATAAGAAAGTACATACCTTCAGTTTGATTTAAAATGTGGGGCCCTAGGATTCCCTTTGACTGGTGTTTTTTAAAGCACACCAGTTGGTTGGAGGGTTCCATATTCTCTGGGTCCTTGCTGCCGAATGCAGATATGAATGTTCCCTGTTTTGACTGGGCCTTTTGGAATTCAAAGGCAGGCTCTGTGAAATGTGCGACACAATCATTGCATATTCATAAGGCATAATAAATATGTGGCACAGAATTTAAGGACGTAAATAATTCCTCAAAAAGTATGTTTTCAAACTCCAAGATCGTTTAGATCAGGGTCTCCAAACTATGGCCCTCTAGTTGTTCAGGAACTACAATTCCCATTTTGCCTAGTCATGTCTGTAAAAGTCAGAGTTTTGCAAAACCTCATGGGAAGTGTAGTTCAGCAACAGCTGGAGGGCCATAGTTTGGAGATCCCTGGTTTAGATTAATAGGAGTGGGCTAGAAATAATTGAAATACAATGTGACGATGAATATGTGATATAAAATTTTGACCATTGATACTCTTGTAGATGGTAGATGGAAGTGACACAAGATACAATTCTCTGCACAGCCGCAGAGTGTGCTGTGCTGCAATGCAGTGGAATGTGGTGTGCCATCCACTGCAATGCAGAAAAATGCAACACATCTGCATTTTTCTGCACCGTACTGCACCACATATCACAACAGCATTGTTTTCATTAAAACATCAGTCACTGCACATTGTGTGAACAATCCCTTAGACTCACCTTGATAGTTCATTTCACCTTCACTCAAATGGTGAAACATAACCTAACCAATATATATATATAGCCATTACCACTTAATTTTAACACTATGATTTACCACTTAATGCTTAACACTTAAACAGATTCCATCACTTACCAAGCTCTATGCGTAACCTCTAACCCCCCAAATCATTTTATATCTTCTGAATTTAGAGAATTTTAGAAGTTTCAGTTTTTGGCATGCTGTAATTTCCTGTTTATTAAAGTTGTTGTAACCCTTAAAAAAAAATGATCCTGTTCATTTAAAGCATGTTATACAGCACAGTGCTGTGTAATTTGGACCCTTGTATCATCTAAAATACCTGGTTGATCCTGCCTGGTGCTGCCCCCCCCCCCCTCTGTAAACTGACCACGTTTATCATTGCTGCTGAGCACCTAATACTGGGGTTAGTTTACGTGCCTCCGCTGAGTGGCGCTATGACATAAAGTATACAGTGGCATAATTTTGAAAGACACATACACTGGCCAATCGTTTAAAGTGATTGTAGAGTCTCATTTTTAATTTTTTTTTTAAATAACAAACTCGTTATACTTACCTCCTCTGTGCAGTTGCTTTTGCACAGAGTGGCCTGGATCCTCCTCTTCTTGGGTTCCTTATCAGTGCTCCTAGCCCCTCTCTCCTGTCAAGTGCCCCCACAGCAAGCAGCTTGTATGGGGGCACCCGAGCCAAGTTGCAGCTCTGTGTGTCCATTCAGACATGGAGCTGCCATTCGGCCCCACCCCCTCTCTCTCCTGATTGGCTTACTGACTTTGAATGACAGAAGCGGGAGCCAATGGCGCCACTGCTGTGTCTCAGCCAATCAGGAGGGAGAGTCCCGGACAGCTGAGGGACTCGTAGACATCGCTGGATAGAGATGGGGCTACACACAGAAGGCTTTTTGTTTTAGTGCATATAATGCATTAAGATAAAAATCCTCCTGCCTTTACAACTCCTTTAACCACTTGCCGATGGCCCCACACAGATTTACTGCTGCAGGGCTGCTAGCTGTGCATAATCATGTAGATCTACGTGATTATGTGCACGCGGTTTTGGCGATGTGCGCGCGCCGCCGGAATTGCTCTCCTGCTGTGATTAGACACAGCAGGAGGCAGACCCAATCACCGCCGGACTCTTCGGCAAAACTGACAGGAGAGCCGCTTGGAATGTAAACAATGTAAGACGGCTCTCCTGTCAGAGAGGAAGGGAAAGATCGTGTGATTCAGCTAAGCTGAATCACCGATCTATCTCTGCCTCTGTTCAATACATCCCCCACACAGTTAGTAAGCACATCTAGGGAACACATTTAACCCCTTGATCACCCCCAGTGTTAACCCCTTCCCTGCCAGTGTAATTTATACAGTAACAGTGCATATTATTTAGCACTGATCACTGTATTAATGTCACTGGTCCCCAAAAAGGTGTCACTTAGTGTCAGATTTGTCCGCTGCAATGTCGAAGTCCTGATAAAAATTGCTGATCGCTGCCATAACTAATAGAAAAATAAAAAGTCCATAAATCTATCCCATAGTTTGTAAACACTATAACTTTTGCGCAAACCAATTATTATACGCTTTTGGGGATATTTTTTTTTACCAAAAATGTGTAGCAGAATACAAATTGGCCTAAATTGATAAAAAAATTAGATTTTTACATTTTTTTTTTATTGGGAATGTTTTCTAGCAGAAAGTAGAAAATATTGGTGTTTTTTCAAAATTGACGCTTTTTTTGTTTACAGCGCAAAAACGAAAAACTGCAGAGGTGATCAAATACCACCAAAAGAAAGCTCTATTTGTGGGGAAAAAAGAACAACAATTTTATTTGGGTACAGCGTCACACAACCGCACAATTGTCAGTTAAAGCAACATAGCATTTGCAAAAAATGGCCTGGTCATTAAGGGGGTAAAACCTTCTGGGGCTAAGTGGTTAATGTAACACAGGGGATTTTAGCAATATTACACAGTGGCTTTACAACCACTTTAAATCTATATTTTCAGCAAAAAACACACTTGAATACATTTTAGTGTACACAAGCACAATATAGTACTCTTTTTTTGTGAAACATTAAAGATGAGGTTTTGTTGAGTCATTAGATAAGAAATATGTCAAACTACAAAACTGCACATGGCTTTGAAAAATGATGGCACTCTAAATTTTCCATTAATGACATTTTAAAACGTTTTACAGCTCATCGATTTAGAATTAACGGTGTATAGCTGTCAGAATCCTTTCTATATCAATGCCAACAGCTTTCTGTAAAAATGTAAACAAAGTTTGTGTACATGTTGGTGCTGCAGCCAACATAATAGTTACATTGGTGGCGGTAAAAAGGGTTAAAGAGACACAAAATCTGGTGCAGTTCTGCACAGAAACCAGAAATCAGCTTCCAGGTTTTATTGTCAAAGCTTAATTGAAGAAGTTAGAAGCTGATTGGTTACCATGCACAGCTGCACCAGATATTTCACTCTTTAGTTTTAGTAAATCAACCCAACTGTCATCTTGCCCATGCAGGGCAAAAAAAAAAACAGTATCTCTGCAAAGGCCCCCTGACCCTAATACATGGTTTACTAGCCATCTCTCACCGCTCTTTCCTCTTTTGCAGCCAGTGACACCACATGGAGCTTCTGGGTATGAGGGAGCATGTGACCTGCTCCCCTGTGACAAGACATATATAAGACAAGTCTAGATGCCAGTCACTAGGCCTGAGCATTGTCACATGATCTTGAAAGTAAAGTCGCTGCTCCCTTGGGTCCCCAAACACCACTGACTTCAGCAACTTCTGCCATAATGGAGAGAGTAGGAAGGGATTGCAGCTAAGATATTGAGTGTAAGTGAGATGTGAGTGGGGGAGGGGGGTCTGGGTTTTGCAAGCAAAAGTGACAATGGAGTTGATTTACTTAAACTGGGATGTGCACAATCTGGTGCAGCTCTGCATAGAAACCAATCAGCTTCCATTTTTTTTTGTCATCACTAATTGAACAAGCTGAAGTTAGAAGCTGATTGGCTACCGTGCAGAGCTGCACCAGATTTTGCACTCCAGTTTTAGTAAATCTACTCCATTGTCACTTTTCCTTCACTTAATCCTTACAGTGATTGTAAAGCTTTATTTATTTTTTTCATGAAAATAACAAACATGGTATACTTACCTGCTCTGTGCAGTTGGTTTTGCACAGAGTGGCCCTGATCCTCATCTTCTCAGGGGTCCCACGCTGGTGCTCCTGGCTCCTCCCTTCTGCCAGGTGCCCCCACAGCAAGTAGCTTATTATGGGGCACCCGAGCTGAGCCGCTGCTCTGTGTGTCCATCTACACACGGAGCCGTGGTTCGACCCCGCCCCCTCAGTTTCTTTATTGGTTTACTGGCTGTGATTGACAGCAGCGAGAGCCAATGACTCCCGCTGATGCCAATAGCCAATCAGGAGTGCGTGTCCCCAGAGAGGCAAGGCTCTCGTGGACATCGCTGGTTTGAGAGGGGGCTTGGGTAAGTATTAGGGGGCTGCTGCACATAGAAGGTTTTTTTACTTTCATGTATAGAATACATGAAGGTTAAACATCTTGTGCCACCCTTATATTGTATTCTGGATGTTACTGTTGATATTTCTGTAACGCTTTGTACCATTCAAACTGCTGTTCAATTGTTATTTCATTCTCCTTTTATTTCAATAAAATGTTTTGGGAAAAAAAAAAAAACATCTTGTGCCTCTACAACCACTTTAATTGTAGTATACATATGAAGGTAGAGCATTGGATGCCTACATATGTTCACCATATTTTGTGGTGTCTCATGCAATTTAAACTTGACCCTAAAACTAGACCTTACACTTAACTCCCTGAATCCTCACTCTAGCCTTACCCATTCTTACCAGATGTTTATAACTGATAGGTTCACTTTAAAAGAGCTGACTCCTTCTGCAGAAAAACTAGCAGGTATTATATAAGCATTTAGCTTGGCTTTAATCCATAATACTTGTCAATGTGAACTATAGTTGCATTTAATTAAATAAAAATAGTTTTTACCGCGTATGTGCCAAAATGAAAGAAAAAATATGCATTGGTTGGCATAACATTAAATATAGTTCCTAAAGTGATTCTAAATCTATTTTATTTTCTTTAAAATAACAAACATGTTATACTTACCTGCTCTGTGCAATGGTTTTGTACAGAACAACCTCGATCCTCCTCTTCTCGGGTCCTCCGCTGATGCTTGCTATTGGGGAACTCGTGCAAGCTCGCTCCTAAACCTCGCTGTCTGCGTCTATTGACACATACAATGGTACTTGTCCCTGTGTCTTGCTCCGTTGTCATTGGCTCTAATTGACAGCAGCAGGAGCCAACGGCTTCTACTGCTGTCTCTGAGCCAATAAGGGGGGAGAGAGCAGAGAGAGCCTCTGCTCTCGTGCAGATCACTGGATCGAGATCGGGTTTAGGTAAGTATAATAGATTATCTTAAAGCCTGTTTTTATATTTCATTCACCTAAAGTGTTATGCATAATACTACTGCCTCCATTCACTCTGCAGGCACTGCGATTTTTGGAAGTGTGATTTGAATATCAGTGGAGGAACAAGATACCTTTGTGAATAGGTCAGAGTTAGAATATTATCATCACAATGCACACAATTGACATTCCTTGTATTTACATATTGAAGTAAAAGTTTACCCAAAAACCTAAAAATAAAATGGAATGCCAGGTTAAATTGTCTGTACTCTCAATTTCCTTATTGGGGATTTTGGTCCCTGGTTGTACCAGGAAAAGGAAATGAACAGATACTGCAGAAAAACATACTTTTGTAGTTAAGTGGGAAGTGTTAGAGCATTGGATTTAACTATTTTTTGCAATCAAAACTTGTTGAAAATGGTTGATTCAACTTGAAAATTGAAAAAGATATAGTGATAGTGCAGTGTGAGTGTAGTGCAATTGTTCATTTTTACTTTAGTGTCAGTTTATTGAGGTGCGTCAGTGCACGTTTACTGCAATATATTGAAGTGCGTTAGTGCATGTTCACTGCAGTATATTTAAGTGCATTAGTGCATGTTTACTGCAGTATATTAAGCTTTGTTAGTAGTGCACGTTTACTGCAGTATATTGATGTGTGTTAGTGCACATTTACTGCAGTATATTGAAGTGCGTTAGTGCACTTTTATGGCAGTGTAATAAAGTGCGTTAGTGCACTTTTACTGCAGCATATTGAAAAGCTTTAGTGCACTTTTAGGGCAGTATATTGAATTGTGTTATTGCACTTTTAATTCAGTATATTGAGGTGCATTAGTGCACTTTTACGTCAGTATATTGAAGTGTATTGAGGTGCGTCAGTGCAGTTTTACTGCCATATATTGTAGTGTGTCAGTGAAGTGTGTCTGTGTAGTGAGTACTCTAAAGTTCGCTAAAGTTCACCAAACACCACTTTCCATTGATTAAAGTGCATCCTAGTACATATTTCCCCTTTTCTATTACATTTCGGTGATAAGCCCCCCATTATGTCTGGGAGGCAAACAAGGAGAGGCAAACGTTTCCATTGTTCCGTGAGGGGGCCAGCAGCATCTGTGTCCACAGACAAAGGGGAACGTGGTCTATCCACAGGCAGGGTACCATTTCCTCTGTTTAATGGTGTTGGCTGTGCTATCCAGCCACAGCATGCAGAGGAGGTGATGGCCTGGCTTACTAAACCATCCTCATCCTCTATCACCCAAGCAGAGACTAGTGTGAGTCCACTGCAGCTGCCAGAGTGGCTTATTCTGCCTCCTTGTCCACAGCTACTCCTGCCATATCCCCAGCATCATGCATGGAGGAGTCAGCTGAGTTATTTGAACACAGCGTCAGCCACTAGCACCTTGACGTTGCAAGGCAATACTTGATTCTGATGTTGGTTCTAACTCTGAGGTTGAGGAAGGTAGGAACATGAGTCTACAGAGAGGGAAGAACACTGATAAGCAGAAAAATGGGGAGTTATGTTTCCCCAGCAGCAGCATAATTCCAAGCTGGCTCCAGTGATGATGAGGATGGAGGGGATGATGATGATGTCATCACTAATGGGGCTTGAGTGCCAGATAGAGCAGAGGAAGAAAGTGAGGGTAGAGCACAACCCCAATGAGGCAGCCACTGTGGAAGAGTAGAGAACAGCCACCTTATTCCATCACATGGCATTGAGGAGCTGTTCATTCAAAGCACACTGGGTAACTCTGCATGAAACTCGGAAGGATGCCGGACAGGGCTCAGTGCTGCAGCTTGTTTTTCCGCCATGTCTCCATACAGCTGGTGGTGATGATGCGAGATTTGTCAGCTCCACCCCCTTGACTTCCTTCATGCCCTCCTCTGCTGAATTGTCTTATGAACCACCAGTACCCCACAAGCATTCAATGGGCTATTTAACGAGTCAGGCTGAAAGATGTCATGCAGTGCTTCAGCTGCCCTGTCTAGGGGACAGGAGCCACACCAGAGCAGAGATTATTTCAGCTCTTATTTTTTAACAATCCACTGAGTTACTGGGTCATGAGAATAGACCACTGGCCAGAACTTGCCCAGTATGCAAATGAGCTGCTTGGCTGCCCTGCAAACAACGTGCTTTCTGAAGGGGCATTCAATGCTATTGGAGGTTTTGTGACAGATAAAAGAGAGTGTCTGTCCACAGACTCCAATGACCGGCTAACATTTATTAAAATTAATCATTCCTGGATTAGTACCAGCTATCAAGCCCCTGATGCTGATGTTGCCAGTGAAGTGTTTTTGGGATGTGGAATCTGTGCAAGACTGTCTATGCTGCCTATTTTTGTGGGTGTTGATTTTATAGTGAAGATTTTTTTTTGGTATTGGTTTCATGTGCACAATTAACACCCAAGGACTAATTTTTTTGCACCTGTTTCACAGGTGAATATCATAACCAGAATTTATCCAAAAAGTCTCTAATCTTGTTCCAAGTGCACTCAATTTTGGCCTCATCATACAGACTGGCTCCCCAAGCTGTTGTTTATCAAATAAAGAAAGCTTGCAGGGAACATGGTTTGTTTTTATTTGGCTTCGAACTTTTGCGATATTGGTGAGTTCTGGCATGAACCGAACGGGGGGGTCGTTTGGCCCATCTCTATCTGGAATCAAAGGGAGCTGGAAGAGGAGCGTGAGCCCTGCTCTGTGTGTCTCATAGACATACAGAGAAGGGCTCGGGAGCAAGCATGCACAAGTGCTTCGATAGCAAGTGTGACTACTAATATTTGATATTAATAGAGTGTATCAGTCTTACAATATTTAGCACATCTAAACTGACAAAGCTACATAGTAAACTTCTAAACCTATTCCCAAATTCCAGATGATCTAGAGCAAGCAATATATGGCATTCTTGAACTCTGTGAATGAATGAATGAGGTGGCTACTACTATTTTCTACTCCTCAGCTTCCTCTGATCCCTGGACAGAGAGATGCAGTCATCACTGTCCAATCAGAGGTTGGGGTAGATCCAAGATGACCTGATTCAGAAGAATCAGATAGAATAGTGTTGACCATCAGACTGATGACATCTAGTGGCAGAAAGTAATACTGCAGTGATAATCTTTGGAATAATGTTGAATTTTTCAGCAAAAAAATGGTTTAGTTATTTTATTTCTAATGGACTTCTCATTTTAATTCAAATGTTAGGTGTGCTATTGTCAAAGCATTGATTGACTCATTGACTTGAATTTTGAGAAGGAGCAGTAAAGTACAACCACTATGTAAAACTGCAAAGCAGGAGGCAGAGTCTGTGAACCATATAAGCAGCCAGGTCTGTCCCCCAGTATACAGTGCCTTGAAAAAGTATTCAAACCCCTTCAAATGTTCCACATGTTGTCATGTTACAACCAAAAATGTAAATGTATTTTAATGGGATTTTATGTGATAGACCAACACAAACTTCTATATGGGGATATAATGTATATCATTATGGCAATATGTTCAACTAGTAAGCCAATGGAATGGTATCATACCTCATGTGAACTTACTGTTGTTTCCCAGTTTACATTTCATCCATGTGATATAGGATTGGAATCAAGACCTAGTTTGTGTCTATCCAACAAGAAATAGTTGGACCTGCAATACATTGTGAACATAGATGAATGCACATCCATGTTCCTACCCTACAACACATAGTAAATTATCTGTCTATCTATCCAACACAACAGTACGCATGCTCAGGCTCTTGCCCCCATTCCCAGTGGCCTCAATTTTGGCTGATGGGGATAAGGCCATTGATGTAATTGGTGTGCGCCTACCCTACGGGCCATGGGTGGGATGATGCCAGGTGGTGGGAGCATTTATGGGCCGGCAGAAGGACACATGCTGCCAGACCACCCAACTTCCTGGACACTGAGACCATCTGACAGTGCGGTAGGTTCTATAATATTCTTGGTATTTACTTGCCATTATAGATGGACACCTTAATATAATAAGAAGGACATGGGGAAAAAGGGGAGGAAAGGGGATGTGGATTAAAGGGAAAGAAAGGGGAATTTGGGACTTTATATGAAACTCGTGCCATTGAGTCTCCATCCCTATGTATATGAAAAAAAATTTTGAGAACACATAGTGTTCAAGAAAAATGTGGGACTTTGCATGAGGTGTAACCAGAATAGACATAATGATAACACTATCACATATACATCTGCTGGTAAGCATAAAGAAGCATAGGATTGGTCATTATGTGTTTATTAAGCTGTACATGGCAGATAATATTAGGTACAATGGATACGAGACAAATAAGAGGGGACATACACAAGGTACATATTTATAAATAACATACTAAGACCATAACAAATGTTTGAAAATGATAACAGGATAAACCAAAACTTATGGAGTAGCAATGAATGTTGATGTTGGGATGCATGTTGAGTATGGTGAAAAAATTGGAATGGCCTCCATGGCTCGACGCGTTTCGTGAATTATTTTCACTTCCTCAGGAGCAGGCACATTTCTAATTTCTAAAAAATATAATATATATGTAAGGTAGAACCAATCATGCATCCAAAGCAAGTATTTGGGAACGACTAAAGTATAAATAGCTTACAGTGGAATGGTGGTTGTCAATGAGATGGATGATCTCCCAGAGAAACGTCCCCATTGGGAACTGAGGGGGCGCTGTCTCCGCACAAAGCCACACCGCATGTCCAGTAAAGTGATGTGAATGGCCCAGGGTAGGTCTTGGGCTGGATAATAGGTAACAATCTGATAAAAGGGTACCAAAGGAATATATATTAGAAATGGGACCATAAATATAAATTTAGAGTCATTGAGCCCAAGACCGAAGTGAGCAAGGAAATATCTGTGTGGAAGTTGGGACCAGAAGGCACCAATAGGTAAAAAAAGTGAAAGGTAATCAGTGAAAAGGATAAAATAACCATAGATAGGTGCATAAGTTATGATATCAAAAGTGATGCTAGAACAAAAATGGATGAAAGAGACACCTGGTGCATAAAGGTAAAAAAAGTAAAACCCCATTAACAAAATAGTGAGCCAAAGTAGAGATTAAAGTGCCAAAAGTGATGATAAAACAAAAATAAAGGGAAAAGGCATCAGGTGCAAAGAAAATGAAACCCCAGTGGCAGAGATAGTGCACCTAAGTTATGAAACAGGAGACAAAAGGTAGACCTGCATTGTGGCATCGGCAGGGATGGCTCCCAGCGTCACGAACTGTTCAACGAGAGGACAGCCACCGGGCAGACTGAGCTGGCCGGTTGGCGTCCCAGTAATGAACAGTGATGGAAATCACGTGCAGGGACGCCGACGCCAGAAAATGACAACGTGCTCCGGACGGAAAATCGTGGCGCCGATTCGCCGTAGCCACACCTACATCCCTCACACCAGTCCCGCCTACCAGGCCGGGGCGGGGGAGGGGGAGCAGAATATAATATAATATAACTATAACAATTGCTAGTTATATTTCTTATTTTTTAATATTGGGATGACCCCCAGGTGGTCACCCTTGTATTTTACTTCCTCATTCAATCGATGGTTGGTTGTTGTTATCGGGGCTGGTTGCTATCCCCAGACCGTTCCTTTATGGGAACTGCGATTCTCCCTGGCCGCTTCTGCTCCCCCTCCCCCGCCCCGGCCTGGTAGGCGGGACTGGTGTGAGGGATGTAGGTGTGGCTACGGCGAATCGGCGCCACGATTTTCCGTCCGGAGCACGTCGTCATTTTCTGGCGTCGGCGTCCCTGCACGTGATTTCCATCACTGTTCATTACTGGGACGCCAACCGGCCAGCTCAGTCTGCCCGGTGGCTGTCCTCTCGTTGAACAGTTCGTGACGCTGGGAGCCATCCCTGCCGATGCCACAATGCAGGTCTACCTTTTGTCTCCTGTTTCATAACTTAGGTGCACTATCTCTGCCACTGGGGTTTCATTTTCTTTGCACCTGATGCCTTTTCCCTTTATTTTTGTTTTATCATCACTTTTGGCACTTTAATCTCTACTTTGGCTCACTATTTTGTTAATGGGGTTTTACTTTTTTTACCTTTATGCACCAGGTGTCTCTTTCATCCATTTTTGTTCTAGCATCACTTTTGATATCATAACTTATGCACCTATCTATGGTTATTTTATCCTTTTCACTGATTACCTTTCACTTTTTTTACCTATTGGTGCCTTCTGGTCCCAACTTCCACACAGATATTTCCTTGCTCACTTCGGTCTTGGGCTCAATGACTCTAAATTTATATTTATGGTCCCATTTCTAATATATATTCCTTTGGTACCCTTTTATCAGATTGTTACCTATTATCCAGCCCAAGACCTACCCTGGGCCATTCACATCACTTTACTGGACATGCGGTGTGGCTTTGTGCGGAGACAGCGCCCCCTCAGTTCCCAATGGGGACGTTTCTCTGGGAGATCATCCATCTCATTGACAACCACCATTCCACTGTAAGCTATTTATACTTTAGTCGTTCCCAAATACTTGCTTTGGATGCATGATTGGTTCTACCTTACATATATATTATATTTTTTAGAAATTAGAAATGTGCCTGCTCCTGAGGAAGTGAAAATAATTCACGAAACGCGTCGAGCCATGGAGGCCATTCCAATTTTTTCACCATACTCAACATGCATCCCAACATCAACATTCATTGCTACTCCATAAGTTTTGGTTTATCCTGTTATCATTTTCAAACATTTGTTATGGTCTTAGTATGTTATTTATAAATATGTACCTTGTGTATGTCCCCTCTTATTTGTCTCGTATCCATTGTACCTAATATTATCTGCCATGTACAGCTTAATAAACACATAATGACCAATCCTATGCTTCTTTATGCTTACCAGCAGATGTATATGTGATAGTGTTATCATTATGTCTATTCTGGTTACACCTCATGCAAAGTCCCACATTTTTCTTGAACACTATGTGTTCTCAAAATTTTTTTTCATAGATGGACACCTGTAGTGACTGAAGTAATGTGTATTACATGCTGGGTATATCTATGGATCTTTTTTACATGTGTTTAAAATTAGGGCAAAAATAGAATAGCCCCTTTTCTCCCCCCCTCTTTTCTATCTGGGGTTATATGTGGATGCCTATGTTTAAGCCAGGGATTGATGACACCTGGAGTAGTTTTTAGTAAGTTATTTTCCTTTTGTATTGGGAATTTAAACTGGAAGCTGTCTGTTGTGTTGGATAGACAGATAATTTACAATGTGTTGTAGGGTACAAACATAGATGTACATTCATCTATGTTCATAATAATAATGTATTGTAGGTCCAACTGGTTTGATAGACACCAACTAGGTCTAGATTCCCATCCAAATCACATAGACAAAATGTAAACTGGGAATAAGGGTAAGTAGAATAAACTATGTCCGCTTGAAGCACATCTTGATTGGGCGATGAAAATATATATCCAATCTAATAATTGGTGATCCAATTTGAAGTGTGGTTGGTGGGGTTCCTTTAAGCTCCAGCACCTGCACAGGAAGTGATGGTGCTGGTGTCTCCTTGTGCCTGAGGTGGGTCCCACGTAGTGAATGCATAAATGTATTGAATATTGGCATATATGAATACTATATAAAATGTTATTGTCCTTTCTTAGATGAGTACTGTAATGTCTTCATAGGCCATGATAAAGCAAAGTCTAAGGAAACGCTTTGGCATATAAAGGATTTACTTTACCAGCATTATCTTTTGATGTTTGAATATACACAGTGAACTCTATCAGCATTAGCATTGTTTTTAACAAATATTATGTAAATTGGATTAACTTATTTTAAACTTTGTTATTATTAAATTGTATTATTTATTAGAACTGTAAGTATAGGAAACAAAGAAGGCGCATGAGCCTAGCACATTATTCTCAAAACATGTTTTATTAAATGGTATAAAACGGAGGCGAATGTACTCACAAACCAATGCTTGCATCATAGCTTAGACATAACATCATCTGCTTAAGTCCATATACGTAAATTGACAATGCTCGTAGACATATCGTCTAATGGGTTTTGAGGTTACCCTCTTCTCCAGAGCCTAAGAGAAGGAAACCCCCTGGACTGACTGCCTAGAGCACTTCTGACACCCGCAGAGGCAGTCAGTCCAGGGGGTGTCCTTCTCTTATCAGCCTCTGAAGAAAAGGGTTACCTCGAAACACGTTAGTCGATGTGTCTGCAAGCATTGTGAATTTACGTATATGGGCTTAAGCAGATGGTGTTATGTCTAAGCTATGATGCAAGCATTGGTTTGTGAGTACATTCACCTCCGTTTTATACCATTTAATAAAACATGTTTTGAGGATAATGCGCTAGGCCCACGCGCCTTTTCTACACTTACAGTCATATCGGACGTCCCCAGTCTTTTGAGGGCAGAGAGGAGCATATTATCCACATCATGCAGTAATATGTCAACATAGGAGTTTGACACCACATTGAGACTTATCGCACAGCACAGGAGAGTAAATATAGCGACATTTATGAATTTATTAGAAACTGAATACTCCTTGTGTGGCCTGTACAGTCCGAATTGTTCTTTGCTTGTTTTCCTGTCACACCAAAAGTAGCGCAGGATCCTTTTTCTAACTCAATTTGCTCCTATTAGAACAGTTCCATTGCGCTTATTTGGGATGCGACTTGTCATGCGACATGTGCTCTCAAAGTCTGAATGCATGTCACACCAGTGTGAACTGGGCCTAATTTCTACAGGGATGTAGACACTGCAGCTTTCCTCATTAGTGCATCAGGTGGTAATATTGAACACAGACCCTCCCATTCAGCAATCAGTTTGGAAAGGACATAGTGAAATAAATAGCTATTTCTTTAGAGCAGAAAACTGTAGAAATCTGCAACAACTTTTGTTACAATCCTTGCAATGTACATTGTTCACTCACGGGGATTGTTTTGTTTTAACAAAAGTGAAGCTAAACTTTAAATCATTTTTAATTCACTTTCAATATGCTTTGACATTTGCTCATAAAACTACCACAGCCCCCTTACTCCTTGCATATCATAGTCCTCTCTTCTTCTTGGAGTGTCTAATTGCTGTCTGTGCTGGCCAAGCTCCTCTGCCCCTCCCCACATACTTTAAGTAGCTACAGGGAAAAAAGAGAAGGAAATTACCATTGCATTCCATTATCACCACTTGCTGGTGGCGGCCTACATCACATTAAAGATGACCGCACACAACAGCAGTGTCAGGGCTCTGGGACAAGGGAGGCTTTTACAGGTAATAAACATAAATGCACAATGACACTGTTTCTTTAAATAGAATAGAAACAAATGAGTCAGAGGATTCTAAGAATATTATATTTCTCTAAAATGTTATAGAAACATTTTACTTTGTCCTGTACTGAATGTTATGGCATAAAAATGAAATTATTACCTACTTTATAGTCAGACATGCTATTAAAATGCTAAATTTAACACAATAATTAACAACATCATATTTTCCTTTTTTCTTTCTGGATGAAATTGGATAGGAAGCAGTATCCTGCCAAAACATTTTGCATGCAGTTATCAACAATCTACAGTATAATGATCTTGGTGAATAATTAGAAAAAGCACTGAGGCCACCATAAATATAAATGTATGATGTATTTATAGTTGGGGGCTTTTTCTGTGCTAACTTACTAAAGAATAATGCATATTGTATAAATAATATTGTACAAAGGACAGCGACAATGTGCATACAACTAATTCACAAATGTAGTTTGCTAATAAGTACTGTACGTGATCTAGTATCCAAGCATATGCCTGATGCTGGCATGTCTAGAATGAAAACTGGATTTTATCATATTTTATTTTATTTTGAAGCTATTTTACATCTGTTAGCTATTTTGCATACGCTTAAGGGGCACTACAGTATAATACAAAGCACCCAATGACATTACTGAATGTCACTGTAAAGAAAACAATAAAAAGTAAACAAGCCAAGTGGATTTCTACTAAGCCATTGTGCTTGCTTCATCATTCAAACTATTAGCACAGCATGTGCTAGAGCTGCTTCTTTGTTTAGTGCATGCACCTTTCATCATGATAAACAGAACTGGTGCTCAATGCTCAGTTTTTTTAGTGTAACATAATTTTGTTATACACATACCTTAAAAGATAACCATGGGTGAGTGATGGTCATTGAAATATTTAAAATATAAATAAGCTTTACAATACTTTCTTACTGACCTCAGTAGCTACAGGCACTGCTGAGTGATTCATCCTCAAAATTCACAAAATAACCAGTGTTCTGCTCTTTCCCACTTCCTGCGCACCTGCTCTGTGTTTACATTAGAACAGTTGCCTCCAAACTGCAGCCTGGGGTTAGATGTGGACCTTTGCTTGCCTTTATCTGGCCCTTGGGGCACTATTCCACCAACTGACACCAATGATGTGGTCAGGGCTGCTTATAGAAATTGCGGGGCCCTGTACAAACTACCTGAAACCCCCCCAAGAAAATATTTAAGCTATATTTTGTTAGAAATACAATAACATCATTACTAGCAGGCACAAATACAACATAACTCACGGAATTCCTGCTAAATCTAAAAGATGAAAGTGAGTTGATAATTAAATCTCTGTGTGTGAATGAGGTCTTGGGGCTCATGGGTGCTGTGGTCTGTGAATCAGTGGTTCTTTTATGTGGCTTGAGCCACCTGGAGCTGTACGAACACAGCTGCAGGTCTTAATTTGACAGACATAAGGATGCAGGTGTACAGCCCGAACACAGACAGTGTGCATTTGGGGACCGCTCACCTGCACACCTGTCCGAAGAGGTCCCGCGGCTGTGTTTTTACATAAACTCATCTGCAATGCGCTGCGTCCCCATAGAATGACAGGTGGCCCCAGCCCAAACCCCTCCTTCATGCAACCAGAGTACCTGTGTGAATGAGCCCCTAATTATATTTTTCTAACCTAAAAAACAGATCTCTCCAGCTATGTGCTGTCACTACTAAGAGGGATTCCATCTTCATCTGGTCTTCTCTCTAGGTTCTTGGGCTCCAGTCATTTGGTCAAACTGCAATGATGTAACTCACACGCATGCGCGCGTGGGTGTCATGGTCACAGCACAGCTCTCTCAATGGATGGTATGTCATCCTTTGAGAGCGCAGTGCACAAGCGCTGGTGGAATCACCGGCTGCTACGTTTAGGAGATTTTCACTGTACCTACAAGTAAGCCCTATTATAGGCTTACCTGTAGATACAAAATAAAAAATGGAGCCAGATCAGTTAGTAAATAGGTAAATAGAAGGAGTTGATACATGGATGCAGAGGGAAATGACAGTGAAGAGGAGAAGAAGCAAAGTTGCATAGATCAGGAAGCAGTCTGGGGAAGAGGAGTGGGAAGCCCAGCTACATAAAGCACAATAAACTACAACAGGGACAAGATAACAGGCAGCTATGGAACCTGTGTAACAGTAAATTCTTCACCCCATGGGAATGCAGCTGATCAGCTGTGACTGTGTCAGGAAGATAGAGCAAAGGGGGAGAGAAATTAAAAGAATTTACAGGCTTGGATAAGGAGTATAGGAATAACTGCAGGGAGAGAAACAAAGTTACAGAGATAACAAACTCTGGAGCAGAGCTAACATTAGAGCTAGTGCTGTGGAGGGGGGCCCACACAGGGAGGGGGTTTAGTGAGGGACAACTGTCTCTTTCTCAGCAGATAAAACCTGGCAGCAGGGAGAGGGGGAGAGATTAGCTTTCAGCTTCATCACTAATCCACCTCCCTGTGTTGGCCCCCCATGTGCTTGGGCCCCCTACAAGAGGACCAGTGGACCCCCCTATTAGCAGCCCTGGATGTGGTGCTAGTCCCTCTACTGACACCCTTAATTGGGCACTATTTCTCTGATTAAAACCAATGTTAAGGAATTGATGCAGGGGCATTTTCTATGCTCACTAGCCACAGTCCGGCCCTCCTACAGCTTGAATGACAGTAAATTGGTGCTCTGCTTAGAAAGTTTGGAGACCCCTGCATTAGAAGGTTGACAGGCTGCCAAGTCAAGGCTGGAAGGGTGGAGAAAGATCAGCTTTTGGGAGAAAATAAAGTAAAAGTGCTTTGTGTTGTAAAAACTCTATTTCAGGAACCTTTAATCCAAAGGTTGTTTTTACCTGACATGATCCTTTTTTGTTTGTTTTTTTTGGAAGTTCTGCAGTAGTTCGCATACAAAAAAATATTCGGAAAGATCACATATTCCATTTCCTAAAGGAAAACCACATTATGCACATGAAATATTCTGTGCATATTTTGGCGTTTCCAGTTACAACAAGGCATTTTATTGACTTCAATATGCATTTTATTACAGTGTATGTGATACTGGAATGCATTTTTATTAACATTAGATGTATCTGAACTGCAGGATTTGTGAGAGGCTCAAGCTGAATGATAGAAAACACATGGATTGTGTAGCTTTCAGCATTAAACTTTGTTGAGAAAATACAATGTGCAGAATATGAATCTACAGAAAGTGTCAGAGCTCAAACTTGTACGCCAAAAGATTACAGATGGTCCATATAAATCAGAAGATTCAATGAATTTATGAGGGGGGGGGGGGGAACTACATTACATTTGCCAGTTGCAGGTAGAGACAGGTCATTTAAATATGCCAGTCATACTACACCAGTAATAAATACTGTAAGTCATGCAACCTCTTTCATATGAGCAGTATTATACAAAGTTTTTTTTTTTTCTGGAAATAATTGTTCTTATTGCCTGTTTTCAAATGTAAAAAAATCTTAAGCAATCGAAACAAAAGTACTTAAGGTTGAATTGTAGCTTGCAATATGGAAAGAAAAATACAGTATACTGTATATTGTACTACAGATCTTCATTGTATGTGCATCTGCACTGTTTTTTCCTTAGTCCTCTTTCAAAGTATTAATATTAGTCTTGCATTGTATATGATGACATCAGCGTGCAATCGCTGGCTGGACCATTGCAGAGAAGAGGCTTTGGTGGACTGGTTGCACAGTGTGGTAGAAGCCTGCCAGAGCAAGAAAAAAGGTAAGTATCACAGCTTGTTGCTCCACCCTTAAAATGTTTAACACACTGCTGTAATCTGTATGCTCTGATGTACTTTTTCTACTGTGGATTTCCCAGCTCTATATGCTGTGCTGTATATTATATACTTTAAAGAGACGAGAACTGGAACACTTTTACCAGTCATAGCGCTGTAGCACCCCCCCCCCCCATCCCGATCCCCAGAGGCAAATAGGATAAGGACCAGACATACAGCTGTGTCCCTCCCTTGGGGAAGACTGAATTCCCAAGGTCACTGCTAATTATTTATACTTTCTCCTAGCATGTACCACTGGAAATAGACCTCCTGGTGGTTGGCCTCTGGCTATTGTCTCCCTCAGTAAGCAAGCAGATTTGACCTCACTCCAGATAGTGAAGGATAAAATGTATCTCTTTATTGCTTGTATAAATCGAACATAACATGAACAGATGAGCCAAAAACAGTTGACGCGTTTTACGATTTAAAATCGCTTAATCATAACTGACAATACAACTCTGCACGTGTTGTTTAAATAGTACAAATAACAGGTGAACACAGTGAATGACTGATTAGTAACTTTAGCCCTTCAGCTATCTTCTAACATCATAGCAAAGACCAATCCCATCGGTGTGACACACACTAACCAATCTATTTAAGAAACATCACATAGACACAAATACTAAATATTAAATATTAAAACAAACTAAACAGGAAGATTTTAAAACAAAGAAACTGGTGTAGCATGTGCTTGAGTCCTGATAAATTTAATAATCAACAACGCATGAAACTATAGAAAAATATAAATATTAGGGGATATGGCATGCAGGGCACAGTTCTCCACACGTGGTGGACATGCCCAAAGGTGAAACGTTTTTGGATCTGGATTTATAATTTTATATACCCACACAAGTTCATCTACCCAAATCCCCTGAACAAGCTCTGCTAAGGCACTCCTTTGAGGGGGTGCCGGGCAGAGCTAGAAGGTTAATAGCATTTATTTTTACAGCAACCAGATTGGCGATTGCCAGATCATGGAGGTTACCGACCATCCCATTTGATCTTGTGAAACATAAATTAACTTGGATCATGCTTAATGAATGCTTATAGGCAACCCTCTTGGACAAAAGGGCCCAGTTTGATAAAATATGGAAACCCTGGATCCATTACCTGTCTGCTCCATTGTAATTCAGCTGTTTTACTGGCCATGATCTGGAGGTTCAGGGGCGCACTCATCTTTTCTTGGGATGTTCTTCTTCTATTACTTTTCCCTGGAAAATTTTCTTTTCCATTACCTTCCTTTTCTGTCTCTCATCCCTTTTATTTCCTTATTTCTGATGTTTAACCATGTTACAGTTGGGGGGCATGCTATGCCCCATCATACTTTGGGCTGTGAGCCCGCCCCCCGCCCCTGGTCCTTAGGTTATTGGGGTCTGGTGAGGAGGGTGAGCGGTCCCTGCCCTCCGGGGGTGCCCAGCTGACAAGTGACAGACTGCTCGTTGGGCATACCTGGTTCTTGAATCTTCAGGCCCATGTGAATGACATTCATGGTTATTTCTAGTTTCTGTGCAATGTTTTGCTTATATTGATTGCCAAGTTCTCATGCTATACAATTTTGAAAATGATGCTGTCCGTATGTCATATTTTGTTATATTGTGTTACTGTTTGATTCTGAAAAACTCAATAAAAATCATTGAAAATGAAACGAAAAAATATAAATATATGTGCTATATTCATTTTTTATTTTTTACACATTAGTCATTTATAGAAAAAAGAGGACACACAGACCCATCAATGCAGTGTATCTAAGAAAAAGACCTCCTAGTGGTTTGTGTCTGACTATTGTCTCCCTCACTATTGCCAGGGACATTCTCCAGCCACAGGCAGAAGCAAACAATAACCAGAGCCTAGGAGAGATCCAGAGATGTATAGTAACTAAGTAGAACTACTTCACTACTGTACTTAAGTACCGAAAGGCGGTATCTGTACTTTCCTAGAGTAGAATTTTTTTCTCCTACTTCCAGTTTTACTTCACTGCATTTTTTCGATGATTTCAATACTTCTACTCCGATATTTTTTTTTTTGTGCTGCATAGTTACTCGTTACTATTATAAAAATTACCACTGCCAGAACAGTAGATGGCAGGTTTCATGAAGCTCAAAACATGTGTATTATCACCGCATACGAAAATAAATGCTACTGTATGTATAAATAAAAGCTTCATTTGAAATAATAAAAAACAATATAATGTTCAAACTTTTGACTTCTTTCTTTAATAACTACATAACACAGTACTTGTACTTTTACTTTCAGTACTTGAGTAGCAAAATTAAAAAAAAAACTACTTGCAATACTTAAGTACAAAAAATGTTGAATACTTTAGTACTTCTACTCAAGTCACTTTATGATCGAGCACTTCCACTTCTACTCAAGTCACTTTTTGATCGAGCACTTGTACTTTTACTCAAGTATGGGTTTCGAGTACTTTATACAACTCTGGAGAGACCCAAGAAAGGCTAACTATCAGTCAGGCTCAGGTTCATTACAGCTTAGCAACTCTAAACTCCAACCAGATGCACCTATAGTTAGGTGAGTTGAAATTGTGACCGAAATCCATCAGTTGATCACACCACTGCAGCCCTGGAGCAAACAAAGAACTCTTAGTTTTGGGTACAGGAAAACGATATACAGCAGGAAGGCACTTATATGGTAAAGTAGTCAGTGGCTAAGAGTAGAATGAACAGTGTTGTCTTGCATAGCATGAATTGGTAGATATTCCATATATTGTATTCTGCTTCCCATATAGTTCTTCTAGTTAAAGTTGTGCAAAAGACACTGAAAAAAACAAATAACCTAGATAATTTTGAAAACCATCGCAAATATCATAAAAACTTCTAAATTCTTTATGCTGTATCACCTGAATCACAAGATGTTAAAACTAAAAAAGTGTGTGTTTTTATCCACCCAACCATATGAATGGCATTTAACCATCTGTGAAGGAATGCAGCTTGGAGTTAAGATTATACTGGACAAAGGCATGTTCAGACTTACTCTCAAATCCTCACAATATTATATCTATGTGGTTGGTAGCTTAGTGTTTTCATACTAGCCTCAGCTTATGAAGAACTAGTAGAATAAATGTGGACAAAGAAAAGCATTCAGCTATGCCTTTGTATTTATTTCGAATGCCTTAGGGCTGAAAGCATTTCAAATATATTATAAATGTGGTATTTTCATTTCTTTTGAGGTAGCAAAGAAAACATTAATTTTTCACATTGGCAGAAGCAATTATTTGTTAGATCCAACTTGTGGCTTAAGGTTAAAATGCTGACTTGCAATGTACAAGAGCTTCTTGGAACTGACGCAAAACTGTAATGTCTTGGAGTCTGAAGTTAAGATGGTGAACTTTCCTAACTAGACCATAAAAACCATTGGACGAATCTTTGTTATTAAATAGCATTTTAAATTACTTTTTTTCTGTATCCTATTATTTGTTTTAAGTAAAAAAAATTCATTTTATGGTTGCAGTCTAGTCATATGGCAATTAAAATCCTAACATTGCTGTCTACTTTAAGGCCCAATCATTTTGGGGACAATAGTCTCTTGCCTAGCACCAGATCTCTTGGCAGGTGTGTTTGGCACAAAAGAGGCCAGCAATATATAACCATATCAACAATTAAAAACTAACTCAACTTTCCTGGGCAAAAAAAATAGCAAATAAAAAAAATAATATAGTACATAGCAATAAAGTATATAACCCTGAAACTGCAGAGGCTGATTGATAATTATAAAGTCTCTCTCATTCCCATTTATTTTGTGTGTGGCAACAAGGATGGCCCAAAGCCTAGGACAGCAAGCCATTCCTCTGCTCCCCTCTCCACCAAGGGAAATGTTTAGCAGCAGCTTGAGACTGTGCTGTCCCTTGTAACCTCTTCCATGTTAACTTTGCCTGATGTACTCAGTGAGGGTTCTTCTCCACTGGAAAATCGGGAAATGGGCACTGAGTGATCTGGAGTCAGTGGCTTGGAAATGTACCAACTGTAAGTGCTTTGGCACAAATATGGAGAAATATTTTACTGGGGAAAGTAAATTTGGTTGCTCTGAATATATCAGTGTAAATAAAAATGGGTGAGAGTTCAATACTACATTTGTGAAGTTTTAGGTTGAACTAAAGGCTTATTATTATTATTTTTTTTAAAGTCTCGTGAGAGGTTAGAACCTCACCCTCTTTATTTGTCCTAGTGATCACTGTAACAAGGACTATTCCAAATTTTGAATTTTTACTAGAACAATATAGAGAAAATGTGGACACTTGATCCAAAGCCAATTACCCAAAAGGAGATTTCCTTCAGTTTGAAAATAATTTCCTTCTATTTTTAGTTGTAAAACAGATGGAACCCCCCCCCCCAAAAAAAAAAAAACAAGACAAAAAAAAACTATCCAGGATCATTTCCTACTCTATCTCAAACAAAAAAGGAAAAAGGTTTTGGGTTTAGATTTTTTGTTTTTCTAACCCAAGAATGGCAAGTGGGCTCAGAGAATCAAACACATTAGGCTAAAATAATTGAACAAGATCAATGAATGGTGGTTTTGCAAAATTGTACTTGAATCTATCTAGCAAAACATACAGGGATGTAATCAACTCACTAAGTCTTGATATATGTGTGCACCAAACAAAGACAATGGTCAACAAACCTGCATGAGTAAAAAAAAAAAACCTGTATGGGTAACTATCAATAAAACCTGTTTAGAGGTAATAGTGTATAAAATCATATACTGTACTCACATTTACTGTAGTCTTATTCATTTTATTTCTATATTGCTTTTTTTTTTTTTAAACAAAAAACTAACATTATTCTAAGTACATATATGTAGTGGCTATGTATTATGTACACAGTGTATGATTAAAAAAAATAATGAATTTTTCTTTTTGCTCCTTTTAGAAAAGAAACTTTCAAGGAGATTGTTTAGACTACACTCCCGACACCCCGATGGTAGGTCTCCACTTCCCCAGCTTGCTGGAACGAGAACTGTTCGCAGATTTCGAGGCCAAGTTTCTAATCTTGGAGAAAGTGCAAGAAGAGTTAACCATGCTGCGCTCAAGCCCATTGTTCGAAGTGAAGAAAATAAACACAGAGGTAAGGAAAAGTACATAAAATTTTGAGCATTGTCATATATTAACAAATCTTTAAAGTTACACTAACGGTAAATTAAAAAAAAAAAATTAAATAAACATCTGAATGAAAAACTCTGCATAATTGGCTAGAAGACATTTTTGAAATCCAGTATCCAGTACTCCAAGTACTCCAAGTACACCAAGATGGCATGTTTTATAAATTTCCCTTATCTGGCACAGATGATTTAATAAATATATTTCTAATTTATCCAAAAGTGCTTTAAACACATGCAATCCCCAAAACATGACTTGTAGGGTACATTGGAAGATTGGATAAACACTGGAAAAATGGTAACTTTTCATTTAGGATCTTTCTAGGTTAAGAGTTATGATTAGAGATATATTCCACCTTTTGTAAAAAAACAAAAAAAAAACTTTAAAGGCACCCATATAAAAAAAAAATAAAAAATTGTGCATGTATATATTTTTTGCATTGGAGTCTGCAAAGCATTGCAACCGTGATGAGTGAAATTGGGTGCAGTGCACAGGCTCTTGAAAACTATTGGACAGTCATTTGGTTATGTGGTGACTTCACTGCACTGTGTGCATTGAGAACTATGAATCCCTCTGGCACAGTGGGAGATGGGACTTTGAGTTTACTATTTACAGAACATTTCCTTCTGAATGGGTGATGTGGCTGTATTGGTGGAGCCATACACAGCCAGGCTAAAAAAAAAAAAAAAAAAAAAAGAATTGAGAGAAGAAATCAGATAAGAGGGGCAGGGAAGTTTGGGGAGGGGAGGGTGTCAGAGAGTGACCATGTTTCATGTTATACCATAAATGTAGCTGCTGTTACATGAAACAAGCAGCTTAGCATGATTTACTATGCTGTAACAGATCAAAGAGAGCCCTGTTAATGCTATCACATATAGTACCCTTTTTTGTGACATTGACGCAGTAAATGCTTCTTTATGGCAATTCGACCATGCAGTTCATTTGTGTTCAAGTATCATCATATTGTGCTCCTTAAACACAACCACAATGTCTTTTTCCAGGGCAGCCTGTATTTCTCCTGAGGTTACCTGTGGGTTTTTCCTTGTATCATGAACAATTCCTCTGGCAGTTTATGGCTGCAGTCTTTCTAGATCAACCTGACCTTGGCTTGGTATCAAAAGGATCCAGAATTCTACACTTAATAGATGATTGAACAGTACTTCCTGGCAAATTTAAGGCTTTGGATATCTTATTATATCCTTTTTCATCTTTATAATGTTCCATTACCTTGTTACACAGGTCTTTTGACAGTTCTTTTCTGCATTCCAGGGCTCAGAATCCAGCCTGATCAGAGCATTCATGTGAGAGCAAGCAAACTCATTGACAATTTATACACAGACACTAATTTTAATTTAAAGGTCACAGAACCTTTAATTACCATTTTAACCCGTGTGTGCCACCTTGTTTGTGTGTACCCAGTCCAAACATTTCAGGGTTGGTAAACTTTAGATCAGGACCTTTTAGGTGATTTCTGTTATCATTATGATTTAAAAAGGAGCCAAACAACTATGTGATAATAAATGGCTTTATATGGTCAATACCCTTAAAAAAGTTTTTTTATGGCATAATCCTCCATATTTTCAATATTAATGCCAGAATTTCACAATTTCTGACAGGGTATGCAAACGTTTGAGCGCAACTGTATGTAATACTGTGTTGTGTGTAATGTGCAGACTATGTGCGTAATGTGTAGATTGTATATATGTTTGTGTTGTGTATGTAGCACCCTGCTAGATAGGTGCTAGGAAAAGTATGGTTTTGGCCCTGTCTGCTTATCAGGAGGGCCTGATCTGTTAGCATCTGTCACATGCCTCCAGGTGTGATCTGTTGAGTCTGGGGAGTCTCCCCACTGTATCCAGTGAGGGATCTTGTTGGGTAGTGGAGGAAACCTAGCCAATAGTACACCAGGGTTTATGACTGTCCCAGTGGGCGGGGTCTGCCGCAATGCACCCTGGAATTAGAAATAAATATGTGGGGAGCATGTGACAGAGCGTTTTTTGGCGGAAGCATCAGTCCCAGGAGGAGGTGTCTCTCCTTCTGTAAAGTGTGAAGGTGGTCCAGGCAGTTGGCCTAGGGACTGGAGGTTGAGCTGAGCCAGAAGGGATCCAGAGTTGCTGACCAAGTGGAGCTGCTGGGCAGAATTCTTCAGGAAAAACAGTATCGTGAGAACTCAAGAACTGCCCAGGGGTCTGCCTAAGAGAGGGGACCATTCCGGAGGGGTCAAAGAGGATCCAGGAGCCAGCTAACCAGGTGGGAACAGTGAAAGGGGGTGCCAAGTTGTTAAAGTTGTTAAAGTTGGGGAGTAAAAGGGGGCGGCGCCAGGAAGGGCCCTGAAGTGTTCAGCAATACAGTTTACTCTAAAGTCAGCTACCTCAGGAAGGAGTGTTTTGGGGAGCTTAAAGGGACTTTTCCTACAGTCAGAGGTGAAGTTCCAGTATCTGGTCTTGCAGAGGCCAGCGTCAGTCAGCGTTAACCAGCATCAGTCAGCGTTAATCAGCGTCAGAGGAGCGCTAACAAAACGCCAAGTAGCATTTTTCAGTGTCCCTACCTAATTGTGCATAGTTCAGTTTTTGGACCCCCAAAAAACCCCCAAAAAACAAAGAAACTGGACTGGTTCTTGCCTAAGGTGCTCACACTTGAAAACATGTCTGAAGGTACTGTTGTTGCTAGCGGTAGCCCTCTGGAGTAGGGCTACATCATGTGTGATGTTCAGATTGTAAGTGTGATGTTCAGGTTATGTGTCATGTGCATGTTTGTATGCAATGTGAAAATTGTGCGAATTGTGCAGCCTAAGTGTATGTTTGTGTGTAATATGCAGATTGTGCCTAATGTGTAGACTGTGCATATGCTTGTGTGTAAATGTGGAGATTGTGTATATGCTTATGTGTAATGTGCAGATTGTGATTTTTTTTGTGTGTAATGTGAAGACTGTGTGCAATGTGCAGATTCTGTGTATGTTTGTATGTAATGTGCAGATGCTGTGTATGTTTGTATGTAATCTGCAGATTCTGTGCATGTTTGTATGTAATGTGCAGATGCTGTGTATGTTTGTATGTAATCTGCAGATTCTGCGCATGTTTGTATGTAATGTGCAGATTCTGCGTATGTTTGTATGTAATGTGCAGATTCTGCGTATGTTTGTACGTAATGTGCAGATTCTGTGTATGTTTGTACGTAATGTGCAGATTCTGTGTATGTTTGTATGTAATGTGCAGATTCTGTGTATGATTGTATGTAATGCACAACCTGTTTGTGTAATGAGCGGATTGTGTGTAATGTTCATGTGAGCAGGGTTACTGAGACAGGGGGCTTGCCCACTAGAGGGTAGGCTGGACAAGCCATTAAAGTAATTTTCCATGTAGCACTACCCACGCAGGGGCCGCTATAGTTACCTAGTTCCTTCGTGAAGAGTGCAGAGGCTAATAGTTACGCAAATAGTCCATTCACTCTGGCTCCATTAAACAGTCTGGGGGATGTCTTGTTTAGATTTATTGCTTGCAGATTTTAAAAAAGGAAAGGGATAAGGGGCATGGGATACTCCAAAACTGACGGAGGACATTCTTCTATTAGCAGTGGTGACTGGTGAAGTTTTAAGATGGTGGGGCGCAAGACCCTGCCCTTCCATTTTGACCACTCCCATTTCTAAGAAGCCCCACCCCTTATATACTCCACCCATTTTGTCCCCTGTATTTTGCTTGCGTGAACAAATTCTCCCAATATATCACATATTAAGGGGTCCATCAGTACTAGTATATCCCATAATAGGGAGCAGGGGCCCTATTATGGGATATACTGTGAGAGACACCCTATTATGGGATACACTGACTGAGAGTGGCACAAACTCCACAGTACAGACCCCCCCCCAGCACAAACCCCTCAAGCACAAACCCCTCAAGCACATACCCCCTAGCATAAACCCCACAGTACAGGCCCCCTAGCATAAACCCCACAGTACAGGCCCCCTAGCACAAACCCCACAGTACAGGCCCCCTTTCAATGCAGTGACCAGCGTACATGCCCCCTTTCAATGCAGTGACCAGAGTACATGCCCCCTTCAATGTAGTGACCAGCATACATGCCCTTTCAATGTAGTGACCAGTATACATGCCCCCTTCAATGTAGTGACCAGTATACATGCCCCCTTCAATGTAGTGACCAGTATACATGCCCCCTTCAATATAGTGACCAGTATACATGCCCCCTTCAATGTAGTGACCAGTATACATGCCCCCTTCAATGTAGTGACCAGCATACATGCCCCCTTCAATGTAGTGACCAACATACATGCCCCCTTCAATTCACAGTGACCAGTATACATGCCCCCTTCAATGCACAGTGACCAGTATACATTCCCCCTTCAATGCACAGTGACCAGTATACATGCCCCCTTCAATGCACAGTGACCAGTATACATGCCCCCTTCAATGCACAGCGACCAGTATACATGCCCCCTTCAATGCACAGTGACCAGTATACGTGCCTCCTTCAATGCACAGTGACCAGTATACGTGCCTCCTTAAATGCACTGTGACCATTATACATGCCCCCTTCAATGCACAGTGACCAGTATACATGCCTCCTTCAATGCACAGTGACCAGTATACATGCCTCCTTCAATGCACAGTGACCAGTATACATGCCCCCTTCAATGCACAGTGACCAGTATACATGCCCCCTTCAATGCACAGTGACCAGTATACATGCCTCCTTCAATGCACAGTGACCAGTATACATGCCCCCTTCAATGCACAGTGACCAGTATACATGCCTCCTTCAATGCACAGTGACCAGTATACATGCCCCTTTCAATGCAGAGACCAGTGTGCGTGCGTGCCCCCCCCCCCCCCGAGACTTTACTTACCTCTGGTGCCACCGCCGTGGACGTCTTCTTCCTCCGAGTCCTCGTCCTCCATGCGCACCGCCCGTCACCATCCCGACTTCCTGGCATGCTGCCTGGGAGTCAACTTCTTCCTCCATGCGCTCCCCTGGACCGGACGTCTTCTTCGATTCTTCCTCCATGCGCGCCGCCCTCTTCTCTGACGTCGGGACGGTGCGTGACTAACGCACGCACCGCCCCACGTGACGTCGCCCGGGATGTCCTCTATGATTGGTTAAGAATGGAGACTGGACCAATCACAGCCAGGACATCCGGAAAGTGGGGAGTGTCGGGCGCCCCGATGACCCCCAGAAGGCCAATCGGCGGCTCTGCTTCAAGCACGTGGGGTGCAAAACCCCACGCCCCCCATAGCCACCAGTTAGTCCGGCGCCCCTAGTGGGCTAAAAATTGTATTTTCTTTTATTGGGCCAGGACCTGCGCCCCCTATAGACCGGCCGCCACTGTCTATTAGTAAAGGTAGAACAGTCTAGCTCTCACAGCTGGGAACCATGAGGTAGTTTACAGAACAGTCTGTTTTTCTCACAGCTGAGAACCCTGAGATTGCTCCATAATAGTTAAAGTGTCAAAGCTGGAGGCCATGAGAGCTCCAGAATAGTTAAAGTCTCACTAATTACACAGTTTTAGGTAGTCAGTCAGGGCCTTTACTTAGGAATCCTAGAGCAGCTACATCCTCAGATCCAATCCCCTGATAAAGAGGTCCAGCATTCAGTCCAGAGGTGCAAGAAATTCACAGATCCATCCCTGGCAGGAAAAAGACCATTTTCTCTAGGCTTCAGGCTATTTACCACCTCACAAACCACCATCTGGGCATACCTCCCCAGGGATTGGCCAGGGCATAGTAAATATTCAAGCCAGTCATTTACATTTTCCACCACATGCTCTGGAAGCCTTCCCCAGAGGCTGGAGAAAACAATTAAACTCCTAGCCTGTGAGACCATGAGTAATCCAATGCAAAAGATCACTGCTCCTCTGATTACAAAGCAAACCAAAAAACTAAATTTACCTACCATCCTTGAGATACTAGGAGGGTGCTAAATCCCCACTTTACTTCCTATGGCATTGACCACCACATGCCAGGAGCCAAAGGACACCATAGTTCTGACCCCTAACTTCTGAATTTATTAGCGTTATCAGAAAGGAATGCAAAACGTGTCCCATTCTTCACCAGTCTCTTGTGTTTTCCCCTAGACACACATATCTTGAACATTAGTATTACTCCATATATTGCATTCACTTCGCCCTATAGGTGCATATCACAGGAAGCTACCGCACTTCTATTATTGTAAGGCCTTGCTCTCGTTACTCTCCAGGTCAGGTCCATAGGTCAATTCTGCACCACAGCAGGCTCCAATTTAAAGACTGATCCACGAGGTGAGAGACATGAAGAGCCCCTGTCCTCCCACCAAACAGAGCAGCCATAAAACTGTGCTGCTGAACTGGTATACTGTCCCTAGATTCTCGTATAGGAAAATGTGCTCAGAGAACTTAGTGCTACCCATACCTGAATTGGATTATGTCCATAGCAACAAAAAGGCCATGAAACTTGAATTCCCTGAAGAATGGGTTCATGGTAGAGGAGGCAAAGAAAAAGAAGAATCACATCACAGCTCTTGACAGATCTCGTCCCATAGGATTCTCTTTCAGGAGTCGGTCCTCTGCAGATATTTATACCTCAAGACACAGAATATGACACACCTGCAGAGGGAGAAGTCGTACACAACCTGACCCCTACAGCAATCAGCCAGAATATTTAAACTAACACAGTACTACTGTATATTAGATAACACAGGCAAAATAGGCACAACATAATGAGGTGGAGTAGGAACATGCTTACATGCAGTCATACGTATGTTTGTGTAATGTGCAGACTGTTTGTATGTTAGTGTGCAATGTGAAGTTTGTGTATATGTTTGCATATTTGCTGCAACTTAATGTATATATTTGCTTTTGTGTGTATTTAATGTGGCAAGTGTTTAAATAAATAACAGGGCCGATATACATCAAAACCTCTGAGGGCCAATTCACACCATTGCACTACACCCAAACACACATTGACGACTGACGTGCATTGCAGTGCACGAACGTTGTTTGCAGTGTTTCCTTATATGCTTCTTCCCACTTTTTACCAAATAAATACTCTTAAGTGTCCTTTCCTTAATTGCAGTGGTCCCCAAACTATGGCCTGCTGGTTGCCATAGACAAGCTTCTGCTATTAGAAGGCCCTGCAAGAGAGGCTTTCTCTCTGCTAACTGAACAGATGAAGCTGCTGTATATACTGTAGAGTGGCAGTGGGTGCCGGGCTGAGCATTCCAGCATCCTGCAATGTAACTGGCAAGAGTAATCTCCTTCCTAATGGTGCCTTTTAAGCTCTGGCTATGGCATCAGTACGAGAAGCAGCTTTGGCCATGGATCCTACAAGGTAGGTGACTACTAACACCAATGATGAGGTTCAACTTCCCACTGACACAAGGCAACCATTCCTCCCACCAACACATGGGATCCATTCCTCCAACTGTCATGGAAGCACAATTCCTCTCACTGACACAGGAGAACCATGCCTCCAATTGTCATGGAGGCATCATTCCTCCCACTACAAATACAGAAACATAAAGGCATTTTCCCCTGATGCAGGGGATTTTTTACTACTACTGATGCAGAAGCGTTTACTCCAACTGACCACAGTCTAAACCGAAACAGTGTAATAGACAGTGAACCGGCCCTTTGTTTTAAAAGGTTGGGAATCCCTGATTCATTCCTGATTGATGTGACCTTCAGATTAATAGAAAGTATAACATGCTTTTTTATTATTCCCATGTCACTTTATATCCTCCCTTTCCCCAACTTTCTGCCAATTCTGTCTTTTCTGCGATTGTTCCTCCGTTTCGTCTCTCCTTGTATCTCAAAAAATGAAAACTCTCATGGTGTAGTATTCCAGATTTATTAAGATTTGTACCCAGTGAACTCTTGCAAAATGTCTGTTTAACTGTTAGCTGCTTTAAATCAGCAAGGTATAAAGACACAAAGAAGTAGAATATTCTCTACCCTATGAAGCAGGCCTTGTCAGAGGCTTGCAGTATTCCAGCCAATCAGTTTGATTCTTGCCCAGAGCCATGATTTATCTAAAACCAGCCTTTTTTAACAGTTCATAATAAATAAGGCACAGTTGTAATAAATTGATTGATAATTACAGGAAGAAAAAATGATTTGTTTACCTGCTTTTATTGCATTGAGCCAAGCAGCTGATGATATTGCTTGAAATATTACCGTAAACAGTATGCAAAACCGGTTTTTAGTGCGCAGGACCCTATAATTTGTACATCAGTATTTTTTTTCCTGATAAAAGGCATTACAGATAGACAGCTTCAATTTTCCCATTAAAGACAGATGTTGTTGTTGTTGCTTTGCATCTGGTAGCTACTAAAATGATACTGAACCTTTAAGGAAATCTACAGATAATTGAGATTGCTGGTCCACTAGAATTAACAAAAAGCAGCCCCTGTTGCTTTGATTAGGGCTGTTTATTCTGAAATATTATATTATAATAGATAAAATAGATTAATTGTTTCAATGCCAGGTTTAGAAATATTGACCCAGCTGTGAGTTATAATTGTACAATGAAAGTTCCTTTATTCTTCTCTTGCAGCATCTGAATCTGTACATGTGGTCTCCCTGCCTTCAATGAATCTCGAAGGAAAAAGTCAGCCAGTGTATCGGGCAGCTGTTACAAAGCTAAAAATTCCAGGTATTAGACAGGATTACTTTGATAATAAGCCATACAGTAGCACTAAAGCTATAGAATTGAATACAGATCATTCTAAAATAGCCAAGTTCTGAGGTTCAATAGAAAAAAAAAAATCATATGGACATATGTTGGAAAGATGGTAACCTCTACAGAATCTGTGAAAATTCTATGTATTTATATTTGCTGATGAATCGCATAAAAATGGATACCCAGGATAAACATTTCAGATTTGTAGATGGGTTTCCATGTGCTCGTAGAACAAGTACATTATTTTTACTTGTAAAAGAAGCACCAGTACTGGGACATTATTGCCTCAAAGTGTTTGACTTGATGGATGTGTTTTGCCAGTCGGTTGTTTTTTTTTTTTTTTAGAGCCTACCTATTGTCGTAGGCAGGGCCGATGCAAGGATTTTTGGCGCCCTAGGCAAAAAAAAAATTGCCGCCCCCCCCCCCTATATGCTCATCCCACAATGTGACATCACAAACCGATATGATCTGCCCATATCATAACATCACATACAGTATGTCAAAAATGTCAGTTAGGGGTCTGATCTGTCTGCCGCAATGTCGCAGTCCCGCTAAATATCTCTGATCGCTGCCATTACTAGTAAAAAAACGAAATAAATAAAAACAATAAAAATTGCATAAATCTTTGCCGTAGTTAGTAGACGCGATAACTTTTGCGCAAACCAATCAAAATATGCTTATTGCAATTTTTTTAACCAAAAATATGTAGCAGAATACAAATTTCCCTAAAATTTTGATTTTTAAATTTTTTTTGGAGAATGTTATACAGCAGAAAGTGAAAAATATTGTTTTTTTTTTTCAGAATTATCGCTCTTTTTTTGTTCATAGCGCAGCAAGCAGGATGCTGGCGCCCCCTGCTGAGTTGTGCCCTAGGCAAATGCCAGGGTCACCTTACAGGTAGCGTGGGCCCTGATCATGAAGTAAACTTAACAACAAAATTTGATGATATTACAGCCTACCAGTCCTTAGAAATGGTGGCTACATTTGTTTTCTTTTTTTCCATATTGTTCTCCTATATTTTCACCTGATGATCCTGCCTGCAATAAATTCCTGTTAAATGTGGATGACACCAACTCATTGTACTATGTCTATGGAGGGGGAGTGTGGTCATCCTGGAACAGGAAGTATGTAAGTACTAAAGAACACCTGTTCCTCTCCATATCATCATGCTTAGGGGAGGTGTTCTGTAGTCCACAGAAGTGAGCTGGGAAGGGCTGAAAATTGTGCTGGTAAGAACACTGCAGATTGTACAGCAACTGAAGGGCTTGTAGCCAGGTGCAGTCTGTACTACCCTCTGTAGGTGGCGCTTGACTTGAGTGGCAAAACAGAAGGGAAGGAAGTTGAGAGAGTTGCAGAGCAGCTGTTTGGATACTGGTGCCCTGCAAGACCCCCTCAGCCATCTTGGGTGAGGGCAAGGCCTCCCTTACTTGGCATGCATTCTGCGAGTGGTTAGCATAGGGACAGGTTCCCCATCTGTCAGGAACAGTATCTGGTGTTAGGGAGAGGTTCTGGAGGAATAGGAACAGTGCAGGGATAACGCTACTCTCTGTTTAGGAAGCCTCTCAGTTGGGTCAAACCGGCCAGGACGCATTTCGCTCCTCCTTGCAGAAGTTGTTGGCAGCAAGTCAAGCTAAAATACTGTTGCTACAGACTCCGTGAGTGGCGTCGGACAGTTGTGTTCACCCACTGGGCCTATTTGCACTTTATTCAAATTTTCTGCAATACATAGTTCAAGTTACTTGGCCTCTGTGTGATTTCTACACTGCTCCAGCCCACTGCACCCTGCTCACAAGCTTACTAGATTTCAGCTAGTATCATCTGCTCCCAATGTATTATTTAACAGACCAAATTGATCAAAAAAGAGAAACCGAGTAACATACTGTATACTTCGGTCAAAATCTTTTCCATGCATTTTACCATATATCCAGGTTTAAAAAGTATATTAGGCTGAATAGACTGGTACACATTTGCAGTTGACGCCTTTAATTTGCTGCAAACGAATAACAGTACCAGCAGAGTCATACAGTCACTCTTCCTGTAAATGGCTATCTAGTGCAGGTCCTGAATAATGACAGCTTAGAAAGCATGGCATTTCTATATTCTCACTATAGGACACTTATAGTGAGAATATATATACATTCATGCCTACTAAAAACATACACATTTCTACAGTTTTTTTAGTTGTATATTACATTTGTAGAATAAGCACATTGCAAGAAAAGGAAGACTTGTTACATAAATTTATTGATTACTGATTTAAAATCAATTACTTTTCCTATTACAATGGAACCAGATCTTTTAGATCTGCCTTTCAAGTCACGATGATGATGATGATGATGATTAACATTATTATTAATATTGAAATATTGATCACTTTAAAATATATTTAAAGTTAAAGTTTACCCAAAACCTAACTAACTCTAGATCTACTCTAAAGCCACATTCTAAAACTAAACTATATAACCCTGTGAAAAAGAAATCACTATACATACCTTTTCTGAAGCTTATCCAGTTCAGTCTCCAGCGGTAGATGCTGTGTGCAGTAGAGAACTGACAACATTCGGAAATAGGCAAAAAATTTGGGGGAGCATACCCATGTATTTCCAAAGCTGCTGCAGCTATGAACCAAAAGACATGTATATTAAAAAAGAATAGCGCGCAAATGCAAAAGAAATTACTACCAAATCTGAAGAGAGTCCATAAATAAAAATGGGGGTTTGGTCCCACCATATGGCCATATCGTGCTCAAGCCCACTACTGCGTCAAAGTACCCCATTATCAGTGGGTCCTACACTATCCATGAAAAAGAGATGAATCCAGCCCTTCTAACCCTTGGAGATAACACTCCTTGCTGGGGAAGATGTGCAAATGCACTACAGGGGACTCCTCCTATATCCACTTGATGGTGGACACTGATTGAGTACAGGTGTGTGTGGGGGGTGGGGAGGGCTGCTCAACCTCGATAGTCTGGTCAGACCGAATACATAATAAACAGGCAAAAAATTTGGGGGAGCATACCCATGTATCTCCAAAGCTGCTGCAGCTATGAACCAAAAGACATGTATATTAAAAAAGAATAGCGCGCAAATGCAAAAGAAATTACTACCAAATCTGAAGAGAGTCCATAAATAAAAATGGGGGTTTGGTCCCACCATATGGCCATATCGTGCTCAAGCCCACTACTGCGTCAAAGTACCCCATTATCAGTGGGTCCTACACTATCCATGAAAAAGAGATGAATCCAGCCCTTCTAACCCTTGGAGATAACACTCCTTGCTGGGGAAGATGTGCAAATGCACTACAGGGGACTCCTCCTATATCCACTTGATGGTGGACACTGATTGAGTACAGGTGTGTGTGGGGGGTGGGGAGGGCTGCTCAACCTCGATAGTCTGGTCAGACCGTATACATAATAAACAGGCAAAAAATTTGGGGGAGCATACCCATGTATTTCCAAAGCTGCTGCAGCTATGAACCAAAAGACATGTATATTAAAAAAGAATAGCGCGCAAATGCAAAAGAAATTACTACCAAATCTGAAGAGAGTCCATAAATAAAAATGGGGGTTTGGTCCCACCATATGGCCATATCGTGCTCAAGCCCACTACTGCGTCAAAGTCATTCGGAAATGCCTGGGAAGTGACGTCACACATAGAGTTACTATGGGGCTTCCTTTGTCGGCTGCCTCTCCTGCACACGCCTACACACTGAAGCAGCCACTTCAGTGGGACCGGACCAGAGCGGCTGCAGAAGAGGTAAGTACAGTGATTTCTTCTTTACAGGGCTAGATAGATTTGTTTTAAAATGTGGATGCGAGCAGGTTTAGAGCTAGTTAGGTTATGGTTGAACTTCATCTTTAAGCTTTCTTCACACAATAATAAATCATTGGTATTTGGTTACAAGTGACTCTCCAGTGCTATTTTGAAGGCCAACTTTACATCATGTATTGTAAACATTTTACTTTTTTCCTGATTTAAGTAAAGAAGATGGTGAGAATGACAATACACTGCTATGTAGATATTCCTTGATAGTGCAAACAAGGTGGGTTTGGTGGTTAATGGCCTTGCAATGTAGTGCTCCTGAAGATCTTAGGTTCTTGTGGTTTTCGGCTTTAATGCTTTAGAGTTTTTTTTGTGTTCCAAATGAAAAGCAGTATAAAATATAAAATAAATCTCCTCCCCTTCTTCCTTTACTGACTGGAAAAAATAGAAATTGTATAATATTAGAGGCCCATAATGGGAGTCTTACAAAATCTAACTGGTTGTCTTCTAATGACCAGTATTGTACCTGCAGATCATTGGGGCTTCTATAATATTAGATTATTGTAGATCATTATTACAAATGTTTGACATTGTTCCAAGATTGCGCTGACAGGTAACAAATTATGTTTCCTGGTGTATTCAGTATTTTACACCAATACTTCAATAGTATATTACACTGTTAAAAAATTCTAGTAATTATGAAACAATGTTTTAAAATATCTCTAAAAAGAGGAAAACTTTTCTAAAACTACAAGCTAGCGATAAGTGCCAAAAAGAGTGTACAATATAAAAAAAAAGCCATAATCATGTGAACATTCATGTTATTTAAAGATTTATAATTATTACAAAGCATGCACTGTCTTAAAGTGTTACTAAACCCACAACAGTAAAATTAGTCTGTATATGCAGTAAAGCATGCTTGTTATACTCACTGGGGAACCTAAGGAGTTAATCCTCTGCATTATGTAAAAAGGCTGTTTGCCTCTGTTTACTCTGTTCCTCCCCTTCTTTTACTGCCCCTAATCCATCTGTTTATAGTACAGAGCCTTGGAGGAACTCTGCACGTGCTCTGTTTGGTTTGTATTTCTAGAGATTTTTCTTTTTTGGGAGGGTGCATGTGATCAGCACAGGGCCAATCAGCACTTTCCATACAGAGGGTCAGGGGTTATGCAACCTCATAGGACATTCAGAGGAGAACAAAAACTCCTTCTACAAGCTTTAACCAGTGCTTGGCAGGACACTGATAGAAGTCACAAGACTACTATATACTGCTGATGAGAAAAGGTATTTAGCAATTTATATTTACTAAAATAATTGCATGTCCATGTTCTGTGTTCTGTGGGAGACCAGATATATAATAAACTTTATTACCTTTGCACATTGCAGCATTGAGATTAAAATCTGCACATAAGCTGTCATAATTATAGACTGAAAGATAAATCAATAACATTTTATTTTATGAAGCATAAATACCAGACAAGAAATTAGTGCATATTACATTTGGCACCAGATGACAGATCTCACTTTACCTAGCAATCTAAAACAGTTTGAACCTGCCTGTACTTCACAGACAATCATCGGTATCTACCTTTTAATTTATTTACCTTTCAGGACTGATAGTTATTAGCTGCTGATGTGTATAAAGAGGGCAAATAGTGCAATTAGTTTACTCTTTTTTGTTACTTGTGTGTGGGTGTAATCCATAGGGGCTGAGTTATCCTTTGTTTTTGGAACTTCTACAGAAAGGCAGTAGGGATTGCACGTAATTTTCTTAAAACCAACAGTTGACGGCAAAAATGTGGCCTCTATTTGAACAACCAATGCATACTGTGCCATAGACTTGCTCCACTAGGATCTGATATAAATGGGAAACGTTTGAAATAGCAGTGATACATATTTAACAAAGTCCATTGTGTTTAGAGGGTACATAGTTGCATCATTAAAGTTCAACTCTGGGAAATCTAAACATCTTACAATGGGGCTGCCCCAACATTACAAGTGTTAATTGCTCATCTAAAGAGGAACTGCGGTCTGCTCACATAATTTGTAATAAAAACATCTTTGTCATTCTGACGCTTTCCCCCAACCACTTTGCATATTATTTTATATGTACTATGATTATGTAGATTTTTGTTTATTAGAAATAAAAAATAAAAAAAAACATACAACATAATAAAAACCTATTTACATATATACAGATTAAATTAATTATACATAAACAAACAAAAAGTAGCTTACTTAAAAAAAAAAAACAACAAATTAGCTTTTTTGCCAGAAAACATGAACCAAATATACAAACCAAGATATATGTTATTTTTATTATTATAATGCACAACAAAGCCCTAACCTCCACCTAAACACCCCCTCAGGCTAAGGCTGTGATTATGTACTTGCCAAATATGCTGCAGAAATCTTCTTCCACTAAGTCTGTCTGCAGCCATTTTAAATGTGGGCAGCTGAAGCTGCTGTCTGTTCCCTTCCTGAAATTACGCAGACACACACACATACACATATATACAGACACACACATATAGACAGACAGATACACTCATACCCCTGCTTGCCTGCACATTTTTCCTCACTCGATGAATACACATGGATCTCTGCAGTCTCCTGTTATCTCCACCCTCATCCAGCCCCCTTTCAGCCCTGCAGCTCTCCTTGGCTCTACTGTGACTCATCTCTCCTCCCCTCTCCTGCCCACCCCCTTCTCTGCTGGCAAACTCTCACAAGAGTAAAGGCCCGTACACACGTGCAGATTGTCGGCCGAAAAGCTTCGGCTGACGAACGATCGGCCGATTTTCGGCTTGTTAGTATGATGCTTCCGACAGCTGACAGCGAAAAGAATCTGTCGTGCAAGCATTAAAATTTTTGTATACCGACACCAGAACGGCCGATTGTTCGCAAGTCAATACAGAATTCGGCCGACAGACAGCAGATTTGCAAGACTGGGCATGCTCAGAAAAGAAAAAACACAGGGAAAGTTAACCATCACATGACATCACTTCTGCAGTCGGCTGTAGTCGGCGGACAAAATTCTTGTGCAGTCTTTTGCAGTTTTCAACAGACACGACAGCCTGGGGACAAAAGATGGCCGATCGTTCGGCCGACGATCGGTACGTGTGTACGGGGCTTTAGTGAGAGAGCTGTGTATGATGTCAATAGCCTAGGTAAATTACCAGATAAGAAAGAGGAAGTGGGCTGTATAAGGTATTTACTGGCAGAAAAAAAAATGTTTTATTATTCAAAGTTAAAACAACAAGAAGATTTGATAGATGGAAAGATGAAAAAATTACCAAAGGTCCGCTTTAAATTTAAGTAAAATACCCCTCACTTTGAGCTTTTCTCTTGTAAGATTGTATTTTTTTATTTCTTTTTAATAGTTCTTTATTGAAGGTGGTCCGTTTTCATCCGATCTCCCATAGAGGAGAGCGGGGATCTGACAGCTCCATCTCTGCAAAGTAAGCAGAGACGGAGCTGTCATCCGCCTGCTCAGCAGGGATTGGCGGATCGATCCCCGCTGAGAAAAATGGAGTCCACCGAGCGCACCGCTCGTGTGTAAATTTTAGACTTTAAGTCCCCGTTCACATGCAGGCGACGCTACTTCCAGGGGCGACCTCCGAGGTCGCGGTGCGAGCAGCGCGCCGCGATCTCGGAGCGGCCGCCACGGACTTCATAACATTGAAGTCTAAGGCGATCGCCTCCTGGTCGCCCCAAAGAAGCTCCGGACCCTTTTTCTAAGTCGGAGCGACTTGTGTCGCTCCTATTAGAACGGGTCCGCAGCTTCCCTATGGAAGGCGACCAGGTCGCCTCACAGGTCGCCTAAGTGTGAACGGGGGCTAAATCATTAGCATATTGACAATTATGAAGGATGTTAAAAAAATATTGTTATGCTGTAAAGAATATTAACAAAGTATGCATCATTTCAGAAAACGATTATTCATTGGAACCTAAGGATGTAAGCGCCAGAGTCCTTTCCTCTCAGTCTGTGCTTGTTACATGGGTTGACCCAGTATATGAAAAGTCTGCAAAGATTATCACAAACAGGTAAGTTGATTTTATGACTCCAAGTACTTATGCTTTTAACAGACGTTTTATAGACAACTCAGGATAATTAATAAAATTCTGTGCTAGATTCAAAAATCTCTGCTGCCTTTTTGGGTAGCTTAGTTAGAGTAAATATATATGGCGCAAAGGGAGCCTAGTGTAAGGGAACAAATGAGGGTCAGAGAGTCTCTGGGTAAGTCTGTAGGGAAAAAGAGGGTCCATAGTATGAAAAACCAATAAGAATCACTGGGGAGGCTGTAGCTTCCTTGAAGAGTTGAGGATAGGTACTCTGATTCTATAAGACAAAAGGAAGAAAGGAGGGCCAACTCCTAAGTGTAGTCATTTAATAAAACTGAGTTAAAAAGAGTAAATTGCACTCACATCGTGAAAGGGTTAAAACATATGACAGGAGAATGTCATATGTTTTTAACCCTTTCACGATGTGAGTGCAATTTACTCTTTTTAAATCAGTTTTGTAAAACTTCTACACTTAGAAGGTGGAGCTCCTTTCTTCTTTCTGTTTCGGTAGCTTTACTGACATGCAGCAGATTCAGGTAGTTCTTAATAGCACCACTTTTATAGTAATGCTAATACTGCAGCAAATACAAACATAATTAGCTTCAGTTCTTAGATAAATAATTAAGACAAATTGTAAGCTGGCCTACAGAGACAGGCAGGGTGTTGCCTATATTTGCCGCCACTATCAACTTCCCCCTTCTCACCAATGATGCTAACAGTGGGTGAAGCCTAATGGGGAAGTGGGGTCATTAGAGTTCCTCTTCAGGTCTTTCCTCTCCTTGCGATTGACATTAGCAGTGGGCAGCTTCTAAAGCCATGAAGAACTAGTGTCTGTAAATCCCCACCAGGCTCCACCCACCCAGCTTTTAAAAATCCTCATCTGCTGCAATGTCTGTGTTACAACTGCAGTGGCAGGAGAAAGATCAGCTGCACTGAGGACCAAGCAGTCATATGGACACCTCCACACATGGTGCACACCCCATATTCATTCTGTTTACAGGTACATGAATTTATTACCTGCACTGAAATGTGTTTTGCAGAGGCAGGTTGGAATTTTAAAGAGGGTCTAACAGTTTATTAAATTTTATATTACAAATTAAAGTTGTTCTAAAGCCTTCAAGTGGTTGTATATCTGTAGTGTTTACGTATCTCTCTCCAAAGATCTAAGTGTCCTTTCTCTCTGGTGCTTCCTTCCTTTGTTATCAGCATGAGTCACTTCTGAGAAGTTTTCCCGACACATGAGATACATTTGTGTCAGGAGGAAGAGAAGGAGCTCAGAACAGAGCTTGTCTAAGTAGAACACAGTTCTTCTGTTGTGTGAAGGGGGTGTGTTCCATACCTCCAATCAGCTTTCATGCACTGTAACTGCAATCTCTCCGCCTCCTCCTCTGTGCTGCTGACAGATAAAGAAAGATTTTTTAACACAATCAGTCCTTTTGAAGGGGTGTAGGGAAGAGAAGATAAACAAATAAAATATAGGTAGGAGGATTTCTTTCACCTAAGGCTATCATCTAAGGCTGTTCACTTCACTGGATTTTTGGGATGGTTTACAACCACTTTAAAGCGGAACTACATGCAACTAAACACCACAAAACAAAAACAAAGTTTACATTTGTCAAAGCAAACTCCTCCATCCATCCATACCTCCATGGTTTATTATGCTGAGAAATCACTTTGAACCCCCCCCCCCCCACACTGACATTTCTGGCTGTGGCCATCTTGAGTAAGAGCAGATGATTCATGTAGAATTTACTTCCTGGAATCTATGTGCCCTTAGCTAAGGCATGCAGGCAAGAGGGTGTGCTTAGCTGAGAAACCCCTCCTCCCCTCCTGAAGAATCCTGGGATGTAGGACATCATTTGCCTAGGTCTGGAAACCAGGAAGTGACTGAAGATACGTAAAAAAAAGTTTGAAACATTTAAATATAATATATATTTTTTAAATAATATATATTTATATATAATATATACAGTATCTCCCAAAAGTGAGTACTCCCCTCACATTTTTGTAAATAATATATTATTTACATATTTTCATGTGACAACACTGAAGAAATGACACTTTGCTACAATGTAAAGTAGTGAGTGTACAGCTTGTATAACAGTGTAAATTTGCTGTCCCCTCAAAATAACTCATCACACAGCCATTAATGTCTAAACCACTGGCAACAAAGGTGAGTACACCCCTAAGTGAAAATGTCCAAATTGGGCCCAATTAGTAATTTTCCTTCCCTGGTGTCATGTGACTCGTTAGTGTTATAAGGTCCCAGGTGTGAATGGGGAGCAGGTTTGTTAAATTTGGTGTTATCGTTCTCACTCTCTTATACTGGTCACTGGAAGTTCAACATGGCACCTCATGGCTAAGAACTTTCTGAGTATCTGAGAAAAAGAATTATTGTTCTACATAAAGATGGCCTAGGCTATTCGAAGATTGCCAAGACCGTGAAACTGAGCTGCAGCACGGTGGCCAAGACCATACAGCGGTTTAACAGGACAGGTTCAACTCAGAACAGGAAAATATAGAATAAAATATTTACAAAAATGTGAGGGGTGTACTCACTTTTGTGAAACACTGTATGTATGTATATATATATACAGTATATATAAAACCTTCCTATCTATTTATTAGTGCTAGCAGCATAAGGAATAAAACTAATAAGTGTTGATTGAGAGAGTGAAGTTCAACTTACCATAATACATTCACAAAATGTTCTGTGTCCAGGACCCCCCTTCCCCCTTCAGCTCCCCATTGTGCTTACCTGACTGATCTGGATCCAGTACTGTGCCCAAGAGCAGCGGCTCTCTCCTCTCTCTCTTTCTCCTCACAAGGCACATTGATAGCAGCAAGAGCCATTGGCTCCTGCTACTGTCAATCAAATCCTGTGTCTACGGACATTGGCAGTGCCGCTCAGGATCAAGCCCACACAAATGCTCCCATAGGAAGCAGCTTCTTATGGGGGGCACTCACCAAAGAGGAGGAGCCAGGAGGGCCAGTGGGGGACCCCAGAAAAGGAGCTTTGGGGCTGCCCTGTGCAAAACTATTGCACAGAGCAGGTGAGTGTAACATGTTTATTATTATAAAAAAATAATAAAAAGGTTTAGAAATAAGATATTATAATTGTGAGGAAGGAAGAAGAAGCTACCATAACATTACCAGATCAGGTAAAGTACAGCAGGAAAGCGGTATGTATAGAATTTAAAAAAAAAAAAAAAAACACCTAGGTGACTTTAGGGGAGGGTGTGAAAATGCCTGGAGCTCTGCTTTAACCTCCTAGGCGGTAATCCCGAGCGTGACTCGGGGTTGGTTTTTCATATCAGGAGCGGTAACCCCGAGTCACGCTCGGGGTGGATAGGCAGAGAGCGCAGCGGTGTTCTCTTACCTTATCCTGGCGATCCAGCGATGATCTCTCATTGCTGAGATCGCCAGCAGAGAGTCCCGCCGCTCCTCCGTCCACCGTCGGTCTGATCACTTCCTGCATGGGAGCGGAACTAGGGAGGGAAATTCAAAAAAAAAAAACGTTGCACAAAACACATAACACATTTTATATAATATATATATGCATATATATATATATATATAAATATATATATATATATATATATGCATATATATATATATATATATATATATATATATATATATATATATATATATATATATATATATATACATATATATGCATATATATATATATATGCATATATATATATATATATATACATACATACACATATATATATATATATGCATATATATATATATATATATATATATATATATGCATATATATATATATATATATATATATATATATATATATATATATACCGGTATATACATGTATGCACACACACACATATACATATATATATATATATAAAATTATATTATTGATTCAATTATAATTCATGCATTATATATTACACATATATATATATATATGTGTGTGTATATATATATATATATACACATACACACACACATATATATATATATATATATATATATATATATATATATATATATATATATATATATATATATATAATATATAATGCATGAATTATAATCTAATCAATAATATAATTTTATTATATATATTATATATTAAATAATAAAATTATATTATTGATTCGATTATAATTCATGCGTTTGTGTTTCAAATTTATCACTAGACTCTTGTTTTGGTCAGGTTTAAGTCAGTAATTACTAAGAATTGTAGGCCTATAATACATAACGCCAAATTTCCATGAAAACAATTGTACCGCTTTTGGTATGTAATTCCTGACATAATCATACCGCCAGGGAGGTTAATTAACTGGAATCATGTTTTATTTGTTGATCCATTGACCATCTTTATGGAACTAGCAGACAGAGTTTATCTCTGTACACTGATCACTAATAATTACCTTGAGATGTGACTGGTGCAATAGATGTATGCCTTTTTAAATATATATGAAGGTAGGATCAATTGAAAGATAAGGCCCACATCCCAACTTTGAACAGAAGAACGGAAGGAATGCCTCTAAAGGAGACTTTAATGGCTAATTGTACAAGTGACACAAAGGTCAAGTGAAAAAAATAGTAGAAAATATCAAAGAGAGTATAAAATACAATATCACTTTATTACAATAGATTAAAATTCAAAACATGCTACATGAAAGAGCTGACATTTTAGGTAAAGGTGTAGAACTATTGAAACCATACATAGATGGAAAAGCACAAATATTTCAAATGGTATACTTGATCAAACCCCTATGTGCCAACATCCGACGCGTTTCAGATTTCTCCTTCCTCAGGGGTGCAGGGTGCAAATGGGGCACAGTGTCTATTCAATAAATTGCACAATCAAAAACAAGAAAGGCCAGCTCAAACACTAAAAACAGAAACATTGGCCTCCTATGCATTTGCTCAGTCAGAAGTAGTACCGCAGCCAAAGAGTAAATTTGCAGTAGATAAATGGGAACCAAATCTGGTCCAATAGTCATTGGATTTGAACAAGACCAATACAGGAGGTACAGACGTAATAGGCAAATCAGATATGAGTACTTTGACTAGAGTATGCAGTACAATCTCAGTATTTGAGGATGATACTAAACTAAGCATGCCAATATCTTCTATTCAGGATGTGGAAACTTTACAAGCGGATCTAAACAAAATAATGGGGTGGACAACTACATGGCAGATGAGGTTTAATGTTGGAAAATGTAAAGTAATGCACTTGGGCGTCAGAAACACGAAAGCAAGCTACTCACTGGGGGGGGGGGGGAACCTCTGGGTGAGTCAAGGATGGAAAAGGACCTGGGGGTACTGGTAGACAACAGGCTTGGAAGTGGCATGCAATGCCAAGCCGCTGCAAGCAAAGCCAACAGAATACTGGGATGAATAAAAAAGGGGATTCACTCCAGAAATAAAGAGATTATTCTCCCACTCTACAAGACTCTGGTCCGGCCACATCTGGAGTATGATGTCCAGTTCTGGGCATCGGTCCTCAGGAAGGATGTGCTGGAACTGGAGAGAGTCCAGAGAAGGGCAACAAAAATAATTAGGGGAATGGAGGACATCAGCTATGAGGAAAGATTACAAGCACTGGACTTATTCTCTCTGGAGAAGAGACGATTGAGGGGGGATATGATATCAATGTACAAATACTGTACTGGCGACCCTTGCATAAGGAACAAACTTTTCAGAGAAAGGGAATACAATAAGACACGTGGTCACTCACTAAAACTAGAGGAAAGGCGGTTTAACCTTAAAATACGTAAGGGGTTCTTCACTGTCAGAGCAGTAAGGATGTAGAATTCTCTTCCACAAGCAGTCGTATCAGCAGGGAGCATCGATAGTTTCATTATTAGATGGGCACCTTAAAGACCACAACATACAGGGGTATACAATGTACGGTTAACAGCAAACACACACACACATCATAGGTTGAACTGGATGGACTGATGTCTTTTTTCGACCTCAAACTATATGTAACTATATGCAGTACTGAATAGCAAGTAGACAAAGCCAGGACACCGTATAAATATATATATGCTTTGGCAGTACAAGCATGCAGTTTCATAAAACGATCATTAAAAAATGATTGCGCATATTATGTGTAATGAGTATGACTTTCTTTATGAACTTCTGCCCATTTGACAAGAAGGATGTATTTTTCTTCAAATGGAGCTGGTGAGAATCTATTCTCAGTACTTTGATACTTTTCAGATGCATAGAGTAAAGGAGAGAAGCTCATAAACTAGTCATGTCAAAGAACAAGCGTTTGAATTCTTACTTCCTTTTTCATTTAAAATACTGCTCTTGTTATTTGGTGATGTATAACCATTAAATCACGTAGGTATATTTTCTTCGTTTAGAAGTCACAGATGTTTATTTTAAGTACCTATAAATCTAAGACATGAGTTTATGAACAAAGAACATTTACAAATTTTCTAACAAAGGCCCCAAATGTTTTTCATGATGTAAAATTCTAAATATAACCTAGAAAATGTGTGCCTGTTTATCCTGAACAGGGTATTTTTTAGATTTTGTGCTGGTTGTTTACTGTGGTCATTTTTTGCATGAGATAGGTTTCATGTAAGATATTAAAGTATACCTAAAGGCATTTTTTTTTGGATAGAATGGAGAGTGATTAGAACCCCTGCCAGTTTTTATTGCTGTCTGTGCCCCCCTTTAGGGAGATTCCAGCTCTCTATTTGCCCTGTTTACTATTATCATTAAAAGTTAAAATAAAGAAAATCCCAAATTTTGTGTTGTCCCCAGAAAAGTAATAGAGGGGAAATCTTCCAATGGGGACACTAGTTCTGGTAACCTGAGGGTCCCCAAGGAATTCCCTTACAGCCCATTCACACTGCCGCTACAGGATTTTGTGGGGCGACCTGTGAAGTCGCGGTGCACAGCATGCACCGCGACCTCGGCGCGACTTGCACGGACTTCATATAATTGAAGTCAATGCAAGTCGCCTCCAGGTCGCCCCAAAGTAGTGCAGGACCCTTTTCTCTAAGTCGGAGCGACTTGTGTCGCTCCTATTAGAACGGGTCCTGTACTATTCAAAAGCGAGCGACCGACCGCGACTTGTCAGGCGACCAAGTCGCCTGACAAGTCGCGCTAGTGGGAATGGACCCTTAAAGTGATTGTAAAGTCTTGTGTTTTTTTTGTTTTTTTTTTAATAACAAACATGTTATACTTACCTCCTCTGTGCAGTGGATTTGCACAGAGCACCCTGGATCCTCCTCTTCTCGGGTCCCTCTTCTGTGCTCCTGGCCCCTCCCTCCTGTCGAGTGCCCCCCACAGCAATCAGCTTGCTATGGGGGCACCCGAGCTGAGCTGCAGCTCCGTGTGTCCATTCAGACACGACACTGCCATTCAGCCCCACCCCTTCTCCTTCATGATTGGCTAACTGACTTTGATTGATAGCCGCGGGAGCCAATTGCGCTGATGCTGTATCTCAGCCAATCAGAAGGAAGAGTCCCGGATGGCCAAGGGACTCATGGTCATCGCTGGATAGAGATGGGGCTCAAGTAAGTATTAGTTGCTGCTTGGGCAACTGCTACACACAGAAGGCTTTTTATCTTAACTCATAAAATACATTAAGATAAAAAAAACCTTCTGCCTTTACAACTCCTTTAATTTGCAGGGATTTCCCCTCACTTCCTGTTTGGCTATGGGACAGGAAGTGAAGGGAAATCTCTGAAATGAGGCACAGATGGTGAAAAAAAATCTGATAGGGGTTATAACCCTCCCTTTTTGTAATCAAAATTTTAAAAAAGTTTTGTCTATGGTTTTACTTTAAGTATGTACTTTATGTATTATGAAATACACAGAGATAACAGCGGGAACCGATGACATAGAGTACAACTGTAAAGGAATGATGATTTTTACACTGTTTTCAGTGACTATACATATTTATTGATTGGTTGTTTGCATGATCATTTTGATGTGTCACACTGTTTATGGAATTTTAATATCACTTTTTTTTTTTACTTCTGTGTGTTTCATTGTTTTTTTTTTTTTTTATAAGTACAAGTCCTGTGTTATAATATTGATGCAATCATACTCATAATTTATATGAGACCTGTATCTGTCTTTATTGCCAGCAGCAAGTTCAGCATAATTTTCTTGCTAACGCAGACATTTTTTTCTTTTTCTAAGTGATATTTGAGGTTTTTGGCAGTGTGATTTAATCATACCTGGCTGCAAGCTGAAATAATTTGTAACCATACATTAAATAATGTCATCTATAGAAATGATATGTTATATTCATTTTTAGCACAAATAAATTTATGCTAAGGTATAAGAACCTCTTCACACATGTCTGAAGATTTTATTAACTTCATAACTTACATTTACGTATTGTTAAGTATTTGACTTTAAAAGAGTTGTAAAGTCAGAAGGTTTTTTATATCTTAATGCATTCTATGCATTAAGATAAAAAGCCTTCTGTGTGAAGCAGGCTCCCCAGGACCCCTTAATACTTACCTGAGTACCATCTCAATCCAGCAATGTCCACTGGTCCCAACTGGGACTCTGCTTCCTGATTGACTGAGACACAGCAGCGGTGTCACTGGCTGCCGTGGCTGTCAATAAAAGTCAGTTAGCCAATCAGGAGAGAGAGGGGGCAGGGCAGAACCGCAGCTCCGTGTCTGAATGGATACACGGAGCTGCAGCTCGGCTCGGGTGCCCCCATAGCTAGCTGCTTGCTGTGGGGGCACTCAACAGGAGGAAGGAGCTAGGAGCAGATAAAAGGGTCCTGAGAAGAGGAGGATCAAGGTTGTTCTGTGCAAAACCCACTGCTCAGAGGTAAGTATACCATGTTTGTTATTTAACCACTTCTGGACCGGAAGGATTTGCCTCCTTAATGACCAGGCCATATTTTGCGATTCGGCACTGCATTTACTTTAACGGACAATTGTGCAGTCGTGCGACGATGTACCTAAATAAAATTGATATCCTTTTTTTCAAAAAAATAGAGCTTTCTTTTGGTGGTATTTGATCACCTGTGAGATTTTTATTTTTTGCGCTATAAACAAAAAAAGAGCCACAATTCTGAATAAACAAACAAACAATATTTTTCACATTCTGCTATATAACATTCCCCCCCCCCCCCAAAAAAAAAATGAAAATTCTAAATTTTTTACCATTTTAGGCCAATTTGTTTTCTGCTACATATTTTTGGTAAAAAAATCGCAATAAGCGTATTTTAATTGGCTTGCGCAAAAGTTATCGTGTACTAACTACGGGAAAGATTTATGTCATTTTTATTGTTTTTTTTTTCTTTACTAGTAATGGCGGCGATCTGCGATTTTTTGCGGGACTGCGACATTGCGGTGGACAGATCGGACCCCTAACTGAAATTTTTGACACTTTTGGGTTGACCAGATACATTACTGCAGTAATCAGTGCTAAAAATATGCACTGTTACTGTAATAATGACACTGGCAGGGAAGGGGTTAACAGTATGGGTGATCAAGGGGATAAATATGTACCTAGGGGCGTGTTTCTAACTGTGAGGAGGCATGGCTTGTGAAATGATCAGAGACCTGTGTTCCTATATAGCAGGATCACAGGCACTCTGTGATCATTCCAGGGAGAAGCACGGTCGGCTGTGTTTACAACAGCTGACCGTTCTTCTCTCTCAGCGGGGAGCCGCCCCATGCATCAGCTTCCCCGCTGATGAGCAGGGGCGGGAGTGCGCCGGCGGTGGCATGCGCTCACCCCCCTAGCTGCCTGTGCGCAACAGTATAACTGCGGCGGGCAGTCGTAAAGTGGCTAAAAAAAAAAAAAACAAGACTTTACAATCACTTTAAAAAAGTGTAAAATACACATGACCTAATACCATTATAGTTTCCTTTAGGGTAAAAATATGCTATTATAATAAGCATTTAATTTCCATATATTATTCCAGTATTGGCTAAAATATGGGAGATTGTTATAACCTCACTGCCACCATAGACAAAAATAAAAACCTGAAAGCAGTTCCTACCTTTCCCCAGTCTACTAAAATTGCTTTATTACTGTCTGTGCCCACATTAAGGAGATTCAATTCAACTTCACTTCCTGTTCTATGTGACACTAGATTTTTTTTTATTGTTGTACTGTATGTGCTTATTAACCACTTAAGCCCCGGAAGATTTTACCCCCATTCCGACCAGGGTTTTTTTTGCGATTTTTTACTGCGTGGCTTTACCGGACAATTGCGCGGTTGTGCGACGCTGTACCTAAACTAATTTGATGTCCTTGTTTTCCCACAAACAGAGCTTTCTTTTGGTGGTATTTGATCACCTGTGCAATTTTTATTTTTTGCTCTATAAGCAAAAAAAGAGCGTACATTTTGCAAAAATAACAATATTTTTCACATTTTTTTATATGAAATTCCCCCCCAAAAAAATGTAAAAATCTAAATTTTTTTAACATTTTTGGCCAATTTGTTTTCTGCTACCTATGTTTGGTAAAAAAAATCGCAAAAAGCGTATTTTGATTGGTTTGCGCAAAAGTTATTGCGTTTACTAACAAAGGGAAAGATTTTTGTCATTTTTGGTGTTTTTTTAACGCGTAATGGCGGCGATCTGCGATTTTTTTTGCGGTACTGCGACATTGCGGCGGACAGATCGCACCCTTGACTGACATTTTTGACACTTTTGGGGTTACCAGTGACATTACTGCAGTAATCAGTTCTATACATATGCACTGTTACTGCAAAATGACACTGGCAGGGAAGGGGTTAACTTTATTGGGGAGGGAGGGGTTAAGTGTGTCCCTAGAAGCGTGCTTTCTACTGTGATTGGCTGTGGCTACTAGTGTAGGAACAGTGATCAACGGTCCTACATAATAGAACCGTCTGATCACTGTTTCTACACAGGGGAGAATGACAGGCGGCTTGTTTACATCAGCCGCCTGACTTTCTCCCTCTGTACTGACGATCGGCGAGTGACCGGCGGACATCGGGTCCGCCGGTCACACGCACTAACTTCCCTATGAACGAGCCGCGACGGGCGCGCGCTCGCCCGCTATTGGCTCACAAGGAAGTGACAGGCAAGTGAGGTACCGATACATCACTCTGCCTGGCCGGGGCTGACCGCCGCAGTATATAGTCGTGCGGCGGTCGGCAACCGGTTAAAGAGATATTCAGTCACATCCTATTTTGTCTGACACCCGCCATACAGGAAAATTTGCCCAATGGGGACACACATACAGCAATACAACTTGGACAGTTGTTCTAATCTTTCCCAGTCTATTTTTAAAAAGTTTTAGTTGGACCTGGCTTTAAAGCCTTTATTACCCCAACACATCATATTCCTGATATATGTCTGCTGTACCATATAATTGTATGATAAAGTATCCTGTTCTCTTTGTATTGCTTCCTTTATGTGAAATCACTGGTGTTCCTGCCAGTCCCCTTTCCTTTCACAAACTGACCACACTAAGCAGGAGATCACACCATGGTCAGTTCTCTATCTATGCTGGAAACTCAGTATGCTCTCCTCCAATGATCAAACCAAACTTGTCCTGACATGCCCCCACTGCACAGCCATTCACTGGGAAGCTCAGTTGCTGCTGCTTCTCCTCCTCCCAGCTCTTATGCAGCTGAAGAAATGTGATCACTTATAAAAAAGGGAAAAAAGGTATTTATAATGTTTTTTTTTATATATTTATACAAAATGTTTTCTTTTTTATTATGGGTTGTTTACAAGGTCATTGTTTACAATCACTTTACGTTTTTAAGTCTCTTCTTTGCATTTAAAGCACATCCCCTGCTGCCTTCGATGCAACTTTTTAGTAGAAGTCCTTGCTAAAATAATTATGGTGTGGAAATGTACATAATGGCATCATTTTTTAGCTTTGCCTTAGACAGCACAATGCCTAAATGTGGCCCTGGACATTGCCCAAATCATTTCTGAGCCAATGTTAGTATGGCTTTCTATTTGGGATTGCTGTGTTGGTGAAGGAGTGCCTATCTTATTTTATACCATTCCATACTTCTTTTATTTATTTTTTGTTATCGGGACAGTTAGATATGCACCACACAGATATCTGTAAACCTTGACCATAAAACTCTATTGATCTAATTTTATCACAAAATCTCCTCACTTTACAACTTAGGCATTTGGGTTGATTTACTAAAACTGGAGAGTGCAAAATCTGGTGCAGCTTAGAATAGAAACCAATCAGCTTCTATGATTTGTTCTCAACGCTTAATTGAACAAGTTGAAGTTAGAAGCTTATGGTTACCACACAGAGCTTAAAGCGGTTGTAAACCCGATAACGAAAAAAAAAGAAAAAAAAAAACCTGCAAGACGAAGGCATAATGAGCTAGTATGCATCGCATACTAGCTCATTATGTATTACTTACCTTAGAACGAAGCCCCGACACAGACCCCCGGACATCACTGCGGGCGCCGCCATGATCCCTCCGCGTCTCTTCCGGGTTCTGCGGCTCCGGCGCTGTGATTCGCCGGAGCCGCAATGACGTCACTCCCGCGCATGCGCGCGGAAGTGATTTACCGGCAAGCTCCTGGCAAGGAAAACTGAAGGTCCCCCTGGTCCTTCAGAGCGCATGCGCCGCTCGCGTGAGCGGCTGCATGCACTGCAAATATCTCCTAAACCGTGCCGGTTTAGGAGATATTAATTGTACCTACAGGTAAGCCTTATTATAGGCTTACCTGTAGGTAAAAGTGTCAAAAAGCGGGATACTACCGCTTTAACCTGATTTTGCACTCTCCAGTTTTAGTAAATCAACCCCATTGTTCTACTTTTTGGTCATTCCATCTTTTGAGCCTCACTCCCATACAGGTTAGAGTTATGTAGAGCTCTTGATATGATTGCCTGTGCACGTTTACTGTAGTCTGAGTTTGTACCTACAGGTCCTTCATAATAATTGTAACCTGTGTGGTTTCTTTTAGAAGTCCCAATCTTGGCCACAGGGAAAGTTTTGAGGAATGACATTAATTGAAATTAGATCTCTGGTTTGACAAATCTTCAACTTCCTGATGATTAAGCCTACTCACTGGGACAATCAAACACTAAGATATTGTGTTATATTGTTTTCATCATTTACACAGTTGTTCTAGTTTATCTCTAATGTCTTTGGGAATTGAGTCTTCATTTTCACAGCTGTCGTTTAGATATAAAACCAGAATAATGCTCAATTAGGAGTTATCCAAAAATCATGCAGTTTTTTTTTTTATGATTTACTGGTGGAGGCCAATTATAAGACAACTTTATTCCATTTATGCCATTGCTTCTCACCTGTGTAAACAGAGCTTTCGGAAAACAGGAATTATACACTTGAATAAATGATTTCATTAATTTCTTGCTTTTCTTAAAAAATTCTTCTAGCTGAAATTAATACTAGTTCCATAAAACAACTGACTTTCAGGACTTTGAAATTAAATATAATGGAAATACATTTTCATTATAGAATTTGTTATCTGCTAAATGAGAAGTATCTGTTAAAGGATTTACTGAGTGTCAAAATAATCTTTTAAAGCACTAATAAACCCCCCAAAAAAAACAAAAAATATTATATAGTGCAGTTTACTGATTCTTAAATGGCTGCATTCGTTTTTTTTTTCCCTCCTTTATTTTTACCCGGTGATTTGGCCAGTCCTGTCTTAGGGTGTTTCCACAATGGGTAAAGGAGCAACAGCATTGTCAGTCTAAGGACAGGGTAGAGTTAGATGCACTAGCAGATTTAAATGGACTTGATACACTAAAGCCAAACTCCAGCTAACACTTTGTAGGCAGATATAGTCCTAGGGGGACTGGACAAGAAAAATCTACACATGTATAGCTAGTAGGGATCGACCGATTATTGGCAAAGCCGATATATCGAGGGCCGATATGCACTTTCCCAGATATATCGGAATCTGCCCCGGAGGTTACCGATATTGCTGATATTTCTGGAAAGTTCTTGTACTGGAGTAATGCCTGCAGCTAGAGGCATCACCCCCGTAACGGCGTCCATAGCCGAGGGTCGGCTGTCTTGTAATGACAACCGATGCGGCTGAGAAGCCGCTCGGCTGTCATTACAAGGAGCGGGAGGGGACGTACCCCCCTTCCGCCGTCTTCCGCACGGCCGCCAAAGACCTGATCAAAGCCGCATTTGGCTCTGATCGGGTCTCAATGCAAAAACCCGGAAGTGATGTCATGACATCACTTCTGGGCACTGGTGCCAGATTCAAAAAAATTACAGCATTCAAAACAGCCAAACTTGGCGTTTTGAATGCTCTTAAGTGCAGAGGAGGGGTTTGGGGTCTTTTAGACCCCCAGATCCCTCCACAAGAGTACCTGTTAAGAAGAAAAAAAAAAAAAATTTTTAATGTACGAAAATATTGGCGCATATCGGCAGATACTGATATGCCGAGATTGGCCAAAATATCGGTATCGGTATCGGCAACGAAAAAAACAATATCGACCGATCACTTATTTCCTTCCGTGTCTACAGGATAGGAGGTGAAGACAAATCCCCCAGACAGGACACAGACAAAAAACCTTTGGGTTTACAATTACTTTAAATTGGCGGTAAACACCAGTTATGAAATTTGAACTAAGCACATATATCTGTAGTGTTTACTTGTCTCTCTCCAAAGCTCTAAGTGTCGTTTGTGGTGCTTCATTCCTCTAGTATAAGCGGGAGTCACTTCTGAGAATTTTTTCCGACACATGAGATAACATAAGCAAAAAAGAAGAGAAATCCCCCAGACAGGACACTGACAAAAAAAGTTGGGTTTTAACCACTTGCCGACCGCCGCACGACTATCTACGGCGGCGGTCAGCCCCTCACAGGCAAAGTGACGTAGGTCTACGTCGCTCGCCTGTGAGGGTTTAGGGAGCGAGCGCGCGCCGCCGGAGGCGCGCTCCCGCTCCCGCGTGGTCACGGACCCCCCCCGCGCGTGTGACCGGCGGACCCGATCGCCGCCGGCCACTCTGCGATCGGCGGGGGAGAGGGAGAAAGTCAGGCAGCTTGTGTAAACAAGCTGCCTGTCATTCTCCTCTCTGTATGAGAGATGATCACATGGATCTACTATGTAGATCCATTGATCACTCTGCATACAGTTGAAGCCACAGCCAATCACAGTTAGAATCACGCCCCTAGGGACACACACAGCCCCTCCCTCTCAAATAAAGTTAACCCCTTCACTACCAGTGTATTTTTACAGTAACAGTGCATATATATAGCACTGATTACTGTAGAAATGTCACTGGTAACCCCAAAAGTGTCAAAAATGTCAGTCAAGGGTCCGATCTGTCCGCCGCAATGTCGCAGTACCGCAAAAAAATCGCAGATCGCCGCCATTACGCGTTAAAAAAAAAACAACAAAAATGACAAAAATCTTTCCCTTTGTTAGTAAACGCAATAACTTTTGCGCAAACCAATCAAAATACGCTTTTTGCGATTTTTTTTACCAAACATAGGTAGCATAAAACAAATTGGCCGAAAATATTAAAAAATTTTGATTTTTACATTTTTTTTGGGGGGAATTTCATATAAAAAAAAGGGAAAAATATTGCTATTTTTGCAAAATTTACGCTCTTTTTTTGTTTATAGCGCGTGATCAAAAAATCGCACAGGTGATCAAATACCGCCAAAAGAAAGCTCTGTTTGTGGGAAAAAAAGGACGCCAAATTCGTTTAGGTACAGCGTCGCACGACCGCGCAATTGTCCGTTAAAGTCACGCAGTGCCGAATCGCAAAATACCCTCTGGTCGTTTAGCAGCCAAATCCTCCGGGGCTTAAGTGGTTAAAATTCCTTTAACCATTTGCCGACCAGCCGCTCTATTACGCGAAACAACGTACCTGTACGTCGCTTCGTGTAACAGATAGTGGGGGCACACGCGCGCCGCCAGAGGTGCGCACATGCGCTGATTTGCCAGAGGAGGAGCCAATCAGAGGGTCCGGTGGACGTGATGGAGATAGAATGGCAGTTTGCCTATGTAAACAAGGTTCTGTCAGAGATGAACACAGGGATCCTGGGTTCCTCCTATTTAGGAACACAGGTTTCTGTGTGCATCCAGTACATCCCCCCACAGTTAGAAAGCATGCACAGTAACAGCAAATATGCACAATAACAGTGCATATTTTTAGCACTGATTACTGTATTAGTATCACTGATCCCCTCAAAAGTGTCAGTTAGGTGTCAGATTTGTCCACCGCAATGTCCCAATCCCACTAAAAATCGCTGATCACCGCCATTACTAGTAAAAAAAAAAAAAATATATATATATATGTAAATGAAATAAATCTATCCCCAAGTTTGTAGACGCAATAACTTTTGCGCAAACGAACCAATATTTTAGGATTTTTTTTAACCAAAAATATGTGGCAGAATACAAATTGGCCTAAATTGATGAAAAAATATGATTTTTTTAATGTTCTCATTGGGAATATTTTATAGCAGAAAGTCAAAAATATTGTTTTTTTTTTCAGAATATTTTTTTATTATAGCGTTAAAAATAAAAACCGCAGAGATGATCAAATACCACCAAAAGAAAGCTCTATTTGTGGGGAAAAAAGGCTTCAATTTTATTTCGGTACAACCACGCAATTGTCAGTTAAATTAATGCAGTGCAAGTTTGCAAACAATGGCCTGGTCATTAAGGGGAAAAAAAACCTTACGGTCCTTAACCGCTTGCCGACTGCGCACAGTATATTTACTGCGGCAGTCAGCTCCGGCCAGGCAGAGTGACGTAGATCTAGCCTGTCACCGGGTTTTGAGCCAATAGCGGGCGAGCGCCCGCCCGCTGAGGCGGGGCGCCCGCCTCGGCTTGTTCACAGAGGAGTCCGGTCACACTACGATCGTTGGTAGAGCGGGAGAAAGGCAGACGGCTTATGTAAACAAGCCGACTGTCATTCTCCCCTGTGTAAAAATGGAGATCAGACGGTTCTATTGTGTAGAACCGTTGATCTCTGTTTTTACAATAGGAGACATGTCCCATCACAGTTAGAAACACGCCCTTAGGACACACTTAACCCCTCCCTCTCCAATACAGTTAACCCCTTCCCCGCCAGTGTCATTTTTACAGTAACAGTGCATATGTATAGCACTGATTACTGCAGTAATGTCACTGGTACCCCCAAAAGTGTCAAAAATGTCAGTCAAGGGTCCGATCTGTCCGCTGCAATGTCGCAGTACCGCAAAAAAAAATCGCAGATCGCCACCATTACTCGTTAAAAAAAAAACCACCAAAAATGACAAAAATCTTTCCCTTTGTTAGTAAACGCAGTAACTTTTGCGCAAACCAAACAAAATACGCTTTTTGCGATTTTTTTTTTTGCAAACATATGTAGCATAAAACAAATTGGCTGAAAATGTTAAAAAATTTTGATTTTTACATTTTTTTTGGGGTCAATTTCATATAAAATAAAGTGAAAAATATTATTTTTGCAAAATTTACGCTCTTTTTTTGTTTATAATAAAAATATATAAAAATGACGTGAAATTCGTTTAGGTACAGCGTCGCACGTCCGCGCAATTGTGCGTTAAAGTCACGCAGTAAAAAATCGCAAAAACCCCCTGGTCAGGAAGGGGGTAAAATCTTCCGGGGCTTAAGTGGTTAAAGTGGTTGTAAACTCTCCAACCCCACTTCAGCACATTGCAATTCATTGCTGCCTGTAAAAGTCTCCTTTCTTGTTTCAATCTTCTTGCAATCAGCCCCCCAATGTTTGATTACGTCACCAGCGCATGCGCTACCCGTCCTGTGATTTACGGCACGCTCTGTGTGCCGTCTCCCCATTAACAGCATGCCGTATACAAAAGTTCTGCTTTCTGCGGCACAGCTTTGAGGACTCACGAGACTGGGCATTCATTCTCAGCTTCCTGGTTAACCCCTTGTGACCGTGTGATGTCACACGGGGAGTAAACCAGGGCATCCTAGAGACTCCTATACCGTCAATCATTTGCAGCTTACAACCTTGAATGACAGCCGCAAAACAAAATAGGTATAACACATGGTGGAGCCTGGTTGCTGTAGTAACGTCAGGTTGAGAAAGAGGCTTGGATAATACATGGTCGCGCATGCGCCAGATTTAAGCAGGGGAAACAAGGAAGGGCGGAAATAACATCCAAACAGGAATCAGAGAACAGTACTCAAGATGGCGAAGCCTAATCCCGAAAGACACATTTTTTACAAACTACTAAAAAATAGTAAGTAAGAAGAAATTGTCCATACATTATACTATGCAATGATTGTAAATGCATTTTCAAATTACAGTAGATGGAACTGCAATAGGGAATGCAGAGTTTACTTCCGCTTTAAAGTGGTTGTAAATCCCAGTCATGAAATTTGCATTAAGCACATACTGTATATCTGTAGTTTTTACTTGCCTCTCTTCAAAGCTCTAAGACCCGGTTCACACTGATGCGAGTGCTGGGTTCGCATGTAATGTCGGAGCGCACTGCTCCGACATTACATGCGATCAGCTGTGCGGTGCGAGTTTAGCCATACAGTTTGTATGGCTAAATTTGCATCGCACCCGGTGCAAACACGCACAGGAGGCATTTTTGCAGCCGCATCAGGATCGGATCGCACAGCGGTTCACACTTGTGCGATCCCATCCTGTGCGAACTGCACGATCGCACTGCGATATGCGATCAAACTGGAGGTGTCGTTAAGATTACATTGACACCCCCAGCGTATCGCATATGGCAGTGTGAACTGCCGGGGGTGCGTGTGCGATGCGGGAAAAGGCTGCGAATTCGCAGCCTTCCCGCATCGCAATAGTGTGACCCGAGCCTTAGTGTTATTTGTGGTGCTTTGTTCCTCTGTTATCAGCATAAGTCACTCACTTCTGAGAAGTTTTTCCGACACATGAGATAACACGAGCTAACAATTGTGTCAGGGAGGGAGCTAAGCACACACCTTCTCTATTCAGAATAAAGCTCTGCACATTCCTTCATTCCTCTGCCTATGTGGAGAGGGGGGTGGGAGGGTGTCCCTTTCCTCCAATCAGCTCATACACAGTGTAGCTGCAGTTCTCCGCCCTCTCCTCTGTACTCCTCACAGATGCAAAAGGATTTTATCACAAACTAGCACTTTGAAGGGTTCTAGAAAAGAGAAGACTGCAGTTAAACAAGTAAAACTTATGTAGGAGAGTTTGTGTATTATTTCAGGCTATTCAATTCACTGGGTATATGTGAGGGTAAATTTACAATTACTTTAATGTCCACAAGTGCTATGGAAGCAGAAAAAGAAGATTTCATATAAAGGCCCCAATAAATCATACATACTTTCTATCTTTATTCATGTGTTTTTACCATTTTTAAACTTCGGTTATAAAGTCAACATGCATTCATATAGATTGCTATACAGTGCATAATCAACAATTGACAGACCTGTTGCATATAAAAGCTATGGCTGCATTTAGTGACAGTATTGATAAATCCACAGGGACAATATTAATATGGACGTAGGATCAAAATCAGGCATTATGCCAAAAAATACATAATTTTTTCTAAATACTTTTAATTGTACATAAAAGAAAGTGCAGCACTAGAAAAAAATTGTAAAAAACACTACTGAAACAGAAAAAATAAGTCCATTTAGTAATATGTGCAAGAAGCAAGTCCCAGGCAGATGATCCACGTGAGTCAAGGAATATGCACCACCCAGAAAACCATGCCAGGTACAAATATGGTATCAACTTCACACCCTAGGTGAGTAATAAAATCTGCTTATCAGAACCAGTAGACCACTATGTTATAGGTGGTCACTTCAAGTACAAGGGAATTTGGTCTCCTTCAAAACCATGCAGCCTGGAACCACTCAGAAAAGCTCACTAGACTACAAGGTGTAAGACAAAAGAGGTGTTAGGGCATGTATAGGTCAGCCATGCTGTATAGGTTCTGTCCAGATGGAAGGTTACAGTGTACGGTATTTCACTTTGCTGGCCGTGTCCATGGTGTCCAGAGCTCTGGGGCAGTGGGCGGGAGTATGACTATTAATTGTACGCAAGGAAAACATGTGAAAATACTGACCTGAAAGATCATTAGTTTATCTATTGTCCCTTTTTTTTCTGAGAGTAATGGTTGACTAGTAAGTATCGGTTTATAGAGATACATTTTCTACTCGTCAGCACTGGTTGTACTGGAAACAATCTGGTGCAAGCATGTAAAAATATTATACTGCATTAGGTATAGATAGGGAAACCAATATGTGATGAAGAAGCAAAGCCTATTAAAATGGTAGTAAACCCTAAAATGTCATTTGTACCTACACGTAAGTTTACAATTAGGCTTTCCTGTAGGTACAGTGAAACTTGCTCCGTTTTTAGAGATATTCACAGTGGCAACAGCCTGTGTTGTCACCAGACCATGAGCAGTGTGCTCTGCATTTAGGAGAGAGAGCGTGCTGTCAATGCACAAAGCACTGTGCTCCAATTGTGATGACATTATGATGTCATCATGGCCCGGCCATTGAAACAGCAAGGGAGCATGAACCCAGAAGAAAGACCGAGTGAATATAGAAGCGCACTGCTGGAGGGCTCCATTTAAATGGTAAGCCTGTCATAATGTGCTAGTATGTGGTATATAGTAGCAGATCATGGTATTAACCACTTTACGTCTGCCTGCGGTAATATTACTACGGCAAAGTGGCTCTTTATCGTCTGACGACGTAGTACTACGTCGTCAGACACTCCCCTTTCTCCGAGGCGCGCGTGCCGCCGGAGGCTCGCTCCCGCTGTATTCAGTCACGCCGGGAGTCGGGCCAGGGGAGGAGCAGCGGTGATTGCCGCTGCTCTTCCCCGATCGTCGGGGATCTAGTGTGACATATTTATTGGACATTTTTACCACTGTCCATCCTGAAGAATACTATTGTGTGCTTGCAGCTGCCAGCAGGAAGCAGAGGAGGGAAACTGGCAGCATTGTGTGGCCGGGGAGGGGGGCACATGGGGGGGCCTAGGTAGCAGGGGGAAATGTATGGTGCAGAGTGAAGGTGATCGGTATGTCTCTCTCTGCAGCAGCTAAAAGCTGGTGGGAGGAAGAGGAGAAGAAGCTGTCTTTTAGCTGCCAATCACAGTCACCCTCCCTGCCCACATATGCTTCACCCTGCTGCCTGGACCCCCATGCTGGCCTGGGCCCCATACAAGAGGGCCAGCAGTACCCCCCTATCCACAGCCCTGCTTGCAGTGTGGAAGACCCACTGCAGAGGTACATTTTTGAAAATTCCAGGAGATAAGCTTTATTAAGTTTTTTTTTTTTTTTTTTTTTTTTTATTCTGTGTCCCTGTTGAAGAGATTTACGATCACTTTCTGATTGGAAAGGGAGGGGAAATTTCACCTACAGGGGAACAGACAGCAATAAAAAACTGGCAGGCTAACTCTTCCCTGCTCCATCCAAATTAAAATAAAAATCTTTATTTGCTTTAGTCACTTATTTTGTAATGCTGGTATTTGCAATTTGTATTTTCCTCCTTTTATCTAACACTGCTTCTGGGAAGACACAATGATGAAGTGGCATAAGAGGGCTGCGGTTCTGTGTAAACTTTGGAAGGAAACAAAGACAAGGAGCTGTCCAACATCCAGTACTGACAGTTGCATTCTTTAAGATTATCTGTCTGTTGATTTAACTCCACACATAAAATGGTTACTTATAAGGCATACTTTAATGTAGGGGCAGCATCAGTTTCTTTTTATTGGCTAAGTACACTTTCCGCAAGTAAAGAAAATGGCTAGAACGGGATTAAAATCTTAAGCAATGCTATCAGCCTTTCCAGTTTTCTTTAGTAAACTACAAACACCCATTGCCAAAGTTTAAAAAATAAGAGAAGGAGAAAGGTTTTTGTAGATAAAATCAGGAGAGCAGCATCTGGTGAAAATGCTGCTCCTCTATGGATACAGTACAGTCTAGGGCAGTGATGGCGAACCTTGGCACCCCAGATGCTTTGGAACTACATTTCCCATGATGCTCAACCACTGCAGAGTGCATGAGCATCATGGGAAATGTAGTTTCAAAACATCTGGGGTGCCAAGGTTTGCCATCACTGGTCTAGGGCATGAAGTGCATTACTAGAGGAATCACCAAGTTAAAATAAGGAGTAAAAAAAAAAACATGAAAAAGAAAACAAATGCATCCATGACATCTAAGGACTAAGCAGCCCTGATCCTCCTCTTCTCAGGTCCCCCACCGGCGTTCCTGGCTCCTCTTATTCTTGTTGTGCTACCACAGAAATTTGCCTCCTGTGGTGTCACACCTGCGACCTGCGTGCTTGATCCTGAGCTGTGATGCCTGCATCTATAGGTACAGACAGCATCCCCTGCTCCCTCATCACAGGATTTGATTGACAGCAGCAGGAAAAATCTTCTGTCTTTAGAATCACTTTACTATTCATGATCCATGCATTCATGAGTAATGCAGATAGTACTTAAGACTAGACATTTGCAATTTGTTTTGGCCAAATTTTTCGTTATTCAGAGATTTGGTTGTATCCGAATCTCTGAATGAAATAGTAACGAATAGTAAGGAATTTAATTGAAATCTGTTAAAATTTGTTTTGTTTATTCGTTTTCTAACGAATTTCAACTTTTCAAAACAATTCGGATCAGTCGAAAAACGACGACTAATCCGAATTTTGTGTGGCTGGTTGTTAAGGTTGTTAAGAATGTAGAGAGAAAGAATGCTGTTAAAAATAAAATAAAAAATGACGGCATTTGCCCGGCAATAGAAAAATGTTAAAAAAAACCCGCCAAAGGTCACCCCCAAAAATCCATACCAGATCCTTATCCAAGCATGCAGCCTGGCAGGTCAGAAAAGGGGGGGATGAGTGAGCGCCCGCCCTAAACCACACCAGGCCAAATGCCCTTCAACATGGGGAGGGGTGGGTTCTATGGGGCGGGGGGGCTCTGCGCCCCCTACCCCAAAACACCTTGTCCCAAAGTTGATGGGGACGAGGGCCTCTTCCCAACAACCCTTGCCTGTGGCTGTCGGGGCCTGAAGGTGGGGGGGCTTATTGGAATCTGGAAACCCCCCCTACGTGAATGAGTATTGGGTACATCGTACCCGTACTCATTCACCAAAAAAGTGTCAAAAAGTAAAAACCACAGGAAACAGTTTTTGACAAGTCCTTTATTAAAAAAGAAAAAAGAAAAAAAAAATAGTGTCCCTCGATGTAAATCCATCGTCCATCACGCTGCCCACCAACCCGAAAAATAGAAAAATTGCAAAAAACGCTTTGCCTCCTAAGAGGCTACCCGCTGTATGCCCTCTCTTCGGCTTTGACAGTTCTTATATAGGTGGGGGGGTCACCCGGTTACATCGTCCGGTGACACTGCCCCGTTCTGATGTCATGTGAAAAGCAGATAAACGCATTGTCAAGGGAAGTTTAATACCTGTGTCACATTTAAACATGCATGCACTCAACAACAAAAATATATAGGCTGCTATTTGGATAGGGAGGAGTGAGATTATAGCCATAGTAAATGCCATTTCATTTTTGTCGCCCTTTATAATCCACCTCAAACCTTAATAGACACTTTTATTTTACAGACGTTACACAATTCGCTATCGAGAAAAGGGAGAGTCTGCACGTTGGGATTACAAGGATATAAATACTCGACGCGTGCTGGTAGACAAGCTAAATCCTGATGCTATGTATGAATTTTCCGTCCGTATTTCTCAAGGAGATCAAGATGGCCAGTGGAGCTCCTCAATTTTTCAAAGAACTCCAGAATCTGGTAAGTCTTATTTAAGTGTAAAAAATACCTAACCCTGTTAAGAGAAATAAAATAAATAAATATATGGTAATGGAGAAGTTTTTTTACAAGAAGCAATGACACTGAGGTAAGGGCTGTGTAGGATAAATAGAAAGCTTTTTTATTTCTCCAAAAGTAGGTTAATGCTATATTGGTATACAGAGGAGCCGGAATTTAGAAAAAAAAAAGTGAACTTAGCCTTTAACCACTTAAGAACCGGAAGGTTTTACCCCCTTAATAACCAGGCCCTTTTTTGCGATACGGCACTGCAATATTTTAACTGACAATTGCGCGGTCCTGTGACGCTGTTCCCAAATAAAATTGATGTCCTTTTTTTCCCACGAATAGAGCTTTCTTTTGGTGGTATTTGATTACTTCTGCGTTTTTTATTTTTTGCACTATAAAAAAAGAGCGACAATTCTGAAAAAAAAAAAAAAATATATATATATATATATATATATATATATATATATATATATATATATATATATATTTTTTTTTTTTTTTTTTTACTCTCTGCTCTAAAACATTCCCAATAAAAAAAAGTTTAAAATCATTTTTTTTCATCAATTTAGGCCAATATGTATTCTGCTACATATTTTTGGTAAACAAAATCCCAATAAGTGTATATTGATGGGTTTGCACAAAAGTTATTGCATCCACAAACTAGGGGATAGATTTATGTAATTTTTATTTATTTATTTACTAGTAATGGCGGCGATCAGTGATTTTTAGCGGGACTGCGACATTGCGTAGGACAGATCGGACACTTAACCACTTAAGCCCCGGAAGATTTTACCCCCTTCCTGACCAGGGCCTATTTTGCGATTCGGCACTGCGTGATTTTAACGGACAATTACGTGGTCGCGCGACGCTGTACCTAAACAAATTTGGCGTCCTTTTTTTTCCACAAACAGAGCTTTCTTTTGGTGGTATTTGATCACCTGTGCGATTTTTTGATCATGCGCTATAAACATAAAAACAGCGTCAATTTTGAAAAAATAACAATATTTTTCACATTTTTTTATATGAAATTCCCCCCAAAAAAATGTAAAAATCAAATTGTTTTAACATTTTAGGCCAATTTTTTTTTTTTTTACCATATGTTTGGTAAAAAAAATCGCAAAAAGCGTATTTTGATTGGTTTGCGCAAAAGTTATTGTGTTTACTAACAAAGGGAGAGATTTTTGTAATTTTTGTTGTTTTTTTTTAACGCGTAATGGCGGCGATCTGCGATTTTTTTGCGGGACTGCGACATTGGGGCGGACAGATCGGATCCTTGACTGACATTTTTGACACTTTTGGGGTTACCAGTGACATTACTACAGTAATCAGTGCTATACATATGCACTGTTACTGTAAAAATTACACTGGCAGTGAAGGAGTTAACTGTATTGGAGAGGGAGGGGTTAAGTGTGTCCTAGGGGCAGGATTCTAACTGTGATTGGCTGTGGCTTGATATGTAAGAACAGTGATCAACGGTCCTACATAGTAGAACCGTTTGATCACTATTCTTACACAGGGAGAACTGACAGGCGGCTTTGTTTACACTAGCCGCCTGCCTTTCTCCCGCTGTCATGGATGATCGCGAGTGCCCAGCGGAAATCGGGTCCACCGGGCACACGTGCGGGGGGGTCCGTGACCGAGCGGGAGCGCGCATCCGGCGGCGCGCGCTCGTTCCCAAAACCCTTACAGGCTAGCGATGTAGCCCTACGACGCTCTGCCTGTGAGGGGCTGACTGCCGACGTAAATAGTCGTGCGGCAGTCGGCAAGTGGTTAACTGACATTTTTGAAATTTTTGGGGTGACCAGTGACATTACTACAGTAATCAGTGCTAAACATATGCACTGTTACTGTACTAATGACACTGGCAAGGAAGGGGGTTAACACCAGGGGCGATCAAAGAGTTAAATGTGTGCCTAGAGGATGCTTTCTAGCTGTGTGGGGGCTGTAATCACTGGATGAACACAGAGACCTGTGTTCCTAAATAGGAAGAACACAGGATCCCTGTGTTCATCACTGACAAAACAGCGGTCTGTCGTGTTTACATAGGTAGACCGCCGTTCTGTCTCCATGGGGAGTGATCGCAGGTGCCCGGCGGACAGTAATACTCAGAGATGTATAGTAACTAAGTAGAACTACTTCACTACTGTACTTAAGTACCGAAAGGCGGTATCTGTACTTTCCTGGAGTAGAATTTTTTTCTCCTACTTCCACTTTTACTTCACTACATTTTTTTCGATGATTTCAATACTTCTACTCCAATATTTTTTGTTTGTGCTGCATAGTTACTCGTTACAATTATAAAAATTACCACTGCAAGAACAGTAGATGGCAGGTTTCATGAAGCTCAAAACATGTGTATTATCAGCGCATACGAAAATAAATGCTACTGTATGTATAAATAAAAGCTGCATTTGAAATAATAAAAAACAATATGATGTTCAAACTTTTGACTTCTTTCTTTAATAACTACATAACACAGTACTTGTACTTTTACTTTCAGTACTTGAGTAACAATTTTCTTTTCAAAACTACAGGTACTTTTACTTTCAGTACTTGAGTAGCAAAATTTTTTAAAAAACTACTTGCAATACTTAAGTACAAAAAATGTTGAATACTTTAGTACTTCTACTCAAGTCACTTTTTGATCGAGCACTTCCACTTCTACTCAAGTCACTTTTTGATCGAGCACTTGTACTGTATGGGTTTTGAGTACTTTATACAACTCTGGTAATATTACTGCGGCAGGTCGGCTCCCCTGGGTCCAGCAACGTAGACCTACGTCACTGGACTGCTAGTGATTCCGGCAGCACGCGCGCCCCGCCGGAGCCGCACTCCCGCTGTGTTTAGACACAGCTGGAGTCCGGCCACGGGAGGAGCAGCTCAGATTGCCGCCTTCCTCCCCGGATCATCAGGGAAACGGTGAGAAGACCCGTCTGCTTTTGTAAACAAAGCAGGCAGATCTTCTCAGTGACAGACAGGAAGAGATCAGCAGATTTAGCATAGCTGAAACTGCGATCTCTGTGTCTGTCACAGAACCCCCCCACACACACACACGTCAGTAAGCATGAGGCATACATTTAACTCCTTGATCACCCACAGTATTAACCCCTTCCCTGCCGTGTCATTATTACAGTAACAGTGCATATTTTTAGCACTGATTACTGTAGTAATGTCACTGGTCCCCCCAAAAGTGTCAAAAATGTCAGTTAGGGGTCCGATCTGTCCGCCACAATGTCACAGTCCCGCAAAAAAAACGCAGATCGCCGCCATTACTAGTAAAAAAAAAACTATAAAAAAATATTTTCCGTAGTTAGTAAACGTGATAACTTTTGCGCAAAACAATCAAAATACGCTTGTTGCGATTTTTTTTTACCAAAAATAGGTAGCAGAAAACAAATTGGCATAAAATGTAAAAAAAATTAGATTTTTAAATTTTTATTTTGGAAATGCCATATTGCAGAATGTGAAAATATTGTGTTTTTTTTCAAAATTGTCGCTGTTTTTTGTTTAAAGCGCAAAAATTTAAAATCGCACAGGTGATCAAATACCACCAAAAGAAAGCTCTATTTGTGGGAAAAAAAGGACGTAAATTAAATTTTGGTACAGCATCACATGACCACGCAATTGTCCGTTAAAATAACGCAGTGCCGAATCGCAAAATAGGGCCTGGTCAGAAATAGGGCAAATCCTTCCGGTCTTAAAGTGGTTAAAATGAAAATTGCAGACAATAACAATGTTTTATGTGTTAAATGCCCTGTCATGCTTTAACTGGTCCTTCATATTTTTTTCAAAGCTCCAACCACTGCACCAGAGAACCTGTATGTGGAATCAATAAACGGCAAAAATACAGCTGTGACTGTCACATGGGATGAACTTTCTGATTCAGCTGGAAAGATAAAAGGTAAATTGTGCAGAACATAAAAATGATTTTCCAAATATCATTGCTAATATCTATGTTGGGTTTTTTTTTTTTTTTTTTTTTTTTAATAGCAGGCTTACAGCCTTAGACTTCTTTATTTGCTAAAAGGGCTTTTTGACTAAAGTATTGCTTTAAGGCCCCTTTTCACGCAGACAGTCCATTTCCAATTGACCGCCCCATAGAGAACAGGGGGCTGTGTCCGTGTCCACTCTGCATAGCGGAGCAGACATGGACCTGTCATCTGCCTGCTCAGTGGGGATCAGCGGAGAGATCAGCAGGGATCCCGCTCGGTCTTTAAACAATATTTAAATACTAACTATACTAGTAATCAAATTAAAAAGGGCTATAACATAAACAAGAATAACAAATTCATTGTTGCACAGTAACAAATTCACTTGTAAAAAAATACTTATTTTTTGATAGTAGTATAACTAACATTCAGTCTTGAGCTTCCAGCAACAAAGAAATGGCCCCTGCCACCATCTAAAACTGGCCTTCACAGCAAGAAGCACATGGAAGGGCAAACGCATGAAAGAGAAAACCAGAGAAAATTCCCAGCTCAACTCACCAACCAGTCTGCTTACCAACCAAATTAACCTGTCCAACAGTATGCGATCTTTGTTACTAGTGTGAATGTTGGTGGTGGGACACACTGGACACCTTTGCTGCCATTGTGCTATGTGATGGGTGCCCAGGGTGCCCCTGTGCTTGTGCGTTTGCAAATGTGTGCTAACAAAACCCCTGTTTTTAACGCATACGGTTGGTAAGCAGACTAGTTGGTGAGTTGAGCTGGGAATTTTCTCTGGTTTTGTCTTTCTTGAGCCTCCAGAAGTTGCTGTAGCAGCTCAGGCTCCCAAGCAGTACACACCTGCTTTTAATAAATAGGGTTTAAATGTTTTTTTCATGATATAACCTTTATCAGATTAAGCACTTAAAGACCAAGCCTATTTCCGACATTTGTTGCTTACATGTTAAAATAAGTATTTGTTGCTAGAAAAATACTTAGATCCCCCAAACATTATATTTATATTTTTTTTTAGCAGAGACTCTGGAGAATACAATGGCGGTCTTTACACTATTTTATGTCACACGGTACTTGCACAGCAGTCTTTCAAATGCAATTTGTTTGGATAAAATACACTTCACTGATTTAAAAAAACTAAACAGTAAATTTGGCCAAGTTATTTTCCATAATGTGAAAGATGATGTTATGCCGAGTAAATAGATACCTAACATGCCATGCTTTAAAACTGAGCATACTCTTGAAATGGCGACAAACTACAGTACTTAAAAATATCTAAAGGCAACAGTTTAACATTTTTAACGGTTACCAGTTTAGAGTTACAGAGAAGGTTTTTTGCTCCAACTATTGCTCTTGCTCTAACAATCGCGGTGATACCTCACATGTGTGATTTGAACACTGTTTACATTTGTGGGCGCGACTTATGTATGCGTTTTCTTTGTCGCACAAGCAGACGGGGACAGGGGCGCTTTAAAAAAAAAAAAATTGTATTTCTTTTCTGATCACTGATCACTTTTATTGCTGTCACAAGGAATGTAACATTAATAGGCAATGACAGGTACTCTTTATGGAGGGATCTGGGGTCTAAAAGACCCCAAACCCCTCCTCTGTACTTCAAAGTATTCAAAACGGCAAAATTATTGTTTTTGAATACTTTGGATTCTTTTAAATCGGCACCGTTAGCTGCTGAGTAAACCGGAAGTGACATCATGGTGTTGCTTCTGGGTTACTACATCAGAGACTTGACCAAAGCCAATTCCGGCTTCTTTCAGGACTCTGGCGAGCCAGTGGATGTGCCGGCTGGTAGCTCGGGTCTCCCGGTGGGATAGGAGACCCAGGAGGAGCGGCAGAAGGCGACGGGAGGGGGGGACTCTTGCTGCTTGTGATAATGGGCGAGCGGCTGCTTAGCCTCATTGGTTGTTATCACTTGAAAGCCCACCATTTGCTCTAAAAAACAGTACTGGGGTGGTTACCCTAGCTGCAGCCATCACCACAGTACAACCACTTCCTCAAAATGACATACAGGTACATGATATTGCGGGAAGTGGTGAATGCTGACTGACAGGATCACGCTCTCTATATTTGCATACTGAAACAGACCTTTTCAAAGCCTCTGTGCAACAGTGACCTATACGGGTGCTCTATCCCATTGTGGTGGGCCACACATGTGGCTCTTTGCAGTCCAATGCGCTTCCCTATCCACCCTTTGCGGGAGTATGGAAATACCCTTTTCTTGTGGGATGACCCTCTAGCCATGGATATGTCTTCTGGTTTCTAGACACTTATCGCAAATATGACATCACAGACCCCCTAAGGAAGACCTTACTTCATAGGTTGAAATGCGTTTGGGTTCTCTGACTCTATGTGATGATCTGTAATTGTGATTGTGATGCTTTTCAGCAATGCCTTACTGCCATATTTGGTTGTAACCATAGCTCATAACTTTCGTTTTGAAATTTAAAATTATTTTTTTTTACTAATAAAGATGGAATATTTTATATACTTATAGTCCTATTATTATTACTTTTTGCTGCCATAAAACCCCTGGGGGTCTTTTCCTGTTTTCTTATAGATATATTGGGGTGTGCAGCCTCTCCATAATATGTGTTGTCCCTTTCTTGTGGTGTTTGGGGTTTACCTGGTTACTCTGTGCTTTGGATTGATTTTGGTTATGACTTAGGCCTCATGCACTATGGACGTTTTTACAGTTGCTCCTAGGGAAGTCTGCCATCTTTTTTTTTCCTGTCTCAATACTCCCCTGCATGTTATGTCAATGCACACATAGGCTTTGCAGCATTTAGTGGCAGGAGAGTTTAAAGGCAGGAAAAAAATCCCACTGCCAGTGCGTTCAGGAGCAGCAGATTTTGGATAGAAAAAAACCCTTGACTGCACTTGAAAAGGCTAAAAGTTGCTAAACAGGCCTAGCACTAGGCCTAACACTAAACGCTAGGTACGTTTAGTGTTTGAGCATTAATTAATTTCAATGGCCAAAATATTTATTCTGGCCGATTAAATTAATTAACGCCCAAGAGCATGACGTCTGTAAAAGCTCCTAAAAGCTTGTTAAAGCTTTAGACACTATTACAAATTCTAGGCATTTTTTTCTGCAAAAAACACGGCTGGCTTCTAGGAGAGTTAGGGTCCTTTCACACGAACGGTGCACTCGGCGGACTCAGTTTTTCTCAGCGGGGATCTATCTGCCGATCCCTGCTGAGCTGGCGGATAACAGCTTACTTTGCAGAGACGGAGCTGTCAGATCCCCGCTCTCCTCTATAAGAGATCGGATGAAAATGGACCGCCTGTCCGTTTTAATCCGATCCGATCCTCCAGACAGATGGAAAATAGGGTTTCCATCCGTCTGGATTTCACGAACAGGATCGGATCGAATCGGATAGAACCGGGTGTCAGCGGAGATGTCACCGCTGACATCCGCTGCTCCATAGAGGTGCATGGAGCATCCGATCAAGTCCGCCTGAAAAAATGACAGGCGCACCTGATCGGAAAGCCCGTGTGAAAGGGGCCTAAATTAATGTCCTCTGTGCATGAGCCCTTACTCATTACTACTACATACACTACTACTGACTGACAGATTCTATTTCCTGCCTGTCCTGCTACTTGTTTTTCAACAACTTTCTGTTCCGTCTGCTTTTACCTCCAGCCTGTCTGACCTTTTTTTCATCCCCATTTCTGTACCATAATGCACCAGAATGCACAAAAACTTACCTGCATCATTTTTAACAATGCAGTACACCACAATACAGAGTAGTGTGTGCTGCAACACAGGTGCTTTGGATGTATAACCATACAGTCAAAATTGTAAATTTGATATGCTGTACATATAGGGGATGATAGATGATAATATAAAGAGCTTTTGTAAATAAAAATTTAGGGCAGCCGAATGCAATTTTGTATTAAAGGGAACGATTTTGGTAAGATCACTAGATTTTACAACTCCCGGGGTGTTGGATTCATACACATGTAGCACAATTCCCAGCCGTTTTGCTGGCTGTGAGTCCCCCTGGGTCTCCAGGTGCAACAAAAGTACCTTTGAGCATGTTCTCCAAGTGTGAGTACTGAGACAATGATCAGTCCAGTATCTTTGGGTTTTTGTATTTATTTTGTAACTTGGATAGGAGAAGGGATGAGTGGGATACTCCTGGAACTAAAGTATGCACAATTTGGCGGTGACACTTAAATATTGCTGTTTGGCGCTGACTTGGCGCTGGCTGAATGCCCATCAACGCTGACTTGACGCTGGTTAACGCTGACCAGGTGCCTGCTAACGCTGAATTGACTTGGGACTGCTTTCTGTCTAAAGGAGTCCTCTTCGAGCTCCCCTAAGCACTCCTGCTGAGGTAGCTACTTGAATATACTGCTGCACTGCTGAACACTTCAGGGCCCGGCACCCTTTTTCTCACTACTAGTCTTCAGGGCTTAGACACTGGCACCCCCTTTCTAAGCCACCACTACTGGTTAGCTGGCTCCCAGATCCCTTTGACCTTCTGTAGTGGTCCCCTATCTCAGGCAGACCCCTGGGCAGTTTCGAGTACTCACAACACTGTTTTTCCAGGAAACCTCCGCCCAGCAGCTCCACTCGGTCCACAGCACTCTGGATCCTTCTTGCAGCCCAGCTCAGCCTCCGGTCCTCTAGGCCGACCGCCCAGGACACACTTGCTTCCTCTGACAGGAGGAGAGACAGCCGTCAGCCTCCTCCTGGGACTCTGCTTCCCACCAAAGACACACTGTCATGTGCTCCCCTCAGGCTTATACCCAATCCCAGGGTGCATTATGGCAAACTCCGCCCACTGAGATAGATATAAGCCCTGGTGTGCTATTGGCTAGGTTTCCTTCACTGTCCAACAAGAACCCTCATTGGATACAGTAGGGAGACTCCCCACCTGGAAACACATGACAGCCTAACTAAATGATCAGGCCCCCCTGATAAGCAGACAGGGCCAAATATATGCTCTTTCCTAACACCTACCTAGGAGGGTGTTACACACAAGAGAAGTTGAATACAGAAAGCTTTGCTCTGCTAACATGATTTGCCTGCCCTGAAATGTACAATTGTCATAAATGGACAGGATAGCGGAAAAAAAAAGATAAACCAGGAGCTTTTTACAACCTCTCTTGAGCCGATATCATATGCAAATTGTACCTTGCATTCATTTGACAGCTTTTGTGTTAGTATAAAATTCCTGCTGTTGAAGATTCAAAGAATATAATGTCATAGTGTAGGACTTTCAGAGCAGGGGTATCAAACGCAATTTCATTCCGGGCCGTATCAGCATTATGATCGTCCTCAAAGGAATGGTTGTATCTGTAAGATGAGATGTCCAGGGGCTCCTCACATCAGGTGTAAGGAGCCCCCACACCCTCGCTTACAATAGTGCACCTCCTTACCTTGTGCTGCTGGGAAGAAGCTGGGGGCGTTGCTGGGTAGAAAGTACAGGATCTGGAGGAGGATCAGAGGAGGGCTGGAGCTCTCCTGTAGCTACAGGAGATGGGGGAGGGCCACATGAATTGGCCTGGATGGGCCTTGTGTTTGACACATGTGATTTAGATTATAGTGTATATAGTACATGTATGGTTGGCTAGGAGAGACTTAATATGGGAAAATAGCTGGAAACATCTGTATAATACTGTGATACTTGTTTAAACGTTTGCTGGCTTCAACACTTTGCCTGTCTGAGTATCTTATCGTTGAGTATTGAATTTCATTATTTTGGATTATCATACCCCTAGAGGCCTGAACTGACAGTCTTGCCAAATGAATCATCAGTGGTATTCCACCCCTTTCATTTAGTTTCCAGCAACACATTTTAAAGAAGAAAAAAAAGGGGCATTATATAGGGCCTTGGGTTTACAACAAACTAAATTTGAAATTTGGGAAATTGAGTGTGCCTTCATTGAATGTATTCTTTTTTAATCACTTGCCGACTGCCCGCCGTAATATTACTGTGGCAGGGTGGCTCAGCTGTGTCCAGTCACGTAGTACTATGTGACTGGAATGCACGTGGTTTCGGCGACGCGATTGCCGCTGCCCTCCCGCGATCGTCCGAGAGAACCGTGAGAAGACCCGCCTGCTTATGTAAACACAGCAGGCAGATCTTCTGTCAGACAGAACCTGCCTGTCACAGAACCCCCCCCCCCCCCACACACACACAGTCAGTAAGCATATTAGGCATACATTTAACCCCTTTGATCACCCCCAGTATTAACCCCTTCCCTGCCAGTGTCATTTATACATTAACAGTGCATATTATTTAGCACTGATTACTGTATTAGTGTCACTTCTCCCCAAAAAGTGTCAAAAATGTCAGTTAGGGGTCCGATCTGTCCGCTGCAATGTCGCAGCCCCGCTAAAAATTGCAGATTGCCGCCATTACTAATAAAAAAAAATAAAATAAATAAAAAGTCCAAAAATCTATCCCGTAGTTTGTAAGCGCTATAACTTTTGCGCAAACCAATTGAAATATGCTTTTTGGGATTTTTTTTTACCAATAATATGTAGCAGAATACAATTTGGCCTAAACTGATAAAAAAAATTTTATTGGGAATGTTTTATAGCTGAAAGTAAAAAATATGGCGTTTTTTTCAAAATTGTCGCTCTTTTTTTGTTTATAAAAATTGCAGAGGTGATCAAATACCACCAAAAGAAAGCTCTATTTGTGGGAAAAAAAGGACATCAATTGTATTTTGGTACAGCGTGTTGCTTGACGTGCAATTTTCCGTTAAAATAACGCAGTGCCGATTCGCAAAAAATAACCTGGTCATTAAGGGGGTAAAACCTCCTGGGGTTGAAGTGGTTAATTAATTTTCTCTAAATTTCCTTTATTTGCTTGCATGCATTTGTTGCATGCCAAAGGTAGTGATCCTGAGCAATACTACGGACCAATTTTACATTCATTTTTACCAAAAATTCCCCTTGAACGTCTGTTTAAAGGTTATGAGAAAGTACGAGATTCTGTAAAATAAAGATGTATTTGTTTTTTTTTTTTTGAGCATAAAGAGATAGCAGGTGACAGTGCTTGTCACAGTCTTAGTGATTTACTATGGTAATACAAGGGATGGTGTTGGTGCTTGCGCGCATGTGGATAAGTGCAGCAAAATATTTCAGATAATCTGCATTTTTGCAATATTTGTATTGGACATAATAACCCTTAGGCAGTGGGTCAGTCAAATGTCATCACCATACATTCTATACAGACATTTTCAAGATCTATACAAACATTAATATCATAAGAAATCCCAAAGGTATGTATTGCAGCTTATACCTACTGTTTATAAAAGTTTTTTTTTTAATGTTTGTTTGGCAATCTCACATTCTTGTAGGTAAACAGAGAATGCAATAAGATATTACCAGCACAGAGATACCAGTGCCACCAGAACTTTTTTCATCATTCTCTTCCCTTTGTGATTATATTGTCCTTTTCCCCAGCATGATTTTGTTTCCTACTAGTCCTTTTTGTCTTTCTCAACCTTTCTCAATCATTACCTGGTGTATAAACACGAAACGTTTGTTATTGTAGTGTGAACGGGGCAGTTCACCCAAAACGTATATTTCACCTCTGTTAGATGCTGGAGAGTTAGGGCTCAAGCACACTGTATCGCGGAAAAAAAGCTGCTTTTTACAGGCGTTTGAACTTTTTTTTCTCTGCCTTTAACAATCTTATCCAGTATACTTCTAGGGACTCTGTTGACGAAATTTCCGTGCTTGAGTTCCCAGGTCGGCTTCCCTGCATCGTTCTTTATAAATGTATATGTAGCGCTATTTTGATCACTCTTGGCGGCTACTGGGGTATGATGACGCCACCTGTGCAGTATTTAGGAGCAGAGTCTGAATAATCTGTGTGATCAGGACAGGATTTATAGTAAGCGCCAGTGCCTCCACTCAATCAGGGGTTGTGATTAGCAAGTGAAATCCCAATTGAGAAAACATATCCATATAGACAGTAATCCACACAGCGAGTGTTTAAATGTCCATGTATTGAAGAAATAACATTCAGTGAACCATACAACATAAGATATTTTCCTATTAGCAACATGAAATCATTAGCAGTGTCTCTGTGTGTCTCAGTGAGGGGATGTTACAGCACTTACAGTCTGTTCTCCAGCAGGACAATGTCTGTGTCTCCTCATGTCTCTCTTTTTCCCAGTCTTACCCAGAAATCCTCGCTCTGCCCTTTTTTGATGATCTCATCCTTCTTGCAGAGAGAGAAAGAGAGCACAGCAGCCATATTGACAAAGGGCAAAAACAAAGACTGCATAACAGGAATACACACTTGAAAGATGGGCAAAGAAATTATCACATCACTACATATATATTTATATTATAGAGGCTGCTACAGGAGGTGTTGCAACATCGAAACTAGACGAATAGAAACATACTTGGAATTATGGGGGGGCGATCTCATTTTTGTATTTAACCATTTCCCACGACCTGGTGTATATATGTGGCCTCTCTGTGGTTGGGTTTTAACTCTGTGTGGTCGCATATATGCTTCCCTAGTTAAAGACTTTATGTGTGCTGAGAGCACGCTCCTACCACAGCAATGAATGGGTACCAAAAAGCTCCCGATGCATACTTATGATCAGGAGTTTTCTGATGATGTGATCACTGCGATTGCCAATCGCCCATCTCCGCCTCCTAGCATTTAGATGCCCTTAAAGGACTGGAAGGCAACTGCGGGAAGGGGTTGAAGTGGACTACATTGTATCTGAGCACCAACTATCAAAAACGCTATTTAATTCATTTTTATTATTATTTTATTATTAAAGAATAATTACCCATCCATCCATGTCACCAAAACTCACTTTGAAAAACACCCCCTAGCATTTCTGGCTGTGGTCATCTTGAGTAAGGGCAGATGATTGATGTAGGATTTACTTCCTAGAACCAGGGCTTTTTTTCAGCGGGAACGTGGGGGAATGCAGTTCCGGCACCTTACAGAACTGAATGTATGTATGTAATGTATGTTGCTGGGGGTCAGTTGTTGCTGGGAGGGAGGTACTCTAGAGGAAGGGGTCTATTGATGCTGGCTACTGAAGAACCTTTTGTTCCTGGAAGGGATCTATTTTCGCAGGGGGGGGTCTATTGTTGCTGGTAGGGATCTATTTTTGCTGGGGGTGAATCTTATGTTGCAGGGGGTCAATTGTTGCTGGCAGGGATGTACTGTTGAGGGAGGGGTATTTGTTGCTAGCTGCTGGAGGATCTATTAACCACTTCAATACAGAGCAGTTAGACCCCCTTCCTTCCCAGACCAATTTTCAGCTTTCAGCACTCTCACACTTTGAATGACAATTGCTCAGTCATGCTACACTGTAACCAAACAAAATTTTTATCATTTTTTTCACACAAATAGAGCTTTCTTTTGGTGGTATTTGATCACAACTGGTTTTTTTTTTCTTCGTGATATAAGCAAAAAAAGAGCAAAAATTTTGAAAAAAAAACACTTTTTTTTAATTTCTATTATACAATTTTGCAAAAAATTAATTTTTCTTCATACATTTAGGCCAAAATTTATACTGCTACATATCTCTGGTAAAATTAACCCAAATTAGTGTATATTATTTAGTCTGTGTGAAAGGTATTGAGTCTAGAAGCTATGGTACCAATTACTGAAAATTGATCACACCAGATGTACTGATGGCCTATCTCCTTTCTTGAGGCCCTGAAATGTCAGGACAGTACAAATACCCCCCAAATGACCCCTTTTTGTAAAGTAGACAGTCCAAGGTATTTAGTAAGAGGCATGGTGAGTTTTTTGAAGTTATAATTTTTTCCCACAATTCTTGGGAAAATTAAGAAAAGAAATTTTTTTTCTTTTTTTTTCCTAAAACGTTGTCAATTTATAGGATATTCCTAACACATAGCATGTACACAGCAAAAATGACACCCCAAAATACATTCTGCCACTCCTCCTGAGTATGGCAATACCACATGTGTGAGACTTTTTCACAGCCTAGCCATATAGAGGGGTCCAACATCCAAGGAGCATCATCATCCTAGCCACTTGCCTAGGCCTATTTTTGACATTTGGTGTTTACAAGCTAAAATCAGTTGTTTTGCTAGAAAACTGCTTAGAACCCCCAAACATTATATATTTTTTTTTAGCAGAGACCCTAGAGATTAAAATGGAGATTATTGCAATATTTTTTATCACACCATATTTGCGCAGCGGTCTTTCAAACGCAATTTTTTTGGAAAAAATTCACTTTTTTTAATTAAAAAATAAGAAACCAGTAAAGTTAGCCCAATTTTTTTCCATAATGTGAAAGATAATGTTACGCTGAGTAAATAGATACCCAACATGTCATGTTTCAAAATTGCGCACGCTCACGGAATGGCGACAGACTTTGGTACTTAAAAATCCCCATATGTGACAATTTAAAAATGTCTACAGGTTGCCATCTTTGAGTTACAGAGGAGGTCTAGGGCTCAAATTATTCCCCTTGCCCTAACGATCGCGGCAATACCTCACATGTGTGGTTTGAACACCGTTTACATATGTGGGCGGGGTTTCCGTATGCATTGCTTCTGCACGCGAGCTAACGGGGACAGGGCGCTTTAATTTTTTTTTTTTTTTACTATTTATTTTATTCATTATTTTTTATTTTTACACCGTTTAACAAAAAAAAAAAAAATTATCATTTTTATTTCTATTACAAGAAATGTAAACATTACTTGTAATAGAAAAAGGCACGACAGGACCTCTTTTTTGTGAGATCTGGGGTCAAAAAGTCCTCAGATCTCACAAGTACACTAAAAGATAGAAAAAAAAAAAAATTATTATATAAAATGAAAAAAAAAAAAAAAAGGACCTTTAAACCGGTTGCTAGGCAACAACATTTTCCGTAGCTCCGGTCCTCCAAGACCATAGAGTCAAGTGAGGGCAAGCTTGCCCTCACTCAACATCCTGTCTGTGAGGATCCGGGACCGGATCGTTTTCCCCGCTGCCGGCGGGTCCGGTAAGCGGGGAAAAGGACCGGACGCGGCGGGAGGGGGGGGGGCACCACGGCGAATCCGCGGCTGGGACCACCCTTATCGGAAAGCCAACCGTCCACCGTTTAAAAAAATACCAGGGTTATGGCAGCTATCTGCTATCCGTTTAAACGGAGGACGTATATAAACCTTTTTGGACTTGGACATGGTGGCTGTATGAAGGGTGACAGGTACTCGGGTACTTTGTTGGGCAGGTGACAGGCAGGTGACAGGTACTCTGGTACTGATGAGCAGGTGGCAGGTACTCGGGTACTCCGATAGGCAGGTGACAGGTACTCGGGTACTCTGATGGGCAGGTGACAGGCAGGTGATAGGTACTGATGAGTAGTGCTGATAGGTGATACTGTACTGATGGGTACTGATGATCAGTACTGATACGTGATAGGTACTGATGAGTACTGATGAGTAGTGATGGGTACTGATGAGCAGGCGGCAAGTACTCGGGTACTTCAGGCGTCAGGTACTCTGATGAGCAGGTGGAAGGTACTCGGGTACTCTGATGGGTAGGTGACAGGTACTCGGGTACTCTGATGGGTAGGTGACAGGTACTCAGGTACTCTGATGACGGGTACTCCGTTGACATCAGAGTACCCGAGTATCCGTCATCAGAGTACTCGAGTACCTGTCATCAGAGTACCCGAGTACCCGTCATCAGAGTACCCGAGTACCCGTCATCAGAGTACCTGCATACCCGTCATCAGAGTACCCCAGTACCTGTCATCAGAGTACCTGTCATCAGAGTACCCGAGTACCTGTCATCAGAGTACCCGAGTACCCGTCATCAGAGTACCCGAGTACCTGTCATCAGAGTACCCGAGTACCCGTCATCAGAGTACCCGACATCAGAGTACCCGAGTACCTGTCATCAGAGTACCCGAGTACCTGTCATCAGAGTACCCGAGTACCTGTCATCAGAGTACCCGTCATCAGAGTACCCGAGTACCTGTCATCAGCCCATCAGAGTACCCGAGTACCTGTCATCAGAGTACCTGATGGGCTAGTGACAGGTACTCGGGTACTTTGAAGGGCTAGTGACAGGTGCTCTTTATTGGGGGGGGGGGCAATCAGTGTGTTTGGGGTGCACTGTATTTGGTAACTAGCTGTTACCACAATCTCCTCCTCACACAGGATCAGTGTGTGAGGAGGAGAACACGGTGACAGCTAGTTACCGTGTTCTCTGTTGACATTTGTGACCGGCTGTGATTGGACACAGCCGGTCACGTGGTAAAGAGCCAATTTCATTGGCTCTTTACCTAGATCGGGGATCGACTCTGTCCGAGGGACGAGCCTCGTCCCCGATCGCTGCTCTGCGCGCCCCCGGGGGCGCGCATGGCAGAGAGAACGAGCGGCTCGTGCTGGAGCCGCTCATGTGATCGGCTGTGATTGACACAGCCGATCACATGGTAAACAGCCAATTTCTATTGGCTGTTTACCTTGATCAGGGATGGGCTGTGTCCGAGGGACGAGCCTCATCCCTGATCGCTGCGATGCGCGCCCCCGGGGGCGCGCAGTAGCAGCTAGAGCGGGCGGACGTCATATGACGGCCGCCCGGAACGGTAAAGCCATCCTGCCGGCGTCATGTTACTATGCGCCGGTATGGATGTGGTTAATGTTGGCTTTTGGGAGTCTATTGTTGCTGGGGTGGATCTATTGTCGTTGGAGTGTCCATTGTTGCTAGATCTATTTTACTGTCTTTTTTGTTATCATTAACAAATTCCATACAAAATACTTAGCACCACAAAATAATACTTGGGTCTATATTCTCTAAAAGGGGCGGTATTGGGAGGTGGGTAAGGGGCGGAACCAAGGAACGGTTCTTGGAGGTGGGTAAGGGGCAGAGGCGAAGGGTGACTTAAAAAAGAAGAGTTCCTGAACCTATTCTCTGAGAAAAAAAGCCCTGCCTAGAACCCATGTGTTCTTAGCTCATGCATGCAGACAGGAGGGTGTTCTTGGCTGAGAAAGACCCTCTTTCCCTCCCCCCCCCCCCCCTCCTGAAGACTGGTGGTTTGTATTTAACCACTTGCTGACCGCCTGCCGCAGATATACTGCAGAAGGCTGTCTCGGCTGCGTGAACTGCCGTACCTGTACAGCAGTTCAAAGGAGCTCTCTTGGGGGTGCCAATCCACAGTGCCGGTGGCCGCAATTGCCGCTGGGCACCCGCAATCGCTCCCTGTGGAGAGAGAACGACGGTCTGCTGTTGTAAACACTGCAGACCTTTGTTCTCTGTGAAAGGAACACAGAGCGCCTGGGATCATCCTATTTAGGATCACAGGTCTCTGTGTTGATTCCACAAGCCCATCCCCCCTCGCAGTTAGAAAACACCCCCTAGGCATACACTTAACCCTTTGATCCTCCCTGAGTTAACCCCTTCCCTGCCAGTGTAATTATTACAGTAACAGTGCATATTTTTAGAACTGATTGCTGAAGTAATGTCACTGGTCCTCCCAAAAATGTCAGTTAGGGGTCCGTTCTGTCCGCCGCAATGTCGCAGTCCCGCTAAAAAATGCAGATCGCCATCATTACTAGTAAAAAAAATAAATAAATAAAAATGACAAATCTTTCCCCTAGTTTGTAGACATGATAACGTTTGCGCAAACCATTTAAAATACGCTTATTGGGATTTTTTTTTTTTTTTTACCAAAAATATGTAGCAGAATACAAATTGGCCTAAAATGATGAAAAAATTTGATTTCCTGGTGCCTCCATGGCAGCATACCAGCGTATGCTGCCATGGATAGGCACCAGGAAAGGAAAATTACGGTAAGTATGATACAATTTTCCGTTTTCCTGGTGCCTCCATGGCAGCATACGCTGGTATGCTGCCATGGATAGGCACCAGGAAAGGAAAATTACAGTAAGTATGATACAATTTTCCGTTTTTTACATTTTTTTTATTGGGAATGTTATATAGCAGAATGTGAAAAATATTGGGTTTTTTTTTTTTCAGAATTGTCACTCTTTTTGTTTATAGCGAAAAAAATAAAAATTGCACAGGTGATCAAATACCACCAAAAGAAAGCTCTATTTGTGGGAAAAAAGGATTCAATATTATTTGGGTACAGCGTGCGCATGACCGAGCAATTGTCAGTTAAAGTAATGCAGTGCTGAATCGCAAAAAATGGCCTGGTCATTAAAGGGGTTCCTATTTACTAATGCTAGCAGCAAAAGAATAAAAATAGTTAGTGTTGATTGAGAGAGTGAAGTTCCGCTTTAAGCCATAAGAAGCTATAAGAAGACTAAGAGCCCATTCACACTAGCGCGACTTGTGAGGCGACTTGTGTGCCCTCAAGTCGCCCCAAGTTGCTTGACATAACAAAAACAATGTTAATCAATCAGTGCCATCTTAATTGGCACTACTGAAGTCGCTCCGACTTCAGAAAAGGGTCCTGTACTACTTTGAGGCGACTTGTGATCCGACTTGTCCCATATACTTCAATGGGAGTCGCCTCCTTATCTTAATAGAAGCGACTTGTTATCAGACTTTCCAGGAAGAAGAAAGAGATTAGCCAGGCATTCCCCACATTGCAGCCATGCCTATATGGTATATATATATATATATATATATATATATATATATATATATATTATAATATATATATATATATATATATATATATATATATATATATATATATATATATATATAATGTAATGGTATATATACTCCATTATCTCTGCTTGGTCTGTGTGAGTGGCACTGGTGGACACAGATAAGTGGCACTGGTGGACACTGATTCATGGCACTGATACATGGCACCGACACATTGCACTGGTGGACACTGATTCGTGGCACTGATACGTGTCACTGGTGGACACTGATTCGTGGCACTGATACGTGGCACTGGTGGACATTGATACGTGGCACTGATACGTGGCACTGATACATGGCACTGGTGGACACTGATTCGTGGCACTGGTGGACACTGATTTGTGGCACTGATACATGGCACTGATACGTGGCACTGGTGGACATTTATACGTGGCACTGGTGGACACTGATTCATGGCACTAATATGTGGCACTGATACGTGGCACTAATATGTGGCACTGGTGGACACTGATTCGTGGCACTGATATGTGGCACTGGTGGACACTGATTCGTGGCACTGATACGTGGCACTGGTGGACACTGATACGTGGCACTGATACGTGGCACTGGTGGACACTGATACGTGGCACTGATACGTGGCACTGGTGGACACTGATTCATGGCACTGATATGTGGCACTGGTGGACACTGATTCGTGGCACTGATACATGGCACTGATACGTGGCACTGGTGGACACTGATACGTGGCACTGGTGGACACTGATTTGTGGCACTGATACGTGGCACTGATACGTGGCACTGGTGGACACTGATTCGTGGCACTGATACGTGGCACTGGTGGACACTGATTTGTGGCACTGATACGTGGCACTGGTGGACACTGATTCGTGGCACTGATATGTGGCACTGGTGGACACTGATTCGTGGCACTGGTGGGCAGTGGCACTGGTGGACACATACGTGGCACTGGTGGACACTGATACGTGGCACTGGTGGGCAGTGGCACTGGTGGACACATACGTGGCACTGGTGGACAGTGGCACTGGTGGACACTTATACGTGGCACTGGTGGGCAATGAGGAAATGAGTAAAAAAAAACAGAAAAGGGGAATTAGGTCACAACACATCATATTCTGATTGGCCAAATACAAAGTCGTCTGTCATATAAGTCGCGCAAAATAATTCACAAGTCGCGCTGAAGTCGCGGTAAAATCACGGTAAAAAGTCGCTCTGACATGGGGCGACTTATGGTCGCGGCAGTGTGAACCGGCTCTTATTCTAATAAGTTTCGCCTATAACTAAAATATCACTTTCGGGTGGACTGACACTTTAACTGTAGCATAATATTATCTTGTAGGAAAGAAAGTAGGAAACAGTAGGAGAACTTAGAGGGTAGTCAACAGGCCAGACCAATCAATCAATTATAATGAATATTTAGTTTTACAACGGAGATTAGATATCCCCAGAATATCCAGTTTGTTGTCTTTTTTTTACTTAGGCGTCAGTGTATTGTGGACTTTATGTAGAGCAGGGGTCTTCAAACTATGGCCCTCCAGTTGTTCAGGAACTACAATTCCCATCATGCCTAGTCATGTCTGTGAACGTCAGAGTTTTACAATGCCTCATGGGATGTGTAGTTCTGCAACAGCTGGAGGTCCGTAGTTTGAGGATCCCTGATGTAGAGGTTCCAAACTGTAAAGTATGCTAAATTTCATGTGATGATGGAATTTCTTTATGAACTGGTCATTATCTTTTAAAAATTTTGTAAAAATATAACTGTCATCGTTGTAACACCTGAAAAGTTCCTAAATAATCCTTTATGTTTTATTGTCTCAGTGGTTCTGTGCAATAGCTTGTCTGTCTCTTAAAAGCCTGTCCCTGGGCAAGATTAATCCGCTTCCGCCTCTATCTTTCAATTTGCCTTTAAAAAAAGTTCAAAACCCATTTTTAACTCACCAGACCACTGTCCATTGTCACTTGTCCCTCACTAGTGCCAGTGGAAACTGGTCATTATGTCTCCACGCCACCTGGTCCCCTCATCATGATATCATCAAGTTGCTGCAATCCCCTGGACCTGGGAAGACCCTGCTGCTAGTCGGCCACCCTGATAATCCTTTTTTTGTGTTTTCGTTCATTGTTGCTGTTCAGATCAATTTAGTCCTGCTGGTGTTCCTGTTTTTTCTTTCAAGTTCTGGTCCTTACACTACTATGTTTGGCTACGGGTCCTTCTCCTTCCTTGGCTGTGTTCTTGAATACATCTCTGCTCCTTCCTCTGGCTTTTTCTTAATTCACCCTTATTTACCTCCAGAAATGAACCTAGACAACCTACCTACATTACTCTCTGTCTCTCAGCTCCTGCTTTGTAAGAGAAATGCCATTTTGTAAAATACATCTGACACATTCCTTAAGTTGTTTAAGGCAACTGATAACCAGCACATGCCAAAAACAACATTAAACAAATGTAAAAAGGTGGCTACTAAAGTGATAGGTCAACCTGGTGTTTAGCTATAGTTGTAGATTTACTGTATGAGAAATTCAGTGGCAATAATTGTGCAATTTTTTCACTATTTGTTGTTATAATATGTTATACGCCTTTAAACTTTTTCCCTGAAATAGAATGGAACTCATTCTTTCCCTGATAGTTCAGTGGTTTTCCATCACATTTTTAGAGTGATTTGCCCTTAGCCATTAAAGTGCTTCTGTAGCTTTATGCCTGGGGAGACACTTATTTCCTTCTATGAAGTGTTTCCTCTTCTTGTTGTGCACATCCTGTGCAACATCAGGAGTGGAGGGAGTTAAGCTGCTGTGCAAACCGATTTGTGAGGGGATGGGACAGGGAATGTCCTGGCTATGCCCTTGCTGCAGAGATGCAGGTGGTCCATCCACTCTGCCCTCTTCTAGAAATGGAGCTGCCAGGCTCTACTGTGTATCCACAAGATGTTTATTACATAATTGTGAGCTAGTTGCACATGGTTGACAAAGTTGGGATATTATTTCAAGGCCAGGCCATATTTAAGGCATGGGCCTCAGGGTCTTTTTGACAGTCATGGTTGTAGAACATTCTACTGACTGCTGAGTCCGTTGTCTAGTCACAGTCAAAAAGATCCGTGACCCATATGCTTTTCTAGGAGACATAAACAGGCCCTGACTTCTCTGTTTAAGTATCAAAGGAATATTGTCTAGACATGCATAAGTGAGAATATTTAACTGTCTTTTGTTTGGGTGTCTCAAATCCACAAATTTTTAGGACTTTTGATACATCTGCATTATTATATATATATATATATATATATATATATATATAATAAACAGAAGTACCTGTAATAATATATACTAATTTATTATATTATTACAGGAACTTCTACTGTATAGCGCCATAACTTTATGCAGCGTTTACATATATTTTGTACATTTACATCAGTCCCGGCCCTCAAGGAGCTTACAATATTTGGTCCCTAACCCACAATTATACATATACTCGGGCCAATTTAAACAGGAGCCAGTCAACCTACCAGCATGTCTTTAGAGGGTGGGAGTAAACTGGAGTACCTCTAAGAAAACCATGCAGACACACAGGGAGAACATGCAAATGCCAGGCAAGTAGTACCGTGGTTGGGATTCAAACAGATGACCTTAGGGCTGCCAGGCAGAAGTGCTAACAACTAAGCCACTGTGCTGCCCAGTATCTGTACAGTATTTATACACTTTCTGGAAACAAGTAGATTGCTTAATTATCAGATAGATCTTTGTATTACTCTTTATATTTTCCTGTTGAGTTAAAAACAAAGTTTCAAACCCCATAATATTGCTCTGTAAAAATATATTTTCTGAATCTGTACCTTTTATGAAAATAGCCAATACAATATTAAATCTAATGTGTACTTAAAGTTACAGAACATTATATTCTCCGCAAGGGGCTCTACCTTTTCAAAATAAACTCTCATTTGGAATTAGAAAAGAAAGTGATGTATTAGTACTGTTGCACTCACAATGAAAAAATTTACTCAGAAAACTTGATGCCACACATACATTTTAGGAGACTGGTGACTTCTAACTTCTAATTTCAGTTTTTACAGAACATCTTTACGTATAAATGAGATGCTTTGTTTCCTGAATGCTTTTAGAAAATGATGTGGTAACTGTTGTTTTTCAACCCATCACAGAATACATTATTTCATATGCTCCTGCGATGAAGCCATTTGGAGGCAAATCTGTTACATACTCAGGAACTACTACATCAGCCATAATTGATGGCCTACAGCCTGGGGAACGGTACATTTTCAAAGTCAGAGGAGCTAACAGAAGAGGGCAGGGCCCTCAATCTAAAGCCTTTACAGTCATTATGCCAGATGGTAAGCATGCCTATTTAATGGATTTATGCATCTGTTTCTGCTGTTACTTCATGCTTTTTATTGGTTTCTTCTGCTTCCTTACATTTTCTCCATGACCACGTCTTTTAGACACAGTGTTTATTTTATAGCTCGTAAAGTGAAAATCTAGAAGCTCCTGTTTAATAAGAGCTAATGTTAATTTTATAGGGAATTAAATAACAAAACATGCAATTCACATTCTCCAAGTGGTAGGATAGGAACTGTTGGTTTGTTAGGGAACCATGTATTTATTGTTTTATTGTGCTCCCTTGAACATAAAAACTGCACCAAACGTGCAAGACCAGTTCTACCTTTTATTTTCATTCTTACAGTTGAAACCTTTGACATTAGTATTAGTGCAGTTTGTGAAAATGCTGCAGATTACCTACACTTTTTGTAATGTGTATGCTTTAGGAAAGTTTAAGGACCAGTGAAATTCAACCTGTAAAAGCCAAAGAATGATATCTATGCTACATGCTTTAGTATAACACAATTTCTCTTCATTGTCCTGAAAGTTTGTATGTACATTACACATTACATATTGCATATGTTTATACAATTTTTTATTTTTAAATTTCTTTATATGCAATTTTTTATGCTTACATTTTATTTTTCTCACTTATCCCTTCCCATTTTATTATCTTTCTGGGAATTTCGGTTTAAAATGCCATTTATTCTATGTATATTGTCCTAAAGAGACACTGTAAGGTTAACAAAAAATGCAGATGAAAGTTCCCTATAAGAGAAGAGGTAATATACGGTAAATAAAACAAGGAATACATCTGCGCTTGGTAATGAGTTAAAATCCAATAAAACAAGGCTGCTAGCACCAATGGATATGATTGTAACCCACGGAAATAACATAAACAAAAGAGGGGTGCTGCGCCACAATCCAATAAAAAAGTTCTTAAGAGAGAGAGATAGGGATGATCCCCACACCAGGTGCCGTGATTGCTGAAAAGCACGCTTCATCACTGTGTCCAAATAAAATACCTGCTTACCAGAAACAATTGACCCTCAAATTATAGAGTGGTCAAATGAGTGTATAACACATGGATCAGAGACCAGCCGCATCGGTGGCGAAAATCAAGCGGTCACAGACCCCTTCTTCAATAACAGACAGGTGGATCCAGGTAAATAAGCAGACCAACCTCCGAAATAAAAGAACTTATATGGTGTAGTAGCTCAGAAACATTTATTAGGAAATAAACTCCAATACACTCACTTGCAAGTGGATCAATACAAGCATTGTAGGTGTACCAAGATGGCTCTCTTAAGGACTTTTTTATTGGATTGTTTCTTGACGCTGCACGCCTCCTTAGTATACAGTAGTTACCTCCTTGGCAGCATTTGTATCTTATATCCCCTCTTTTCCAACCTTGCAGCCCATAGTTAGTGACACTGCCCTCGCGATGTGCAGTGGGTGTCAGTGCAATCTTAATGACACCCCAAATGCAAGTCGCAAACAAAGTGCATTTGCTGGCACCGGATCGTATGTTACAAAACATCTATGTGATCTGGTTGCAGTGTGGTTCCAAAATTTCTGCATGCACATTTTGGTGCCTATTCAAAATAAATGGGCTCAAAACCCCCCCCCCCGCTGAGAAAAACTGAGTCCGCCAATGGAGCGGCAAGTGTGAAAGGGGCCTCAGTAATAGACAGGAGTGGAGACTGGGCAGGTTTGGACGTGTCCTGGGTGGGATTAGGAGAAATTTGGTGGTGATGAGTACACAGTGACTGATGTCCTAGTCTCCAGAAGACTGTAACATGTGACCACATAAAGTCCATGTGTTATTCTGTAGTCTATGACAGCACGAAAGACAAAAAAGTAAGAGGAATTCAGGGAGCAGGCAAAAGTGTAGACATCGCTGAGGAGAAAAAAACAAGCCTTTAGCCACAACTTTAAAGGATAAAACAAAACAGGTGTAGTCAATAAAATACTATTAAGACAAGCAACATATGGGAAAAAGCCTCCTGCAAAGGTGAAACTTTTTCAATGCTATGAATTGAAAAGGAGTACATATCACCCTCACCAAGCCTTTTTCTGACACTTTTTGTTTACAAGTTAAAATCTGTATTTTTTGCTAGAAAATTACCTAAAACCTCCAAACATTATATATATATATATATATATATATATATATATATATGTATAGAAATATACACACACACACACAGTATCTCACAAAAGTGAGTACATCCCTCCCATTTTTGTAAATATTTTATTATATCTTTATTATATCTTTTCATGTGACAACACTGAAGAAATGACACTTTGCTACAATGTAAAGTAGTGAGTGTACAGCTTGTATAAGAGCTGGTACACACTGGGGCGACTTGTCAGGCAACTTAGTCACCTGACAAGTCGCGCTCCATTCAGTGCAATGGAACTGTTCTAATCAGAGCGACTCAAGTCGCTCCGACTTAGAAAAAGGTTCCTGCACTACTGGGGGACGACTTCGGAGTGGCTTGCATTGACTTCTATTAAAGAAGTTGTTTGCAAGCCATGCTGAAGTCGCGCTGCAGGGGGCTGCTTCAGAGTCGGGCAGCTTTGAAGCCGCCCCAGTGTGAACCGAGTCTCACAGTGTAAATTTGCTGTCCCCTCAAAATAAATCAACACACAGCCATTAATGGCTAAACTGCTGGCAACAAAAGTGAGTACACCCCTAAGTGAAAATCACACAAAAATGTGAGGGGTGTACTCCCTTTTGTGAGATACTGTGTGTGTGTATATATATATATATATATACAGTATATATTGATATATATATATATATATATATATATATATATATATATATATATATATATATATATATATATATATATACTATATATATACTATATTACCAAAGGTATTACACCCACATGAACTTTGATGGCATCCCAGTCTTAGTCCTTAGGGTTCAATATTGGGTTGGCCCACCCTTTGCAGCTATAACAGCGTTAACTCTTCTGGGAAGGCTGTCCACAAGGTTTAGGAGTGTGTCTATGGGAATGTTTGACCATTCTTCCAGAAGCGCATTTGTGAGGTTAGGCACTGATGTTGGAGAAAAGGCCTGGCTCATAGTCTGCGCTCTAATTCATCCCAAAGGTGTTTTATTAGGTTGATGTTAGGACTCTGTGCAGGCCAGTCAAGTTCCTCCACCCCAAACTCGCTCATCCAAATCTTTCATTTTCAAACTTTTTATTAATAACAAATTCAAGAATACAAAATATGAACTGAATCAGAAGTATAGTACAAACAGATAAAGGTTGCATAGTAAAACATGGTGTAACTTGTCTGTAGTTTTAGGTGAACAATATAAACCTGTATTAAAGAGCAAAAACAGGACAACTAGGATTACTACATTAGCTGTAGATAGCAGGGCCCATGCACCAGAGTATGGTTGTGATACTTATGGGTCCTCATTGCTCTTGTTCCTCAAGCAGGCAGAGGAACACTGACATAAAGGAGAGAACAAAGAGTGATAGGAGAGAGGATAGAAAAGACTGCAGGAGAAAATAGGTGAGGGGGATAGGAGATGTGTCATAGGTTGTATATATGTTGATTCTCGGATGAGCTCAAAGGGTCCGATGTTGAAAAGTTGCCCAAGGGTTCCCAGATCTGTTCGTATTTGGCTAGTTAATTCAATAGTACTCCAGACATTTTTTTCTGGGACACAATCCAGGAAATCCTGCATATTGCCTCCAGAATTGAGATCAAGGGCTGTTTCCAGGCCCTAGCAAGTGTGATTTTGGACCCTAAGAAATTGTAAAAAATCAAGGATTGAGTGCTCTTGGGTACTTCGTCTACCCGTCTGTTTAATAAGGCTATTTGAGGATCCTGTGGCATTTGCAGACCTGTGACTTTCCTAGTAAGGTGGAATATCCTGCTCCAGTTGTTTCTTATGCGGGGGCATGTCCACCATACATGGAACAGTGAGCCCTGAAGCCCGCAACCGCGAAAGCAAAGGGATGACATATTTGGGAACATTGCGGCTAGTCGTACTGGAACAAGATACCACCTTGTAATTTACCTAACATTTGCTTCAATTAGTAAAACATTTAGTATACATTTGAAGGATTGGAAGAACATTTGATTCCAGGTGTCGCTCATCCAAACCTTTATGGACCTTGTGCACTGGTGTGCAGTCATGTTGAAACAGGAAGGGCCAACCCCAAACTGTTCCCACAAAGTTGGGAGCATTAAATTGTCGAAAATGTCTTGGTATGCTGGTGCCTTAAGAGCTCTCTTCACTGGATCTAAGGGGCCAAGCCCAACCCCTGAAAAACAACCCAACAGCATAATCCCCCCTCCACCAAAAAATTTGAACCAGTGCACAAACTAAGGTCCATAAAGACATGGATGAACGAGACTAAGACTGTGATGCCATTAAAGTTCATCTGGGTATAAAGACAGGTGTCCCATTACTTTTGGTAATTTAGTGTGTGCATGTGTGTGTGTGTGTGTGTGTGTGTATATATATATATATATATATATATATATACATTATACATATATATATATATATATAATTTTTTTGCCACAGGCCCTAGAGAATAAAATGGTGGGTTTTGCAATTTTTTTTATGTTACACGGTATTTGCACAGGGGATTTTCAGATGGAAATCTTTTGGAAAAAATACACTTTAATTAATTTTAATGCACACAAACACAATATAATACCCAATTTTGCTAAAATATAAAAGATGGTGTTACGCTGAATAAATAGATACCTAACATGTCACTATTTAAAGAAAATGTACAGCTAAAGCTGTACTTCTCCTGTGGATCACAGCAGTGCAGTTCTTTTTGCATACTTGTGTCCCAGTTTTAGCAGACAGCGGGCTGAAGCCCGATGTCAGCTGACATCACAGAGCCAGTCTAGGCTCAGGCAAGATCTCAACAATGAAGTCCGGATCCACCCACATGCCTGGACCGGCACCCGGTTCAGCTTCTCAGTGAGCCACTGAGAGCCTGAGCCGGCCGCTTCTGCCCCACACAACAGCCTAGAGCTCCAGAACCGATGCTGTATCCACCTAGGTAAGTATACATGTGCAAAAAAAAAAAAAGCCCATACTTTTAAAATTGTGCAGGCTCATTGAATGGCAACAAACTACAGTATTTAGAAATCTCTATAAGCAACGCTTTAGAAACCTTTACAGGTAACTAGCTTGGAGTTGCAGAGGAGGTCTGGTATTAGAATTATTGCTCTCATTCTGTTCTGTTTTCATGCCAATACCTCACATGTGTGGTGTGATCACAGTTTAGGCATGCTTGTGGGACCAACGCCTGTGTTCGTTTAAATTTTTTAAAACATTTTTTACACTGTTTCTGTAAAAATGTAAACATCCCTTGTGACAGCAATAGGCAGTGACAGGTAGGTAGTCTTTACAGGTGACAGGTACTCTTTATGGAGAGATCTTATATCTATTAGACCCCAGATGTTTCCTCTGCCCTTAAAAACATCTGATTACACCACATCAAGATTGATGTGTTCAGATACTTTCCAAATTAAAAAATGGGGCTGTGTACCTCTGGGGAAACCAGAAGTGATGAAAATGCTTGTCACTTTCGGTTTCTTATACCATAGAGCTCATCGGGGGACTTTTCAGTCCTAATGAGCTCTATGTTAAGCCAGCAGAACTGCTGGCTTTCTTTCCAGGCTTAATGATGGGACAGTAGAGCCCAGTGAGGTAACGGTGGTCAGCGGGACAGGGGCGGCAACCCATCCTACATACATACATGTACATGTACAATACATTAAAGAGGTGAGAAACAGAGGGGTTTTGACCACCACAATAGCATTCACCAATCCTTGTTTGGAAGTATCTGGTGGTACATCCCACATGTTGGATATTATATTTTGAGCACAGGATAACATAAACCACATACCTAGTAGCAGAATTCATAAACTGAAAAAGTGGAAAAGTATTTCGGGCCACCACCAAACATAATGCTATAGTTTTAGTAATCACATTACAAAACTGACAGATCCTCAAACCACATTTAAAATAAAACTGAAAGCAAAACAGGGTGGAGATGGATTAGAATACCTATCAGTTTTTTTTTATTGCTGCGGGTGCCCCCCTGTTAGGAAGATTATCCCTCTCTATTTGTCCTGTTTGCCATAATCATTAAAGGTGAAAGTAAAAGAAAATTTCACATTTTGGGTTGTTCCTAAAAAATAATAGAGGGGGAATCTTCCAACAGAGACACTAGTTCTGGTGACCTGGTGATTTCCTTAATCTGCAGGGATTTCCTGTCCTTCCTTGTATTGGCTATGGGACAGGAGGTAAAGGTAAATCTCCCCAATGGGACACAGATGGCAAAAAACTGACAGGGGTTATAACCAAAATGAACAAAAAAAAAAAAGTTTTGCCTATAGTTCTACCTTAAAGGTACCCTGTATGGAAAACCAAGTCAACTTGTTCTTAGACGAATCCTCGAAAAGGATTGAGACAAAATAGATCCCAAAGTTAGTGTCTTTCTATTGTTGCAGATTTCCCAGCATTTTTTGGTTTATGCTTATTAACCCCATGAAGAGAGATGTTGCTGTGTTCTACTTGGGGTAATATTGGAGGTTGAGCAGTTTATTTTTACTATGATCTTACAGTGACAAGGATTGAAGACACTTGACCAGCATTATCATTTGGGTGGGCTTTTGGTACTTTCAGAATACCAGATTATATGCAAAAAGGAGTTTTTAAGCACTGCAGTTGCACTTTAGCTATGTCCGCATAAAAATGGAAACCCCGAACATGCCTCCTATGTGTAAAGCTGTAAATGTTTTTTTTTTTTAATTTTTGCTAGAGTGTTCATTTAAGGTTGATTTAACTACCACAAAAGGCTAGTAAATTTAGGAAAGCAATGTTTGTAGGTTATTGTTATATTTGGATGAACTATATTTGCTGTGTAGTTAGTTTAAACACCAGTCTACCTTTTGTGTATTTGCATTTTTACAGTGTCTGTTATAAATTGTTTTATGACCAACACCCAATGGACTGTTTTTTAACTGTCAGTAATATGATTATGGTTAGAAGATAGTTTACTAAGAGCTCGCTAGACCAGAGAACTAAAACTTACTTATCTACTTTTACTTATAATTAGCTGCTCAGGATAATGAAATAGTTTAAAAATTATGTTTTTAACGTAATATTCTTGCTAATATTTACTAAATGATCTTCTTATTTACACTGATTTACTAAACCTGGAGAGTGCAAAATCTAGTGCAGTTGTGCAAGGTAGCCAATTAGCTTCTAACTTCATCTTGTTCAATTAGGCTTTGACCAAAAAACTGAAAGCTGTTTCTTTGCAGAGCTGTACCAAATTTTGCAATGTCCAGTAAATCAATCCCACTTGTATTAGCTGAATTAGGTAGACATGAACATCAGTCTATTTATGCTTTTATTCACAACTGCATATTTTTTTTTTCTAGTTAGATCTGTGACAAAGAATGTTTATCAAAAATCTCACTTAGAAGATTATGGAAAGTTAGAGAAAACAGAAGAAGAAAATACTGATGATTCAGTTGTTCCTTTGGAATCTTCTGAAGAAGATACATTGGACTCTTTTCCAAAGACCAGTTTTAAGGATTCTAGGGAGAAACTGTCACATAGAAAATCTGGGATGATGTCTACACATAAGGGAAAAACAACTTCAGTAGACAGTCATCAGTCAACTGAAGTTACTGATGAGAGTGAGACAACATCAACTCCAAAACTGTCTACGCCGATTCCTGGTAGAAGATTTCGTCCATCCTTAAATAATCAATTTAATCCAAACACAGCTAGAAGACCATTTAGAACATCCTCTTTGAATTTAGGACGCAGGATCATTGCTCGTAAGCCTATTTCCCCTAGCGTTGTAATAGGTGAAGAAAATGAGATAAAAAATGATAAAACTGAAGAATCAAATACTTACTCCACTGTTGAACATAAAAGTTCTAAGGATTTGGATGAAGTAAACCAGGAAACAAAAGAGGCAGAAAGCTTGAATGAAGAACACGATGATGTAAGAAACACAAACCATAAGGAATTCACAATAAACTCAAATAAGAGAGAGACTGAATCTAAAAGTAATTTGCCTAAAGCTCATGATTTAGGACAAGGCGGAGCTTTACCATCTTCTTCATCATCTAAAACATTAAAAAAAGAAGACTCTTATGTAAATAATGGGGGAGATTTAAATGCAGACTCTGTCAGTTCAGAAAATAGTGGCACTTCAAGCAAAGCAAAACTGCCTACAGAGCATAAACCACACCATATGCCTTCTGAAAGTATGAAAGGAGAAAAGAAAGACCTACATGAGATGGGCAAGAAACCTAAATCCGCTCCTCCTCTCCAGTCCCACAGGAAACCTACCCATAGATTTCCTATTGCAGCAATATCACGACCCCAGTCTAATCAATTCTCATCTTATAACAGTAATTACCAGCAACCAGACTCTAAAATTATGTTAGAAAAGGGATCAGAACATTCTACAGATTCCCACATTGATGCTAACAAAGACAACCAAGATTTGCATTTAGATGATATTAAGACATCAAAAGAACATAATTTATTAAACACTAGACAACAGACATCAGCAAGAAGGGCTTTTACTACAACTACTCTTCCTCCTACTTCTACCACTACTACCACCATTGCTACTACCACTACTACAACTACTGCTGAATCACAGACTACTACTAAATCAAGCAAACCACATATACTTGATAAACTACCATCAAATAAATCACCATCTGTCCCATCTTTCTCTGGAAAATCAGCTTTAGAATTACTAGAGTACTATAGAAGAAGAAGCACTCAGGTCAACTCTAATGCTGGCCGTAAAATGACATCTAATAGGAATTTAAAAATCCAGTCAGTTAAAACTACTGAAATCTCTACAACTACAGTTGTGACAACCACATTACCTGCTGAAACAATAAAAAGTTATAATCAAAACCAAATGCTGAATATCCCTGATGAGAAAGATGATCCATACTTAAGTTCATCTGAGGTGCCTACCAAGCATTCTTCATATGATGAATTTCACCAAGAAATGCATGTGAGGGGATCCAAAGAAAGAGAGTCTCACACATCAAAGAAAGAGGAAAGGAAAACACCATTGGTGACCTCCAAACATAAAACTGAAAAACACAAAATGCCTGTAGAAAAGGAAAGCACAAGTGAAAAGACTGAGCAAATGAAAAAGTTAAAACCTAAGCAGACTAAGAGTCCATCTGTTGATTCCCTTAGATATAGTGAAAAATTAAAGACTTCTAAAGAAAAGCATGAAGAGAAGCCAGAGGAAAGAAAATTTGCTCCTAACACAAGCAAAAAAAGTATTAACCTACTGCCTTCATCAAAAGAAGAAACTCCATCAAGATCAGGGTCAGCTATGCCTACTCATCATGAGAAGTCTACAAATACAAACTCAAGAGATACATCTGAAAAATCTCCAAATAATGCTGAACCTTTAGAGGCACCACAATCACATTTACCAAGCAACAAAAATGTTGGGGTTGAGAAAATTACAGTTAATCTAAATCAACATCCCTCGGTGTTGTCAAGAGATCCACTGTCACAAACCGATGATTCTGAGGACATTGATGAAACAGTCCTAGATTCTAAAAGGCAATCTTTCCCTATGTCTAGAACCGTACATAATTCTCATCTGAGACCAAACCCAGAAAGGAATTATGTTGAAAGTGAGAAAAAAATTCTCGAACCTCATATGTCATCTTCAGAAAGTGAAACTTTAGTTAAACCAGTTCCTGCACCTTTACCAAACTCTGGATTATTAACTGCAGACACAAGTATTATTCAAAGCATTCCTGAAAAACAGCCACTACCTAAGAAAGAAGAAAATCCAACGCCCCCTATCAGGACAAGGTTATCTTCTTATTCCAATGTTCGTTTACTTAAAAATAGACATAACAATGGGAATATTAATAATTCTGTGGATTCCACTGTAGGCCAGAGACCGTCTCGTCGGGAAGATGAAGAATTACATGTTCCTCAAGTAGGAAGAAGGATTTTTCATAGGCCATCTAGAGTTTCTTCTTCTTATATGAATTCTAGGCAAGCTCTTTTTCCAAGGAGAACCTCTTCAACTGTTCTGCCAACAACAAGTCAACCTCAAAGCTCCAGAGTACCATATCATTTACTTCCATCAATATCTAGACAACAAAATTATGGAAGGTCACTATTCAGAACTACAGCTATGCCAACAACAACACCTCCACGCACTCCCTCTCCTACGTACTCTCCCTCCTTGCTACGTCAGAGAATGTTAAATTCAAGACTGGGATCTCCCTTACGAAGGCAGTTCACAAGACCTCACTACCAAAATGGTAGGTAAATCTGCATGGAGTGATTATAATTTACATTATACTTTATAGTTGTCATTCCATCCTGTTGCTATTTTATTTTTGAGGTATGCATTTTAACATTCCACATAACTATTGTATATCTATTCTATAGAGAGTAAAAGGCATTTTTAATTATTTAGGATAATATATATCTGATAAGGGCCATATGGGCTTAACAGGCCCAAAAATACACTCATATTAACCCCTTCTGGACCAGAAGATTTTCCCCCTTAATAACCAGGCCATATTTTGCGTTACTTTAACGGACAATTGCGCGGTCGTACCCAAATAAAATTGATGTCCTTTTTTCCCCACAAATAGAGCATTCTTTTGGTGGTATTTGATCACCTGTACAATTTTTATTTTTTGTGCTATAAACAAAAAAAGAGTGACAATTCTAAAAAAATAACAAAAATAAAAATATTTTTCACATTCTGCTATATCAAATTCCCCCCCCCCCCCCCCAAAAAAAAATGTCAACATTTTTTAACATTTTAGGCCAATTTGTTTTCTGCTACATATTTTTGGTAAAAAAAAATCGCAATAAGCGTATTTTGATTGGTTGGCGCAAAAGTAACTACGGGAAAGATTTATGTCATTTTTATTATTATTATTTTTTTATTAGTATTGGCGGCGATCTGCGGTTTGTTGCAGGACTGCGACATTGCGGCGGACAGATCAGACCCCTGACTGACATTTTTGACACTTTTGGGGGGGACCTGTGACATTACTACAGTAATCAGTGCTAAAAATTTGCACTGTTACTGTAATAATGACACTGGCAGGGAAGGGGTTAACACAGTAAGTGATCAAGGGGTTAAATGTGTACCTAGCAGTGTTTCTAACTGTATGGGGGTGTGGCTTGTGAAATGATCACAGAGACCTGTGTTCCTATATAGCAGGATCACAGGCGCTCTGTGATCATTCCAGAGAGAAGAACGGTCAGCTGTGTTTACAACAGCTGACCGTTCTTTTCTCTCAGTGGGGAGCGATCGCGGGTGTCAGGCGACAATCGGAGCCACCTGCCCCATGCATTGGAGTCTCGCTGACGAGTGGGGTGGGAGTGCACCGCCGGCAGCGCACGCTTGCCCCCTAGCTGCAGGCGCCCAACCGACTTATACCTACGTCGGTTCACACAGTATAACTGTGGCGGGCGGTCCGGAAGTGGTTAAACATGAGCTGATGGTGCGGTCTGAACCTAGGTTCAAATCTTTGGCTGTTCAGGCATTCGGAGGAAAGCTTGAACTTTAGCCCGTTTAACCCCATTTTTTTGAGTCATGCATTATATACAGGTGCATCTCAGAAAATGTGAATATTGTCAAAGTTATTACTGTAATTTATTTCAGTAATTCAATTCAAAAAGTGAAACTCATATACAGTATTCTATATGGATAAGTTACACACAGAGTGATATATTTCAAGCATTTCTTTTTTTAAATTTTGATGATTATGGCTTACAGCTAGTGAAAAACCAAAAATCAGTATCTCAGAAAATTAGAATATTACATAAGACCAATAAAAAAAAAAGTTTTTTTTTATACAGAAATGTTGGCTTACTAAAAAGTATGTCTATGTACAGTATAGTATGCACTCAATACTTGGTCTGGGGTCCTTTTGCATGAATTACTGCATCAATGCGGCAATACATGGAAGCGATCACCTGTGGTACTGCTGAGGTGTTATGGAAGCCCAGGTTGCTTTGATAGCAGCCTTCAGCTTGTCTGCATTGTTTGGTCCGGTGTCTCTCATCTTCCTCTTGACAATACCCCACAGATTCTCTATGGGGTTTAGGTCAGGTGAGTTTGCTGGTCAATCATGCAAAGTGATACCATGATCATTAAACCAGGTATTGGTTCTTTTGGCAGTGTGGGCAGGTGCCAAGTCCTGCTGGAAAATGACATCAGCATCTCCATAAAGCTGGTCAGCAGAGGAAAGCATGAAGTGCTCTAGAATTTTCTGGTAGAGGGCTGCGCTGACTTTGGTAAAAACAGTGGACCAACACCAGCAGATGACATGGCTCCCCAAATCATCACTCACTGAGGAAACTTCACACAGGTCCTCATGCAACTTGGATTCTGTGCCTCTCCACTCTTCCTCCAGACTCTGGGACCTTGATTTCCAAATGAAATGCAAAGTGTTCCACAGTCGGTGATGATTTGGGGAGCCATGTCATCTGCTGGAGTTGGTCCACTGTGTTTTATCAGGTCCAAAGTCAGCAAAACCCTCTACCTGGAAATTCCAGAGCACTTCATATTTCCCTCTGCTGACCAGCTTTATGGAGATGCTGATTTTATTTCACGTGGAGGGGGGGGGCAGTATCTGGGGTCCTCATAAAAAAATAAGGGCTGCTAGATTCCAATAAGCCCCCCACTACCCTTGCCCAGTGGGGCAAGGATCCTCATGAGCACCTTGTTCTCATAAGCATGGGGACAGGGTGCTTTGCCAGGGATGGTCCTTTTGGCAAGGCACCCCACCATGTTGAGAGCATGGGGCTTGCTATGGTTCAGGAGAACCTGTGTTTTTTTTTGCGACCATGCCCAAATGCAGTCATGTGGGGGAGAGGAGCAGGTCAATAACCCTGGGTAAGCTTCAATACTTTCAACAATTGAGTTTACACAGGAATTAAACCAAGGCTCCAACAGATGAATAGAGCTGCGGGTTAATAGATGAATGTTAGCAAGTGCAAGCCTGTGCTTTTAAAAGAACCTGTCAGTTTGCTAATTCAGAAAAAGATTCCCTTAAAGGCATGCAGTTCATGTTTAACCCCATTTTTAGTGGCAAAAGCTGCAAAACCTCTTTAATCCAAAATAGTGGTCATCAAGTTTTTTGACAATTTTGTGTTCACATTTCTTACAGGTAATAATGGAAGGCCAAATCTGACTCCAAGGATAGGGAACAATGGGAACACCCCTTCTGCTAGTAGAAATGGGAATTTTGGGGGACAAAGGATGATTTATGGACCTGAAGGAACAAAGTGGGTAGGGCAACTTTATATATAAATATTAATGTGATTAATTGGTTGAGTTCACTAATAAAATGCACAATGCCACTTGTTTTTAGGTTTTGTATATTATGTGGAAGTGTTAAAACCTTGTCAGGTTTCCATTGTTGTCTCTGTTCCTGCTTGGGAGAATAACCCTCTCCATTTGTCATCATTTTATACACAGAGGGTGGAAAATCCAAAATGTTACAATTGCTAAAACAACAGGAATAAGGGGAACATTTTAAGGAGACATTTGTTCTAGGGAAAAAAATATTTATAGAAAACAAACATATAAACTTAACATAAAATCAGGTGAAGCACTTCACAAAATAAAATTAAATAAAATAACTAATATGTGATATAATATGTCAAAAACACCTGCAGCAAGTGAAAATCCAATGCACAATATTCATAAAAATAGATAACTATATGATTTTTGTGCATCATTAAATATAAAGCAAATAAAAATGTGGCCACACCTCCTACATGATGTGGAAATCTGTGCACCAATATCAATAAGTGAACAAATAAACAATCTCAATTGTCATTCAATAGTGTGCAAGTCCAAGGGCCGTCAAGCTCAACAAAGGTGTTCAAAATATCATAATTATAATTTCTTCATGTGCAAAGTCTTTCAAACACACTCTTCCCTTTTCACTTGGTGACAGACAAGCAGCTCACCTTACAAATAGACCCCTTAATTATAGGAGGTCCATAAGCGCTTGATTATTTTGTGGGTATAAAATTGACAGGGGTTTTTACCCCTCCCTATTACATGCAAGAAAACGGTTTGGCAAACTTTAATGGCTTCTGTTTTAATTGTTTATATACTCATGTGCAAAACAGAATAACCTATCTTTTTAACATTATTTAGATCACATAAAGCACAATTTTACCAAAGGTTTATTCTGATTTGATATTGAGGGTTATACATGTAGCACCCTCCTAGGTAGGTGCTAGTGAGAGATTATAGTTTTTGGCTCTGTCTGACTATCAGAGGAGCAGCAGGCAAATCTATATTGCTTTCTGCCTACCAGAGAGCAGGATCTGTGAGTTAAGTCTGATGATGGTGCTCAGTGTGTGATTCATCTGTTCTAGGGAGTGTTCCACACTGGTCCAATAGGCAGGCATATTGGACAGTGGAGGAAATCTGACCAATGGGTACACAGGCTTTGATACAGCCCCAGTGATTGGCACAGACTGATTGTCTCAGTGCATTGTGGGGTGTGGTATAAAAGCCAGGAGCATGTGTGCTGCAGGGTCTTTGGCTGGTGAGCAGAGTCCCGGAGGGAGGGTGGCGACTGCCTCCTCTTCTGTAGCAGTGGCACACAGTCACAGGCAGTCAGCCTGGGGACCAGAAGGAAGGAGCTGAACCCAAAGGTCCATTAGAGCTGACTGGAGGGGTAGAACCACTGGAGACCCTCAAAAAACATTATTGTGAGTACAGGGGATCGTGTCTAGGGGCCTGACCTGAGGGGGCCAGAGGACGGGTATCAGCAGGTCAAGTGAAAGGGGGTACTAGGTGTGTATCCTGAAGATAATTCATCCTAACGTAATCCTAAATTCATTTAAGTGGCAAGGTGAATCAGCAGCCTGGCTGCATCTTCAGACAGGAGTCCTCCCCTATTGTGAATAGTTCAAGTTGGAGTACCCCCACTCTTCCCTTCTCCCATCCCTAATTTTAATAAAACCACAAAAACAACTACATCCTCTAGACTGTTCATTAACTGAGCCAGAGAGTAAAGAGTTAAAATGATGCATGCTGCAGTTTCTAATGGTAACCCAGGAAGATCCCAAGGTGAACAATCCAGCAGTCCTCAAGGGGGCAGTGCTACATTTGGGGCTTGTCCGGGATACAGCTCTGGCTTACAGCAATGGTTGCTAACAGCAACGGCCAGAAAATCTGGCAAAGTAACGTCATGTTTACTCAAGAAATGTACTGGAGTGCCAGTGGAAGGAGTGATGTCTGCTCTACAGAGATTAGGGAGAGTGGGAGAAACAGCCTGTCTCTACAAGTAAAATGCAGGAGAGTTGAAGAAGAAGAGATGCACTGGGACACAGGGATCGGTGTGTCGGGGGTCATGTCTGTACATGCACTGTGAAGAAAAGTGTTGGCCGTGCAATATATGACAGCGGGACAATTTTCCTAAATAGTGTGGATAGTGATGTCTGTGCATATACTGAGAGGAGAAGTGTTGACCGTGCAATTTATGACAGCGGGACAGTTTACCGAAACAGTATGGGAAGTCATGTCTGTACATGTGCTGTGGAGAAAAATGTCGGCCTTGCAATGCCTGACAGCGGGACAATTTTCACAAACAGCGTGGGAGGTCAATTGGTTTGGTGAGATGGAAGTGCAACTAAGGCCCAAGTACAGACAGAGATAGCGGATGTGTGTGGATTGAGAAACACAGTCTGCCAGGCAGTGATCTTCGTGCTGGCTGAGCAGAGGAGCAGCAGTGAAGAGGTTACTGCACTGCGTGGGAAAGCACGTGCTGAGGAGATCTGCCTAACAGGAGGAGGGACCGCCAGAGAGTCAGCTAGTCTGGAGTTGTGGGCAGGTTTGGCACTCACAGACTGCCAATCCGAGTGGAGGAACAGAGTTGAAACGTCACTTCCACCTTCGGGTGTAGCTGAGGAGCAGACACGTGTGTAGAGGAGCGTGAAGGTAGATGTCGGAGTGAGCCAGAGCACAGGGGCTATCCCACGTGTTGGCAGAGAACCTGTAAAGCTGATGGAATCAGTCCTGTGGGACACCAGAGTTCAGTTGGTGCCCAATGGAAGACTGGTGCTGTGCATCGGGAAGGACAAGGAGCACCTTGCACTGGTATGTAGCCGGTGCTTGAATGTGTCTATGAGGCCGCAGGCCTGGAGTCAGTGTGGACACTGTGGTGATATGCTCACAGGGGGTGCAGAGTGAGCGTCGGCCCAGGAAGCTGTATGTGAGTTGGGAGACCGCAGTTACTCAGGAGTTGCTGGTGCCCATGAAGATTCATGTAGGCAGAGGTAGGGGAGTGCTGAGGGCGCTACTGGACCTGGGGCCAGTAGTGCAGACCTACACTGCCATATGTCAGAGGTGGTACAGGCCGAGTCACGGCCAGGAAGAAGGCCAGTCACACCTGTACGAGTCCACAGCTTCTATCAAGGCAGAGAGGAACCAATGGGCTCCAGAGAGAGAGGCTTCCAGTGTGTTGAGTGAAGGGGAGGTCCCCCAGCTTTCAGCATCGGTTAGGAGGAGGGGATAGATGTCTGGAAGTCTGAGGAAGAGACAGAGTGGGACTGGGGATCAGATGAGAGGAGCAGCTCTTCAAGTCCCAGTTTGCCTGATGAGGAGACAAGGGATTTGGTGGTTCGCATGCAGTGTGCCAGGAATTTGGGGTTCTGTGAGGCCTATGCTACATGGGTTCAAGATATGTCCCCAACTCATACTTACACCCGGGCTCGGGATCAAAACGAGGCCTATGAAAAACTCATCAGGTGACAAGAGACCCTGTACTCCCCACCTGGGAGAGGAAACAGACAAACCCTACCCAGGTTCTCAAGATGCCAGCATCTGATTCAGATTAAGGTGGCCCTGGAGTATGGTTATGTCTACCCCTATGCTCCCCGGGAGATCATGTTGGAGGTTGAGGCCAGAAGAGAGGAGTGGTGCTGTGATGCGATTTGGGGGTTTCTTTACATTCCAAAACCATACAGGAATAAAGAGAGTCCTGAGCAATGGGACACCTCCTGCTCTACAAAGACAGACTGGAACTTATCTTATTCTTCATTGTCTACGATGGGGGACAATGAAGAATGTCCCCCGTCGTAGCTCCAACATGTTTTTTTTCTCCGGGACTGCCACTGATGTCTTCTCCCTCCAGTCTTCTCCCTCTGCTGATGTCTTTTTTCTCCGGTCTTCTCCCTCCGCTGATGTCTTCTCCCTCCAGTCTTTTCTCTCTGGTGATGTCTTCATCCTCCGGTCTTCTCCCTCCACTGACATCACAAGGGGAGGGGTCTCCAGGTAATGTCACCCAGGGATGGCCATGCCCCATGGCTATATAAGAACTGGTGGACACCGGAGCTGACACAACAGCAGGAGCCAGCCTGGGAGGAGGACAGTTTTTTTGTTATTTTTAGTGGGTCGGTGGTGGCGGAGAAAGAAGACATTGACGGAGGGAGAAGACCGGAGGAAGAATACATCACCGGAGGGAGAAGACATCAGCGGAGGGAGAAGACCAAAGAAAGAAGACATCCCTGGTGGGAGAAGACCAGAGTAGAAGACATCACCCGAGGGAAAAGATATCAGCAGAGGGAGAAGACCAGGGGAAGACGACATTGGTGGCGGTACCAGAGAAATAAGACATGTTGGAGCTATAACAGAGGACATTCTTCAATTTTAATAAAGGACTTGTCAAAAAGCGTCTCTTGTTTTCACACTACACTACACTGCTTTTAAAATGTGTTAAATGAGTAGGGGTACAATGTACCCCATACTCATTCACAGGGGAGGGGCCAGGTTCCGGGGGACACCCTTCTTCAAGGTGGCTTCCAGATTTCGATAAGCCCCTGCCCGCAGGCCCCCATAACCACCTCCCAGGGTTGTTGGAAAGAGGGACAATGTGCCACCATGTTGAGGGCATGTGGCCTTTTATGTTCCAGGAGGGGTGGTCCTCGCCCTCCTCCCTTTCCTGACCTGCCAGACTGCATGCTCGAATAAGGGCCTGTTATGGATCTAGGGGTTCCCCTTCAAGATCCTCAGAGCACAAGTCGCATGCCACGAGTCGGGTCAGTTAAGATGATGATCCGACTTGGATGCGACTTATATTCAAATCAATAGGCTGAAATCATGCCCAAGGTGGACAAAAGTAGTGCAGGAACCTTTTTCAAAGTCAGACCAACACAAGTCAGGCCAGTTGAGATGGCTGTCATATTGAACCATTGATTTTGACATGTCATGCGACTTGTGCTCTCGAAGTCGGAACGCATGCCGGCCCAGTGTGACCGGCCCTAATGCATGAATCTCCTGCTGTGTTTAAAGTATTCTTACAGCCAGTTTGAGCAGCTGTCAAAATACCCGAACACTGCCTGCATCTGATTTGATGCAGATTCTGTTCATCTGTCAATTTTCTGCCCAGAGTCCTCAATTTGTCAACAGAAGGATGTTGAAAGGAAGAGGCCAAAAGGACCACCTACAAAGTGAATTTTATCCGGTTCATCAAGTGTCTCTCCATGTATGACCAGCTTTGGTCCTAGTGTTTTTTTTATTAGCTGATAACAGTGAAATAGTTGGTGATTGTTAAACTATAAACAGAAAAAGATGAAATCTTGATTTGAAAATGTATCAAGTGAAATTGCTAAACCACGGCTCCCTGCAACCTTAGAGGAGGTAGAGAAGATTGTGGTAACTGCATTAGGAGTATTGTCATCTTTTTACTGGTATTATTATCTACCTAGTAACAAAAAAGGCTTCAATAATAAGGGAAAGAGCATTCATATAATGTATGTAGCACTGCCCCCTTGAGGACTGCTGGATTGTTCACCTTGGGATCCCCCTGGGTTACCATTAGCAGCTGCAGCATGCACAATTTTAATTCTTTGCTCTCCGGCTCAGTCAATGAACAGTCTAGGGGATGTAGTTGTTTTTCAGATTTTATTTAAATTAGGGATAGGGGAAGGGAAGAGTGGGATACGCCAACTTTAACTATTCACAATAGGTGAGGACCACTTAGATGAATTTAGGATTACTTGTTAGGATGAATTATCTTCGGGATACACACCTAGTATTCCCTTTCACTTGACCTGCTGACACGATCCCCTGTACTCACGATACTGTTTTTTGAGGGTCTTCAGTGTCTCTACCCCTCCAGTTAGCTCTCATGGACCTCTGGGTTTAGCTCCTTCCTTCCATTTAGATTTCCACATATGGACTATTACAAATCTAAAAGACCATTTACGCATCAAATATTTTCTTTTTTGATCACAGTTTCAATATTGATGTGTAATCATTGCTGATTTAATGTTGATTCACATATTGTCTTTTATAATTAGAAAAGTGCCCCTGTTTATTTGTTTTATTGTCCCATATCACTACACACTCTAACTTGTATGTTTACATTAGGAAGGATATGCGGAGCCTGTACCCACTCCACCAGTCCAGTGCCCCCTATTACCTTACTCCCTGTAACAGAATGGGGTCCTGCCATGCAAACCTCATGCATGCTTTCTTTGAACTCCTTCCTTTCCGTACCTCATGACCAGGCCATAGAGCTCCTTAACGTAACTTTGAATAACTTCAGACAAGGCACAGAACGGTAATGAATCTTTACTGGAGAGATGCAGCATAACAGTTCAACATAAAAAAAACATCCCTTTTCAGGCAAAAGGCCTAAGAACAGTGTTTAATTACAGTTTTGCTGCCTGTAATTTGGGTGTGTAGACGTTAACTTAACTATACTTAATTGTCTGTATTTATACCTTTCAGAGAGGGCATCTGTTTTATATTATTTTATAGAAAGTAGCGTCAATAAACTTTAATTCTAGTGTAAAATAATGTATTTCCTATGTAATGTGTGTGTGTATATATATAAAGATTGTGACTTTTTAAAAATACTTTTAACATTTTAATGAACTTTTTTAGAATCAAAGCTGACAAACAACAACATGAGGGAGATTTTTAATTTTGATTTCAACCTGTTGATCAGGTACCAAAATAATTTAATGAATTTACTAATCTAGCTATTTATATAAAAAAAAAAGACTCATCCTCCAGCTACTGCAATGTACTGTTCCGAAGAATAAAAGAGATAAATTAAAGGCTAATACTAACTTAATTTTTCTTGTTCGGAAAGAGAGATCTGCACCTGAGAGAATTTGAAAAATCTGACAATGAATGCTTCTGATGGCTAGAAATGTTTTTTTATACACCCCTAAAAAAAAGCTACATGGATTTATTACTGAGTCAAGACCTAATTTCCTTGAGGCACTCAGTGGTTTTGTGACTGAAAAGCTGGTTTAGCGGTTGAAATCGATAGAAAATTGCCATATACCTGTATATGGCAATTAAATCATCTTTGGAGAAACAAGAACCAAATATAGATAAATACACTAATTTACAAGACAGAGAAACAGAAAATTTTAAAATATTAAATAAATAATAGATGAATATAAAGTCTGAACAATAAATAACAATAAATGAGAATAAAGAAAAAGTTTAGCCACTAATGTATATCATTTGATGCATAACATTTGTAGAATATATTGTCTTTACAGTTTGAATGATTTTAGGTTGTAGATTTAAATCGTGGGTTGGTTCTGAACCCAGAAGGACGATATCTTCAAGATTCGCAAGGAAAGCCTCTACGTATAAAAATGGGAGGAGATGGTCGGACCATTGTGGGTATGTAAACGCTTAATTTAACATTCCGGGCATAAAAGTCATATGTATATTTATATATACTGTATATATACTGTGTATCTGCTTAGAGCTGCCAGAAACATTGGAACTTTGCCCCACTAGGACTATATAAACAAATCAAATATCATTTTTTTCAGCTTGCTTTACCCAGAAACAGATTATTGATAATACGTTTAAATTATTAGTTTAAAGTATGAGCAGACTACAAGGCTTCAGTGTCAGTGAAAGGATTTAAAAAACTCAGAGAGTATACCTTTGTTGGGTGAGGCTGTCAATCTCTAAGGTATATAGCCTTGACTACAAGATACTTCATCAAAGCATCCATTGAAGATGGTGTTTGGTAAATTAACTTGAAAAGGGTGGCTCAAGCCATAATGGAAAAATGTAATTCTGCAATAATTTTAACAAACAAATACAGTTATTTGCTACAATGACCAATATGTGAATGCACAATGTGTTTCAATATTGGCTGCTTGGAGTATACCCAATGAATAACCAGTTCAGCTTTACTATGCAAGGAAAAAGTTGTTGCAGTGAGTGCACTAAGAAACATCATTACTGGACTGCTGATAGCTAAAATACATTTTCTGGTCTGAAGAGTTCTAAATGTACCACTATACACAAACGGCATTTAAGGACTTTTGTCAATTATTTGCAGCTGAGCAAAACACTGATTTTTGCAGACTGGTTTGAAAATGTGCATACTAGAAACCCAGTTGAGTTATTGCCATTACATATAGTAGTAGGTGCTATTAGGGCCAAGCGTTGACTGAAAATGACAAGGACTTTTATTCAAGTATATACTCACTGGTGGATCATAAAAAAGGTTACAAAAACACTATAGAGACTAGTAAATTACCTACTCTTTGTATACTTGGTGTCACATACCTGCTAGATGCCAATTTGACGAGAGGGTTTCCCTTACAACTCCTGTCCAGTGCCCCCTGGATTTGGAGACAGAGTGTAGCAGGATAAAAAGTGGAACGGGTGCCTAAAATCGTTCCAGAGGCACCAAAAATTTAAAACACTGGAGATGCTCGGACTAGGTCTATGCAGGAAGCTTGTATGCAGGTCGGGCACAGGAACTTGCAGATACAAAGAGAAAAACCCCAACCAGGGCGAGTCAAGTCTGCAACAGCAGGACAGCAGAGGTACCAAGTCAGATGCAGGAATTCAGGCCAGATTTGATGACAGATAGGCAGCACAGGTACCAAGACAATGCGCAGAAGGTGTAGTCAGGATAAGAGCCAAGATTAGCAACAGGAGGTCAGGATACAGCACAGTCAGGGGGCAAGCTGGGTTAAACAATGGATAGCAGTTAGGTCACAGTCCGGAGGAGCAAATTTTTACATGCACTGCTGTGCACTTAACCTTCCTGAAACTTGGTTAAACTATGGAACACCAGTCGCCCTTTGTAGATTAGGTAATAAAAATATTTTATTGTATTTGTATTGTCGCCTTACATTGTTTTTTTGTAAAAAAAACAGATATGAATGGTACCCCAGTTGTTAGCCCAGATGGTTTACCTTTGTTTGGACATGGAAGGTTCAGTAAACCAGTAGCAAGTGCTCAAGACAAGCCCGTACTGAGTCTAGGAGGGCGGCCTCTCAGGGGACTTGAAGTGGCAAGAACAACAAAAATTCCAACAACAAGGATGGTCACTACTCCAATTCCAACTACTACTAGCCCAACCACACTTCCTCCAACAACCACTACACCTGAACCAACAACTGTTGAACCCACAACTGTTGAGCCAACAACAGAGGAACTAATAATACCTACATGTGCACCAGGCTCTTATGCACAGTACGATGAAGAAGGAAATATGATCATGGGTCCTGATGACAAGCCTGATTGTTATACAGAAGGTAAAATGGAATTGTGTGCTTTCTTTGTTTAAAAGCTTTGCGGATTGTGAATTGGGATTTTTTTGTGTGAAAAAGCAAGAATTTGTGACAATTGTGTAGTAAAGAAGGTGTGTGCCCTTGTGTGTATGTGTGTGTGGTGATCCTCCTTCATCAGATGCCTTTTTTGTTTAAGAGATACAGTATATAAGAGGCAGTGAGACATATAATGTAGACAAGGGACAAATGGTAAGGCTAGCAATAGAGCAATACTAAGTGAGTAATGACTAAATCTTGGAACGTATAAACTGAGCACAGAACACAATGTAACAGTAATGGAGAAAAGTGTAAATAATGGTGGTGGGGATATCAGTGAGGTGAGTAAATGGAAAGAAAAGGAAGAAACATAACATAAGGCAAGACACAAAAGATATCAAATTACATTGTATTCCTTGTGTTTTAAGTTGGGAAATAGTTTATGAATTGTAAATCCAACATTCTTCAATTTTTCAAAGGCAATGTTTCAAATCTTAGGGATTTTGATCTGCCCAAGTTTCCACAAGAGCATTGGTGTTTCTTGGGGCACTTTAAGGGGTTGTAGAGAGATGCGTCAAATGGCGGTTGTGACCACATTGTGCTGGCATTAGGAGGGGCTTCAAGGTACATAGTTAGATGAGTGCCTATTGTTTAATAGGCACACATCTTTATAGTCATTTGTGTTCTTAAGATTTCAATTCCTCCCTCTATGTGTCCTGGTGGGTATTTTCAAAAAGACAGAAGTGATGGGAAATCCAGTTATTATATTTGTCATCAGAACAGGAAGATACAAGATACATTTTCCACTGGGGGCACCTGTTCTGCTGACAACCATCCAAGAGGGGAATAACTCTTTGCAGAGATTGCCTTTTATTGTTGTGTATCTAGGACAGGCAGTAAAGGAAAATATTCCCAATAGGACACACCTATTCAGATATGAAGCCAGCTTTCTCTGCTGACACTCAGCTAGCAGCTTCCTGGAGGGTGTGATGCATTGCACATACTGTTTATGATCATCACGGATGCACTGTAATAGATGCACTTTATATCTTGGGATGCACCCTATATGATTTTTATGTGTATTGCTAATGGCATATGCTATTTTATGGTATTATTTATTATATATGTAGTTTTGATATGCACTTCAGTTTTCTATACCTACCCCTCTGTTGATTTGGATTGTAGGGATAGCACCCCTATCATACCCCTTGAGACATTGCGTTGTTAGTAATATATTATATTACATTTTTCTCTGCTTTACTTATGCATGACCCCTGCACTCTGTGTTACTTAGTACTGACTTCTGAACTCTGTAGTATTAACCCCTAAAATCTGCATCACTTACTAGTGATCTCTGAAACATACATTAAATACTACTGAACTCTGAATTTTACATGGTACTGACCCCTCAATTGTGCATTACCTACTACTGATCCCTGAACTTTTCAAACTTTCTTTAGTTTTAATATTTGCTAGGTAAGCTCTTGCATCTTGGTGATTGGTGAACTCTTCCATATTGTTCAGGTAGATCTGCACCTCTCTAGTGTTATATACCTCTGATTTAGTATGTATACGATCATTCTTACCATATTTTCTTTCAACATCGCGGCAGTGGATTTGGTAAGACAGTTCAGTAGAGGAAAAAAATAACACATATTTCTATTCTTTCCCAAAATAAATCTCCTATAACAGCTGCTGTACAAAAGATCCCTTAGAGCTATTAACAAGATATAACACACAATGTTAGGGTGTGTCCCAAAACAATGATCAACAATTTTTCATTCATCTAAAAATCAATAAAAATGTGAAGCAACATACATCTATAAAGCCTCATGCACACAGGGCATTTGTAGGAACGAGCTTCAAAGCCAGTTCTGACGCCAGGAAAAAGCAGCTGTAAAAACGTGCATTTAGAAGCGTTTTGTATTGGCGTTAATGCACGTTTAGCCATGTTTAGCAGCGTTAGCATTTAGCAGCCTTTCCCTGCCCTCTTCTATTTTCCAACCTCAAATCCAACAACTACAGCTTAAAAACAGCTGACATGGCCTAACACGGTATGCGGCGTTAAGTAGCCTTTAGCAGTGTCAGGCCCTGGGTTTTTTTTACAGCTTAAAAACGCCTATGCCAGTTACAGCTTCTAAAAGTCTGTGTTTGCATGAGGCCATAGAATAACATGGAGGGGCATTTTTAAGCTGCAAAAAAACAGTCTGCCGCTCCTAAAAGCAGCTGTAAAAACTCCATGTGTGCATGAGGCCTTAATAGTGCCAATTGATAAACTATAAGTCATCAAATTAAAATAGTTCAATTCATTTACCTAAGTCCATACACCCTCAGTGTCCATTACAAATTAAGTCCTACTCAGCACTAGGAACTGACAGCCCACATTTTTATTGGGTGCCACACCACTCACTTCCGGTGTCCTCCAACAGTGTGTGCGTGTGCCTGTCAGTTCACCATCTTTTTCCAGCTATAAGCTTCTCCCCTCGGTGCTTTCTTCCTTGATGTGGAGACATTCAAGGAACCAGCACATCTCTGTACTAATTGTATTTTAATTCAGCATTGTTTGACCATCTTTTTTGTAAGTGGTCAAATAGATCTGGTGAGTGATTTAAACCACAGGGGTGTATCATAGAAATTGTGAAGGACAAGTACTTTTTTTAGCACAGTGTGGAAGCCTGTTCACCTGTCACTCGGGTGGAATGTAGTATGATGATGTAGTAAGAATGGACATTGATGGTGTTAGAATTTAAAATAAGTTGGTTTAAAGAATTGCACATCGTGAATCTGATTTATTACTGGCACGGTTTATTAATTTTTGTTTTTTTTCACTTATTTATTGTTTTTCTTGATGAATCGTTGACTATTGATTGTTGTTTTGGGAAGAGCTGTAACCTTATGTGTTTAGTAGAAGAGATGCACTTTTCCCTTAAAAAAAGACATTTTTGTATCCTACAATACCTGTAGGGTTCATGGTGGTGAACTGGCCATTATCAAAATGAAAAATTTCACATTTAAGAAAACTTGGACCTGCTGTTCAAAAGGTAATGAATGGTGTCATGGACAGCATTGGCACGTGAAAATTATTGTTTCAATTTATCACCCTTTCTTATCCATGTAAAAATATATTTGTATACCAGAGCCACGATGTAATAAATTTAGATTAGAATTAGGCTTTTACCAATATGTTCTTTTCAATATGAGACATAAATATTTTAGGATAGAAGGAGTCCATATGACACTGTTTCACTTGTAGAAGTGCTTATTAGTGCTTAATATAGTTTTTGGTAAGCATTTAAAGAATTAGGGCTAGACCTCTCACCCGTATTTCTCTTCACAGTATGGCTCCTCTTCTTCCAGATAATACTGTAGATCTTCCACCCTTGCTTGGCCACCATGAGTCACTAATTGAATGGGCCAATAAGAAAATGCCATTCATATTATTGGCCCAGCATTTCAAGGTTGTACCATGTTATGAGTTTGACACTTATCCAAAATTCAAACTGGGTGTAAGAGGTGATATCCTTCAACCCATGACACATATTGCAGGTTTTGAGTTACTGGATCATTGTGCTGATTTGGTCTTCTCTGCTTACTCTTCCTGTTTGTTGGTTCTTATGCAATCTACATGCCAGTTATGCTTTGTCTGAATCTGTATGTATTTATCTGTTTCTATGCATCATGTTTTTGAATCCATCAAAATATATTTTTCCTGTAGATTATTCAGGAATAAGCTACCTTGGAGAGGCAGTACAGCATCACATCTGATCACCTATCATGTTGGTGAATACATCAGAATCAATTTTTCTTGCAGATCACTATATTAAACAAGCTACCTAGGAGAGTCAGTACAGCATCACATCTGATCACCTAAAGGAATGCTTTCTTTTTCCATGTTTTCAAGTTCCGCCAATAATTTATGCCATTCATTTTTTTTGCCTGCCAGGTCCAATCACTCTGCAAATCATGCTGTATGCAACTAGAGGGAAACACCGAGGACACATGTTTTCCTTTTAGAGATAGGCTGTTGTGTCTTTCAAATGGAAAAATGATGATTAGGTTTGAGGTAACAGTATCTGCTTCTTGATCAAATCTTAGAGATTTCTCTCCTTGCAGAAATATGCAAGCTCCTAGTTAGATGTTGGGTAATAGCTGGAACAAAACCAAAACAGACCAAAAAAGGAAGAAAAAAAATTAAGGATAGACTAACAGACACAGCAGGAGAACCAATATTTTACATCTTTAGTATATTGTTTAAGCAAAATGATTTACTGGAAATAATGTCATATAAAAAGGACTTAATGTTTAGAAGTAAGTTAGTCAAATCTAAAGAAAAAACACATTTAATACATTTAGATCATAATAATGTATATTGGGGGGAATTTACTAAAACTGTGAAAGACAGAGTCTATATTAGCTGTGCATAGTAACACATCAGCTCCTATATTCAGATTGTTCAAGTAAAGCTGAATTTCAGATATGTTTTTTTTTTTAGCTTGTTCCAGTGTGGACCAATGTATGTTTACTTATATAGTAATGCACAGAATTCAGGGGTCAGTATTAAGTAATACCAGGGTTCCGGGGTCAGGATAAGGTAAGGCAGAGAGAGCAGGCCCTGAACTCTAGGTGTGTTACTTAACCCTGATCCCTAAACTCTGTGCATTACTTAATCCTGATTCCTGAACTTCGAGGATCAGGATTAGGTTCAGAGGTCAGGATTAGGAGTTTGAGGATAGTGCAGGTACTTACAGATTGTGGCTTGTTTCTGTCAACCCCAGCCCAAGGCCTAGCTATATTCTGGGAGCTAGGTGCATTTTAATCTTCGCAATGCACGGCTCCAATTTACAATGCACAAACGTAAAAGTGGCACTAGTAGAGTGGCCTATGTACGCAACCTTTTATGTTGCCATGCATGTGCAGACTGCTCCAGCGGTCTGTGCAATGGATACAATATTAAGGACTGCACACGTGCACTGAGCTCTACCAGCACCATTTTAGAACTGACCTTGTGCAGTGTAATGAACTGGACACCAATTTCCCTGGGGCAAACCCCTCACAACTTTAAGCATATGACCCTGTGCTAGCTTCACATCTCTTACACAGGACATTTTCTTTTTCTGCTGGTCCTAACCTAGCTTTTAATATTGTCTTAAAGGGTAAATTAACTTGTATTGTTATACCCCCTGATAATAGTAAAAAATGTGTTGCCAATATTTATACATTGAAAAGCCATCTGTTGCTTATTGGTAAGTGTTTATGGTACTTAATGTAAATCATAATATATATATATATATACAGTATAGCATATATCCTAAACAGCTTTTATATAGTATTAGAGCTGAGTGTTATTATACTTATTAAACTGAATTTTTCTCTTGACAGATAGTTACTCTGGCCAAGACCTAATCGTTACCACCGAAACTCCTCCAGAAAGGGTTACATACTTTGATCTTGATGATGGTAATAATTATTGATCCCTTAGCAGTCAAACTATTTTATTTCATGATAACATGGGATTCATTACTATACAGATCTGTTATTACAGACTAAGATATATTTTAGTTTATTACTTGTGTATAAAGGCACTATAGCAACTAATCAGATTTCAGCTGGTATGTTATTAAAAAAGATGAAAGCAGCATCTAACTGCCCCTTGCTGAAAATCGAAAATGCATCCCCCATTTTCTGGTATGTAATACGCAGTACAGATCCTGAACTCCATTGTCTGGTTTAAAATAAATCCAATCATTTTCTTGGCCAAATGCAGATTTTATATCCTAACAACCAGAATATATAACATATACAGTCTTCTTGTAGTTAATGTTATTTAAAGATCCTATTTTGTAAAAGCCTTGTTTCTACCAGTTAGTGTTAAGTTACAGTGAGGTTATAGTGAAAAAATGTAAATCTGTGTATTGTGTAGCCCACATAAAGACACTTTTTTTTTTTTTTTTTTTTTTTTAGTACAGTAAAATATGAGACAGAGACAGCATGAGGAATAAAACATTTATACAGAATAGTTCTAGTGCATGAAGAAAAGTTATTATTCATGCAGATGGAGCTATAGCTTATATGCTCAGCATCTCTCTCTCTCTCCTTTTACCCTCACCTTTTTAAAGAAGAGCTATTGCCAGGATATGACCTTGCAAGTATTTACATATTATTAACAAGCAGTAAATATACTTTAAAAAAAAAGCCCTTACTGACCTCTGTAACTACATGCAATGTGGAGCAATTGGTCTTCAAAATTTACAAAAGAGTAAAGTCTTTCAAGTCTGGGCCTCAGCTCACTGGTCATCTCCTTCCAGAGCATCTGATCTGTGGTTACATTAGAGATTAGAAGGGAGTCAGGCTGCCAAGTCACTACTGGAATGGGGGAACAGGGTGCGGTGAGCTTCTAAAGTAAAAATGAAAGGGTTCATGTAGTACATTTTAGGACAAATTGCTCCACAGTAAGTACCTGCAGCCACTGAGGTCAGGTAAAGCTTATTTACATAATTTCCACATATATGCAGTTCTATTCTTATAACAATTTTTTATATATCAAGATTATATAAGCACACACAACAAATTGAAAAAAGAATAGTTGTCAAGAACATCCCAGTGGTGTTTAAGAGTAACTTCACTCCAAAATCACTCTACCTAAAACGTTAGAATTTTAAGGTGCCAGAACCAACATACAATCATTACAGTTACCCCTTAAAGCTTGTTTACCTGGTACGTCATACATTGATTTAATTGTTACTTTTTGTGTATCAGAGAATTACCTCTTAGAAAGTAAAAACCTCTTGGAAGATCTCTTGAAAGATGTATTATAAATAATATTTTAGGTTTGTACGGTATATATCTGTAAAGTATGTAGTGGCAATGACAATACCCGGAGAGTGGCTGTATTGACACATTTCTCAATTAGCTTCTTCAGAATACATAGAAATAGATTAATATAATACAATAAAAACACCATAGCAAATGAAAAAATAAATAAATAAATAATATAGCATATATATTTGCTGTAGAAAGTATAATATATATTTTTTTTTTTTTTTGTTTTGCTTTTTTGTTTGTTTTTTTGTTTCCTTTTCAATCTGCAGCTGCTGTAAATGTGTGTAGTTTTTATAAATTTCAATGCAATATAGCAACCTGGAGGTGTTCTGTATACAGTTTTTTTTTTAGGCATTCTCTGCAACAAAAAATGTCCATTTTGTTAACCCTGGGGGTTAATTACTTCTAAAGGGTTGCTGATACTGCAACGTTTCTTAGCAGAACCCTGAAAGTGTATCAGCTGCTTGTAATGAATTAGTCACTCACATTCAGAATCAGTCCTTTACAAGACATGACCTTACAAATACCTATTCCTATAGACCAGAACAGGTAGGAATGTGCAACAAAGTTTGTTAAAAATCTATGCACTTTACAGTACATTAAACAACCATAGGGGATTTTTTTTTTCTCAACAAAAGCAGAGTTACTTTTTAAACTGTGACATGCTCCTTTAAGATGAAATACCCCCACAAACCTTCTCTCATCCATTATAAGTGATACACTTCAAATAAAAGTACCCTTGTGTGAATCCTCCACCTCTGTCAAATGGCACACTCACCAAATTTTAAAGGTCTTGTTTTGCATACCTTAATCCAAATCAGATGAAATTTGCTGTAAAAACATCTCTCTCTTTAAAGGCTCATTGTAAGAAAGGAAGCATGCAAAAATAAATATTTCAACATTGTATTACCGCATTCATACAATAAATATAACTATAGACAGAACTTGTTTTTAGATTTGAATAGAGTGGTGAGGAGTTAGAATCACTGTCAGTTTTTTTTTTTTTTTGCTGTCTGTGCCCCCATTAGTGAGATTCACTCTCTGTATTTGTCCTGATTGTATGTCACATGGGTTTAAAGTGAGGGTAAATCCAAAATTTTGAGTTGCCACCAGAACAGGAATAGAAAGGAAATCATTCACTGGAGTCATTTAATCATGTGACAAGATACTAAGAAGGAGTTTTCTTCATATTGGAAAGATATTTTCCTGTGGAGTCTACGGAACTGGCAGTGAATGGAAATCTCCCTATATAGACACAAATAGTCAATAAAAATGACATTGGTTTCAACTTTTCACAGCTCTATCCAAAATGAAAAAAAAAAAAATTGTTTCTGGATATGCTTTAGGCCTGGTTCACATCTATGTGTGTGTGTGGGCCATGTTTGCTCGGGCACAGAAGCTCATTCATTTGAATGGGCTGCTGTGCCTGGGTTTTCCACAAAAAAAAGGTGCATGTGCCTTTTTAAAAACGCGGCCACAGGGAAACCACATGGTCTTTTTGATTATGCAATTTCCATGTGGTTCCCAAGCAATTTGGCTATGGGTGTGGGAACCGATGCGGTTCCCGCCACCGCAACCAACCCGCACAGTGTGAACCATGCCTTAAATTAAAATAACAATTTAACTTCTAAACTTATTATTCAATGAAACTTTTCAGATTATGAGTTGATTGAGACTACTCAGCGCCCACTTCAAACAACGACAACAATTGAGCCTCCAATTTCTTATGAGGATTCAGAAATAAAGTCTTTTGACAACAACCTGATTTCTGAATTTGATGCAGCTGGAAAGAAGAGATTTACAGGTAAGGAAATTATGTCTATGTGTGGTTTTTGATTTTGTATTGTAGTCCAGAAATATGTTATCGTGTGTCTTTTTTTGCTTTAATAGCACCTTATGTGTCCTACATAAGTAAGGATCCAAATACTCCTTGCTCCTTGACGGATGCCCTTGACCACTTCCAAGTGGAAAATCTTGCAGATCTTATCCCTAAAGAGATGGAAAACAGCGTCTTTCCTCCCAAGAACATCTCATACAATATTACTGTTGTGGCTGTTGAGGGTTGCCATTCCTTCGTCATTCTAGACTGGGCCAAACCTAAAAAGGGAGACTTCGTCACAGGTAACATCATTTTTATTATTGTTTTTTTTTTTTCAATTATTTCCATTTTAATAACAGTTGGTTGAATGCAAACTGACTAAATCAATGGGTACATGCTTTAAATGCAAAACTTTGGATTTGAAGATTTGTGATTGTTTTTAAGTAGGGCTCATGAAGTAAAGTGTTTGATTGAAGGGTTCTGACTCCAGTTGGGCATCTAAAGACTTCCATATAGCAATGGGGACTTAAGAGCATCAAACAAGAATGCAAATACATTTATTTGAAAGCCAGTTCATTTTGGGAGCCAGGCTGTGCTACCGTCAATTGGGCTTAGGATGGTGTGTACAATTGAAATACAGGGTTCAATTTAGTTGATGTTTCTGGGACAAAACAATGTTCAATCTCCTTTTAATGATTATGGGTACATAGGTGTTAAAAAAAAAACAAAAAAAAACAATAATCCAAACCTTCAGGCATGTAGCTTAAACAAGAGTTTCTAAACCAGTGTGCCACATAGGTTCCTCCAGGTTACCACAGGCATGGAACCCAGTTTGCCCAGATTTAGTGTCATGAGTAGCCAACTCCAAAACATGGCACTCTAGGGCCATAATGTATGGCATCATTGGTTTCTATGTTTATAGGAACTGCCTCACACACACCATAGCAATGCCTTACTCTAATCCAGGGCAGGGGGATGTAGGGCCACCCCAGCATTCAGAAGAAGATGGAAATCAGCCTCTATCAGACCAACATCCACCTTCTGTCCCATGGTATTTAGCTGGAGCCAAAAGGAAGAGCTTTAATGTGAAGAGGGGACTATGTGGTGGTGTGGGGGGGGTTCTGTGATTGGGGTCTATGTGGTTGAGGGCTATGTGATTGGCAGGGCCTTGGGAAATGGGGACTCAGTTGTTATGGAGAGACTGATTTATTGGGGCAACACTGACATGAAGAGGGGATTCTGGCATGAAGAGGCTCTTATTTGTAGGGATGATCGAACTTTTCAAACGTTCGGTTCGACCAGAACACCCGAACTTCCCGAAAGTTCGGCCCGGATTTCAGAACCCCATTGAAATCAATGGGACCCAAACTTCAGTAATCAAAAAACACAATTTTGAAGCCCTAAAACCCAATAAATGCCCCTAAAAAGTGCCTAGGGTTCTGGGTCATGCCCCAGGGACTATTAATCACACACAAAAAAAGTTCTTAAGAATTGTCATTTTTGATAGAGAGCCAATTATTGAAAAAAAAAAAAAAAGAGATTTCTTTGGATTTAGTGTCTGTGGGGTCTAAAAAGTGTACCTGTGAGGTTTCAGCTCTGTAGCATGTCCAGAACCAGAAAAAAAAGTTTGTTAGTATTAGAATTAATATAGAACATGATGGTGGCTTCTCTACTTTTACACCCGGCTTTTTGTTGCAGGCGTTTATAGGGCTTTTTTGAGGACATGTTTGGAGTCAGGCATGACATCTGAACTTCTGTGTAGGGGTATATATACACACACATATGTATGTATATATACACATACACATATATAGGTGTGAAAGTAGCAGAAACCATTGCTTGCGCTAATGAAATAATTAACAGGCATATGGCTTCTCTCCTATGACACCTATATATGTGTATATGTATAAATACATATAAGTGTGTGTGTATATACCCCTATACAGAATTTCAGATGTTTTGCCTGCCTCCAAAGACCCCCAAAAAATGCCCAAAAAAAAACGCCTGCTGCAGAAACACACCTGGGCGTTTTTGTAGCAGGCATTTTTTTGAGCATTTTTTGGGCGTCTTTGGAGGCAGGCATAACATCTGAACTTCTGTGTAGGGGTATATATACACACACACATGTATGTATGTATATATACACATACACATATATAGGTGTGAAAGTAGCAGAAACCTATGCTTGCGCTAATGAAATAATTAACAGGCATAGGTCTCCGCTCCTATCACACCTATATATGTGTATGTGTAAAAATACATAAAAAAAATGCCTGCTACAAAAACGCCCAGGTGTGTTTTTGCAGCAGGCGTTTTTTTGGGGCATTTTTTGGGGGTCTTTGGAAGCAGGCAAAACATCTGAAATTCTGTATAGGGGTATATATACAAACACACTTATATGTATTTATACACATACACATATATAGGTGTCATAGGAGAGAAGCCATATGCCTGTTAATTATTTCATTAGCGCAAGCATAGGTTTCTGCTACTTTCACACCTATATATGTGTATGTGTATATATACATACATACATGTGTGTGTATATATATATATATATATATATACCCCTACACAGAAGTTCTGATGTTATGCCTGCCTCCAAAGACGCCTAAAAAATGCCCAAAAAAACGCCTGCTACAAAAACGCCCAGGTGTGTTTTTGCAGCAGGCGTTTTTTTGGGGCATTTTTTGGGGGTCTTTGGAGGCAGGCAAAACATCTGAAATTCTGTAAAGGGGTATATATACACACACACACTTATATGTATTTATACACATACACACATATAGGTGTTATAGGAGCGGAGACCTCTGCCTGTTAACTATTTCATTAGCGCAAGCATAGGTTTCTGCTATTTTCACACCTATATATGTGTATGTGTATATATACATACATGTGTGTGTGTATATATACCCCTACACAGAAGTTCAGATGTTATGCCTGCCTCCAAACATGTCCTCAAAAAAGCCCTATAAACGCCTGCAACAAAAAGCCGGGTGACAGGGGCGAAGCCACCATCCTGTTCTATAAGTGTTCTAAGAGAAACAAACTTTTCTCTATAGCGGTCACCCTGACATGGAAGGGTTTTGTCACCCTGCCATAGCAGTCAGAGTCCGTTAACCCTACACTACACTACAGTCCCCTAACACTTAACACTTTCCCTACAGAAACTAGATTATTAAATCTAACTATAGTGGAAAATAGTACCCTAACTACACTAGATATCCCTTTCCTCACACTAATAATTGCTAAATGACACTTTGAGAGCAGAAGTAACAGAACTGCTTCCACTCTCTTCCACATCCCTGTATTAAAATGCTAGAGATTTGGTGGGGCTATCTTATATACTGGGGGGCGTATTCCCTAATGATTGGCCTCTGGACCCCCTAGTCACTCCAATCACACTCCTAGCATTCTCCTGCCCCCTCAATTGGCTTTTACTGGTGGTTCTGGTCCAATCATGGGCTTTTAAAGCCCAGTTCCTGTCCCATTGCATTTTGGTCGATTCTGGTTGCCGAATTCCGAACTTTTTCAGCAAAAAGTTCGGAATTCGGCCGAATTTCGAACAGTCAATGTTCGGGTCGAACCGATGATCGACCCGAACCGTTCGATCATTCCTACTTATTTGATGGAGGACCTCTAATATGAAGGGGCTTCAGATGTAGAGGTAATTTCATCAAGGCAGTTATTTGCATTGTTATCCGCTAAGGTTGATAATTAACATTTAAAGCTTTATTAAACCCAGAAGCAAACATTTATTATATTGCAGCTTAGTGATTCTTCGATGTGATGGCTGCATTTGTTTTCTTTTTAGGCTTTCATTACTTTATTTTCACCTGCTGATCTTTCCAGTATGGCTATTGTTTTTCAAAAGAAGAATCTCTCCGGCAAAATGTGGCAGTTAGAGTGCTGAGACAAACTATTTACTACTGACAGGGGTGTTTACAATGATCAGCTTTTATTTATTTCTGTAAAAACTTTATCCCAAAAGCAACAAAACTGTTTGCTGTAACTGCTTGTCTAACTGCAGTTTAATCTGGATTTTGGCTTCAATGTGTTTGTGTATCTAAATCTATTAGTGCATTTAACACTTCCCTCCCTTAGATTGACAATTCTGCTGTCCCAATGTGCCCCTGTGCTCCTTCATCCAGAGTGAGGGCACTTTAATACAGGAGGTATATTACTGATCAGATCACCAAGTGAAAACAGTGGGAACAAAGCCTAAAAAAGTAAACTAATGCAGCCACTACATCTAATGATTGGTAAGCTGCAATATATTATATTTTTGGTTTTGGGCTTAATACTGCTTTAAGTTTTTTGCATTTAAAAAGGATGTTGTGACTGAAAAAAGAATGAGAAACGCTGCCTGATAGGACCGCTGAATGGATTATGTTTATTTGGACAGGGTTTGTACCAACTTTTCTGACCTTATTTTCTTGGCCAATCACTTGGATGAAGGTGACCAAGTTACCCAATGGCTACTGTTTAAATGCTGGAACACTTATTTTAAGTAAGGAAGCCCCTTGGTTAAGTTGTGAAGCTTCTTTTTTCACTTTACTTATAGTGCCTTTTGCACATGCTACTAGCCAGCTTTCCTATTTGGAATACCTATATCCCTCAGCTCAATATAAAGCTGAGTCAGGCACTGGAACACATTGAGTGAGATCTGGACAAATGGTTCTAAGGCCATCTCCCACTTCCCCCCTCTCCATAGGCCCAACATAAACCTTCCATTGGTCTGCAGCCCTGCAAGGGTCGTTTTTCAAGTATTCAAGGAGCAGCGTGGAGTAGCAGTAGGACATAAATCACTTGGTGCCTTCTGTATTATGCATCAAAATAAAGGCAGGTGTGGGACTTAAATGCCACCACATATTAAAAGTGCATAAAAGAGGTTGATTATACTGCTGTTGTAGTGATGGGAAGGATTGTGGGTCTTATGTAAAATGGTTGTAAACCCTTACATCCAGTAAACTAAGTGAAGAGACTAGCTTCAAGTGATACACAGAGATAGAACAAATCCTCCTACCTAAGTTGTGCCTGTTTATCTGCAGTCCTCTCTCCTCTACACAGCATCTCTCAGCAGCAGAAAGCAGAAGGTGGGCATCTGACATAACACACACTGCAGAGATAGAGTACATAGCTCAGGGAAATCTGAAAGCTGATTGGAGGAAAGGGAAGCACCCACTTTTCACAGGCTTTATCACGTACCTGAAGGTGAGCCTGAAATGGTGAGGAAGGCCTCTCTTACGCCTCTGACTCGGGGCCCCTGATAGTGCAGACAGGAGGCGGCGGAGTGTAGAGAGGCACGAGTGCCTGATGTAAGCTGGAAGCAGGCTTATGTCCACAGACAGGGATAGCCAGGTAGGTCCAATGGATAAGCAGGTATGCAGGCAGCTAGTGCTGGTGGCAGGAGTCAGGATAGCAGGGTAGGCTGGCAGAACCCTCACTGGCAAGATGATCAGATTCGGAGAAGGCAGGAGCGTAGTGAGACAAGCCTGGTCAGAAGCCAAACGGTAATACAGGAGCAAAAAGGAGCAGACTGGAGCGGAGGTCAAGGGACAAGCCGGGGTCTGTGCAGGCGGAGAACAGAGGATAGTCAGGACAAGCCGGGTCTGGTACTGGTAAGCAGGATACAGGTTAGCAGGTTCAGGTCAACAAGGCTGAAGACAAAGCAGCACTGGGTTTAAACCCAAAGCAGAGGCTGGGTTTAAATAGCCTATTTGGCGCCAGCATCTGTCATGTTGCGTGCGCGCGTTCGCGCATGCGCATTAGCCAAGTCCCTGCGGGATTTAACAGAAACACAACAGAACAGCAAGCCTCTTCTTATAGGCTTAGAGAAATATAGAGCTGAGTCTATGAGTCATCTGCAGTGTGCTGGAGGGAGGCGGGCCTTCTCCCAGGAGGCTGAGGTGTCCACTTGATTTATTCGGAGCGAGCCATGCGGATAGCAGAGAAAAGAGAGGTCAGAGAAAAAACAGACTTGATGCTTTGGATTCAGGTTATTACGAATATAGAGGGATGTGCTTTCTTCATTTTTCATGTTTAAGGTTTACAACCTCAAGTTTACAACCTTAAGTTACTCATTTAAACATAAAGATAAAGGTTAACTCCACTTTTGTGGGGAAAATAATAGAAAATTAAAATATATATATATATATAGCATATACAATTGCGACACAAGTCATTTTGTAATTTAATGTTATCAAAAATGACCTTTCCTTTTCAATCTGCAGCTCTGTTATTTTCAGTAAAATGCAATGCAATGCAATATGGCTACCTGGAGGTGTTCTAAACACAGAATGTGTACCCCAGATATGTCATTTCCTGCTTGTGAGATTAGCTTACTGATTTTCCCAGAAGTCTGCACTAAGATACAATTTAGATATCAGGCATTCCCTGCAACAAAAATATCATTTTTGGTAAGATACTCCCAATCAAAAATCACGTCTAAAGGGATGCAGACCCTGCAATTTTCCTCATTAGAGCCCCGCAGGTGCAGCAGCTGGTTGATAATTATGAAACCACTCCCATTAGCCCCAGTTTTCCACATGGATACAGACAAACCCTTAGGGATTTCTCGGAATAACAAAAGGTAAGAATCTGCAATAAAGTTTGGTAAAATCCTTGTAATGTACATAGACCACCCAGAGGGAAATGTTTTTTCTCAACAAAAGTGGAGTTACTCTTTAGGTTTTCTAGTTCTTCAAATAAATACTGAACCCCTAAAGTATTCTTATACACTAATCAAAATCAAACACGTAATCCACTGTCATATAGATAATAAACTCCATTAGCAATGGGAAACACAGTTACATTTTTATACATTAGTGGTCCAATATCTGTGGGGGGTGAGCAAACATATCATGTTTTATATATTTTATTGTTTTGGGAAAATTTCAGTGCACCTGGAAAGCATTCACAGCGCTTCACTTTTTTCAAATTATGTTATTTTGCAGCATTATTCCAAAATTGATTAAATTAATTATTTTCCTCAAAATCCTACAAACAATACCCCATAATGACAACGTGAAAGAAGTTTGTTTGAAATCTTTGCAAATTTATTAAAAATAAAAAAGGAAAAAATCTCATGCACATATGTAAGTATTCACAGCCTTTGCCATAACACTCAAAATTGAGCTCAGGTGCATCCTGTTTCCCTTGATCATCCTTGAAATGTTTCTACAACTTGATTAGAGTCCACCTGTACTAAATTCAGCTGATTGGACATTATTTGGAAAGGCCTGTCTATATAAGGTCCCACAGTTAACAGTGCATGTCAGAGCACAAACCAAGTCATGAAGTCCAAAGAATTGTTTGTAGACCTCTGAGACAGGATTGCATAGAGGCACAGTTCCGGGGAAAGGTACAGAAACATTTCTGCAGTATTTAAGTTCTCAATGAGCACAGCGGCCTCCATCATCCGTAAATGGAAGAGGTTTGGAACCACCAGGACTCTTCCTAGAGCGGGCCACCTGGCCAAACTGAGCAATTAGCAGAGAAGGGACTTAGTCAGGGAGGGGACCAAAAACCCAATGGACACTCTGACAGAGCTCCAGTATTTTTATGTGGAAAAAGGAGAACCTTCCAGAAAAACAACCATCTCTGCAGCACTCAGGCCTGTATGGTAGAGTGGCTAGACGGAAGCCACTACTCAGTAAAAGGCACATGACAGCCCGCCTGACGTTTGCCAAAAGGCACCTGGAGGACTCTTAGGCCATGAGAAACAAAATTCTCTGGTCTGATGAAACAAAGATTGATCTCTTTGGCCTGAATGGCAAGTGTCATGTCTGGGGGAAACCAGGCAATGCTTATCACCTGGCCAATTCCTTGCCTAAAGTGAAGCATGGTTGTAGCAGCATCATGCTGTGGGGATGTTTTTCAGCAGCAGGAACCGGAAGACTAGTAAGGTTCGAGGGAAGGATGAATGCAGCAATGTACAGAGACATCCTTTATGAAAACCTGCTCCAGAGCGCACTGAACTTCAGACTGGGGCAAAGGTTCATCTTCCAACAGGACAACGACCCTAGGTACACAACCAAGATAACAAAGGAATGGCTACAGGACAACTCTGTGAATGTCCTTGAGTGGCCCAGCCAGAGCCCAGACTTGAATGTAAAACACAAAAAAGGGCGCACCGACCTAGCGCATTATCCTCAATAATGGCTTTATTGTTAAAACATAAAAATGGCTACTCACAAACATAGGTGAAAATCAATCATATCGAACTCAAGAACTTGAGTATCAGAAGTAGTCCATACGATTGTCCATAGTCCTATTTGGATGACGGCTTCCAAATAGGACTATGGACAATCGTATGGACTACTTCTGATACTCAAGTTCTTGAGTTCGATATGATTGATTTTTTGTGTTTTTTGTGTTTTATATTTGCAGTACTGTTGGACTACCCAAGTCCTTTAGGGCAGCAAGACCGTAGCCATCCAAGACGCCATTTGTAAAGTCCCGTGGAAAGAGCAATCGGGGAGTCCATCGACTTACCGCTCAATTGTTGCACATTTCCTCCTGGCATCTAAATCCGTCATCACCAGACTTTGTAAAAAATATATAGCTCCTAATCTGTCTGAAGTAGTAGCTTCCATTAAAATTACCTACCAATATAAAAAAGCTTTGTCTCTACATTCAAGCTGGAAAAAATTTGACTATAGGTGGAAACAATAGGTTTCATGGGTTACCTCTTAAGGTTGCCGACTAAATACTGTAACTCTGACTCCATATGGATTGGATGTACCTTCTGTTGTACTCTGCTCTACATTCTGTTTTATGTTCCCTCTGATAAAATCCCAATAAAAATGTATTGAAAGAAAAAAATAACCCTATCTTGCATAACAAACATTACAACATTGTTCACCTAAAGGACACTTTTCTATGTGTTTTTTTTTTTTTTTTACTTATGCATTTTAATGTGGTAAAACAAGGCTAAATGGATCGTTGCCCATATCAGTCATTTTTTCCATCTGTGAATAAATGATTGTCTTTTTGGATGCGCAGTACTTACATCCTCCAAAACCTGAATTTAATAATGTTATTTACTATCACTATGGAAATAAGTCAAATCTGTAAAATGCACTTTAGGACAGGTGGATTGTTTTGAGTAACTGCCAAAATACTGAAGATTATTTCAAGACGTGGCTTGTAAAACCTGATGGCAGTTACAAATACAGTAGATTTAGACTAAAGTCTACATGGTGGGAATATAGAGAAATAAAAAGAATATCTCAAAAATATGTAATGAAGTTGTGTATTAGGTATTATTTGCTGGCACATCAATTTCAGAAGCACAATGCATTTTAAGTTGATTGCATTCACAAGTTTGAACTAGAAAATATTACATTTTAAAGTTTATGTCAGTACAAAAAAAAAAAAAAGCAGTACATGCATGCAGTATTTCTCCATGAGTTCCTCGAGTTGAAACTACAAAGCAATACCTGCCAGAAATCCATTGAGTTCCTAACAGTGTTACCAGCCCTTCCCAGTTGACCGTCTGGTCTACAGAACACCTCCCACCATGTTTTCAGGGCAATACGAAGGGGGTGTTTTGTAGTTAAGTAAAAGTGTCGGATGGATTTTTACATGTATTTTGTGTTTTTTTTTCCTCCTTAATAAGCTAGGATTAGCCGGTTGTTAAGGAGCAGACAGCTGCCACTGACATCTAAATGTAAGAAAAAAAAAAAATTGCCAGCAAAGAAAAAAATAAGAAAAAGAAACAGAATGGGGTCCCTCCCCCCAATTTTAAAGGAAACTCCATGCCCATTTTTTTTTTTAATGTGTGGGGTCCCCCCAAAATCTATACCAGACCCTTATCTGGGCATGCATCCCGGCAGGCCTGGAAAAGGGGGAGGGGAGCCCCCCGAACCAAACCAGGCCACTTGCCCTCAACATGGGGGAGGTGCTTTGGGGCAGGGGACCCCCAAAAGCATATTGTCCCCATGTTTATGGGGACAAGGGCCTCTTCCCTGCAACCCTGGCCGATGGCTGTGGGATCTACGGGCAGGGGGCTTATCGGAATCTGGAAGCCCCCTTTAACAAGGGGGGCCCAGATCCCAGCTCCCCATGTGAATGAGTATGGGGTATATAATATCCCTACTCATTCACGAAAAAAAAGGTATAGTGTAAAAAATTACAGTAGGCAGTTTTTGACAGTTTTTTATTAAAAAACAAAACAAAAATAAAACACAATGTCCCTGAAGTAAATCCATCATCCATCACAATGCACGCTGCCACTGCCGACCCAAAATAAAAAAAAAAAGATCCATTCTCGCCGAAGGCTCTCACCATCTGACAGCTCCACCATCTGACAGTTCTTAAATAAGTAAGGGAAGCACCAGCCAGAGATGTCTCCGGGTGACCCCGCCCCTTGTGACATCGACAGCCAAGGGCATGCTGGGACGATTTTTTTTCTTATTTTTTTATTTGCCGAGAGTTCTTTTTTTACATTCAGCTGTCAGCAGGGAACCCAGCTGATATCTGATGACTCATCAGTTGTTAAGGGCGCGGCGGCCATCCGCTTCTTAACAACCCACTATTCACAGTTTGTTAAGGAGAAAAAACCCCACAAAACGCATGAAAACAGCAAACAAAAACGCATCAAAAGCGCAAGTTCAAAAACACAAAACGTGCTGGAAAACTGCAACAACCTCATAAATGTGAACCTAGCCTAGATGTACATTTCCTACATATTTAAAAATGATGCTCCACGTACTTCATGCATTTAAGAGATGCATTCCTATTTCAGCTCCTTTATGCACAACTTAAAGAGGAAGTAAACTCTTTGTTTTTTTTTCCCTCTGCAAAGTAAATTCATAATGTACGCATACTAGCACATTATGTGACATTTACCTGCAACAAAGCCTGCGTTGTCCCCGCTGCCGGCTGCATCCATTTTCGCCCGTTTTTTTTTTCCGGGTCAGCTGTATTACTGGCCAGAGCCACGTGATGTCCCTCCTGTGCATACGCGCGGGAGCCACCAGTCACGACACAGAGCTCTGAAGAAATGGCATGGACGTCCGTTTCTTCAGAGCCCATGCGCCGATGACATCATCGGCTGCATGCAATGTAAATACCTCCTAAACGGTGCAAGTTTAGGATATATTTACAGTACCTATAGGTAAGCCTTATTATAGGCTTACCTATAGGTAAAAGTCATCAAAGTGGGTTTACAAACACTTTAAGTATGGTAGCCTCTGGAAATATTCCTAATTGTGACATTATTTCAAAAGACACCACCAAACACATACGTTTGATCTACAACTGAAACTGCCAAAACTTCAAATCTTCGACCAATTGCATGAAGTACAAATAATTTTTCTACCTTTGGTTGAAGTATTGAAACCCTATTCTTGTCATGGCTGGTGCTAGTCAAGCCCTCCTTTATTCTAGCGGCAATTGTCAACATGACAGTGAAAGTAATGTGAAATCCAGAATATTACAGTTGTAGCCAGATTAATAGAGAGAATAGTTGTGCCTCCAGACAGGAAAGGAAGAAAACTCTTCCCAAACAGAAGAAATAGCTAAGACAGCTGACTGTAGTTTTAATCACTCCCTACTTTACACAAAATGAAACAAAAAAGGTTTTGGCTTTAGATATACAGGAGTTAATTTACTAAAGACAAGTAGGCTGTTCACTTTGCAAAGGTAGTTTGCCCCAGAGCTCAGGGATTGTGTTGAAATTTCACTTCCCTGCCATTAGGATGCACTGATCAGTATTGCAGGCTATAGCCTGCAGTGTTGTTTGAGAGGGGAAAATGCAACGGGATCAATCGGCAGATTGACTTCTGCACAACTTTCTTGTCCATACATGGATTGAAATTCGGTCAGTAACTGCATCCAATTATTTATGCTTAGCTTTGTAACACTAAGGCCATGATTACACCTGGGTGTAGCAGAAACGTGGGCAGAAACAAGCGTTTATAAATGACTCTAAATGCTAAGTTTAAAATATGCCTCTAAACATCCTAATGTGCAGCGTTTTTAAGTCAGTGTGCATGGACCCTTAAAGTAGAACTATAGGCAAAATATTTGGATAGAGTAAGGAAGGGTTATTTTTGACATCTTGTCCCATTCGAAAGATCAACCTTCACTTCCTGTCCATTGCCAAAACAGGAGATGAGGCAAAATCCCAGCAAATTAAGGGAATCTCTTGGGACCTCCAGGTAACTAGAACTAGTGTCCCCATTGGAAGTTTTCCCTTATATAACTTTTCTGGGGACAACCCAAAGTTTAGGTTTTTCTTTTACTTTCAATGATAATGTTTACCAAGGACAAATAGAGAGGGTGAAACGGGGGCACAGCCAGCAATAAAAAGCTACCAGGTGTTCAAATCTATCTCCCCCAATCCAAACCAAAAAAAACCAAAAAAGCGTTTTGGGTTTAGTTATACTTTAATGCAACACTTTATTTCACAACTAAACACGAAAGCAAAATCATAATGTATCATGTTGCAGCACTGTATATTACTATGTTGCATTTGCAGTGAAAAAAAAAAGTACTGCATTCACTGTGCTTTGCCAGATTGCCAACTTCTTCTTTACAGTATATTGTGAGTGGTAGGACCACGGTTACAGTACCCAGCAAAAGAGAGGCACTACCTGCTGTCCAGACAAGCTACTTCTTTTCTGCTTTATTGTACCACCAATTCATAAATGCAAATAGTGTGTGCAGTATATCTTCTCCCACATGTTTCTATTACAAGGTTCTTTAAACACCTAATCTTAGGTTAACCCCAAAGTAAATTATATAAAGAATAAAAACACAAACCACAGCAGTAAGCGCATTCCAGAATCTAGGGTGGAATATTGTAAAAACAATTCTCAAGTGTGAAATAATGATCGTACTATGGCTTATACTACTTTTTCTTATAACAGATTTCTTTGAATACATACTTTCTAAATGAAACCCCAAAGTAAATTATATTGAGAAAAAAAAAACACAAATGTCAAACATCTGTTTTGATGGTATTGGGTCACAGTTGTAATAGAGTTTGTTTCCAGCTACTGCAGATGGGAGCTGGAGCAAGTCCAGATGTAAAGCACATGTCTACGATTGTGGCTAATACATCGGTTGGAGAGGAAATATAGATAACATAGAAGTTACTCCAAATGAATTTGCTAAAGAATATCTTGCAGTATTTACATGTGTAGCTACAAGTTAATTTACAATTGAATCAATGCATTATATGTTGTGCAAGCAGTACAGTTTGCCTCATTTGACTGATACTACATTTTAATATTTAGATCTTTTACTTAAAGCTTATGTAACTATGGCGTGTTACATCAAAACAGAAATACACAAACACAACTTTTTTGTGGTTCATTACATTTTTTTTTAATTTTCATAGACACATCATAGATTGCAAATAAGTCTTAGGATAGTAAAGAATATATCACAGAAATATTTGTGCAAAAAACAAGAATAGTAAAGTGACTAAATTGTATCAATGATAGTATTATCTAGCATCACGTTGCTCTTCAGTGAGTGCAGATATTCAGTGGCTTGGAAAACAAAGTCTCAGTATAGATAATATCCAGACATAGGGAAATATGGAATAGAATAAATCAAGGGGAGGGGGAAATGGGTGATGAACCCCAGGGATATATTTCCACTGCCCACACAGTGGAAATGGGCAGGGAAAAGACACCATAGAGAAATGCCTTACAGTGTATAACCGGTGAGCCAAGCAACTGAAGCAGAATATGAAAAACAAACACAGAAAAAGTTGCAAATAATTGGCTCAAACACAGGTATTGAAAAATTGAAAAATAGTACTTTATTGGAGGACAATAAAAGTAATGCATAAGTAGAGATGTACCGAACGGTTCGCCGGCGAACGGTTCCCGGCGAACTTCAAACGTTCGCGTTCGCCGCTGCGTGCGAACATATGCGATGTTCGGTCCGCCTCCTATACATCATCATTGAGGCAAACTTTGACCCTGAACATCACAGTCAGCAGACACATTCCAGGCCAATCAGCATACCTCCCTCCCACACCCTCCCACCTCCTATAAATAAGCAAGGGCAGCATCCATCTTAGATCATTTCTGTGTTACTGAGAGCAGGGAAAGTGCTGGTGCTGCTGCTGCTGTTATAGCTGGGGACAGTTCCCGGTCTTGTTAGCCAGTGTTCTTGGTACACTCCTGCTGTAAGGACAGCACCCCAAAAAGCCCTTCCTAGGGCTGGTATTTGAGGTTTTTTTTGGATATATATATATATATCTATTGTCCCCAAAAGCCCTTTTGAGGGCTGGTATTTGTGTAATTTTTTTTGTTCTGTGATATATATATATATATATATATATATATATATATATTGTCCCCAAAAGCCCTTTTGAGGGCTGGTATTTGTGTAATTTTTTTGTTCTGTGATATATATATATATATATATATATATATATATATATATTGTCCCCAAAAGCCCCTTTGAGGGCTGGTATTTGAGTATTTTTTTAATATATATCTATATATGTAGCATGTCCAGAACCAGAAAAAAAAGACCATATAGGTGTAAAAGGGGTTCCCACCATCCCTGCTCTACTGAAAAATTATCTTTTTTTTCTGGTTCTGGACATGCTACAGAGCTGAAACTTCACAGGTACACTTTTTAGACCCCCTAGACACTAAATCACACAAAAAAAGTTCTTAAAAATTGTCATTTTTGATAGAGAGCCAATTATTGGAAAACTTAAAAAAAAAAAAAAAAACTTAACAAAAAAAATTTCTTTGGATTTATTGTTTGGGGGGTCTAAAAGGTGTACCTGTGAAGTTTCAGCTCTGCAGCATGTCCAGAACCAGGAAAAAAAGATCATATAGGTGTAAAAGGGGTTCCCACCATCCCTGCTCTACTGAAAAATTATCTTTTTTTCTGGTTCTGGACATGCTACAGAGCTGAAACTTCACAAGTACACTTTTTAGACCCCCTAGACACTAAATCGCACAAAAAAAGTTCTTAAAAATTGTCATTTTTGATAGAGAGCCAATTATTGGAAAACTTAAAAAAAAAAAAAAAAAAAAACTTAAAAAAAAAAATGTATTTGGATTTATTGTCTGGGGGGTCTAAAAAGTGTACCTGTGAAGTTTCAGCTCTGTAGCATGTCCAGAACCAGAACAAAAAATAGAATCAGGGCTAGGGTTAGGGTTAGGGTTAGGGTTAGGGCTAGGGTTAGGGTCAGGGCTAAGGTTAGGGTTATTTTTAGTGCTTAGGGTTAGAGTTAGAGGGGTAGGGGTAGGGCTACTAACTCTAACCCTAAGTATCTCACCGTAACCCTAACCCTAGCCCCTAACACTAAACCTAACCCTAACCCTCTAACCTTAACCCTAACCCTCTAAGCCTAGCCATAAAAATAACCCTAACCCTAAACCTAACCCTAACCCTAACCCTAACCCTAGCCCTAACCCTAACCCTAGCCCTAACCCTAACCCTAACCCTAACCCTAATTCGTAATTTTTTCTGGTTCCGGACATGCTACAGAGCTGAAACTTCACAGGTACACTTTTTAGACCCCCCCAGATGCTAAATCCAAAGAAATTTATTTTTATTTTTTTTAATTTTCTAATAATTGGCTCTCTATCAAAAAATTAAAATTTTTAAGAACTTTTTTTGTGTGATCCCTCTCCGGCATGCCACAGTCCAGGTGTTTGTCCCCTTGAAACAACTTTTCCATTACTATTGTGGCCAGAAAGAGTCCCTGTGGGTTTTAAAATTCGCCTGCCTATTAAAGTCTATGGCGGTTCGCAATGTTCGCCGGTTCGCGAACATTCGCCGATGTTCGCGTTCGCCGTTCGCGAACAGCGAATTTTATGTTCGCGACATCACTATGCATAAGATGCAATAAAAGAAAAATGGAACAAACCAAATTGAAAAAGACATGTTCATGGGCCCACGAGCTGCAAAACAGTAATAAATGTGTCCCGACTCTTCAAAACACGTTGGTAATGCCTCACTGGCCCCGCCCCCCAACCCCAAACCCACCCCACCACGCACCCCGAAAACCTGCTTGCAAACAAACAATTGCTCTCATGAGAAACTATCAAAAAGAGTGAAAATGGTATGATGCCTCTTATGAAAGAGGAATAGTTCCAAAATGACAAATAATGCAAACAGGACAGTTCAAAAATCTAAAGAAATCTGAAGCCTGAAATCTTGATATCCAGATATTTGGAGACACCTGGGCTCCGCAATCCATCTATAATGTCTCTCAACACTTGGGGTAAAACATGATAGTGATATCATCAGATGGCATCTGGGGATTTGAGTAAGACTTGAAAGAGACAACACATAAATCTTCAGGCTTTAGCAAGAAGCATGCAGGCACAGCAGTGACATGACCTCAAATACTCTACTCATCCCATAAATCTGGCATTTTGGATGAAGGGATCAGGGTTCCACTTAGAAGCAGGAGGGTATAAAACATAGTCCAGATAGATAGCTAACTTTGGAGACTGTATTCCTCATTGGCTCATGTTGGAGTGGAGGCTTAAAGTCCTTTGCCAGATATAGAGGTGATGAGGAGGAGGTCAAACAGCAATTGCATGTGAAGCGTGTGAAGAATATAAAGCAATTTGTAGCATTAGAGCACAGTCTCGGCCATTGCTAATAAGCCATTTCAGAGTGTCTCAACATAACTCACATAAACTTGATCCAGGTGTCACCCATGATGCAGAGTATCTAAAGTAAGGATGATGCCCCAGTGTGAAGGAGGAAGCTGTGCCAGGGTCGTGTATTGCAACGGCAACGGCAATGGTAGCAGCGTTGGCGGTGGAGTGTTGGTCCGGGCGGGAGGCGGGAGCGGAGCCGGGGGCGAAGCCGCATGTGACGTCAACGCGTTTAACGTGACCCAGCATGCTTCATCAGGACGTGCATATGGAATAGAGGGGAGAGAAAGGGGGTAGTTGGCATTAGAGGAAAGAAGAGGGGGGAGGAAGAAAAAAAAATTCAGGAGCTCAGCCATCTAGCCCAACCTACAAGCCAAACAGGCTTGCTTTAAGAGGTATTTCCTCTCTTTATCAGTGTAGTCAAAATGAAAAAAACTGCTGACCAAAATTGCTGAACTAGAGGGCAAGCCCACCATATACACTACTCAAAAAAAATTAAAGGAACACATTTTAATCAGAGTCAATGAATCAAGTCAAGTCAATGCATCAAGTCACAGGTGGAAGCCAATTCAATTTATTTCCCTATTCATCTTTTCTGACTGTTTTGCACTTTTGACTAGTTTTGCACTTGGCTAGGGTCAGTGTTACTATTGGTAGCATGAGGCGATACCTGGACCCTATAAAGGTTGCACAGGCAGTCCAACTCCTTCAGGATGACACATCAGTGCGTGTCATTGCCGGAAGGTTTGCTGTGTCTCCCAACACAGTCTCCAGAGCATAAAGGAGTTTCTAGGGAACAGGCAGTTACTCTAGGAGAGCTGTAAAGGGTCATAGAAGGTCCTTAACCCATAAGCAGGATCAGTATCTGCTCCATTGTGCAAGGAGAAACCGGATGAGCACTGCAATAGCCGTACAAAATTACCTCCAGCAGGCCGCTGGTGTGAATGTCTCTGACCAAACAATCAGAAACAGACTTCATAAGAGTGGCCAGAGGGCCTGACATCTTCTAGTGGTCCCTGTGCTCACTGCCCAGGACCATGGAGCTCTATTTGCATTTGCCATTAAACTCCAGAACTGGCCGGCCTGCCACTGGCGCCCTGTGCTTTTTACAGATGAGAGCAGGTTTACCCTGAGCACATGTGACAGACATGAAAGGGTCTGGAGAAGCCGTGGAGAACATTATGCTGCCTGTAACATCGTTCAGCATAACCGGTTTGGTGGTGGGTCAGTGATGGTCTAGGGAGGCATATCAATGGAGGGATGCACAGACCTCTACAAGCTAGACGATGGTACCCTGACTGCCATTAGGTATTAGAATGAAATCCTTGGACCTATTGTCAGACCCTACACTGTTACAGTGGGCCCTGGGTTCCTCCTGGTGCATGACAATGCCTGGCCTCATGTGGTGAGAGTATACAAACAGTTTCTGGAGGATGAAGGAATTGATACTATTGAATGGCCCCCACACTCGCCTGACCTAAATCTAATAGGACACCTCTGGGACATAATGTTTCAGTCCATCCAACACTGCCAGGTTGCACCACAATCTGTTCAGGAGCTCAGTAATGCCCTGGTCCAGATCTGGGAGGAAACACCCCAGGACTACATCCGTCATCTCATTAGGAGCATGTCCCAATATTGTCAGGCATGCATACAATCACGTGGGGGCTAAACAAATTATTGAGTACCATTTTGAGTTGCTGCAATGAAATTTCAGCAAAATAGACTAGCCTGCTGCATCATTTTTTCACTTTGATTTTTAGGGTGCCTTTGAAATCAGCCCTCTGTAGGTTGATCATTTTCATTTCCATCAAACAATATGGCATCCTTTCGCTCCTAACACCCACATTACCCAGTCCAAATTAGTATTGATATCCAGCATGAGATTTTTCCCTATTGAGATCTGATGTGTTTTCAAGGTGTTCCTTTAATTTTTTTGAGCAGTGTATAAAAAGGTTCTCACTTGTCCACAACCTCAGGAACAGGTGTGGTGATAACTAGGAACAGATCGCTCAACTCTAACTGGCCCGAAATACCTATAATTCAAGACCTTATAGTTTGTTTCTCTTGCAAGCACATTAAAAGAGCAAGAATTTACACTGTGTCCTATATATGGGACCAATCAGCTGTTTCCGGGTCTATTCCAAGGTCTTTCACCCACTGATGTCTGTAAATCAAGTGTTGGGACGTGAGTGGGGTGAGTAGCATGGTATAAATAAGTGATATCATTCCTGGGGAATGCGGGTCCTTACTAAAACTAGAGTTTTGCTTATTTTGCACATGTGTATGGTAATTGGTAAATTATGCATAAGTAGCACTGTACTTTTTTGATATATATAAATGTGTGGGTCCTTACTATACCTTCGTTCAAATGGAGACATCGGAGACAAAAGCAATGAACCATCCGGGAACTTGATATAATGTTCAATTTTAAGATATTGATATGATTCTGAGAATTAGAGAATGTATTACCTTTGATAAATTGTGAGACTTGAGTCACCCCATCTTAGACCACATCTAAAAGCAGGACGAGAAATGCAAAGCACAACTAAAAGCTGGTTTATAAAGGAATGACATGAGAGGTTTAATCAGAGATTGTAAATCCACAGAGTATTTATCAGCATAGTATGTCTTAAAATGGGATTGAGAATTTGCAGCCTGATAGGTGCTTAATAATAATTTGAGCTCTGTAGTTCCAACCCACCTGTCTCTGCATAGACCTGTGAATGCGTGAAGAGACCGCAAGTGGGAGAACTCAGAGATAATATCATAGCTTAGGAAGAAAAGTTACTGTGATTGCAGCCACTCCCAAATCAAAAAAGAGGAAATATCTTCCAGGCTACTAAAAGTGACCATAGGTGATGTAATAAAGATGGTTAAATAGCTGAATAAGGGTGTTCTTTGAGATTGAGTGAAATTCCCAAATAAGAAAGAGTGGTCGGGGCCCATGGAAAAGAAAGATGGTCAACCATATTTTGAGGCAATGAAATATTAAGAGCCTTAAACTTGGCTGTATTACCTTTTGAGGCCTGAAACCACCACACATTTTCATAGTAAGGCCAATAAATTTGAAAGGAGGGTAATAGGATTAGTAGTATGTAGGAAAACATCATCGACAAGAATGTTAGGTTTGTGAGGTACTCCTGCCATAGGGATTATTTCTAATCAGAAGAGCAAAAGTGTCAAGCATCTGTGGTAGTGAGCCCTTGTATATCGCCAGCTCGGAGTTCACCAGGGCACAGTGTCAAAGCCCCAGCCGGCTTCTTCACCAGGGCCCCTAATGGTGGGGACTTGCTGCAAGCTGGAACCAGGGTGCAGAGACCACTTGTGTGTGCAGAGTACAAACAGCAGGAGACAACAGGAAATCCAGGAGACCAGTCGAAGTGTTAGTCATAGTCTTTAAATAAAATGCTATTTTAGTTTTAGTCCCATTTTAGTCATCGTATTTTAGTCGACTAAAATCACCAGTACATTTTAGTAGAATAAAATATTTTAAGCCAAATAAAATCCAATGTGTTTAGTTAAATTTGAATGCATTATTTAAGCATTTCTATAGAATTTACAAACTTATTGTATACTCCTGGAGTAAAAAAAATCTAATATCATGTTATTATTTATGGTATTAAGGTTTAAACAAACTCACAGATACAGATTTAGCCACTCTGGACGGTCTGAGGAGGCCTGTAATGCTGCACAGTGCTCTGGATGGTGGTCTGAGGAGGCCTATAATGCTGTAGAGGATTCTGGATGGTGGTCTGAGGAGGCCTGTAGTGCTGCAGAGTGTTCTGGACAGTGGTCTCAGGTCTGAGGGATGGCTTGTAATTCACAGTGCTCTGGATGCCATCATGCTGATTGGTCACTGGTCAGAGGAGGTCTGTAATGCTGCACAGTGCCGGATGGTTGTTTCAGATCTGAGGGATGGCCTGTAATGCACAGTGCACTGAATGCCACTGCCAGTGGTCAGAGGAGGTCTGTAATGCACACACAGTGCTCTGGACAGACTATGGTCTGAGGGGGGCCTCACCTAAGGGCCTGCTGTAATTGTAATGTACACTATACACTCACAGTGAGTGGTCTATCTGCTCTCTGCTCTGGACATAGGCAGTCATTGTGAGTCGGGACTCGGGTGTGGGACTCTCATTGAGACTCTGGAGACCTGGCTGTAATGCACAGTGCTGCTCTGGGAGTCATACTTATCACGGTGTGAGACTCAGAGGCCTGTAATGCTGGCTGCACACAGTCACTTTTTGCTGGGAGTGAAAGCAGGCGGAGCTTCATGGAAACCGGAAGTTACTTCATGAAGGTAAATGTCCCTGCTTCACATTTTCATTTCATTTTTGTTCAATAATGAAAACAGAATTGATTTTCATCATAGTTTTCATCAGTGGACTAAAACCTGCTGTACTTTTCATTAGTTTTTGTCACTGTAAAAATGGCGCTGACGAAAATAATATTGACGGAAATGTTTTTGTTGACAAAATTAACACTGGATGGAAGGGAAGGTAATAAAAGCCCAAAGAATAGCAGGCGACGCCCATAGGTGAGCACAGCCAAACCACACATGTGAAAGGAATCAGGGTAGGAAAAGCACTGCAGCAAGGAGATAATAATACACAGGTAGGAAACTGTAGGCTAGCTTTTAACAAAGAGTCTCAATAAGAATAGTGAGTAGGAGAAGTGGGCACCCCTGCAGAGTCCCATGCCTAATAGGAAAATACGTGGATTTGAAACTGGAATATTTTACGATGCATGTTAAAAAAATAAAAACAAAAAAGTGCCACGCAAAACAATTGGGAAAAATAAATGATGAACAATCTAAATCCAAAATATGTGTGCAATTAATGCAAGGTGCAATAGTGCTTAACCACTTAAGCCCCGGAAGATTTTACCCCCATTCCGACCAGGGGGTATTTTGCGATTCGGCACTGCGTGAATTTAACGCACAATTGCGCGGTCGTGCGACGCTGTACCTAAACGAATTTGACGTCCTTTTTTTCCCACAAACAGAGCTTTCTTTTGGTGGTATTTAATCACCTGTGCGATTTTTTGATCACGCGCTATAAACAAAAAAAGAGCGTCAATTTTGCAAAAATAGCAATATTTTTCACATTTTTTTATATGAAATTCCCCCCAAAAAAAATGTAAAAATCAAAATTTTTAAAAATTTTCGGCCAATTTGTTTTATGCTACCTATGTTTGGTAAAAAAAATCGCAAAAAGCGTATTTTGATTGGTTTGCGCAAAAGTTATCGCGTTTACTAACAAAGGGAAAGATTTTTGTCATTTTTGTTGTTTTTTTTTTTAACGCGTAATGGCGGCGATCTGCAATTTTTTTTGCGGTACTGCGACATTGCGGCGGACAGATCGGACCCTTGACTGACATTTTTGACACTTTTGGGGTTACCAGTGACATTTCTACAGTAATCAGTGCTATACATATGCACTGTTACTGTAAAAATACACTGGTAGTGAAGGGGTTAACTTTATTTGGAAGGGAGGGGCTGTGTGTGTCCCTAGGGGCGTGGTTTCTACTGTGATTGGCTGTGGCTCTAGCTGTAAGGACACTGATCAACGGATCTACATACCAGATCCGTTTTATCAGTGTCTTTGCAGCGAGGAGAATGACAGGCAGTTTGTTTACACAAGCTGCCTGACATTCTCCCTCTCCCCCGCCGATCGCCGAGTGGCCGGCGGACATCGGGTCCGCTGGTCACACGCGCGGGGGGGTCCGTGACCACGCGGGAGCGGGAGCGCGCCTCCGGGGGCGCGCGCTCGCTCCCTAGACCCTCACAAGCAAGCAACGTAGCCCTACGTTAGTTTGCCTGTGAGGGGCTGACCGCCGACGTAGATAGTCGTGCGGCGGTCGGCAAGTGGTTAATATAGCAAGTGTGGATCAATGAAAGAGATAAGGATTATAAACAATATACACAATGATGAGAATAAGGTGCGAATTGTGTACGCATCAATAGTAACGGATATGACCATAAATCATGCACACCAAAATAAGTGAATGAAAATACAAATAAATATAATGTAAACAATAGCCACTCTATAAACAATAATATTAAGTGCTGAGTGTGCAGAAGTAAGCACAATTAAATATAGCTGTATAAAACCAAGTGAATAAACGGCGACTGTGACTAAGCAGATATAAACAACTATCGCTTAATTAAAGTGCTGATGGTGTTTTCCCGTTGTATAAATATATATTGCACTTTCCAGAGGTGCACTCTATCAAGTCCGCTGTGAGTGATCCAATGATATCCTTTGCAGTGACAAGTGCCTTCACCTCTCCACCCTATATGACTGGGTCCTCACCTCCGCTCCTGTGACCCAGCGGCTAAGCATAGGTCTAAAAGCTCAATATGCCCCTCAAGGGCCACCTTTCCTGGAGCCACGGAGTATGCGTCAGCCCCTCAGTAAAGCGTCACTCTCTGGATAAAACCCGTCATGGAAATCGGTAGTTGTAACATGAAAGAAAGGGGGAGTTGAATAGTGCTTATACCTCTTTAAATTTATTCAAAATAAAAAACATGTAGACAGGTACTCACATTTAAAAGGTGCTTACAGTGCACCAAACTAAAAATCAGCGTGTGTGATGGTAACCAAGGCAGAAGTGGAAGATCTGTAAAAGCTGCTCCTGTATTTCCTGGATACAGCAGAGAACTGTTCGGGCCCCTCCCCTACGTGTGGCGACACAGGGTCACGTGTCTTCCTCAGGGGGAAGACTGACTATGAGACTACTATGCATGTACATAGAAATATAAACAAAAGGTCCAAGTATAACAATTATTATACCTCCACACTCGGGGGGGGGGGGGGGGGCGTGTTAACCGCCGTGTGTGATGGCCGCTTGATCCAGGAGCTCCTGTGACTGTCCGGGAATACTTCACATCTACGGCCCATCTACACCCTGCCACTGACTCTGCATACCTCCCTTGCTGCAGCCGAACCCCTGCTGTATCATCGCGGGATGAGAAGGTATGTACAAAACAACAAGAATAAAGTACAAAACAGAAACAAGACATTGTCTCAATGCCAAATAATTTTACATGCTATTATTAAGGTAGACTTAACAGGTAGCATGTTCCCATATGGGAACTCCTCTGCACAAAAATGGGTTTAAATAAAATGAAGAAAAAGGATGTTTATTAGATTGAGTCAAGATGAAGCATGTGAAATGGAAAAAAAAAAACAAAAAAACAAAACAAATGGTGGCGGGAGAAGAGGAAATAGAGAAGAGAAGAAAAGGAGAATATATAGAAAAGAAAGGAGAGTCCTAGGGGAGGGAGAAGGAGAAAGGGAGAGGAGGGTTCCTGCTGGGCTGGACTTCCAACCCCGTAAAAGCAGACAGCTACAAATAAAGGAGGGAATGGGCAAGATTCAAGCGATTAATGTAGTCCACCCATAGGGTCCAGACCTTCAGAAATTTAGCGTGGATGTCGTTAAGTATGGTGGTAAGCTTCTTATGCTTCTTATTCTTATTCTTAGTCTCTGTTTCACTTCAGCAAAATGAATGGTTTCTTCCAAACTTTGGCCAATGTTTGTCTACTACTCTTTATACATTTTACTACTCTTTACACTGTTTTACAAAAAAAAAAAATACATTTTTTGTGTTGCTTTCAAACCAGTGCAGAATACTTTAACTATATATGTATATAAAAGTATGTGGTAGTATGAAATAGAAATTCTTTGTTCCAGCATTTCTTTACTGTATACCACACTGGTTGTCTGGTTCTCATTCATGTTTTACACATATGAAAGCATCAGAAGTTACCTTTTATAGATCACAAGAATAGGGTGCTGTTCAGAAGGTCATCCACAATATGGACTTTGTTAAAAGGGACAGACAATATTTATAAACCATAAGAAAAGCATTACAAAACATTTTCCAGATGCCTTATTTTTTTATGGAGTCAGTTAAAGGCTTCCTGGTTGATATTGTGTTATCACTTATACATACCTTTATTTTCTTACTACATTACTAGTATTTTAAAAGCTATTTTCAAAATGATACTTGTGCAGTTATTCACAGACAGTATTTAAATGTCCTTAAACTAAATTTCAGAGGAAAACATATAATCTTCATGCAAATAACCTAGTTATGCCCAGCATAATATAATACACTATAAGAACATTTTTAAGTAAGCATAATAATGTGTATTTAACACCCCCCCCCAAAAAAAAAATGTTTTTTTTTTTTATTTCGCAGCTTACCAGCTTACCAACCTTAGATGTAGTGGCTGTATTCGTTTTGTTTTGTTTTTTCCTCCTTTTTTTTTTTTTTTTATCCATGGATCCTGTTAATAACATACAACCTGTCCTAGAATGTGACAATAATCAATTTACTGCATTGTATCTATGGAGGAGCAGCATTGTCATTCTAGGCTTCTTTCCTGATTTGGACTGCAAACACCTCCCCCTTCTCCACATCACCATTAAATAAGGAAGAGGTGTTTTACAATTCTCACAAAATAGTTGGGAAAACTGATTTGATTGTTTGAGGTACTGTATCAGTGCATTGCACACAAAGTTTAAATGACTCTGGAATTTCAGTAGAATCAACAGTTTTTTTCTGTACTTGTGAAAAATGGACTTAGTCTGGAAAAAAAAAAATGAATGCAGCAGCCACATCTAAGGACTAGTAAATTGCAATAGATCACATTTTTTTTTTTTTTTTTTAGTTTTTAGATATTCTTTAACGAAAATATGTGATTTTAAAGTCATTTTAAAAAAACATTTGATTCATTTATTTTCATGTGTAAAGCTAAATTATGATATAACTCTCAACCTTTCAAAATAAAAGACACACAGAAACCGTCCCAATTTATATAATAACTCAACAAAACTGACCATTTTTGGATATACTATACCCACTTTTGACAAATCCCTCCCTTTACTTTTCTGAACAATTGGCATATTGGAAGTGGTTATTTAGGGAAGATATGACTATGTTCAAGTCATCACATAAAAGAGTTAACACAAAGACCATAGTATTAAACCATCAATAGAGTTGATGTGAACAGAAAACAACTTTGGTATCTTTTCCAAATTGACATAAGGGAATACCACAAGGGAGGGAATGGGAATGGAGGGACTTCTTGATACCCAGAAAACTGTTAGGAACACAAAGACCACCAATTCACACTATACTTGCAATTGTAATAATTTATTCTGCATTTCACTCAAAAAACATAGAGCTGGATTAAGTCAATTTTCATTGCTTGCTATCATGAAAACAAACTCTAACTTTTCTTCAAGAGTGTTAATGTCTAATATTGAACATCAGTTTTTGTAGATATGTTGCATTAGCAATACATTATAATTAGCAAAATCAAAAACATTCATAATATATTTTTAATTTTGCAGGATATTTGGTTTACAGTGCATCTTATGATGATTATTTGAAAAATAAGTGGGCAACAAGGACAGCAGGAGGGACAAATTTACCCATTGAAAACTTGAAACCGAACACAAGGTATGATGCTGTTATTTTCATAGAAAGCAATCTAAATAGCACATATTTAGAAGTGCAAAATGATTACTCAATATAAAGTTTTAAGGAAATGCGAAATGAATACTAAAAATAAAGCTAATTAATTTAGGGCCTAAAAAACATATCACGATCAGTTGTTATTTATACCATATATATAGTTACATAGTTACATAGTAGGTGAGGTTGAATAAAGACAATAGTCCATCCAGTTCAACCTGTGTAGGTGTGTGTGGCTGTACTCATCTCACATACCCCTGAATGTTCTGATCCTTGAGATGTAAGTCTAAGAGTCTTTTGAAAGCCACCATACTACCCGCAGAAACCACCTCTTGTGGTAGAGAATTCCACAATCTTGTAGCCCTAACAGTAAAGAACCCCCCACGTTGCCTGTGGTTAAAACGCTTCTCCTCTAATCGCATTGTATGCCCTCGAGTCCTCATGCAATCCCTTCGAATGAACAGCTTTTTTTCTAAGCTGGGATCCCCATTAAGATATTTATAAATTGCTATCATGTCCCCCCTCAGACGTCTCTTCTCCAGGGAGAATAAATCGAGCGATTGTAGACGCTCTTCATAGTCAAGGTCCTCCAATCCCCTAATTAGTTTAGTTGCCCTTCTCTGGACTCTCTCCAGCTCCAACACATCCCTCCTGAGGACTGGCGACTAGTGTTGAGCGAACACGGACTGTATTATTCGTGTTCGTACCGAATAATTGGATTTTTTGTACCCGAACACGGACACGGACACTTTACTGTATGTTCGGGTAAAAATCCGTGTTCGGTCGTTTTATTTCCGGGTTTTGCATGCTTTGGCGCTCTTTTCATGGCGGGCTTTCAACAGCCAATCAACAATCGTTTAACTGGTGTGCCTTAAGCCATCCCAGCCATGCCTGCAAATGTCTCAGTAGCTGTGATTGGCCGTCTGAAGCATGTGACCAAGTCTTTATAAGTTCGAGGCAGCCGCAGCGGCGTCATTATGCTGCTTAGATTCAGGGACAGAGCACACATCAACGTGCTGGCTGCTGATTAGGGAAAGATAGGCAGGAAAAAACCATTTGTGTCCGGATAGAATTGAGGGACAGGTCGGAGTGTTTAGGCAGGGCGAGTTGTAGGCATTTTAGGGATAGAGTCTGCTGAATTATAGGGTCAGTGTCTTCTACAAACTACAATCGATATTGCTGTGTGGGGGGTGGGGTCTGCACTCAATCCTGATCTACGATCTCTTCTCAATCCTGTTAGGGACAGAGTCTGCTGAATTTTAGGGAAACTGTGTTCTACAAACTACAATCGATATTGCTGTGTGGTGTGGGATTGGAGATAGGCAGGTGTCAGTGATCCACATCCATTTTTCTGTGTGTGAGCTGCAGTGAACACAATCTTTTTGGGCTGCAGTGAACACAATCTTTTTGGGCTGCAGTGAACACAATCTTTTTGGGCTGCAGTGAACACAATCTTTTTGGGGTGCAGTGAACAAAATCTTTTTGGGGTGCAGTGAACACAATCCTTTTTGGTGTGCAGTGAACACAATCTTTGTGGGGTGCAGTGAACAAAATCCTTTGTGGGGTGCAGTGAACACAATCTTTTTGGGGTGCAGTGAACAAAATCCTTTTTGGGGTGCAGTGAACAACATCCTTTTTGGGGTGCAGTGAACACAATCTTTTTGGGGTGCAGTGAACAAAATCCTTTGTGGGGTGCAGTGAACACAATCTTTTTGGGGTGCAGTGAACACAATCTTTTTGGGGTGGAGTGAACAACATCCTTTTTGGGGTGCAGTGAACAAAATCCTTTTTGGGGTGCAGTGAACAAAATCATTTTTGGGGTGCAGTGAACACAATCTTTTTGGGGTGCAGTGAACACAATCTTTGTGGGGTGCAGTGAACACAATCTTTTTGGGGTGGAGTGAACAACATCCTTTTTGGGGTGCAGTGAACAACATCCTTTTTGGGGTGCAGTGAACACAATCTTTTTGGGGTGCAGTGAACACAATCTTTGTGGGGTACAGTGAACAGAATCTTTGTGGGGTGCAGTGAACACAATCTTTGGGGGGTACAGTGAACACAATCTTTGTGAGGTGCAGTGAACACAATCTTTGTGGGGTGCAGTGAACACAATCATTGTGGGGTGCAGTGAACTCAATCTTTGTGGGGTACAGTGAACACAATCTCATACTTCTGAAGGTTTGAGGGTGCTGCCTGTTCCATACTCCCCCTACTCCTCATCTAGCCTTTTAGGGGTACAAACAATAGTAATTGGGGCCTAGTGTGGTTGTGTACGTGTGATATACATACACTTTTTTGGGATCATATTTTCTATTCCGCTATTTAATCAAAAACCTTTGGGGATCAGTTAAATTGGGGGATAGTCTGTGTTGGTACGTGTGAGAGAGATCCACCTTTCCAAGTTGTTGGGGTTCATCTCATACTTCTGAAGGTTTGAGGGTGCTGCCTGTTCCATACTCCCCCTACTCCTAGCCTTTTAGGGGTACAAACAATAGTAATTGGGGCCTAGTGTGGTTGTGTACGTGTGATATACATACACTTTTTTGGGATCATATTTTCTATTCCGCTATTTAATCAAAAACCTTTGGGGATCAGTTAAATTGGGGGATAGTCTGTGTTGGTACGTGTGAGAGAGATCCACCTTTCCAAGTTGTTGGGGTTCATCTCATACTTCTGAAGGTTTGAGGGTGCTGCCTGTTCCATACTCCCCCCTACTCCTAGCCTTTTAGGGGTACAAACAATAGTAATTGGGGCCTAGTGTGGTTGTGTACGTGTGATATACATACACTTTTTTGGGATCATATTTTCTATTCCGCTATTTAATCAAAAACCTTTGGGGATCAGTTAAATTGGGGGATAGTCTGTGTTGGTACGTGTGAGAGAGATCCACCTTTCCAAGTTGTTGGGGTTCATCTCATACTTCTGAAGGTTTGAGGGTGCTGCCTGTTCCATACTCCCCCTACTCCTAGCCTTTTAGGGGTACAAACAATAGTAATTGGGGCCTAGTGTGGTTGTGTACGTGTGATATACATACACTTTTTTGGGATCATATTTTCTATTCCGCTATTTAATCAAAAACCTTTGGGGATCAGTTAAATTGGGGGATAGTCTGTGTTGGTACGTGTGAGAGAGATCCACCTTTCCAAGTTGTTGGGGTTCATCTCATACTTCTGAAGGTTTGAGGGTGCTGCCTGTTCCATACTCCCCCTACTCCTAGCCTTTTAGGGGTACAAACAATAGTAATTGGGGCCTAGTGTGGTTGTGTACGTGTGATATACATACACTTTTTTGGGATCATATTTTCTATTCCGCTATTTAATCAAAAACCTTTGGGGATCAGTTAAATTGGGGGATAGTCTGTGTTGGTACGTGTGAGAGAGATCCACCTTTCCAAGTTGTTGGGGTTCATCTCATACTTCTGAAGGTTTGAGGGTGCTGCCTGTTCCATACTCCCCCTACTCCTAGCCTTTTAGGGGTACAAACAATAGTAATTGGGGCCTAGTGTGGTTGTGTACGTGTGATATACATACACTTTTTTGGGATCATATTTTCTATTCCGCTATTTAATCAAAAACCTTTGGGGATCAGTTAAATTGGGGGATAGTCTGTGTTGGTACGTGTGAGAGAGATCCACCTTTCCAAGTTGTTGGGGTTCATCTCATACTTCTGAAGGTTTGAGGGTGCTGCCTGTTCCATACTCCCCCTACTCCTAGCCTTTTAGGGGTACAAACAATAGTAATTGGGGCCTAGTGTGGTTGTGTACGTGTGATATACATACACTTTTTTGGGATCATATTTTCTATTCCGCTATTTAATCAAAAACCTTTGGGGATCAGTTAAATTGGGGGATAGTCTGTGTTGGTACGTGTGAGAGAGATCCACCTTTCCAAGTTGTTGGGGTTCATCTCATACTTCTGAAGGTTTGAGGGTGCTGCCTGTTCCATACTCCCCCTACTCCTAGCCTTTTAGGGGTACAAACAATAGTAATTGGGGCCTAGTGTGGTTGTGTACGTGTGATATACATACACTTTTTTGGGATCATATTTTCTATTCCGCTATTTAATCAAAAACCTTTGGGGATCAGTTAAATTGGGGGATAGTCTGTGTTGGTACGTGTGAGAGAGATCCACCTTTCCAAGTTGTTGGGGTTCATCTCATACTTCTGAAGGTTTGAGGGTGCTGCCTGTTCCATACTCCCCCTACTCCTAGCCTTTTAGGGGTACAAACAATAGTAATTGGGGCCTAGTGTGGTTGTGTACGTGTGATATACATACACTTTTTTGGGATCATATTTTCTATTCCGCTATTTAATCAAAAACCTTTGGGGATCAGTTAAATTGGGGGATAGTCTGTGTTGGTACGTGTGAGAGAGATCCACCTTTCCAAGTTGTTGGGGTTCATCTCATACTTCTGAAGGTTTGAGGGTGCTGCCTGTTTCATACTCCCCCTACTCCTAGCCTTTTAGGGGTACAAACAATAGTAATTGGGGCCTAGTGTGGTTGTGTACGTGTGATATACATACACTTTTTTTGGATCATATTTTCTATTCCGCTATTTAATCAAAAACCTTTGGGGATCAGTTAAATTGGGGGATAGTCTGTGTTGGTACGTGTGAGAGAGATCCACCTTTCCAAGTTGTTGGGGTTCATCTCATACTTCTGAAGGTTTGAGGGTGCTGCCTGTTCCATACTCCCCCTACTCCTCATCTAGCCTTTTAGGGGTACAAACAATAGTAATTGGGGCCCAGTGTGGTTGTGTACGTGTGATATACATACACTTTTTTGGGATCATATTTTCTATTCCGCTATTTAATCAAAAACCTTTGGGGATCAGTTAAATTGGGGGATAGTCTGTGTCGGTACGTGTGAGAGAGATCCACCTTTCCAAGTTGTTGGGGTTCATCTCATACTTCTGAAGGTTTGAGGGTGCTGCCTGTTCCATACCCCCCCTACTCCTCATCTAGCCTTTTAGGGGTACAAACAATAGTAATTGGGGCCTAGTGTGGTTGTGTACGTGCGAGATACATACACTTTTTTTGATCATATTTCCTATTCCGCTATTCAATAAAAACCTTTGAGGATCAATTGAATTGCGGGATAGTCTGTGTCGGTACGTGTGAGAGAGATCCACCTTTCCAAGTTGTTGGGGTTCATCTCATACTTCTGAAGGTTTGAGGGTGCTGCCTGTTCCATACTCCCCCTACTCCTCATCTAGCCTTTTAGGGGTACAAACAATAGTAATTGGGGCCCAGTGTGGTTGTGTACGTGTGATATACATACACTTTTTTGGGATCATATTTTCTATTCCGCTATTTAATCAAAAACCTTTGGGGATCAGTTAAATTGGGGGATAGTCTGTGTCGGTACGTGTGAGAGAGATCCACCTTTCCAAGTTGTTGGGGTTCATCTCATACTTCTGAAGGTTTGAGGGTGCTGCCTGTTCCATACCCCCCCTACTCCTCATCTAGCCTTTTAGGGGTACAAACAATAGTAATTGGGGCCTAGTGTGGTTGTGTACGTGCGAGATACATACACTTTTTTTGATCATATTTCCTATTCCGCTATTCAATAAAAACCTTTGAGGATCAATTGAATTGCGGGATAGTCTGTGTCGGTACGTGTGAGAGAGATCCACCTTTCCAAGTTGTTGGGGTTCATCTCATACTTCTGAAGGTTTGAGGGTGCTGCCTGTTCCATACTCCCCCTACTCCTCATCTAGCCTTTTAGGGGTACAAACAATAGTAATTGGGGCCTAGTGTGGTTGTGTACGTGTGATATACATACACTTTTTTTGGATCATATTTTCTATTCCGCTATTTAATCAAAAACCTTTGGGGATCAGTTAAATTGGGGGATAGTCTGTGTTGGTACGTGTGAGAGAGATCCACCTTTCCAAGTTGTTGGGGTTCATCTCATACTTCTGAAGGTTTGAGGGTGCTGCCTGTTCCATACTCCCCCTACTCCTCATCTAGCCTTTTAGGGGTACAAACAATAGTAATTGGGGCCCAGTGTGGTTGTGTACGTGTGATATACATACACTTTTTTGGGATCATATTTTCTATTCCGCTATTTAATCAAAAACCTTTGGGGATCAGTTAAATTGGGGGATAGTCTGTGTCGGTACGTGTGAGAGAGATCCACCTTTCCAAGTTGTTGGGGTTCATCTCATACTTCTGAAGGTTTGAGGGTGCTGCCTGTTCCATACCCCCCCTACTCCTCATCTAGCCTTTTAGGGGTACAAACAATAGTAATTGGGGCCCAGTGTGGTTGTGTACGTGTGATATACATACACTTTTTTGGGATCATATTTTCTATTCCGCTATTTAATCAAAAACCTTTGGGGATCAGTTAAATTGGGGGATAGTCTGTGTCGGTACGTGTGAGAGAGATCCACCTTTCCAAGTTGTTGGGGTTCATCTCATACTTCTGAAGGTTTGAGGGTGCTGCCTGTTCCATACCCCCCCTACTCCTCATCTAGCCTTTTAGGGGTACAAACAATAGTAATTGGGGCCTAGTGTGGTTGTGTACGTGCGAGATACATACACTTTTTTTGATCATATTTCCTATTCCGCTATTCAATAAAAACCTTTGAGGATCAATTGAATTGCGGGATAGTCTGTGTCGGTACGTGTGAGAGAGATCCACCTTTCCAAGTTGTTGGGGTTCATCTCATACTTCTGAAGGTTTGAGGGTGCTGCCTGTTCCATACTCCCCCTACTCCTCATCTAGCCTTTTAGGGGTACAAACAATAGTAATTGGGGCCTAGTGTGGTTGTGTACGTGTGATATACATACACTTTTTTTGGATCATATTTTCTATTCCGCTATTTAATCAAAAACCTTTGGGGATCAGTTAAATTGGGGGATAGTCTGTGTTGGTACGTGTGAGAGAGATCCACCTTTCCAAGTTGTTGGGGTTCATCTCATACTTCTGAAGGTTTGAGGGTGCTGCCTGTTCCATACTCCCCCTACTCCTCATCTAGCCTTTTAGGGGTACAAACAATAGTAATTGGGGCCCAGTGTGGTTGTGTACGTGTGATATACATACACTTTTTTGGGATCATATTTTCTATTCCGCTATTTAATCAAAAACCTTTGGGGATCAGTTAAATTGGGGGATAGTCTGTGTCGGTACGTGTGAGAGAGATCCACCTTTCCAAGTTGTTGGGGTTCATCTCATACTTCTGAAGGTTTGAGGGTGCTGCCTGTTCCATACCCCCCCTACTCCTCATCTAGCCTTTTAGGGGTACAAACAATAGTAATTGGGGCCTAGTGTGGTTGTGTACGTGCGAGATACATACACTTTTTTTGATCATATTTCCTATTCCGCTATTCAATAAAAACCTTTGAGGATCAATTGAATTGCGGGATAGTCTGTGTCGGTACGTGTGAGAGAGATCCACCTTTCCAAGTTGTTGGGGTTCATCTCATACTTCTGAAGGTTTGAGGGTGCTGCCTGTTCCATACTCCCCCTACTCCTCATCTAGCCTTTTAGGGGTACAAACAATAGTAATTGGGGCCTAGTGTGGTTGTGTACGTGTGATATACATACACTTTTTTTGGATCATATTTTCTATTCCGCTATTTAATCAAAAACCTTTGGGGATCAGTTAAATTGGGGGATAGTCTGTGTCGGTACGTGTGAGAGAGATCCACCTTTCCAAGTTGTTGGGGTTCATCTCATACTTCTGAAGGTTTGAGGGTGCTGCCTGTTCCATACTCCCCCTACTCCTCATCTAGCCTTTTAGGGGTACAAACAATAGTAATTGGGGCCCAGTGTGGTTGTGTACGTGTGATATACATACACTTTTTTGGGATCATATTTTCTATTCCGCTATTTAATCAAAAACCTTTGGGGATCAGTTAAATTGGGGGATAGTCTGTGTCGGTACGTGTGAGAGAGATCCACCTTTCCAAGTTGTTGGGGTTCATCTCATACTTCTGAAGGTTTGAGGGTGCTGCCTGTTCCATACCCCCCCTACTCCTCATCTAGCCTTTTAGGGGTACAAACAATAGTAATTGGGGCCTAGTGTGGTTGTGTACGTGTGATATACATACACTTTTTTTGGATCATATTTTCTATTCCGCTATTTAATCAAAAACCTTTGGGGATCAGTTAAATTGGGGGATAGTCTGTGTCGGTACGTGTGAGAGAGATCCACCTTTCCAAGTTGTTGGGGTTCATCTCATACTTCTGAAGGTTTGAGGGTGCTGCCTGTTCCATACTCCCCCTACTCCTCATCTAGCCTTTTAGGGGTACAAACAATAGTAATTGGGGCCTAGTGTGGTTGTGTACGTGCGAGATACATACACTTTTTTTGATCATATTTCCTATTCCGCTATTCAATAAAAACCTTTGAGGATCAATTGAATTGCGGGATAGTCTGTGTCGGTACGTGTGAGAGAGATCCACCTTTCCAAGTTGTTGGGGTTCATCTCATACTTCTGAAGGTTTGAGGGTGCTGCCTGTTCCATACTCCCCCTACTCCTCATCTAGCCTTTTAGGGGTACAAACAATAGTAATTGGGGCCCAGTGTGGTTGTGTACGTGTGATATACATACACTTTTTTTGGATCATATTTTCTATTCCGCTATTTAATTTAACTGGGCCTCCATGCGAGACCTGTGTGCCTTGTTGCGCTGTTTTGAGTACTCCACCAACATGGCCAGTGGCAATGACGCCGTTCTCAGCTTAACTATCCCACTTCTATGCCTCCTTGAAAAAACAATTCGGGCGATGATGGAAGAGGATGTGGCACAGGATGAGGAGGAGGAGGAGGATGAAGAGGTAACATTTCCAAGGCTTTCAGGGCAGTCATTCGCAAGGGGCTCCGAGGGTGGGTTCCTGCACACGCAAACGCCAGGGACGCAATTGTCCAGCAGGGGCACAGTTCTGGAGGATGAGGAGGATGAGGAGGAGGAGGAGCTGGAGGAGGAGATGGAACCATGTTCACAGCAGGGTGGCACCCAGGCCAGCTCATGGCCATCACTGGTGCGTGGCTGGGGGGATACAGAGGACACGGACGATACACCTCCCACAGAGGACAGCCTTTCGTTGCCTCTGGGCAGCCTGGCACACATGAGCGATTACATGCTGCAGTGTCTCCACAACGACCGCCGAGTTGCCCACATTCTAACTTGTGCTGATTACTGGGTGGCCACGCTGCTGGATCCCCGTTACAAGGACAACGTACCGTCCTTAATTCACTCACTGGAGCGCGATCGCAAGATGCGCGAGTACAAGCGCACGCTGGTAGACGCCATGCTGCTGGCATTCCCATCTGACAGCGGGGCCACAGTGGAAGCACAAGGCAGAGGAGGAGGAGGAGGAGGTCGCCAACGCAACCAGGGCACCGCCAGCACCTCAGAAGGCAGGGTTAGCATGGCCGAAATGTGGAAAAGCTTTGTCAGCACGCCACAACAAACAGCAGCACCAGCAGCTCAGATGGAACGTCTTAGCAGGAGGCAGCATTTTACCAACATGGTGGAGCAGTATGTGTGCACACGCCTACATGTAGTGAATGACGGGTCTGCCCCCTTCAACTTCTGGGTCTCCAAATTGGGCACATGGCTTGAGCTTGCCCTTTACGCCTTGGAGGTGCTGGCGTGCCCTGCAGCCAGTGTATTATCTGAACGGGTATTTAGCACGGCTGGGGGCGTTATAACAGACAAGCGCAGCCGCCTGTCCAGAGACAATGTGGACAAGCTCACGTTCATTAAAATGAACCAGGCATGGATCCCACGGGACTTTTCCGTACCTTATGCAGAATAGCAATGGATACCGACCTTACCCACCCATTGTTCCATTTTTGCTCTTTCTCACTCTTTTGGGGTGTACCCTCATTTAAAATTTTTGAAAAGAAGCAGTGTTGGCTACCTCGTCCTCCTCCTCAGGGCCAGATTAATGTAGGGGCTATTGGAGCTGCAGCTCCAGGCCCCTACCTTTTATATAGGCCCCGGGTTGGCCATATTCACTGTTACCGCTCTTCTGTCACTTGTAAACACAGAAGTCTGGCTTCTATGCTCGCTTCCCCAGGCAGCACCCTCAGAACCTCCCCACACAGCGTGAAGGCCGGACAAGGAGGGACAGTTGGCGATGCATGGATGTGTTTATGGGCTTCAGAGACAGCATCCCATGTTGAATTAGGCATGCATGGCTGCACCCTTCCTCCTCTGGGTGCATGGCAAGGCACGGCCCTTAAGGCCCTTCAAAATCCTCAGCACCAAGCCCATGATGCTGTTAATCCGGCCCTGGTCCTCCTCCACCGCCGCTTCCACCTACACCGCCCATAGGTGTGCGCAGCCTATTGCATTAAGGTGTGCACCCCAAAGTTGAAATACACATGCATGTGTTTGCCAGCAGGGAGAGTAATGTATCGGGGCCATGTACCTGTAGGCAAGGAGAAATAGAGCAGAGCAGGTCCCAGGGAGATCTTTCCCATCTCCTCACTGGCAATGCTATGTGCCCTAGGTGATTAGGGTGTGCCCAGGCACACCCAGCACACCCTGTGCGCACGCCTATGTCACCGCTAGGCTTGTGACGGTATCAGATTTTCATGCTGCGATTAATTGATTAAGGTTTTGCCACGGTATACGGTATTATCACGGTATTCTATTATTAAATTTAAATTATTAAATTTCCACCTCACTTCAATTTCATTGCTGAATTTAGGGGCTTTGGTTCACTTATGCACATTATTATATAGTCAGTCAGTACAGACTCTGTGAACCAGGCCTAAAATAGGTCATCAAGCAGTGTCTGGCCTAACTGGTGATAACTGGTTCTGGCGCTCGGCTCCGATCCGATGGCCTGGTCATTAAGAGGGCAAATCCTTGTGGTCAAGAAGTGGTTAAACCTGAAGGAGGTGTTGTTTATAAATTACTTTACTATTGCTTTAGGCCTGGTTCACATGTATGCGGGTTGGTGGTTCACATTTGCACAGGCATAGCAGCCCATTGATTTAATAATGTAATGTGGGCTGCTAGGCGTGTGTGTGTGTATATATATATTTATTAGAGCTGCACGATTCTGGCCAAAATGAGAATCACGATTTTTTAGCTTGGAATAAAGATCACGATTCTCTCACGATTCTCTGTGTAACAAAAAAAAAAAAATTGGGATAACTTTACTGTTACGTTTTTTTTTTTTTTTTTATTCATTAAAGTCTAATCATTGCGTTTGAAAGACTGCTGCGCAAATACAGTGTGACATAAAATATTACAACAATCGCCATTTTATTCTGTAGGGTCTCTGCTAAAAAAATATATAAAATGTTTGGGGGTTCTAAGTACTTTTCTAGCAAAAAAAAAACTGATTTTAACTTGCAAGCAGCAAGTGTCAGAAAAAGATCCAGTCTTTAAGAGGTTAAACTTCCTTTCTCCCTGGCAGAGGGAAGGAAAAGATACAAATGTAATCATTTTTGTTTATAGTTAGGAGACTTAATGCTGAAAGGTGTTAGCTGAGTGAGTGAATGAGTCATCCAGCTCACTGAAATGTATCAATTCACAAGTCAGGCAGACTTGACAGAGAAACTCGGTATTTTAAAAATGCCACAATAACAATACCGTGGCTATGCAATACCGCGATATATCGAATTACCGAAAACCGGCATATGTCTAGTCACCGCCACATCCACCACCACCTCAACCTCCCTCCTACTCCATATGGGCCTCGTCCTTCAGAGATGAAGAAGAACATTGTTTTATTTTTCTGTTTTTTTTTGTTGTTTTAAGTTATTTCCCTATCCACATTTGTTTGCAGAGCACTTGCCATGCTCTTAATTACGTTTTGCTGCCATTTGCAGCACTCTAGCCCTTTCCTTTGGTGTTTTAGAGCCATTTTAGTGCCTTAAAGTTCGGGTCCCCATTGACTTCAATGGGGTTCGGTGTCCGGGAAAAGTTCGGTAAAAGTCCGGGACACGGACCCGGACTTTTTTTTAAAGTTGGGCCGAACCCGTCGAACACGGACATCTAGGTGTTCGCTCAACCCTACTGGCGACCAGAACTGGACAGAATACTCCAGATGCGGTCGGACCAGAGTTTTATAAAGTGGAAGGATTATAGTCTTATCTCTGGAATACATCCCTTTCTTTATGCATGCTAATATTCTGCTGGCTTTGGCAGCTGCCGCTTGACATTGCATGCTGTTGCCTAATCTATCATCAACCAAGACTCCCAGATCCTTCTCCATTTTTGATTCCCCCAAGGGTTCCCCTCCTAACGTGTATTGTGTTTTTATGTTTTTAGTCCCCAAGTGCAAAACCTTACACTTCTCCACGTTAAACCTCATTTGCCATGTCGTTGCCCACTCTGTAATTTTGTCCAGGTCATTCTGTAGGATATCTGCTTCATGCTGTGCAGTTATTGCCCTGGCCAATTTTGTGTCATCTGCAAAAACTGATAACGCACTACTGATCCCGTCCTCAATGCTGTTTATGAATAAATTGAACAAGGTTGGTCCTAGGACTGAGCCCTGGGGCACCCCGCTTACAACCTCAGACCAGTCTGAGTATGCGCTGTTTATTACCACCCTTTGGACACGCCCTTTAAGCCAATTCCGTATCCAAGAGCAAACTCTGCTGTCGATACCTGCAGACCTTATTTTATAAATTAAGCGCTTGTGGGGAACTGTATCAAACGCCTTAGCGAAATCCAAGTACACCACATCCACTGGTCTCCCCCTATCTAGCTCACAGCTTACCTCCTCGTAGAATGCTAAGAGATTGGTTTGACAAGAACGCCCATTTGTAAACCCGTGCTGATTACTGCTGATGATGTTGTTGTCTTTAGCAAACTCTACGATATAGTCCCTTATCATCCCCTCCAGAAGTTTACATACTATTGATGTCAAACTGACAGGCCTATAATTTCCCGGGATATGCCTCTGGCCCTTTTTGAATATCGGAATCACGTTAGCTTTCTTCCAATCCCCTGGTACATCTCCTGTCCTAATACTGTCAGCAAAGATCAGGAACAGTGGTCTGGATATAACCTTACTGAGTTCCTTGAGTACTCTCGGATGTACGCCATCCGGGCCTGGTGATTTGTTTGTGTTAAGTTTATCCAGCCTTTCCCTGATTTCACCCTCTGTTAGCCATAGTGGCAAATCCTGTGTATTACTACTAACCATACAGTCATGGTCAGTGTACCCCTCCGTTTCCTGTGTAAAGACTGACGAGAAAAAAGCATTCAGCACGGTTGCTTTTTCAGTGTCCTCTGTAACCATCCCCCCATCATCGCTAATTATGTGTGCAATATGCTCTGCCCTAGTTTTTTTGCTATTGATATATTTAAAGAATTTCTTTGGGTTTTTTTTTACTATCCTCCGCTATTTGTCTCTCAAAGTTGATTTTAGCGATTTTGATTTCGTGTTTACTTTTCTTATTTGCCTCCTTGTATTGCTCGAAAGCCAATACAGTGCCCTCTGATTTATATTTCTTGAAGGCCAATTTTTTTCCCCTAATATATGGAACCATAACTGTATAAATGAAATCAATTTATACAAGTGAATAACATACTAATAGTTACAAAGAGAAAGATAACAGCAAAAGGTGAACATTCCCAAACCGAATGAGAATACACACTACCCATCATATTAAAAGAAAAAAGAGAGAACGGACAAAAAAACAGACATTCATATTTCACAATCAATTATATAAAACTATCACTATCCATTTAATTTTATTTACTCAGACTCATAAAAACAAATGTAAATCTGGATCAGAATTCAGTCCCTGAGGGTACATGGTATCCCAATGTTGGAGCCACTGCATCTCTCTGTTTCTCAACTGTAGTTCCCAATCATCAGCCCTCCTATTCCTGGGAATACCATTCATAACCGGATATGTAAGTATTGATATAGTGTCACCATAGTCCAAGAAGTGTAAACAGTGACTTTATTAACTTATTCCTATTAAAGTACTTGTGTCTGGAAATTCCGTTCATCACTTTTTGTGCAATTTCACCCACATAGAGGAGTATAGATGGACACTTGATGATGTAACCAACAAACAAAGATCAACAAGTATATTAACCTTGTATCTTAATATGTTCTCTATGTGGGTGAGGACATTTCCATCATGTTATATTCTATACAGTTCGAAAAAAGATATGATCTGATTTTCCAAGCTCTCTGAAAAGCTCCCAGAAAAGTATACATTATCTTGTTTCAGTGGCAAGATATTCATTTTATCCTTAGGACAGAAGCCTAATCCTTTATTTACCTAATTAATACAGGTATTTTATTTTTTATTACAGGTATTTATATAGCAACAACAATTTATGTAGTGCTTTACATAGTATACATTGCATATTCACATCAGTTCCTGCCTTGAAGAAGCTTACAATCTAAGATCCCTAAATCACATTCATGCATACACATACTAAGGCCAGTTTAGACAAGATCCAATTAACCTACCAGCACAAAAACATTTCTGATGCAGAAACATTCTGTGACTTCTCCCTAAAATTCCCAAAAATCCACTGAATTTCCCTGGTTGAGCGTATAGTGTCATATATGTTTGGCACTAATGATATTTTGAACTGAATAGATATTATGGTGCCTCCTGACTCCATACTCATTATCACCTGGATGTCTCCAGCTTATATATAACTATTCCACATTTGATGGGTATTGGAGCTTGCTATTGTATATTATTTGCATCACAGGTAAACACTACAACACAAATATTGTATTGGAGAATAATTTTTCTTTTTAAAGAACAGCAGCTTAGGGGCATGGTGATGGATTCACATGTAGCCTCCCATATGCAAACACATATATGGATATGTTTAAGTTGGAATGTGTATGCTGATATCATTTTATCAATAATGTGTTGACGTATTTTGTTTATATTTGAATTGTATGATTCCTGGGTTAAAATTTTTTATCACAAAGAGTACTGAGTCTATTCCATTCTTGGATATTGATATTGGAATTATTTTTCAGTGACTTGGATGCCAAACCCCAATCATAATTAGCTATTACATTTAAATAGTTTTTATCCTTCTAATGTATTTTAGATCCATCCCTAGAAGTCAATTTATTAGAGTATCCCATATAGCTAGTGAACCAGGAATTAGGTAAATCTATTTGGATAGATTTAAGCAAAGTTGACACAGAAGATTTTTCCTGGGCATTTGCTGAAGAGAGAAGAAAATAACGCTATACAATCTAGATCTCTGCATCACAGTTACCTTTTTTAAAAGCAAAACCATCCTTTCGCGTCCCAAATTTATGGTATAGTAAATAGACATTGGCCTATTCTTAAGTACAATTAATCAAATGTACCTCAGTTTTGTTTAATCCCATTGCCATCATATAGGAAAGTAGGACAATTTACAATAGAGTGGTCAGATCTGATGAATATATTCCTCCTTCCCCTATGCCAAAATTTCTGGAAGTTGCAATACAGGATCATATCTGTATTTGAACTGTAGAGAATGTAACATCATGATAAAATTTCCTGTGTTTAACCATTCCCTGCTTGGTCTATTGTAAAATTACAGCCGGGGGGGGGGGGGGGGAGAGTACTGGCATCTTGAGTGGACATCATATGATGTCCTCCAGGTGCGTGTCCTCCTAGGGGATGTGCAGCAGTGCGGTTTCTCACCCACTGTGTCCACCGGGACAGGGACCTAAATATCTTTTGGACCCCAGAGCAAAGAGAACAAATTTTTCTCCATGCGCATAAAGCTTAGTTGGCAAGTAAGATACAAGAAGCTGGTTATGAAAATCCTTGCTTTATATACCAGCCTTACTACTCAAAATTAAATAAATTAGATAAAGCTCTGTCTTGCGTTGTCTCTGATTTCAAAACATTAGTATGCTCCTTCACTTGTTTTGGGAATGCCCCATTCTCAAGTCATTGACAGAGTAGACCTTTACAGCAACCCGGGTGCACTCCTTTGTCATTTGACCCTGATCCCATCAGTGCTCTTTCCTCATACACTTGATAAACAAAGCCATATCCCGTAGACCCATAATGTAGAAGTCACTGCCTCTACCAACTGTGGGTATGTGGATCTCCAAAGTGCATGAAATCAAAATTATGGAGGACCTAATAGCTTCCAGTATCTTGAGGAAGAAACATTTTGAAAGACCTGGTTCTTTTATATTGACTTTTTGTTTTCTCCTGACTATAACCAAGCTCTTACTACACAATGTCTTTTAGAAGTACCAACTTAACCCTTTCACTCAATCTGATCCCCCTGCTTGCCCCCTTTTGCCTAACCCCACCTTTCTTGATTCTGTCCCTTCTACCCTTCCCACTGCATATTACTAATAGGAACTACCTACTCCTTTTTGGAGGTTTACCACACTTCAAATCTTTCTCCCCCTTTTGAGGATGTAAGTAATGCTTACAGACTTACACAGGATCCATATCTTTCCCTCCACTAAATAATGACAGATAGTGTAAGTTATCAATCAGAAGATGTCCACTTTTTAGATCAATACTCTCATCATGTGTTATATTACAAGCTGACAGATCGTATCTTGGCATGTACGCTATGATTTGGCTCTAATGTCAGACAGCACTTCATAATACCATCACATGTTTTCTATGCCTTTCTCATACCTACCTTATGTGCTTATGCCCACTCCTCACCCCCTGAAAAGCTAAATATACGTAGAATGTATTAAAAAAGTCAACATCTTATTCCCCATATACCACATAAAATGATTTGTAAAGTGTGTGAAAGTAGACTAGCTAACAAAAAGCCCATATCATATTGCAATTAATAAAGTGTGGTCATTAGGGATGATCGAACTTTTGAAAAGTTCGGTTCGACCAGAACACCCGAACTTCCCAAAAGTTCGGCCCGGATTTCAGAACCCCATTGAAATCAATGGGACCTGAACTTCAGTAATCAAAAAACACAATTTTGAAGCCCTAAAACCCAATAAATGCCCCTAAAAAGTGCCTAGGGTTCTGGGTCATGCCCCAGGGACTATTAATCACACAAAAAAAAGTTCTTAAAAATTGTCATTTTTGATAGAGAGCCAATTATTGGAAAAAAAAAGAGAGATTTTTTTATTTTGACTTTGGATTTAGTGTCTGGGGGGTCTAAAAATTGTACCTGTGAAGTTTCAGCTCTGTAGCATGTCCAGAACCATAAACAAAAAAGATTGTTTGTATTATGTCACTTATAGAACAGGGATATGGCTTCGTTATTTTCACACCTTGCCGGTTTTGTAGCAAGTGTTTTTTTGGGCATTTTTTGGGGGTTATTGGAGGCAGGCATAACATCAGAACTTCTGTGTAGGGGTATATATACACACACACTTATATGTATATATACCCATACACATATATAGGTGTGAAAGTAGCAGAACACTATACTTGCGCTAATGAAATAATTAACACCAATATGGTTACGCTCCTATCACACCTATATATGTGTATGTGTAAAATACATATAAGTATGTGTGTATATATACCCCTATACAGAAGTTCAGATGTTTTGCCTGCCTTCAAAGAACCCAAAAAAATGCCCAAAAAAAACGCCTGCGCCAAAAAAAAAACGCCCAGGTGTGTTTTTGCAGCAGGCGTTTTTTTGGGCATTTATTTGGGTTCTTTGGAGGCAGGCAAAACATCTGAACTTCTGTATAGGGGTATATATACACACACACTTATGTGTATTTTACACTTACACATATATAGGTGTGATAGGAGTGAAGCCATATTGGTGTTAATTATTTCATTAGCACAAGTATAGTGTTCTGCTACTTTCACACCTATATATGTGTATGGGTATATATACATATAAGTGTGTGTGTGTATATACCCCTATACAGAAGTTCAGATGTTTTGCTTGCCTCCAAAAAAATGCCCAAAAAAACGCCTGCTCCCAAAAAAATAAACGCCCAGGTGTGTTATTGCAGGGGGGTTTTTTTGGGCATTTTTTGGGGTTCTTTGGAGGCAGGCATGACATCTGAACTTCTGTATAGGGGTATATATACACACACACTTATATGTATATATACCCATACACATATATAGGTGTGAAAGTAACAGAACACTATACTTGCGCTAATGAAATAATTAACACCAATATGGCTCCGCTCCTATCACACCTATATATGTGTAAGTCTAAAATACATATAAGTGTGTGTGTATATATACCCCTATACAGAAGTTCAGATGTTTTGCATGCCTCCAAAGACCCCAGAAAATGCCCAAAAAAACCCCCTGCAATAACACACCTGGGCGTTGTTTTTTTTTGGCGCAGGCATTTTTTTGGGCATTTTTTGGGGTCTTTGGAGGCATGCAAAACATCTGAACTTTTGTATAGGGGTATATATACACACACACTTATATGTATTTTACACTAACACATATATAGGTGTGATAGGAGCGGAGCCATATTGGTGTTAATTATTTCATTAGCGCAAGTATAGTGTTCTGTTACTTTCACACCTATATATGTGTATGGGTATATATATACATATAAGTGTGTGTATATATACCGCTATACAGAAGTTGAGATGTCATGCCTGCCTCCAAAGAACCCAAAAAAATGCCCCAAAAAAACCCTGCAATAACACACCTGGGCGTTTTTTTTTGGCGCAGGCGTATTTTTGGGCATTTTTTTGGAGGCAGGCAAAACATCTGAACTTCTGTATAGGGGTATATATATATATATTTATACACACACTTATATGTATATATACCCATACACATATATAGGTGTGAAAGTAGCAGAACACTATACTTGCGCTAATGAAATAATTAACACCAATATGGCTCCCCTCCTATCACACCTATATATGTGTAAGTGTAAAATACATATAAGTGTGTGTGTATATATACCCCTATACAGAAGTTCAGATGTTTTAGCTGCCTCCAAAGACCCCCCAAAAATGCCCAAAAAAACGCCTGCTGCAAAAACACACCTGGGCGTTTTTTTTTTTGGCGCTGGCGTTTTTTTGGGCATTTTTTTGGGTTCTTTGGAGGCATGCAAAACATCTGAACTTCTGTATAGGGGTATATATATACACACACACTTATATGTATTTTACACATACACATATATAGGTGTGATAGGAGCGGAGACATATTGGTGTTAATTATTTAATTAGCGCAAGTATAGTTTTGTGCTCCTTTCACACCTATATATGTGCAGGTGTATATATACAGACATGTGTGTGTATATATATACCCCAATACACAAGTTTAGATGTCATGCCTGACTCCAAACTTGTCCTAAAAAAATCCCTATAAACGCCTGCAGCCAAAAAGCAGGCTGACAGGCGAGAAGCCATATCGCTGCTCTGAAAGTGACCTAAGAGAAACGATGCTTTATCTATAGCAGTCACCCTGATATGGAAGGGTTTGGTCACCCTGCCATAGCAGTCAGTGTCAGTTCACCCTACACTACATTACGGTCACCCTGGCACTTAACACTTTTCCTACAGAAACTACATTTTTGCATCTAACTAAAGTGGAAAATAGCACCCTAACTACACTAGATATCCTTTTCCTCACACAAATGCTAAATGACACTTTTGAAGCAAAATTAACAGAACTGCTTCCACTCTCTTCCATGTCCCTGTATTACAATGCTAGGAATTTGGCGGGGGCTATCTTATATACTGGGTAGCGTATTCACTAATGATTGGCCTCTGGACCCCCTAGTCACTCCAATCACATTCCTAGCATTCTCCTGCCCCCTCAATTGGCTTTTACTAATGGTTCTGGTTCAATCACGGGCTTTTAAAGCCCAGTTCCTGTCCCATTGCATTTTGGTCCGTTCTGGTTGCCGAATTCCAAACTTTTTCAGCAAAAAGTTCTAAATTCGGCCGAACCTCGAACAGTCAATGTTCGGGTCGAACCGATGGTCGACCCGAACCGTTCGATCATCCCTAGTGGTCATTAGTGTGCAAGCAGACCTATAAGTTATTTACAGGGCACCAAATGGAGAGCACTAATCCTGCCTTTATTTCGCCCTAATATCACCTACAGATCACATGATGTTTAAATTATAGTTCTCTTTTTCTGTAAATATAATGTGTAGTATAATACCTCAAGACCAGGTAGATTGTGTAGTTTTATTATTAAAAATTTCTGAACGTGTGTTCCCATCAACAGATAAGGAAATGGGAGCACACAATAGCTGTAAAATGCGTTTTCAAATCAGCGATGCACATGCATTATAATAAAAACACCAAAACAATAAAAGCTGAACCACTTGAAGAAACTCACTTATGATTACTGGAAACCAAAATCACAAAGAACTGTTAGTTTTCATAAAGATATTTAGCCCAATGTCCTTTTCCAGCTTTCCAGTTTTGCAGTTTGGCTTATTATGTATGGCTGTGATACTGAACACAAGCATTTCTGATTTCCAGATAATTTTATAAATAAATAAGGTCATTGCTTTACATTTTACATCATGAATTTGGTTATGCCATACTGGTTGAATACAAAAGAAAATAATTATTTTATTTTGGAACCAATTGAGTTCTTGTTACTTATGTAAGGTATAATAAATTCATACTTCTTGATGTTTGATTTTGGGAACTATATATCTGTGTGTGGTTGGAATAGCTTTGTAAGACATCTGTCTGAGTATTGGCTTAGGAACTAAACTTGTTGTCAAAGGGGTTATAAATGGTACACTCACAGCAACACAGAAAACACATTTGGTAAAATATGTGGAGAGGGATTTGAAGAAATTATTAGATATGTAAGGCGTTTCATCATTTATTATTTTTCCACATTCTCCTTGGCCTTGCTGTCTGTTCTGGGCCTTTCAGGCTAATCCTTGAATGTGCTTGTTTTCTCAGATGTGATCAAATTTTCATCTCTGGAGATTGATAATATGTCATCACAGTCACCTGCTTTACACAATAAAAATCTAATAGTAGAAACAGGTTACAGGAAGTTCAATCCTGTCTACTGGCAAAGTTTATGTCTGCAGAAATGTTAAAAATGTTCTCTGGTGCATCCTGATACAGAGTTTCAGTAGAATTGTAGGAATTTTCAGAAGCACACTTGAGCAGATGGAATAAAGTTTACTTGAAAACTATAGCTGCTGTGTTCACTAAAACAGCTGACCCATTTAAAGTATATGTCTAGTAACAAAATAATATATATATGCAGGACACCTTTGCAATGCATGGGCATTACTTTGTTTTATTCCTTTAAAGATTCTGCAAGTATAGAAAACTACCTGCTAGTCTTTCAGAACTCCTAACTTATTGCTGTTGACTGACAATCTTGCACCCACTGCACAGAAATGCCAAGCAGTGTTGCTGGGCTATAGACCTCTACTTAGCCCTGCCCCTCTCAGACCGATTTCACACATTGATTTCTGTTCCAGCAAAAAAAATTTCAACCTTGACCCCCAAATTTTCGGGTTTTGCCTAGGACAATAGAAATTCACCTTCTATCAATTGCCCCTGAAAGAATTTTACAAGCCAGGTGATGTCACAGGTAGTAATAAAAACTGTTTGTTTTTACAAGAACAAGAAAAAAAAATGCTGGGACATGCTTTAGAAAAGGGAGAGGGAGGTGAAATTTGGAGGGTACATTTGGGTCATACCTATACAATTTTTTGTAAGACTAAAATATTTCTAGGACTACAAATACACACACAAAAAAAAAAAACAGATAAACCTTGGGTAACCTATTTAAATATGTTTCCCCACGTTGGTCTGCTACCTCAATTTGTCCACATGGGCATTTCTCTAGACTGTTTTAGCAACATAATATGGTTTGTAGGATTTCTGGGACACATGGACTATGGTCAACTGAAGAAAAAGGAGAAATTAGGAATATGGTTTCAGGATGTTTACTTTTTAGAATCCTTTAGAGGAGTGAAACAATGACACATAAAATAGAAATCAGACTCCAGAAGCACACAACAATATAGACCATATGGCCTTGTGGTGCTAAAACTTAAAGTAGCACATCAGTATGGAGTACTACATTATACTAAATAATGAACATGCCTGTGCCTATGCTCTAATGCAGGCAATTGTGGGTGCAGTGTGAAATTAGCTGATATTGGGGACCGGAGGCATCAGTGTACTGAGTAACCAGATGGTAACCTATAAAATTGCTACAGGCAAATGTCGATACAGTAGGAAACTAGCTGATATCAAGTACTGGAGGGGTTAATATACTGAAAAATCAGATGGTACCTTGTAAAATTGCTTTCTGCCTTTTCTGGGAAGTACCTTCTTGAGATGACATTCTTGTCTTACCACATAGCTCATTGTCCTTACAGAAAGTTGACAGTGGTCACAGGGTACAGCAAATGTAATGGACCTTCTCTGTAGCTGGATTTCACAGCTTTGCAGGTTAGGAGTAGGACATTGTGCCCCACATCTTCTTCCGTAATAAATCATAAAACATTCACATTGATCTGAAATGTTATGGAGGGTGTAATCTGGAAATCATGGAATCATTTTAAAACTGTATAATTTTCTAGTATTTCCACTCAGTTACTAAAGCAACCAGATGCTTTTTCACTAGCCTTGCCACGTTGTATACTTTCTTAATGCAAAAAGAATGCAGACTGCTCTTGTTGGCACAAAAAAAGAGTAAGTGTCCCAGGCTGCAGTGAAATGAGTAATTTATGTACGATGTGAATACTCCTAATTTTGGCACTTAAGATGGAAAAATATTGACTGTTATTAAGTCTTGATGCATTTGGTGTCAATACAACACATGATCTACTAATTCAACTGCAGCCTTGGTAAAATATTAAGGCTGTTTAGTGTGGATTGGAGAGGTTAAAGTGAAGCTGGTTTTGCTCCAATTTATCTGTTACACTTGTGCTGCAGTGTTCGCCAACGTTTATGTTAGATCTTTCAGCACTTCAGGGTGAAAGTTGGGTCATGCGGTATGTTTTTGTTAAATGCCGTGTGACTCTATTTATGCTGTATTGAGTGTGAATGGAGCTTAGAACAGCTGTGAGCAGTAAGCACATTGACAAAAAAAAAATTGGAGAGACACAAGATCAATCAGATTTTGACCATCTGTCCTTACTAAAAAAAATAATTATCTAAATATTCTGGCACCCTGCTACTACTGTTCCTGGCCACAAATTTAGCAACAGCAAAAGTTACCCAATAAGCTCCATGTTTGATAAGGAAAAAAAGATTGAAAAAATTCCTGTGATTTAAAATTAACCAAGGGTTTTTGCAAACTTCTTTGAGTCCTGCCTGCTACGATCTGTAATGATGTAAAACTTATACACAGGTTCCAGTCTTCTACTACCTCCGGCAGCCACTTTCCACTATAAGTGGGATAGTCTTGTTGCTGCTATAGTTATACAATCTCAACATGAATGAAAGGCTAAAAATGATTGAGAACAGTCCTCTATCATTCTTAAAAATGAGTTCACCAAACACAATAAAACACAATAATCCTCTCACAAGTACACCTATAGAATTTTTGGAAAACACATCTAGTGCAGATTACAGATGTACATACAGTATATCTAGTATTATATGTATATAACTAGTATATATATATGGCTGAAGTTGGTAAAGAAGTACAATAAAGATAACGGTCAGTATTTTACAGAGTGAAGCACTAATTTTCAACCAAAAGCATTACTGAACATCCTGGTACATACAAAAAGGGGGCCTTGACTGAGGTTTATTCTTCTGCAGCATTATACAAAGTAAAAACTGTTGTCTTTATTAAGTTTTCTGTACCATCTCTAGCCATATATGAACTGGTTATACACAGTTATGTACTATAGGTCATTTGCACATGCTGTCTTGTCAGAAATATTTCTTGCTATGTATGTAATAGCAAATTTAGACTTTTTAGACTTTTTTTTAGACCCAGATGGAACATGTAATGGTTAGGAATTATTAAGATGAGTTTATGAGTTTATGTGAACTGAATAATACGTTCACTGAGTGGAGGATCAAAAGAGGCTGTTTAGTAGATTTGGGCCATGCGCCAATCTTAAAGATATGTGCTTCAGAAACTTTTTATGAAAACAATTTTGAAATATTTAATTTCATTTCAACACATCACTGTGTCTTGATTATTTTACCATTCACTATTTAACCTTTATAAAGATTGAGCAACTTCTCTTCCAATTATTTTCCATGCATTCTTTAAAGATTTTGTAATTCTGTATCCTGTTCTAGAGCCTTACCTTATTCCCTGCAATGATCTAATTATGTGAACTTTTGGCAATGTGATGGGAGCCTTGAGGAGGTGAGGAATAGGAGCTACTCCATTGATGTGGAGAGCTATGCGAGGGTTCCCCCGAATTCGCTGTGGGCTTTTGAAAGTTGAAATGATGTGGGGTATTAAAGAAGTCCATCATTTTGCCCGGCTTATGCAAGCCTTTTCTCTTAATAGAGGTCATAGAGGCAAACTGTTGGCAGCAAGTACGGCAAAGATGGCAAAGGAGGGTAACCTGTGTATATCATGGTTCTGGTGAGCTATACTGCAGGTTCAAGTGGTTACATTATAGGAGTTGAGACAGCAAAAACATCAAAAGAATGATTGTATCATGAGAGGAAGCAGACGAACTGTGGTCTAGCAGGAGATCTTAAAAGTGGATTTGTACAGGTCTGCGCTATTGCAGAATATATGAAGTTGTTTTATAGCACCTCCCCGAAGCACATAGGAAGTAGTGGTGGAGCCCTCCAACTTGATGTGTATCAAGATATTACACTTCCGTGGAGTATATACTATACTATAATATTACTTTTGTGGGTATTTCATATAGACAAGATAGGTCAGGGTTCCCAAATGTGTGCAGGAGTGGCACTCCAGGGTCAGCTTTTTTATGAAAATATGGTGCAGAGTGCGTGCAGGCCACAGTGGGCTGTATCGGTTGTATCTCCTGTCGGTCTTGATAATGAGGGGCTTACCAGTAGCAGGGCCTGCAGTTGTAAACTGTATGTGGTCCCCTCAGCTAGATGGGGGAGACATAGAGGTCCCTGGAGGTAGGAGCTGGAGGTAGGCCGGCTCGGGCCTTGTTAAGATGGCGACCCGGTCCGGGAGAAGAGGCCTAAATGGATAGGTTAGTCTTGCAGGCAGCGGGCCAGGGAGGCCTGACGGTGGAATTATAGGCAGGAAATGTAGTGCCGAACCGTGGAAGGGGAGATATGGCTCCTACCATACTATAGGCGGATGTCTCTGATCCCCACGGTGCCGGGCCGCGACTAGCGTGGAGGCGGCTAGGCCGCGATTAGGCTTCTGCAGCGCAGATACCAGCTGACGGCCTCAGGTGGGTAATATGGGTATCAACCGGTTCCACATGGTGAAGGCAGTCTGATTGTGGCGTTGCTGGTCAGGGAGAAGGCACACAACGAAGGATGGTGACAGATTATGTGCCGACTGCCCGGAGCTCCTCTCGGATGCTGCTTGCGTGACCGGCATCCAGACATGCCCCCGTTATGTGAACTTTTAACTGATTCCAAAACCAATTGAAAATTACTGTTTCTAACACCATTGACAAAAAAGCTAAAGGTTTTAACAGATACAAAAACACAAAAAAGCTGAGGTTTTAACACATATATACAAACACAAATAAATGCAATTCTGTATGCATCAGTACATCATGTAGGGATATTTAAAGATGGACATTTTTAAGCTTTTGATATACTTTACATTGTTTGGGCCAGCTTGGCCCAAACAAACTATGTCTCTCACTAACATGTGACTCCGCTGGATCTGCAGTATAAAGTATATGTAGCTGAGGCTATGTACCGCATATCGCACTGTGGTCTTATACACGGAACACATTAGAGTCTATCTGATCTGTGCTCAGCTATTCAGAGAAAGCAATGTATTCTAGCAATGAATATAAAGCTTCCTCTGATTGGCTGGGTCAGAGGTTGTGACATCATCAGCCCGCCGGCCTGACTCAACCAATCAGAAGAAGCTTTGTATTCATTGCTAGAATACATTGCTTTCTCTCAATGGCTGAGTTCCGATCTGATAGACTCTACTGTGTTCTGGGTAAGAGACAGGGAGTCTCGGTTCCAACCCAGGACACAGTGTGGTATGCTGTACATAGCGGCCGCACATGTTAGTGATGGACATAGTTTGGGACACACTATGTAAAGTATATCAAAAGTTGGAGTTTAGCTTTAATTATGTTAAAACATATATAAATATAAAGAATGTGGAATACTTGATTAAAATATTTTAAAAACCCCTGGTCTATAAAACAATATTATTTTTTAGTCATATTTGTGAAAGCCTGGGGCTGTGTATGTTTTGGTAAATGGCCTGGAGCAAAGGAGGTGGAGACACAACTGCAGCACTGGGGTCTATGTGACCTGCTGTGCTTAGACCTGAGCGGCATTGAGTACAGGGATAGTTGTACTAATCCCGACATGTAAACAAACAGATTTGCTGAATGTAGAAGAGAGCCTGCATGACAGAAGGTTGCATTTAAGGCAAAGAAGTATTTAGCTTCCTTAACCCTGCTTAAGTTTTTTTCACATAGTTGGTCTTTAAAATATGTCTTGCATCTTGAGATGGGGGGTGCAGAGTTCCCCCTGCCCCAAAGCACCAAAACCCCCCCATGTTGAGGGCATGTGGCCTGGTATGGTCCAGGGGGGGTGGGGCCGCTCGCTCGTCCCCTCCCCCTTCCTGCCCTACCGGGCTGCGTGCTCGGATAAGGGTCTGGTATGGATTTTGGGGGGGTCCCCACGCCGTTTTTTCGGCGGGGGGCTACCTTCAAATTCCATACCAGACCCGAAGGGCCTGGTTTGGAACCTGGGGGGGACCCCCACGCATTTTTTTCCCATTTTTGGCGTGGAGTTCTCCCTCAAGATTCTCACAGCGCAAGTCGCACCGCAAATCGGATCATCCTGATTCGACTTGCGGTGCGACTTCCATTCAAATCAATAGGCTCCCATAGGGAACCATTGATTTATAATGGAGGCAGAAAAAACACTGCTAAACGCAACGTGGCCAAACGTGCAATAACGCCAATGGAAAAAGCTACTGAAAGCACGTTTAACAGCTGCTTTTTCCTGGCGTCAGAACTAGCTTTTCAGCACGTTTTTTCTAACGTCCCGTGTACATGGAGCCTAAACCATCTATTTAAGTCATGCCTCTGTACCTCCTGTTTGCTAGATTATTGTTCTTATGCCAGTATCTTGTGTACTGACCCTATGCAGAAAACAGTCAGCACTGGAGACAATCACTTGGGCAGCTTGCAGGGAGGGTCAGTATACAAAACCCAATCAAATACCTAAAAAACTTTAAAATTTCAGTGCCAGGATACAAAGTATAAAAACAAATATTGAGTTGTGCTATCATTAAAATTGCATAAGATCATTGTAATCTGTAATGTTATCATTAAGTGTTGCCAGTATATTTTTATTTTTAGCTTCTGTTTTGTGAGTATTTGCATACACTACTTGTGATTAAATAGTCCTTTCCCTCTTTCGGACATTTGGCTCCAGTAATTTGGCCGCCGCTTCATCACTAGGGAGGTTGATTCTCTGGCGGACGGTGGCGGCAGTCCATTTCCCTATGGGAGTTAGTGATTGGCCTCTAGTGCCTGGACCATGGCAATGTGGCCGCCGTTTTTTCTGGTCAATTTACACCATCTAAAGATAATGAATGGGCTGGATTTGTGTATATAAAAACAATACTCTGCACACACCACTACTACTCCTTTACCCCTTGATAACGTTCAAACGAAATGCCTTGGAAGGAGCTACATCTGTGATGCCATCACACCCACCAGGGTGCTGCATGTGTTTGGCTGTATTTTACTCCTGCGTGTTGAATATTGGGTCTATGCACAGTTATACTTCCACCTTGAGTTCCAGCGGTTGATTGTGGATCATCCTGTTTGCTTGGCTTTGTCCATTTTGGAATCCTGGCTCCTGACATCCATCCATCTCATAGGGATACTGGGATAAGGCACAGCCTGACGTCAATCCTTGGGTCTTAATAGCTGATAAGGGGCTAGTGAGTGAGGAGTGCACTGTGTGGGTGGGAAGATACCTACTTCATGCACTTTTGGAGCACTGGAGTTTGTTAACACTTAAATGTTTATATTAACTTTTTTTTTTTGCACTGAAGCACTTTATTTCTTGGACTTTATGGATTGTTGATTGATGTTTTTGTTACTTGCACATGTGTAATAAATCACATATTTTCTTTCTTTTTCACTTGATAGTATGGTTATTATAATGACCTTATGTACTTTCTAATGATAGCGCAACACAATATTTGTTTTTATGGTTTATATATTACATATGTGGATATACCGTGAGTGCAGCTATCACAGACATTTGTATTGTCTTGTTAGATTGTGACTACATATTAGTCCACTCTAAAATTACCTTCATTGATTAAGATACAATTTGTTTGCCAGTTTTCCACCATCAAAAAACATGCATCAACATGTGTTTCCACCAGCGCCACCGCTGCACACTCACCAGCTTCTAAGCTGCACAAGGAAGCAGAAGATAGTACATGACAGATAGAGAAGCTGCACAATATGAAATGGTGAACACTTGTTATGTAACTCCTCTTTAGTAAGGGACCAATACTCCACAGCTTTCATGGTATCTAGGAGGAACACTCACCAGATGGAGCCACAAAACGTGTGGTATATAGTGTAGTATTTTATTCAAACTAAATAATTACAATCACCCAGTAAAACCGCATCATAAAACTCTCACACTGAATGATTGTATATATTTTATTTGAATAAAATACTGCACTATATACTACGTTTTGTGGCTCCATCTGGTGAGCGTTCCTCCTAGATACCATCAAAGATGTGGAGTATTGGTCCCTTATTAAAGAGGAGTTACATAACAAATGTTCACCATTTCATATTGTGGAGCTTCTCTATCTATCATGTACCATTTGTTGCTTTCTTTTGTAGCTATTAGTGCGCAGGTATGGCGGTGGTGAAAACACGTGGTCACACATGATTTTTGATGGGGGAAGATTATGGAATATATACAACTGGCAAGCAGATTGTTTATTAATTAATGAAGACAATTTTAGAGTGGACTAATATTTGGTTTACTCTGCACTGTTTATTGGTGGACTATCACTTTGTTACACTTTATTATTAATACGAGTTGTCACAATATACTTTGTATACTGGGGCTGCAATTTTCACAGTTTTTAAAATTTCATCAACAACTCTTCGTCACTGTCTACTTCAAACCTGATACATTTGGTTGCCAACTTTGGCTTGATCTCCAGCTATGTTACTTCTTGCTTCAATTCTGCTACTTGAGTACCAAACTGGCCAGTTTATAACAGACATGCTGTTGCAGGTAATGGACTCCAAGATTGTGACACCTGCATTCTGCTGTGACTTGGCATAGGTATCTGCCTTCAGACCAGCGGAAAAGACATATAGGGTTCCTGTGTGGCACCCTAGGAGGAATGTTGAAAGTGAAAGACACTTCTGGCTACGTTTAATACATTTAAAATGTTTGATAATACTTTTAGTGAGAAGAGTATAATCAGTGTTGGTCATCTTACTTTAAAAAAGTAATTAGTTACAGTTACAAATTACTTCTCCCAAAAAGTAATTGAGTTACTGACTCAGTTACCACGTTGAAAAAGTAATTAGTTAATTAAGCAAAGTAACTGTGACTTTTTTTACTATTCTATAATGCAATTACGTTCTATGAGATCTTTAATAGTTGTGGCGGTGTGGCACACTGTGGGGGTCTGAGTCCTGAGTCCTCCTGACTGTGAGTAACTGTATTTTGTTTTGTTTTTTGGTACCTGCTGCCTGGAGTGGCTGGCTGTTGGTGGTGTGGCACACTGGTGGTGGCGGTGTGGCACACTGGTGGTGGTGTGGCACACTGGTGGTGGCGGTGTGGCACATTGGTGGTGGCAGGGCGGAACACTGGTGGTGGTGTGGCACACTGGTGGTGGCGGTGTGGAACGCTGGTGGTGGCGGTATGGAACACTGGTGGTGGTGGTGTGGCACACTGGTGGTGGCGGTGTGGAACACTGGTGGTGGCGGTGTGGAACACTGGTGGTGTGGCACACTGGTGGTGGTGTGGCGGTGTGGCACACTGGTGGTGGCGGTGTGGCACACTGGTGGTGGCGGTGTGGAACACTGGTGGTGGTGGTGTGGAACACTGGTGGTGGCGGTGTGGAACACTGGTGGTGGTGGTGTGGCACACTGGTGGTGGCGGTGTGGAACACTGGTGGTGTGGCACACTGGTGGTGGCGGTGTGGAACACTGGTGGTGGCGGTGTGGAACACTGGTGGTGGTGGTGTGGCACACTGGTGGTGGTGTGGCACACTGGTGGTGGCGGTGTGGCACACTGGTGGTGGCGGTGTGGAACACTGGTGGTGTGGCACACTGGTGGTGGTGGTGTGGCACACTGGTGGTGGCGGTGTGGCACACTGGTGGTGGTGTGGCACACTGGTGGTGACGTGGCCCACTGGTGGTGGGGGTCTGAGTCCTCCTGACTCCTGACCTGACTTAAGTAACCTTTTTTTTTGGTACCTGCTGCCTACTGCTGTCTCTGGACTGGCTGGCTGCTGGTGGTGGTGTGGCACACTGGTGGTGGTGTGGTGGATGCTGTGGTGGGCGGTGTGGCTGGTGGGGGTCTGAGTCCTGACTGTCTGTGACTGTGACTGACTGAGTCTGAGGTTTTTTTTTTTGGTACCTGCTGTGCTGGGCTTGCTGGTGGTGGTGGTGTGGTCTGGCAGGCCAGACACTGGCACACTGTGGTCCGGGTCGGGTCCCTCTGGCTCCGTCCTCCTCCAGGCCTCAGGCCTGCCTGTCTGTGCCTCTCTCCTCTTCTGGGCTTGCTGTGTGCATTGGTAGACTGGTGGTGGTGGACTTCCTGCTGCCCTGTGGTGGTGCCGGTGGTGGAGTCCTGGACTATATATTTGATTTATATATATTTTGCCAGGCTGTCAAAAGTCACAACAAGTGATTATGTGAAGTGGCAAACTGGCAATGGCTGGGTCGGGTCGCCGATTCGCTGCCCGCCGGACTCTATGCTCTCTATGGCACGCTGTGCTGCTGGCTCTGCTGTCCGACGGCGACTCGTGTGACTCACTCGACTGAGTCTCCCCCCGAGTCTCCTCCTCTTCTCGCTCCACTCCAGTTACAGTACCGCGGACAGCGGTCATAGAGGAGAGGGGGAATACAATTACATCTACTGCCATCTAGTGGCGGTAGATGTAAATGCAGTAACGCAGCCGAAAGTAGCGGCAGCGGCGTTACAGGGAGAGGACGAGTAATCAATTAGATTACTCGTTACCCTGAAAAGTAACTGCGTTAAGTAATGCCGTTTACTTAAACGCAGTTACTACCAACACTGAGAATAATACTTTGGTAAGTATTAGATCAAAATTAAGGTGTAAGCCCAGCCCACAGGCATTCACCTGACAGTAAAGAACATTGTATTCTGTGTCTGGAGGTTGCTGTGTGGAGCAGGGACAGAGTGTTGGTGACACAAATAGCTAGCTAATAGGTCCACAAAAGTATTTTGTCAGTGTAGGGAGAGGTTGCTGTGTGGAGCAGGGACAGACTGTATAGTGACACAAATCGCTAGCTAATAGGTCCACAAAAGTCTTTTGTCAGTGTAGGCAGAGGTTGCTGTGTGGAGCAGGGACAGACTGTAGCAATTAGGCATTCAACGGACATAAAAGGCCTTTTATGCCGCTGTATTTACTTAAGACAGGGACCATGAATTGTTATGGGTGGTGGCGGATATTTGTGGCCTGTCATGAGGAATTTGAATCAAGCATGGTCTACTGGTCACATGTGTTGAATTCCTCCGAGATCCATGCCTCATTCATTTTTAGAAATGTGAGATAGTCGACACTGTCACAAGCTAGGCAAGTGAGCTTATCAGTCACGATCCCCCTTGCTGCACTGAACGTCCTTTCGGACAGGACACTGGATGAGGGGCAAGCCAACAGTTCCATTGCAAATTGTGCAAGCTCTGGCCAGAGGTCAAGCCTGCCCACCCAGTAGTCCAGGGGTTCATCACTTCTCAGAGCGTCCACATCGGTCGTTAACCCGATGTAGTCGGACACCTGTCGGTCTATGCGTTCCCTGATGCTGGAACCTTTGCAGTCAACGCATAAGCCCAACACTCACCTAGGGTCATCCGCTGGACGGATGGAAAATAGGGTTTCCATCTGTCCAGATTTGACGGATCGGATGTCAGTGCCAGTGGACCTGTCTCCACTGACATCCGATGCCCCATAGACATGCATGGGGGGACTGTTCAGATCCACCAAATGTGTGAAGGGGACCTAAGAAGACACCTGGACTATCATCACCGAGCCCAGTGGGAGCAACGCCGTCAGAACCCACAAAGCCACACTCCAGGCTCTCAATGTCCAGCTTATTCTCCTTCTCCTCTCTCCTCACAATTGTCCTCCACTCCACCTTCCATCATGCCGTCCTCATGTTTTTCTAGAAAAAGGCAGGATTGTGACTGCCCGACGCGATGGAACTCAACCTTGTATATGCTTGATAGGCTGCTCCTGCAGAAATGTGCAGTTAACGACTACCTGTACAAACTCTGCGGCAGGACAAGTTCTGGGGAGCTTGGGTTTTTTTCACAGCACCAGTGGCTGCTCATGCGCGACGCATGCAGACTTCTGCGGCCATTTGATGAGATCACCAAACTGGTCAGTTGCAGCCAGGGCACCATCAGTGACATTGTACCTTACGTCTTCTTTCTGGAGCATGCATTGCGTCGTGTCATTGATCAAGCCGTCGAGGAGCAGGAAGATGAGGAAGTTGTAATGCTGGATGAATATAGAAAGCATATTATAGTGGATAGGTATTGTGCAGCATTGTGACTGGTGAGCAGTTCTGCAGCGATACTTCAACTACAAAGAGTGACAAACGCAATTAGAAAAGAGTATTATAACTGGTGTGATAGACCAGTGGCCCCCCAAAACGACAGATTGAAGCGGAGTGTTATATAATAATATAAGTTCATAATAGTGTATTTGGTTACTGCAGAAATTTTGCCTCTGCATCATCGACGTCACCTTCTCCACCACTAACATTAGAGATCTCGGAGTAGGCAGCAACAGCGGGGACCAACCTCCTTGGGCTGATCTGGGTACTGTCGTCAGACTGCTGAGTTGCGGCTTTTGCTACCTCCTCTTCCTGATCCGATGCCAAGAATGGCTGCGCATCGTAAATATCTTGTGATGGATCAGAAAATAATTCCTGTGACTCAAGCGGACGGTATATGGTGGTGGTGGTGGTGTTGGTGGTGGTGTCTTTGGGGGTGCACACAGCAGAGAGTGAAGAGGGTGCAGATAGAGAGGATGAGGAGGGTGCAGAAGAGGAAGGCTGAGTGAGCCACTCAACCAAGTCTGGTGCAACCTTTGACGTAATCAAACGCACCTTCTGCAACTTCACTCTTTGGCTCCGGCCTGGTGCTCCTGCCCTACCCCTACCACCCCTGCGGAAGGGCCTGCCTCTTCCTCTGCCTGTCATTTTTTAAATGACCCTGTGACAAAAGTCTCTAGAGAAGCGCAGTATATGTGGAAGAAGGTATATAACACCCCGCTTCAATCTGTCGTTTTGGGGGGGCCACTGGTATATCACACCAGTTATAATACTTTTTTTCCCAGTAATGTTTGTCACTGTGTGTAGCAGAGGTAACGCAGCGAAAGAGGCAACATTTCTGCAGTACCCAAATACACTATTATGAAAGTATATTGTTATATAACACCCGCTTCAAATCCACAATAATATGCTTTCTATATTAGAAAGTATATTATAAGTGTATTACACCCGCGGCCTCCGTGCTGGCTCTGTAGAGGAAAAGATAGGCATGTATGCGGATGATACCCTGCTGTACCTGGCTGATCCGGATGAATCCCTACGCAATGCCCATGCCCTCATTGAGCACTTTGGCCGTTACTCTGGTTTAACGATCAATTGGGACAAGTCCCAGATTTTGCCCATAGATGATGTCTCCCCCTGCTCTGTGGACCCACGATTCCCGCTGCAGATGGTAGAGCGTATTAAGTATCTGGGGATACAGGTTACTAGCTCCCCCAAAAACTACCTACCAGATAATCTACAGCCCCTCTTTGCACTACTCAAATCCAAAACTCAGACGTGGGCGGTCCTTCCATTGGGGGTTAGAGGTAGAGTCAACTTGGTCAAAATGGTTTTACTGCCCAAACTACTCTACATTCTATGGCATACCCCCATTTACATACCCCTCAAGTATTTCCTACAATTTGACACCATTCTTAAACCTTTCATTTGGGGATCCAGCTGACATAAGCTTGCCTGGCGGAAACTCAAGAATCCCACGGACCTGGGCGGCCTGGCGCTCCCGGACTTTAACATGTACTATCTGGCATCACAATTATCCCATTTCTTCCACCTTCACAACTCAGATAGGGAGAGATTTCTGGCCCTTTTGACTCCGTCCTTGGCCCATGCGTCCGCTGACCCCTTATCTTTGGTTCTCACTGGTGTGCGGGGGGGCCGAGCCTCGGGGAGACAAGACGTCTATGCTTTTTCAATACAGGCGGGTGTGGGATGTTGTGTCCGCTAAGTTGGACCTTCCCTCACTCCATGAGCACACGCCGTTGTGGCGTAATGCTCGCCTCCCCGAGCTGGCCTCTATCCCTGATGCGCATGCCCATCATATGTTTTTTAGGTTCCTACAGGTTCGCCACGCCTTTTCCTCTCAATTTCCCCAGCCTATACCAGACATAGCCCCAATCTCTATTATCGAAGTGGTCAGGGGGTCTGAATCTAAACAGCTCATATCGCATCTCTACAATGCACTCCTTCTCCCCTCCTCCACGGTATTGGCCTATGCCATCAAATCCAAGTGGGAGGGAAATGTGGGTCCTGTGGAGGATGAGGAGTAGGAGTATGCTCTTGACATTTGCAAATTGGTGTCCCCGAAGTGGTCAGATCGCTTGACCCAGCTTTTCGTGCTGCACAGGGCCTATTTGACACCAATCCTGATGGCTAAATACCATCGAGACACCTCGGATACATGCCCTATGTGTGGGAGAGAGCCGGGCACATTCTACCACCTCCTCTGGAACTGCCCGGAGTTGCAAGGCTTCTGGAAACAAGTGGTGGGGTTCCTACATGACACCATGGGCTCTCCTTTGACACTGGCCCCAAAACCCTGTCTGCTCGGAATTTTTCCAGATGTCAGCATAAACAAATTTACTGCCCAATTTCTGCATGAGACTTTATTTCTAGCCAGGAAGTGCATTGCACGACAATGGATGCGTGTCACCCCCCCATCCTTTCATGACTGGCTTAAGGAAGTCAATAATACCTTGCCCTATAAGAAGCTGATTTATGCTCACCGTGGTTGTCCATCCAAATACAGCAAAATCTGGGATAGGTGGGTCCAGGCCCCGGAGACGTGTATCTAGACCTGCTCTCTACTTTCTCACATTGTTCTTCTTGCATGATGTTCCTGATTTGACTACTCTGGAGCGGGGACTCTGTGAACTATTGTTAGCATGTAGGGAATTCTTCCTGTGCCCTGTTGAGTCTGAAACCGACCTAATCCTTCCTCATGATCTCGGAATTGCATAGTATGCCACCGCTCTAGTTGTTATATGTGTATGGCCGCATGTTACAAGTACACTGTCTTTGCACTGTATTTTGCGCTTTTCTTGTACAAGCACACAAGTTCCTTGTCAATGTGTTTATTTTTTCAATAAAGACTTTTGTTGATTTAAAAAAAAAAAAAAAAGTATATTACACCCCTATATACTGCACACCAAACAAAAGTACACCTATACCAGTCCTTTAAAGGACTTTTGTGGACCCATTAGCTAGCGATTTGTGTCACTAACAGTCTGTCCCTGCTCCACACAGCAACCTCTCCCTACACTGACAAAAGACAGAATATAGACCAAACAAAAGTACACCTATACCAGTCCTTAAAATGACTTTTGCTGACCTATTAGCTAGTGATTTGTGTCACTACCAGTCTGTCCCTGCTCCACACAGCATCCTCTCCCTACACTGACAAAAGACAGACTATAGACGAAGCAATAGTACACCTATACCAGTCCTTAAAAGGACTTTTGTGGACCTATTTGCTAGCGATTTGTGTCACTAAAAGTCTGTCCCTGCTCCACACAGCAACCTCTCCCTACACTGACAAAAGGCAGAATGTAAAATGGCAGCCAGATCAGGTCTATTTATAATGTAAATGGGTATGTCCATGTGGTGAAATGTCTCAATTGGCTGTCCTGTACCACCTGATGGATGTGTCATGGGTCAAAGTTCTTCACAATGTAAAAGAATATGGCGGTCGCGAACATCGCCATATGTTCGCATGATTGGCGAACAGCAAATGAGCAAAGTTCGCCACGAACCAACCGTCGGGCAAACTGCAAGGCCATCTCTATTAACTACATTAATTTGTGCCAAGGATTTTGCAATATTGGCTGGCCATTATTGTCAGAAACACACCTCTGCTAGTCAGTATGGTTACTATGTTACTTACAAGTTTAAATATTTTGCTTCTTGGGTCAGCTCACTGTTCACTGGACAAATGCAAAGGTGCTGATTCACTATCCAATGAGGAAATTGAAGGTGGAGGAGTGTCATAGAAAGCTGCATTGCTGAAACAGGGCAATAAATTGCTTAAACAGGAAATATGTATTCCAAGATAGCAAGGATAGTGTTCAATTTTAAATCTTTTTAACTTGCAGCACTCTTCCACTGGCAAGTTGTTCACTTGCAGAGCACTTGAAGTTCTAGTTGACACTTTTCCAGTTTGTAGCAAATTTGATTGGCAAGTAGAGTTGAGCCATCGGCGAACATTTGAATATGCAGGGCGTTTGGCAGGCATTGGATCTACATCTAGGGACATAGTTTTTTATTTTTTCAATAAAGGAATTGTCAAAAAAACCTGTCCACTGTTTTTATTTATTTTTGACACTTTTTTTGGATAATGGGTAGGGGTACAATGTACCCCATACTCATTCACATGAGGGGGGGGGCAGAATCTGGGGCCCCTGCCTGCAGACCCCAACAACCAGAGCCCAGGTTTGTGGGAAAAACACCCTTGTTCCCATCAACACGGGGACAAGGTGCTTTGGGGTTGAGGGCATGGGGCCTGGTATGGTTCAGGTGGGGCACTCGCTTGTGCCCCCCTTTGCTTCCCCGCCAGACTGCATGCTCAGATAAGGGTCTGGTATGGATTCCAAGGAGATCCCATGCCATTTTTATTTTTTTTTTACACTTGGCGTTGAGTTCCTCTTAAAATCCATACCAGACCCCAAGTGTCTACAGCAAGAGCTCTGCAAGCCACAGTGACCCCTGTGGTGGGATGACTATTGCACAACATAACTAAACCAGACTTGCAGCAACAGACTTGCAGAATGTTTGCAAAGAAAGTTGATCTGGAGTCATGCAATGCGGACTTGATGCCATTGTACATCAAACTTGAGAAGCCTGGCAAGACTAATAGTAGCTTAGCCGGTCGATTTCAAACTTGCCTCTCAATTGCTCGCTATCTGGGTGTCTGGTCGTAAAGTGTGAAAAATAGGTGTAAATTAAAAAATTGGCTGTACAAAGTTACAAACGCTATGACAAAGAATACACATATATTTATTTCTACTGTGTATACAGCTGTTTGTCTGGAGTGTCCCTTTAATACTGTGTCATGGCAGATAAAGCCGAGCAGTTCTAAATGCTGATGGTCACAGAGCTGTTTAGCAGGAAAAAAATTGGAAACCTTTTGAAATTTCCTAGGAATAAGTTATATCTTGTGTTTTTATTTAATAATACATGTTTTCCAAGTTTTGTTTGCAAGAAAGCTTTTTTGTACAGTACAGCTGGCAATTATGCTCAGCATTACATCATGCAGTGTACTTCATCCAAACAAATGACTTTCTCACAATAAACGTTACGAACACATTAAAATGTCTTTCTTTTTCTTTCAAGATATTATTTCAAAATCCAAGCAAAGAATCCACATGGTTTTGGACCAGTGAGCCCCTCTGTGACATTTGTTACAGAATCAGGTATGATCGCAGTTATTTATAGCAATTTTGTTTTGTTATACTTGACAGAGATTCCTATATTAATGTGTTTAATTAGAGGCAATTGTTCAATATTGTAATGTGTATTTAACAAAAAAATGAATTCTAAGTTAACAGTATTTTATTTTGCAAAATATTTACATACATATTTTGTAAAAAAAAAAAAACCCTTGAAGTTAATGTAATAATTTGTTTGCCAACAAATAAAATAGCAGGTATTTACCCTTTAGGCCCCTTTCACACTTGTGCGACTCGTCCTGCAATTTGGGACTGCACAGTCCCATGACAAGTTGTACTACATGATTTCCAATGAGTACCATTCATATCTGTATGACTTCAAGTCGCAACAACTTCAAAGTAGTCCCTGCACTACTGTGGGACGATTTTAATGTGTTTTTAGGTCCAAAGACATAGGCATTGCTTCAAGTCCAGTCAAAATTGCGGCAAAATCGCGTCAAAATCACGGCAGCCGAATTGCGGTAAAATCACACGAATTTTAGGTCGCATAAGTGTGAAAGGGGCCTTAAAGGTACTTTTCAATTTTAATTTGGCTGCATGGCAGAAAGGTTCCTTACATTATGCTAAATTATGAATAAAGGTGATCAGCGGCTGGTAAGCCGATAATTGCAGCCATTCACACAAAATGAGTATTCCCCCCATGCTGCAGTCTCATGTGTGTTCTCCTTTTCCTGTGGCTGTCCTGTATGCCTTAGTTTACTGTTCATCCTTTGATCACTGTTCACATGTTCCTTTGATCACTGCTCCTGTATGTGTTCCTCAGATTAATGCTCTCCTCTTCTTGTGTGTCCCATTAATCACAGTTCTCCCAGCTTTGTGTCACCAAAAAATCATTAATCCCACTAGGGTTGGGACAAGGGGTGGGCTGGAGGGTCGACTGCCCTGGGCCGTGTGGTGTCATGTGACTTGGGGGGCCAGGAGGAGATTGGGGGGAGGGGATTTGTGTTAGAAGGAGAAAATTGGGGTGGGGGGCATGGGGTAAGGATGGTTCTAGGAAGGGAAATTTGGGGGGAGGTGTGCTAGGAGTGGTGATTTAGTGGGATTTGTGTTGGGAGGGGGAACAGGATTTGTGCTAGGAGGGAGGATTTGGGGGGGGGGGTGTTGTGTAGGTGACATAGTAGAGGGAGGAAGGGATTTGTGCTAAGAGGGGAATTTTTTGGGGGAGATTTGTGCTATTATGGATGATTGAGGGGTAGTCGTGATAGGAGGGGAACTTTGTGTGGGGGGGGGGGAATTTGTGCTAGGATGGGGAATAGGGGAGGGGAATTTGTGCTGGGGGACATTTGGAGTGGGGGTGGAGGAATTGTGCTCGGAGAGAACAATTGAGGGGTTTGAGCTAGGAGGAGAAATTTATTTTTGGGGGGATTTGTGCTGGGGGCATATGGGGAGAGAGGATTTTAGCTGGGGGGAAGGAGTGCAAAGATGTGGGCCAGAAAGGAGGGGATTTCAGTAGGAGGTGGATTTTTACTGGGAGTTGGGTGAATTTACGGGGTGTTGGGTGAATTTACGCTTTGGGGTAAGCATGCAGATTAGTGCTAGATTTTTATGGGGTGGGGGATTTTTGTTGACACATAATGCTAATTTCTCTTGGGGGGGGGGGGGGACATTTTGGCATGTTCGCCCTGGGCTCTAGATGACCTTGTCCCGGCACTGAATCCTGCTATCACGCTCAGGTGTTTTCAGACAGAGAACTCCAAAAATAGTAATGCAGCCTTTACCGCGCGAGGATCCCTTGGTTGTGTGAAAAAGAACTGTGGGCAATCCAAACAGAGGGGAAAAAAAAGCAAGTGAAGTACATACCGTTACGAGATATACCTCTTTATCAATCGAAAATATAAATTATATAATTACTTATATAATCACGAGCTCCGGAAATGTCATCATGCTCGTCAAACATCATCTTGAGTTATAAGTAGGGTTGAGCGGACACCTAGATGTCCGTGTTCGACGGGTTCGGCCGAACTTTAAAAAAAAGTCCGGGTCCGTGTCCCGGACTTTTACCAAACTTTTCCCGGACACCGAACCCCATTGAAGTCAATGGGGACCCGAACTTTAAGGCACTAAAATGGCTCTAAAACACCAAAGGAAAGGGCTAGAGTGCTGCAAATGGCAGCAAAACGTAATTAAGAGCATGGCAAGTGCTCTGCAAACAAATGTGGATAGGGAAATAACTTAAAACAACAAAAAAAAACAGAAAAATAAAACAATGTTCTTCTTCATCTCTGAAGGACGAGGCCCATATGGAGTAGGAGGGAGGTTGAGGTGGTGGTGGATGTGGCGGTGACATAGGCGTGCGCACAGGGTGTGCTGGGTGTGCCTGGGCACACCCTAATCACCTAGGGCACATAGCATTGCCAGTGAGGAGATGGGAAAGATCTCCCTGGGACCTGCTCTGCTCTATTTCTCCTTGCCTACAGGTACATGGCCCCGATACATTACTCTCCCTGCTGGCAAACACATGCATGTGTATTTCAACTTTGGGGTGCACACCTTAATGCAATAGGCTGCGCACACCTATGGGCGGTGTAGGTGGAAGCGGCGGTGGAGGAGGACCAGGGCCGGATTAACAGCATCATGGGCTTGGTGCTGAGGATTTTGAAGGGCCTTAAGGGCCGTGCCTTGCCATGCACCCAGAGGAGGAAGGGTGCAGCCATGCATGCCTAATTCAACATGGGATGCTGTCTCTGAAGCCCATAAACACATCCATGCATCGCCAACTGTCCCTCCTTGTCCGGCCTTCACGCTGTGTGGGGAGGTTCTGAGGGTGCTGCCTGGGGAAGCGAGCATAGAAGCCAGACTTCTGTGTTTACAAGTGACAGAAGAGCGGTAACAGTGAATATGGCCAACCCGGGGCCTATATAAAAGGTAGGGGCCTGGAGCTGCAGCTCCAATAGCCCCTACATTAATCTGGCCCTGAGGAGGAGGACGAGGTAGCCAACACTGCTTCTTTTCAAAAATTTTAAATGAGGGTACACCCCAAAAGAGTGAGAAAGAGCAAAAATGGAACAATGGGTGGGTAAGGTCGGTATCCATTGCTATTCTGCATAAGGTACGGAAAAGTCCCGTGGGATCCATGCCTGGTTCATTTTAATGAACGTGAGCTTGTCCACATTGTCTCTGGACAGGCGGCTGCGCTTGTCTGTTATAACGCCCCCAGCCGTGCTAAATACCCGTTCAGATAATACACTGGCTGCAGGGCACGCCAGCACCTCCAAGGCGTAAAGGGCAAGCTCAGGCCATGTGCCCAATTTGGAGACCCAGAAGTTGAAGGGGGCAGACCCGTCATTCACTACATGTAGGCGTGTGCACACATACTGCTCCACCATGTTGGTAAAATGCTGCCTCCTGCTAAGACGTTCCATCTGAGCTGCTGGTGCTGCTGTTTGTTGTGGCGTGCTGACAAAGCTTTTCCACATTTCGGCCATGCTAACCCTGCCTTCTGAGGTGCTGGCGGTGCCCTGGTTGCGTTGGCGACCTCCTCCTCCTCCTCCTCTGCCTTGTGCTTCCACTGTGGCCCCGCTGTCAGATGGGAATGCCAGCAGCATGGCGTCTACCAGCGTGCGCTTGTACTCGCGCATCTTGCGATCGCGCTCCAGTGAGTGAATTAAGGACGGTACATTGTCCTTGTAACGGGGATCCAGCAGCGTGGCCACCCAGTAATCAGCACAAGTTAGAATGTGGGCAACTCGGCGGTCGTTGTGGAGACACTGCAGCATGTAATCGCTCATGTGTGCCAGGCTGCCCAGAGGCGACGAAAGGCTGTCCTCTGTGGGAGGTGTATCGTCCGTGTCCTCTGTATCCCCCCAGCCACGCACCAGTGATGGCCATGAGCTGGCCTGGGTGCCACCCTGCTGTGAACATGGTTCCATCTCCTCCTCCAGCTCCTCCTCCTCCTCATCCTCCTCATCCTCCAGAACTGTGCCCCTGCTGGACAATTGCGTCCCTGGCGTTTGCGTGTGCAGGAACCCACCCTCGGAGCCCCTTGCGAATGACTGCCCTGAAAGCCTTGGAAATGTTACCTCTTCATCCTCCTCCTCCTCCTCATCCTGTGCCACATCCTCTTCCATCATCGCCCGAATTGTTTTTTCAAGGAGGCATAGAAGTGGGATAGTTAAGCTGAGAACGGCGTCATTGCCACTGGCCATGTTGGTGGAGTACTCAAAACAGCGCAACAAGGCACACAGGTCTCGCATGGAGGCCCAGTTATTGGTGGTGAAGTGGTGCTGTTCCGCAGAGCGACTCACGCGTGCGTGCTGCAGCTGAAACTCCACTATGGCCTGCTGCTGCTCGCACAGTCTTTCCAGCATGTGCAAGGTGGAGTTCCACCTTGTGGGCACGTCACATATGAGGCGGTGAGCGGGAAGGCCGAAGTTACGCTGCAGCGCTGCCAGGCGAGCAGCAGCAGGGTGAGAACGCCGAAAGTGCGCACAAACGGCCCGCACTTTCTGCAGCAGCTCTGACATATCGGGGTAGTTTTTAAGGAACCTCTGCACCACCAAATTCAGCACATGCGCCAGGCAAGGGATGTGCGTCAAACCGGCTAGGCCCAGAGCTGCTATGAGATTTCGCCCGTTATCGCACACCACCAGGCCGGGCTTGAGGCTCGCTGGCAGCAACCACTCATTTGTCTGCTGTTCCATGCTCCTCCACAACTCCTGCGCGGTGTGTGGTTTGTCCCCCAAACAGGCAAGTTGTAAAACTGCCTGCTGTCGTTTACCCCTGGCCGTGCTGAAGTTGGTGGTGAAGGTGTTACGCTGTCCGGATGAGGAGGCGGTAGAGGATGAGGAAGCGGAGTAGGAGGAGTTAGGAACAGGAGGCAAACTGAAGCGCCCTGCAATCCTCGGTGGTGGAAGGACATGCGCCAAATTGCTATCCGCCTCAGGCCCATCCGCCACTGCATTTACCCAGTGTGCCGTTAGGGAGATATAACGCCCCTGACCGTGCTTACTGGTCCACGTATCCGTAGTTAGGTGGACCTTGGCACAGATGGCGTTGCGCAGTGCACACCTGATATTTTCCCCCACTTGGTTGTGCAGGGAAGGGATGGCTTGCCTGGAAAAGTAGTGGCGGCTGGGCACGACGTACTGTGGGACAGCCACCGAGATAAGGTTTTTAAAACTGTGCGTCTCCACCAGACGGAATGACAGCATTTCAAAGGCCAATAATTTTGAAATGCTGGCATTCAGGGCCAGGGATCGCGGGTGGGTAGGGGGGTACTTCCTCTTCCTCTCAAGTGTTTGGGAGATGGAAAGCTGAACGCTTCCACGGGACATTGTGGAGATGGTTGTTGGTGACCCAGGTGGTGGTGTTGCTGACAGATCGTCTGTTTGCGGGGTGGCAGGTGCCGGTATCACTACAGATGTGGCTGGAGCGGCCGAGACTGCAGCAGAAGAGGAAGCAGGATGAGCCAGAGACGTTTCTTGGTTTTGAAGGTGTGTACTCCACTGCAGCTCGTGCTTTGCACTTAGATGCCTGATCATGCAGGTTGTGCTCAGGTTGAGAAGGTTTATGCCTCGCTTCAAGCTCTGATTGCACAGGGTGCAAACCACTCGTGTCCTGTCATCAGCACATTTTCTAAAGAACTTCCACGCTAGAGAACTCCTTTGAGCTGACTTTGGTGCGCTCGTTCCCTTGCTGCATTGGGCAGTAGCGGGCGTAGTGTCTAGGGCACGGCCGCTCCGCTTCTGCACCCTGCTCCCTCTTCTGCTGTGCTGGTGGCTCTGTGCGACCACCGCCTCTTCCTCCAAACTACTCAGGTCACCTGCATGACGTTCATTCCATGTGGGGTCGAGGACCTCATCGTCCTCCACATCATCTTCCACCCAGTCTTCACCCCTGCCCTCCTTGTCGGTCTCCACAATGCTGAACGCCGCAGCAGTTGGCACCTGCGTTTTGTCATCATCGGAGACGTGCTGCGATGATCCTTGCATGTACTCATCTTGAGAAATAAGTGGTTGGGCATCGCTGCACTCAATCTCTTCCACTTCTGGGGCAGGGCTAGGTGGATGGCCCTGGGAAACCCTGCTGACAGAGTCCTCAAAAAGAATAAGAGACTGCTGTATGGCTTGGGGCTCAGACTGCTGGCCTGATTTGCAAGGGGGTGAGGTGAAAGACGGTTGGACATTGGCTGCAGGTGCCAACTCTGACCTTTCTGCAGTAGACTGGGTGGGAGACAATGTGAAGGAACTGGAGGCACTGTCAGCAGCAAACCAATCTACTATCGCCTCAACTTGTTCTGGCCTCATCACTTCTAGGGGCGTTTGATGCCCTACCAAATACTGATGCAGGTTCTGTCGCCTACTCACACTTGAGGAAGGTGTTTCACTTGTGCGTGTAGCTGGCACAGATCGACCACGTCCTCTCCTTGCAACAGGAGCTCTACCAGCAGCACCACGACCCAGGCCACGGCCCTTATTTGACGGTCTCCTCATATTTCTGTAATTTAAGATCTTGCCCTAGAAAGGTTTTTATTGAATAGCGGAATAGGAAATATGATCCAAAAAAGTGTATGTATCTCGCACGTACAAAACCACACTAGGCCCCAATTACTATTGTTTCTACCCCTAAAAGGATGGATGAGGAGTAGGAGGAGTATGGAACAGACAGCACCCTCAAATCTTCAGAAGTATGAGATGAACCCCAAAAACTTGGAAAGGTGGATCTCACACGTACCGACACAGACTATCCCGCAATTCAATTGATCCTCAAAGGTTTTTATTGAATAGCGGAATAGGAAATATGATCAAAAAAAGTGTATGTATCTCGCACGTACACAACCACACTAGGCCCCAATTACTATTGTTTGTACCCCTAAAAGGCTAGATGAGGAGTAGGGGGGGTATGGAACAGGCAGCACCCTCAAACCTTCAGAAGTATGAGATGAACCCCAACAACTTGGAAAGGTGGATCTCTCTCACACGTACCAACACAGACTATCCCCCAATTTAACTGATCCCCAAAGGTTTTTGATTAAATAGCGGAATAGAAAATATGATCCAAAAAAAGTGTATGTATATCACACGTACACAACCACACTAGGCCCCAATTACTATTGTTTGTACCCCTAAAAGGCTAGATGAGGAGTAGGGGGGGTATGGAACAGGCAGCACCCTCAAACCTTCAGAAGTATGAGATGAACCCCAACAACTTGGAAAGGTGGATCTCTCTCACACGTACCAACACAGACTATCCCCCAATTTAACTGATCCCCAAAGGTTTTTGATTAAATAGCGGAATAGAAAATATGATCCAAAAAAAGTGTATGTATATCACACGTACACAACCACACTAGGCCCCAATTACTATTGTTTGTACCCCTAAAAGGCTAGGAGTAGGGGGAGTATGGAACAGGCAGCACCCTCAAACCTTCAGAAGTATGAGATGAACCCCAACAACTTGGAAAGGTGGATCTCTCTCACACGTACCAACACAGACTATCCCCCAATTTAACTGATCCCCAAAGGTTTTTGATTAAATAGCGGAATAGAAAATATGATCCAAAAAAAGTGTATGTATATCACACGTACACAACCACACTAGGCCCCAATTACTATTGTTTGTACCCCTAAAAGGCTAGATGAGGAGTAGGGGGAGTATGGAACAGGCAGCACCCTCAAATCTTCAGAAGTATGAGATTGTGTTCACTGTACCCCACAAAGATTGAGTTCACTGCACCCCACAATGATTGTGTTCACTGCACCCCACAAAGATTGTGTTCACTGCACCTCACAAAGATTGTGTTCACTGTACCCCCCAAAGATTGTGTTCACTGCACCCCACAAAGATTCTGTTCACTGTACCCCACAAAGATTGTGTTCACTGCACCCTAAAAGGATGTTGTTCACTGCACCCCACAAAGATTGTGTTCACTGCACCCTAAAAGGATGTTGTTCACTGCACCCCAAAAAGATTGTGTTCACTGTACCCCCCCAAAGATTGTGTTCACTGCACCCCACAAAGATTGTGTTCACTGCACCCCAAAAAGATTGTGTTCACTGTACCCCCCAAAGATTGTGTTCACTGCACCCCAAAAAGATTGTGTTCACTGTACCCCCCAAAGATTGTGTTCACTGCACCCCACAAAGATTCTGTTCACTGTACCCCACAAAGATTGTGTTCACTGCACCCCAAAAAGATTGTGTTCACTGTACCCCCCCAAAGATTGTGTTCACTGCACCCCACAAAGATTCTGTTCACTGCACCCCACAAAGGATTTTGTTCACTGCACCCCAAAAAGATTGTGTTCACTGCACCCCAAAAAGGATTTTGATCACTGCACCCCAAAAAGGATGTTGTTCACTGCACCCCAAAAATGATTTTGTTCACTCCACCCCAAAAAGATTGTGTTCACTGCACCCCACAAAGATTGTGTTCACTGCACCCCAAAAAGATTGTGTTCACTGTACCCCCCAAAGATTGTGTTCACTGCACCCCACAAAGATTCTGTTCACTGTACCCCACAAAGATTGTGTTCACTGCACCCCAAAAAGATTGTGTTCACTGCACCCCAAAAAGGATGTTGTTCACTGCACCCCAAAAAGGATGTTGTTCACTCCACCCCAAAAAGATTGTGTTCACTGCACCCCACAAAGATTGTGTTCACTGCACCCCAAAAAGATTGTGTTCACTGCACCCCAAAAATGATTTTGTTCACTGCACCCCAAAAAGGATTTTGTTCACTGCACCCCAAAAAGGATGTTGTTCACTCCACCCCAAAAAGATTGTGTTCACTGCACCCCAAAAAGATTGTGTTCACTGCACCCCACAAAGGATTTTGTTCACTGCACCCCAAAAAGATTGTGTTCACTGCACCCCAAAAAGGATGTTGTTCACTGCACCCCAAAAAGGATTTTGTTCACTGCACCCCAAAAAGATTGTGTTCACTGCACCCCACAAAGGATTTTGTTCACTGCACCCCACAAAGATTGTGTTCACTGCACACCAAAAAGGATTGTGTTCACTGCACCCCAAAAAGATTTTGTTCACTGCACCCCAAAAAGATTGTGTTCACTGCAGCCCAAAAAGATTGTGTTCACTGCAGCCCAAAAAGATTGTGTTCACTGCAGCCCAAAAAGATTGTGTTCACTGCAGCCCAAAAAGATTGTGTTCACTGCAGCTCACACACAGAAAAATGGATGTGGATCACTGACACCTGCCTATCTCCAATCCCACACCACACAGCAATATCGATTGTAGTTTGTAGAACACAGTTTCCCTAAAATTCAGCAGACTCTGTCCCTAACAGGATTGAGAAGAGATCGTAGATCAGGATTGAGTGCAGATTCACCCCACCCCCCACACAGCAATATCGATTGTAGTTTGTAGAAGACACTGACCCTATAATTCAGCAGACTCTATCCCTAAAATGCCTACAACTCGCCCTGCCTAAACACTCCGACCTGTCCCTCAATTCTATCCGGACACAAATGGTTTTTTCCTGCCTATCTTTCCCTAATCAGCAGCCAGCACATTGATGTGTGCTCTGTCCCTTAGCTAAGCAGCAGAATGACGCTGCTGCGGCGGCTGCCTCGAACTTATAAAGACTTGGTCACATGCTTCAGACGGCCAATCACAGCTACTAAGACATTTGCAGGCATGGCTGGGATGGCTTAAGGCACACCAGTTAAACGATTGTTGATTGGCTGTTGAAAGCCCGCCATGAAAAGAGCGCCAAAGCATGCAAAACCCGGAAATAAAACGACCGAACACGGATTTTTACCCGAACATACAGTAAAGTGTCCGTGTCCGTGTTCGGGTAAAAAAAATCCAATTATTCGGTACGAACACGAATAATACAGTCCGTGTTCGCTCAACACTAGTTATAAGATGTAAGAATCCACCCTGTGTAGAAACCAGTGAATGTTATTCACTCTGCTTTATCTACTCACCCTGTGCCAATATACTACAAGGGAGAAATGAGAGCAGGGAGAGGGTCACACTGGCGGCATGTATCTGACAAATGCTGATAGTTACTCAGTGTGCACCTGGAGAAACTGTTGGGGTTGCCATAAATATGGTGCATTTTGGGGGGCATGGCCTCCTTTTTCAATCTTCACATATAAGTAAAAAGTAATGAAGCACGTTAAAAAAGTGGAAAATAGCAAAAAAGGTCTGGCCTCCTGAAATTAAAAGTGGAGAGCAGGGCTTAGCAAAGAAAGGGTTAAAGCCCCCTCCCCCAACAAAAAAAACCTTAATTTCACCTTTCCTACTGACTCTGATACAATTTGCCAAATTGATAAAATCTCCTAAATCCTACCAATTTTCCTTATTCTTACCACTGACATCAGATGCATGTTTCCAGCATACCTTCTATTAATAGGCAATATAGAAGAGCTAATGGGAAATCTGTGCATGTGTTGAGCATTTTCCTGTCTGTGAAGATGATGATGCTGGCTTATGGGACACAAAATTACTAGCTCAATGTTTTAGCTACTTGCAATGGAAAATGGAAGATACTTAGCAGCCATGCAAAAAAAATATTTTGCTATGGTTACTCATGCTTTTTTATTCTTTACTTCCCCCCTACAGATAATCCATTGCTCATCGTAAGACCCCCAGGTAAGTTTTATGCATGAATTAACAGAGGTAATGCTCAGTGACTATAACTACTACTATACAGATACCATAACAAACCATAAAATACAGACACAGCTGGTGCTGAAATCCCTAAAAAGGCTAGTAGTAATTAGCCATATTTAAAGGGTAATTTGTGGGGAAAAAATAGCAAATAAAGAAAAAACAATAAAGCATATGCAATTGCGACACAAATAATATTGTAATTGAATGTTATTAAAAATGACCTTTCCTTTTCAATATGTAGCTGTTGTAATTTTCGGAAAATGCAATGCAATATGGCTACCTGGAGCTGTTCTGTACACAGAATGTCTGCCTAAGATTCAGAGTCAGATTTCTGGCATCCCCTGCAACAAAAATGTCATTTTTAGTGAGATGCTCCCAATAAGAACACTCATCTAAATAACTTCTTTGCTCTAATGAGTGTTAGAAACAAACCATAGCAATTTTGCAAATGCTAGTTACCTAGTTTTTAAGCTTCTGTATTTTCTAAGTCACTGATGAAAAATAGCATGCAGATCTGAAAAGTTGGAAAATTGTCAGATCACCTTCTTTGAATCAGGGTCAGTGACTTAAGATATTGAATCAAGAGGTTCATTAACACAGCCAGGCAAACTGCATTTTCAGAAGGAAAGGTCTGCATCATAAGAATTAAAGTTCCTCTTACAATAGATTTCCTTTAAGTGGTATGTGTAGATTAATTGTGACAACCAGAATATCATGCCAATGTCATTTCTTTTTTGGTGTATCTTGAAGGTGGTGAACCCATTTGGATTCCATATGCATTCAAACACGACTCAAGTTATAGCGGCTGTCATGGAAAGCAATATGTCAAACGCACATGGTACCGAAAGTTTGTTGGGGTCATGCTTTGCAATTCTTTGCGATATAAGATTTATCTCAGTGAAAACCTAAGAGGTAAGACTGTTTATTTGCAAAAAGGTTTATTTTCATTATTAATGGAAAATAATGCCCCACTTTGCTACAATTTTTGTGAGTAATGGTCTAAAGATGAACTTTAGACAGGTAAAAATGAATTAATCTCTGTATTCTTTATTATATCCCTTGGTATCAGTCTCTTTCTATCCTCTGTACTGTACTGCAATGCTCAGATTGAAAGAATACTGAAAAATCAACTAAATGGATGTTGTACATGCAAATGAGGAAGCACACAAGGTCAATTAACCCAAAAAACAACATCATAAATAAACCTATAATGGGTGTCCAAACACCAAAACTATAAGAAAAAACGAAATATATTCTGTATAGGTAACCTAACAATAAACAAGCTGACCCAAATGCAGCAAAGAAGATTGTATACATCTTTATTTTATCAAAGAAAATACACCTAAAATTATGTAAAAGGTTTATTCCCCAGGGACCGAGCTAGTTACACTTTAAAATATTTCCCCATATGTAACTGGGAGTGCTGGAGGTTCCGTGTGTATATCTGTGCACAACATATTCTGTAATGTATGTCAGTGTGCACATTTATGCCTGTAGCTGTGGCTCATATGCACCACAAAAACAGGCATATTTTACTCTCTGCATGTCAAAATAGTCATAATATATAACCTTCACAAAGGGCACACATGTCAGATTTTTATATTGCACAACCCAACCATCAAATAAATAATGGATATTTAATACATACATAAAAACTGGCAATACTGTGCTTACATGTACAACCCATATACAATGTTAAATAACATAATACAGGTATAGCCTTAGTTACAGCTCTCTAATTGGCATAGTGTGGTGGATTGTATGCAGCTGCATATATATATGCACAACTGCTGCAATAACTAAGTGTTAAATAACAAATGGGATTGCAGTTGAGCGAGATTGCATGTGGATGTTGTAACTGAACCACGACCCACACTGTGCTTGTGGACTTCCATCAGTATACAGCTTACTCCCAGGCTTGAACATAGATATTAAATATCATAGCCACCCCCATACAAAGCTAGCCGACAACTTAGCTTGTACAAGTTAAGGAACCTTCTCTTTATTGAACAGTCACACAGAATTTATATACAGCATGGACATCCCCCTCCTGATCAATTTACCCCATCAGGTCAGGGGTTGCCTGATTACATTATCATATGCAGATGAAATTGTATACAGAAATAGAATTAACCTGAACTAATCATCTAGCCATCTGGACAGAAACAATATGTGAGTTCATTAACAATTAACAAAGGGACAGACAGGCTTAACAGAAAATCACACCCTAATACACAGACAATAGGAAGGGACCACCAGTGACAGACTGTCCGTCTTGACAGTGAAGTACAATACACAGTATCGTAAGTGTAAACACAGAACCCCCCGTAGATAACAGGTGAGTATATCCACATATTCAATGATGTGTGGAAGACAGGTGGTTGAGCTGATGATATTAGTATATGTTATAAGTCTGACTGTGTGAAGCAGTCTTCATAGGTTTCTTGAGATAAATATTACTGTCCCATTTGAAGTAATCCAAACCATATTCTCAGTGTCCATTAAGTACCTCACTTTCTCTCCCAGTGACGGTGAGTACCGTCGCAGATGTATAACCGCCACAATAGTTGGTGATCCACTCTGATATCAAAATGGGTAAGTAAGCTTTCCATATTCACTATGGTTCCACTTGTTGGAATCCTCAGATAAAACAGATAACCTTCAGTCTTGAAATATAAAAACGAATATATCCTGACTGCTGATGAAAATTAGATCAAACTGGACAAAGCTCAATTGGGGACCAGCTCGGTAAATCCAGCTAACTTAGTGATGAAGTTATGATTTACTATGCATAAGTGATATATCTGAATGTTCTCCTTGTGTGCTGTTGGATCTCAGTAATCTATTGGATCTCAGTAATAAACAATCCACAACTAAATGCATGAAATGATGATATTGGTCACAGCATTACAGTTCCAGGGGGACTTGATCCTCTCACATACCAATAAAAGTTCAACAGACAGCAGTAAGGCAGTCATGACCATATAACTGCAAATCGGCTAGAACCGTGGTGTTATCTCCCAAAGAAACCAGATGACAGACTCAAATAGGAATGTTGCAATATGCCTGTGCTTTGTGACCTACAAAGTTACAAGGTGGTCAAAGTCACATACTGCATATGTGTGATATGAAATCACCTCTGTCAATGTCTGTATACACTTCAATAGCGAGTATAATAATACTGGCAGCTCAATAATCTTCATGATGCTAGTAGTGCCTCAATAGGTTCATTGCAGATAGTGAATTGTCCCAGGATAAGCAGTCAGGATACCGCAAAAGAGTGGCTGAATTGCCAGCGTGTGATGAAATATGCCCTCCTCTGATATAATCTCCCATGTGTCGTACTTATCTACTGTATCACACGCAGCTATCAATGGAAGCAGCCATCGTGAGTCTTCACCGTATGGTTGTCAAAAATTGGCTGGCACCATAGGGTGAAATGGAAGGCCAGGTCCCAAGGATCCTCAACTGGTTAGTTTTGTAGGAAGTTCAGTTGCTGCTGGGAAAGTGGCGACACAACATTTACTTAATTTAAATCTCTGAATAGGATTTAGACAGGCCAAAGATTTTGCATTTTTTTTGTTCAACCAGCTGGTTTTTCTCTGGCTATTTCTACAGTGACATTTTCTGCAATGTATTACCTGGTTGTGGGAATAGGAAGATATATAACATTTGCATATTCTGAAAAGCAGATATTATGTCTACGCTTACATATCACAATAATATTTTATAGCTTTCTCTTGATAATAATTCTGATTGCCCTCATCGAGAACACAATAATATAGTATGTATTATGTAAAATTATAAATGTAAAAGAGAAATGTGATACAAAAGGTGTTTGAACTAAATGATTGAACTAAATGACCTTTTTTCCTATGGAGAAAAATACTGTGGTAATTAAATCATTTTTAATTCCATAGCATTTTACTCCTGGGGACCTATGTTCTTTATCTGGTGTTGGGTCAGATGATAATACTGCCATCTTGGGCACGCTCCGAAGAATAATCATGCTAGGGTCAAATTTAGAAAGGAATAAATTAACTTACCAGAATGTCTTTGAAGTGTGTAGCACAAACCAATGCAAGCTTCATGCAGATAGTGTCCTAATGAGGACTTGAACCAAGGAGCCCAAGGCAGAAACACTAACCACTATGAGACATACAGTATATACATACCTACATCAATCAAGCATTTGGCCACTATCTGCTGATATTCATTTTGTGTTCATATTCTCATTCACCTTAGTTTGCTGATGTTGTTTGCTCTCTCATTACCATTAGTTGTGTCTTTTTTTTTTATCACCAGCTGACCTATAAACATCCTAGTCATCACCAATAATATCATAATGTTTCTTTTCTTTTTAAGACACATTTTACAATATAGGTGACAGCTGGGGGAGAGGAGAAGATCACTGTCAATTTGTGGATTCCTATATGGAAGGAAGAACAGATCCTCTGTCTGAATTCCTACCAACGATTAAAGGTGAGTGACACTGCAGTCCACTTTACATCTATGAATTTACAAATAGGTGACATATGAAAAAAAAGGAATTAATTTGTCACACAAAGGTCCTGGAAACATATATAAAAAATATAATTTTATTAAAACAAGGGATATAGCACCCACAATATCCATAGGTAAAAAGTGTTACATTTCAGATATTAAAGACATTTCATCCATTTTACACAGGAGCCAAAAAATGTCGTTCATTACTTAGATACATAAAGCAACATCCAGCAGTCTACATGTTTCATAGAATCCCTTCGCCTAATCAGAACTATGATGTCAGTATACAATATGGTGATTTGATAGGTACACATATCCAGAAATCACATTTCCAGGTTGCCAAGTATTTCCGAAATAACATAAATATAACAACATATAAGTATAGAAGATGAACATACATATAATATTACATTGATAGTTATTTAAACCTATGCTCAAATATCCTTACATATGCATAAAAAAAGCAAGCTGTGGTATTCAACCCTAAGAAGAAGAAGGTCAAGCAAAAAGTTGGGGGCATGTTATTAAACTGCAAGGTATAGCTTCAAGATAGAAGAGACAGATGGATGGGGAAAAAGGTCCACCAATAGGCAGAAAGAGAAAAAAAGAAGGTAAACTGTTCCCTCAGATAATATATGGAAGGTCAAGGCCAATGGAGTGTACACTGACTGTCCCAGCACACAAGCACAAGAGCTGAAAATACCCTGCTGTGTGCCCTCCTATTTCAACCCCACCAGAAATGTAATTTCTGACCCACAGGCATACCACTTTCTGCCAATAGATTGCATGAGCTAGAAGCACACACGTGACTTCATTGTGTAGATTTGCACACTCTGTGTCACACTGTGCTTTTCCAGGCCATCCCAGAGACAGCACTAGAGAATAAGGCAGGATGGCCCCAAGAAAACTCCAATCATTCCCTAGGAACCCAAAAAAGAAACCGAAACCCAGTGCAAAGAGATCAAAAGAGAAAAAAAAATTACAATATAGTACAAACTAGGGCTTTTTTTTCTCAGAGAATAGGTGCAGGAACTCCCCCATTTTGAGTCACCTCTTGTCTCTGCCCCTACCCACCTGTTAGCACTGTTCCTTGGTTCCATCCGCTACCCACCTCTACACACCATTCCTTGGTTCCACACCTTACCCACCTCCCAGTATTGTCCCTTTTAGAGAATAAAGAACCAAGTATTATTTTGTGGTGCTAAGTAATTTGTATAAAATTTGTTAACGATAACAAGAAAAGGATGTAAAATAGATTCCTGTAGCCAGCAACAATAGACCCCCCTGCAACAATAGACCCCCCCAGCAACAATAGACTCCCAACAGCCAGCATCAATAGACCCTCCATCAGCCAGCAACAATAGTCTCCTCTCTCAACAGTAGATCCCTTTCAGCAAAAAAAAAAAAAAAAAAAAAAAATTCCCCCTAGCATTAAGGGCCAAAAAAGAAGGCCATCTGTTTTATACCTATGATTAAAGGCAAAGTGCTTCCTTATGGATGTCTCTAAATTTCAAGTTTAAATAGCATAGGCATTGTACTATATATGTTTCCAGAAAGAGAATATTGTTTTGCAGTGACATGTCCCCCATTTGAATGTGGCATGCAGTAACCAATTACATGGGTCTTTTTTGGTAGTAGGTGTAAATTGACTAGGTAGTGGATGGCCATGGAAGGAAGGACCTTTTCTGGAAATAATGCTAGATCTTTTGTCAATACATATGGAAACGACTTTGTTGTTTTCTAAAAGATTTCAATGTTTTGCCAGGATTTTATGAAAGGCAGAACTTTTGATTACAAAATGTCTTAATAATCCATGCCTTCTCCAATTCACTTTATGTTTTTTTTTTTTAATATAGTAGCAAATCTGGGACTGTTCGTCGCGCAATTGTACGCATGTTTAGGAATTTTTGTTACTATAGCCCAAAGGCTAACAGACATTTCAAAATCATTGTCTTTACTACAATTGCATTTGTATCAGTTTTAAGTCTATGAATTTCAATGTACATTTAACACCTAATACAAATGTTATTGATGAATTTAGGTGTACAGTCCAACATATCTTTAGAGCACTATTACATCTGAGCACATGCATAACATTTACAGTGCATTCACCAATGAAAGACCAAAGATTTCAGAAACAGTGGGCATTATTTACTAAATCAGTAAAGAATGTTCATTTAGCAAAGGTTTTTTTTTTTTAAGATTTTTTCACTAGGTGTACTCAATCATGAGGGGGGGGGGGTTAAAAAACAGCATCTTTGGCATAATTGGATTACCAAACTTAGAGAACATGCACTATTCCTTCAGCCTTTCACCTTCAAAAAAATAGTGGAATTTCACTTAGAGGGCTTTGATACCTTTCTTGATCACTCTTGTTCTTGCTCCATCAAGCATGTTTCAGTCTTCTTCAAAACCTTTCCTGTCTGTCCTTGTTTCTCCCATCAAAAAAGAAAGTGACGGGAAATCTCTCCAATGAGAACACACACAAAAACACATTTTTTGTAGACTGGGGTGCAAAATATTATTCTTCCCTTTTAAAATAGGCAAAAGGAACAGGTTCTATTTTGACATATTTCACCCCAGACCCATTGCTTTATCAAAGAGACAAACTGTGAGAAAGTGATGTGCCTAGTGAAGAGCTTGTTCCTGCTGGCTCTTTTAATAAAGGAAGGATATTATTTCACATCTCAGTGTGCATCATTCCTGTTGCTTGTACAACTTACCTGATTGCTTCGGTGTGGATGAGACGAGCCAGCACCTGAGATGTGGTTTTGAGTGTGGAGCCTCATCTCAGTTTGGGTGGCATGTGAAATATTTGACTTTTTTGTAGAGTAAGGAAAGGAAATAAATGTTTCTTCTAGCAATTTCTGATTGTAAAACCAACAAATCTGATTATCTGATTGATAAAGCTAAAAAAAAAAAAAAAATGAATATAGTTTCTGATTATCTGTAACTCCTAATTAATGAACCTCAGAAGAGAATAGATCCTCTGTAGTTTGCAAATGAATAGTCCCCAGGGCTTAGTCAATGAGGTTTACCTCTGCTGATTTCCATCATCCAATCACAAGCAGGCAAAAAATGCTGCTTTTAATTTTCCTTGCACATGATAGTCCCCTTGCAAATTGAGCAGCCTGTTACAATCTATGTTGCTAAATTGGAATACTATGTGTGTAAATTTGTGATCTAACAGGAAAATATATATTTTGCAGGTTATTACCGCCATTACACTCAGGAGCCTGTAATGTTTGGGCAAATAGGTTTTGGAACGCCTCATAATTATGTTGGTTGGTATGAATGTGGTGTGCCCATTCCTGGAAAATGGTAGTGGTTTTACCAAGAAGCTGGTGCTGTTTCATGGATGTATTATACAATAATGTTTTAAAGAACTGTGCTGAAAGAAAAGGACAGAAAATCTTGACAGATCTTCAAGCATCAAGACCAAAAGACTAGAAACACTGTGTGAAACTGATATGTGGTGCTGCTTTCAAATTGTCTGAGAAGCACAAGTGGAACCCTGCTTTTGTGATTAATGAAGTGGCCTAGGAACAGCCCACTTACCTTGAATCCCCCTTCAATCAGAGTACAAACTTTGTGTAATCATATAACTTGCAAGGACTATCTAAGCTTGCTGTGCGTGCTTACTTGTGAGTTAAATCTTGTTTTTTTTTTTTTTTTTAAATGGAAGTCTTTATCGTTCACCAGTGGCAGACCACTCTGCGCTTCAGAGTTACACGTTGCAATCACGCTTATGTTATTAGTATTCATCCAATATAGAAGAATCTACTTTTGAACAAGCACTCGCTGGGCTATTCCTAAGGACAGTCTGAATTTGTTGTCTTATGTTGTCTTATCCTGAATTCATACTTGTATGCACTACTTCAAATGGAAAGAAATGGTTAAGATTCAGAGTGTTTCAAGTTCACACAATTTTGAGAGCCTTAACACCTTTGGGCTTATAATGCAATTCCAGTTTATTCCAGGGCATACTTAATGGAATGACCTTCATAGAGCCAAACTGAAAAGACACACTGTGGCATGCACACATTGAGGTTGATTTACTAAAGGCAAATTGACTGTGCACTTTGCGAGGATAGTCACACTCATTTTATCCAAGAGCTTAGTAAATGTGGTGAAGCTCTGCTAATTTCCACCATCGAATTGTGTGCAAGCAAAAATGCATTTTTTTAATATATATTTTCCTTGCACCTGATTGGATATTCTTTCTAAGGGGAAACATCACTACATTTACTAAGCTCTGGGGAAAATTAGTGCAACTGCACTTGCAATGTGCCCATTCTGTTTGCCTTTAGTCCTTTAATAAATCAACCTCAATGTGTGCATGTCTCAGTGTGACTTTTCAGTTCTGCTCTAGGAAGAGGTGATTGTAGCCATATTAGTGCACTTGCCACAGAGACAATTGAGTACTGTCCGTGATACTTTTTTTATTTGCACTAACATACAATTTTCCGGGACAAGTTTTCTTAAGGTTCGAGCAGTACTAATTCACAAACATTTTAGCAGAATGTTAAAAAAAGACCATCTCTGAGGGAAAGGCAACAAAACCAAAAAAAAAAACCAAACACACACACAAACAAATGTACACGGCTAAATGGTAAAAAAGATAGCACAGTTAGTTAGATGAGACACTGGGAAATCTTTAGCCCACAAGGGGGGGTGGACGGGAAGTGACAATCAATCGAGGGGGTCCTAAAACTGTTGGATAAGAAAAAGAGTAAGAAAACCCATATCTAAATTTAGGCCTTTATCTTTTTTTGTCAAATAGAACTATCATTCTTAGTTCAAAAGTTTTCCTTTCTTTTCTGTGAACGTCATTCTACTAAGTATACCCTGGAAACTATTGGTTCTAAAGGGCTACAATGCATTTACAAGCAAAGTGAATTAAAAGTGTCCATATTAGCCTAATCTGCCTTCCTTCAGGAACCTTCTGAGCTCATGGCTAGGAATTAGCAAATCTACCTAGGTTCTGTCCACAAACAGGTTCATGATTTCTACTTGCAGTTCCTAAACCATGCAGCAAACCCCATTGAAGTTGACAGTGAGAAATCTTGTTATTTTGACTATTCTGAAACTCTGGCCATTTGTAGAGCTAATAAGCAAGCTATTGTCAAACATAATGCATGGACAACTGGGCACTGCTATGGGGAACCTTTGTGAATCCCAGGGATTCTCAATTAACTCATAGCACAATAGTACTATCCCAAACCTCATTACTCATCACTAAGACTCTATTGGCCACTGAAGATTAGTTTAACGTAAGCCATAGAAGCAATTCTCATTCTTCAGGCCCATCTCAATAACCAAAGCACTAGCTAACACATAGGAAGTGATTTCAGAATACACTCTGAGAATGACAAATATATTTAATCACAAACTTATGTTGCGAATTTCTAGCAGCAGAGAATCTGCAAGTGAAATTAACCAGGTGCCCCATTGGAACCTGGCCAAGTAAAATGACCCACTTTGGAACTTACATTTTTGCACTCAAAGGTAAAGTAGTATTTTAACCAGCAGTTTTGAGAGCAACAAAGGCTTTGTGTTTAGGTGTTTTACATTCATCAGTTTATTCATCCTCAACAAATTGTAGCATTACATCAGATTTTAATAGTAATTGGTTAAAATGTGAGATCTATATTTTTAAATGCATGGTAAAGATTCACTGTATATAACATCATTCAGTTTACTTATGATCTAAAAAGCCTAACAGTGTTGTATAAAGATACAGTATAAAAAAAACTGATTCTTGTAGCTGGAATAAAATGTTTATCTTGTGAATGTAGATAAGACAGCTGTTGGAATTAGCCTCCCAATATAACTTTAAACCATAAGCCTTATAAAAAAGTGTGCTTTTCTATTTATATTTTTGAAATAATATACTATATGACAAGTCAGCAACATATAATTATTAAAAAGGATTTTTTATTAGATTTCAAACTGGATTTGAAATCAGTTTGATTAATATATAGGACAAATAAATGACACCAAAGTAATGTATAACCCCAAATGCAAATTTGTTATCTTTTCATGAAAGAATAATGTGTAATGGATAAGTAGGATAGTTAATTTGCTGTAAAATGATTTGCTGAGTTTGTTGAAGATCTATGCATAATTTTATCCCATTGAAAAATGCATTCTAACAGCTTTGGGTTAGGTAATAACCATTTTAAAGGTACTATAATATAGCTTCTAATGCACTAATCTAAGCCGTATGTGCCTTCGTTTTTTAATGTATCATCTGTGACTTTTCTTTTGTTCAGTGTCTTTTTGATAAAAAAATTCAATGCACCTCTACAGTGTTTGTTTTCAGTAGTAGAGATTGTCTTGTGTAGGGTTTATCCTGTAGCATATTTTAACAAATCACTCAGAACTACTATTAAAAGAGCACTGTATTAACTATAGGAAGGTTACCACATTATAATGGTAACAGTTTTACTAAACCTTCAGTTTAAATAAGCTAAATACATTCTAGGTGCTGTAAAACAAAAGGTGTGTAAAGTCTTTCACTTAATTGTCTTCAGAAAGCTGCCACAGTAGAAAAGCCAGTCTACTGCAAAGCCCCATATACACAATCAGAATATCGTACAAAAAATACCACTTTGAAAGCGTTCGTACGATAATCTAATCTTTAGTTTACAGCTTTAATTCAACATTTTTCAAAGCAACAAGCACGAACATTTGATCATATACAAATCGTACGATTTTTACAAATACATTACATCACTTCCAATTTTTTATTCTGTTATACGAGAATTTTTGTACTTTAGTAACCTATTTGTTTTCGATATGGAGACTAGCATGCAAAAAAACCAGACGATCATTCATCCGATAATCTCATCGTATGTACTAGGCTTTAGCATGTTGTAGTAAAGGACCTTTGCTCTCCATATGGAAGCAATTATCTCTCTACAGAGGTCTGACACACCCCTGTAAATCCGGGCTGGAGTTCTCTAATTAGCAGGGTGCTTGAGGCTTGCCCATTGCAGAACTATACTGTAGGTCTAACTCAGCAGGGGGTGCATCAGACCTCTGCACAGAGACCACTGCTTCCACACAAAGAACAAGGCCCCTTATTTACAGTATGCTGGCAATGCTGTAGTTGCTTTTTTAAGGACAATTAACTGCAAGACCTTAAATCTTTTGTTTTGATACCCCTGAAATGTATTTAGTTAATGTAATCTGAAAGTTCAATTGGGGTTTAGGTGGTGCAGACTGTTGAAAAACACATAAAAGTCTAAAAAATTGTTTTCAATATAAATAGGCTGTAAAACATATTCTGTTTTCAGATGATGGTGTATAAGTAATATGCCTACCCCCTACTTATTTTATATCTTGTGGATATAAATGAGTCTAGTATGAGAATAGTAGTTATAATAGGTAAAGGAAATGATATATGGTATTGTACCCCCCTATAGGCTAATTACAATGATTTTATGATGCACAGAAGAGTACAGAAAATGCTTCAATGGGTTGAGATCACAGGCCTGGCTAACATCTGTGTAATCATGTTTATTTATTTAACAATATTTAATATAATTTGAGGAGCAATAGACACTAGAGCTAAATTTGAACAGTTGCCAATAGCAGCTAATCAAAACCTTTTATGCGTGTAAAAGATAATTCCTGAATTTGTACAGGTAATTAGAATTTTTTTGAATAATAGTCATTTACCATTACAATATTAGGCAATGTAAATAGTTGAGTTTGTTTAGATATCATATTAGGTATCTAGATATCATTCAGGTATTTTGAGATCATATTCTGGAATGGCCTCAGGCAAACATTAGTTTTTGCATTATAACAGGATTTTTACAGTAGATGTAGGTGATCATTTTAAAATCCAGCTTCACACAAAGTGGCAAAATCTGTGAACAGTGCAAAAACTGTCTAACATTTTTGTGTCCCTTGTCTACAAACCTGATTAAAATCTCACATTGCGAGCTTTCTAAATCTGATCCTTAAGCAGGATTTACATGGGGAGTTATTTTTTAGTTTAACCAGAGAATTGAGCAAAAAAAAAAACAACCCCACAGATCCCTGCATCTACTCAAGCGATGTGGATGCAGGGATCTCTCATGCAGTGCTATTGTATTCTAACAGCGGGGACTCCCCCACCCCTTCAGAATACGCAGTTCACCCTGCAGCCATTGACTGCAATCGCTGATCAAATACTGGTTTTCCAGGATGCCAGGTTAACAGAAGACGATTGTTGGACTGGCCTTTGTTGAACAGACAGCGGCACACAGAGTGAAATTTGGCCAGTTCCTGGTGAAAAGGCTGATTTTTGTCTGGTGTTTACCAGCCTTTAGGATGGGCATAAAAAAAAAACAAATTACATCTGGTTTTTGATGATCCAAATTTTTACTGTAGATGGCTCTGTCTGCACTCTCCTGCCCAAAAATGTTCAAATTGTGAAGGATCTATGTAGATGCAAATGAGTCATTATTTTTGTATTCTGGCAGTTGTAGGTACTGGCTGTCGGAATACAGTACCTGACAGGGACAGGTTTCTCTTGTTCAACCCTTGGGGCTGATTGACAGAAATACATGCATAAGTATATGACCAGCTTTACTCTTCCAGCAGTTAGCATTAGTCCAGTAGAAATCTAAGGGTATTTTTTACGCCAAGACAGAGGGTTGAGCACAAGTTTCACATGTGCATGGCATGGAACTTATTGGAATAGGTAAGCGTTAGTTACACAGTGTATACATGCCACAATCTCTCCAGCTTTGAGAAGATGTAATGCAAGATTGGCTGCTTAAATATAGCTATAACTAATGGAGTTGTTAAAAACCTCTAGAGCAGTGACTAGAACATATCCTACAAACGTGCTTTGAATTTATGCATCTTCAAACCAGGCTAGAACATATTCACCTCCTACCCAATAATGTAATTTTCACTGGTTGCATTTTTTTTTACACAACAACCAACAATACCATGCCATCAAGGATAAACCTTCTGTTGTGCATATAATGAGAAAGAGCTTCACATGCACATGGAGAATGCGAAATAGCAGGAGCACATCAATTTTAAAATGATGAAGCAGCTTTAACTATGTTATTACAGAGCTTGCTGTCATATCAGACAGGAATAAATTAATGTGAACGACAAAGAAAGAGATAAAAACTTTATATTCTAGGAAATTAAGGCTTAACCTTCTTCAAAGGCATATTTCTCGAATCAATTTTGTTGTCAAGAGAAAGCAAATTATTAGAACCCTCCTCTGTACTTTGAAACAGCTTATCTTGGTGCTAGGTAGACTCCTCTAAAGTTGATTGACATGGTGCTATAGCTTGTATTGAAAAATGCAGATTTTATAAGTATCCAGTCTGTGTTCAGGGATTAGACAACCCAGTTCAGTTATGTGCACAATATTGTTTGTTCTTTTGAATTATTTGAAATAAACATATGTCATATGAAATTAATTGTATTTTAATTCTATTTATCAAACTGTTATTATTCTGTATTTGCATTATTTTAAGATAACAGATGCTATATAACATTTCCATCTGCTACAATTAAAAAAAGGGGGATTCCTGAAAAGTGTTACCTAAATTGTCAAGATGTGGCTGAAATGCAAACAACAGGCATTTAGTGCTCACCATAAAATTCATTTTATTGTGTTTATTAAAGCTCCATGTTGGGACACAATTATCCCCCCTCTTCTCCTGTCAACCAGACTCTAACTAATCACTAAAAAAAAGATAATAATGTCTAAAAGCACTTTATACTTACCTGTAGCCATGGTCACATGATGCTTTGGCGCCCAGCCTTCTCCTCTTCTATTTGCTACCTGCCTTGGTCCCTATTTAGGTATTCATGTCACTGCCTGCAAGATATGGACACTTCCTATTGGATGGCCAGCAGCAGGGTTCCATAATGATCAGGCCAGAGATCAGTGGAGGGGCCCATTGCAGCTCTGGACTAGTGATTCCTCCATCTGGAAACAGTGACAGTGTGGGTCCCGGAGAACGGTGAGTATGGCTGGCTTTATAAGGTAAGCAAACCACTAAGCCTGTCAATGTCAGGAATGTGTTCCCTTTCAGGTGGCACTGTGGCTCCCAGACGTATAGGTTGCAGTTCCATTGTCCACCAGCGGGTGTCTCTCAGCAGCCAGAAGCTCATGGACATCAGTCCTCATCCAATGCTCATTTCAGAAAGAGTATTTAAAGTGGAGTTCCACCCAAAAGTGGAACGTTTGCTCATCTGCCCCCCCCCCCCTTGGGTTCCAAATTTGGCTCCTTTCAGTGGAGAGGGGGGAACGGGTACCTGTTTTTAGCATGTACCCTTCCCACTTCCGGGAGACAGTGCCATGGTACCATCCCTCAAAAGTTCCATCCCCTTTCTCCTTTCCCACCGCCGAGCCAACAAAAATGTGCAGTAGGGATCCAGCTGTGAATCCAAAAGGCTTCATTACCGGCTTGCCTTAGAGTGAATGGCGGTGGCAGCACCCGACAGCCGATCCAAAAATCGACTGGGGTGCTGACGTTGCGGGCTCCCTTGACAGGTAAGTGTCTATATAATAAAAGTCAGCAGCTACAGTATTTGTAGCTGCTGACTTAAAAACATTTTTCCACAGCAGCTGGAACACCTCTTTAAGCTCTGCCTGTGTTACTACTCTTTGCCTTGGTGTCTGTCCATGTGCCTCTGACCTGTGTTCCTGAATTCTGATCCTGCATCCCGATCCAAATCATGATCCTGACCCTGCAGCCTGATCCCTTACCTGCCTGCTTGTTCCTTCTCCCATTTACCTTTTCCCTGTCCTGGCTTGCTCCCTGCTCCTTCTGCCTGATCTCCTGTGTATGCCCCTGGCTCTGAAACCAACTACGCGTTTCATATCCTGCTATCTGTATATATTTGGTTTGGGCAGTTGTTCATTGTTTGTTCACTCACTTATTAAATTCTCTGGTTTCATGTATGCATCTCTGGTTTATTGGGGGTGCATTTATATTTTGTTAACCACTGATTATTAATAAAATACCTTATTTCACATTAGATGTGTGCCTGGTGTTCTCTGTGCAAGTCCAAACATTTCTGGTCACACCTGTTTTACAGGATACAAGCACTCAGTATCCTAACAGTCAGGATGCATGAAAGGAGGAGGATGAGTGGGAGAAATGGTAGGAAAATAGATTTTACCCAGAGTAGGGCTATAAGAGACACAGGATTCAGTTATTTAGAGACAATTGGGTTATACTGCTACTTTCAGGAGGGATCGGACACTGAAAAACAAAAAGTAATTGGCCAGCCAGGTATAAACCCTCCCACTTCCATCATGCTTCAGTTTTGTTAAAAGCAGTTTTACGAGAATATCACAAACAGAGGGGTGAGATCTGTGTCCTTTTATGAGCTCCAGGGTTGTCCAATGGATTAGACAGGGTGTTGTGCAGCATCTCAGGTAGCTCAGTGAGAAGAGTCATTGCAAGACCCAGCAGAGATCCCAGGTTCAAGTCCAGGCTCTGACACATGGATTCCATATGAGGCATGTCACTGTCCAATGCATGGCCTATTATACAGCTTTCCTTCAATTAATAATGGATGAGGTATTCTTTAAAGCACAAAGTGTTACATGCATATATATATAAATGTCACTGCCATGCACAAAACAAATCTAGTTGCTAAGTAACTCAAGTGCAGTCCCTCAAACACCCACCGTTTACAGAATACAAGGGTTTTTCCTTGTGTTGGAGAGGTCACTTTTAAAGGATATGATCCATTGTGACATGGTTTCACAAATGAAAGTCATTGCCAGGTGTGTCATTCCAGTCAAACTAAGACCAAAATAAGGATTCTAACTATCAGTGAAATCCCTATAGGCAGATGTGCCATTACCCTGTGTGGTGTATGGAGAAAGTCTTTGCAGCATGCACTCTAAAAGACCCTATACCTGGTACAACCACACAAAAAACAGGACCCAGTGTCTGAAGTTTACATTCCAGGCAGGCCCTGCAAACTTTGGTCCAATGGGGTCCAAATGTGGCCTCTAAGCTATTGCAAAGGATAAACCAATACAAACATCTCAAAAAAGAGAAAATGACTATTAAAATGGTAAAACCTTTCTTAATCGATAAAAGACAAACATTTTCCTGGGACACGTGGAAAAAAAACTACATCTTATTTGAATTTGGTGAATTTATAATAATTTAAAAGCAGTAAAGCCTAATGAATATACACCTAAATTCTAAGACAGACTTTGAGACTGTGTGGCAAGTCACCTTCTATATTCTATGCTTTTTTTTAAAAGAAATCCACCATTTATTTTCTGATTATACTTCCAAAAACCAGATATTAAAAATACATTGGACATTCACAGAGATCACGTTGAACATGTTATAAATATAGTACAAACCCGATTCCAAAAAAGTTGGGACATTGTACAAATTGTGAAAAAAAACAACAGAATGCAATGATGGTGGAAGTTTCAAATTTCAATATTTTATTCAGAATACAACATAGATGACATATCAAATGTTTAAACTGAGAAAATGTATCATTTTAAGGGAAAAATAAGTTGATTTTAAATTTCATGGCACATCTCAAAAAAGTCTGGACAAGGCCTTTCTTCCCCGAAAGAGACGATGTCTGGATGGGAGCATATGTTGTTCTAGAACTTGGATATACCTTTCAGCATTGATGGTGCCTTTCCAGATGTGTAAGCTGCCCATGCCACACGCACTCAAGCAACCCCATAACATCAGAGATGCAGGCTTCTGAACTGAGCCCTGATAACAACTTAAGTTGTCTTTATCCTCTTTAGTCCGGATGACATGGTGTCCCAGTTTTCCAAAAACTTCAGATTTTCATTCGTCTGACCACATAACAGTTTTACACTTTTCCACAGTCCATTTTAAATGAGCCTTGGCCCAAAGAAAACACCTGCACTTCTGGATCATGTTTAGATATGGCTTCTTTTTTTGCCTATAGAGTTTTAGCCGGCAATGTCGAATGGCATGGTGGATTGTGTTCATTAACAATGTTTTCTGGAAGTATTCCTGAGCCCATGTTGTCATTTCCATTACAGTAGCATTCCTGTATGTGATGCATTGGGCCTGAAGATCACCGGCAGTATGGTTTTCCGGCCTTAACCCTTACGCACAGAGATTGTTCAAGATTCTCTGAATCTTTGGATTACATTATGCACTGTAGATGATGATAACTTCAAACTCTTTGCAATTTTTCTCTGAGACACTCCTTGCTGATATTGCTCCACTATTTTTTGCCGCAGCATTGGGGGAATTGGTGATCCTCTGCCCATCTTGACTTCTGAGAGACACTGCCACTCTGAGAGGCTCTTTTTATACCCAATCATGTTGCCAATTGACCTAATAAGTTGCAAATTGGTCCTCCAGCTGTTCCTTATATGTCCATTTAACTTGTCCGGCCTCTTATTGCTACCTGTCTCAACCTTTTGGAATGCGCAGCTCTCATGAAATCCAAAATGAGCCAATATTTGGCATGACATTTCAAAATGTCTTACTTTCAACATTTGATATGTTATCTATATTATATTGTGAATAAAATATAAGTTTATGAGATTTGTAAATTAGTCCATTCCTTTTTTACTCACAATTTGTACAGTGTCCCAACATTTTTGGAATCGGGTTTGCAAATGTTGCTAGTGAATGTGTGGTAACTGTACAGTGAATGTCAGGGAATCCATCCCAAAGAATGTACTGTACCTAGATTTTTTTTAGATTTCTATAAATATATTACTAAGTTTCAAAATAGAGTAACTGTTATTTAAAGCACGCTGACTTCACAACAGGCCAGGGCCTGGGTTGGCCTCCACAACTAACATGTCTCAAAAGACCTGGCTTTTTGCACAATCATTCTAAAACAAAAAGGCCCTTTCCCAAACTGTTGCCACAAGGTTGGAAGCGCACACTGATCTAAGATGGCTTTGCATGTTGCAGCATTAACAATATAAACATCAGTAGGAGTACCTGAACTCCTTATTTGCATGGATGTCCAGATACATTTGCCAATATAGTAGGTGAGACAGTCATTTGTCCATAAACTTGGGCCATACAATGTAGATGACTTTCTCAGGTATCTTGATAAAAGAACTAACTAGTTGAATTTACTGTAAATATTTTTCATTTAAAATCACTCACAGGAATGGAGTTTAGTTTCATACGGAAATTAATTATGGGCAGCTGGTTATCCCACTTACTAAATTCCTATGTTTTTGGTACTCTTATTTTCTGCATTGCTTTGAACTTGAAAAATGCAGACCATATGTGGTTGCTAGCAGACAATTACCAATTGACGTTACATGAAAGGCATTTTTGTTTGGCAAGTGACAATCATCTGATTAGATTGCTAAAATAAGTTTCTAACAATTGATCCCAGTATTTTATATGCTATCTATAATCATGATTAATAAATTGTGTAGATTGGTTTGCATTAATGTACTGGGGTGAATTGGAATAGTTTGTGTTTTGTCAATTTGCTGATTGCTTTATATAGGAATTGATTTGTTCACTCCCACTTTATTGCTGCCTCTTAACCAAAATGTACCAAAATGCTTTCATTCTACTCATCTAATAGTCAATCGCTATGGTAATGGGCCTCCTTGGCCTATGGGACCATGCATTACACAACCTTAAGTCTTGGTTCACACTAATGCTATGCAGGAAAACGCACAAGATTCGCTGCATTTCTGTACTACTTTACCCTCTTAAACTTCGGAAGATTTTACCCTCTTCATGACCAGAGCATTTTTTGCTATTTGGCACTGTGCTATTTTAACTGGCAATTGCACGGTGATGCAACACTGTACACAAATTATATTTGTATCATTTTTTCACACAAATAGAGCTTTCTATTGGAGGTATTTAATCACCATAGGGTTTTACATTTTTCTCCAAAGCAATCTTTTTTAGTTTGTTGCATAGCTGTAAAAATCCTAATTTTTGGCAATAAAATTACCTAAACCCCCAGAACATTATATAGTTTCTAAAAAGCAGAGGCCCTGTAGAATACAAAGGTGATAGTTGCACATTTTTATTTTACATGATATTTGCACAACTGTTTATTAAACGCAAGTTTTACAGAAAAAATATAATACATTTAATTTTAGTGCTAAACCATGCCATACAATATCCATTTTTGGATAATATATAGAAGATGAGGTTGTTTTGAGTAAAAAGATACCTAACATTCCATGTGTTAAAATTGCGTATACCCGTGATATTACCAAAAACAATGGTGCCCAAAAATCACCATAGGTGACACTTTAAAAGCTGTTGCAGCTCATCGATTTAGAGTTAACTAGGAGCTCTTGTGCTTGAATTACTGTTCTCACTCTGAGGTTCGTGGCGATATGTCACATGTTTGGTGCGACCTCGGTTTACATACATGTATGCACCCTGAGCGTGCGTTTGCGTAGGTGTGCAGGGGTTTTGGCGGGTTTTTTTTAATTTGAATATATTTTATCATCATTTTAATTTTATTTTCACTTTTTTCTTTTATTTTTTTAAATTTATTTTTACATAATTGCTATCACAAGGTGTAATAAACCCCTATGTGATAGCATTGGGCAGGTGATAGGTACTCCTTTTGGAGACATTGGGGGTCAAATAGACCCCGATGTCTCCCCTTCCCTTTACACCATCTAACCAAGCACATATCTGCTTGGTTAGGTGTGTCTCCTGGTTGTGCAGGCCAGGAAAGGGGGTATATGAAACTAGAAGTGACATCACTTCTGATTTCATTGTCTGCGTGTGAGATCGAGGCATGGATTTTCCTCAGTCTCACTGCATTCTCTCTCCCCCCGCTGGTGGATGTGTTCCCCAGCTTTGGTAAGCACGGGAAAGCCTGGGAACCTGTGACAGTGGTCAGCAGCTTTGGAGCTGCCGCATCACTTTCACTTTGAAGCTGGTCGCAGGCTCTACAAAAACCACACAGGATGATGGCTGCTACTGCAGTCATCAGCTTGTGATCAAAGGTTTATTCTTTGGACGTACATAATACACCCAAAGAGCTAAACTGGATATAAATGAGGAAAGATAGAAAATTTAAAAAAATATATATATATATTTCACTTTCTACTACACTGCCTGGCCAAAAAAAAAAAAAAGTCCCCACCAAAAAAAAAAAGGTTGCATGCATGAATACGGCACGCGTTCGCTGTGGTATGGTTTCGATAAGCTTCTGCAATGTCACAAGATTTATTTCCATCTAGTGTTGCATTAATTTTTTACCAAGATCTTGTATTGATGATGGGAGAGCCGGACCACTGCGCAATGCCTTCTCCACAGGGCCGGTGCTCCCACTAGGCAAACTAGGCAGCCGCCTAGGGCGCACTGCTACTTAGGGGGCGCAGCCATGGCCACTGGTTTCCCTACTAGCCTGGCAGCCACCCAAGGATGACCAGACGTCCACAGTGCACCGTGAACGGGAGCAGGGGGGCACCATAGTTCCCGCTTGGGCTGCCTCCGGAGGGGAAGGGGGGGAGATGGGGATTAGAGCGCCGCCTGATTACAAAAAGCCAAGTTCTTCTGCTTACCCGGTGGGGAGGCTGTCATATGAAGTCCCGCCTCCTGAACCGGGTAAGCCAGGAGGTGGGACTTCATATGACCCCCCCCCCCGCCGGGTAAGCAGAACTTGGCTTTTTGTAATCATGCAGCACTCTAATCCCCTCTGCATTGGATGGGGGCACTGGTCACTCTGCATTGGATGGGGGCACTGGTCACTCTGCATTGGATGGGGGCACTGGTCTCTCTGCATTAATTGGGGCACTGGTCAGTCTGCATTAATGGGGGCACTGGTCACTCTGCATTAATGGGGGCACTGGTCACTCTGCATTGGATGAGGGCACTGGTTACTCTGCATTAATGGGGGCACTGGTCACTCTGCATTGTTGGGGGCACTGGTCACTCTGCATTGGATGGGAGCACTGGTCACTCTGCATTAATGGGTGCACTGATCACTCTGCATTGGATGGGGGCACTGGTCACTCTGCATTAATGGGGGCACTGGTCACTCTGCAATAATGGGGGCACTGGTCACTCTGCATTGGATGGGGGCACTGGTCACTCTGCATTAATGGGGGCACTAGTCACTCTGCATTGGATGGGGGCACTGGTCACTCTGCATTAATGGGGGCACTGGTCACTCTGCATTGGATGGGGGCACTGGTCACTCTGCATTAATGGGGGAACTGGTCACTCTGCATTGGATGGGGGCACTGGTCACTCTGCATTAATGGGGGCACTTGTCACTCTGCATTAATGGGGGCACTGGTCACTCTGCATTGGATGGGGGCACTGGTCCCTCTGCATTAATGGGGGCACTGGTCACTCTGCATTAATGGGGCACTGGTCACTCTGCATTAATGGGGGCACTGCGAGTGATGCAAGTAGGGGGGAGTATGGGGAATGCATGGAGTGTGCTGCGAGAATAGGGACATTGTGAAGTTTTTTTTTTATTTATGGGGAGGGGGGCAAGAAGCTGGTCTTGCCTAGGGCGCAGAATAGTCTAGCACCGGCCCTGCTTCTCCAGCACAACCCAAAGATTCTCAATGGGGTTAAGTTCTGGACTCTGTGGTGGCCAATCCATGTATGAAAATGATTTACCAATCTTTCACAATTTGAGCCAGATGAATCCTGGGATTGTCATCTTGGAATATGCCCGTGCCGTCGTGGAAGAAAAAATCCATTGATTGAATAATCTGGTCATTCAGTATATTCAGGTAGTCAGCTGACCTCATCCTTTGGGCACATGCAGTAACTATCCAATAGGATGGGATATGGGGTATGCACCATAGTAGCTGGCAACTAGAATTTTTGAGCTGGAGAAGACTTCCCTTTGTTTTGGGTAAATATATATTGAAAAAGCCTCTTTTCTATTTTTTATATCTTTTATATAGCATATACCACTAGTTGATCCGGTGTCTATGTCAAAAACCTAGAGGCCCCTGTAGTCACTGCAGCACAGGGGAAAATTTGATATCCTGACCGATTACATATACACATATAGGGAATACCCTATTTCTGTGTAGCCTGGTATGCTTTTCAAGGTAAACTGTTTTTAATAAATAATATTTTTTTGCACAATATGTGTAGATATACGAGCCCCCACACGAGCCCTGGGGGATAATTTGAAGAGTGGTGACCCCGTACTATCTGGTGATGGTAGCACCATCTGGATGCTTATATGTGGTGGACTGGTTCATGGTAGTGCTGGTATAATATAGATATAATGTTATGTTATTGATATACGTGTCTTTATTTTACCAGGCAAAGAAGCACATAAAAGTTCAATGTACACATTCCATTTGGCTGATTAAATTGATGTTTTATTATACATCAAAAAGCTCCTGAAGAAGCGGCTGGAATGCTGCGAAACATGTAGAGCAAAAAAAGAGTATGGAGGAAAATCATTTGTAAGCCCTTCACTGGGCTTGGAATATTCCTGCCTTTTATAGGCTGAGGGAACTCCCAAATGTGTTAATGAGTGTATTTGCCTTTCTTTGTGCCTCTGTATGTATTATCATGGTCTTAATGTTGAATTTTTTATATGAATTTAATAAATCTTGTTTATTTTTAGATTTTGAATATTTATTCATATTTGATGCCGTATAAAAATCCCACCAGTCTTTTTGGGATTCTACCTGTGGTTGAGCCTTTGCACTCCACTCTCTCCTTGGTTCCAGTACCTGGTGTGATTGCTGGGGGCTTAGCTAGTTCTTCCACCTTAGGTAGAATACCAATCCAAATTTTCTAGTTTAATTTTGGGATGTAGGTATCATTACGTCTAGTAAGTACCATTAGATAGCTAAATATTCCATATGTATCCAATAGGCTAGTTACTGCAAGCTTAGTTTAGTTAGTTGCTTGGTTAATTTCAGGTGGCGACTTTTTTTTTGGCCAGGCAGTGTATAAAAAACATCCAATAATAAAAAAATAAAAAATATTATTTCATAAATTTAAGCCAAAATGTATTCTGCTCATACTTGTCTGCTAAAAAACTAACCCCCGATAAGTGCTTATTGATTGGTTTGCATAAAAGATATTGGGTCTACAAATTATGGTACTACACTGAACTAAATTATAAACACAACACTTTTGTTATTGCTCCCATTTTTCTTGAGCTGAAGTCAAAGATCTAAAACTTTTTCTATGTACACAAAAGGCATATTTCTCTCAAATATTGTTCACAAATCTGTCTAAATCAGTGTTAGTGAGCACTTCTCCTTTGCCGAGATAATCCATCCACCACACAGGTGTGGCATATCAAGATGCTGATTAGACAGCATGATTATTGCACAGGTTTGCCTTAGGCTGGCCACAATAAAAGGCCACTCTAAAATGTGCAGTTTTACTGTACTGGGGGGGGGGGTCCCAAAACCAGTCAGTACTAGTATTTGCAGTGATCAGTGACTTTTAGTGGGTCTGTGATAGTGTGACAGGCAATCTGATACTAACTGACACTGGGTGGGAGCTGACACATCACCAATGACACTAATACAGTGCTCAGTGATAATAATATACGCTGTCACTGGACTAATGACACTGGTTGGGAAGGGGTTAACATCTAGAGGCAATCATGGGGTTAACTGAATGCCAAAAATGTGTAATGTATGCTGTTTTTACTAATCAGTGTGGTTGTTTTCCTCCTTGCTTTGCAGCCACAGACGTAATAGACACAAGACTCTGCACTGTAATTCGCTAATCCGATTAGCAGGTCCCAGCTATAAATCATTGATCGGGATCTGCTGACCAACGTGTGCTGTACCGAATCACTGGACAGATGAGGCGGTGGGCATGCGTACACGTGCCCCCTACCCTGAAATGGCAGATTATGTACATATACATGATCCGGTACCCTATTGCCATATTTTGGCTTTGGGGCGGTCTGCTATTGGTTAATAACGCTACCACTTCATTCCTTTCTGATTTGTAATCCAGGTAATATACCAATGTTTTTAGGTTGCTATTTAAACAGTTGTTTCCTAACTCATGATACAGTCTGATTATACTCAGTTAGCGCACATATTTTTCTATGACATACATACTAATGGTATGCATATAACATATGTTTACTAGTGGTGAAAAGTTGAGCAAAATATCATATTTAGTCATAAAATGTCAGTTTTTTTTCAATGTTGAAGAATTTTTCCCTACTGCAAATAAATATGTCCCCAAACATTCTGCCAATATGTTCTTTCTGCCAGAGAAACATGCTAATGGGAAGACAGAACCTGCAGATGTGCTTGGATATAGTTCAAAAAATAATGACTTTATACAAGCATATGATTTGCACTGCAGGAATTTATTTTATGGAAAAGACAGTTTTTTTTTTATTACCGGAGGGCTAAGACTTAAAAGAAGAACTCCAGGAAAAAATGTTTTTAAAATCTGCTTGGTTACGGATGATTAAGTACAGGGATTTTTCAGCAGGAACGCTGGGGAAAGCAGTTCCAGCACCTCCAGCACTGAGTGCATGTAATGGCAAGGGTTACTGGGGTGTGCTGGAGGATCTATTAATTCTGGCCGCTGGGAAATCTATTGTAGCTGAAGGGGATCAATTTTTTCAGATGGGGGGGGGGTCTATTTTTGCTGGGGAGATCTTCTAAATGGGTATTATGTTGCTAGGGTGTCAGTCATTGCTAGGATAGATGTATTGCTGAGGGAGGAGTCTATTGTTGCTGGCTGGTGGAGGGTCTATTGTTGCTGGAGTGAATTTATTTTTTCAGGGGGATCTATTATTGCTGGGGAAGTCTGTTGTTGCTGGTGGGAGATCTATTGTTTCTGGGGATGAGTAATATGTTGCTGGGTGTCAATCTTTGCTAGGAGGGTTGTACTGTTAAGGGAGGGGTCTACTATTGCTGGCTGCTTTGGGGTCTATTGTTGCTAGAGGTGATCTATTTTTTCAGAGGGGGGGGGTCTATTGTTGCTAGGGAGGTCTTCTGTTGCTTGTGGGGTATCTATTGTTGCTGGGATGGGTAATATGTTGCAGGGGTGTCAATCATTGCTAGATAGGGATGCACGGTTGAGGGACGGGGGTCTATTGTTGCTAGCTGCTGAAGAATCTATTGTTGCTGGAGGTATTGCTAGGGGGATATACTTTGAGGAAGTGGTCTAATGTTGATGGCTACTGGAGGGTCTATTGATGCTGGCTGTTGGGAGTCTATTGTTGCTGGGGTGCATCTATTGTCACTGGGGGTCCAAGGTGGCTAGATCTTTTTTACTGTTTTTCTTGTTGTTATCATTAACAAATTCCCTACAAATTACTTAGCACCACAAAATGATACTTGGTTCTGTATTCTCTAAAACGGGTGGTAATGGGAGGCAGGTAAGGGGTGGAACCAAGGAACGGTGCTCGGAGGTAGGTGGGGGGTGGAGAAAAGGAATGACTCAGAAGGGAGGAGTTCCTGCACCTATTCTCTGAGAAAAAAAGCCCTGGTTAGGTATAATGAGATGTATGCCACCTTCTGGATCGCTGCCTGTTTTTTTTTTACAATTTAGTTTAATTCAAGCTGGGAAAAACAACTTTTGATATACCGAACTTCAAGGTTTCAGATACAGTATGTGGCTCTCCTACACACAAGCACATTGTCTGCCTCTCCTTTCTCCTGTCTATTCACAGAATGCTTTGTATTTTGTGAATGGGTTTACAAAATAGAAAGGGTTGTGTAATTGGACAAGGAATGGTGTGTGATTGGACAAGGGATGTTTTGTGATTGAACAAGGGGAGGAGAGAAGCAGAAAAATGACAGGACGACTTGTGTGTAGAAGAGCTGCAAGTCTTGTGTCAATGTTCCAGAAGTATCGTTTGTGAAAGCGGCCTGGCTTCAATGAAATTGTATATTGTTATGAACATACAATGATCCCAGAGAGGGTATACATTCCATTACATTTAATTTGTAACCCAGCAGATTTTTAAAAATATGTTTTTTACTGTTTCTTTTTTTTGTTAAGGCAAAATAAAAATAAAACACATTTAGCATGAACCTTTCTTTTATCAAGTGAAAGTAAAAATATCCAAACTGAAAAATAAGTGCAGCGCTAAATTAAAAAATTGATAAACCATATTAGCATACATATAAAAATAGTAGGATAAGAAAAAAAGTTCATAAAAGTGAGTCCCAAGTGAAAAAACGAAACATCCAAGTTCATAAGGTGTCAGTAAATTGTGAATAAATCCCCACACCGACAGGAGAACAATGAATGCGCTCACCGGAGGATATGGACCCAGTTTACCCTATAGCAAATGGGTCAGATGGAAATCCCCAAAAGCACCTGGATCACCAGATGTTTCCAAAAAGGTGGTCAGAGCGTCTCATATACGGATGTCAAGGGGTACCTCTCAAGTGTACATGTAAAGGGATAAGCCAGACAACATGGACATAGTGTAAAACCGCAGAGGATGAGTCTGCAGATGGGGAGAGGACCAAATTGAAGTCACCTCCCATGAGGAAGCAGGGACCACCAAAAAAAGATAACTTAGTGAGAGAAAACAAGCCTTATCTTGGTTAGGGACATAAAGGTTAGCCACTTCGATGAGTTGTAAACAGGCACAAACGATTCAAAAACCAGCAGAATGTCAGCTCATGAGAAAGAGTAACGTCTAAGCAAGCGTGATGTCTTCAGTAACAGCCAATCCCAACGCGTTTCAGTGATGTCTTCCCAGGGGCAGGCTGAATGCCAGATACTAAAGCCACCAAACCATCCCTGAACAGCCGGGATCGTCCTGGAAACTGAGGGCTGTCCCGTAGTCTCGCACATGTAGGCAGAATCCCTCAGGCTGGTTTTATCACTGTGTGTAAAAATTGTATATTTTTATGAACATCCAATGATCCTGGAGGGGGTATACATTCCATTAAACTTAATTTGCAACCCAGCAGATTTTTAAAAATAGTTTTTTTACAGTTTTTTTTGTTAAGGCAAAATAAAAATAAAACACATTAAGCATGAACCTTTCATTTATCCCTTTAAATTTATTACAAGTAGAGAAAAATGACTGTAAATATGCCAAAAATATGCTCCTTTTTTTTTTTTCCATAATGTTTTATTTAGAATGTAAAAAAAAGGGCAATACAGGTACATCGTCAACTTACAAACGTCTAGTCCAGTTCACATTTTAGGAAAGTTAAAGTAAAAACATAGTAGAGTTAAGGTATATAGGTGAGAGATATAAAAGGATGACAACATTGGAGCAACATGAAAAACTCTGTAATGAGCGAGAACATTCAGTACAACATTTATGCTCCTACCTTCCTCCTTCACATGACAACACAGCTCTGATTACCTATGCAGATGGTATCAGCCCTGCCTACTTCCACCCAGCATGATGTTGATGGGCATTGGACTCTTTTATAAAATATATACTGGTGTGAGAATGGGGATTGGCTTATTTACAACTTTTATTGCCTCCTGTTCACTGGATTATTTGTAGTTGCATTGTTTTTTTTTTTTTTTTATTATGTATTAGAACAGTGATGGCGAACCTTTTTGAGCCTGAGTGCCCTAACTTCAACACAAAACCAACTTATCTATTTCAAAGTGCCAGTGGGTTAATACTGGTGGTGTGGTGGTGATCTATATCGCCTCCCAGCCACCTGTCAACAGCCTTCTGAAAATTGATCCACCAGAGATGGCTTCTCAGAGGGACAGCAAGGGCTGCTGTATATGCAAATGCTCCCTAATCCAGCTTCTCAGCTCTGCACCCCAAAGCCCCCCTCTTCTCTTACTTCTACATGACCTTCTCTGCTCACTATTGCACCCCCACAAAGCTGCTGACCTCTGCACACTGCCTCTTTGCCCACCTTTGCACCCCACCCTACTGCTCACCTTTGCACTCCAAATGGTTACCCCCCCCCCCCATCTGCTCACTGATAACCTAGTATTACAGAAACCAGAATGCTGTACCTGATGGAACATCCAGCATGGCAGTGGCAAGCAGGACTCTCAAGGCTGCTTCCGTTTGTTTGCATCCACTTCTCCGGTACCATTCAGGAGTAGAGTTGAGCGGACACCTGGATGTTCGGGTTCGACAGGTTCGGCCGAACTTCGCAAAAAAGTTCGAGTTCTGGACTCGAACTTAACCCGAACTTGACTCCGAACCTGAACCCCATTGAAGTCAATGGGGACCCGAACTTTTGAGTGCTAAAATGGCTCTAAAATAGTAATGGAAAGGGCTAGAGTGCTGCAAATCGCAGCAAAATGTTGTTAAGAGCATGGTGTTAGACTTTCAGTACGAAATAGAAATACATTTTTTATTATTACAGGTCAAGAATTGTGAACTTCGAGGCCTCAATTGACCTTGTTACAGTTTGAGCAAAACCCATTCAGTTTGAAGCACACAGTACGTCCATTGTTGAGATGCTTTTATTTACATGTACTTTGGGATGAGAAGCTATGTCATCTGCCCCAAGACAAGTAATTGTGTTTGACAAACTTTTGAATACAATGCTCGGGAAGGCAGGCAACTAAATTGCTTATCCCAGGTGGAACGGCCTTTAGGGGGGAAGGTTTACATAAGACATTCTTCCCTGGTCATGAAACAAGAAAAGCCAGAGAGATCATAAAACTTTATGTTCGGGCCATGAGACGTTTATCACACAATGACCAAAACTCAAATTCAGGATAACACCTGTGTTCAACCATCCACCAGCAGATAAGCTATTGTCTAAATCATGAGAGGACAAACAAATGGAAATCAGCCTTGACAAAGACTAAAATTGTCATTTATTTACCTACACACCAACAGGGGGGTAGAGATTGTTGGAATCTACATGGTGTCAAATAAACATTGTCACTTAGACTGATGAGAACTGCAAATCTCAAATGAATTTCATATAATCATAAACTGATACAACATCTTTGCCCCATCATATACAAAAGGTGTTATGGAACTATGATGTTATGACAATCTCCTATTGAGAAGTACATTATATCTATCATATAGTAGTGTCAAATGGTCAGAAATTTCGCCCATATTTTATAATCCAGTACCAAATCATGAATGTACTGTTGTTAACATAATAACCCCTTAAGGGATAATATTCTGATCGGAAATAACCCATGTGTAGAAAAGTTTACATATACAAGCTGTTGTGTATCAATATATATAACTGTATATGTATCTATATAATTCTTACTGCTACTAAATGTAAAGTATATGGGTAAATCAGTAATTTCCAATCAATATATATATATTGTATTAGTAATATTCTTAATTCAATGGTATTACCAGGTCCAGTTACCAGGTCCAATCTTTACTTCATGGTGGATATTATTATTATGTTGTTAGTTATGATAATCTTAAATGGAGAAATTACACAGATTTAATATCCCATATCTTGGTTAACTAGTAGAGGTGTCACCCAATGACCTCGTCAGTTAATGGTAAAGTAACCCCAACCAATAGGGATAATGTTCCTCCCACTGGGTTTGGCTTATGATAATTTTTACTGCCTTTTGTTCAACACAATATAAAAAGGAACCAGAGATGCAATAGGACACATCATTTGCCCAATATACATCACACTTACAACATACACACTACTACAACCATGCATAGACTCATCTACACAGACTCCATCCTGGTCCACCATGTATCTGAACCTTTGAGGGACGCCAACGAAACTCCTCCCTAATTGGCCACCATCTTGGAAATGCAGCCATCTTAAGGACTCTGGTAACGACCATTTTAACCACTTGCCTAATGTGCACTTAAACACCCTTCCCATCCAGGCCAATTTTCAGCTTTCAGCGCTGTCACACTTTGACTGACAATTGCGCGGTCATGCTACACTGTACCCATATGACATTTTTATCATTTTTTTCACACAAATAGAGCTTTCTTTTGGTGGTATTTAATCATCTCTGGGTTTTTTATTTTTTACAAAAAAAAAAGAAAAAAGACAGAAAATTTTGAAAAAAAAAAAAGTTTTTCTTATTTTCTGCGAGTAAATTTTGAAAATAAATAATTTTTCTCCTTCACTGATGTGCGCTGATGAGGTGGCACTGATGGGCACTGATAGGCTGCACTGATGGGCACTGATAGGCTGCATTGATGGGCACTGATGAGGTGGCACTTATGGGCACTGATGAGGAGGTACTAATATGCCGCACTGATGAGCACTGATAGGCGGCACTGATAGGCGGCACTGATAGGCGGCACTGATGAGCACTGATAGGCGGCACTGCTGGGCACTGAGAGGTGGCACTGCTGGGCACTGAGAGGTGGCACTGAGAGGTGGCACGCTGGGCACTGAGAGGCGGCACTGACGGGCGGCACTGATGGGCACTGAGAGGCGGCACTGATGGGCACTGGCGGATGGCACTGATGGACACTGACGGGTGGCACTGATGAGCACTGATGGGCAGCACCATCAGTGCCCACACTCAGTGCCCATAGTGCTGCCAGTCAGTGCTCATCAGTGCCTAGATGAGCAGGCACTGATGGGCACTGACTGGCAGCACTATGGGCACTGATTGTGGGCATTGATGGGGGACACTGATGGCGGGCACTGTGGGCACTGTTGGGGGCAATTTGTGTATTTTTTTACCTTTTAGTAATCAGGGCACTGGTGATTACTAAAAGGTAAGGAGGAGCGCAGGAAGGAGCGCCGGCGATGAGAGATGATCTCATATGTTTACATATGAGATCATCTCTCATTGGATGGTCCGATCACGTGGTGAATGGCCACTGTGATTGGGCATTCACCACGATCTGTGATCGGCCGTGTCCAAGGGACACGGCCGACACAGATTCTCCCCGATGCGCGCTCGCGGGAGCGCGCGGGGAGCCTGCTTCTGGGAGGCCGTTCGAGTCCGCGTTGCAACCGTATATAGGCTGTAGCGCGGATGGGATGTAGTTAAGCTAGCCACCATCTTAAGTATGGTAAATATACCTTGCTAATTATTTGATTGTTATTTACTATCATTTCTTTTCTTCCTTACATGTTTTATATTTCATATTCAAGGGTAACAAAATTACAATCCCAGCCGTATTAACCATATGTAGATTTTTCTCTAAGAGATGATTTTGCTTTTTATAACATTTTTTAATATCAGATTTGGCGCATATTGGCGTATTAGTCTCCCGTTTTGCATGGCCTATTCTCGCTTCATCTGCAGTGGAGTGATTGTCGGACTTCGCAATTCGCAGACAATTGTGGTCTGATTATATAGAACATTCATTTATGGTTCATACTACATCTGGGAAAAACGTAATCTTGCTTTATTTTACTTTCATCGTTTAGCTAAATATCACATTGCATTTATCGTTTTAAGTTTACATTTTATGTAAGGTTACCTCTTTGTGTCACTCAAGTCTGATCATTTATGGTGAAAATATGTCTTGCGAATAAATATTCTTATATATATATTCCCTACTGTAGACTGTTTCACTAAGATTGGTATATGCTTTTAAAAAGAAATTAATCGATCAAAAAGAACTTGGGAAAATTGCGTGGTATACTATGAGTGTCTGAACAAAATTGATTGGGTTTTTCTTAGTTATTAAATTATTTGCCGTAATCGGCTGGAGGCACTGCGTCATAATTCTATTGATAGTTCAGACATCGCCTTTTAGTAATAAATTTAAAATAATCAGAATAATATTCTCAAACGTATAAAACGCACAACAATGGCAAGTGCTCTGCAAACAAATGTGGATAGGGAAATAACTTAAAAATAACATAAAATACATAAAAATAAAAAATAGTATTCTTGATCTAGGAGGACGAGGTCCATATGGAGTAGGAGGTTGAGGTGGAGGTGGATGTGGCGGTGTAGGTGGAAGCGGCGGGGGAGGAGGACAAGGTAACCAACACTGGTTTTTGTTTTTAATTTAATTTTTTTTTAAATGAAAAGAAAAGGGGCATCATTTTGTGCCCCCTTTTCCTCATGGGATGGGGACAGGGATTAGAACTTGGTGTAGGCTAGTTATTAGCAGTCACAGGGTGAGGTAAAATTGTTGCTGGGGAAAGTTTAGCTGACCTTTATGACCTGGGTTTATTCAGCTGCTGTTCCCACTCAAATTTGTCCCTGTATCTGGGGAGATTGGGCCGGTTCCCCCTCTTCCCGCTCAAATTCCCTTGTATCTGGGGAGATTAGTTGAGTTTTCCCCTCTTCCCACTCAAAAATCCTGCCTAAACCCCTGGTTTAGGGCTATTTAAGAGGGACCCCCACAGCTAAGGGCTCAGCCACCTCACTGGAACGGAGCTGTGGTGTTCCCCTCCCTTGTTTTGTCACGGCCAGTATTATTATTTGAAGGGTCACCTTTGTGTTATGCAAAGGGGGACAATGTATATATATTGTTCTGTGTATTAATGTTGTTCTGAATAATTTTATTAAGTTGAATTTGTTTATTCTTACAACCTGGGTCGTAGTGACCAGGTTGTTTTCAGTGTTTTATAATATTTTTGAAAATCTTTTATCACGTTTGTTTAAATAAACGAATAATAAACGGCCGCAGACTTAAACATTTTCCAACCAGATGTTGTGTGGTGTCTCATTATTGTAAATGTATAATCTGTTATTTATTAATTATCTTGGGAGTCCTGTCTACTATCCCAATGTATGTGGGTAGGTGGTCCCTGCGCTATCGGAGGTATTTTGGGTCCCTTCTTACTGCTGCACCACTATACTGGTACCAGAATCCAGTTAGTAAAAATTAAAATGTGGGGGTGTGTGGCGCGCTTCAGAAGTGGAGCTCATTTAAATGATTAAATAATTAAATTAATTAAATGGTGAGTGTGCTAAAATTTCCAATTCCTTATCCTCGTGATTTGTACATGATAATAAAACTTCAATTAAACGACATATAATTAATTCAATAAATGAAGAAAGTGTTGATACCAGTATTCCAAACTATAAAGTGCTGAGTGCTTACAAACTTCAAAATATTTCAATAAATCTCTATAAAATTCATAAATAAATAAAGTGCAAATTCCAGTGATTGTCCGTTTTTTCCTTTCACCACTAATAAACAAAATCCAACTGTGTCTCTTCAACTTGTCACAAAGTGCTTCTGTGCAAAGGGTTGACTGTCTGCAGAGTCCTACTCATGGTCCTCGGGGCCCTCTCCAGATTCGTATCAGGGTCCCTGAGGAAGTCACGTGATGTGACGTAACGCGTAGGAGGAGCTGCCAGAATAACCGGAAGTGACGTTACGGACCGGAGCCGAGTACTCCCAATGCTACCTACGACTTATTATATGCCCATAACAAGCCGGAAAATTGTAAGTGTAATGATCTTATATATGAATAAAGAAGTTTTTAAATACTACACCATGATGACCCTTTATACTTAATACGCCCTGAGATCGCGCTAGGAGATTAGGAGACCCGAGGATAAAAAGCACCCTGATACGAATCTGGAGAGGGCCCCGGGGACCACGAGTAGGACTCTGCAGACAGTCAACCCAGGCCAACCACTATCCAATTGGGGGAGAAATATACACATTCAGGCGATTGATACACTTCATTAAGGTGAGAGTCTAGAACACCTAGAGGTGACACCTGGTGGAGGAACAAGTCACTGCACTTTACTTTGCACAGAAGCACTTTGTGACAAGTTGAAGAGACACAGTTGGATTTTGTTTATTAGTGGTGAAAGGAAAAAACGGACAATCACTGGAATTTGCACTTTATTTATTTATGAATTTTATAGAGATTTATTGAAATATTTTGAAGTTTGTAAGCACTCAGCACTTTATAGTTTGGAATACTGGTATCAACACTGTCTACTATCCCATTAAGGTACACCCCAAAAGAGTGAGAAAGATCAAAAATACAACAATGGCTGGGTAAGGCTGGTATACATGTCTATTCTGCACAAGGTACGGACAAGTCCTGTGGGATCTGTGCCTGGTTCATTTTAATGAACGTGAGCTTGTCCACATTGGCTCTGGACAGGCGGCTGCTCTTGTCTGTGGTAACGCCCCCTGCCGCGATAAATACACGTTCAGATAATACACTGGCTGCAGGACAAGCCAGCACCTCCAAGGCGTAAAGGGCAAGCTCAGGCCATGTGACCAATTTGGAGACCCAGAAGTTGAAAGGGGCAGACCCATCATTCAGTACGTCTAGGCGTGTGCACACATACTGCTCCACCATGTTGGTGAAATGCTGCCTCCTGCTAAGACGTTCCATATCAGCTGGTGGTGCTGGTTGTTGTGGCGTGTTGACAAAGTTTTTCCACATTTCGCCCATGCTAACCCCGCCTCCTGAGGTGCTGGCGGTGCCCCGGCTGCATTGGCTACCTCTTTCTCCTCCTCTGCCTTTGCTTTGTGCTTGTACACCATTCAAGTACAACATTTTAAGTACAGTGAAGAGATATTGCAGGAAACTGAAGAGATTGAAGAGATACTGCAAGAGATTGGCTTGGAGTTTGCAACTGACTCATCTGTGTTTTTTGCTGGCTATTGCTTGAGAAGGGGAAAGGAATTTGGTCAGGTGTTTGCTATTTGCATTTGCTAATGAGACTAGCCCATTAAGGTGTTACAATTGTTGCTGGGGGAGGAGCTGTGAAGGAGTGTGTATATATAGAGAAATACTAATTAGCTGGCCTAATTCATTAGCTGCAAGTACACCATTCAAGTACAACATTTTACGTAGAGTGAAGAGATATTGCAGGAAACTGAAGAGACTGAAGAGATACTGCAAGAGATTGGCTTGGAGTTTGCAACTGACTCATCTGTGTTTTTTGCTGGCTATTGCTTGAGAAGGGGAAAGGAATTTGGTCAGGTGTTTGCTATTTGCATTTGCTAATGAGACTAGCCCATTAAGGTGTTACAATTGTTGCTGGGGGAGGAGCTGTGAAGGAGTGTGTATATATATATTAACATTTTAATTACAGTGAAGAGATATTGCAGGAGATAGTCAGGAGGTAGGCTGGAAGGTGGAAAAAGAAAAAAAAAGGTAAGATTTGTTTGACTTAAATTTACAATTTTTTTTTCTCCTCTTTAAAATGGCAGACTTGGTTCAGTGCAGGAATTGCTGTCTAAAGTGAAGACAAATAAGTCACAGGGTCCTGATGAGATACACCCAAAATTATTAAAAGAGCTTAGTGGTGAGCTGGCAAAATCATTAACAGATTTATTTAACCAATCATTAGTAACAGGAGTCGTCCCGGAAGATTGGAAATTGGCAAATGTCGTGCCCATTCACAAGAAAGGTAGTAGGGAGGAATCGAGCAACTATAGACCAGTGAGTCTGACATTAGTGATGTCGCGAACCTAAAATTCGCCGTTCGCGAACGGCGAACGCGAACATCGGCAAATGTTCGCGAACCGGCGAACCAGGCGAACCGCCATAGACTTCAATAGGCAGGCGAATTTTAAAACACACAGGGACTCTTTCTGGCCACAATAGTGATGGAAAAGTTGTTTCAAGGGGACTAACACCTGGACTGTGGCATGCCGGAGAGGGATCACGCAAAAAAAAGTTCTTAAAAATTATAATTTTTTGATAGAGAGCCAATTATTGGAAAAATTAAAAAAAAATAAAAATAAAAAATTTCTTTGGATTTAGCATATGGGGGGTCTAAAAAGTGTACCTGTGAAGTTTCAGCTCTGTAGCATGTCCAGAACCCCTAAAAAACAGCATTTTTCTTATATTTTCAGGAATATGGCTTCTCTGCGGCTGGCTTTTTCTCTTGCAGGCATTTATCGGGCATTTTTTTAGGCAGGCATGTCATTTTTTGTATTTAGTGTCTGGGGGGTCTAAAAAGTGTACCTGACAATTTTCAGCTCTGTAGCATGTCCAGAACCTCTAAAAAACAGCATTTTTCTTATATTTTCAGGAATATGGCTTCTCTGCGGCTGGCTTTTTCTCTTGCAGGCATTTAGCGGGCATTTTTTTAGGCAGGCATGTCATTTTTTGTATTTAGTGTCTGGGGGGTCTAAAAAGTGTACCTGTCAATTTTCAGCTCTGTAGCATGTCCAGAACCCCTAAAAAACAGCATTTTTCTTATATTTTCAGGAATACGGCTTCTCTGCGGCTGGCTTTTTCTCTTGCAGGCATTTAGCGGGCATTTTTTTAGGCAGGCATGTCATTTTTTGTATTTAGTGTCTGGGGGGTCTAAAAAGTGTACCTGTCAAGTTTCAGCTCTGTAGCATGTCCAGAACCCCTAAAAAACAGCATTTTTATTATATTTTCAGTAATACGGCTTCTCTGCGGCTGGCTTTTTCTCTTGCAGGCATTTATCGGGCATTTTTTTAGGCAGGCATGTCATTTTTTGTATTTAGTGTCTGGGGGGTCTAAAAAGTGTACCTGTCAAGTTTCAGCTCTGTAGCATGTCCAGAACCCCTAAAAAACAGCATTTTTCTTATATTTTCAGTAATACGGCTTCTCTGCGGCTGTCTTTTCCTCTTGCAGGCATTTATCGGGCATTTTTTTAGGCAGGCATGTCATTTTTTGTATTTAGTGTCTGGGGGGTCTAAAAAGTGTACCTGTCAAGTTTCAGCTCTGTAGCATGTCCAGAACCCCTAAAAAACAGCATTTTTATTATATTTTCAGTAATACGGCTTCTCTGCGGCTGGCTTTTTCTCTTGCAGGCATTTATCGGGCATTTTTTTAGGCAGGCATGTCATTTTTTGTATTTAGTGTCTGGGGGGTCTAAAAAGTGTACCTGTCAAGTTTCAGCTCTGTAGCATGTCCAGAACCCCTAAAAAACAGCATTTTTCTTATATTTTCAGTAATACGGCTTCTCTGCGGCTGTCTTTTTCTCTTGCAGGCATTTATCGGGCATTTTTTTAGGCAGGCATGTCATTTTTTGTATTTAGTGTCTGGGGGGTCTAAAAAGTGTACCTGTCAAGTTTCAGCTCTGTAGCATGTCCAGAGCCCCTAAAAAACAGCATTTTTCTTATATTTTCAGTAATACGGCTTCTCTGCGGCTGTCTTTTTCTCTTGCAGGCATTTATCGGGCATTTTTTTAGGCAGGCATGTCATTTTTTGTATTTAGTGTCTGGGGGGTCTAAAAAGTGTACCTGTCAAGTTTCAGCTCTGTAGCATGTCCAGAACCCCTAAAAAACAGCATTTTTCTTATTATTTCAGTAATACGGCTTCTCTGCGGCTGGCTTTTTCTCTTGCAGGCATTTATCGGGCATTTTTTTAGGCAGGCATGTCATTTTTTGTATTTAGTGTCTGGGGGGTCTAAAAAGTGTACCTGTCAAGTTTCAGCTCTGTAGCATGTCCAGAACCCCTAAAAAACAGCATTTTTCTTATATTTTCAGTAATACGGCTTCTCTGCGGCTGTCTTTTTCTCTTGCAGGCATTTATCGGGCATTTTTTTAGGCAGGCATGTCATTTTTTGTATTTAGTGTCTGGGGGGTCTAAAAAGTGTACCTGTCAAGTTTCAGCTCTGTAGCATGTCCAGAACCCCTAAAAAACAGCATTTTTCTTATATTTTCAGTAATACGGCTTCTCTGCGGCTGGCTTTTTCTCTTGCAGGCATTTATCGGGCATTTTTTTAGGCAGGCATGTCATTTTTTGTATTTAGTGTCTGGGGGGTCTAAAAAGTGTACCTGTCAAGTTTCAGCTCTGTAGCATGTCCAGAACCCCTAAAAAACAGCATTTTTCTTATATTTTCAGGAATACGGCTTCTCTGCGGCTGGCTTTTTCTCTTGCAGGCATTTATCGGGCATTTTTTTAGGCAGGCATGTCATTTTTTGTATTTAGTGTCTGGGGGGTCTAAAAAGTGTACCTGTCAAGTTTCAGCTCTGTAGCATGTCCAGAACCCCTAAAAAACAGCATTTTTCTTATATTTTCAGGAATACGGCTTCTCTGCGGCTGGCTTTTTCTCTTGCAGGCATTTATCGGGCATTTTTTTAGGCAGGCATGTCATTTTTTGTATTTAGTGTCTGGGGGGTCTAAAAAGTGTACCTGTCAAGTTTCAGCTCTGTAGTATGTCCACAACCCAAAAAAAAACAGCATTTTTCTTATGATTTTTAGTAGAAAACTAATGCAGTGTCTTTCCAGCTGTCTTTTTTTCTTTCTGGCAAGCTGAAATATGATATGCCAAGGCAAACATGCCTATCAGTTGAGCTATGACACAGACAACACTGCACACATGGGGAAATATGTAAAACAAAAAACAGGAAAAGGAAATTAGGTGACGGTCACAAAACATGATATTGTGATTGGCCAAATAAAAAGTCACCTCGCGATGAGGTCGCGCCAAAGTCGCGCTAAGTCGCGCCAAAGTCGCACTGGAAGCGACGCTACTTTAGTGGTAGCGGCAGTGTAAACCAGCACTAAAACATCCAGTGTGTGAATACGATCAGGTATGATGTTTTATCGGTCAAGTAGTGTAAGGGTTACGCCCGTCGCCCGCTTCACAGTGACAGACCAAACTCTGACAGACCAAACTCCCCGTTTAACAGTCAGTCAGTCCATTTGCACAACCGCAAACTCCCAATTTGCACAAGGTTGGATACCAAGCTAGCCATGTCCTGTTCCTTGTCCTCACTGACATCATTGAAGGTCTCTTCCTCCACCCAGCCACATACAACACCAAGGGTCCCCGAAAGGTGAGAACAAGCCCCCTGGGACGCCTGCTGTGGCTGGTATTCCACCTCCTCAAAGCCACCTTCCTCCTCTGACTTCTCTTCTTCAGACTCCTCTCTCTGCGTTGCCACAGGTCCAGCAATTGACAACGACAAGGCTGCTTCTGGTGGTGATGAGGACCACAACTCTTCCTCTTCATGCTCATCTACAGCCTGATCCAGTACTCTTCGCAGGGCTTGCTCCAGAAAAAACGCATATGGGATGAGGTCGATGATGTTGCCTTGGGTTCGACTGACCACCAGGGTTGTCATCTCCGCAAAAGGACGCATGAGCCTACAGCCATTGTTCATGAGCATTCAGTAACGCGGCCAAAAAATACCCAGCTCCGCAGAAAGAATGAAAGAAAATGAATGTTTTTTTTTTATGAAAAATTATCCTGCGGATCGCTTTTGGTCTGTACACAATGAAGCAACGACCTTATCATCTGGGGTGTGCCAACACAATCCTAGAGGTGATCGCTTCATTGTGATACGCAAGCCCCTTCACCACGACAAGGTAACGATCACGAAGGGGAATTGACACATGTATGTGCCTTTTTTTTTGTTTTTTGTTTTTTTGCAGCCACAGTGTAGCACCAGAGGCCAGAAAAATTAGGCATGTACACATGCATGAAAAAGTAGGTATTGTTGCAGCCGCTGCTGTAGCAGCGGCCTGAAAAATTGAGGTTTTAAGGCAGAAAGTGCACTAAAACATTGCGGCTTGAACCGTAGTTGGTGGCGGAGACGTCACGTAAGTCATCCGGCATGCAGAGAATGATTATATACAGCAGCGTGTGGACCATTTTTAGGCCAAGGCATCTCAGTCATCACCAGGCCTTTTTTAGTCAAATGCATCCCCCACTGTCAGTCCCTTCGGGATCCATGCCTCATTCATCTTAATAAACGTGAGGTAATCAAGACTTTTTTGACCTAGGCGACTTCTCTTCTCAGTGACAATACCTCCTGCTGCGCTGAAGGTCCTTTCTGACAGCACACTTGAAGCGGGGCAGGCCAGAAGTTCAATGGCAAACTGGGATAGCTCAGGCCACAGGTCAAGCCTGCACACCCAGTAGTCAAGGGGTTCATCGCTCCTCAGAGTGTCGATATCTGCAGTTAAGGCAAGGTAGTCTGCTACCTGTCGGTCGAGTCGTTCTCTGAGGGTGGACCCCGAAGGGCTGTTGCGATGCATAGGACTAAAAAAGCTCCGCATGTCCTCCATCAACAAGACGTCTGTAAAGCGTCCTGTCCTTGCCGGCGTGGTTGTGGTGGTAGGAGGAGGATTACTTTCACCTCTTCCCCTGTTGGATTCCCGTTGTGCTGTGACATCACCCTTATACGCTGTGTAAAGCATAGTTTTTAACTTATTTTGTAGCTGCTGCATCCTTTGCGACTGCCGGTAATTGGGTAACATATCACAGACTTTCTGCTTATACCGGGGGTCTAGTAGCGTGGCCACCCAGTACAGGTCGTTCTCCTTCAGCCTTTTTATACGAGGGTCTCTCAACAGGCATGACAGCATGAAAGACCCCATTTGCACAAGGTTGGATGCCGAGCTACTCATGTCCAATTCCTCGTCCTCACTGATGTCATTGAAGGTGTGTTCTTCCCCCCAGCCACGTACAACACCACGGGTACCAGATAGGTGACAACGAGCACCCTGGGATGCCTGCTGTGGTTGGTGTTCCTCCTCCTCAAAGCCACATTCCTCCTCTGACTCCTCTTCCTCACACTCCTCTTCCAGTGTTGCCGCAGGTCCAGCAATCGATGGTAAGGCTGTTTCTGGTGGTGGTGATGGTGACCACAACTCTTCCTCTTCCTCTTCACGCTCATCTACGGCCTGATCCAGCACTCTTCGCAGGGCACGCTCCAGGAAAAAAACATATGGGATGATGTCGCTGATGGTGCCTTCAGTGCGACTCACTAGGTTTGTCACCTCCTCAAAAGGACGCATGAGCCTACAGGCATTGCGCATGAGCGTCCAGTAGCGTGGCAAAAAAATACCCAGCTCCGCAGAGGCTGTCCTAGCACCCCGGTCATACAAATACTCGTTGACCGCTTTTTCTTGTTGGAGCAGGCGGTCGAACATTAGCAGTGTTGAATTCCAACGTGTCGGGCTGTCGCAAATCAAGCGCCTCACTGGCATGTTGTTTCGCCGCTGAATATCTGCAAAGTGCGCCATGGCCGTGTAGGAACGCCTGAAATGGCCACACACCTTCCTGGCCTGCTTGAGGACGTCCTGTAAGCCTGGGTACTTCTGCACAAAACGTTGCACAATCAGATTCAACACTTGTGCCATGCACGGCACATGTGTCAACTTGCCCAAATTCAATGCCGCCAACAAATTGCTCCCGTTGTCACACACCACTTTGCCGATCTCCAGTTGGTGCGGGGTCAGCCACTGATCCACCTGTGCATTCAGGGCGGACAGTAGTGCTGGTCCGGTGTGACTCTCTGCTTTCAGGCAAGTCAACCCCAAGACAGCGTGACACTGTCGTATCCGGCATGTGGAATAGCCCCTGGGGAGCTGGGGGGGTGCAGTTGGTGTGGAGCAAGACGCAACAGCAGAAGAGGACTCAGCCGAGGAGGTTAGCAAAGAGGATGGAGTAGGAGGAGTAGAGGAGGTGGCAGCAGGCCTGCCTGCAAGTCGTGGCGGTGTCACCAACTCCTCTGCAGCAGAGCCACGCATTCCATGCTTGGCAGCCGCCAGCAGGTTTACCCAATGCGCAGTGTACGTTATATACCTGCCCTGACCGTGCTTTGCAGACCAGCTATCAGTGGTCAGATGGACCCTTGCCCCAACACTGTGTGCCAGACGTGACATGATTTCCTTTTCCACAATAGAGTACAGGTTGGGGATTGCCTTTTGTGAAAAATAATTTCGGCCTGGTACCTTCCACTGCGGTGTCCCAATAGCGACAAATTTTTTGAAGGCCTCAGACTCCACCAGCTTGTATGGTAAAAGCTGGCGGGCTAAGAGTTCCGACAAGCCAGCTGTCAGACGCCGGGCAAGGGGGTGACTCTGCGAGATTGGCTTTTTACGCTCAAACATTTCCTTCACAGACACCTGACTGTGGGCAGGTGACGAGCAGGAACTGCTGAAGGTGAGAGGCGGAGGGGCGGGTTGTTGATAGGGGGCATGGAGGACAGCAGTGGTTGACGTGGCTGAAGATGCTGGACCAGGAGGAGGATGGTGGCTTTCAGTTTGTGTGCTGCTTTTACTCATGTGTTGATCCCATAGGCGTTTGTGATGTGAGATCATGTGCCTTCGCAAAGCAGTTGTACCTAGGTGGGTGTTGGACTTCCCACGACTCAGTTTCTTTTGGCACAGGTTACAAATGGCATCGCTGATATCAGAGGCAGACACACAAAAAAAATGCCACACTGCTGAGCTTTGCAAGGACGGCATTCTGGTGGTGGCAACAGCTTGCGTTGATTGGCGTGCTGTCTGGCTGACCCCGGGTGCCGAATCTACATGCTGTCTGACTGCGCCACTAGCTCCTTGCGATGACCTCCTCCCCCTGCTTCCAACTCGTCTCCTCCTCCTCTCTGTCTCCCCATCTGAACTTTCCCCCTCTTCTTCTGCTCTTCGAGCAGGCACCCAGGTGACATCCACAGAAACATCGTCATCATCAGCCGCTTCACTTGACAACTCAGCAAAGGCAGCAGCAGCAGGTACAACATCATCATCATCACAATGTACGTCCATGTGTATAATGCTGCCTGACTGAGACATATCCCCGTTATCTACATCCTCTGGCACTAATAGTTGCGCATCACTTATTTCTTCCAACTGATGTGAAAATAACTCCTCTGACGGATCAAGTGAAGCGGCTGTGGTGCTAGTGTTGGTGGTGGTGCCGGCGGGCTGGCGAGTGGTAAATTGAGAGGTGCCCGAAGCTGAGCTGGAGGAGGATGGTGCATTAAGGTTCCGAGCGGAAGCTGTAGACGATTGGGTGTCCTGTGTAAGCCAGTCAACTATGGCCTCAGAATTTTTGGAGTTCAGGGTCTGTGGTGGCCTCTGAACACTGGGCATTATTCTAGGGCCTAAGGAAATCACAGCACCACGACCACGACGGCCCTTGCGGGGTGGCCTGCCTCTGCCTGTCATTTTTTTTTTAATGTGTTGTTACTGTTGTACTATGAGTGCAAGCTGCTGTGCCACCTTATATATCAGTGGTGGGTGGGCAGTGGCACAGTACACTCTCTGTGGACCTGACAGCAGTCACTGGCACCCAGGCAACTGCAATTTAAAAAATATATATATTTTTTTTTACTTTGCAAGCTGCTGTGCCACCTTATATATCAGTGGTGGGTGGGCAGTGGCACAGTACACTCTCTGTGGACCTGACAGCAGTCACTGGCACCCAGACAACTGCAATTTAAAAAATATATATATATTTTTTTACTTTGCAAGCTGCTGTGCCACCTTATATATCAGTGGTGGGTGTGCAGTGGCACAGTACACTCTCTGTGGACCTGACAGCAGTCACTGGCACCCAGGCAACTGCAATTTAAAAAAATATATATATTTTTTTTACTTTGCAAGCTGCTGTGCCACCTTATATATCAGTGGTGGGTGGGCAGTGGCACAGTACACTCTCTGTGGACCTGACAGCAGTCACTGGCACCCAGGCAACTGCAATTTAAAAAAATATATATTTTTTTTTTACTTTGCAAGCTGCTGTGCCACCTTATATATCAGTGGTGGGTGGGCACACAGTGGCACTGCAGTGGGCACAGTACACTCTGTGGACCTGACAGTCACTGGCAGCCCAGGCAACTGCAATAATAAAAAATATTTTTTTTTTCAATTTATTGCAACAAGATGCTGTGCCAACGTATATATATCAGTGGTGGGCAGTGCACTGCAGTGGGTACAGTGCACTCTGTGGACCTGACACAGCACTCACTGCAATTATGACAGAGGAAAAAAAATATTTTTTAAAATGCCAGGTACTGTGCCTGTGCCACCCGAAATGAGTGTGGTGTGCACACAGTACAGTCTGTGGTAGGTCTGTGGCCTCTCACACACAGCGGGCAGGCAACTGCAGTGTACAATAGATATATATAGATATATATAAAGAAAAAAATCTATTACCTTACCAGCCCTTAAAAGGGCTTTTGGGGACACTATATATATATATATATGTATATATATAAATAAAAAAATCCTCAATTACCAGCCCTTAAAAGGGCTTTTGGGGACACTAGATAGATATAGATATATATATATATGAAGAAACAACTCAATTACCAGCCCTTAAAAGGGCTTTTGGGGACGCTAGGTATATATATATATATATATAAAAAAAAAAAAAAAACACAAATACCAGCCCTTAGAAGGGCTTTTTGGGGTGCTGATATTACAGCAGTAGTGGACCAAGAACACTGCAAGACCAGGAACACTGACTAACTGTCCCTAGCTTAACAGCAGCAGCAGCAGCAGCAGCTCTCCCTACTCTCACTACACACACTGCTTCAGAATGATCTAAGATGGATGCTGCCCTTGCTTATTTATAGGAGGTGGGAGGGTGTGGGAGGGAGGTACGCTGATTGGCTGGAAATGTGTCTGCTGACTGTAAAGTTCAGGGTCAAAGTTTGCCTCAATGATGTCTTATGGGGGGCGGACCGAACATCGCATATGTTCGCCGGCAGCGGCGAACGCGAACATGCTAAGTTCGCCGGGAACTGTTCGCCGGCGAACAGTTCTATACATCTCTATCTGACATCAATAGTAGGCAAATTAATGGAAACCCTATTAAAGGATAGAATTGTGGAACATCTTAAATCCCATGGATTGCAAGATGAAAAACAACATGGGTTTACTTCAGGGAGATCATGTCAAACAAATCTTATAGATTTTTTTGACTGGGTGACTAAAATAATAGACGGTGGAGGTGCAGTAGACATTGCATATCTAGATTTTAGTAAGGCTTTTGACACTGTCCCACATAGAAGACTTATCAATAAACTACAGTCATTGAGCATGGACTCCCATATTGTTGAGTGGATTAGGCAGTGGCTGAGTGACAGACAACAGAGGGTTGTAGTCAATGGAGAACATTCAGAACAAGGTCATGTTACCAGTGGGGTACCTCAGGGATCTGTACTGGGACCAATTTTGTTTAATATCTTCATAAGTGATATTTCAAAAGGCCTCGATGGTAAGGTTGTCTTTTTGCTGATGACACAAAGATATTTAACAGGGTTGATGTTCCTGGAGGGAAACGCCAAATGGAAAAGGATTTAGGAAAACTAGAAGAATGGTCAGAACTCTGGCAACTGAAATTTAATGTGGATAAGTGCAAGATAATGCACCTGGGGCGTAAAAACCCAAGGGGCAGAATATAGAATATTTGACACAGTCCTGACCTCAGTATCTGAGGAAAGGGATTTAGGAGTAATTATTTCAGAAAACTTAAAGGTGGGAGGACAATGTAATAGAGCAGCACGAAATGCCAGCAGAATGCTTGGATGTATAGGGAGAGGTATAAGCAGTAGAAAGAGAGAAGTGCTTATGCCGCTGTACAGAACACTGGTGAGACCTCACTTGGAGTATTGTGCGCAGTACTGGAGGCCATATCTCCAGAAGGATATAGATACTCTAGAGAGAGTTCAGAGAAGAGCTACTAAACTAGTACATGGATTGCAGGAAAAAACTTACCAGGAAAGGTTAAAGGACCTTAACATGTATAGCTTGGAAGAAAGAAGAGACAGAGGGGATATGATAGAAACTTTTAAATACATAAAGGGAATCAACTCGGTAAAGGAGGAGAGCATATTTAAAAGAAGAAAAACTACCACAAGAGGACACCGTTTTAAACTAAAGGGGCAAAGGTTTAAAAGTAATATGAGGAAGTATTACTTTACTGAGAGAGTAGTGGATGCATGGAATAACCTTCCTGCAGAAGTGGTAGCTGCAAATACAGTGAAGGAGTTTAAGCATGCATGGGATAGGCATAAGGCTATCCTTCATATAAGATAGGGCCAGGGACTATTCATAGGATTCAGATATATTGGGCAGACTAGATGGGCCAAATGGTTCTTATCTGCCGACACATTCTATGTTTCTATGTTTCTATGTTTCCACTGTGCCCCCCGCTGTCAGGTGGGAATGCCACCAGCAGCGCGTCTACCAGCATGCGCTTGTACTCGCGCATCTTACGATAATGCTCCAGTGAGGGAATTAAGGACTGTACGTTGTCCTTGTAATGGGGATCCAGCAGCATGGCCACCCAGTAATCAGCACAAGTTGTAATGTGGGAAACTCGGCAGTTGTTGCTGAGACACTGCAGCATGTAATCGCTCATGTGTGCCAGGCTGCCCAGAGGCAACGAAAAGCTGTCCTCTGTGGGAAGTGTATCGTCTGTTTCCTCTGTATCCCCCCAGCCATGCACCAGTGATGGCCATGAGCTGGTCTGGGTGCCACCCTGCTGTGAACATGGTTCCTTCTCCTCCATCTCCTTCTTCTCATCCTCCACCTCGTCATCCTCCAGAACTGTGCCCTTGCTGGACAATGGTGTACCTGGCGTTTGTGGGTGCAGGAATCCACCCTTGGAGCCACTTGTGAATGACTGCCCTGAACGCCTTGGAAATGATCCCTCTTCGTCCTCCACCTCCTCCTCCTCCTGTGCCACATCCTCTTCCATCATCGCCGGAATCTTTATTTTTTCAAGGAGGCATAGAAGTGGGATAGTATCGCTGAGAACGGCGTCATCGGCACTTGCCATGTTGGTGGAGTACTCAAAACAGTGCAACAAGGCACACATATCTTGCATGGAGGCCCAGTTATTGATGGTGAAGTGGTGCTGTTCCGCAGAGCGACTCACGCGTGCGTGCTGCAGCTGAAACTCCACTATCACCTGCTGCTGCTTGCACAAACTGGCCAGCATGTGCAAGGTGGAGTTCCACCTTGTGGGCATGTCACATATGAGGTGGTGAGCGAGAAGGCCGAAGTTACGCTGCAGCGCTGACAGGTGAGCAGCAGCAGGGTGAGAACGCCGAAAGTGCGCACAGACGGCCCGCACTTTCTGCAGCAGCTCTGACATATCGGGGTAATTTTTAAGGAACCTCTGCACCACCAAATTCAGCACATGCGCCAGGCAAGGGATGTGCATCAAACTGGCTAGGCCCAGAGCTGCTACGAGATTTCGCCATTATCGGACACCACCAGGCCGGGCTTAAGGCTCACTGGCACCAACCACTCATCGGTCTGTTGTTCAATGCCCCTCCACAACTCCTGCGTGGTGTGGGGTTTTTCCCCCAAACAGGCAAGTTTTAAAACTGCCTGCTGTCGTTTACCCCTGGCTGTGCTAAGGTTGGTGGTAAAGGTGTTACTCTGACCGGATGAGGACGCGGTAGAGGATGAGGAAGCGGAGTAGGAGGAGTTAGCAACAAGAGGTAAACTGAAGCGCCCTGCAATCCTCGGTGGTGGAAGGAAATGCGCCAAACTGCTATCCGCCTCAGGCCCAGCCGCCACTGCATTTACCCGTGTGCTGTTAGGGAGATATAACGTCCCTGACCGTGCTTACTGGTCCATGTATCCGTAGTTAGGTGGACCTTGCCACAGATGGCATTGCGCAGTGCACACCTGATTTTGTCCCCCCTTTGGTTGTGCAGGGAAGGGATGGCTCATCTGGAAAAGTAGTGGCGGCTGTGCACAACGTTCTGTGGGACAGCCACTGCCATAAGGCTTTTAAAACTCTGCGTCTCCACCAGACGGAATGACAGCATTTCAAAGGCCAGGAATTTTGAAATGCTGGCATTCAGGGCCAGGGATCGCGGGTGGGTAGGGGGGTACTTCCTCTTCCGCTCCAGTGTTTGGGAGATAGAGAGCTGAACGCTTCCATGGGACATTGTGGAGATGGTTGGTGACCCAGGTGGTGGTGTTGCTGGCAGATCCTCTGTTTGTGGGGTGGCAGGTGCCACTGTCACTACAGATTTGGATGAAGAGGCCGAGACTGCAGCAGAAGAGAAAGCAGGAGGAGCCAGAGACCTTTCTTGGTTTTTGAGGTGTCTACTCCACTGCAGCTCATGCTTTGCACATAGATGCCTGGTCATGCAGGTTGTGCTTAGGTTGAGAACGTTTATGCCTCACTTCAGGCTCTGATTGCACAGCGTGCAAACCACTCTTGTCTTGTCAGCACATTGTCTGAAGAACTTCCACGCTAGACAACTCCTTGGAGCTGGCTTTGGTGTGCTCGGTCCCTTGCTGCATTGGGCAGTAGCAGGCGTACTGTCTAGGGGACGGCCACTCCGCTTTTGCACCCTGCTCCCTCTTCTTCTGTGCTGGTGGCTCTGTGCGAACACTGCCTCTTCCTCCAAACCACACAGGTCACCTGAATGACGTTGATTCCATGTTGGGTCAAGGAGCTCATCGTCCTCCACATCATCTTCCACCCAGTCTTCACCCTTGCCCTCCTTGTTGGTCTGCACAATTCTGAAAGCCACAGCAGTTGGCACCTGTGTTTTGTCATCATCCGAGACGTGCTGGTATGGTCCTCCCATGTACTCATCTTGAAACATAAGTGGTTGGGCATCGGTGCACTCAATCTTTTCCACTTCTGAGGCAGGTCTAGGTGGATGGCCCTGAGAAACCCTGCTAACAGAGTCATCAAAAAGCAGAAGAGACTGCTGCATGACTTGGGGCTCAGACTGCTTGGCTGATTTGCAAGGGGGTGAGGTGAAAGACTGATGGACATCGGCTGCAGGTGCCAACTCTGATCTTTCAGCAGGAGACTGGGTGGGAGACAATGTGATGGAACTGGAGGCACCGTCAGCAACCCAATCTACTATCGCCAGTCCTTGTTCTGGCCTCAACATTCGTAGAGCCACATTAGGCTTGACCAAATACTGCTGCAGGTTCTGTCGCCTACTCGCACCTGAGGAAGATGTTTCACTTGTGTGTGTAGCTGGCAGAGATCGACCACATCCTCTCCTTGCCCTAAAGAGGTGTTTTTTGAATAGCAGAATAGAACAACAGTATCTAAAGGGTGTATCTCACATGTACAGATACAGACTAGGCCGCAATTTAAGATTTTTCCCCTAAATGGGTGTTTATTTGAATAGCAAAATAGAACAACAGTATCTAAAGGGTGTATCTCACAGTAACATATGCAGCAAACGCTGCAAAATTATTTTTTGTTGCCCTAAATGGGTGTTTTTTGAATAGCAGAATAGAACAAGAGTATGTAAAGGGTGTATCTCACAATGACAGATGCAGCAAAGGCTGCAATATTAAGTATCTTGCCTAAAAAGGGTGTTTTTAAAAGACAGAAAATTATAGCTGTATTTGTAGCTTAAATTGCACACTGACTAATGCGGCAGAGGCCCCAGATGGAGGGTATTGCCAAAAATAGGTGTTTTTTCAAAGCCTGAAAATTATTGAAGTATTTCAAGCTTGTTTTTTTCACAGATGCAGCAAGCAAGGGCTGTAAAATTGTGTATTTTGCTGAAAAAGGGTGTTTTTTTACTAACACCCTATGACAGCAGTATATAACGTTTGAATTGTACGTGTACAGATGCAGCAAGGGCTATAAAATTGTGGATTTTAGCCCAAAAGGGGTGTTTTTAAAAACCCAGAAAATTATAGCTATATTTATAGCTTAAAATGCACACTGAATAATGCGGCACAGGGCCCAAATGGAGGGTATTGCCAAAAATGGGTGTTTTTTCAAAGCCTGAAAATTATTGAAGTATTTCAAGCTTGTTTTTATCACAGATGCAGCAAGCAGAGGCTGTAAAATTGTGTATTTTGCCCAAAAAGGGTGTTTTTTTACTAACACAATAGGACAGCAGTATATAACGCTTGAATTCTACACGTTCAGATGCAGCAAGGGCTATAAAATTGTGGATTTTAGCCAAAAAAAGGGTGTTTTTAAAAACCCAGAAAATTATAGCTATATTTATAGCTTAAAATGCACACTGAATAATGCAGCAGAGGCCCCAGATGGAGGGTATTGCCAAAAATGGGTGTTTTTTCAAAGCCTGAAAATTATTGAAGTATTTAAAGCTTGTTTTTATCACAGATGCAGCAAGCAGGGGCTGTAAAATTGTGTATATTGCCCAAAAAGGGTGTTTTTTTTACTAACACAATATGACAGCAGTATATAAAGCTTGAATTCTACACGAACAGGTGCCGCAAAGGCTATAAAATTGTGGATTTTAGCCCAAAAAGGGTGTTTTTAAAAACCCAGAAAATTATAGCTATATTTATTGCTTAAAATGCACACTGAATAATGCGGCAGAGGCCCCAGATGGAGGGTATTGCCAAAAAAGGGTGTCAAAAATGTCACAAAAGCTCATATGCAGTACTGGTGCACTGAGCTTGCATAAAATGCCCCCCCCCCCGCCGCCTACCTAACTAACAGACGGCTAAAAGTAGTTTTTCTCTGTCACTGGGCTCAGGGCAGGGTGAAAAGATTGTGCACTGCACCCACACAACACAATCTAGGTAAATTGCACGCTGATTGAGTTCTGATTAAAGAATAAAGCATCCAGGTGTCGGCTCAACTCTAATTCTGTCCACTCCTATTCTCTCCCTCAAAGCAGCAGCCGCAGCCTTTCCCTACACTAGTTAGAGCAGAGTGACGTGCTGCGCTACATGACTCCAGCTTATATAGAGGCTGGGTCACATGCTGCACTGGCCAATCACAGCCATTTCATTAGTAGGAATGGCTGTGATGGCTTCTAAGGGCACATGAGTTAAACGCTTGTTGATTGGCTGCCCTGCAGCTTTTTTAAATGTGCCATTAAATTGCCGAACACCAAACTCGATTCCGAACATACAGTAAAATGTTCGGGTTTGGGTCCGGGTACCAAAAACCCTAAAGTCTGGTACGAACCTGAACTTTACAGTTCAGGTTCGTTTAACCCTATTCAGGAGATGATGGTGGGATTTGCATATAAATGCATATGAATGCCACACTTTTTATATATAAATAGTGCTGTTTAATTGGGAATGCCACGCTATTTACACTATTTTTTCTATTTATTATTATTTTTTCTATTTATCACACTGTAGCAGCACTGGGCATAAATAGTAAGGGGCTTAGGGACGGGAGGAAAATTACAGGACGCTGCACTGTGTTTTTCCTTCCAGCAGCTGACGGGAGAGAGAGGGGAAGAAGCCAGCCTTCAACTGCTGGAAGGAGAGACATAGTACAGTGTCCTGTAATTTTCCTCCCGTACCGCCACACCGTTCCCCCTGTAGATGTCCCAGAGTGGAGTATCTGATAAGTGTGGAGGGCGACTGATAAGACCATAAACAGACAGCAGCAGGCTGCAGGTGACACCAGCACATAAAGAATCTCACCCGACTCCGGCGTTCATTGTCAGTGTGACTTTATCCAACCCGGCAGCACTGCCTTGTCTTGTCCACGCCCACCACAGACACATCACCCCTAGCCCCAGAGCCATTTGGGAGATGTAGTTCCAATGTGGAGGAGACACACCTTGTATAGGATAGTCAGTCAGTGTGTTCTCTTCTTCCTCGCGTGCCCACAGAGAGGGCTCTGCGTGCCAACGGTGGCACGTGTGCTATAGGTTCGCCATCACTGTATTAGAATTAGCCATGCTCAAGCTGTAGGCTCTAATGTAATGAAATGGGGAGTGTTTGCTATCAGAACTTTGTTAACACAAGCTTTAGCTTGTATAAGCCCTCATGTGCACTGCTGCTCCTAAACGTGAGTTTAGGAGCTTTTAGTGTTTTTTTTGCCAAGCCCCTGAATTAAACTCAATATTTGATTTGCTAAATACACTTTGGACAGTGCAGTTGCAATCTGCAAGTACAGTTGATCCAGAGCCCAGTAAATCAGGGGAAGCTCTGCTGACTTCCATCATTCAATCATGTGCAAGCAAAAATGCATTTTTTTTTATCTTCCTTGCACGTGATTGGGTACTCTTTGCAAAGTGCAGCCTTACTTAATTTACTAAGCTCTGGAGCAACTGCACTCGCAGAGGGCAGCTGCACTTTAAAAATGCACAGTCCATTGCCTTTAGTAAATCAACCCCTGTGTATCCATGTACACGTTGGAGTTGATTTAGTAAACGCAAATAGACAGTGCACTTTGCATAGTGCAGTTGTACTCTGCAAGAGCAGTTGCTCCAGAGCTTAGTAAATGAGCAGAAGCTCTGCTGACCTCCATCATTCAATCATGTGCAAGCGAAAATGCATTTTATTTTTAATTTTCCTTGCATATGATTGGGTATTCTTTCCAAAGTGATTTACTCTGGAGCAACTGCACTTTCTGAGTGCAACTGCACTTTAAAAAGTGCACAGTCTGTTTGCCTTTAGTAAATCCACAACATATGCTTTTAGCAGAGTTTAGGAGCAGTAGAGTTTAGTGGCAGTTAAATGTCCCTCTCTTGAACGCAGTAGAATTGGGTTCAGGAGAGGAACGTTTTGGCAAAAAACACAAAATATGGTACCACTTTTTTGCCCTGTTTAGCATTTTTCTGCTGCCAGGAGAGTTACATTTAGGGGTGGCCAGTGTGCATGTAGCCTAAGTGAGTACAACAAGCTTTTACATTTAAAAGTTTTTAACCCTTTTGCTGCCAGAGAAGTTTTAGAATGTTTTTTGGACATGTTAAAATGTACATTGAAGACCCGAAGATTAGTTAAAACTCCAAAAAACTACATTTTCTGAAAACAGAGACCCTGGAGAATAAAATCTAGGTAATTATAACTTTGTAAGTCATGCGACATGATTGCAACAGCTTATCAAATCCATCCTGTATATTGGGTAAACTGCATTAGTTACCTTTACCACCAAGATGGAATCAGAAGAAAGCCAACAGTTGCCTGAAGAAATGTACACACACTATAGTTATAGCAACCAGGAATGTGTGCAAATGCCACCACTGATGCCAACTACTTAAAGGAGAAGTGAAGGATTAAAAAAAATAAATAAACCATATTCACTTAGGTGGATTGGATCGATGCTGCATTTGTCCCCCACGGCCTCAAGAACCAAGTAATCAAAGACCACTGATGGATTGGTTCTCAGGTCTCGGGTTTGCTCTGACCACAGAGTGATAACTGTCAGTCACTGCTCTGTGCTCTGCCCCTTCAGTGCTCAATAGAGTGCTGGGCTGTGGAGGGGCAGGGGCAGCTGGCTCAGGCTGTCAGCGGGGCACTGAGATGTCTCAACCTTCCAGGGACAGCTCTCTCGTGTAGTTTTCCTGAGTCCCAGGCCAGAGCTGGAAATTGCTCTGTAAGAGAAAGAAAAGGGGGGCTGTAACCATCTGAGTGGCAAGAGGAACAGGAGCCTAGTGGAGAGGTTGAGACCCGATTCCATATCCCCATAGTGTCATTTCCGGAGGCTGGCTCATTACTACCATTATATGCTGTGTTTTCACAGCTCTCAGGTGAGAGGCTGGTACTACTGGTGGAGGATTTGAGCACTGAGTGTGAGCACTTTGATCTGTGTTAATCAGTTTACGGCACTGTGCACCTTGGGTTATATGGACTTTTAAGGACTTTCCCTTGTTTTCATGCAGAAGGATTTTACCTATTTATCTATAGACTTTTTATGACTTTTTAGTATTACTATTTATTGCATCCTGTAGCGCTGCACCGTTTATTGCTGTATTTTATATCTGGTGTTGTTTTTGTACCTGGGTGTTCAGCAGCTTGGTTATATTATATATTTTATGTTGCGCCAATATAATTTTTTTTATTTGGTTACGCTTATGGGCAGTCCCAGGGGTATATTCCCTCTCTCTGCTATAGGTACTCAGTTTTATTACAAGCAGTGTAAGAAGAATTACAACTCCACAGAGGGGTGGGTGCTGTGTCCATCAATGAACATCAGAGAAATGGATTTAACAATAAGTCAAAAATCCCATATTCTCTTTTGTTCATTGATGGACACAGCTCCTGGTCTTCTTAATGATTGGGACATCCACAAGCAGTGTTAAACATGAGGGGTAGGAACAGCGAAAAAGAAATTCCCAAGGCTAACTATAGCCAACTAGGTAAACAGGAGCTCAACCAAAACAACTGGAGTTCACCTGAAAAAAAATAATATCCCCAGAGACTCTTCAACCGGAATTATGGTTGCCTTGTACAATCTGGAAACTGGAGGGTCCACCAGAGGTGGAACAGTCCACTTCTTAAGAAGGGACTCCTCATAGGGGTATCACCTAGCAAAATTGCTTAGGGATCCCAAGGGGACACTTTGGTCATCCACACTATTTAGTGACAATTCTGTCAAAATAGGAGGAGAATGGGAACACCTTTTCCACTCTGGATGGCTTGTGAATGCCGAAGGGAACCTACACCTCCACCACAGCTTTAGCTGCGTCCTCAAACTTTAAGGTCTCACGCACGGCTACAATCAGTGCGTACTTCAGCGCCTTTTCATACATGGTTGCAGAAGTGGAGGAATCCTCCTCACTATCTGATGATTGAGGGCGTGCAGTCACAGACCCAGCAGGATGATCCACGTTCACAGTGGCAGAATCAGATTTGGGACCTGATGAGACAGATGAGACAGGAGAAGGCAGGGTCGTTTTTTGCCAGTCATCCAAAAGTCACCTCCACCTGGGACACCAAGGACTCCAGGACCACCATCAGTGAATCGATGGATGGATGGGACCCAGAGAGAGGGGATCAGGTGGGGAGATGTGCTCCAAAGACTCCATAAGTCACCAGGCGGACCCCACAAAAAAAGTGTAAAACATTGTTAAGGGACAACCCCCACCGCTCTGGCAGCCCACCCGGTTGTCAGCCACAGAGCACCAATCAATCCTCATTAGAGAGGTAGAGAACCCCACCAGACTCACCACCCCGCAGAAACCAGGCACCGCAGCTACCAGGATAACCTGCACTGCCCGTACAGCGATCGGGAAACAAAAAGATCCAGGAGTCGGCACCAGGGGATGAGGAAGGGCTCCACCACCGAAATCTGTCATGGGTGACACTTTTTTCAATGGCAAGCCAGCGCAAAATGGCCGTTGGACTACACAAACATGGCCGCCATGCATTAAGCACACAGGCTACAAGAAATTGGTGGCCCTGCATGGCACCAAAAGGCTCCCAGGGACCCAGGAGGGATTCCTAGGCCTCTGAAATCGTGACAGGTGGAAAGAGGGGCCTCTGGCAGGAGCAGACACCAGGTACAGCCCCCCTACAGGCGGTCACCAGCGGGCTCCCCCTGCCCCCATCGCCAGCACAGCACCCTGCCCCCACCTCAGACGGTGGTCCAGACCACCCTTCAGCCCCAGCATCAGTAAAGAAGGGGGGTGGATGCTCGGTGATATGGCCCACGGGGACCACCAGACCGATAATGGGGGCCGAACGGGAAGAAGGGGAACCCAGGGGTCTGACCGTCTGACGGACGGGCCTAGGTCAACCCCAAAACCCTCCAGGGGAAGAGGGGGGACAGACACTTATCTTACCAGGAACCAGGCGGGAACTTCTCCAGACAGAACCTCCTCTCCATCGAAATGGGGGCTGTCGGCCAGGAGGAACGTTGTGACTCGGGCCGAGACCCGGTCGTACGTGACCTCGTGAGGCGTTTAACACGGGGCCAGCCCCTGTCCAGTGGGGCTATGTTGCGGCCGACCTAGCACGCAGCTGAGGTCTGCGCACGCTCACTGGCCAGACTGGGGTGATAACTGTATCTAGATTATCCAGCCCGTTGCCCAGTCCGGCAGTTGATAGTAGATTTAACAGGAAAAAAAACAGGAGAAAAGTTCTATCTAAAAAGAAAAAATTGCCAGGACCAGAGATCCCAGCAAGGAAATAGGTCCTTACTCAAGTTTAGGCAGAAAAAAACTAAAAAAGTACCTATAGCAGAGAGAGGGGGGTATACCCCCTGGGACTGCCCATAGGCGTAGCCAGACTTTTTTTCTGCCTAGTGTCCTACTCCTGTAGGGGGCAGTATAACCCAATGGTATAAGCCAATGGTTAAGTAGATCAGGAGCTTTGTCCGTCAATGAACGAAAGAGAAATATGAGTTTCACTTTTTGAATTGAGTTAATGAAATAAATATACTTTTTGATATTTTAATTTTTTGGGATGCACCTGTATATGCAGCTCCTCTTATTTTAGGTAACTCGGTCAATTCTGGTGTGGGATCCTAAAGCTAGTTTTAACTCAGGGCTCAATTACCAGCATAGTGGAGGCAGGTTAGGAATCCAATGGCCACTTCTGGTAGTTAGAAGTCAGGTTACATGACAAATTAGTAATGACTAGGGACTAAATAGGTTGACTCCAAGTTTCAGTGTCACACCACAATGTGTGCTGGTGAGAATCTGCTTTCTAGGTTGGTTGGACAGCCGCTGAAGGATTTCCCTGTCGCTGCTGATCTTGTCTTCAGGTGTTTATGTGCACAATTCCACCAGGACTTTTGTTGGGCCCTTTGTTGACATTACCAGTTTGTACTGTGGATAAATGTACTATTACCAATCTTTTATTTTATAAAGTTCATATTATTTCCATACTAGTGTGCATCTATATACTGTACTTTTGTTAATGTTATATGCTGCTTGTAGTAGTACCTCTGCTCCCAATTACTCTAAATACATTACTGGTTGATTTTCCAGAAAGGGAATCCCCTCTGCTTACAGTGGCCGTGTCCTGGGTGGAGGCTCTGCCAGCTTTATGGTCAAACTCACTCTTTCACTTAGAAAAGGTTCTCTTATTTACCTACAGGTTTACACAGAAGCAACCGGAGCAACATGTAGGCAGTTTCGCAGGATGAATAGCTCTATAATTTTTATAAATATACCCCTTAGTATTATAAAACCCCTAAAATATAATGAATCGCAATATCAATGATAAATCTGGTATAGAACACTCAAAATGATTTCAGAGACATAAAGTGGAGACTAAATAAGGAAGAATGGAGTGCAGATCAAGAGGAAGGATAATATAAATGTCACAGATTAATAGTGGGAACAAGCCTGGTCAGCAACTGAGTGTAGTAAATGGTGTGTTCCACATGTATTGTTGGTGAATGAGCTTTTTCAGGAACTGGACGCACTTCAAGGAAATAAAACTCTCTTGAAAGCCAATCCTGGCAAGTCAGCATCATGATGACATTGGCCAAAATCCTAGATGTTTAAAGTGTTCCTGCACTGAAAATCCCTAATATATGATAAACATGTATACTGCAGTATGAACAATACATTATGCATCTTCAATAAAGGTTCAAAACACAAACTTTAGTTATATACATTTTATAAACATGTATTTCCAATAAAAAAGCTATTAAATAATATGTTGTTATGTAGGCTAAAATATACAAACATCGAGCAAGTTAAAAGATGTATAAACATATCTGGCAAGTAAGTATTGTAATTGGTAGCATTATTAACAGATTCCCAATTAGATTTACAGATATTACAGAAAAGAAGACCATTTTAAACCACCACCTCTTTACATTTTAAAGGCTGAAATTATCACTATACCTGGGAAGAGACGTCTTTCTACTTCAAAATCTCTAATGTTATATGTAGTTAAAAAAAATACACCAAGCTAATATATTTTAATCTAGGACCTGATAAGGTCAGTCTGGATTGAAGAGCAATTTAAAGAATACCTTCCTCCACAGGAACGTAAGATTTAGAGTTTAGAGAACAGTTAAAAATGAATGCTTACCTTATACCCAGCTTCCACGAAAGAGGGGATGACAACACAAACAGTACCTCCAGCAAGATAATGGGAATGTTGAATATTCTAAATCTCACAAGAAGACACTCCAGCACAGTGGAAGACAATATTCTCATGAGATGTGTGATCCTCAGCATTTTCAGGATCTCACTGGAAGGACCGTGATGCCACCCTAGGCTATGTGCCAAGGCGGAAAACCAGGTGTACAATATGGTTTATTTTTTTAAATCTTTTTTTTTTTTTGCACAGGAATTTTTATGAAGCATATGATGTCCTGATATGGAAGGGGTAGTCACTATTTTATAAGCAGACCATGCATTTGGATACCAGGTCCACTTTAATTATGATTTTGTGATGGACACTTTGACATAGGGTTACCAAATGGGGCCCCATACATGATTATCTTCATTGCCTTTGTGGTTGAGTAACTTTAATGTTTGGTTAGTTAAGTAACTAGTAGTCAAATAGCCAAGGGAAATATATACAATTTAGTGTTTTAGGCTAGGTTCACTCTGCTAAGATCCAATTTTGATCCAACTTTCAGTGCGACTATGCAGTGCAGCTTGGATGAAACTTGGATGCTACATTGAAGTGGTTTGTATATTCTATAGGGCCAAAATTGTATAGCAATACAGGACATTTTCCAAAATTACACTGTGCTGAGTTACAGTGATGTAAATGGACACAATTAAGAACAATGGGGAAGATTTACTAAAACTGGAGTGTGCAAAATCTGTGGCAGCTCTGCATAGAAAATCAGCTTCCAGGTTTTATTGGCAAAACTTAAACAAGTTAGAAGCTGAGTGCTTACTATACACAGCTTCACCAGATTATGAGTACTCCAGTTTGTTTTAGTAAATCTCTTTCAATGTGATTACCATTGTCATGAGATTCTGTACACCTCAAGTCGTATTTGAAATCACATTAGTGTGAATGGAGCCCTAATCTCAATAATTATAACAAAGGTTATACCAATAAACGTAAAGTGGTTTAATAAAAGCAAAGCCTTTCAGTTTCTTTTGTACAGGTATTTATCGAAAGTTCCAATGATATTGTTGACATTTTTTATCAATTCTGGTTCTGAACTTCTTGGTACACCCCCTGATAAAGATTTAATAAAAGGAGTCACTTTAACCACTTAAGGACCAAGCCTATTTCTGATATTTGTTGTTTACAAATTAAAATCAGTATTTTTTGCTAGAAAATTACTTCGAACCCCCAAACATTATATATATATATATATATATATATATATATATATATATATATATATATTTTTTTTTTTTTTTAGCAGAGACCCTAGAGAATAAAATGGAGATTGTTGCAATACTTTGTCACACCGTGTTTGTGCACCGGTCTTACAAACGCAATTGTTTTGGGGAAAATACACTTTTTTGAAGTTAAAAATAGGAAAACAGTGAAGTTAGCCCAATTTTTTTCTATAATGTGAAATATAATGTTACGCCGAGTAAATTGATACCTAGCATATCATGCTTCAAAATTGCGCACACTCGTGGAATGGTGACAAATTTTGATACTTAAAAATCTCCATAGGTGACGCTTTTAAAAATGTCTACAAGTTCCCAGTTTAGAGTTACAGATCTAATGATCGTGGCCATACCTTACATGTGTGGTTTGAACACAGTTTACATGTGTGGGCGCCACTGGCTTATGCGTTCGCTTCTGCGTGGAAGCTCAGAGGGACGGAGCGCTTTACATTTTTTTTTTCTTATTTATTTTACTTTTTATTTTTTATTTTTATACTGTCCTTTTAAAAAAAATGTTTTTATCACCTTTATCCCTATTACAAGGAATGTAAATGTGAGATCTGGGGTCAAAAATACCTCAGATCTCACATTTACACCTAAAAGCAATAAAAAAAATAAATAAAAGTTTGATGTCGCTTCAGTCCTCCAAGGGCATGGAGTCGAGTGGGGGCCATCTTGCCCTCAATCAACTTCCTGCCCATCAAGAGAGCGGATTGGATCGTTTTTCCTGCTGCCGATGGCTCCGGTAAGCAGGGCAAATGGCCGGGAAGCAACGGGAGGGGGGTGGTCACCTCTCCCGATACCCGTAAAAGTGATCCCATGGCAAATCCGCCTCTGGGACCACTTTTATGATAAAGCGGACCGCCCACTGTGTAAGAAAATACCAGAGTTATGGCAGCTATCTAAAACAGCTATATATAAAACAATGAATGTGACCTTCAAACAAACAATTACTTTAGGTGAATCAATCATTATAAAAAGAGCACATACACCAGGCAGATTCATAGTTAAGTGCCTTATAGTTAGCAGCCATTTAAGGTGTAGATGTATGTCTTATTTTATTGGTAAGTTATAAGGATAAATGCCCTGCATATTTATTTATAATTTCACATTACAGAGGTTCTGTGTTAAACTATATAGCTTCAGGCTCTGTAAACAGGTTATGGAATTCAATGTGTATCTGGCAGGAAAAGTCTATTGTATATTTCATAATATGCACATACTTTTTCAGTTTGACCATGTTCCAGATGCATCTCGTTTGAATTAAACCTAATTATATACTCTGTGACATTTCCAAATCATAAATCTAAGGCAATAATTGTGTATATGAACAAAATGACCATTTATTCAGCAAGTTGATATTAGCCTTCTGTTAACACAAACACAGGTGCAACAACCATTTTGATATATTATAATGTGATAATTAATTCTTCCACTAGGTGGTAGTGTAGTGGGGTGCCCCTTTATCCAGATTCAGGTGCACGTCCCTTTAACTCAAATCTCCACAATCATCTGGGCTCCCAGCATCTCCTGAGCTCCTGGACACGCCCAAGGGGTATAAATGCCAGCTCCTCCTAGTATCAGGTATCAAGTGCTGGAGGCCAATGGAGAGAGGGCTTCCCTTGCAGCTAAGTTCCAAACTCCCCTGGAGATGAGACAGGAGGAGTTAGGCCCAAAGTCGCACAGGTCGCCTGCAGAGTTGCTTGCAGAAAGGTTCAGGGATACCGCTGTTGTGCTGTGGGGTTACTGCAGGCAGGTGGCACCTGTGAGATGAAGCAGGTACTTATTATCGCTGAGACAGAGGGCGGTTGATTCAAGCCAAGGTTTGGTGCCAGGTGGATAGCGGAGAAGACAAGGTCAAGTGGTAGCCAAAGTCTGGACAGGTAGCAGGCAGAGGAGTTCCGTTAAACAAGCCGAGGTCAAAGTCAGGAAGCAAGCCGGAGACGGAGGTGTAACAAGCTGAGTGAGTAACCAGGAATCGCAGGAAACAGGAAACAGGAAACGCAGGACGGTGGTAGAAGCTGAAGATCAAACAGCATTTAGAGAAGGGCTGGCTCCCTTATAAAGGCCCAGGAGAGGGGCTGATGGAGATGCTGGGTCCTAAAGCCCTTCTCCTGTTCTGACGGATACTGGGTCCTAGAGCCCTCCTGCTATTTGTGCCCTGACACCTAGCTTCCGGTGCTCAGAGAGATCCTGCCTGATGGAACAGCGGTGACTGGGCAAGTGAGCTGTCTCCAGGTGTTGGGTCCTCCCCTGTTAGGTCTGGTGTGTGGGCCACCAGCAGTGAGCACTAGAGCATGCAGCATCTGTCCAAGTTCCGGTCACTGGAGAGGACTCTGTTACAGTCGATTCGGAGAAGCTGTCCACGCAGTGGGGTGGTCCTATATACAGCCCCCAGAGCCTTCTGGTCGAAGTCAGCATCAGTAGTGCCAGTATGAAGTCACATCACCACTAGTCTGATCATTTGGCTGATACCGTTACATAACAGTAGTATTCATGTACTGTATAAGGTATTTTCATCCATAGCATTCCAGCTACATACATGTCATATACGGTGTGTACAGTGCCATAGCCTGAGCCAGTGCCCTGAAAAGCAATGCAAAAGCGTAAGCCCAACAATGGAAAAAAACGTACCTAAGATCTTCTACCAAATAATGGATAATAGAGGCAAGCATTGGTGGCACTATTATACATTCCAACCACTATGTGTCCAGATATATGAGCTGCCATGCCACTTCTCTGAAAATGTGTAAGTAACCCTTTAATAGGACTGGAATGCAAATAAAATATTCATGCAGTAAAAAAATAAATAAAACCAAGGGGGAACAGAGCCATCTAAGTGTAGCAGTGCATCAAATGATTTAATTATCTAAAAAAATGAGAAGTATAAAATGCGCTTTGTCAAACAGTACAATCCCCTGAATGGGTTCGGACCAATCCTGCTACATGTGAATCCTAAGGTGGTGAACTATTTACTGCGCTGGTGGCTCCCTGCACTTCCTGATCTTTATTTATTATCAGCCTTTAGTCTCATATACACTGACAAGATCCCCCTATCGGGTGTCAAATATCCATCCTCCTATGCAGTACCTAAAACATACTCATTACATGAACTTGAGACACAGAACTCATAGGATATGAGGACTCTGAGCAGGTGATCCCAGCACTGGCAAATTTACAAGTGGTTATTTGTTCCAATTAAGCAATAGCCCAATATCCTGGCCAGGCCAAAAGCAAATCTCAGTGGCATGATCTTCTACAGAAGCTGAATACATCTTGATATTTTATTCTAGTCACAAAGTAATTTGGCTATGGCAGCTACCTGAAGATCTTAGAGGACCAGTGTCTCAGTCACCAGACTCGTATGAGGACAATAAAAGATGTATAAAGCCTGAAAACAGTGAAAAGATCAATGCTAAAACCAAGCACATTGATGTTGGATACCATTACTTCTGAGACCTTGTGCCATCACCCACCATCACCACCACTTCCTCTCTCAAACTGGGTGCTTCTCCTTCTTATTGTTCTTCTCTCCATAACCTCAAGAGTTAACTTTGCTGTACGTTATTTACTTCATAACCCTGAAGGTTAACCATGGCTATGACTCACTATTCCACAGTTTTCTGGATACACCATAAATACAATTCCATGGTTCAAGTAATTAAGACCAGGCAACTTTTTCATAGACACTTGCGTACTCCCCGCCCGCATTGTACTGTGGATGGGCAGCCCGTACAGGTAAAGCGACATACTGATACGTCACTGCCTGATTCCAGGTTTAGCCGACATAGTAGGAGTCTATCAGCAAGTCTCAGCCAATGATTCATGGCCAGGATCTGCTGATCGGCTGTGTTCAATCACAGCCCAAAACCTTGTGTTGACAATCAACACAGGGTTCTTTACAGAGGGAATTATCTCTTTGTTTCTTTTCCCTGCAAATATGGGTTAAGAAACAAAGAGATCTTTAGTAAAAATCAGCACATAATATACACATTACACATTGTTAGGCACAAACCTCTTGATTACCTGAGATGCTAATCCCTTCCCAGCCAGTGTCATTAGTATAGTGACAGTGTATAGTATTAGCACTGATTAATGTATTAATTGAGCTGGTGATGTCAATGGCAGTTAATCAGTTCCCACTCAGTGTCAGTAAGTGGCAGATTGCCCGCTGCACTATCGCAGTCCCATTATAAGTTGCTGATCACTGCCATTAGTAGTATAAAAAAAATTCAGTACATATACCATAGTTTGTTGAAGCTATAATTTTTATGCAACCCAATCAATATACTCTACACTTATTGGAATTTTTTTTTACCAAAGACATGTAGCAGAATACAAACATACAGTACATAGACTGACTGTGCTCTGTGATTGGCTGTGCTATCCTCCTCTTATGGTGCTGCCCGTACCTTAAGTTTTAAAAGTATTTCTGCAGTAATATTACTCATTGTCCATCTGTATAGGAGCCTGAAATCGGCTCCCATTAAAGGGTTACGGTACCACCTAAATAGGTCACATGATAACTCAGATGCTCATGACTCTACTTCCATGCTGGACTGCACCACAAGGCTGCTCATTCTATGCATGCATTACCTTCAAAAGGGAAGTTAGAGATGTCACAGGCAGAAACAATTAGCCCCTGCAGCACTATCCAACATTTAACAAGGTAACATATTGTAAATAGTAACATTATGTAGGTACTCACCTACATACTCTGCCCACATTGTGTTGTTCGTTAGATACTCTGCAGACTGTCTTGTGAATAAATATGGTGGACCTCTAATAGTCTGCATGCTGTGTGCTACATACTCCATATACAGCATATAGTATATTTAAACTTTGATTAAGCAATTGAACACCTTGACTTTTACACTAGGCATAGGTAAAATGTAAATTTTGTATTACATTTCTTCAAAGCAACTTCCCATCTAACATGTGTTTCCTTATGCAAGCTGAAAATTCATCAGTTTCTATATATTATTTACTGTATAATTTAAAGTATGTGTATTTTATGTACATTTACAGAAGATCATGTTTTACTATTTTAAAAGCTTAGAATTCAAAAAGTCAGAAACTGCTCAGATTCCAGATTTTGTTAGTTTTATAAATGTCCCATTTGACTATATAAAACTTTAAAGCTCCAGTGCCCAACCAATAGCCTGAATGTTGTATGTGGTCCTGTGGTACTCATTGTGTAGTCTTCAAACTCCAGGAGTCAGAAGTCAGTGTTTTCTTTAAGTGCACTGAGCCAGAGAAGAAATAAAAAATACAGGTTTCTGCAACTTACTGTAAATAGTTATGTATGTTTTACACATGCTTCCTTTTTTCTGTGCTTTCCAGCTTTACTTTTTAATGTATTTTATTATCAATCCTAATATAATGCTAGGAGGAATATCAAGCAAATATGGTGAAAATTGTTTTCATGGGAAATGTAGGGAGCACATATGTGGGAACATTGCTTTGTGAAGGAACTGTAATGATCTCTAGCAGTATCTAATGTAGCACCCTCTAGTGTGCAACTCGTGTAGGTAAAAGTGTTTTTTGACTTGGTAGCTGTGTGAGTCTGTAATTAGGTCAGGTTACAGCAGGTCAGGCTGGATGGCTGTACAGGGTGGGTCTTTGGTACCTCCCCCTGGATCTAGAAGCTTAGAGAAGCTTCTGGAAGTTAGTGGGCGAAGGCCAGGAGGTCCTGATCTGAATACTTGTGGGAATCTGGCCAATCCCCAGGCAGAGGGCCTGGCAGGGTGGCTGTGTCAGCCCTTAAATACGATGGAGTCTGGCCAGCAAGGAAGTAAGGTGGAAGATGCAGTGAGGAGGTTGCTGTTGTGTGGCCTGGGAGGGGACCCCAGGCTGGGAGCTCTACCTCCAGGCTGGAGTTGTGTAAAGGAAGGAGAGAAGGCCTAAGAGAGGAATCTCCAGTATCTTTGGACATTCGGGCTGGCATGGGAAGATCTGATCAGTTGGAGGTCTGAACAGCAGTCTTGACCAGTGCAGCGGGGAGCAAAGGACAATGTGAGTACCTCAGCACACCCAGAAGCATACAAGGGGTAGCATACTTTCCAAGGACAGCATTGTGCTAAATCCTGATCCCTTGTCCTTGGGAATTCTTCAGAGCAGCCAGGTGGGCTGTTAGTCAAGCAGCCAGGTGGGCTGGTAGTCAAGCAGCTGGTTGGGCTGGTAGTATCTGCAGCATCAGAACTGAGAGAAATTTTATATAGAGGAAGATACTTCTGCATACAGTTTGCATTTATCGCTTCATCATCACATATGTTTTATCATCTTCTTGTAATGAGTTTCTTTATTTATTGTTAGGATTGTAAGCACTATATTTTTACACATTGCTTCTTTCACTCATCCGTTCATGGTACTTCTTTATTTATTCAATACTCTGATAAGCGCAGCTCCACTTTTATTTTTATTTAATTTACTTATCCAGCTTTGGTAAGGCTGAACAGGCTGCTGCAGCTATCCCGTATTCGATTTTTGATGTGATAATGCAGGGGTCCTTTATTTTACTTATTTACTACTCCTCTTCTGTTGCTCTTCAAGTCAAGTTGGGCATCCCATCACCCCTATACCCTATCCATGTTGTTTCCAATAAAACATCAAAAACATGGCCATGGATTTCTTCTGTCTGGATGCAATTTGGAAATGTGTGTTGCCTGGCAGTGCAGGAACAGGGGGGACCAGTAACCAGCAGTTCCTGGGGAGTAGCGCTGCACTTGTAGCATGGCCCCAGTCTCTGATTTTTAGCATGTCCACAGTCATTGACCATTTCCTGATGTAATGCTCCCAATTTTCTGACCATCTCCTGTAACCTATTCACAATCTCTAAGTGTCTCTGCAGAATGTCTTTAGTCTCCAACCACTCCTATTACAAGTCTGCAGCATCTGCCCATCTCCTTTTGCATGGTTGCAGTCTCTGACCATCTACTGTAGTATGCCCAGAGGCTCTGACAGTTTTCTTTAGCATTCATTAGAATTATTCATTCCATATACTGATTATTAAATGATACCCATTTTTGGTACATATGGACCCCTACACCATGTATGTACGTTGACCACCACTGCGTTAAAGGAAAAATGTTTTCATCATCAGTGCAACAGCTTTTTAAAAATCATGCCTTCCTTCAGAAAAATCTATTTTTCTCTATCCTTAGTTGTAGCCAACATACCCCTGATTCCTGTCTTTTTCATATCTTGATTTTATCCAGCTGTTATGCTCTGGGTTGGCCAATATGCCTTTTTACACTTACTCATGCTTCCTGTATCCTCTTTGGCATCTGTTTCTGTGTCTTTTGTTTTGTATGAATTGCACATATTAAATGTGCAATCTGTATTACAGTCTAGCAGATGCATTTTTAAAAAAAGTGTTATAAAAGTGGAAATAAACTTTTTTTTTTTACTTGTACCTACAGATAAGCCTATAATAGGCCTACCTGTAGGTACAGGGAATATCCTCTAAACCTGCACGATTTATGATATATGCACACTGCATGCAGCCATTGACGTCACTGCTGCATGTGCTCTGAAGGGACGGTATACCTATGCCATCCCTTCAGAGCTCCCGCGAGCATGCATCGCGGCACGGCTAATCAGACAGCCAGAGGACGCGAACCCAGAAGGAAGACTGGGTGAAGATGCAAGTGCCAGTCAGCGATGAAAGCATGGCGCTGGAAGGCTTTGTTCTTAGGTAAATGTTTCAGAACGTGCCAGTATGTGATGCATACTAGCAAATTATGCCTTTACCTTGCAGGTTTTAAAAAAAAAAAAAAAATAGGTGCGGTTTACTATCGCTTAAAATGTTGATCTCCACACTCTTTTTTCAAAAACAATATAGTCCCCAAAGTATCTTCCTTTAAAATACATGAAACCATAGGCCATAATGACATCTACTGTCAATCATTATACATGTTTTAACTACTTCAACTTCGGAAGGTTTTACCCCCTTAACCTCCTAGGCGGTAATCCCGAGCGTGACTCGGGGTTGATTTTTCATTGCAGGATCGGTAACCCCGAGTCACGCTCTGGGTGGATTGCAGAGAGCGCAGCGGTGTTCTCTTACCTTATCCTGGCGATCCAGCGATGATCTCTCATTGCTGAGATCGCCAGCCGAGAGTCCCGCCGCTCCTCCGTCCCTCCGTCGGTCTGATCACTTCCTAGTTCCGTTCCCTGCAGCAGCAATGCTACATGGGAGCGGAACTAGGGAGGGAAATTAAAAAAAAAAAAAACGTTGCACAAAACACAAAACACATTTTATATTATATATATATATATATATATATATATATATATATATATATATATATATATGCATATATATATATATATATATATATATATATATATATATGCATATATATATATATATATATATGCATATATGCATATATATATATGCATATATATATATATGCATATATGCATATATATATATGCATATATATATATATATATATATATATATATATATATACCGGTATATATATATATGCATATATATATATGTATATGTATATATATATATATATATATATATATATATATATATATATATATATGCACACACACACATATACATATATATAAAATTATATTATTGATTCAATTATAATTAATGCGTTATATATAGGGTTGAGCGGACACCTAGATGTCCGTGTTCGACGGGTTCGGCCGAACTTTAAAAAAAAGTCCGGGTCCGTGTCCCGGACTTTTACCGAACTTTTCCCGGACACCGAACCCCATTGAAGTCAATGGGGACCCGAACTTTAAGGCACTAAAATGGCTCTAAAACACCAAAGGAAAGGGCTAGAGTGCTGCAAATGGCAGCAAAACGTAATTAAGAGCATGGCAAGTGCTCTGCAAACAAATGTGGATAGGGAAATAACTTAAAACAACAAAAAAAAACAGAAAAATAAAACAATGTTCTTCTTCATCTCTGAAGGACGAGGCCCATATGGAGTAGGAGGGAGGTTGAGGTGGTGGTGGATGTGGCGGTGACATAGGCGTGCGCACAGGGTGTGCTGGGTGTGCCTGGGCACACCCTAATCACCTAGGGCACATAGCATTGCCAGTGAGGAGATGGGAAAGATCTCCCTGGGACCTGCTCTGCTCTATTTCTCCTTGCCTACAGGTACATGGCCCCGATACATTACTCTCCCTGCTGGCAAACACATGCATGTGTATTTCAACTTTGGGGTGCACACCTTAATGCAATAGGCTGCGCACACCTATGGGCGGTGTAGGTGGAAGCGGCGGTGGAGGAGGACCAGGGCCGGATTAACAGCATCATGGGCTTGGTGCTGAGGATTTTGAAGGGCCTTAGGGCCGTGCCTTGCCATGCACCCAGAGGAGGAAGGGTGCAGCCATGCATGCCTAATTCAACATGGGATGCTGTCTCTGAAGCCCATAAACACATCCATGCATCGCCAACTGTCCCTCCTTGTCCGGCCTTCACGCTGTGTGGGGAGGTTCTGAGGGTGCTGCCTGGGGAAGCGAGCATAGAAGCCAGACTTCTGTGTTTACAAGTGACAGAAGAGCGGTAACAGTGAATATGGCCAACCCGGGGCCTATATAAAAGGTAGGGGCCTGGAGCTGCAGCTCCAATAGACCCTACATTAATCTGGCCCTGAGGAGGAGGACGAGGTAGCCAACACTGCTTCTTTTCACAAATTTTAAATGAGGGTACACCCCAAAAGAGTGAGAAAGAGCAAAAATGGAACAATGGGTGGGTAAGGTCGGTATCCATTGCTATTCTGCATAAGGTACGGAAAAGTCCCGTGGGATCCATGCCTGGTTCATTTTAATGAACGTGAGCTTGTCCACATTGTCTCTGGACAGGCGGCTGCGCTTGTCTGTTATAACGCCCCCAGCCGTGCTAAATACCCGTTCAGATAATACACTGGCTGCAGGGCACGCCAGCACCTCCAAGGCGTAAAGGGCAAGCTCAGGCCATGTGCCCAATTTGGAGACCCAGAAGTTGAAGGGGGCAGACCCGTCATTCACTACATGTAGGCGTGTGCACACATATTGCTCCACCATGTTGGTAAAATGCTGCCTCCTGCTAAGACGTTCCATCTGAGCTGCTGGTGCTGCTGTTTGTTGTGGCGTGCTGACAAAGCTTTTCCACATTTCGGCCATGCTAACCCTGCCTTCTGAGGTGCTGGCGGTGCCCTGGTTGCGTTGGCGACCTCCTCCTCCTCCTCCTCTGCCTTGTGCTTCCACTGTGGCCCCGCTGTCAGATGGGAATGCCAGCAGCATGGCGTCTACCAGCGTGCGCTTGTACTCGCGCATCTTGCGATCGCGCTCCAGTGAGTGAATTAAGGACGGTACGTTGTCCTTGTAACGGGGATCCAGCAGCGTGGCCACCCAGTAATCAGCACAAGTTAGAATGTGGGCAACTCGGCGGTCGTTGTGGAGACACTGCAGCATGTAATCGCTCATGTGTGCCAGGCTGCCCAGAGGCAACGAAAGGCTGTCCTCTGTGGGAGGTGTATGGTCCGTGTCCTCTGTATCCCCCCAGCCACGCACCAGTGATGGCCATGAGCTGGCCTGGGTGCCACCCTGCTGTGAACATGGTTCCATCTCCTCCTCCAGCTCCTCCTCCTCCTCATCCTCCTCATCCTCCAGAACTGTGCCCCTGCTGGACAATTGCGTCCCTGGCGTTTGCGTGTGCAGGAACCCACCCTCGGAGCCCCTTGCGAATGACTGCCCTGAAAGCCTTGGAAATGTTACCTCTTCATCCTCCTCCTCCTCCTCATCCTGTGCCACATCCTCTTCCATCATCGCCCGAATTGTTTTTTCAAGGAGGCATAGAAGTGGGATAGTTAAGCTGAGAACGGCGTCATTGCCACTGGCCATGTTGGTGGAGTACTCAAAACAGCGCAACAAGGCACACAGGTCTCGCATGGAGGCCCAGTTATTGGTGGTGAAGTGGTGCTGTTCCGCAGAGCGACTCACGCGTGCGTGCTGCAGCTGAAACTCCACTATGGCCTGCTGCTGCTCGCACAGTCTTTCCAGCATGTGCAAGGTGGAGTTCCACCTTGTGGGCACGTCACATATGAGGCGGTGAGCGGGAAGGCCGAAGTTACGCTGCAGCGCTGCCAGGCGAGCAGCAGCAGGGTGAGAACGCCGAAAGTGCGCACAAACGGCCCGCACTTTCTGCAGCAGCTCTGACATATCGGGGTAGTTTTTAAGGAACCTCTGCACCACCAAATTCAGCACATGCGCCAGGCAAGGGATGTGCGTCAAACCGGCTAGGCCCAGAGCTGCTATGAGATTTCGCCCGTTATCGCACACCACCAGGCCGGGCTTGAGGCTCGCTGGCAGCAACCACTCATTTGTCTGCTGTTCCATGCTCCTCCACAACTCCTGCGCGGTGTGTGGTTTGTCCCCCAAACAGGCAAGTTGTAAAACTGCCTGCTGTCGTTTACCCCTGGCCGTGCTGAAGTTGGTGGTGAAGGTGTTACGCTGTCCGGATGAGGAGGCGGTAGAGGATGAGGAAGCGGAGTAGGAGGAGTTAGGAACAGGAGGCAAACTGAAGCGCCCTGCAATCCTCGGTGGTGGAAGGACATGCGCCAAATTGCTATCCGCCTCAGGCCCATCCGCCACTGCATTTACCCAGTGTGCCGTTAGGGAGATATAACGCCCCTGACCGTGCTTACTGGTCCACGTATCCGTAGTTAGGTGGACCTTGGCACAGATGGCGTTGCGCAGTGCACACCTGATTTTTTCCCCCACTTGGTTGTGCAGGGAAGGGATGGCTTGCCTGGAAAAGTAGTGGCGGCTGGGCACGACGTACTGTGGGACAGCCACCGACATAAGGTTTTTAAAACTGTGCGTCTCCACCAGACGGAATGACAGCATTTCAAAGGCCAATAATTTTGAAATGCTGGCATTCAGGGCCAGGGATCGCGGGTGGGTAGGGGGGTACTTCCTCTTCCTCTCAAGTGTTTGGGAGATGGAAAGCTGAACGCTTCCACGGGACATTGTGGAGATGGTTGTTGGTGACCCAGGTGGTGGTGTTGCTGACAGATCGTCTGTTTGCGGGGTGGCAGGTGCCGGTATCACTACAGATGTGGCTGGAGCGGCCGAGACTGCAGCAGAAGAGGAAGCAGGATGAGCCAGAGACGTTTCTTGGTTTTGAAGGTGTGTACTCCACTGCAGCTCGTGCTTTGCACTTAGATGCCTGATCATGCAGGTTGTGCTCAGGTTGAGAAGGTTCATGCCTCGCTTCAAGCTCTGATTGCACAGGGTGCAAACCACTCGTGTCCTGTCATCAGCACATTTTCTAAAGAACTTCCACGCTAGAGAACTCCTTTGAGCTGACTTTGGTGCGCTCGTTCCCTTGCTGCGTTGGGCAGTAGCGGGCGTAGTGTCTAGGGCACGGCCGCTCCGCTTCTGCACCCTGCTCCCTCTTCTGCTGTGCTGGTGGCTCTGTGCGACCACCGCCTCTTCCTCCAAACTACTCAGTTCACCTGCATGACGTTCATTCCATGTGGGGTCGAGGACCTCATCGTCCTCCACATCATCTTCCACCCAGTCTTCACCCCTGCCCTCCTTGTCGGTCTCCACAATGCTGAACGCCGCAGCAGTTGGCACCTGCGTTTCGTCATCATCGGAGACGTGCTGCGATGATCCTTGCATGTACTCATCTTGAGGAATAAGTGGTTGGGCATCGCTGCACTCAATCTCTTCCACTTCTGGGGCAGGGCTAGGTGGATGGCCCTGGGAAACCCTGCTGACAGAGTCCTCAAAAAGAATAAGAGACTGCTGTATGGCTTGGGGCTCAGACTGCTGGCCTGATTTGCAAGGGGGTGAGGTGAAAGACGGTTGGACATTGGCTGCAGGTGCCAACTCTGACCTTTCTGCAGTAGACTGGGTGGGAGACAATGTGAAGGAACTGGAGGCACTGTCAGCAGCAAACCAATCTACTATCGCCTCAACTTGTTCTGGCCTCATCACTTCTAGGGGCGTTTGATGCCCTACCAAATACTGATGCAGGTTCTGTCGCCTACTCACACTTGAGGAAGGTGTTTCACTTGTGCGTGTAGCTGGCACAGATCGACCATGTCCTCTCCTTGCAACAGGAGCTCTACCAGCAGCACCACGACCCAGGCCACGGCCCTTATTTGACGGTCTCCTCATATTTCTGTAATTTAAGATCTTGCCCTAGAAAGGTTTTTATTGAATAGCGGAATAGAAAATATGATCCAAAAAAAGTGTATGTATATCACACGTACACAACCACACTAGGCCCCAATTACTATTGTTTGTACCCCTAAAAGGCTAGATGAGGAGTAGGGGGAGTATGGAACAGGCAGCACCCTCAAACCTTCAGAAGTATGAGATGAACCCCAAAAACTTGGAAAGGTGGATCTCTCTCACACGTACCGACACAGACTATCCCGCAATTCAATTGATCCTCAAAGGTTTTTATTGAATAGCGGAATAGGAAATATGATCAAAAAAAGTGTATGTATCTCGCACGTACACAACCACACTAGGCCCCAATTACTATTGTTTGTACCCCTAAAAGGCTAGATGAGGAGTAGGGGGGGTATGGAACAGGCAGCACCCTCAAACCTTCAGAAGTATGAGATGAACCCCAACAACTTGGAAAGGTGGATCTCTCTCACACGTACCGACACAGACTATCCCGCAATTCAATTGATCCCCAAAGGTTTTTATTGAATAGCGGAATAGGAAATATGATCAAAAAAAGTGTATGTATCTCACACGTACAGAAACACACTAGGCCCCAATTACTATTGTTTGTACACCTAAAAGGATGGATGAGGAGGAGGAGGAGTATGGAACAGGCAGCACCCTCAAAGCTTCAGAAGTATGAGATGAACCCCAAAAACTTGGAAAGGTGGATCTCACACGTACCGACACAGACTATCCCGCAATTTAATTGATCCCCAAAGGTTTTTATTGAATAGCGGAATAGGAAATATGATCAAAAAATGTGTATGTATCTCACACGTACAGAAGCACACTAGGCCCCAATTACTATTGTTTGTACACCTAAAAGGATGGATGAGGAGGAGGAGGAGTATGGAACAGGCAGCAACCTCAAAGCTTCAGAAGTATGAGATGAACCCCAAAAACTTGGAAAGGTGGATCTCACACGTACCGACACAGACTATCCCGCAATTTAATTGATCCCCAAAGGTTTTTATTGAATAGCGGAATAGGAAATATGATCAAAAAAAGTGTATGTATCTCGCACGTACAGAAACACACTAGGCCCCAATTACTATTGTTTGTACACCTAAAAGGATGGATGAGGAGGAGGAGGAGTATGGAACAGGCAGCACCCTCAAAGCTTCAGAAGTATGAGATGAACCCCAAAAACTTGGAAAGGTGGATCTCACACGTACCGACACAGACTATTCCGCAATTTAATTGATCCCCAAAGGTTTTTATTGAATAGCGGAATAGGAAATATGATCAAAAAATGTGTATGTATCTCACACGTACAGAAGCACACTAGGCCCCAATTACTATTGTTTGTACACCTAAAAGGATGGATGAGGAGGAGGAGGAGTATGGAACAGGCAGCACCCTCAAAGCTTCAGAAGTATGAGATGAACCCCAAAAACTTGGAAAGGTGGATCTCACACGTACCGACACAGACTATCCCGCAATTTAATTGATCCCCAAAGGTTTTTATTGAATAGCGGAATAGGAAATATGATCAAAAAAAGTGTATGTATCTCGCACGTACAGAAACACACTAGGCCCCAATTACTATTGTTTGTACACCTAAAAGGATGGATGAGGAGGAGGAGGAGTATGGAACAGGCAGCACCCTCAAAGCTTCAGAAGTATGAGATGAACCCCAAAAACTTGGAAAGGTGGATCTCACACGTACCGACACAGACTATTCCGCAATTTAATTGATCCCCAAAGGTTTTTATTGAATAGCGGAATAGGAAATATGATCAAAAAATGTGTATGTATCTCACACGTACAGAAGCACACTAGGCCCCAATTACTATTGTTTGTACACCTAAAAGGATGGATGAGGAGGAGGAGGAGTATGGAACAGGCAGCACCCTCAAAGCTTCAGAAGTATGAGATGAACCCCAAAAACTTGGAAAGGTGGATCTCACACGTACCGACACAGACTATTCCGCAATTTAATTGATCCCCAAAGGTTTTTATTGAATAGCGGAATAGGAAATATGATCAAAAAATGTGTATGTATCTCACACGTACAGAAGCACACTAGGCCCCAATTACTATTGTTTGTACACCTAAAAGGATGGATGAGGAGGAGGAGGAGTATGGAACAGGCAGCACCCTCAAAGCTTCAGAAGTATGAGATGAACCCCAAAAACTTGGAAAGGTGGATCTCACACGTACCGACACAGACTATCCCGCAATTTAATTGATCCCCAAAGGTTTTTATTGAATAGCGGAATAGGAAATATGATCAAAAAAAGTGTATGTATCTCGCACGTACACAACCACACTAGGCCCCAATTACTATTGTTTGTACCCCTAAAAGGCTAGATGAGGAGTAGGGGGGGTATGGAACAGGCAGCACCCTCAAACCTTCAGAAGTATGAGATGAACCCCAACAACTTGGAAAGGTGGATCTCTCTCACACGTACCGACACAGACTATCCCGCAATTCAATTGATCCTCAAAGGTTTTTATTGAATAGCGGAATAGGAAATATGATCAAAAAAAGTGTATGTATCTCGCACGTACACAACCACACTAGGCCCCAATTACTATTGTTTGTACCCCTAAAAGGCTAGATGAGGAGTAGGGGGGGTATGGAACAGGCAGCACCCTCAAACCTTCAGAAGTATGAGATGAACCCCAACAACTTGGAAAGGTGGATCTCTCTCACACGTACCAACACAGACTATCCCCCAATTTAACTGATCCCCAAAGGTTTTTGATTAAATAGCGGAATAGAAAATATGATCCCAAAAAAGTGTATGTATATCACACGTACACAACCACACTAGGCCCCAATTACTATTGTTTGTACCCCTAAAAGGCTAGGAGTAGGGGGGAGTATGGAACAGGCAGCACCCTCAAACCTTCAGAAGTATGAGATGAACCCCAACAACTTGGAAAGGTGGATCTCTCTCACACGTACCAACACAGACTATCCCCCAATTTAACTGATCCCCAAAGGTTTTTGATTAAATAGCGGAATAGAAAATATGATCCCAAAAAAAAGTGTATGTATATCACACGTACACAACCACACTAGGCCCCAATTACTATTGTTTGTACCCCTAAAAGGCTAGGAGTAGGGGGAGTATGGAACAGGCAGCACCCTCAAACCTTCAGAAGTATGAGATGAACCCCAACAACTTGGAAAGGTGGATCTCTCTCACACGTACCAACACAGACTATCCCCCAATTTAACTGATCCCCAGAGGTTTTTGATTAAATAGCGGAATAGAAAATATGATCCCAAAAAAGTGTATGTATATCACACGTACACAACCACACTAGGCCCCAATTACTATTGTTTGTACCCCTAAAAGGCTAGGAGTAGGGGGAGTATGGAACAGGCAGCACCCTCAAACCTTCAGAAGTATGAGATGAACCCCAACAACTTGGAAAGGTGGATCTCTCTCACACGTACCAACACAGACTATCCCCCAATTTAACTGATCCCCAAAGGTTTTTGATTAAATAGCGGAATAGAAAATATGATCCCAAAAAAGTGTATGTATATCACACGTACACAACCACACTAGGCCCCAATTACTATTGTTTGTACCCCTAAAAGGCTAGGAGTAGGGGGAGTATGGAACAGGCAGCACCCTCAAACCTTCAGAAGTATGAGATGAACCCCAACAACTTGGAAAGGTGGATCTCTCTCACACGTACCAACACAGACTATCCCCCAATTTAACTGATCCCCAAAGGTTTTTGATTAAATAGCGGAATAGAAAATATGATCCCAAAAAAGTGTATGTATATCACACGTACACAACCACACTAGGCCCCAATTACTATTGTTTGTACCCCTAAAAGGCTAGGAGTAGGGGGAGTATGGAACAGGCAGCACCCTCAAACCTTCAGAAGTATGAGATGAACCCCAACAACTTGGAAAGGTGGATCTCTCTCACACGTACCAACACAGACTATCCCCCAATTTAACTGATCCCCAGAGGTTTTTGATTAAATAGCGGAATAGAAAATATGATCCCAAAAAAGTGTATGTATATCACACGTACACAACCACACTAGGCCCCAATTACTATTGTTTGTACCCCTAAAAGGCTAGGAGTAGGGGGAGTATGGAACAGGCAGCACCCTCAAACCTTCAGAAGTATGAGATGAACCCCAACAACTTGGAAAGGTGGATCTCTCTCACACGTACCAACACAGACTATCCCCCAATTTAACTGATCCCCAGAGGTTTTTGATTAAATAGCGGAATAGAAAATATGATCCCAAAAAAGTGTATGTATATCACACGTACACAACCACACTAGGCCCCAATTACTATTGTTTGTACCCCTAAAAGGCTAGGAGTAGGGGGAGTATGGAACAGGCAGCACCCTCAAACCTTCAGAAGTATGAGATGAACCCCAACAACTTGGAAAGGTGGATCTCTCTCACACGTACCAACACAGACTATCCCCCAATTTAACTGATCCCCAGAGGTTTTTGATTAAATAGCGGAATAGAAAATATGATCCCAAAAAAGTGTATGTATATCACACGTACACAACCACACTAGGCCCCAATTACTATTGTTTGTACCCCTAAAAGGCTAGGAGTAGGGGGGAGTATGGAACAGGCAGCACCCTCAAACCTTCAGAAGTATGAGATGAACCCCAACAACTTGGAAAGGTGGATCTCTCTCACACGTACCAACACAGACTATCCCCCAATTTAACTGATCCCCAAAGGTTTTTGATTAAATAGCGGAATAGAAAATATGATCCCAAAAAAGTGTATGTATATCACACGTACACAACCACACTAGGCCCCAATTACTATTGTTTGTACCCCTAAAAGGCTAGATGAGGAGTAGGGGGAGTATGGAACAGGCAGCACCCTCAAACCTTCAGTATGAGATTGTGTTCACTGTACCCCACAAAGATTGAGTTCACTGCACCCCACAATGATTGTGTTCACTGCACCCCACAAAGATTGTGTTCACTGCACCTCACAAAGATTGTGTTCACTGTACCCCCCAAAGATTTTGTTCACTGCACCCCACAAAGATTCTGTTCACTGTACCCCACAAAGATTGTGTTCACTGCACCCCAAAAAGATTGTGTTCACTGCACCCCAAAAAGGATGTTGTTCACTGCACCCCAAAAAGGATGTTGTTCACTCCACCCCAAAAAGATTGTGTTCACTGCACCCCACAAAGATTGTGTTCACTGCACCCCAAAAAGATTGTGTTCACTGCACCCCAAAAATGATTTTGTTCACTGCACCCCAAAAAGGATTTTGTTCACTGCACCCCAAAAAGGATGTTGTTCACTCCACCCCAAAAAGATTGTGTTCACTGCACCCCAAAAAGATTGTGTTCACTGCACCCCACAAAGGATTTTGTTCACTGCACCCCAAAAAGATTGTGTTCACTGCACCCCAAAAAGGATGTTGTTCACTGCACCCCAAAAAGGATTTTGTTCACTGCACCCCAAAAAGATTGTGTTCACTGCACCCCACAAAGGATTTTGTTCACTGCACCCCACAAAGATTGTGTTCACTGCACACCAAAAAGGATTGTGTTCACTGCACCCCAAAAAGATTTTGTTCACTGCACCCCAAAAAGATTGTGTTCACTGCAGCCCAAAAAGATTGTGTTCACTGCAGCCCAAAAAGATTGTGTTCACTGCAGCCCAAAAAGATTGTGTTCACTGCAGCCCAAAAAGATTGTGTTCACTGCAGCTCACACACAGAAAAATGGATGTGGATCACTGACACCTGCCTATCTCCAATCCCACACCACACAGCAATATCGATTGTAGTTTGTAGAACACAGTTTCCCTAAAATTCAGCAGACTCTGTCCCTAACAGGATTGAGAAGAGATCGTAGATCAGGATTGAGTGCAGATTCACCCCACCCCCCACACAGCAATATCGATTGTAGTTTGTAGAAGACACTGACCCTATATAATTCAGCAGACTCTATCCCTAAAATGCCTACAACTCGCCCTGCCTAAACACTCCGACCTGTCCCTCAATTCTATCCGGACACAAATGGTTTTTTCCTGCCTATCTTTCCCTAATCAGCAGCCAGCACGTTGATGTGTGCTCTCTGTCCCTGAATCTAAGCAGCATAATGACGCCGCTGCGGCTGCCTCGAACTTATAAAGACTTGGTCACATGCTTCAGACGGCCAATCACAGCTACTGAGACATTTGCAGGCATGGCTGGGATGGCTTAAGGCACACCAGTTAAACGATTGTTGATTGGCTGTTGAAAGCCCGCCATGAAAAGAGCGCCAAAGCATGCAAAACCCGGAAATAAAACGACCGAACACGGATTTTTACCCGAACATACAGTAAAGTGTCCGTGTCCGTGTTCGGGTACAAAAAATCCAATTATTCGGTACGAACACGAATAATACAGTCCGTGTTCGCTCAACACTAGTTATATATTATATATATATATATATATATATATATATATATACACACACATATATCTATATATAATATATAATGCATGAATTATAATCTAATCAATAATATAATTTTATTATATATATTATATATTAAATAATAAAATAATATTATTGATTAGATTATAATTCATGCGTTTGTGTTTCAAATTTATCACATCTGGGATGTCTACTAGAGTCTTGTTTTGGTCAGGTTTAAGTCAGTAATTACTAAGAATTGTAGGCCTATAATACATAACGCCAAATTTCCATGAAAACAATTGTACCGCTTTTGGTATGTAATTCCTGACATAATCATACCGCCAGGGAGGTTAATGACCAGGCCATTTTTTGAGATATAGCACTGCGTTACTTTAACTGACAATTGCGCGGTCGTGCAATAGTGCAACGCTGTACTCAAATAAAATGTATGTCCTTTTTTTCCCAATAGAGCTGTCTTTTGGTGGTATTTGATCACTTCTGTGGTTTTTATTTTTTGCATTATAAACAAAAAAAGAGCGACAATTAAAAAAAAAGTAATAAGAAGAAGAATCATGTTTTACTGTCTGCTATAAAACATATCCAATAAAAAAATTTAAAAAAATCAAATTTCTGCATAAATGTAGGCCAATATGTATTCTGCTACATATATTTGGTAAAAAAAAATCCCAATAAGTATATATTGATTGGTTTGCGCAAAAGTTATAGTGTCTATAAACGATAGGATACTTTTATGGAATCTTTATTACTATAATTTTTTTCACTAGTAGTGGCGACGATCAGCAACTTTTAGTGGGACTGCGACATTGCGGCGGACAAATCGGACACCTAACTGACACATTTGACACTTTTTTGGGGACCAGTGACATTATTACAGTGATCAGTGCTAAAAAATGTGCACTGTTACTGTACTAATGACACTGGCAAGGAAGAGGCTAACATTAGGGGAGGTCAAAGGGTTAAATGTGTTCCCTGGGAGTGCTTTCTAACTGTGTGGGGGTTGCTCTGACTGGGGGAAGATAGATATGGATATGCTTAGCAGGAACACAAGATCTTTGTCTTTCTCCCTGTCAGAACGGCGATCTGCCTTGTTTACATGTGGCCAGTGGACATCTGGTCTGCCGGACTTGCTGATTGGCTCCCCCTCTAGCCAATCAGTGCACAATCACGCCTCCAGTGGCGCACGCGTTCTCCCTGGAGCCTCTGAACAAAATGACGTACAGGTACATGATTTCGCACAGGGGAGCTGACTTGGCCCAGTTAAAATACATTTGGCAGTCGGCAAGTGGTAAATTACTTCACCATTATTCTCTGAATTTACTTTTGCACCAGGCTGAGATTTATTTTTGTTTCAACTCATATGCCATCGAGTTCAGAGATTTGAGAGATTTGTTTTTGCATTTTCCATTCTTTCTAGAGATACACATACAAGTTCTGATTTTTCTTTGCCAAAAGTACTTGAAGAAGTACATCTTCAGATCTTGTAACAATGTCTATGTCATTTCAAATCCATGGCACCACCCCAAACCCACACCTGGTAACTTCCATAGACCATTCGTGGCCTGTCTTTGCTCCAATGTAGTAATATAAGAAGATGAGAGTCACGCTCTGTAATCAGCTCATCCTCCTGATGCTTTATTCTGTTTAGCCGTAAAATAGCTGCAAACATGTCGTCTCCATCCACCAAACCACACTCCCTAAACGCATTGCACCCCAATGTGCTTATTTACTAGGATAAAATAAGTTTGTCATCAGCATACCCCACTATCTGCATTCATATCCTGTGGCTGGTATACATGGCGTCTATGATTAAGCCCCAAAAAGGGCAAAACGTGTCTGAGAAGTTCTCTACAGGTGGAGAACAGGAGCTGAAGACATCTTTTACCCATCTCATCCACATTAGTGCAACAGGGAGTCAATGTCTGTTTGCAGACAGCCACCATTTTGCTGAGGTCTGCTGGAGCCTAACAAGCTAATTTTGTCTGTCTTGCACCAGTCTTTTCACATGTTGATGCTACTGAAACAGATTTGAGGGGGGGTCATTAACGCAGTACTGTTTTCATTGTTTTGGGCTACATATGGTATACCTCCCTCTATCATATATTTCTGCTGTGTAACATTTGAAAAAATACATGCCGAGGCATCACCCTGTCTCAGTCCATTAACCGCTTATCGACAGCCCGCCGCCTTTTTACTAGACCTACGTCGGTTGCGTGCCTGCAGCTAGCGGACGAGCGCGCACCGCCGGTGGCGCGCTCCCGCCCCCCCTCGGCATCGGGGAAGCCGATGCATGGGTAAGACGGCTCCGATTGCCGCCTGACACCCGCGATCGCTCCCCGCTGAGAGAGAAGTACGGTCAGCTGTTGTAAACACAGCTGACCGTTCTTCTCCCTGGAATGATCACAGAGCCCATGTGATCCTTCTATATAGAACATAGATATGATCATTTCACAAGCCACGCCCCCCATAGTTAGAATCACTCCCCTAAGCTCACATTTAACCCCTTGATCACCCACAATGTTAACCCCTTCCCTGCAAGTGTCATTATTACAGTAACAGTGCATATTTTTAGCACTGATTACTGTAGTAATGTCACTGGTCCCCCAAAAGTGTCAAAAATGTCAGTTAGGGGTCCGATCTGTCCGCCGCAATGTCGCAGTCCCGCTAAAAATCGCAAATCGCTGCCATTACTAGTAAAAAAAAACAATAAAAATGACATAAATCTTTCCCGTAGTTAGTAGCAAACCCATCAAAATACGCTTATTGCAATTTTTTTTCACCACAAGTATGTAGCAGAAAACAAATTGGCCTTAAATGTAAAAAATTTAGACTTTTAAAAAATGTTATTATCCATTGTCTCACTCTGTCACAGTGGGTAAAGCTCTCTGATTGCTACCAGTGCCTATCTTGTATTTTTACTATATTTGTTGATATTTTGTGTACTCTTTTATAAGTAGTAGCGCCTCATAACTTTTCCTATTTCACATTTAAGTTTGTACTTAAATAGAAGGCAGCTCTACACTATGCAGTGCTATATTCCAAAGGGAGGTGCTGTTACTCCTTACACTATTCTATTCCATTTACACCTAAACATAGAGATGTACTGGTGTTTTTCGGGTGTTTTTTTTTAAGCGTTTTTGTAGCTTTTTACAAGCATGTTTAAACAAGCGTTTGACAGCTTTAAGCATTTTTGTTTAGCCAATAGAAAGCACTAGGGGAAGGAGAAGGAGAGAAAATTAGGGGTGGAGAGCTGCTATTTGAGCAGAAAACAAGCTGATTTCTATTGAAGTCTATAGGGCCAAAAACGCTTGTAATCTGCCAAAAAGAAGATCGTGTACTTTTTTGAGTGACAGGCAATTTGCTTCAGGTGACAGAACAAGGGCGATTTAAATGAATGGGATTTGACTTTTTGAGCATTTAGAGCTACAAGTTTCAAGCTTCAAGCAGAAAATTGCTCAGGTGTGAACGATTTTCTGCTGTCCTTTTAAGCAATCCATTGTATACAACTGTGTTGATAGCTGTGATTGGTCACAGTGATCACATGGTACAGACTGAGCCAATCATGACCCATCTGTGCCATGTGATTAACCAATCACAGCTAATCACAACAAAAAAAACGGAATGTATTGATTTCATTCAGTAAAATGCTTGCATATAGCAATGAAATTTATTGCTATATGCAAACATAATGTGTAAAAAAAATACTTATCACTTCCCCAGAGTAGCACAATGTTACTTTAGAAACATTAGAGTGCTCTGGTCAAAGTGTGCTAAGAAAAAAAATGTTAAAAAAAATAAAATTATATATACGTAATGTCACCAGTGAGTGTCCCCGATGACAGCAATACAACATAAATAGTAAGGCGCTAATACATGGAGATCTACTCATAAAAGTACAAATTATATAGATGTAGATAGTCCATATAAATGTCCTTGTAGAAAGGGAATAAGTCCACTATGCAGGGCTGGCCTTCAGAAGGGGGGGGGGGGTATAAGCTGCTTCCCCAAACAGGTAAAGAGAAAACAAAGAAAAGAGGTGCATCTAAATGTAGACTGTAGATTAAAATGTATACTAAATAAGAGTAAAACTCACATGGGGGAGAAAAAACAAAGCATTTAGGATGTAGTGCCCAAGAGAACATCCAAAAGAGTAGGGGCTGTGATGCCCGTGCTGGTGCTGTGTCTCACAGGTCCCAATGTATCCGGCTGGCAGTTGAGCAGCTTAGACCGAGGGCTGAGATGTACGATGGAGAGCAGCATCAATCCTCTGATGTCACAAGCCTCCGACGCGTTTTGGAGCATGTACAGAAGGTAATATACACTGATTTGGGTTATTTTCCCCAAAGAAATGTAACAGAATATATTTTGGCCTAAATTCACGAAGAAATATTATTTATTTGCAAAATTTTATAACAGAAACAAAGAAAAAGGTGTGCTTTTTTCTTAATTTTTCAGTCTTTTTCCTTAAAAAAAAAAAAAAAAACTCAGTGGGGATTAAATAACACCAAAGGAAAGCTCTATTTGTGTGAACAAAATTTAGTGTTGCATGGCCGCGCAATTTTTATTCAAATGCGACAGCACTGAAGGCTGAAAATTAGCCTGGGCAGCAAGGGGGTAAAGGTGGCCGGTACTGAAGTGGTTGAAGTGCCCTTATCTGGGAAAACTCCATGTTCCCAATATTCTAGGTAATAGAGCCCATGCCTTAGTTCAGATATACCCACGTATGTCTTAGACATGAACTATCATGAATAAAAAGTTACAGCATTACGTGTATCTGGCTGTGTGAAAGGAAATTTGTAAAAGGCTATAAATGTCTTTCCAGCAGAGCACATCTAAAGTTCTGAGACTTCAAGGAACTGGAAATCTGCCAAGTGAGCATAACTCAGACAAGCCAGAACTGCCAATCATAAACTACTTCCAATTTGCTTCATAGAGTCTTTGATAAGATGCCGATTAACTAGCCAAGATTATAGCAGTCCAAGTACAACAAGCCTGATATATAAAACTTATTGCGTATGCAGGCACTACAACACATGTATTTTGTTGATTATCTATAAGTTTACTGTTGGTTAGATTAACATTTATGTAATAGATCATTTATAAATCTAATTGGTTACAGGTTGGTCTAGACTTGGTAAAAATGTATACATGGTGTACATGTTACAAACATGGAGGTTCTCTGTGAAAGTGTTCTATTTTCTTAAAGCCCAATTTTACAATATTGAATCTGTGTGCAGCAAAACAGTAACATGTATTTATCATCTTTTTCCGGTAAACTGCCATTAGCAAAAAATGCTGAATGCTGCAGAGTCAGACTGCTGTGCTCTGTGTGAGAGCAATGGGCCAATATGCAGTGGTCCAAAATGCCCCCTGTTGTGTCTGACTCCGACCTACAGCTTGTATTGTACGAATCTGACCACAGAGTGCAGCATACTACAAGAAGGCACTTTTTAGGGCTGGATGTCAAAATACAGAATAAAAAAAAAAAAAAGGTGCAAAGTACCCCTTATTATTCTGCTGCAACTTCCACTGATATCGTTTCAGACTTTTTTGACTGCAGCCATGTGGCATCATTGTTTCCTATTAAGATGACGTGGTTAATATGTGAGTATGGTGTCTCCCCACTTGGGTCCTACGTTTGAGTGTCCATACTCCACTAGCCATCCATTCTACATGTTGACTAATTACACTCATTCCTTTCAGACATGCTCTTATACACATACTCCTGATGAGTGGGCAATGCGACCCATGAAGAGGTGGAAATCTACCTGAACAATATGGGAAAAGTCGAAGATCACCAATCACATAGTCCCTTCCTCACACGTGATTTAAATCTGTAATTGCCATACTACCCTGTTGCATTACACGGCAATCATGGGTTTAAATCAGGTGGTGAAAAACTACCATATCTCCTCCTCACCACCTGACAAACACACTCAGGTCGCTTTTTAGAGGAGCAGCAGTGCCTATTGCACTTGTAAATGAGCCTTTAGTTGCATTCAGGAGCAGCACCCTTAGGGCTCATTCACACGTAAAGTTGGAGAGTGATAAAATCCTGTGGTTGAGTTGACGTTTTACCGCCCCCAATCCCTACTCTCCTTTAGCTGCTGAGGCAGCAGCCAAAGGTGTACACATGCCGCAGCAGGAATTAAGCCATGTTGCTTATGGTGGGTGCTACTGCCTGTCAATCGCAACCCATTCAAGTGAATAGGGCCACTCTGCAAGCATCCCACAACTGCATGCTTCTGCAGGGTCAAAGGGGTTAAAGCAGGTGGTGAGAAAGCAACACACCCCAACCTGCTTTAACCCCCTTGTTTGCTGTACTACACAAGATTGCAGGACATTTGCAGAGTAGCCTCATTCACTTGAATGGGTTATACTTGGTAGGTGCTGTACCCACCAACCATGGCAGGGAGTATAACTCCTGCTGCTGCTGCTGCAATATGTGTACACCCCTGGCCACTGTAGCTAAAGAGGGTGCAGTTGGGGCAGGGTTAGTAAAAACACGTCTTAACAATGGGGTTTTACTATGTCCCAAAATGCAAATGTAAATGAATCCTTATTGTTCTGAGCCCCCTAAAAGGCTGCTTTCACACTGACCTGCTGCGGTTTACCAGTGCATCTGCGACTTTCCTGGGCTAACTGTGCTTTGCCATAAACTCCTATTATATCCTGCAGGTGTGGTGCACTTTCTGAAAGCTCACCAAAACTTCTACAGTCAGGAGTTCTGGCATGCTTTCAGAGAGTGCACCAAACACGCAGGATATAAGAAGTCTATGGTTAAGTGCAGCAAACCCGCAGAAAAGCTGCATGTACACTGCACTGCATCTGCGGTGTGGGTAAACCGCAGTACATCAGTGTGAAAGCAGCCCTATACTATTATGCCCAGCGCATTGCTTCACACTGACCTGAAGATCTCTACTTTACTGCTGCTGGCACCACTCTGGAGACTGCTAGCTGGGATAAGAGATGGAGTGCAGTTGGTACCACTCTGCATGGGAGAGGAGCCAGCACTACAGAGCAGGGGTCAGCTTATGCAGCTCCTGCTCCCTACTATAGCTCCAACATTACAAGTAGTCCCTCTGCATTGCACTCTGTTTGATGCTCTGGAATGGTGGGCCAGCAAGCCCAGACCACAATCTACCAGTCACATGGCTGTGGTCTACTGGTAGATCACGATCTACTGGTTGCTGACCCCTGCGCTATAATAACCATGCAAAAATGTGCCCTTTTTAGCTCATGACAGTCTCCAGGTTTGGTATGAGCAATGCTGACATCCAATATGTACGAAATTTAGTACCGACACAAAATAGTTAGGCACACCATTTAGCTGAAGTCCATTTGGAAAGCTCTAGGATATGGAGGGTGACTCAGCTGAGCTCACTTGGATGTTCCTTTTAGGCAGGGTCAATTGTTCCTAACTTCATCATAGGTGAAAACAAACTATTGCTAGCTGCAGAACACTGATGTCTTTTCTTTCGCCAGGAAAATGCCTGTTTATAACACACAGAGTGCCCAGAGCAATGAATCCATCAAACACACTTTACAAATAGTACAGAGCCAGAAATGCAAGCTAATGATGATCTAATTGTAAAGTTAGAGTCTGTTACTAACCACCAAGTGTAAAGACCATAACACAAAACAGAAAAGCATGAAATACAGCAATGTTTTACAAGATAAATGCAAGGAAATATTCTACCTTTGTAACAGACCATGGGAAACACATATGGTCTTTTGTACCTAAATACGTTCAATGCAAATAAAAAAAAATAATAAAGGTATGTATTACCTCTAAGAGAGATAAATTGTTTCTCATGTGTTTTGTGAAAAGCATAGAAAAGGTAAAATTGGGAATGCTGTGTACTGCCACCTGCTGGTAAGCTCTGGGATTGGTACTGATATACAATAGTATATCATGTATTGGTGCATATACAGAGTTTTTGAACCTTTGGGTTCCAGACAACTGATATTTTATGATCTTTTGAAAGGGAATTCAATGCTTAATAAACAGCCATATATTTACTCAATTCCAATGTCTCACAAACCAGCACATATCCACTTGTAATCAGTGAGGTTCCCGGTAACACATATAACAGGAAACATTCATACGCACCTTTGGTCCAACATTCAGCTCCGGAAGGTTTTACCCCCTTAATGACCAGGCCATTTTTTTGCGATACGGCACTGTGTTGCTTTAACTGACAATTGCGCGGTCATGCGACGCTGTACCCAAATAAAATTTATGTCTTTTTTCCCCCACAAATAGAGCTTTCTTTTGGTGGTATTTGATCACCTCTGTGGTTTTTAATTTTTGCGCTATAAACAAAAAAATGCCGACAATTTTGGAAAAAAGAAAAACATTATTTTTTACTTTCTGCTATAAAACATTCCCAATAAAATTTGTTTTTAAAAAATCAAATTTTTTCATCAATTATGCCAATATGTATTCTGCTATATATTTTTGGTAAAAGAAATCCTAATAAGTGTATTTTGATTGGTTTGCACAAAACTTATAGCGTCTACAAACTATGGGATAGATTTATGTCATTTTTATTTTTTTATTGTTTTTACTAGTAATGGCGGCGATCAGCGATTTTTTGCGGGACTGCGACATTGCAGCGGATAAATCTAAGTGACACTAAGTGACACTTTTTAGGGACCAGTGACACCAATACAGTAATCAGTGCTAAAAAAATGCACTGTTACTGTATAAATGACAGTTACAAGGAAGCTGTTGACACCAGGGGTGATCAAGGGGTTAAGTGAGCTCCTAGGGAATGCTTTCTAACTGTGTGGGGGATGGATGTGCTAGAGGAAAAGAGAGATCTGTGTTTCAGCTTAGCTGAAACACAGATCTCACTCTTCCTCTGTTACAGAACAGCAATCTACCTTGTTTACATAGGCAGACGGCAGTTCTGTCATTCTCTTGCATGATCGCCGGCGGCCGGCGGCCATCGAGGCTGCTGGACCTGCTGATTGGCTCCCGCTGTGTCTAATCACAGTGGGTGCCTGGCTCCGGTGGCGTGCACGCTCCCCCAAGAACCCCTGTACAAAATCACATACCTATACGTGATTTTACGAAGCCAAGCCACACTGCCGCAGAATATATGCGGTGGGCAGTCCAGAAGTGGTTAAAGAGAAATGAGAATAGAACAGCAGTGACTGATAATTTACCCTTTTGGCCTCTAAACACTGCTACTCATTTACAAACCTTTGCCCCCCCCCCCCATCCTTTCTTTGTGGTCCAGGCCATTCAATCTACACAGCTGTGGCTAGGAGTTGGAAAAGCTGTGAATATATTATTGATGGAAAGGTCCTTGGGTTTCAAGGACAGAATTTATCTGTTTTATTTCAATATATTTTGGTAACATTTTTCTATAAGACATTTTTTTTTATAACATTCAGGTACAAAACAAGTCAGTATTATACAATACTACAAAATCATATCATTTTTGTATCGTAGTAGACTGAGTTGTTAACATTAGGATTCATCTGTTTATTCCACTAAGTATACCAACCAATTTCCATCACATCAGTCAGATATCAGTTATTATAGTACATTGCAACAAGGATTCAGCATCTACTGTATATATTTCATGTACATTTGAATTTTCAATGTCATTGTTTTTAAAAGCTATGATTTTCTCCATGGTATATCGTGTATTAGGATGCTATTTTACTTCTCCAATGTTTGAGGGGAAGGTGGTTTTCCATTTTTTTGGCTATGTTAATTTTACCTGTAAGCAGTAGGTGAATAATAAAAGAGATCATCATCAAAATTAATGTAATCATAAAAATATGATTCCAGTATTATATTATTGATTTACAATGCCATAAGTTGTGGATTAGAGAGCCCAGAGAACCACATTCTCTCCAACCCTGGGTTAAATTGGATGGTAAAACTTGGATGGTTTGTACAGGTAAAGTACCATCTCTATTCCCTGGAGTAGTTTCCAGTGGTTCACACAATGTGATGATTAGTAAATATATTGAACAGCTATTTCCATTTGTAAGACAGGGAAGCTTTGCCTGTATTTTTTTACCTTTTTAACATAGTGGAGTTTTTTTGGAATCACATTTTCTGGTTAAATTTGTAATATAATAGATGCTCATACCCTGGGTTGCCATGTGATCTCTGAAACAGGATATGTTTTTGAGCTTAGAAAATGACGTTTCTATGTGTTTGCTCTGTAAGAAGTGATGTTTTTGAGAGTATTTATAATAATTCTTTAGTGGAATATGTTATTCTGTTTGTAGAGCATTAAGGGATTTCAAGAGGTCACGTACGTGCATATTGTAGACATTCAGTGCAAATCAGCAGGTAAGGTTTAAGTTTGGAATTAAGCATTCAAGACTTTCAACCAGGATGACATTTTTGGGTCCTCTGGAATGCTTAAGGGTTTAGTCCAGTTGCCTCCAATCTTGTAGAAAAACTTGTATAGGGGTTACTAGCCTTGGTATTCTGCCTGCCCTATTTCATGGTGAGTTAAGTTTTACCCTGGAAGTAGATATAATTTAATAATAGGAAAGGCTCAAAAGAGGTATAATATCTTAGGTAGAAGAAACATGTTGAAAATTGCTGTCCTGCCTGAGGTAGATAGTTAAAGGGATGTCAATTCTTCTAAAGAAGGTTATAGTAATAGTTTATATCTAGGTTTTTGAGTAAGATGTCCAAGAAAATTGAAACTGTGTTTAAAGAAATTGTTTCTAGTTTTTGAGTTCTAATTAAGATTTAGTTTTGTTGATTTTGTAATAAGAAACATTGCCAAAGGAATGAATGTTTTTTGTATTGCAAGGAGTGATATTAAAGGGTTGGATATCATGAGAGCTACATCATTTACAAATAGACCTATTTTGCGCATGTATTCACAAATGAAAATACCAGATAGGAGAGAAGAGGGTTATTTATTGTGCTAGGGCACAGGTGTCAAACTGTCAGCCCTCCAGCTGTTGCTGAACTACAAGTCCCATGAGGCACTGCAAGGCTGACAGTTACAAGTCTGACCCCCAAAGACAGAAGCACGATGGGACTTGTAGTTCCTCAACAGTTGAAGGGCCACCAGTTTGACACCCCTGTGCTAGGGGTTCCAAAAGCATGAGAAAAATGATGAAGGAAAGGGAACATCCATGTCTTGTACAATTGGTTATTAGGAATTTGGTGGATAATTCCTGGTGTAGACTTTTATGATGACTTCATGAAGATGGACATAATGGTGGACTTCACTGTTATTTTCTGAAAGAAGCATTAGTGAATATTGAACCCCTTCTTTTCTTCTGGCATGAGCTGAGAAGGAGTTCAATTTTCTTAGAGTTTAGAGATTTATTTGGTGATTATAAGGAGATGTATTAATTGCTAAAGGTGTTAACAGAATCCTCTATTTTAATTACAATTATATTGCCCTATTACACTCTATAGCTTATTACACCCTTTCCACACATTGCAATCGCCAAATAATTATACATCTCATTTTTGGCATAATTACTATAAATATGTATTATTCTAAATGCATAGGTTAAAAAAATCTATCGACTATCTATCTATCTATCTATCTATCTATCTATCTATCTATCTATCTATCTATCTATCTATCTATCTATCTATCTATCTATCTATCTATCTATCTATCTATCTATCTATCTATCTATCTATCTATCTATCTATCTATCTATCTATCTATCTATCTATCTATCTATCTATCTATCTATCTATCTATCTATCTATCTATCTATTTATCTATCTATCTATCTATCTACCTACCTACCTATCTTGATGTTTATATACAATTATCATTTTACAAATAAATAGTAAAGGGTGACACTATAACATGACACTGATACACATAAAGCATTATTGGTTTTCTATAGAAGGATCACAACAGAAGCTGTTTGCTTTCAGGCTATCTCTTTCCATATGCCCAGTCTAATACAGACAAGGAAAGAGATGAGTCAATCCTCAAACTGCTTCAGCTATTAAGGTCTGTCAACAGGCTTTTCTTTTTCAACAGAGGAAATACGATTGAACCGGTGGGCTTGTTAAAAAAAAGCCTAGAGCTAAATTTGTTTGCTGGAAAGTGAATTTGAAATGTTCACATTATATTTCAATATTTTCCTAACTAAAACAACAAATCTCATTTAGTGCCAGTTCACACAGATCCGACTTGGACCACGACTTGTCAGCCTGACAAGTCGCGGTCCGTCGCACTCCCATTGTTCAGTACAGGAACCATTCTAATAGGAGCGACACAAGTCGCTCCGACTTAGAAAAGGGTCCTGTACTACTTCGGGGCAACCTGGAGCGACTTGCATAGACATTCATTTTATGAAGTCCTTGCAAGTCGCGCCAAAGTCGCGGTGCACGCGACTTCACAGGGCGCCCCCGAAGTCGTGCCGCTGCAGTGTGAACCGGCACTTAAATATATTGTTTAGTCCTGAAAATAATAAATGAAGAAAATATATACAGAAAATCTATACATTCTCTAAAATACATGCTGTGAACAAAATTACCTTACCCTGAGTTGGTTTACTATCAAGTAAGATTGTTGGCACCCCTCAATGCAAATAATACAGTAAACAAATTAAAATTCTACAAAACTAGTTCAGACAGCACAAATATTTCATTTTAATTTGGAGAATAATTACAGCTTCACCAAAAATCAACTACCAACAAATGAAAATGGTGTTATTAAAAAGTTTGGAAGTTGCTAGATAAATATTAAAAGAATACCTCTGTACCTGAATTTCCTGAAACCAGCAGTGGGCTTCTCAGGGTTTTGGTAGTGTGTAACGTATAGCTGTTACAAACTCCACTGACCCTGCACCTATGCTCAGCTGCTTTCTCTGCATCTGGAATCTAAGGGACAGCTAGTATTTCTTCAGGGACGCCCTTACAGGTAGGGTTGCCTTCAGTTACATATTTTACAGGATTGTGATGAATTTAAGGGTAACATACTGGGTTCCATTTTGATTGAATACTGGACACGATTTGTCTCATATTTCTACAGCTTTCCCACCTTCTGCTACCTCCTCTGCCAATGGGTGCTGTGGCATATGCAGTTCAACACTGTGACAGACAGTTCCTCTGCTGCACCATGCAATCTGCACAAGGAATGCCCTAGCATTAGATGATCAAAAAGTGGAATTTTTGGTGCGTGCATGTGAGCAGAGTAGATCTGGAAAAATAAGTGGCTCTGAGGTAAGAAGACTGAAGAGAGTGCTGTGGGACACAGGCAGCACTGGGATTCAGTGGGCAGCTGCTGCAGTGGCACAGGTGCTCTCTGTGGCACACTGCAGGAGTTGGGAGTAGGTCAGATCCTAAGTATATTTCAGGGACTTGCATACAGGGGAGGCAGTACCTAAGGTCCTACCCCACCACTGGTCAAAATTTGGGGCTCCTAGCAGCCTGGTTCCGGAGATATGGGGCTCCTTGCACTGCCTGTCAGAATCTGTTTGCAGAAGACTGAGAGAATGAGCTCACAGTGCCTCTGATATCTTGTCAGAGGCACTGAGCTCAATGGACAGCTTGGAGCGTTGGACCAATGGTAAAGCACCATTGATCCAAGCTGTCCAAAAAATGCTGCAGTGGAGGCTGTCCTCTCACTGCAGTGTCATAGAAGGGGGCATGTGTCTAAAAGACAAATTTCCAGCCCAGCCCTCTTAACTAAAAGGAAGGAAAAAACATGGGTTCATGGGTATAAGGTTTACCCATAATCCCATGTTTTTCTCACCCAGTTAACCACTTAAGCCCCGTAAGATTTTACCCCCTTCCTGACCAGGGCCTATTTTGCAATTCGGCACTGTGTGATTTTAACGGACAATTGCGCGGTCGTGCGACACTGTACCTATACGAATTTGACGTCCTTTTTTTCCCACAAACAGAGCTTTCTTTTGGTGGTATTTGATCACCTGTGCAATTTTTTGATCATGAGCTATAAACAAAAAAAGAGCATAAATTTTGCAAAAATAACAATATTTTTCAAATTTTTTTATATGAAATTCCCAAAACAAATGTAAAAATCAAAATTTTTTAACATTTTAGGCCAATTTGTTTTATGCTACATATTTTTGGTAAAAAAAAAAAAAAATCGCAAAAAGCGTATTTTGATTGGTTTGCGCAAAAGTTATTGTGTTTACTAACTAAGGGAAAGATTTTTGTAATTTTTATTGTTTTTTTTTTAACGCGTAATGGCGGCGATCTGCAATTTTTTGCGGGACTGCGACATTGCGGCGGACAGATCGGACCCTTGACTGACATTTTTAACACTTTTGGGGTTACCAGTGACATTACTACAGTAATCAGTGCTATACATATGAACTGTTACTGTAAAAATTACACTGGCAATGAAGGGGTTAACTTTTTTGAGAGGGAGGGGTTAAGTGTGTCCCTAGGGGCGTGTTTCTAACTGTGATTTTCTGTGGCTTGAGCTGTAAGAACAGTGATCAACAGTCCTACATAGCAGAACCGTATGATCACTATTCTTACACAGGGGAGAATGACAGACGGCTTTGTTTACATTAGCCGCCTGCCTTTCTCCCGGTGTAACGGACGATCGCGAGTGCCCAAGGGACATCGGGTCCGCCGGGCACACGCGCGGGGGGTCCGTGACTGAGCGGGAGTGGAAGCGTGCATTCGGCGGTGCACGCCCGCTCCCCAGAGCCTCACAGGCTAGTGACGTAACCCTACATCACTTTGCCTGTGAGGGGCTGACTGCCGCCGTATATATAGTCGGGCGGCAGTCTGCAAGTGGTTAAGAGGGAGAATCTGCTGCTGAAAAGGTAATTTTTAATCAAGCAAAATAATATATTATTGTGCTATATGTTATAACTGTCAGGATTATTGAGGAGATTAAATAAAAGAAAAATGGAATTATTTAAAAAGCCATGTATATTCAGTGCTATACAGAGAAATTCTGAACAGCATAGCATCCATCTTGTATAGGGGTGAATATCAGTTCATGTTCTTTTGCAAGATGCCTTTACAGAGAGTCTTGAAAAGTCAACAGAGGATTTTCATTGTATTTCTTTAAATCGTAAATAATGGGACTTTCTGACATTTCACCTGGATGGCACCAGGTTTTAAGGGGGGGGGGGGTCTTCTTGATTGTCTGTATTTTACAATGGACAATAAGTTCAGTATATTTTTTTTTAAGGTTCATTTAAATTTACTTTTTAGAAAGCATCATCATGTGTAAGATGTATATTAACAATATTGTATTTTTATTATTGATATAGTAAGAGTGAACTTTGTACTTCGAATTTATATAATGTTGGATATATATATATAATATTTCTTTTAAGTGTAAGGACTTATGTGTCTTGAAACTAATTACTTCATTTTAAGGCATGTGGAGGGAGTGTTTATATAAGATTTGTCTCAGCCTTGGCTAGGTAATATAAATCCTACAAGCCAGACGCTTTTCTTGGCGGCATATGATACAGCCAAATTATTTAATTACTTTTGCCCAGCCAGGTCATAGGTTATCAGTGTAATAGTGGTGCTATTGTATGCTATATACTGAATCTAATAGGTAATACAACACTGCCCCTAGTGGCTGTTTAATTTTAATTTCCAGTAATTGATTATAGTAATTAGATGCTTTTAGTGACGTGGAGATTATATGGTAATGAGATCCCCACCCACACTTCAGGGGGGCTTAAAGTTCTTGTCAGCTAGAAAGAGAGGGCAGAGGGCTGAGAGCTGAGGACTGGAAAGATCGTGAGGAAGTTCTGGAACTCATGGGTGACATTTGATCCTGTAACCAAGGCAACGTGACTTCTCAGACAATAAGATTTGGCTGGTAAAGTATGTTCCTATTCTTCCTATAGATATTTGATCTGCTTTATTTGGATGCACCTAACTGATCCATCACCTAATCTGTTAGCATCAAGATTTGAAGTTAAATCATTCTAACTGCAGTATGATTGGTTTAATCCTTCCTATCTTGGGATTTTAAGCTAATTCTGGCTTTTAGTAAAATGGTTCAGTCATGATGTATTCTTTATAGTAGATTAACTAAATAGAAACATATTTTATCAAAACAATCTGGACTTTTTAAGGTGTGGTCCAACAATGTTGATCCATGCAACTGTATTTAAAACATAGAAATTGAATATCTGTTGGATGAGAGAAGTCACATGTCAAATCTATCATATTGGTTGCCATCTTTTATGTCTTCATGGTAGACTGTCAATCATCTTTTAAAAGTCTTTGGTGATCATTTTAATATTCTGAGATAATATTCTTTGATTTTATTCTCATATTACCTTTGTGATATATTTTATTGCATTTTATTCGAAACTTTGTGTTTATCACTAAATATATTTTTGACATTTTATTTTGCACTGAAGTATTTATTAAATATATATATTTTTGCACAGAATTGTATCCTCTATCTCCAGTTTAGTGTCACTTAAAACGATCTTGCATTTTCATTGATTTATGGAAATAAGTTGAGATTCTTCTAACTTACAGATCCTAGCTTATTTGCATAAATAGACACTGTTATATCAGAGCAGTATAAACATTCTGACATAATATAATAATTAATTATTTATCTATTTACTGTGAAATTACTGGTTTGAAGTTATAACTTCAAACTTCAGAAAGTTTTCCATTAAGCCACCTGCTTGAGTACAGTTTTTTAAAATATAGTAAATTACCTTAAAAATAATTTATCATAATTATTTGTATATTACTTACTTATAGTAATTAATTAATTAATTTTATGTCACACCATATTTGCACAGCAATTTTTCAAACGCATTTTTGGAAAAAAAAACTTTTATGAATAAAAAAAAAAAACTAAAGTTTATACTCTTTTTATACGGGTTTACATTTAATGGCTACCTTCTGTACTGTTTCCCTAATGTTATTAAACTGGTTAGTGCCTTAGGTGCCTTGGTGGATGGGCCATTGTTTGGCACTCCACGCCCAGCCTATTTGGTTGTATTAACAGAGATTTATCTTTCGTTTTTTTTTTTTGCAACCTGTGTTATTTGTCTATTTATTTGTTATGAAGAAAAAGAAGGAAAATAAAGATTATATAAAAAAAAAAACTAAAGTTAGCCTGATTTTCTTTGTATAATGTGAAAGATGATATTAACCTGAGTACATAGATACCTAACACGTCACGCTTTAAAATTGCGCACACTTAGTGTAATGGCGCCACACTTCAGTACTTGAAAATCTCCATAGGCAACGCTTTAAAATTATTTACAGGTTACTTGTTTAGAGTTACAGAGGAGGTCTAGTGCTAGAATTATTGCTCTCGCTCTAACGTTCATGGCGATACTTTACATGTGTGGTTTGATATATGCTAAAACAAGTCCTTATGCTGATTAAATTAGTCAACTATGAGAACTAATGAAGGTGCTATATATAATCAGAGAATGGTTCAGGTTCTTTTCTTTTACTATATAGAATATATATAGCACTTTCATTAGTTCTCACAGTTTACTAATTTAACCAACATAAGGACTTGTTTTATTAAAAATCAGGACTGTTGGTAGCTATATTGAGCACAGTGTAATTTAAATTTTTTATTTCTGCATTCTGTAACAGCCCTGTACTTGACCAGTGAAATTTCAGCATTTACAGGGCTGTTACAGAATGCAGAAATAAAAAAATAAAAATCTGCTGTCCAGTAGACTCCTTTCAATAGACGCTTATTTGTCTGGGGGAATCTGATTGACTGCCTGCGTCCTGACGCGCGGGTTTTTAAGCGTAAGCCAATTGGCTGAAGATGAAATTTTTCATCTCAGTTACGCTGTGGGGGTTTATTCACTAAATGTTAATGTGAGGTTTATTCACTAAATAATGTAGGGGTTGTACCTGGTGCTGATACTAGCCAATGCCTCACCAGCCACTGACCTCACCACACGTCCCTGCTCTGTTTAATGAAATAATCTGTAATAATCACTCATGTAAATATATGTGGACTATGCAAAAAAGATTACAGAGCTGCCTTGGATTGAGTAGATTCACAGATACTGAATGTATATACCTAACTATCAGCTGTTCTGTCCAACCCAGTCCATTTTTAATACTGTTTAATGCTTTAATCAATATAAAAATGATTTCAGGAAGCAAAGTGATTGGTTTCAACCTCCAGTTTCCACTCCCATTCCTCCCAAATTAGGTACTCCTTTTTCGATCCAGCGCTGTATCTGACTGCAGGTCCTCCACCCCCCCCTTTCCTGGCATCACAGGCTTTGCTGAGAGCAGTGGGAATCCCAAGCCATGGCAACATTTTTTAGCCCCCCCCCCAATGCCCTTAGGTTTACTTCTGCACAAACAAAAAATAGGAGTGTCTCTATTGCTTTCCTCTGCAAATCACCTTGCATTCCTTTACCAGAACTTTGGGACCCAAAGGGCCATTATTTGAATTTACCAGGTCATTTGCAAGACCCTGAAGTCACCATGAGAGAATCTTAATTATGTGCTCTCAGAGGCACCTAAATAATTTCCCCATCCTCCTACTATGCGTCCATTTTGAACGCGACCTCCTTTTTTACAGACCTACTGCATGTTGTTGAAACCCATAAACAGTGTAAGCTCCTGCTGTGTGGTAATTCCAACCAGGTCATGTACCCCTTTCTGGATAAATTTAATTTAATTAAATTAGCCCCTCTAAACTCACATTTCAGATAATACTACAGTAGTAGTCTCTAATTGATATGCAGAGAGAAATTTCCCTGTCCATTTCCTATACACCTTCTATTCCCAATCACATCATACTTTTTCTAGAATTGATCACATTTTTGTCTCAGTGGGATCTGTTCCCATGCTACTCTCATCTTCCATCAGGCTGCTGATGTGGACAGACCATTTCATTGCCATTACATCACTATCCCCTTTACTACCCAAAGCTCCAGACCTGACATGGTGCATAAATGACTCCCTTTTAGCTCACCCTGCCCATTGTGTGGATATCCAAATAGCCATCAAAGACTACCTCACTCATAAAACAACACCTGTCATATCTCCGGTTGCTCTGTGGAAGGCACATAAACTGGTAATACGTGGCTCATGCCTTCCACTAGCCTCACAGCTTAAAAAAGAAAGGCACATTCTTCACCAAAAGCTTGATAAGGCATTTCAATCTTCAATTCATTGTCTTTCAGACCAATCCCATCTTGGCTAGTAAGGTCCTCTTGGTTAAGGCCCGCATTGAATTAGACCTGTTTTTGACAGAGTATTCAGAAAAGCAAATCCGTAGATCAAAGCAAAAATTTTACACCAAAGCTAATAAACCTGGTACATTTTTGGGCCTTGCCCTTAGGAAACTAGACCACAACCATAAATCCATTTACCTTAAGCTTTTAAACAATATTTACATGAGCATCCTGCCTAAGGTGCTCCATGAATTTTGCAGACACCTGTAAGATTGGTACTTGGCCGAAGGGAACTTCTTACAGCCTCAAGCAGATGCACTTTTTTCTCGAATTACCTACACATTTTTGGAGGTGCAACAAGACCCTAATGAGCAATCCATAATCTATATACTGTATATCCGTAGTGCCAACTTGCTGGTTGCTTTTCTAACCAACACTTTTAACTCCCTTCTGGAATTTCAATCTTCACAGATTAACACCATGCTTCCCAAGCTGTGCTCCGATGGTCTGGTTTAATTACTATATCTCTCCATAGTCTGGATATAAAGTTTTTTTACTAAAGTTCTTGCTAGTTGTCTCAATCCTATACTTGGATCTCTGGTCCATAAAGATCCAAGAGGTTCATACCCCTACGTCAAGCAAATGACAATATTCGTAGAATGACCTTGCTATAAATATAGCACACACAATGTATACCAACTTGTCATCTCTCTTTGAATATCAGGAAACCATTTGATTTGGTATCGTGGTCATATTTGTAGTATGTGTAGCACCATTGGGGTTTTGATCCCCACTTTCTGCCCTGGGTAACCTCTTTATACAACAACCCTAAAACGACTTAAAATATGCTGGCTACAGATCTGACCAATTCCCTATAAGCAGTGGAACAAGGCAGGAGTGACCTCTTTCCCCAATCCTATTTGCTCTAGCAATTAGGCCACTAGCACAAATACGTAATATGCCTGGACCAGGCGTATCAATTGGGATAGTGGCTCACTAGCCCAATTCATAATTAACATCAAATGCATAGAACTATGGGGGACAGCATCACAAATGATGTCTCTTCATGGTTTATGTACTCCTTTCTTTGACATCTCCACTAATTTCAATGCCTAACCTTTTGCAAACCCTAGACATCTTAGCCAAAATACTTGGATTGACAATAAACATACAGAAATTGCAAGCTCTTAATGTATTCCTGCCCCAATCTGAGATAGTTTAGATTCAGGCAGCTTTCTCTTTACTAGGGTTAGGAGTCATCATCCCTATCTAGGAATTAAGTTATCTAGCAACCTTTACAAACTAAATTATCACTCTATGCTGGTCCATCTTTCCTCTCTTCTAACATGTCTGTCTTCTCTCCCATTCTCCTGGATAGGGAGCTTTGTGGCAGTCAAAACGACTTAATTGCCAAAAATACACTATATTACCAAAAGTATTGGGACACCTGCCTTTACACACACACATGAACTTTAAAAGCATTCCAGTCTTAGTCCATAGGATTCAATATTTAGTTGGCCCACAATTTGCAGCTATAACAGCTTCAACTCTTATGGAAAGGCTGTCCACAAGATTTAGGAATGTGTCTATGAGAATGTTTGACCATTCTTCCAGAAGCGCATTTGTGATGTCAGGCACTGATGTGGACGAGATGGACTGGCTAGCAGTCTCCACTCAAATTCGTCCCAATGGTGTTCTAACGGGTTGAGGTCTGGACTGTGTGCAGGCCAGTTAAATTCCTCCACCCCAAACTCGCTCATCCATGTCTTTTTGTGCCTTGCCTTGTGAATTGGTCCAAATCATTTTGTGGAGGGGGGGATTATGGTGTGGGGTTGTTTTTCAGGGTTTGGGCTTGGCCCCTTAGTTCTAGTGAAGGGTACTCCTAATGCGTCAACATTCCAAGACATTTTGGACAATTTCATGCTCCCAACTTTGTGGGAACAGTTTGGGGTTGGCCCTTCCTTTTTCAACATGACTGCGCACCAGTGCACAAAACAAGGTCCATGAAGACATGGGTGAGCGAGTTTGGGGGTGGAGGAACTTGACTGGCCTTCACAACCCGATAGAACATCTTTGGGATAAATTAAAGCACAGACTGCGAGCCAGGCCTTCTCTCCAACATCAGTACCTGACCTCACACATGCTCTTCTGGAAGAATAGTCAAACATTCCCATAGACATACTTCTAAACCATGTGGACAGCCTTCCCAGAAGAGTTAAAGCTGTTATAGCTGGAAAGGGTGGGCCAATTCAATGTCGAACCCTACGGACTAAGCCTGGGATTTTATTACAGTTCATATGCGTGTAAGGGCAGGCATTCCAATACTTTTGGTAATATAGTGTACTTTATCTCTTTGGAATACTGCCCATCCCCATCCCGACTCATTATCTGTGAATTTTACAGTGCCATGTTACTCAACACATCTAGAGTACTTAGAAACCCTGAATTCCTTGACACACTCTGAGCCTCCTTAAACTACGAGGTGGTCTGGGTCTTCTAATTTTACAAGCTGTTTAATATTTCTTACAGAGAGGATGAGAGGATGTTACCCATCCAGAAAGAGTGTATGTTTAAATTTCTTGACTTTCTGGTTTGGTTTGGTTTCTGGCTTTTATTTCTGGTTTGGGGGCTCTTACTATCTGCAAAATCGAGGTGTGACAATTGGCACATAAATTGGAGTATAGCCAATCTATTTATGGCCAAATTGGAGGAGAAGGTCATCTTTAATAATTGAAGACCTGAGCTTTTATTTTGGTGAAGGTATATCGATGAAGTCCTCATCCTTTGGGAATTGGGATATGGAATCTCTAAATGGTTTCATTTGGGGTTTGAATTGCAAGGATTGTGTAATTATATTACAACATGAGGCTAGCCATCAGGAGGTTCACTCCTGATATGCGAATTGTGAATAAAAAGGTTCTAGTTATACTGCAAGTTATTTTAAAGAAACAGACCATAATTGCTATGTTGGATTACATAGTTGTAACCATTCAGTGTGGCTAAAATCAGTACCTAAGAGTCAATTTATTAGGTTAAAACATGATTGTACTGTCCAAGAAGACTATGTGGAAAAAGCACATCTCCTTATCCGCTTTGTGGATAGGTTGGATCAAATTATTGCTGAGTTATGTATTACACCAAGATATGTCATCACATGGTGGAACCGCGGACATATGACTATAAAAAACTGTGCCATGTCCTATGAATTAGCCAAACAATTTTAATTATTACCCCCACTTATATGGTATTAGTATCCATTTATTCTCCTTACTACATCAAAATGTTAGCCATACCAAGATGTCAACTCATGTTACTCTCTACGTTTGGTGACTGCATCCGCACTGACAACATTCTTATTTATTTAAAAACCCAATAAAAATATTGAAACAAATAAAAATAAAATAAAATACTTTGCCCCAAATATGGTTGGCTAGGACCCCTGGCAATTGCTGGCGAATAATAATATAGAAGGTATCCCGCAATCAGGGAACATGTTTTATGCACTGAGTGCTTTTTCAGGAGTAAGGATGGGCTTTATGTCCGAGTCGAAAGTACATTCTACTCGAATGGGGGTGTTCGCTCGCCGATGAGCGCCCGTAATGCACTGCGCGTAGCAGTGTATTAAGTGCCTGTGATTGGCCAAAGCGTGCTCCGGACCTGTATGCTTTGGCCAATCACAGCACAATGTTCTTTCAGAGCCATGATTGGCCAAAGGCAGGGTGTCTTTAGCCAATCAGGGCTCAGGCGCTAGGTCCACGCCCCACACTATATAAGGCTGCTGCTTACATGGCAGCCATGTATAGTGTGTGACAATAGAGATTAGGCAGATAGTTGATAGTGAGTTCAGTCACTTTAGTGCAGTCAGTAAGGTGTACAGGCATACTCCACTTTTAAAATGTATGGATGTGTTGTAGTCCTGGGTCTCCTCTCTGTGCTCCCCAAGTTTGGTGTCCCTGTCACTTATGGTTTAGGAGCAGTGCCATATCAAGCTGACCAATGTTTACCATAGATGCCAATGGTAAAAACAGGGAGCAGTGCCATGTCAAGCTGACCAAAATTTCTCCTGGATGCCAATGAGACTGGCAGCAGTGCCATGTCAAGCTGATCAATATTTCCCATAAATGCCAATGAGCGCTGAAAGCTGAAAATTGGTCTGGGCAGGAGGGGGTGAAAGTGCCCTGTATATAAGCGGTTAAGGGGAACCCTATGACAGAATTTAAAAAAAAAAAACAGCGTGGGGTCCCCTCCAAAATCTATACCAGGCCCTTTGGGACTGGTACAGATTTTGAGAGGAACTCCATGCCAAAATTAGAAAAAAAAAAGGTGGGTGGGGGGCTTATCCTAATCCATCCTCAATCACGACACCCGCAAGACTGGAAAAATAGAAAAAAATGTAAAAAACGCTTTGCCTCTTAAGAGGCTACCTGCTTTGACAAATGTTTATAGGCAAGGGGTGGGGCCACCCGGTTACTTTACCCGGTGGCACCACCCCTTCTTTTGTTACTTGATGTCACGTGATGTCAGAAGTGGGCGGTGCCACCGGGTGACGTATTCTATTTTTCGGGTCCGGCGGGTGTCGTGATTGACGATGGATTTACATCGAGGGACGCTATTTCTTTCTTTTTAATAAAGGACTTGTCAAAAACTGTGTTCTGTGGTTTTTTACTTTTTTACACTTTTTTGGTGAATGGGTAGGGGTGCGTTGTACCCAATACCCACTCACATGGGAGGGCGGACCTTGGGACCCCCTTGTTAAAGGGGGCTTTCCGATTCCGATAAGCCCCCCACCCACAGACTCCGACAACCACAACCCAGGGTTTTCAGGAAGAGTCCCTTGTCCCTATCAACATGGGGACAAGGGTCTTTGGGGTGGGGGGGCAGAGCCTCTCCAGAGGGGTAGTAAAAGTAGTTAAAAGATAGTCTTGACCAAAAATATTGGCAACCCTGCATTTTTGTCAGCTAATACACCACTTGGCCCAGAAAATGTTTGCAATTACAAATGTTTAGGCATTCTCATGTTTATTTTTTTGTTTGTATTGTATTGGTATGACATAAAAAGTGGAGAAACAAAAAGCCAAACTGATGCACTTCACGCAAAACTCCAAAAAGGGACTGGACAAAACTATTGGCACCCTCAATGTAATAATTGGTAGCACGCCCCTTGAAAAAAAAAATAACTGAAATCAATCACTTCCTGTAACCATCAATGCATTTCTCAGACCTTACTACTGGAATTTTGGATTCTTTCACCAACTGCTCCAGGTCTCCCAGATTGGAAGAGTTTATTTTCCCAACTGCTATTTTGAGATCTCTCTACAGATCTGGGATTTAGATCTGGACTAATTGCTGGCCAGTTCAATACTCTTCAGCACTTTCTCTTAAACCCTTTCTGGGTGCTTTGGGTTATTGTCCTGCTGTACGACTCAAGACCTCAGACGGAGACCCAATTTTCTGACACTGGACCCTACATTACGTCCTCTGGTAGTCTTCAGATTGCATAATGCCATGCAGTTAAGATGTCCAGTGCCTGAAGCAGCTAAGCAACCCCAAAACATCAGTGAATTTCCACCATGTTTGAGTGTAGGAACTGTATACTTGTCTTTAAAGGCCTCGTTTCTTTTTCTGAAAACAGTAGAATGATAGGCTTTACCAAAAAGCTGTAATTTTGTTTGGTCTCTCTACAGCACATTCTCCCAAAAAGATTTTGGCTTCCTTAGGTAAGTTTTGGCAAACTCCAATATGGCTTTTTATGTTTCTGTGTCAGCAGTGGGGTCCTTCATAGCGACACCTTTCATTCAGATGGCAACCTATAGTGCGAGCTGACACAGTTGTACCCTGTGCCTGAAGGTCAGCTTGAATTTGTCTGGAAGTTGATCAAGGTTCTTTATCCAACAATCGAACAATCCTTTGTTGCAATCTTTGATCAATTTTTCTCTTTCCTCCAGGTCCAGGGAGATTAGCTACAGTGCCATGGGCTGTAAACTTTTTGACAATGTTGGGCACAGTGGACACAGAAACAATAAGATACCTGGAGATGGACCTTGAGATTGTTTATGCTTTTCCACAATTTTTGTTCTCAAATCCTCAGACAATTCTTCTCCGTGCTCCATGTGGCACACAGAGACACACAACAGAAAGCTTGAGTCATTTTTTAACAATTTTAACTGGTTGCCAGGGTTATTATTTCTATCTTGTCAGCACTTGGTAATTGATACAAGTAAGTTTAATTACAAAACACAGGAGCATCACAAACGTGGAATGCAAATTTCTTACAATTTTAAGAAGGTGCCATAATTTTGTCCAGTCCATTTTGGGAGTTTCAGATTTGGCTTTTTGTTTCGCCACTTTTTTGTGTCCTACCAATACAAAAAAAATAAACGTGAGCATTTGTAATTGCAACCGTTTTCTGGGAGAAGTCGTGCATTATCTGACAGAAATACAAGCGTTCCAATATTTTTGGCCATGATGGTAGAATGTAATAATAACACTAATAATAAAAATATACCATGCTTTCTTGCAGGACTGCAAGAATTAGTCCCGCCTCAGCTGAGGCACTTCTACTGTTGCTGAATAATGTTGAAGTGTAAGCTGGTTAGGAATGTATTCTTTTATTACCTCACCAATTATTTATATTTTTGGCGGGGTGCACTGATTAAAGTTGCACTGGGTAGGGCTATGTCAATTTATTTGTATATACATATACAGCAGAAGGTTTATGTTTCCCATTTATTTTGCATATACATGTACAGCAGAAGGCATATATTTTTCTACATGATTGTATTTTTTGGCATGTGATATGCCACATCGGCTCTGTTACTTTGTTAAACCCCATTTTCCCCCTGTCCAAATTTGTGGGATGCTCCGCATAGATTTTTGTAAAAAAGGTTTTAGTAGGGCCAGTGCCCAGGCCAATATTGAGGACATGGTGGGTAGGGGTGTTGAGAGTAGCAAACAACCTCCTAGATAGGTACTAGAATAGTTTGGATAGTTTTTGGCCCCTCTGCCTAATGGAGTAGCAACTACTGAGCCCAAATAAGCTAGCAGCTTATTTGGGCTGCCTGCTTAACAGGAGTCGTGATCGTTTGGTTCTGCCTGCTCAGGATGCCCTGATGCTGCTCATGCTGTCTGCAGTTCTCTGTATTCAAGCAACTTAGGAAAATCTTTAATTGTAGCTGGAAACCATTCACATGAGCAGCATGAATACAGATGCAGTCCCAGAAAATTTTAAGGGGAGGTGCCCCTAGGCATTCTGGGTGCCTGTATTTATGTTCGGGGAGCTCCTGGGCTCCTGTTTTTTTCCTGGAGAAGAGAGGTCCAGTTGGACATGGGGGGGGGGGGGCGTTGCCTCTCCCCAGCACAAGCTGCCATGCAGCCTCAGGTGGGCGATCTAAAGGGACCTGAATGCTGAAACCCAGGGTTCTCCTGAGAGCTGACTGAGGGAGGATGTCCATGGATGCTGCCTGGAATAACGGAGCAAGGTGACCTGTGACCAGGGCCTTGTGAGTACAGACCCTCTAGAGGGATCCTAGGGACTTGTGCTGCTGAATTTCCATCTGGGTACTATAAGTCAGCTGCTGGGTGTAAGCTAAAAGGGACACTGGCTGGTGTCCTGAAGAGCAAGGTCCACTCAATTCCTTCCCTTTGCATGGAACTTTGCTCAATCTTGTAACATATGCTACAAAGTTCCACTAAGAAAGCTGTCTTTAATTGTAAATAGTTTAATTTGGAGTATCCCACTATTCCCTTCTCCTATCGCAGTTCCTAAATTAAAATAAAACAACAAAAAGAAAAAAAAAAAAAAACACCACAACCCCTAGACTGGTCATTGGAGTAATGAGCATGCAGGGCTTAAACTAGGGAAGTTTTCAAAAAAATATCACCGTCTCCTATGGGGGTAGCACTACACAGGCATTAGGCAAATGTTCCTTTTTAGGGCTTTGTATGGTGGTTTGGGGTCCATGTATATTGTTAATCAACCTGATGGTTCCTTTGCTGTCATGTTCTATTGGTATTAGATGTGATGTCATGTAACCCTTATTTCTGCCTTGTCCAATCAGAACGTTCAATGTCCTACACTGAGCTTCAAAACGATCCCTCTTACCACGGATCAGCATGCTAAACATTTCACCTTTTACCTTGTCTTTGAACAACATTTATAATGTAGAGTGCTGAACATTCTGGAAGTTTTTGTCTTATATTTCATTTAGGCCCCTTTCACGGGGGCAGTTCGATTTCAGCTTTTAGCTGCAGATAAAGGAACATATTTACCGCAGCTAAATGCAGACATTGCATCCCAATGGCCCTGTTCACACACTGCGATTAGCAATGTTTTCATATCATACTGTTTTGTGCATTTAGGATAGGACAGCGCCCAGGAGCGATGTACCACAGCTATCTGTACATAAACACAGTTAATTGCAGTACAAAGAAGAAATACGTAAACAGTTGCTATACAAAAGGCAAGAATTTCCTACCGTAGCTAAACGCAGCTGCATGTAAACTAAAGTAATTGCATAAAAAAACGTAATGTACAAATGTGAATGATCTCTGTGCCAGGAGTGTTGGAATTTCAAAATAACAAAACATGCTTTTACCAGCGGCAGATCAACCGCACTTGCGAAAGGGGTCTCAGGAGATAGCATGTCCAGTACTATAAGTTGGGCCTTCAGTTATCTTCAGATTGTCTTTTGTTAGTTCAAAGGATTTACACATCTGAAAGTATTTCTGGGGTCTTTTTTTTTCTTAGTAGTCTCTGTCTTAGGTGAGACTCTCAAATACCTTATACTGGCTTGTACATATATACAGTAAGTATGTATAAGGTAGGTGAGATGTCTACTTTAAAGCCTTTTGGGATTGATAAATCTTCTACCATCTTGGTTGTTAATATACTTTGCAAAGTGAGTGGCATATCACACTCAAAATCATCAATTAAATTGTCTTAAAATCACATTTTTATTAACTTTTTTATAGTTTCTGCTGAAAAGCTCACTATATGCGTGACTCATCTTTGTTCTGGTAGAACGACCTCTGTCAACAGCTGCACCCAAATGAACTCGAGCACTAATAAGATGAATCAGACAAAAAGACTTTGCTTTGGGCGACTAAGATTTCAATGTGGTCTTGGCAGGTGCTCTGAACTGCACTACCAAGGTATCTACTTTCTTATGTTCACAGCAATTTTTTTTTTTTTTTTTTGTTTACAGTGAACGTTCTCTGCATTTGGTCAGCTAGAATTTTAGGGAAAAAAAAAAAACAGGAATTTTTCTGGAAGACGTTTGTTTTCTCTGTTAGTAAAAATGAGCAGATTGTGGATGATCTACTAAGGTTATCCACATGCAGGGCTGCTGTTAGAAATCGTGGGGCCCGTACAGACTACCTGGCAGGGCCCCCCCCAAGAAAATATTAAAGATATATTTAGCTAAAATTACAACAAAATCACTATTATCAGACACAAATATAACATAACTCGCATAATTCCTGCTAAATCTAAAAAAAAAAAAAAACGTGTTAAATAAAAAAGAAGATGAGATGAGAAAAATATACTGGGCAGTTGGAGCTCAGTGATCACACAGACAGAGAGAGTGAAACAAAGTTACAATTTACAAATAAACTCCTGAGCAGAGATAAGTGCTGGGAGGGGGGCCCACACAAGGGAGGGGGATTAGTGAGGGACAACTGTCTCTTTCAGATAGCAGGGAGAGGGACAGATCAGATTCAGGTGCTGGAGGAAGATTTCTGTATTTGTTGTCCATCACTAATCCCTCTCTCTGTGTGGGCCCCCCTGTGTGCTTGGGCCCCCTACAAGAGGGCTGGTGGTCCCCCCCTATCAGCGGCCCTGCCCACATGCATAGGTTGATGGTTTAAGGAATGTATGCCTTCAAGTCCAGTGTGTGTTTATCCAAGAATGGTTGCTTATATGAATTATCTTTCTAATATCAATGTTGGCACAAAATTAATTCTGGAACTTTTCACTGTTTTTTGCTCTGATTGTCTTACTACAGCAAAATAGACATATGAAAATATCATTCATAATCAAATACAATACACATACATTTTCACTACCTAGAAGCAACAGTTTCATATTATTTGACATATCTGCATGTGTATTTTTAAGGATTTTTTTTTGCAGAAAAAAAATGTATTAAAGTTTGTGAAAATGTTTTGTGTGAAAAATCATATTCAAATTTAATGAGCACTGCCCCACCATTAACATATTATATCATATTATTTGACATATATGCATGTGCATTTTATAGGATTTTTTTTTTTAGCAGAAAAAATGTATTAAAGTTTGTGAAACAGGGTTTTGTGTCAAAAATCATATTTAAATTTAATGAGCACTGCCCCACCATTACCATATTATATCATATTATTTGACATACCTGCCTGTGTATTTTTAAGTATTTTTTTAGCAGAAAAAATGTATTTAATTTTGTGAAACACAGTTTTGTGTGAAAAATCATATTCAAAATTAATGAGCACTGCCCACCATTTCCATATTATTTCATATTATTTGACATATCTGCATCTGTATTTTTAAGGATTTTCTTTTTTTTTTTTTGCAGAAAAATGTATTTAATTTTGTGAAACACAGTTTTGTTTGAAAAATCATATTCAAATTTAATGAGCACACCCCCCCCCCCCCATTACAATATTATATCATATTATTTGACATACCTGCCTGTGTATTTTGTAAGTATTTTTTTTTAGTAGAAAAATGTATTAATGTTCTGTGTTAAAAATCATATTCAAATTTAATAAGCACTGTCCTACAATTGCCATTTGTAAAGTTGTATTTTTTTTAAGGGTAACTCCACATTTGTTAGGAAAAAGTAGCAACTAGCAAATAAAAAAACAAAATAGCATATACAGCTGCGATAAAAGTCATATTGCGATTAAATGTTTTTACAAATGACCTTTTCTTTTCACTTTGCAGTACTGCAATTTTCTGTAAAATGCAATACAATTCAGCTATCTGGAGGCCTTCTATACACAGATGATGTACAGAACTGAAATGTAATTTCCTGCTTGTGTAATTGGCTTACTGATTTTCCCAGAAGTGTGCACTAAGATACAAATCAGATTTTGGGCATCCCCTGCAAATGTAATTTTTGGTGAGATGCTCCCGAAGGGAAATCACATCTAACCGGATGCAGACCTTGTAATTTTCCTCATTAGAATTCTGCAAGTGCAACAGCTGACTGATAATTATGAAAAAACACCCAGTAGATTCACTTACCACATGGACACAGACAAACACACAGGGATTTCTTCAGAATAACAAAAGGTAGGACTCTGCAACAAAGTTTGTTAAAACCCTTGCAATGTACATAGACCATCCAGAGGGTAAAATTTTTCCTGAATAAAAGTGTAGTTACTCTTTTTTAATGGAATTTTGTCACATTAAATGTAAAAAACACAGTATACAAAAAAAAAAAAGGGAAAAAGAAAATGGGCATAACCTCTGAAGTACGGCAGGCTAACATACAAAGAAACTGTGATTAGTTGAGCACAATCTCTGGAGTTACTCTTTAACCACTTTACGTCTGCTCACATTGCTGCTGCTGCAGCAATGTGGCTTGTTATCGTCCAGCGACGTAGACCTACGCTGGACTCCTCCCCTTGTGGGTGGCTCGCGCGCCTCGCCGGAGGCTCGCTCCCGCTGTGTTCAGTCACAGCCGGATTCGGGCCAGGGGAGGAGCAGCGGCGATCGCCGCTGCTCTTCCCTGATCGTCGGGGAATCGAGTGTGGAGATCCACCCGCTTGTGTAAACTAAGTGGGCAGATCTCCTAAGTGACAGGCAGTGACAGATTGCAGGGTTCAGCATAGCTGAACATGCGATCTGTCCCTGTGTCACTCAGTCACCTCCCCCCACACATGTCAGTAAGCACCAGGCATACATTAACCCCTCCCTCTCCAATAAAATTAACCCCTTCCCTGCCAGTGTCATTTTTACAGTAACAGTGCATATTTATAGCACTAATTAATGTAGTAATGTCACTGGTACCCCCAAAAGTGTCAAAAATGTCAGTCAAGGGTCCGATCTGTCTGCCGCAATGTCACAGTCCCGCAAAAAAAATCGCAGATCGCTGCCATTACTCGTTAAAAAAAAAACCACCAAAAATGACAGAAATCTTTCCCTTAGTTAGTAAACGCAATAACTTTTGCGCAAACCAATCAAAATACACTTATTGCAATTTTTTTTACCAAAAATATGTAGCAGAAAACAAATTGGCCAAAAATTAAAAAAAAATTGGATTTTCACTTTTTTTGGGGGGGAATTTCATATAAAAAAACGTGAAAATATTGTTATTTTTTCAAAATTTATGCTCTTTTTTTGTTTATAGCGCAAAAAGTAAAAATCGCACAGGTGATCAAATACCACCAAAAGAAATCTCTGTTTATGGGAAAAAAAGGACATAAATTTCGTTTGGGTACAGCGTCGCATGACCGCGCAATTGTCAGGTAAATTCGCACAGTGCCGAATCACAAAAAGTGGCCTGGACTTAAGACAGCAAAATCCTTCGGTGGTAAAGTGGTTTAGTTTTATTATTAAATGTACAGTAATTATTTCACTTCCATAATGTACTGCTTTGATGTGTTTTAATAATCACCTCACATTTATAGAGGAAAGAAATCAAACTACCACCACAAAAAGTTTATCAGATTGGCACAACACTTTTAAAGGCTAAATTCACCTTCCGGGAACATGTTACATGTTACACCTGTATTTTATGGTGTAACATGTACCATGTCCAGCATGCATCCCTTCTGCCCCACTCTATAATACTCTTCTTAGTCAGCAGTATTTAAATCAGATGGAGTGACCCTGCAGCACACAACACAAGTTGGCAGCAGCATTGTTTGTCCGCAGTATTCTCTTCAAGTTTGTTGTGCCCTATCCTAAGCCAGTGCCTTAGAGGCAAGATCTGGTAGCAATTGTCTGCACTGATGCTAATGCCTATTGGGTAACTCTGTTGGCAGCTACTAAGGACATAGGATGGGGAATACTATTGAAGCTGGTTGTTCTGCCCTGTGTCATTACAGTTCCTCCTCGATACCCTCTTCTGGTGAGTCATCTTCTGAACCACCAGTCCCTTGCAAGAATTTAAGAGGCTAAGAAATAGCTAAGGTAAAACAATTCCACACAGTGTTGCAACTGGTATGCCTAGGGAACAGGAGCCACACTGGGACAAATATTATGCCAGCCCTACAGTGGCAGGTCCCGCAGTGGTTAATCTCTCACCATTTTTTGCCAGGAAGGATCATATTTGATAATGGCACCAATCTGATGGCCACCCTTATTCAGGGAAAGTTTACACACATAGCTTGCACACAATTTCAACTTGGTAGTGTAGCTTCCTGGATAGATACCTTGGCTTACAGGATCTTCTGATCCCACAAATCACCTAATATGCGACATGCCCTACCTTGTCCATGCTGCAATGGCAAGCAGACAGGCTCGGAGGAGTTGGGGTTCTCCTTCCCATATCAGTGGCTCCTCAAACAGAATGCATGTATAATTTTGTCATTGTTTGAGGAAGAAAACTGAAATGGTGAGCTGTGGCAATGTGAGCAACTAGTCCTGTGGTGTTCCCACTGGAGCAGAAACTGCATGTCATTTTAGACAGGGCACATTAGACACAGCAGCAGAAGGAAGAGGACAATGACTTGGTGTCCCAGGTCCTGCTTTAGCCAAACACTGTTCCTGCGGTGCTAATCTGTTACCATGTAGAAAATAAAATGTCTTGTTTCTTGTTGCAATCCAAGTGCTCTCTACCTCAGATGAAGTGTGAATGGTTCATTGATTAGAAATAAATACAACTCGTTCCCACACAGAGGATGACATTCCTGGGAGCAGTCCTGGACACTTAAAGAAACACAGTGGAGTTTCTATCAGTAAAGGCAATAGCTCTAGTCAGAGGAATTCAGGGCCCCGGTGTAAGAAACCATGAAGGCCCCCCCCCCCCCCCCGGACCACTGGCCAGGGCCCTTCCCTTCATTCCTGGGGCTCTTCCCACTGATTCTGGGGCCCTTTACTCTCGTTGTGAGACCCTTTATTACGGTCCCGCAGTGGGACCCTTTCACAAGTTCTGCAGTGGGCCCCCTTCCTGCCATCTTGGGGCCTCCCCACGGTGGTGGAATGCCAGGGCTCGGTCGCAAGTGTGACCTTTGCGATCCTGGAAGTTCATCCACTGGTGTCAGTAGTTTTTATTTTTTGGTATTTTAATTGTATTATTTTTTATCATTTTTTACAATGTCACTGACTATGACTCTGTCCATTCAGAAAATGAAGGACCTTTTAAATTACACATTTACCGACCCCTTCCTGGTTCTCTATTGTGACACATCCCCTGCAGCAGCCAGCAGGAGAGGGGAGGGAGCACAGTGTGGGGGGGGGGGACCACACAGGGGCCCAGAGAAAGCAGAACACAAGTGAACTGGATAGGAGGAGTGGCGGGGGCAGCATAGAGAGGAACCAATCTCCTCCATTTTCCTGCAGCTACAGGAGGAAAAAGGAGAACAGTGATTTCTCTACATGCTGCCCCCAGCCACCCCTCCTATCCAGGTGTACAGGGGAGCCGCACTGGCCCCCTGGAGCATGGGGCCCGGTGGCAATTGCAACCCCTGTAGTTACGCCCCTGGTTCTAGTGTCTTGTTTGAAATAAAAAATGTCTCTTTCCCATCTGTTTGCTTCATGATATTTCAAGTTGTCAGCAATGATCCCTGGGGTGAAGTGGGCTCACTAGAGCCTGACAGCCTTCCAAATTAGATTTTTTTGAGTCAATGGAGGAGGCACTCACTGTACCAGATGATCAGGTTGACCCCTCATACTAAACAGTATCTTTGGTTGTGGTTGAGACTGTCAAACCTTTCAACTGCCATCATTTCTGATCCACCTTTATTGATCATTGTGGATGCTTCGTTCAGTTTGGGTGCTCACTTCAGTGACCTCCTAGTCCAAGGTCAGTGGCAGAGCATTGGGGGATGAAGTATCCAATGTCTTTGAGTTTCAGGCCCTGAGGGCTTTTCTGCAGCAGATCCAGCGAACTTCTGTTATGGTACAAATAGTCAACAAAACAAGAAAGTCCTATATTCACAAGGAGGGACATTCACTGCTAATAGAGGTATCTTTCATTATGGCTTTGGTGCAGCAGAACTTGCCCCTTCTACCTCAGTAGAAGAGCTTCTGCCTTTCATATTAGGCCTGCCAGACATTTTTTTTATAAAGGGGACTGCCTCAACTTAACGGTAGCTATGGCAATAAGGTATAAATATATGGTGCTTTGGTGCACACAAGTAGTGGGGACATGTTGCAAACAAAGGGCACACTTTTGTGTATTAGAAATAAATGTATGCTGCAACACAAAATAAAAAAGACCCTAGCAAAATAAAATAAAAAATAAAAAAATACCCTGATTTAGGGAAGGAAAACCACCCTATGGATGTAGGTTAACTTACCTTTCTCCCTGTGTTGTACATGGACAGGCAGCCCTTGCAGCTATATCTTCAGTGCCCTGAATATAAATAAATAAATAGGAAAAGATACAACTTATGGCTGCTGAGTGTCCAGGAGGAGAAGGATTATGCTGGCAAAGCATAGGAATTGCAGACATGTGTGGCCTCTGCTGTGTGCAGCCTAACCAAAAAATACAGAAAAAAATATATAATCCTTAGACCTCCCCTCCTTGACCGCTGACCAAGTGTCCTCCCTATCCTAACCCTTTTGGATTCAAGAAGTACAGGACGCCATAAAATTGCTCCCCGCGCACAAAGCCCCCGATCCCGACGGTTTTAGTAATGAGTATTACAAATCCTTCCTCACATCCTTAGCCCACCATCTATGCGACTCCTTAAATAGGATTCTTGCAACAGGCGAAATTCCTCCCGAATCTCTTGAGGCAGTCATCATGACTATCCACAAGCAGAAGAAACCTTCTCATGACCCGGCAAATTATCGTCCCATTTCCCTCCTTAACACAAACCTCAAGATATACGCCAAACTTCTAGCTTCTCGTATCGCTCAACACATGCCTACTCTGGTGCACCCAGACCAAGTGGGTTTTATACCCTACCGACAGGCCTCCGATGGAACGCAAAGGTTTGTGGACCTTGTTCACTAGATGCAGAGAAGGCATTTGATAGAGTACATTGGGGGTACCTGGAGGAGGTTCTGGTGAAATTCAGTATCACCGGCACCTTCCTAAAGGCCATACTCAGCCTTTACTCTTCCCCGAAAGCCAGGGTTTGGACTTCGGCATTTTGTCCAACTACTTTTCTATAGCCAATGGCACCCGTCAGGGATGCCCACTTTCGCCCCTGATTTTTGCCATGGTGATAGAACCCCTTGCACAGGCAATACGTTCAAATCCCCAAATTTCTGGAATCCCTGTGGGAGAGGTTGATCATAAAATAGGCCTTTATGCGGATTATGTCCTTATCGCCCTAACTGACCCAACACACTCGCTTCCCACTTTATGTCATGAACTCGAAAAATTTAGCGCAGTCTCTATGTATAAACTAAACCACTCCAAATCCACTATGATAGGGATTTCACTATCTCCTACCCTTAAATCAGAGATCTCTAAATTGTCTCCCTTCTCCTGGGCTATAAACTCCACTATGACCTACTTAGGTATACAACTTACTTCCCCATTCTCCTTGCTACGACGTACTAACCATGCAACTCTGCTTCAAAAACTCCAGTCGATTTGTCGTGCCATGACGACCATCACAGCATCATGGGCCAGTCGAATAGCCCTGGCCAAAATGTTTCTACTCCCGCATGTCCTTTATTTCTTTCGGACCCTACCATTGCCACTTCTCTCGGATGATCTATCCAAAATCCAACGCATACCTGACAACTTTATCTGGGCGTCCTGAAAACCTCGACTGAAAGCAGCTACCCTGTGCATCCCCACAGCCTACTCGGGCCTGGGAGCCCCCAACGTCAAAGCATACTATAAAGCGACTATTTTGGATCAGGCCAGGCAGTGGTGGGACTCGCAATCACAGGCCCCATGGGTCCAAATTGAATCTACTGCAGCAAATGGTGCCCTAAACCTTGCAAGTGGGTGGATATCCAAGCACACCCCTCATCTCTTTCTACCTACGATATCTGCCACTGTCAAGACATGGAAAGCTATCTGCCAGCAAACGCAGGGGATCTTCACCGGCTCCCCTTACTATCGCTGCAACTCATATCACCGAATTTACCAATACTCCACTGGCATATGGCTGGTATCACAACAATCAGAAAGCTCTTCCACCTTCAGACGCTCAGGAGCTTCCTCCAACTTTTATCACTCTATAACCTTCCCAGTAAAGACTTTTACATATACCTCAGGATTCGCCATCTTCTCTCTGTTGTTCTGACATCCTCCTCCCCGACTACCAAAGAAGTCCTCTCATTGATTACTGAAAAGAAAAAGAACTCTAAAGGCATATCTGGCTTCTACAAACTCTTGACTTGTCCCTCCTCCACTAACAAACTTGAAGCAATGACTTTTTGGGAACACAAACTACAAATTTCTTGCCAAGCAACGACGTGGTATCGTGTTCTCCAGCTGCCACTTTATATATCCAAAAACGTCTCGCACTGGGAGTCACTTATGAAAATTTACCATAAATGGTACTACACCCCAGACAGACTCGCTACTATCTCGCCCTCTTGCTCTCCGAAGTGTTGGAGAAAATGTACTGCAACCGGAGACATCTTCCACATATGGTGGGAATGTCCAATAATCCGCCCTTACTGGAACAGGGTCTCGTCCCTCGTCTCTAATGTGACTAACATTGCTCAATGCCTCACTCCCCAAATGGCCCTCTTTGTCTCAGTCCTCTTCCGCTGACCGAAAAATACCCTCCAATTACTCACCATATTCTAATCTCGGCACACCTAGTGTTAGCTTGGGCTTGGAAAAACCCCTCCTCGCCAACCTTTGAGGCGTTAATTAATTCCATCAATGACCATTGCAACATGGAATACCTCTTCTCCAAAGAGATTCCGGGAGCATTGGTCATTATGGCTATCTTACCCCAAAAGCATTAAAATTTGATTACCATTCTACGCACTCTGACTCACTCGGATCTACCCGCCATTGCGATTTAACTTTAGACCAGAGAGGACCACAGTGGCATCCATACCCATGTAAATATCATACCTTCTTACCTCTCTACGCATGTTCACTTGATACCGGATATAGGCACAGTCTTTCTTTGATTCCTTCTATTCTTTACTAACTTTTACTAATGCCTGCTCTTCTTATTATCAGTTGTGTTATAGCTCTTATTCTGCATATTGACTACTTCAAGCTATGTACCTTCATTGCACCAGTTGGCTGATTGCCGCATGTTTATTCCTCTAGAACGCATTGTTCACTTCTTTGTTGACTCAATGTATTAATACATAAAAACTAATAAAATGTTTGAAACTAAAAAAATATAAAAATGCATATGAAAAAAAAAAAAAATTACATTATGCAAAAAAAAAAAAAAAATTAAATGTAATGGGAATAATGACAATCTAACTCCCAGTCTGTAAAACCCTGAACAGAGCAGAACAAATTATCACTGCTCCTCTGCTTACAGAGCAAGCCAAAAACGAAATTTACCTAGCTGCCTAACTAGGAGGGTGCTAGAGCTGCAAGTAATAAATATGAATATATTTGTAGTCTGGATTAACTGTGATTATAGGATTATATATCCCCCCCCCTTTATTAGTTGAACTAGATGGACTTGTGTCTTTTCTCAACCGGACTAACTATGTAACTATGAATCTGCCACTGTAAGGTAACCCAGGCATAAAACGTTTCACTAGATTATATAGGGGAGGTGTTGCAGTGCAAAGAGCTTGGACAAAGTGGGGCATAGCCCTACCAAGCCGCTTACATGCTGTCAAGATACTGAACAATATTTGTGCTCATTGTCTCTCAATAATACACTTACATTTTTATTGTGAGATAAACCTACCTTGTCTCTTTCTATTTGATATGTTCCTAAGTGCTCTCATACTGTCCTGATGCTAGCCAATTTCTACCAAACACATGCCTGCAGCCCATGTTTTGAATATTTGGGGAGATATGAGGAAGGAAGGGAGTTTAGGGTATGTGGGGTTGTAGTTTTGAAGAGTTTTGGTATACTCAGTTTTGACATTTTAGTATAAGCAATAATTTAAGCAATACAGGGTGGTAGCGCAAAAAAAAAAAGTTCACAAATTATACTATAAACAGTTTTGTCACTGGCCAAATTGTAAGAAGTTGAGGGCTTTGCTTTATTCATTAGGGGTACACCTTTCTATAGTTTTAGATCTGGTGTGGTTGCTACTTCAACCTGCCACAATAGGCTGATTACAACTAGAAAAAAAAATCAGGTGTTGCAACCAAAACTATATAAAAAAAGCTTTTAATTCATGTTGACATAAATCATATTGGGTTGCTGCTGCTGTATTTAGGTCATGCTAAATGTGAAGGTTAAAAATTCAATCACACATCCAAAAAATGTGATGCTAGAATATGTTGTCCCTCGCTCTGTCTGAAAATGGTGCTGTTCTATAACACCACATGCAGATTAAAGGCTTCTCAAAAGTATGCAATATAAAGGATTAGTGTTTTTCCAAGCCACATTAAAAGAATCCTCTCCTCTCAGTACAGTATTTTTTGCTTTGGCAAATGTCTCCCATGCCAGTGTTCACCCCCCGCCCCATGTTTATTTACAATAACCACATTTTTTTTTTTTTTTTCAGATTTTAAACAGAACATGATGAACCCTTGCCAATTCTAAGTAGATTTGCTCATGCTCATGCTTATGAATAAATGACTCATATGAAGATAAGTCTTCTAGCTTGACAAAAGTCTTCATATATAAATATAGGATTCTGGTATTATTGTTTCCATAGCATTCATGGGGCCTCCATATACGACTCTACAGGATTACTGCAGGTAATTCTTTTTTTCATCCCAGTGGCTGTTAAAACCATGCAAACCACAAACAGAGAGGTTTGTTGTTTCACTGAAACCGTATTGGGATTTTGTTAATGGGGCAGTGTAGATATCCGGTGTAGAAGACCATCCTGGTATTCTTCTTTAACAGACTTAACAGTGATTGCTAAAAGCTAAGCACAAAGTGCAGCCCATACAAAGAGTTTATTTATCAAAATTATTAAAATTATTAACAGCTTCTGGACGGCCCTCCGTCTTTTTACTGCGGCAGTGTGGCCCTCCTGCACAAACCGATGTAGATCTACTCATCAGCGGGGAAGCCGATGCACGGGGCAGGTGGCTCCGATTGCCACCTGACATCCGCAACTGCTCCCCGCTGAGAGAGAAGAGCGTTCAACTTTTGTAAACAGCTGTTGTAAACCCCTTCCCTGCCAGTGTCATTATTACAGTAACAGTGCATATTTTAAGCACTGATTACTGTCCCCCTAAAAGTGTCAAAAATGTCAGTTAGGTGTCCGATTTGTCTGCCACAATGTCGCAGTCCCGCTAAAAGATTGCCGCCATTACTAGTAAAAAAAAAAAAAAACAATAAAAATGACATAAATCTTTCCCGTAGTTAGTAGACGCGATAACGTTTGCGCAAACAAATCAAAATACGCTTATTGCGATTTTTTTAGCAAAAGTATGTAGAGGAAAATTGGCCTAAAATGTTAAAACATTTTGATTTTTACATTTTTTTTTTTTTTTAGAATGTTATATAGCAGAAAGGGAAATATATTGTTTTTTTTTTTCCAGAATTGTCTCTCATTTCTTGTATATAGCGCAAAAAATAAAAATTGCAGAGGTGATCAAATACCACCAAAAGAAAGCGCTATTTGTGGGAAAAAAAGGTAATCTTCTGGTCCAGAAGTGGTTAAGAAACACACTGCCATCCCTACATCTCAACAGGTCAATGAGGCCATGAATGCTAAAAATACATATGTGCAGAAGATTTATTTCAGTTACAAGTTTGGAGAAAGATTTACAAGCTGTTTGCAATGCTAAAACCCTATCAGCTATAATAGAGGATTGGCAGAGGGTTTTAGATATTTATTGGCTGTGTTTGTGAGATGAGAGCATTTTGATAAAATCCTGCTTCAAAAAGAAGTTTGTTTAATTTAATTTTAAATCTTTTTGCCCCTTAGGGATAAATGCTAAATTAAAATTGTCGTGTTTTTTTATTAAGATAAAGGCTTGGTATGCAGCTATTCCCGGTAACACATAACACTTTGAATCTGTGGCATTATATTTTGTAAATAAATTACATTCATTAAGACAGCTAGAAAAATTATAATATTGGGAGTATTGTCCTAAAAATGTAAAGTGTTTGTATTGCCAAAGCTTTTTGTTTTTCAGTTTTGGACAGAGCTGAGAAAGATTAAAATTCCTAGAAGTTGATATTTTGATGTTTCTGGCTTGTTGGGGGGGGTTCCCTTTAATTCTTATTCTGAAGCTGCAAAGGAAGTGAGAGAAAACCTGTACAAAATGAGGGGTATTTCACTTTTAAATAGTTGGCACAAGGGCAGATGTCCCCATCGGAAGATTTCCCCTGAACTCTTTTTCTGGTGACATGACACCTGTGAGATGTATTTCTCTTTGCTTTTTGTTATGTGATTTAAAACAATAAAAAAAAATTATGTTTTTTTTCTTTTATTCAACTTTTCAAGATATATGATTAAAAAAGGGCAATCTCTAAGCAAAAAACTATAAACCTAGCTACAGCTACTGTTCTCCATGCTCCCCAAACATCCTCTGCAGGCAAGATACAAATCTTTTAAATAATCAACTGATACTTTTATCAGCAAAACCAGCTTAAATAGTACTAAATCAAAAGATCCTCCTAACAGATTGTAGAAAAATCCAGTAGCGCTACTGGATTTTTCTACAATCTGTTAGGATGATTTTTTGATTTAGTTTTGGTTTATTTAAGTAGCTGCTTACAATATCAATATCATTCTCCTAAGCGCTTGGGGGTACTCATTTCTCCTATTGTTACAGGTGTGGTGGGTTTTTTGTTTCTCAGCTTAAGTCGTAGTAGTGGAGCCAGTGAAGCAAAGTCCTTTTAAGTAGTAATGTAGCTGGACAGAGCTCTTCAGGACTCCTGTACGTGTCCCCTTTAATAGCCCCACAGCTGACTATAACTAGACACCATAGGGGTAGCTAGAGCACAAGGTCCCCAAGATCCAGCAATGTCTGTACTCACAAGGCCCAAGGACAGATGGATGCCTCCTCTTCAATCTTCAAAGCAATGCCCTCCAGTGATACCAGAATGGTTTGGGGCAGACAGCTCCCCTCAATCATCTTCTTCTAAGTGTAGTCAGGAGCGGACTACCATTATCTGACACTGCAGACTTACTTTCTGCTCTCTCAGACTGTCTCTACTCCCCCAGTGTTGGTCATAGGTTTCATGCATCATACTCCTGAGACTGGAAGAAAGGCATTGTGGGAACTGTAGTCTTCTACAAGGATATTACTGCACTGCTGAACTGTTTAAGAATTGTACTTCCCAGCAAGCTGTGGGCTCCAGGAAAGAATTGTGGGAGAGACTATGAAGGGATCTGCTGAACCGGCCCACACTCTCTTGCTTCCCGTGATCTATCGTGTGCACATCAGTCTGCCGCAGAAGGAGCGGACTGCAGCCTTCTGTACACCACACAGCTGCCTGCAGACTCAGCCCAGGCGGGACGGATGACCATCGCCACATCGCAGACATCCCTGCAGCATCGCTGATTGAGTGGAGGCAGTAGGACTCACTGATACAGCAGAGCGCAACCATCTCAGTGTCTCACAGCCTGGAGAGTTGCTGTTGCCTGTTCTTCCAGAACTCATAAAGAAGGACATCAGGATTGGGGAGAGAGCACCTGCTCAGAGTCAAGTTACCAGTTACTACAGTTTCTTTAGACACTAAACACAGACACTCTACATCTGGATCAGTCACAGGATCATTGATAATCAGAATCAACTATTCTGCATTGCTTGTTTCACACGATGTCGCACTGGGGAATCACTTGCCTTTGAGCTCCAACTTCCGGTGAAGATCTTAGCAAGGCCTTGCAAATAGAACATTGCTATATCACTGCTCTTAAAGCGGACATGTCACTGGTATCTAGATTACCTCTTCTCTCATTAGGATACAGGTATTATAGGCCGGCCCGGGGTTGCCCTTTAGTAAAAGCGCTTCTTATAGAAATCTATAGCTTTCTGAGAGATTTGTTTACATACTGCAATATACTGTGTATATTTGGTGTATTTGCCTTTAATTATAACTTATTTATCATTGTTTCTTAGTGTTGGTTCAACTGAGTCCTGGCTGTTTATCCAGGGTCCAGTCGACTAATACACTTTTCAAGCCTTTTCCTTGAGTAAAGCTAAGCTAAAGAGCTACAATCTATTGCATTGTGTCAGTGTGTCATTCAAAGGTACATACAACATGTCTGAACCTAGAGTGTCAGGAGGGCTGGACAGTTCACAGGGCGAAAGTGGCACAGAAGAACATACACTTACCAGAAACCCTCAAGGGGGCAGTGCTACATAAGCACCTGGGTCCCTTAGGTCACACACCTGAGGCCTTCACATGGTAGCCTGGTAGCCTGTCACACCCCTGAGGCCTTCACATGGTAGCCATGGTAGCCTGTGCCTGAGAGGGTGGACTCCTTCTCTCTGGGACAAAACCCAGAGCTCTGTGTGCTCTAAGAATAAATACAGTCTCCCAGCCTTCAGAGTCTGCCTCTCTGGGATAGGCTGGGGCTGTATCAATATTTATACTACTGGTTGCACAGCTCCACACCTAATATCCAGAAATTTCTCACATTACCGGAATACAGAAGGATCTATCCAGCAGACAAGAAGCAGCAGAGCACACAGATCAGGGCACACTAAACTATTGCAGCTCACTGAATACAGTGAGACAAAATATGCTTTTTCCTTAACCAACATTACAGCCACACTGACTACAGTGTGGAAAATAAAATTGACCTATAAAAACAAACACTAACACTTACATAACTATCCCAGCACCTACCTAAGAGGGTGCTATAGCTGTACAAGGAATGTTACAGTTTCAGAACCTGCCCAGGTCAGACTATACAATGCTTCTAACAGAAAACCTTGACCTTTAGCAATATTCCCAAATAGAAAGATAGTTAAAAAAAATGGACACATTTTGGCACTACTTGCAATCCCATATGAGCATTTAAAGCACACATGCTTAAAAAACACTTCAATATGTAAAAAAATGAAAATACCCTGTCTCTGCTATGACCGCCAGTTGAGATTATAATCATGATGACCAATAACACTGAAAACTGGGATAACCCTCAATGGGAATATATAAATATACATAGATCGTACTTCTGGTAATAAAACATTTGAAAAGATTTTATACACCACATATTATAATAACACAGCAATGTATTTTTCAATACAGCTCTGTAATGAACTTTCAGTACTCTTTAAACAGATCCAAAAGTTTAACTTCTACCTCTAGCACCAAACAGTTTGTTTGATTTCCATTTCTAAACATACAAGCATCTTTCAGTTAACGGGTTGAATTTTCGAAACTGCATAATGGTAAATAGGATACAATTCTTTACTGAACACCGTGACAATACCAAAAGCGGATGCAAATGATATTTATGTTGTATAAAAAAAATAACAGAATTATTTTTATTCTTTTTTGTTGAATCTAGTAGCCGCCACTGCTGATTTGGTGGCGTGGCGACAGGTCTAATAATAATGAAAGTATTCAAAGAACAAATAATGGATCAATTGAGCATATTATATTCCGGGCAAAGTGAAATTTTACTAAGCTTATCTACATTCACTAAACTCATTTAATATACATTTTGTATTAAACATGCTGTACTCTTTTAGTAAATTAACTTTATTGAAACCAAAAAAAAAAAGAAAAATCATTATGGTCAGTGGCATCACTATCTGCATCCAAGAGACATCTTTAACCCACTTTTGTGCCATCATTCTTCCTTTTTATAGTCAACTCTCTATTGTGATTGCCACTCCATCATACTCAACTAAAAGTAGAACTTGTGGCTCATGGTGTGCATTCTTCACCTTTCTTAGTTGTAGAAAAAACAACTAGTATCACGTCGCTGCTGCGACATCAAAACGTTCATATAGTAAATCGTCCCAACCTCTCTGTTACAAGACTCCCCTCATTGCTCCTCTGACTGAAAGATGCAGGCTTCAGAATGGTCCATGATCCCCCAACATCATTGGCAAACAAACAGGGATGGAGCTACTCTGTTTCCAAAAGTCCAGAGTATGTTTATTAATGTAATCCAATACAGGGAAAGTCAACATGTTCCTTTCATGTATTTCAATCCATCAGGAGCTAAGCTGTTGATGGAGTGAAACTCATAAGGGAAAGCTTCAAGCTTTAACCCATATTTGCTCATTTCATACACAGGCTTTGTTTCCTGCTTCAAAACAACACAATAGTTTTACTTCACAGCTCCTTCTTAAAACAAAAAACTTCTGGTAAACAATGTATTCTCTTTTTATGCAAAAACATATTTTATGGTTGAAGTGGTTCTTTATAATGTTAGTAGAGTGAAGGTTCTAGAAGGCACACAAAAATGTGAAAGTCTCATCACAAAAATGGGGTAAACAATACAAAAATAACTCAAAATGTGTATTCATCAAGCATACACTACAACTCTCCATTAAAGTGGTTGTAAAGGCAGAATGTTTTTTTATCTTAACGCATTGTATGCATTTAGATAAAAAACCTTCTGTGTGCAGCAGCTCCCCTCAGCCCCCCTAATACTTACCTAAGTCGATCTCTATCCAGCGATGTTGCAGGAGAGACTCAGCTGCCTGGGATTCTTCCTCCTAATTAAGTGACTATCACCTGCGCCAATGTCTTTTGTAATATTAAATAATAATAAATAAATAAATAAATAGTGAAACCGTGTGTGAATATTAAGAAGGAGAATGCAGCTGCTCAACTTTCACCATAAAGGAATAAAGAAACGCTAAACACCATAAACAGCAGCGCAGTAATCCTCTTTCGTGTAAATCACCCTACTTCAATAATACAGATTATATATACTCACATCATATGAATGCAACAATTGTGCAATAAATAAAGTGACTATCACCTGCGCCAATGTCTTTTGTAATATTAAATAATAATAAATAAATAAATAGTGAAACCGTGTGTGAATATTAAGAAGGAGAACGCAGCTGCTCAACTTTCACCATAAAGGAAAAAAGAAACACTAAACACCATAAACAGCAGCGCAGTAATCCTCTTTCGTGTAAATCACCCTACTTCAGTAATACAAATTATATATACTCACATTATATGAATGCAACAATTGTGCAATATGTGCAATAAATAAATAAAGTGCAATAAATTAACCGCTACTTGCCGTATGTGCAATTTTGTGCTCCCTCCTCATTGCCTGAGAAAGCAGCCGAGCGCCATTGGCTCCCGCTGCTGTCAATCAAAGTCAATCAAAGTTTGCCAATAAGGAAAGAGAGAGGGCGGGGTCTAGACACAGCACCGTGTCTGAATGGACACACAGAGCTGCATCTTGGCTCAGGTTCCACTATAGCAAGCTGCTTAATGTGGGGGCACGCATCAGGAGGGAGGGGCCAGGAGCCAAGGGGACCCGAGAAGAGGAGGATCTTGTCTGCTCTGTGCAAAAACCACTACACAGAGCAGGTAAGTACAACATGTTTGTTCTTTTTAAGCAAAAAAAAAGAACTTTAAAGATTTTTAGTATACCTTTAGCTGCTTTTATTTTTCTAAGACATTGTTAAGATGTTTCCCAGTAAAAAGAAGTGAGTGGAATTTGTACTGCATTAATAGTTTCCACAAACTAACCTTTCTGTTCTAGTGCACAACTTTCCATTAGTCAACCAGATGTCTTGTTTTGGAAGAAAAAGTTATTATGGAAAGCTGTTTTTGAGAAGAAAATTGTATAGTCCAATGCAGTCTGTTGGAACTCAGCTCTGAAAGAGTATGACAGCTGCTGGACAGTGCACCCCTCTATAATATAACATTTCTCCCAAAGATTTGCCAAACATTAGCCAGACTTGAAGAGAAAAACTGTCTTTAAGCCCATCACATTGTTTAGTGACAGGGTGTAACATGAGCATTTGTTTAATGACTACTACTAATCAAAATCATCAAGTGTAAAAGAACAGTACTTGTAATAGGACTTGAAGACAAGTAGCCAGTCATGATTGTGAAAATGTGTCTAAGGGTCTAAAATACAGACATTGTGGCCCTCATGACCACCACAAACCTGTGCATTATACGTTAAGAAACAATTTTGCCCCTCTTCTACCAATACGTCTAATGTCAGAGAATGCCTATCAGATGTTTTGCTCACAGAAATGTGCATGCACGTAGAATTATTAGTGAACAGGCGCGTTCACACGCACCCAGTGCATGTTGGCGCCAGACAGGCTGTTTAAGGATGCTCCAGCTCATGTTTAAGTGCTGACTGGTCTTTCAACTATTCCCTGCGTCCTGCTGCTACTCTGCTTGTTTCCTTGTTGTTGACTTGGCTTGGTTCTGACCACATCTTTGTCTTATAATTCTGTACCTTGCTGCCCACCTACTGCTGACCTCTGCTATCCCTGTGAGCACTCTTCTGTTCCTAGCTCTGTTTCCGCATCCGGTTCAAGTGCCTACCTGGCTGTCATCTGCATCAGCTCTGCTCACCACACAGTTTTTTTGTCTCAAGTCTGCTGGGAGCTCTGACAAGCCCCACATCTGGAATCTGCACCCCATGCAAAGTGCCCCTTTAATTTCGGCTGGATTTCTGGGCACAGTTACTGTTCCTAACCTGATATTCTGCCAGCCTGCCTAGGACTGCTTCACCTGCTGAAAGCACTTCTATTAATACCTACTAGCACTTGTGTTCCTCCTGTACCTTGGTACTCTTTGTTTCATCTTCAGTGGGACCTGGGCTGGGGATACAAGAGGGGCCTATTTCGTCATTTCAGTCTCAGGTATGTGACACCTATGCCTTTGGATGAAACATAAACTAAAAAACTGTACCACATGAACTAAAGTATATATAGTTTTATGTTTTCTGTACTAATGCATGGCACTTCAGTGTTTAGTAAAGATAAGAGGAGTGATTTTGGTGAAAATGATATCTGGTTGCAAAATCACTGATTTTAGCATTGCCTAAATTTCGCTGAAATGGAAGTTCTCAGTTTTGTTTATTAGGCTGATTAGATGACATATGCTTGGGGGAAAATATATTTTTATAGGAGGATATGTTTTTTGGGGTGTTTTTATGGTAGTTTATGTTTTTTAATTTGTTTATTATACTTTTTTTGTGTATTTGAACTTTATGTATTTGCTGTTGCTTTAAAGTTTTTATAGATTTAAAAAAAAGTGCTCCATAAAGATATAGTCTACGGAGTAATAACTGTAATTTCAAGAATCAAATGTAGGCATTGCAAAATGAGGAACATGCAGTACGAAAAGAAAGAAGGGTAATATATAGGTCTTTTATTAATATACCTTACGCTAAAGTCAAAAACAGCTCAAATAACCACATCTCGGCTTATATAATAGTCAGTGTTATCTAGAAGCCAAACAGATTACGACAGGGCCCATAAATAACTAAATCTTTAAGATATAAAACCTATTCCCCTTCTTCATTTGGCCCATATAGAGCACCAACTATCAGGAAGGGCAGTAGTGTAAATACTAATGTTCCTTAAAATGAAGCCTACAAAACAGGATAAAATAAGACAAAAGTCAGAGAAGAAAAAGAAAAAAAAAAAAGGAAAGAAAAAAAAGAAAAGAAAAAGAGAGGGGGCAACAACAGCTGGGGAAATGTATACAATCTGCTCTCAATCTGCAGGAGACATATACTTCAGGTATAAAGAGAAAAACCCTTATATATATATATATATATATATATATATATAAAAATACATATATATATATATATATATATATATGTTGATCCAGGTGTACCAAGTCTTGTTAAATTTAGCAGTGTTATTTTGGAGGGTGCAGGGGAGTTTATCAATAGCCATAATCCAATTTAATTTATGTTTGACATAGTCCAAATGAACCACCGCCAGTTTCCAACAACGTGCTATTGCGATTCTTGCTCATGAAAGTATGTAAAAAATAAGCCATTAATGGCGCTTTTCCACTGCATGGAACCGCATGGTACGGTGTAGGAACGGTTCAGTATGGTTCGGTACGGTACAGCGGCGCTTTTTCACTGCATGGAACCGAACGGTACGGCTCTCAAAAACAGTACCACCTTGATTGTGGTTCCAAGAGGTACCATACCGGTACCATATCCCACAATCCTTTGCAGGCAGTCACTACTAGCCACTGATTGGTCAGAGAATCGTTGTTATCCCACCCACTTAACTTTAGTACTACTTTAGTGGAAAAGCAAACCATACCGTACCATACCGAACCGTTCCAACACCGTACCATGCGGTACCAGCAGTGGAAAAGCAAACCGGGCCAAGCAGGGCCGAGTAGAGCCGAGCCGGTACTTGCAGTGGAAAAGTGCCATTAGACTACTTAGGAATAGAAGGATCTACTTTCTAGAAAAGGGCCGCCTCCGGGGATCTGGGGATATTTATATCCATTACCAAGAGGGTAAGATTGAGCAGTCGTATCCAAAATCTAATGAAGTTTTTATTTTCTCACTACCGATGTCTGTCTTTTTAATTTTTGTAACAAAAACATAACATAAGTAAGCTAATTAGGGGATATTATGACACAAGAATACAGTTGAAACAAGTATTTGTAAACCTCAGAAACTGTTTAAAAGTTAAAACCTTATTTTGATCTTTCCCGTTGACTTTATTGCATTTTGTCAAATTGGCAAAATTGTTCTTATACAATTTTTACTGAAATTTTGGGGAACTGATAGATCTAAATCCTGCTGAAATTATCCAAAAGTACTGACTCCTTACATGTAGGGTTGAGCGGACACCTAGATGTCCGTGTTCGACGGGTTCGGCCGAACTTTAAAAAAAAGTCCGGGTCCGTGTCCCGGACTTTTACCGAACTTTTCCCGGACACCGAACCCCATTGAAGTCAATGGGGACCCGAACTTTAAGGCACTAAAATGGCTCTAAAACACCAAAGGAAAGGGCTAGAGTGCTGCAAATGGCAGCAAAACGTAATTAAGAGCATGGCAAGTGCTCTGCAAACAAATGTGGATAGGGAAATAACTTAAAACAACAAAAAAAAACAGAAAAATAAAACAATGTTCTTCTTCATCTCTGAAGGACGAGGCCCATATGGAGTAGGAGGGAGGTTGAGGTGGTGGTGGATGTGGCGGTGACATAGGCGTGCGCACAGGGTGTGCTGGGTGTGCCTGGGCACACCCTAATCACCTAGGGCACATAGCATTGCCAGTGAGGAGATGGGAAAGATCTCCCTGGGACCTGCTCTGCTCTATTTCTCCTTGCCTACAGGTACATGGCCCCGATACATTACTCTCCCTGCTGGCAAACACATGCATGTGTATTTCAACTTTGGGGTGCACACCTTAATGCAATAGGCTGCGCACACCTATGGGCGGTGTAGGTGGAAGCGGCGGTGGAGGAGGACAAGGGCCGGATTAACAGCATCATGGGCTTGGTGCTGAGGATTTTGAAGGGCCTTAAGGGCCGTGCCTTGCCATGCACCCAGAGGAGGAAGGGTGCAGCCATGCATGCCTAATTCAACATGGGATGCTGTCTCTGAAGCCCATAAACACATCCATGCATCGCCAACTGTCCCTCCTTGTCCGGCCTTCACGCTGTGTGGGGAGGTTCTGAGGGTGCTGCCTGGGGAAGCGAGCATAGAAGCCAGACTTCTGTGTTTACAAGTGACAGAAGAGCGGTAACAGTGAATATGGCCAACCCGGGGCCTATATAAAAGGTAGGGGCCTGGAGCTGCAGCTCCAATAGCCCCTACATTAATCTGGCCCTGAGGAGGAGGACGAGGTAGCCAACACTGCTTCTTTTCAAAAATTTTAAATGAGGGTACACCCCAAAAGAGTGAGAAAGAGCAAAAATGGAACAATGGGTGGGTAAGGTCGGTATCCATTGCTATTCTGCATAAGGTACGGAAAAGTCCCGTGGGATCCATGCCTGGTTCATTTTAATGAACGTGAGCTTGTCCACATTGTCTCTGGACAGGCGGCTGCGCTTGTCTGTTATAACGCCCCCAGCCGTGCTAAATACCCGTTCAGATAATACACTGGCTGCAGGGCACGCCAGCACCTCCAAGGCGTAAAGGGCAAGCTCAGGCCATGTGCCCAATTTGGAGACCCAGAAGTTGAAGGGGGCAGACCCGTCATTCACTACATGTAGGCGTGTGCACACATACTGCTCCACCATGTTGGTAAAATGCTGCCTCCTGCTAAGACGTTCCATCTGAGCTGCTGGTGCTGCTGTTTGTTGTGGCGTGCTGACAAAGCTTTTCCACATTTCGGCCATGCTAACCCTGCCTTCTGAGGTGCTGGCGGTGCCCTGGTTGCGTTGGCGACCTCCTCCTCCTCCTCCTCTGCCTTGTGCTTCCACTGTGGCCCCGCTGTCAGATGGGAATGCCAGCAGCATGGCGTCTACCAGCGTGCGCTTGTACTCGCGCATCTTGCGATCGCGCTCCAGTGAGTGAATTAAGGACGGTACGTTGTCCTTGTAACGGGGATCCAGCAGCGTGGCCACCCAGTAATCAGCACAAGTTAGAATGTGGGCAACTCGGCGGTCGTTGTGGAGACACTGCAGCATGTAATCGCTCATGTGTGCCAGGCTGCCCAGAGGCGACGAAAGGCTGTCCTCTGTGGGAGGTGTATCGTCCGTGTCCTCTGTATCCCCCCAGCCACGCACCAGTGATGGCCATGAGCTGGCCTGGGTGCCACCCTGCTGTGAACATGGTTCCATCTCCTCCTCCAGCTCCTCCTCCTCCTCATCCTCCTCATCCTCCAGAACTGTGCCCCTGCTGGACAATTGCGTCCCTGGCGTTTGCGTGTGCAGGAACCCACCCTCGGAGCCCCTTGCGAATGACTGCCCTGAAAGCCTTGGAAATGTTACCTCTTCATCCTCCTCCTCCTCCTCATCCTGTGCCACATCCTCTTCCATCATCGCCCGAATTGTTTTTTCAAGGAGGCATAGAAGTGGGATAGTTAAGCTGAGAACGGCGTCATTGCCACTGGCCATGTTGGTGGAGTACTCAAAACAGCGCAACAAGGCACACAGGTCTCGCATGGAGGCCCAGTTATTGGTGGTGAAGTGGTGCTGTTCCGCAGAGCGACTCACGCGTGCGTGCTGCAGCTGAAACTCCACTATGGCCTGCTGCTGCTCGCACAGTCTTTCCAGCATGTGCAAGGTGGAGTTCCACCTTGTGGGCACGTCACATATGAGGCGGTGAGCGGGAAGGCCGAAGTTACGCTGCAGCGCTGCCAGGCGAGCAGCAGCAGGGTGAGAACGCCGAAAGTGCGCACAAACGGCCCGCACTTTCTGCAGCAGCTCTGACATATCGGGGTAGTTTTTAAGGAACCTCTGCACCACCAAATTCAGCACATGCGCCAGGCAAGGGATGTGCGTCAAACCGGCTAGGCCCAGAGCTGCTATGAGATTTCGCCCGTTATCGCACACCACCAGGCCGGGCTTGAGGCTCGCTGGCAGCAACCACTCATTTGTCTGCTGTTCCATGCTCCTCCACAACTCCTGCGCGGTGTGTGGTTTGTCCCCCAAACAGGCAAGTTGTAAAACTGCCTGCTGTCGTTTACCCCTGGCCGTGCTGAAGTTGGTGGTGAAGGTGTTACGCTGTCCGGATGAGGAGGCGGTAGAGGATGAGGAAGCGGAGTAGGAGGAGTTAGGAACAGGAGGCAAACTGAAGCGCCCTGCAATCCTCGGTGGTGGAAGGACATGCGCCAAATTGCTATCCGCCTCAGGCCCATCCGCCACTGCATTTACCCAGTGTGCCGTTAGGGAGATATAACGCCCCTGACCGTGCTTACTGGTCCACGTATCCGTAGTTAGGTGGACCTTGGCACAGATGGCGTTGCGCAGTGCACACCTGATATTTTCCCCCACTTGGTTGTTCAGGGAAGGGATGGCTTGCCTGGAAAAGTAGTGGCGGCTGGGCACGACGTACTGTGGGACAGCCACCGACATAAGGTTTTTAAAACTGTGCGTCTCCACCAGACGGAATGACAGCATTTCAAAGGCCAATAATTTTGAAATGCTGGCATTCAGGGCCAGGGATCGCGGGTGGGTAGGGGGGTACTTCCTCTTCCTCTCAAGTGTTTGGGAGATGGAAAGCTGAACGCTTCCACGGGACATTGTGGAGATGGTTGTTGGTGACCCAGGTGGTGGTGTTGCTGACAGATCGTCTGTTTGCGGGGTGGCAGGTGCCGGTATCACTACAGATGTGGCTGGAGCGGCCGAGACTGCAGCAGAAGAGGAAGCAGGATGAGCCAGAGACGTTTCTTGGTTTTGAAGGTGTGTACTCCACTGCAGCTCGTGCTTTGCACTTAGATGCCTGATCATGCAGGTTGTGCTCAGGTTGAGAAGGTTTATGCCTCGCTTCAAGCTCTGATTGCACAGGGTGCAAACCACTCGTGTCCTGTCATCAGCACATTTTCTAAAGAACTTCCACGCTAGAGAACTCCTTTGAGCTGACTTTGGTGCGCTCGTTCCCTTGCTGCGTTGGGCAGTAGCGGGCGTAGTGTCTAGGGCACGGCCGCTCCGCTTCTGCACCCTGCTCCCTCTTCTGCTGTGCTGGTGGCTCTGTGCGACCACCGCCTCTTCCTCCAAACTACTCAGGTCACCTGCATGACGTTCATTCCATGTGGGGTCGAGGACCTCATCGTCCTCCACATCATCTTCCACCCAGTCTTCACCCCTGCCCTCCTTGTCGGTCTCCACAATGCTGAACGCCGCAGCAGTTGGCACCTGCGTTTCGTCATCATCGGAGACGTGCTGCGATGATCCTTGCATGTACTCATCTTGAGAAATAAGTGGTTGGGCATCGCTGCACTCAATCTCTTCCACTTCTGGGGCAGGGCTAGGTGGATGGCCCTGGGAAACCCTGCTGACAGAGTCCTCAAAAAGAATAAGAGACTGCTGTATGGCTTGGGGCTCAGACTGCTGGCCTGATTTGCAAGGGGGTGAGGTGAAAGACGGTTGGACATTGGCTGCAGGTGCCAACTCTGACCTTTCTGCAGTAGACTGGGTGGGAGACAATGTGAAGGAACTGGAGGCACTGTCAGCAGCAAACCAATCTACTATCGCCTCAACTTGTTCTGGCCTCATCACTTCTAGGGGCGTTTGATGCCCTACCAAATACTGATGCAGGTTCTGTCGCCTACTCACACTTGAGGAAGGTGTTTCACTTGTGCGTGTAGCTGGCACAGATCGACCACGTCCTCTCCTTGCAACAGGAGCTCTACCAGCAGCACCACGACCCAGGCCACGGCCCTTATTTGACGGTCTCCTCATATTTCTGTAATTTAAGATCTTGCCCTAGAAAGGTTTTTATTGAATAGCGGAATAGGAAATATGATCCAAAAAAGTGTATGTATCTCGCACGTACAAAACCACACTAGGCCCCAATTACTATTGTTTCTACCCCTAAAAGGATGGATGAGGAGTAGGAGGAGTATGGAACAGACAGCACCCTCAAATCTTCAGAAGTATGAGATGAACCCCAAAAACTTGGAAAGGTGGATCTCACACGTACCGACACAGACTATCCCGCAATTCAATTGATCCTCAAAGGTTTTTATTGAATAGCGGAATAGGAAATATGATCAAAAAAAGTGTATGTATCTCGCACGTACACAACCACACTAGGCCCCAATTACTATTGTTTGTACCCCTAAAAGGATGGATGAGGAGTAGGAGGAGGAGTATGGAACAGGCAGCACCCTCAAATCTTCAGAAGTATGAGATGAACCCCAAAAACTTGGAAAGGTGGATCTCACACGTACCGACACAGACTATCCCGCAATTCAATTGATCCTCAAAGGTTTTTATTGAATAGCGGAATAGGAAATATGATCAAAAAAAGTGTATGTATATCACACGTACACAACCACACTAGGCCCCAATTACTATTGTTTGTACCCCTAAAAGGCTAGATGAGGAGTAGGGGGGGTATGGAACAGGCAGCACCCTCAAACCTTCAGAAGTATGAGATGAACCCCAACAACTTGGAAAGGTGGATCTCTCTCACACGTACCAACACAGACTATCCCCCAATTTAACTGATCCCCAAAGGTTTTTGATTAAATAGCGGAATAGAAAATATGATCCAAAAAAAGTGTATGTATATCACACGTACACAACCACACTAGGCCCCAATTACTATTGTTTGTACCCCTAAAAGGCTAGGAGTAGGGGGAGTATGGAACAGGCAGCACCCTCAAACCTTCAGAAGTATGAGATGAACCCCAACAACTTGGAAAGGTGGATCTCTCTCACACGTACCAACACAGACTATCCCCCAATTTAACTGATCCCCAAAGGTTTTTGATTAAATAGCGGAATAGAAAATATGATCCAAAAAAAGTGTATGTATATCACACGTACACAACCACACTAGGCCCCAATTACTATTGTTTGTACCCCTAAAAGGCTAGATGAGGAGTAGGGGGAGTATGGAACAGGCAGCACCCTCAAACCTTCAGAAGTATGAGATGAACCCCAACAACTTGGAAAGGTGGATCTCTCTCACACGTACCAACACAGACTATCCCCCAATTTAACTGATCCCCAAAGGTTTTTGATTAAATAGCGGAATAGAAAATATGATCCAAAAAAAGTGTATGTATATCACACGTACACAACCACACTAGGCCCCAATTACTATTGTTTGTACCCCTAAAAGGCTAGATGAGGAGTAGGGGGGGTATGGAACAGGCAGCACCCTCAAACCTTCAGAAGTATGAGATGAACCCCAACAACTTGGAAAGGTGGATCTCTCTCACACGTACCAACACAGACTATCCCCCAATTTAACTGATCCCCAAAGGTTTTTGATTAAATAGCGGAATAGAAAATATGATCCCAAAAAAGTGTATGTATATCACACGTACACAACCACACTAGGCCCCAATTACTATTGTTTGTACCCCTAAAAGGCTAGATGAGGAGTAGGGGGGGTATGGAACAGGCAGCACCCTCAAACCTTCAGAAGTATGAGATGAACCCCAACAACTTGGAAAGGTGGATCTCTCTCACACGTACCAACACAGACTATCCCCCAATTTAACTGATCCCCAAAGGTTTTTGATTAAATAGCGGAATAGAAAATATGATCCAAAAAAAGTGTATGTATATCACACGTACACAACCACACTAGGCCCCAATTACTATTGTTTGTACCCCTAAAAGGCTAGATGAGGAGTAGGGGGAGTATGGAACAGGCAGCACCCTCAAACCTTCAGAAGTATGAGATGAACCCCAACAACTTGGAAAGGTGGATCTCTCTCACACGTACCAACACAGACTATCCCCCAATTTAACTGATCCCCAAAGGTTTTTGATTAAATAGCGGAATAGAAAATATGATCCAAAAAAAGTGTATGTATATCACACGTACACAACCACACTAGGCCCCAATTACTATTGTTTGTACCCCTAAAAGGCTAGATGAGGAGTAGGGGGGTATGGAACAGGCAGCACCCTCAAACCTTCAGAAGTATGAGATGAACCCCAACAACTTGGAAAGGTGGATCTCTCTCACACGTACCAACACAGACTATCCCCCAATTTAACTGATCCCCAAAGGTTTTTGATTAAATAGCGGAATAGAAAATATGATCCAAAAAAAGTGTATGTATATCACACGTACACAACCACACTGGGCCCCAATTACTATTGTTTGTACCCCTAAAAGGCTAGATGAGGAGTAGGGGGAGTATGGAACAGGCAGCACCCTCAAACCTTCAGAAGTATGAGATGAACCCCAACAACTTGGAAAGGTGGATCTCTCTCACACGTACCAACACAGACTATCCCCCAATTTAACTGATCCCCAAAGGTTTTTGATTAAATAGCGGAATAGAAAATATGATCCAAAAAAAGTGTATGTATATCACACGTACACAACCACACTAGGCCCCAATTACTATTGTTTGTACCCCTAAAAGGCTAGATGAGGAGTAGGGGGGGTATGGAACAGGCAGCACCCTCAAACCTTCAGAAGTATGAGATGAACCCCAACAACTTGGAAAGGTGGATCTCTCTCACACGTACCAACACAGACTATCCCCCAATTTAACTGATCCCCAAAGGTTTTTGATTAAATAGCGGAATAGAAAATATGATCCAAAAAAAGTGTATGTATATCACACGTACACAACCACACTAGGCCCCAATTACTATTGTTTGTACCCCTAAAAGGCTAGGAGTAGGGGGAGTATGGAACAGGCAGCACCCTCAAACCTTCAGAAGTATGAGATGAACCCCAACAACTTGGAAAGGTGGATCTCTCTCACACGTACCAACACAGACTATCCCCCAATTTAACTGATCCCCAAAGGTTTTTGATTAAATAGCGGAATAGAAAATATGATCCAAAAAAAGTGTATGTATATCACACGTACACAACCACACTAGGCCCCAATTACTATTGTTTGTACCCCTAAAAGGCTAGATGAGGAGTAGGGGGAGTATGGAACAGGCAGCACCCTCAAATCTTCAGAAGTATGAGATTGTGTTCACTGTACCCCACAAAGATTGAGTTCACTGCACCCCACAATGATTGTGTTCACTGCACCCCACAAAGATTGTGTTCACTGCACCTCACAAAGATTGTGTTCACTGTACCCCCCAAAGATTGTGTTCACTGCACCCCACAAAGATTCTGTTCACTGTACCCCACAAAGATTGTGTTCACTGCACCCTAAAAGGATGTTGTTCACTGCACCCCACAAAGATTGTGTTCACTGCACCCTAAAAGGATGTTGTTCACTGCACCCCAAAAAGATTGTGTTCACTGTACCCCCCCAAAGATTGTGTTCACTGCACCCCACAAAGATTGTGTTCACTGCACCCCAAAAAGATTGTGTTCACTGTACCCCCCAAAGATTGTGTTCACTGCACCCCAAAAAGATTGTGTTCACTGTACCCCCCAAAGATTGTGTTCACTGCACCCCACAAAGATTCTGTTCACTGTACCCCACAAAGATTGTGTTCACTGCACCCCAAAAAGATTGTGTTCACTGTACCCCCCCAAAGATTGTGTTCACTGCACCCCACAAAGATTCTGTTCACTGCACCCCACAAAGGATTTTGTTCACTGCACCCCAAAAAGATTGTGTTCACTGCACCCCAAAAAGGATTTTGATCACTGCACCCCAAAAAGGATGTTGTTCACTGCACCCCAAAAATGATTTTGTTCACTCCACCCCAAAAAGATTGTGTTCACTGCACCCCACAAAGATTGTGTTCACTGCACCCCAAAAAGATTGTGTTCACTGTACCCCCCAAAGATTGTGTTCACTGCACCCCACAAAGATTCTGTTCACTGTACCCCACAAAGATTGTGTTCACTGCACCCCAAAAAGATTGTGTTCACTGCACCCCAAAAAGGATGTTGTTCACTGCACCCCAAAAAGGATGTTGTTCACTCCACCCCAAAAAGATTGTGTTCACTGCACCCCACAAAGATTGTGTTCACTGCACCCCAAAAAGATTGTGTTCACTGCACCCCAAAAATGATTTTGTTCACTGCACCCCAAAAAGGATTTTGTTCACTGCACCCCAAAAAGGATGTTGTTCACTCCACCCCAAAAAGATTGTGTTCACTGCACCCCAAAAAGATTGTGTTCACTGCACCCCACAAAGGATTTTGTTCACTGCACCCCAAAAAGATTGTGTTCACTGCACCCCAAAAAGGATGTTGTTCACTGCACCCCAAAAAGGATTTTGTTCACTGCACCCCAAAAAGATTGTGTTCACTGCACCCCACAAAGGATTTTGTTCACTGCACCCCACAAAGATTGTGTTCACTGCACACCAAAAAGGATTGTGTTCACTGCACCCCAAAAAGATTTTGTTCACTGCACCCCAAAAAGATTGTGTTCACTGCAGCCCAAAAAGATTGTGTTCACTGCAGCCCAAAAAGATTGTGTTCACTGCAGCCCAAAAAGATTGTGTTCACTGCAGCCCAAAAAGATTGTGTTCACTGCAGCTCACACACAGAAAAATGGATGTGGATCACTGACACCTGCCTATCTCCAATCCCACACCACACAGCAATATCGATTGTAGTTTGTAGAACACAGTTTCCCTAAAATTCAGCAGACTCTGTCCCTAACAGGATTGAGAAGAGATCGTAGATCAGGATTGAGTGCAGATTCACCCCACCCCCCACACAGCAATATCGATTGTAGTTTGTAGAAGACACTGACCCTATAATTCAGCAGACTCTATCCCTAAAATGCCTACAACTCGCCCTGCCTAAACACTCCGACCTGTCCCTCAATTCTATCCGGACACAAATGGTTTTTTCCTGCCTATCTTTCCCTAATCAGCAGCCAGCACATTGATGTGTGCTCTGTCCCTTAGCTAAGCAGCAGAATGACGCTGCTGCGGCGGCTGCCTCGAACTTATAAAGACTTGGTCACATGCTTCAGACGGCCAATCACAGCTACTAAGACATTTGCAGGCATGGCTGGGATGGCTTAAGGCACACCAGTTAAACGATTGTTGATTGGCTGTTGAAAGCCCGCCATGAAAAGAGCGCCAAAGCATGCAAAACCCGGAAATAAAACGACCGAACACGGATTTTTACCCGAACATACAGTAAAGTGTCCGTGTCCGTGTTCGGGTAAAAAAAATCCAATTATTCGGTACGAACACGAATAATACAGTCCGTGTTCGCTCAACACTACTTACATGCTGTGTTAAGGATGCTTTATGGTGTGTTAGGAAAAGTTTTGTGCACAAAGGTGACAGGACTGTTGCAGAATATTCCAATGCATCCAATAGTTTTTATTAGATATTACAGTATGGACTTTCCATTGAAAGGGGATGATGACTTTTGACTGTACAATCCATGGTGTAGACATACAGAAGTAGGCACGAAACCAAACATGTAAAAGAGCCCAAAATGTATTTGATTTGTAATTCCACTTTTGTTAAGAAAAAAACATTCCCCCTGGGTGATTTATGTACATTGCAAGGATTTTAACAAACTTTGTTGCAGATTCCTACCTTTTGTTATTATGAAGAAATCCCTGTGTGTTTCTCTGTGCTCATGTGGAAAGGTGAGTCTAATGGCAGTGGTTTCATAATTATCAATCAGATGTACAGTTGCAAAGCTCTAATGAGGAAAGTTGCTGGGCTTGCATCCCTTTAGACATGATTTCCTATTTAAAATTATATTTTTGTCCCAGGAGGTACCTGAAATCTGACTTGCATCTTAGTGCAGACTTCTGGGAAAATTGGGGAGCCAATCACACAAGCAGGAAAAGATCTTTCTGGAGTGTGTTCAGTATACATTCTGTGTACAGAATACCTCCAGGTAGTCATAGTGAATTGCATTTTTAGATAATTACAGCGGCTGCAGATTGAAAAGGAAAGGATATTTTTATTAACATTAAATTGCAATCTGACTTGTGTCAGAATTGCATACGCTATATGATCTTTTTCTTATGTGCTATTTGCTATTGTTACCCTTTAGAAACAGTCAGCAATTTTTTTTTTTTTTTGGGGGGTTGGGGGGGAAGGGGCAACAAAATTCCACATTCATAAGGGCTTGGAAGAATGGAATTAGGGCTTGAAGGGACTATAATTCCATGTTTTATCTGATTCAAACTCTTTTATTCCTATTAATATTAGCTTATTACACCTAAGGTCTGTTTGAAGGTGCAGCTGTTTTTAAACTATATCTAAAGCAAAGGACATTTGTGTTTTGAAAGAATGGCACTAGGTTTTTTTTTTATATTCTATATATCAGTGTTCTATGGGGGAGATTTCCCTTTACTGTCCTGGAGACTCAACAGGCAATTGGTGGCTTTCCAATCATGGACCAAAGTGTCATTCACCTGGCTGGGCTGAACTAACATAATTAAGGTGACCATTTTACCCAGAATCTTATTTTTCCTGCGGATGGTGCCTATTCCCCTTCCTAGATGCTTTTTTCTTGAGCTCCAACACTTATCCATTCAAAGTCACACTTTGGAATGGCAAAAGACCACAAGTAGCCATGACAATACTGAAAAAAACCTAAACGGTTAAGTGGCCTTGGTATTCCTGACATAATACTTTATTACAGAGCAATTGCGATTCAGCGGATTCTGAACTTGCGGTTCCACACTTCCTCTAAATTATGGGTCCCCCTTGAGAAAACACTAACTGGCCATAACCTGTCTTATGCCCCATGGGTCAGCACAGCAGGCAGAGGCCTTTCGGACTGAGTGTCATCCTTAACTACACATACCCTTAAGGTTTGGGACAAATTGAAAAGCTCCCTCTCCCTAGCACCACGCTGTCACCTTTGGCCCAAATTGGAGGTTTCCCCTGGTTTTCTCCCAGGGAGAGAGTGTCCTGTCTTGGCACTTGGGCCGAGGATGGGATTGTTAGCCTGGGTAAATTTATAGAAGGTGGTGTCCTAGTACCCTTAGACTCCTTAAGGGAGCAATATTGTTCCTTCCCCTTAGACTTCTGGAGATACCGCCAGCTCTGTAACTTCCTCTTGACCCGAGGGCAACTTCCCTAAATTAGGACCACCTTGAATGCCTTTGGATTGCTTGTGCACCCACCCCACATATGATTTCAGTCCTATATCAATTGCTCCTCTCCACTGCTTCACCATCCAAGCCGGGGTACATTAGGGAGTAGGAGCAGGACCTACATAGTGAGTTCACTGAGGAATAACTACTTCATCTGTACCAATTGAGCCACACCAGCTCACTAGATACCAAATCACAGGAAAATAACTATAAGCTATTGACCAGTTTGTACCGGGTGTCCGCAACCCTGGCCCAGATTTTTCCTTCTGCCTCCGACCATTGCTGGTTGGGCTGTGACCAAAGGGGGTTGTTGCTGCATGTGTGGTGGGAATGCCCCTTCTTCAGACCCTTTTGGAGAAAGATAAGGGATTGTATAAATGATATCCTGGAGGTTGACCTTCCGTTTTTGCCAGCCCACTTCTTGCTCCATGTCCCTATGGTCCCCTAACAAAGCACAAACTCAGTGTCCTTCCTCACTTGCCTAACGCAGCCAAGCGGCTTGTACCGATTCATTGGAAGAGTACATAAACTCCCAACTGTGGGGACTGGGTCAAGAAAGTGACCAAAATCATGGAAGCTGAAGAATGGATAGCTACCTGTAAAGGTAAAAGGGGCCACTTTGAATCCATCTGGTTACCATAGAAGCAATAGGTTGCTGGGACACATTCGGTTTCCTCTAGCTCAGATATCGCAATACTAGCGCTAGCTGACCCCTCTTTTCTGCAACTTGTCCAGGCCAACCAATGAACCTAAACATATGTACCTTTTTCTGTCTATTTTCTTGATGGGAGAGTCCTCTGGTTTGCATGTCCTAGACATGGGCATGATGGGATAATTACGTGATGTTTAATGATATTGGCATCTTTTTCTATCCTTTTCCCTCTTCCTCCTTTTAGGGAGTGGGGCTCATTTTTATCCCACTACCCTTACAGGAGGGGGGGGGGGGGTATAATTGCCCCATACCCCTACAATACCTGCGTATCTTGGCCCTAACCATTGAACAGCAGTTCTCCTATGGTGACTTTTTGGGTGCAATTAATGGCCAGTCACTATGGGGGGGAACCATCAGCCCAGCTGTCACATCGACATCCTAGCGGTAGAGCGGAGGTTGCACTGTCATCGTTTGGGATGGTATCACTCAATTGTGGGTACCTAAGAGCCACACCCTTGATGCTAGGGAACATGGAATGCCAGTAAACAATGTTTAGGATTGCTTCTTTGGAGCTATTTTTCATTTTTCTTTTTTGTTTATTTTCCAAGTTTCCCCTTTTTTTCCATGTGGGGTATAACCCCCCTTCTTCTTTTCTGTATACCAGATTTGTCATTGCATACATGGGGTTGTTGAGAAATATGTGATCCCTGACCACGCAATATTGTCACTGTTTTCATGTATTTTTTTTTTTCATGTTATTTTTCTTTAAAAAACTAAAATAAAGATTTTACAAAAAGAAAACAGGCAATGGGTGGATATCTCGCTAATGTATGGGGAATCCACTTTTAGAAAGTTGTCACCATAGTAGGTGTCCCAATTCAAAGATATATGTAGCACTGCCCCCGCAAGGACTGCTTGATATTCACTCTGTGGGTTCCCACTGGTTACCAGCACACAGCCATAAGCAAAGACAATTCCTTAATTCTCCTTGGCTCACACTCCAATAATCAGTCCAGGTGTATTTGGTTGTTTTTGTAGTTTATTGTAAAATGGGGGATTGGAGAAGGAAATAGTGGGATACTCCAACTTTAACTATTCACAGTGATTGAGGACTCCTATCTTCACTGCTTTACTATAGATTTTGAACAGCCAGGCTGTTGATTTATCCTGCAACTTTGAATGAATGTGGATTAAGCCTCTTATCCTTAAGATGACTTGGTAAATAACTAGTTATCTTCAGAACACTCTCCCTAGTATCCTCGCTCTCTCTTCTTCGGCTGACACCCGTCCACTGACTGTCCTACTAGCAGGGGTGGCCCCACTCAGGTCGGGCCCTGTGACACGAGTCCCTGTACTCATGATACTGTAGTCCCAGGGTCTCCAGTGTCTCCCCTCTCAGTCAATTCTCCAGGACCTCTGGGTTTAGCTCCTTTCCACCACTCCTCTGGCCTTCAGGACGATTTCCTGTGACCGCATGGCACCTTTACAGAGGAGGAGGCAGCCGCCACCTCCCTCCGGGACTCCGCTCTCAAGCCAAAGACCCCGCAGCACATGTGCTCCTGGCTTTTACAGTATCCCAGAATGCACTGAGGTGACCTGCCCTCTGCCAATCACCAGGATTGTATCAAAGCCTATGCACCCATTTGTCAGGTTTCCTCCCACTGTCCAACATGCCTCCCTATTGGACCAGTGTTAAACACTCTCTAGACTGAATGAATCGCATGCTGAGCACAATGAGCAGACCTCCCTAACAGATCCTGCTAAATAAAGATTTTACCCTCTGGTAAACAGACAGAGCTCAAAACTATACTCTCTCACTAGCACCTACCTTGGAGGGTGCTACATATATATCCCTGTTTCAGTGACAAATTTTGGATTTTTCCTTAACTTAGAGTCCTGGTGGTAATGATCACCAAGATATATACAGAGGGCGGATCTCCCCCAATAGAAACAAAGGCAGCAATCACCTTACAGAGGTTCTAACCCTCCCTACTTTATCTAAAATGTAAAAATGTTTTGGATTTAAAACTGGAACTTTTTAAATTATTAATAATTTTACTGTGTGTCTGCAATACTATTTTTCCTTTCCAAAGGTCAGCTGATGGGTGTAGTTACATTGGGGTACATAATAGCAAAAAAGTGTAGAAAAATATTTTTCTTTGCTTAGGTGTGCAATTCAATTAGTTGTTTGCCATAATTTGGGTCTTTGCATTTTTATTCAGCATTTTTTAATTTTTTTAGAGGTCCATTTTAACTAGAATAATTTCACAAGTATCAATATACGATATGTATATCAGAACACTGACTGCATGGATTTAATTGTCTCTGCAGGAACTATCACATATGATAATGTTTGACAGTTTTAACATAATTGTGTGCTCATTAGTGGCGCAGACTAAATGAAAAGTCATGTCATGCTGAGACTACAACTTTGTTTACCATTGAAGATAAATGGTGAACATGGCAATAACCTATGGTTGACAATTAAAACCTTTCTGCCAGCAACATGTTCTGAATAAGAGTATGATATTCATGACTTGTCATTGACTCTCTTCTTGGAAAATCACATTTACAGTCACCAAGCAAAATTGATTCCTTAAGATCTTAAAACTGAAGAACATGTTTAATTATTATATTGTAAACACATGATGTAATTGTCAGCATACGTGCTTGGGAAACATTTTGGTTCTGTTAATGAGACACAGATAACCGACTTAGAGCTAGATCTCGGGCTTTGCAAAACTTCTAGCCAATACAGAGTCTGAGATTAGAAAGTGTTGTGTCCCTAGATTTTTTCACATTGCGTATCGTTTCTGTCATTAAGTTGAAATAAAAAAATTTAAAAAAATGTTTTTTTAATGAGGGCATTTAGTTCCCATGTATGAGCTGTTGTGCAGAGTGACAGCAAGACCTGGATGTCTGATGACAGCAGTGCCGGGACAAGATCATCCAGTGCCCAGGGCAAAGATGCCAAATGGCCCCCTTTCCCCCATTCATGATGTGCAATTTTAGAGGGTCCTACACTCAGTAAACCATCGCGCCAAGGGGAACCGCCCCTCCAGTCAACCCCTTGTTGCGGCCCTGGATGACAGCTCTGGGTTTTTGTAAAAATGTAGCATGCCCTTTTTATACAGTTAGTGGACTTCAATAAAGCACTGCTGACAGTTTTCTGGTGCTTTAAAATAGCTCGTGTCAGATTAAAAATCCTTACCTCCCATTTTAGTAATTTTATCAACACACTTGGTAGATTCAGTTAGTTCTTAATAGCACCACTTTTACAAGTGCCACTATTCTTAGATTGTAAGCTCTAACGAGCAGGGCCCTCTGATTCCTCCTGTATTAAAGTGTATTGTATTTGTACTGTCTACCCTCAAGTTGTAAAGCGCTGCGTAAACTGTTGGCGCTATTTAAATCCTATATAATAATAATTAATGCACCACATTCAAAAATATTTACTTTCAGTTCACAGATAGAACATTTGGAAGTAATTAAGACCTACTCTAACCCAATCAGGTCCTCTCGCACCTTGTAATTGACAGCAGGCAGTAGGCAGGTTCCAAAGCCAAAAGCAGGCTGTCTATTGGCTAAGGATCTGCCCACTGTCGGCTGTCAATTACAAGAGGAGCCTGATAGCTAAATGGTGTCTGTGAATCCAACAGGCTCCACTCCAAGGACTAAAAATTCTCACCACTGCATTGTCTGACAGGTACAGGAGCAAGGAGGAAGAAAGGTTGCTCTGAAGGCGAGGTGTCTGTATGGACAATCCAATTTCAGTGCACCTCCATACTGGGTGGGTGTCACAGATTCATGTACCTGTTGAAGACTGGAATCTGTCACACACACACCATGATGGCACGTCTAAAGTGTGTCTTAGACACTCTTTATGAATGAGTGTGTGTACATGCTATATGGAAGACCACAGGTAATTGGAGCCTAGATACACAGACTCAATTTAGGAGAGTTGGTATCAATTAACTTCAGAATAACTGTAAAACTAATTTGCCCACCTAGATAACTTTTGCCTTTCTTGTTTCTATTTGGTGCCCTGTTTTCCGCAATACCCTACTTTTTAATTTATGCTAACACATGTTAACAAGAAAATGCATTTTACACAAAACTGTTTTTCATTATTCTATTTTTAATTTTTTTTACATACTATAAGGGTCCTTTCACACGGGCGTCATCCGTTCAGTCACATTTTTTCAAAGAAAAAAATAGATTCAGTCTACATCGTTTTTTACATCAGTTTCTTTTACATCCGTCAGCTGGACTCCTTAACCACTTAAGTCCTGGAGCCATTTTTTTTTTTTATTTTTTGTTCACATAATTGAAAAATAATTTTAGGCCTAAAGATTACCTAAAACCCCCAAACATTCTATATTTTCTGAAAATGATACCCTAGAGAATAAAATTGTGATAGCTCCATTTTGTTTATGTCACATGATTTTAGGGCAACAATTTATGAAACGCAAAATTTCAGGAAGAAATGTACTAAAGTTAATTTTAGGGCACAAAAAATCACAATAAACTACCCATTTTTTTTGGAAGATATAAAAGATGAAGTTGCACTAAGTAAATAGATACCCAACCGTCAAGCATTAAAATTGTGTGGGCCTGTGAAACAGCAAATAAACTTCACTACCCTATATTTTCCATAGGCAATGCTTTCAAAGCCCCTACAGGTCATAATTTTCGAGTTACCCAGGACAGGAGCTATGGTGCTAAAATTATTGATCTCACTCTGGCATGCATGGTGATATGTAACGTGTGTTGCGCAATTGCCGTTTTTGCATGTAGGTGCACCAACACATGGGTTTTTGTATGTATGCATATTTGGGGGTGAGAGGGGCTCAAACTATTTTTTTGTTTTTCATTTTTTACATGTCTCTTTAAATGTTTTTAATTTTTTTTTAACAATTGACTATTACCTAGGAGACCAATACCCCCCCCCCCCATATGATAGCATATAGGTAGAAGGTCCTCTTTATGGAAAGGGGGGCAGTGTGTGCAAGAAGGGGGGGCAAGAGAAAAGAGGAATAGTGTTTACAGTGAGGGGGCAGTATGTACATACAGTATCCCTCACTTGCCTGCTCTAAATGTCATTGAAGGGTCTGAATGCAATTGCTGACTCCTTTGTTTACGTTAAAAAGAGGCTGTCATTTGGCCCACCAATAAATTAAACAAAGGGGAGCACTCACCCAGGGACTATTTGCATCTTATACAAATGTCCACTAGTTTCCCATGCGTTTTGGGAGCTTTACTTCATCCCTTTATCAGAGCTTAACCACTTTCGGACCACCCACTGTGTATATACGTCGGTATTTTGACGTTAAATACCGGGGTTATGGCAGCAGATAGCTGCCATAACCTCTGTATTTTTTGATACGGCGGGCGGTCTACATTAACATAAAGGTGGTCCCAGTGGCAGATTCGTCGGATGATCAACTTTATGGGCGGAGGGAGAGGTGCCCCCCTCCTCCCCCCGCTTCGCGGACCTTTTTCCCGCTTACCGGAGCCGTCGGTAGTGGGAAAAATGCTCCGGTCCTTTCTCCTCCCAGGCAGGGAGTCGAGTGAGGGTAGAATGGCCCCTACTCGACTCTATGACCTTGGAGGGCCGGAGCGACATCATACGTCGCTTCCTCCCAACAGCTTTAAAGGGCCCATTTATTTTCATCATGAAAAAGAATAACTTTGTTTTGCTTTTTAGTATAGATGAGAGATCTGAGGTCTTTATCTTTCATATTATAGAAAAAGCTTGGGCCAACTTTACTGTTTTCTTTTTTTTAATAAAAAAAATATATATTTTTTCCATAAAAATTGCGTTTGTAAGACCACAAATCCAGGAAGATACAAAAATATTGCAACACGCCTCCTCACCCACATCATCCGAGGTGTCCGTGCTGCAGCCGGACATAGGATACTGAGAGGCTCCATATATGCATGCCAAATACCAAGATCTGTTTCCTGTAAGTACGTTTGCCTATGTTTTTTTAATAAACCAAGGATAATACACTACGGGCGGTTCATTTGTGTCATTGCATGGTATGTACTGGAGCCACAAGTTGAGTTATATAATTAGAAGAGTGAATAGTCTGATAGTCTGGGGAATACTCAGGAGGACATCAGCACCACTATCCAATCCAACCAGTGGAATTATCTCAGAAACGCATGTCAATAGAGACATCTGGTAAGAGGCTCCATTGTGTGGTCACACCAGGGTGAACTTTGCATGCCATTGCATATTGTCAATGCCTAAGAGATTCATTTATCTGGTAAGCAGGATTGTCAGCTGGTGGTGGGATCCTATATCACTTTAACATCACTTTCCTTTGGATTATCTCAAGCACTTATACGTCAAGATACTTCAATCCATTTGTCACCACTTGATGGACTTTGATTTTGTTGTGAATCACATTTATTCAGACATTTGGCCACTTCACTTGTTTGGAATCATTCATTTTGTTATTTGTGTACCACACCAGTTTTGTTATACACTATCCACTTTGTATGTAGTTTCACTTCAACATTTTTGTTGTTTTATATATTTTGTTTAGCGCACCAATCTATTTCCACATATCACTTATATTTACCCTTTGGAGTAGCAGCAATTGTTTGATTATATATTCTATTCAGGTTGTATTCACCTGGAGTTCCTAAGCGCAGAGGATCACAATATTGTCTATTAATTCAGCTTTTTTGGTGGTATCTATTTACACACATATATATATATATATATATATATATATATATATATATATATATATATATATATAATGTGTGGGGGTACTAAGTCATTTTCCAGCAAAAAAAAAAACAGATTTCAGTGTCAGAAATAGGCCCGGTCCTTAAGTGGTTAAGAAAAGGACTCAAGCTGTGGATAAAATCAGGATAACTATAAAATAAAGAAAATCTCAGTCCCCTTCAGGTGTTAGATAGCTTTGTTAGAGCTGTTAGAGACCTTTTTTTCAGTACAGGAAGTGTGCATTGATTCACGGCTTTGCCTCTCTTACTGGGCTGCTCAGCCTGTCAGACCTGTGGTGCAGACCCAAGGAGCACTTCCGTAGGCTTTGTGCTACAAGTCTGATAGGCAGCGCATAGGCATGTAGATGGGAAGAGAAGCTGGCAGCTGCCAAAGTAGAATGCAAATTAAATTAAATGTGGTGGATGACAGCATCAAGATTCGGGGTGCTCAACAGCAAATGCAGAGCACATGCCCTGGTTATCCAGCGCTAGTGGCACCCCTGTAGTTACATAAGGTTAATCTTTTTTTTTTGCAGGGTCCTTTGTTTTAAATGTTTTGACTGGAAGAAGAGTCATTTTTAAGACTCCAATTTCATTCTTGTTCAACATGGCTAAGTGTCAAAATATATTTAAGTTTCCTTAAGAACACTTAGAGAGGCATTATTATATTTTATACTGTTTGAAACATATGCTTCCCTGTGCAATTATTTATGACATAAGATAGAACAGACATTACAATAACATTGCTGTAAGCACAGAGGTCGTATTTTAAAACCTGGAATGTAATAATGCCTGTTAACTATATACCAGCAAATAATGTCAGTATTTCCAGTTGACACATGTAATAAGTTATTTCTAAGAATGGGAAAAAATAATAATGGTCCTCAATGGGAATGGAACTTTCCCCTTATACTGTGGGGCATTATGCAGGAAATTATATTAGAGTTTGGCAAGACCTAATTCTAATTTATCCCAAAAGTTATACGCTTCCTAGACATTTTGTTTTTCAGAAATAAGGGCAAATTAAATGTTGAACTTTCAGCTTGGCCTAAGCTATACATTTACTAGAAAAGGAAATACAAATTTGTACTTACTTTGCTTATATGCCTTCAAAATACACAGAGGTAATATAATGGTAAAGAATAACAAAATTTTTTAAACACAATCATTTTTTTTAGTATATCCAGAGATACCATGCAACTATAAAAATATACTTTATTATAACAGATAAATTCTCACACGCTGCCAAGCTTCAATACTCAAATATTGGCTGCTGCTAACACCTCAATGTGCTCCCACAGCCAACAAATAATAAACAAAGTATTAGTGTAGAGCTGTCCCAGTGTCAAGGACAATCCATTACTGAATCATAAAAAAAAAACTTCAAAGTGGTAAAACAATAAAAGACCTCCAGCCCCTCTAACTCACATCAAAAAAATTTAAAAATCAACTATACCATCAAATTTGTGTGCAAATAGAAAAATACCAAGTGACTCAATATAATGTAAGTACCAATGAATTTTCAATCATGAGCAAACACCTCGCAGGGATTCAAACCCCAAGGAAACCTCAATCAATCCCCTAATGGACATTAAAAGTGCATATACAAAAAACCTAATATAAATAAATTAACAAATGAAACAAATAACAGTAGATAATCAATCTTATTTAAACACCCCATAAGGATACAAACTCCACAAGGGAAATAAAATATACTCAGGACTAATGTGCAAGATAAAGTGAAACAAAGTCCCTGCGGATGAGTTCCAACAAATTCCTATAACTTCTTCAGTGCAGTGATCCCTCTTCATCCGTTTAACCACTTAAGGACCAGGCCTATTTCTGACATTTGTTGGTTACAAGTTAAAATCAGTATTTTTTGCTAGAAAATTACTTAGAACCCCCAAACATAATTTTTTGACCCTAGGCCTAGAGAAAAAAATGGAGATTGTTGCAATATTTTATGTCACACCTTATTTGCTTAGCGGTCTTACGAACTCAATTTAAAAAAAAAAAAAACTTTTTTGAATTAAAAAAAAAAAAAAATTTAGTAAAGTTAGCCCAATTTTTGGGTATAATGTGAAAGATGATGTTATGTTGAGTAAAAAGATACCTAACATGTCATAAAATTGCGCACGCTTGTTGAATGGTGACAAACTACAGTACTTAAACATCTCCATAGGCGACGCTTTAAAAACCTTTACAGGTTGCCTGCTTAGAGTTACAGAGGAGATCTAGTTCTAGAATTATTATTCTCGCCCTAACAATCACAGCAATACCTCACATGTGTGGTTTGAACTCCGTATACATATGTGGGCACTCCATATACATATGTGGGCACATACAGTATGCCGGGAGGGACAGGGCGCTATAATTTTTTTTTCTTATTTATTTTACTTTTTATTTTTATGCTATCCCTTTATTTTTATTTTTTTTTTACTTTTATTCCTCTTACAATGGATGTAAACATCCCTTGTAATAGAAATAAGCTTGACAGGGCCTCTTTATTGCAAGATCTGGGGTTTAAAAATACCTCAGATTTCACTTTTACACTTAAAAGCAAAAAAAAAAAAAGTCATTTTGTCCTGAAGAAAATAAAAAATCATCCCTTTAAGGCCGGAATGGGGAATTGTCGGACATCGCTCCGTTCCTCCGAGGCCATAGCGCCGAGTGGGGGCTATTTCTTTTTTGATACAGACATACATTTTATTATATCTAATATTTCCATTTATGTGAATTTACACAAATTTTAAAGAATGGGCAAGGTGTAGTATTTAGGGGTTTAGATTCCCATTCCATTGATTTCCAGTAAGGATGGATGTGGATTGGATAACCTTCTGTTCGGCAGCTTGTATAAATGGAATGGAACTGATGTGTCCGATCACATGACCCCTGATGATGTCAGACATCTCTGACAAAACGCGTAGGGTTATGGGGTAACGCGACACGTCATTTCCGCTGTTTGGAATGCAGGTGGAGCGCAATTGGCGTCCCTGTTTGTCTTACAATGTTTTCATTTGCTTGCAAGATTGTACGTTTTTTAACCATTTACGTTTTAATTAAACAAACTATATCATGCTATGCAAGCTTCTTTTCTCTTGTCCCCTTTGGAGAGTCATCGTGGTGATTTGTGTGGAGATTTATGTGCCCAAATTAAGGTCCCCCCTTTATGTGAGATACACATTTACCTCTGATGTGGTTAATCGCTGTGGTCCCGGTGGAGAATACAGTATCTCACAAAAGTGAGTACGCCCCTCACATTTTTGTCACTATTTTATTATATCTTTTCATGTGACAGCACTGAAGAAATTACACTTTGCTACAATGTAAAGTAGTGAGTGTACAGCTTGTATAACAGTGTAAATTTGCTGTCCCCTCAAACTAACTCAACACACAGCCATTAATGTCTACACCACTGGCAACAAAGGTGAGGGGTGTATTCACTTTTGTGAGATACTGTATGTGTCCAGTTTGAGGGTCACCTTTTCCAGATATGTGAGACCTATACTTACCTTTGGTGAGGAGGTATTTTTTATCAGTGGTAAATCTAGGCACAATATCCTGACACGTCCCGTGGAGCACTTTTGAAGAGCGATCCACAAGAATTTGCATGCATGATTCACACTGGTGTTCATGGACGTTATGCAATAACATTTTATGTAATATTAAATGATAGCACTTATGCACTTTATAATCATTGGTTTATATTTTTTTCAGCACTTTGTCACTGTATGAAATGATTGCAATTTTTGGAATTCCTATGAATTTCTGTATATTTATTGGCACTTATCACTTTAATCTACAAAAAAAGTGTGGTTTGTCAAAAGAATCGTTCAGTACAGGTGCTGACCGGTTTTTTGAAATTCACATAGGTTTAAGGAAAGCGTTTTGTTTACATGCCTTTTTTTTTTCTTGGCTTCACTGCCAGGAGTAATAAATGATGATTTCTGTGATGCAAATGTCAGTTGTAGTAAGTACATTGCAAACTTAGAGAAACCTTTGATGCTTTCTTTCTTCTCGGTCCTGGTCTAGTGACCTGCGCACTTCAAACAAAAGCCGAACTTAAGGCCTGTCTGCTTCTAGCAGTTTCAGATGTTTCTCCACTGACTGCATGAGTGGAATGTTACATAGTTTTATTTCTGGATGCTGACAGTATAGACATTAAAGTGCTGTTTCTGCCTCCCCCTCCAAAAATTAAAAGCCAGCAGCTACATATACTGTAGCTGCTGACTTTTAATATTAGGACATTTACCTGTCCTGTAATCCAGCAATGTCGGCACCGCAGCCGATGTTTCCATTGCGGCTTCACGGGCAGGTCCCTACGGCGCATGCGCGAAGCTCGCTGCGCTCGGTTACTGGCATCATAAAAATTAGCTAGAGTCTGTATGGCTACGGGACATGAGGTGAAGGGGTAATGCCTGAGTTCAAATAAAAGGTAGTTTCTGAGGTAAAATAGTGCCTTTAAGGAACTGCAACTGGAAGAGCTTCCCGACCCCCCCCCCCCCCCCCCATGCTTGGTTTGACACTTTATCAGTGGTTATTGGACCTTGCCGAAAAATCAGTTTGACGTAATGGGCTTTGTCCTTGTTTGGAAGTTGGAATTGGTTAATGTCTATCAAGCACTTTTGGTAAGGACAGGCCCTTCTTTGACTTGGTTATCCTAATGTTAAAACATGCTCACAGTACAACTGTGACTGGCACTGGTTAACCACTTGCCGACTGCCAGCAGTACAAATACTGTACTGCGGCAGGTGGGCTCTGTCCTGTGAAACAACATAACAGTACGTTGTTTCGCTGGACCACTAGTGGGGCCTCGTGTACGCACCAATTGGCTATAGGGGGAGCAATCAGCAGGTCTTGTAGTCACGATTGCCACCGGGCTCCCCTTGGAGACAGAACGGCGGTCTGCCATTGTAAACACAGCGGAGCGCTGTTCTGTCAGTTATGAACACAGGGATCCTGTGTTCCTCTTATTTAGGAACACATGTCTCCGTGTTCATGCAGCAAGCCTATCCCCCCACAGTTAGAAAACACCCCCTAGGGACACATTCAACCCTTTGATCGCCCCTGGTGTTAACCCCTTCCCTGCCAATGTTATTAGTGCAGTAACAGTGCATATTTGTTAGCACTGATTACTGTAGTAATGTCACTGGTCCCCCCCCCCCAAAAGTGTCAAAAATGTCAGTTAGGTGTCTGATCTGTGCGCTGCATGGTTGCAGTCCCGCTAAAAATCGCTGATCGCCGCCATTACTAGTAAAAAAATAAATAAATAAATAAAAATGACATAAATCTTTCCCCTAGTTTGTAGACGTGAAAACTTTTGCACAAACCAATCAATATACACTCATTGTGATTTTTTTTTTACCAAAAATATGTAGCAGAATACAAATTGGCCCTGAAATGATGAAAAAAATACATTTTTCAATTTTTTTTTTTATTGGGAATGTTATATAGCAGAAAGTAAAAAATATTGTTTTAGTTTTTTAGAATTATCGCTCTTTTTGTTTGTAGTGCAAAAAATAAAAATAAAATACCCCCAAAAGAAAGCTCTATTTGTGGAAAAAAAAAAGGACACCAGTTTTACTTGGGTACAGCGTCACACAACTGCACAATTGTCAGTTAAAATAACGCAGTGCCGTATCGCAAAAAAATGGCCTGGTCGTTAAGGGGGGAAAACCTTCTGGTCCAGAATTGGTTAAAAAATGGTTTATCTTGGAAAATTGCCTGTGTCAAATCCTTAAATAAAGCTGTTGCCTTGCCCTTTTCCAACTATATGGTTGTGTGTGTGTTTTATTCAGGTGGGCAAGGTTACCTACTCATCTGTTATTTTTCAGGCTCATGCTCCTCAACAGTCATGATGATGGCCCACAGAGCACAGTTTACAGTTACAGCAAACTTAAAGTAAGGTGACCAGATTTTTTAAATTAAATCCGGGGACATATTTTATTTTGTTTTTATTGGCAAATTGCACAGGACTGCATAATACACAGAGCGCTGGGTACAGGACTGCATAATACACAGAGCACTGGGTACAGGACAACATAATACACAGAGTGCTGGGTACAGGACTACATAATACACAGAGTGCTGGTTACAGGACTACATAATACACAGAGCACTGGGTGGGTTCAGGACTACATAATACACAGAGCACTGGGCACAGGACTGCATAATACACAGAGCACTGGGCACAGGACTGCATAATACACAGAGCACTGGGCACAGGACTAAATAATACACAGAGCACTGGGCACAGAACTGCATAATACACAGAGCACTGGGCACAGGACTACATAATACACAGAGCACTGGGCACAGGACTGCATAATACACAGAGCACTGGGTACAGGACTACATAATACACAGAGCACTAGGCACAGGACTGCATAATACACAACAGAGTGCTGGGCACAGGACTACATAATATACAGGAGGGTGTTAGGCATAGAGTGAAGGGTTCAGAAGTTTGCTATGCACATGCATCCTGGAAACCGGGGACGTCTGGTCACCCTAACTTACAGTGATATTAAACCCTTAGTATGTAGCTTCTTTCTTTTTTATTTCCTGGCCGTTTTTCAGTTTAAGTTGGTGTCATGACCACTGTTCCAGGTTTTCTGTTTCAGGGTGGCACCTTTTTCTAGGGATTCTGCCCTTTGCATGTAGGGAGTAGAGTTGTGTGTCCCTACAGTGTGTACATCAATAGAAACCCACAATTCCATTGACTAGGTTGTCAAGGCATTTCCCCTTATTCTACCTCCTCCTCTTATATCTAAGCTAGCAGACTGGCTGGGAAGCAGCACTGAGAGAACAAGAGCCAGCAGCACTGAAAGTTGTAAACTGCAAATACTGTAGTAAGAATTTTAGCAAATGGTTTACGCCAGAATGTTTATGTTATTGTGCTCAGTGTGTTAACCACTTAAGCCCCGGAAGATTTTACCCCCTTCCTGACCAGGGCCTATTTTGCGATTCGGCACTGCGTGACTTTAACGAACGATTGCGCGGCCGTGCGACACTGTACCCAAATTAAATTGATGTCCATTTTTTCCCATAAACAGAGCTTTCTTTTGGTGGTATTTGATCACCTGTGCAATTTTTTGATCATGCGCTATAAACAAAAAAAGTGTGTCAATATTGCAAAAATAACAATATTTTTCACATTTTTTATATGAAATTCCCCCCCAAAAAATTGTAAAAATCAAAATTTTTTAACCTTTTCGGCCAATTTGTTTTATGCTACATATGTTTGGTAAAAAAAAATCGCAAAAAGCGTATTTTGATTGGTTTGCGCAAAAGTTATCGCGTTTACTAACAAAGGGAAAGATTTTTGTCATTTTGTCACCATATACCATCACAAAAACACTTTATAGTTTGCTTCAACCTCGATGCCTCCTGAGTAGTGTTGAGCGAACACGGACTGTATTATTCGTGTTCGTACCGAATAATTGGATTTTTTGTACCCGAACACGGACACGGACACTTTACTGTATGTTCGGGTAAAAATCCGTGTTCGGTCGTTTTATTTCCGGGTTTTGCATGCTTTGGCGCTCTTTTCATGGCGGGCTTTCAACAGCCAATCAACAATCGTTTAACTGGTGTGCCTTAAGCCATCCCAGCCATGCCTGCAAATGTCTCAGTAGCTGTGATTGGCCGTCTGAAGCATGTGACCAAGTCTTTATAAGTTCCAGGCAGCCGCAGCGTCTTCATTCTGCTGCTTAGATCAGGGACAGAGCACACATCAACGTGCTGGCTGCTGATTAGGGAAAGACAGGCAGGAAAAAACCATTTGTGTCCGGATAGAATTGAGGGACAGGTCGGAGTGTTTAGGCAGGGCGAGTTGTAGGCATTTTAGGGATAGAGTCTGCTGAATTATAGGGTCAGTGTCTTCTACAAAGTACAATCGATATTGCTGTGTGGGGGGTGGGGTGACTCTGCACTCAATCCTGATCTACGATCTCTTCTCAATCCTGTTAGGGAGAGGCTGCTGCTGCTGAATTTTAGGGAAACTGTGTTCTACAAACTACAATCGATATTGCTGTGTGGTGTGGGATAGGAGATAGGCAGGTGTCAGTGATCCACATCCATTTTTCTGTGTGTGAGCTGCAGTGAACACAATCTTTTTGGGCTGCAGTGAACACAATCTTTTTGGGGTGCAGTGAACAACGTCCTTTTTGGGGTGCAGTGAACAAAATCTTTTTGGGGTGCAGTGAACAAAATCCTTTTTGGGGTGCAGTGAACAACATCCTTTTTGGGGTGCAGTGAACACAATCTTTTTGGGGTGCAGTGAACAAAATCCTTTGTGGGGTGCAGTGAACACAATCTTTGTGGGGTGCAGTGAACAACATCCTTTTTGGGGTGCAGTGAACAAAATCCTTTTTGGGGTGCAGTGAACACAATCTTTTTGGGGTGCAGTGAACAAAATCCTTTGTGGGGTGCAGTGAACACAATCTTTGTGGGGTGCAGTGAACACAATCTTTTTGGGGTGCAGTGAACAAAATCCTTTTTGGGGTGCAGTGAACAACATCCTTTTTGGGGTGCAGTGAACAAAATATTTTTTGGGGTGCAGTGAACAAAATCCTTTTAGGGTGCAGTGAACACAATCTTTGTGGGGTACAGTGAACAGAATCTTTGTGGGGTGCAGTGAACACAATCTTTGGGGGGTACAGTGAACACAATCTTTTTGGGGTGCAGTGAACAAAATCCTTTGTGGGGTGCAGTGAACAAAATCCTTTGTGGGGTGCAGTGAACACAATCTTTTTGGGGTGCAGTGAACAAAATCCTTTGTGGGGTGCAGTGAACACAATCTTTGTGGGGTGCAGTGAACACAATCTTTTTGGGGTGCAGTGAACAAAATCCTTTTTGGGGTGCAGTGAACACAATCTTTGTGGGGTGCAGTGAACACAATCTTTTTGGGGTGGAGTGAACAAAATCCTTTTTGGGGTGCAGTGAACAACATCCTTTTTGGGGTGCAGTGAACAAAATCCTTTTTGGGGTGCAGTGAACACAATCTTTTTGGGGTGCAGTGAACAAAATCCTTTGTGGGGTGCAGTGAACACAATCTTTGTGGGGTGCAGTGAACACAATCTTTTTGGGGTGCAGTGAACAAAATCATTTTTGGGGTGCAGTGAACAACATCCTTTTTGGGGTGCAGTGAACAAAATCATTTTTGGGGTGCAGTGAACACAATCTTTTTGGGGTGCAGTGAACAAAATCCTTTGTGGGGTGCAGTGAACACAATCTTTGTGGGGTACAGTGAACAGAATCTTTGTGGGGTGCAGTGAACACAATCTTTGGGGGGTGCAGTGAACACAATCTTTGGGGGGTACAGTGAACACAATCTTTTTGGGGTGCAGTGAACAAAATCCTTTGTGGGGTGCAGTGAACACAATCTTTGTGGGGTGCAGTGAACACAATCTTTTTGGGGTGCAGTGAACAAAATCCTTTTTGGGTGCAGTGAACAACATCCTTTTTGGGGTGCAGTGAACACAATCTTTTTGGGGTGCAGTGAACAAAATCCTTTGTGGGGTGCAGTGAACACAATCTTTGTGGGGTACAGTGAACAGAATCTTTGTGGGGTGCAGTGAACACAATCTTTGGGGGGTACAGTGAACACAATCTTTTTGGGGTGCAGTGAACAAAATCCTTTGTGGGGTGCAGTGAACACAATCTTTGGGGGGTACAGTGAACACAATCTTTTGGGGTGCAGTGAACAAAATCATTTGTGGGGTGCAGTGAACACAATCTTTTTGGGGTGCAGTGAACAAAATCCTTTTTGGGGTGCAGTGAACACAATCTTTTTGGGGTGCAGTGAACAAAATCCTTTGTGGGGTGCAGTGAACACAATCTTTGTGGGGTACAGGGAACAGAATCTTTGTGGGGTGCAGTGAACACAATCTTTGGGGGGTACAGTGAACACAATCTTTTTGGGGTGCAGTGAACAAAATCCTTTTAGGGTGCAGTGAACACAATCTTTGTGGGGTGCAGTGAACAAAATCCTTTTTGAGGTGCAGTGAACACAATCTTTGTGGGGTGCAGTGAACACAATCTTTGTGGGGTACAGTGAACACAATCTCATACTTCTGAACATTTGAGGGTGCTGCCTGTTCCATACTCCTCCTCCTACTGCTCAACCATCCTTTTAGGGGTACAAACAATAGTAATTGGGGCCTAGTGTGGTGGTGTACGTGTGAGATACATACACTTTCTTTTTGATCATATTTTCTATTCCGCTATTCAATTAAATCCTTTGGGGATCAATTAAATTGCGTGATAGTCTGTGTCGGTACGTGTGAGATCCACCTTTCCAAGTTTTTGGGGTTCATCTCATACTTCTGAAGATTTGAGGGTGCTGCCTGTTCCATACTCCTCCTCCTACTGCTCAACCATCCTTTTAGGGGTACAAACAATAGTAATTGGGGCCTAGTGTGGTGGTGTACGTGTGAGATACATACACTTTCTTTTTGATCATATTTTCTATTCCGCTATTCAATTAAAACCTTTGGGGATCAATTAAATTGCGTGATAGTCTGTGTCGGTACGTGTGAGATCCACCTTTCCAAGTTTTTGGGGTTCATCTCATACTTCTGAAGATTTGAGGGTGCTGCCTGTTCCATACTCCTCCTCCTACTGCTCAACCATCCTTTTAGGGGTACAAACAATAGTAATTGGGGCCTAGTGTGGTGGTGTACGTGTGAGATACATACACTTTCTTTTTGATCATATTTTCTATTCCGCTATTCAATTAAATCCTTTGGGGATCAATTAAATTGCGTGATAGTCTGTGTCGGTACGTGTGAGATCCACCTTTCCAAGTTTTTGGGGTTCATCTCATACTTCTGAAGATTTGAGGGTGCTGCCTGTTCCATACTCCTCCTCCTACTGCTCAACCATCCTTTTAGGGGTACAAACAATAGTAATTGGGGCCTAGTGTGGTGGTGTACGTGTGAGATACATACACTTTCTTTTTGATCATATTTTCTATTCCGCTATTCAATTAAAACCTTTGGGGATCAATTAAATTGCGTGATAGTCTGTGTCGGTACATGTGAGATCCACCTTTCCAAGTTTTTGGGGTTCATCTCATACTTCTGAAGATTTGAGGGTGCTGCCTGTTCCATACTCCTCCTCCTACTGCTCAACCATCCTTTTAGGGGTACAAACAATAGTAATTGGGGCCTAGTGTGGTGGTGTACGTGTGAGATACATACACTTTCTTTTTGATCATATTTTCTATTCCGCTATTCAATTAAAACCTTTGGGGATCAATTAAATTGCGTGATAGTCTGTGTCGGTACGTGTGAGATCCACCTTTCCAAGTTTTTGGGGTTCATCTCATACTTCTGAAGATTTGAGGGTGCTGCCTGTTCCATACTCCTCCTCCTACTGCTCAACCATCCTTTTAGGGGTACAAACAATAGTAATTGGGGCCTAGTGTGGTGGTGTACGTGTGAGATACATACACTTTCTTTTTGATCATATTTTCTATTCTGCTATTCAATTAAAACCTTTGGGGATCAATTAAATTGCGTGATAGTCTGTGTCGGTACGTGTGAGATCCACCTTTCCAAGTTTTTGGGGTTCATCTCATACTTCTGAAGATTTGAGGGTGCTGCCTGTTCCATACTCCTCCTCCTACTGCTCAACCATCCTTTTAGGGGTACAAACAATAGTAATTGGGGCCTAGTGTGGTGGTGTACGTGTGAGATACATACACTTTCTTTTTGATCATATTTTCTATTCCGCTATTCAATTAAAACCTTTGGGGATCAATTAAATTGCGTGATAGTCTGTGTCGGTACGTGTGAGATCCACCTTTCCAAGTTTTTGGGGTTCATCTCATACTTCTGAAGATTTGAGGGTGCTGCCTGTTCCATACTCCTCCTCCTACTGCTCAACCATCCTTTTAGGGGTACAAACAATAGTAATTGGGGCCTAGTGTGGTGGTGTACGTGTGAGATACATACACTTTCTTTTTGATCATATTTCCTATTCCGCTATTCAATTAAATCCTTTGGGGATCAATTAAATTGTGTGATAGTCTGTGTCGGTACGTGTGAGATCCACCTTTCCAAGTTTTTGGGGTTCATCTCATACTTCTGAAGATTTGAGGGTGCTGCCTGTTCCATACTCCTCCTCCTACTGCTCAACCATCCTTTTAGGGGTACAAACAATAGTAATTGGGGCCTAGTGTGGTGGTGTACGTGTGAGATACATACACTTTCTTTTTGATCATATTTTCTATTCCGCTATTCAATTAAAACCTTTGGGGATCAATTAAATTGCGTGATAGTCTGTGTCGGTACGTGTGAGATCCACCTTTCCAAGTTTTTGGGGTTCATCTCATACTTCTGAAGATTTGAGGGTGCTGCCTGTTCCATACTCCTCCTCCTACTGCTCAACCATCCTTTTAGGGGTACAAACAATAGTAATTGGGGCCTAGTGTGGTGGTGTACGTGTGAGATACATACACTTTCTTTTTGATCATATTTTCTATTCCGCTATTCAATTAAAACCTTTGGGGATCAATTAAATTGCGTGATAGTCTGTGTCGGTACGTGTGAGATCCACCTTTCCAAGTTTTTGGGGTTCATCTCATACTTCTGAAGATTTGAGGGTGCTGCCTGTTCCATATTCCTCCTCCTACTGCTCAACCATCCTTTTAGGGGTACAAACAATAGTAATTGGGGCCTAGTGTGGTGGTGTACGTGTGAGATACATACACTTTCTTTTTGATCATATTTTCTATTCCGCTATTCAATTAAAACCTTTGGGGATCAATTAAATTGCGTGATAGTCTGTGTCGGTACGTGTGAGATCCACCTTTCCAAGTTTTTGGGGTTCATCTCATATTTCTGAAGATTTGAGGGTGCTGCCTGTTCCATACTCCTCCTCCTACTGCTCAACCATCCTTTTAGGGGTACAAACAATAGTAATTGGGGCCTAGTGTGGTGGTGTACGTGTGAGATACATACACTTTCTTTTTGATCATATTTTCTATTCCGCTATTCAATTAAAACCTTTGGGGATCAATTAAATTGCGTGATAGTCTGTGTCGGTACGTGTGAGATCCACCTTTCCAAGTTTTTGGGGTTCATCTCATACTTCTGAAGATTTGAGGGTGCTGCCTGTTCCATACTCCTCCTCCTACTGCTCAACCATCCTTTTAGGGGTACAAACAATAGTAATTGGGGCCTAGTGTGGTGGTGTACGTGTGAGATACATACACTTTCTTTTTGATCATATTTTCTATTCCGCTATTCAATTAAAACCTTTGGGGATCAATTAAATTGCGTGATAGTCTGTGTCGGTACGTGTGAGATCCACCTTTCCAAGTTTTTGGGGTTCATCTCATACTTCTGAAGATTTGAGGGTGCTGCCTGTTCCATACTCCTCCTCCTACTCCTCAACCATCCTTTTAGGGGTACAAACAATAGTAATTGGGGCCTAGTGTGGTGGTGTACGTGTGAGATACATACACTTTCTTTTTGATCATATTTTCTATTCCGCTATTCAATTAAAACCTTTGGGGATCAATTAAATTGCGTGATAGTCTGTGTCGGTACGTGTGAGATCCACCTTTCCAAGTTTTTGGGGTTCATCTCATACTTCTGAAGATTTGAGGGTGCTGCCTGTTCCATACTCCTCCTCCTACTGCTCAACCATCCTTTTAGGGGTACAAACAATAGTAATTGGGGCCTAGTGTGGTGGTGTACGTGCGAGATACATACACTTTTTTTGATCATATTTCCTATTCCGCTATTCAATAAAAACCTTTGAGGATCAATTGAATTGCGGGATAGTCTGTGTCGGTACGTGTGAGATCCACCTTTCCAAGTTTTTGAGGTTCATCTCATACTTCTGAAGATTTGAGGGTGCTGTCTGTTCCATACTCCTCCTACTCCTCATCCATCCTTTTAGGGGTAGAAACAATAGTAATTGGGGCCTAGTGTGGTTTTGTACGTGCGAGATACATACACTTTTTTGGATCATATTTCCTATTCCACTATTCAATAAAAACCTTTCTAGGGCAAGATCTTAAATTACAGAAATATGAGGAGACCGTCAAATAAGGGCCGTGGCCTGGGTCGTGGTGCTGCTGGTAGAGCTCCTGTTGCAAGGAGAGGACGTGGTCGATCTGTGCCAGCTACACGCACAAGTGAAACACCTTCCTCAAGTGTGAGTAGGCGACAGAACCTGCATCAGTATTTGGTAGGGCATCATATGCCCCTAGAAGTGATGAGGCCAGAACAAGTGGAGGCGATAGTAGATTGGTTTGCTGCTGACAGTGCCTCCAGTTCCTTCACATTGTCTCCCACCCAGTCTACTGCAGAAAGGTCACAGTTGGCACCTGCAGCCGATGTCCAACCGTCTTTCACCTCACCCCCTTGCAAATCAGGCAAGCAGTCTGAGCCCCAAGCCATACAGCAGTCTCTTCCTCTTTTTGATGACTCTGTCAGCAGGGTTTCCCAGGGCCATCCACCTAGCCCTGCCCCAGAAGTGGAAGAGATTGAGTGCAGCGATGCCCAACCACTTATTTCTCAAGATGAGTACATGCAAGGATCATCGCAGCACGTCTCCGATGATGACGAAACGCAGGTGCCAACTGCTGCGGCGTTCAGCATTGTGGAGACCGACAAGGAGGGCAGGGGTGAAGACTGGGTGGAAGATGATGTGGAGGATGATGAGGTCCTCGACCCCACATGGAATGAACATCATGCAGGTGACCTGAGTAGTTTGGAGGAAGAGGCGGTGGTTGCACAGAGCCACCAGCACAGCAGAAGAGGGAGCAGGGTGCAGAAGCGGAGCGGCCGGGCACTAGACACTACTCCCGCTACTGCCCAACGCAGCAAGGGAACGAGCGCACCAAAGTCAGCTCAAAGGAGTTCTCTAGCGTGGAAGTTCTTTAGAAAATGTGCTGATGACAGGACACGAGTGGTTTGCACCCTGTGCAATCAGAGCTTGAAGCGAGGCATAAACCTTCTCAACCTGAGCACAACCTGCATGATCAGGCATCTAAGTGCAAAGCACGAGCTGCAGTGGAGTACACACCTTCAAAACCAAGAAACGTCTCTGGCTCATCCTGCTTCCTCTTCTGCTGCAGTCTCGGCCGCTCCAGCCACATCTGTAGTGATACCGGCACCTGCCACCCCGCAAACAGACGATCTGTCAGCAACACCACCACCTGGGTCACCAACAACCATCTCCACAATGTCCCGTGGAAGCGTTCAGCTTTCCATCTCCCAAACACTTGAGAGGAAGAGGAAGTACCCCCCTACCCACCCGCGATCCCTGGCCCTGAATGCCAGCATTTCAAAATTATTGGCCTTTGAAATGCTGTCATTCCGTCTGGTGGAGACGCACAGTTTTAAAAACCTTATGTCGGTGGCTGTCCCACAGTACGTCGTGCCCAGCCGCCACTACTTTTCCAGGCAAGCCATCCCTTCCCTTCACAACCAAGTGGGGGAAAAAATCAGGTGTGCACTGCGCAACGCCATCTGTGCCAAGGTCCACCTAACTACCGATACGTGGACCAGTAAGCACGGTCAGGGGCGTTATATCTCCCTAACGGCACACTGGGTAAATGCAGTGGCTGATGGGCCTGAGGCGGATAGCAATTTGGTGCATGTCCTTCCACCACCGAGGATTGCAGGGCGCTTCAGTTTGCCTCCTGTTCCTAACTCCTCCTACTCCGCTTCCTCATCCTCTACCGCCTCCTCATCCGGACAGCGTAACACCTTCACCACCAACTTCAGCACGGCCAGGGGTAAACGACAGCAGGCAGTTTTACAACTTGCCTGTTTGGGGGACAAACCACACACCGCGCAGGAGTTGTGGAGGAGCATGGAACAGCAGACAAATGAGTGGTTGCTGCCAGCGAGCCTCAAGCCCGGCCTGGTGGTGTGCGATAACGGGCGAAATCTCATAGCAGCTCTGGGCCTAGCCGGTTTGACGCACATCCCTTGCCTGGCGCATGTGCTGAATTTGGTGGTGCAGAGGTTCCTTAAAAACTACCCCGATATGTCAGAGCTGCTGCAGAAAGTGCGGGCCGTTTGTGCGCACTTTCGGCGTTCTCACCCTGCTGCTGCTCGCCTGGCAGCGCTGCAGCGTAACTTCGGCCTTCCCGCTCACCGCCTCATATGTGACGTGCCCACAAGGTGGAACTCCACCTTGCACATGCTGGAAAGACTGTGCGAGCAGCAGCAGGCCATAGTGGAGTTTCAGCTGCAGCACGCACGCGTGAGTCGCTCTGCGGAACAGCACCACTTCACCACCAATAACTGGGCCTCCATGCGAGACCTGTGTGCCTTGTTGCGCTGTTTTGAGTACTCCACCAACATGGCCAGTGGCAATGACGCCGTTCTCAGCTTAACTATCCCACTTCTATGCCTCCTTGAAAAAACAATTTGGGCGATGATGGAAGAGGATGTGGCACAGGATGAGGAGGAGGAGGAGGATGAAGAGGTAACATTTCCAAGGCTTTCAGGGCAGTCATTCGCAAGGGGCTCCGAGGGTGGGTTCCTGCACACACAAACGCCAGGGACACAATTGTCCAGCAGGGGCACAGTTCTGGAGGATGAGGAGGATGAGGAGGAGGAGGAGCTGGAGGAGGAGATGGAACCATGTTCACAGCAGGGTGGCACCCAGGCCAGCTCATGGCCATCACTGGTGCGTGGCTGGGGGGATACAGAGGACACGGACGATACACCTCCCACAGAGGACAGCCTTTCGTTGCCTCTGGGCAGCCTGGCACACATGAGCGATTACATGCTGCAGTGTCTCCACAACGACCGCCGAGTTGCCCACATTCTAACTTGTGCTGATTACTGGGTGGCCACGCTGCTGGATCCCCGTTACAAGGACAACGTACCGTCCTTAATTCACTCACTGGAGCGCGATCGCAAGATGCGCGAGTACAAGCGCACGCTGGTAGACGCCATGCTGCTGGCATTCCCATCTGACAGCGGGGCCGCAGTGGAAGCACAAGGCAGAGGAGGAGGAGGAGGAGGAGGAGGAGGTCGCCAACGCAACCAGGGCACCGCCAGCACCTCAGAAGGCAGGGTTAGCATGGCCGAAATGTGGAAAAGCTTTGTCAGCACGCCACAACAAACAGCAGCACCAGCAGCTCAGATGGAACGTCTTAGCAGGAGGCAACATTTTACCAACATGGTGGAGCAGTATGTGTGCACACGCCTACATGTAGTGAATGAGGGGTCTGCCCCCTTCAACTTCTGGGTCTCCAAATTGGGCACATGGCCTGAGCTTGCCCTTTACGCCTTGGAGGTGCTGGCGTGCCCTGCAGCCAGTGTATTATCTGAACGGGTATTTAGCACGGCTGGGGGCGTTATAACAGACAAGCGCAGCCGCCTGTCCAGAGACAATGTGGACAAGCTCACGTTCATTAAAATGAACCAGGCATGGATCCCACGGGACTTTTCCGTACCTTATGCAGAATAGCAATGGATACCGACCTTACCCACCCATTGTTCCATTTTTGCTCTTTCTCACTCTTTTGGGGTGTACCCTCATTTAAAATTTGTGAAAAGAAGCAGTGTTGGCTACCTCGTCCTCCTCCTCAGGGCCAGATTAACGTAGGGGCTATTGGAGCTGCAGCTCCATGCAGGCCCCTACCTTTTATATAGGCCCCGGGTTGGCCATATTCACTGTTACCGCTCTTCTGTCACTTGTAAACACAGAAGTCTGGCTTCTATGCTCGCTTCCCCAGGCAGCACCCTCAGAACCTCCCCACACAGCGCGAAGGCCGGACAAGGAGGGACAGTTGCCGATGCATGGATGTGTTTATGGGCTTCAGAGACAGCATCCCATGTTGAATTAGGCATGCATGGCTGCACCCTTCCTCCTCTGGGTGCATGGCAAGGCACGGCCCTTAAGGCCCTTCAAAATCCTCAGCACCAAGCCCATGATGCTCTTAATCCGGCCCTGGTCCTCCTCCACCGCCGCTTCCACCTACACCGCCCATAGGTGTGCTCAGCCTATTGCATTAAGGTGTGCACCCCAAAGTTGAAATACACATGCATGTGTTTGCCAGCAGGGAGAGTAATGTATCGGGGCCATGTACCTGTAGGCAAAGAGAAATAGAGCAGAGCAGGTCCGAGGGAGATCTTTCCCATCTCCTCACTGGCAATGCTATGTGCCCTAGGTGATTAGGGTGTGCCCAGGCACACCCGGCACACCCTGTGCGCATGCCTATGTCACCGCCACATCCACCACCACCTCAACCTCCCTCCTACTCCATATGGGCCTCGTCCTTCAGAGATGAAGAAGAACATTGTTTTATTTTTCTGTTTTTTTTTTGTTGTTTTAAGTTATTTCCCTATCCACATTTGTTTGCAGAGCACTTGCCATGCTCTTAATTACGTTTTGCTGCCATTTGCAGCACTCTAGCCCTTTCCTTTGGTGTTTTAGAGCCATTTTAGTGCCTTAAAGTTCGGGTCCCCATTGACTTCAATGGGGTTCGGTGTCCAGGAAAAGTTCGGTAAAAGTCCGGGACACGGACCCGGACTTTTTTTTAAAGTTCGGCCGAACCCGTCGAACACGGGCATCTAGGTGTCCGCTCAACCCTACTCCTGAGTCCTGAGTCATAGATTGTCATTCGCCTAGCTCAAGGCTCTCCTGAAGATTTATCTCCTACTTTTTCCTATAATTTAGCTTAACAGAAGAGTTCATCAATATATTATAGATTTCTGATATATGACTTTTTTTCTTATCAAATTTCACGCATAAAAATTCTATGGAGGGCATAGTCACTATTTCAGAGTTCCATTATATGGTGCACAGGAAGTGTGCTATCTGAGTAAAGCGAAAGGATTCAGACATTGGCATTTTATATTTCTCTATTAACACCTGTCTAGACAAAATTCCCTTGCGGTCAGCTATTTGCATAAAACCTTTATTGGTCCACCACTCAAATGTTCTGGGGGTGAGGCCCAGGGTGAACTCCCCATTATTGAGTATAGGAGCTAGGGGAATATGATGTGATTTGAATTTATGAGATTTGGTTAATCTATCCCAAAGTTCCAATGAAAGGGATAGGGCCGGGCATAAAATTGGGGGTCGTTCCTTAGGCGGTAGCCATATGATATGAGAAATCAATCTGCCTGAGACTGCATGTGCTTCCACCTGCATCCAAATAGTATGGGATTGATTAGAGTGAAATTTTGCTAGCTGGGCTATTTGTGCTGCGTAGAAATATTTTAACATTTCCGGTATTCCCAGACCACCCCTTCTCTTGTGGGTAAACTATGTACATTTATGCACTCTAGGCCTCTTTTTCCCCCAGATAAAGGACAATATTTTACTTTGAAATGCAAGAATTTCGGATCTGTCCAAAACTACTGGCAACGTAGGAAATAGATATAAAACTCTTGGATAAAGTATGGAGGCTGTGGCTAGACTCTCCGGCCTCGACCTCTGCTGACCGGTCCTGAGTGTCTTAGTTGAACTGTGTGCTCGACCTGCTGTGAGGCGTGTGCTGTTGAACGCTTTCATTGACTGCCTGATGCACGGAGAAGGGTATTGTATTGTACTGTTTTTCTTATTATAACTGAAGGCGAATGCTGACATATGCTGTTCAATGAAGGCACTTTTTACTGGCACTATAGTGATGCTGTAGGCGTGCTGGGAATCTTTTAAGGGGTTTCTCTGTAATGTTCTGGTACCTCTGGTACCCTTGTTCCCTATTTCTCTCTTACTAAATTGTGTCCCATCTTGTTATCCAAGAGACGCATACACCTTTAAGACCGGATGACATCATTGCCGAGCGCCGCTATGAGCGGCTATTTCAATCGCCGGCTTTCTCTCACTCATTGCTCGTTCAAACCACATGTTCACCGCACCTTCTCCTGTGAAGTCGGAGCTGCTGACATTTCCCTTTGCTGAACTGAAGCCGGAACCTCGCTGCTGATCCGTATCTCGCTATGGGATCACCTCTCTCTAAGGACACTGTTACTACTAACCTATCTAAGTGATAAGTACCCCACAGGGGATTCTTACTAACCAATCTCCTACTGTCATCGACTGCAATTACCAGGACTATCTGTATCTATCTATTTACTGTCATGTACTGCAATTACCAGGACTATCTGTATCTATCTATCTACTATCATCTGCATAGACAGTTAGCTCTTGGGACTACCTTCAACTATCTTTGCACTAGGTTACTCTTTCTAAGTATACTCCATCTGTGTCCTCTCACCATCTGCACTATACTTGACATCAGAACCTATCTGCTTACCATCACCTGCAACTCTCCTAATACTACTCTTAGTGTTCACCATACAATTGCCTGTCTCTCATCTATACATTCTCATATTTTCTATCCCTCCATTAAACATCTGATTGAGTATATGTATATTGCATAACAGGCTGTGCACTGTGATGAAGTCCTGAGAGTTGGATATGTTGTTCAACAGAATCTCTACAAGGCTACTGAGTGTAATAATTCTGCAGCTGTAAATCCATCCACTAACAAAAACGCATGAACGTTACAGATTGAACGAGCCTTTAAAGAAAAATATGGATTCAGCAGAATTACCCACTCATGTACTACAATTAAAACAGCAAGTAGATGCATTGATCCTTGCGCTTACAGAGGTACAAAACAAAAATCAGACCTTGAGACAGCAGGTTGGCCGTCTCACACAGCTTTCTGCTGCTCAGCCCCGTGAGCCTAAGATAAACCCTCCTCTAGTGTTTTCTGGTGATCGGAGCAAATTTCGTGAATTTAAAAACGCATGTCGATTGCTTTTTTTGTTAAAACCTCTAACCTACACCACTGACCAAATTAAGGTTTGTACCGTCATCTCCTATTTAACGGGTGAACCCCGGGCCTGGGCAGACGCTCTCTTTGAAAAGGATGATCCACTCCTTAATTCTTACCCTTTATTTCTAGCACAACTCGCTAGTTTATATGAAGACCCCAATAAGCAGAGTACCGCTGATACCCAATTACGGGCCTTAAAACAAGGAAGGAGACCTGTTGAAGATTTTGTGGCAAATTTTAAAAGATGGTCCCCTGATTCAGGGTGGAACGACACATCTTTGAGAACGCAGTTTAGACTCGGCCTATCTGAGGCCGTTAAAGACGAGCTCGCCCGAGCGGATTTACCTGGCACTCTAGAGGGACTGATACAGACCAGTATCAATATTGACAGACGACTACGAGAAAGAAAGGCTGAGAAGATGGGCTCACCATTTTCCAGTCCTTCTCGGATGTTGCCTGCTGACCCTACTCCTATGGAAGTAGGAATGATACGCCCACCTCTGACCCTTTCTGAACGTGCCAGGAGGAAAACCGAACATCTTTGCATGTACTGCGCATCCCCAAATCATTTGATAAGCGGCTGTCCCCTTGTCCGCAGGAAAGAGGGTGAGTGTTCAAATGTCTTGCTAGGGGGACTCACAACTTCCTTTTCTAATCCTTATCTTTTTGTTCATTTAACATTGCAGTGGGACCAAACTAGGATCACCACCACGGCTATGATGACACAGGATCTTGTGGAAACTACATTGACATTTGTTTTGTCTCCCTTAATAAAATACCTATTGTTTCTAAACCCAAACCTGTCTCCGTTAGTTTTATTAACGGTACCCCTTTATCCTCTGGTCCTATCACCAGTCAGACACAGGCACTCCTTGTAACTGCTGACGAGTCTCATGTGGAGACCACCACCTTTGATGTATTAACTTCACCACATTTTCCAATCATTTTGGGACTTCCCTGGTTACACATACATCAACCAATCATCGATTGGAAAACAAGAACGCTAGCCTTCTCTTCTCACTATTGTGAAATGACGTGTAATCTCCCCACATATGATAGGATACTGTCTGTAGTGCCGGATGACATTATACCCAAGTGTTATCAGGATTTATCGGAGGTTTTCCTTGAGAAAAACGCTCAAATGCTACCTCCCCATAGGGACTATGATTGTTGTATCGATCTACTCCCTAATAGCAAGTTGCCTTTCGGACATGTTTATCCTCTCTCGCAGGATGAACTCTCTCATCTTAAGGAGTATCTGGATGAGAACTTGGCAAAAGGATTCATCCGACCTTCTACTTCCTCCACTGCTGCTGGACTCTTCTTTGTCCGCAATAAGGATTCTAGCCTTAGGCCTATCATTGATTTCAGACAATTAAATGCCATTACAATAAAGGATCGTTATCCTTTACCTCTTATTCCTGAACTTATCGAACAGGTGCGTGGAGCTTCTTTCTTTTCAAAATTGGACCTAAAAGGGGCATACAATTTAATTCGAATCCGTAAAGGGGATGAATGGAAGACGGCATTCAGAACCAGATACGGACTGTTTGAGTACCTTGTAATGCCATTTGGGCTATGTAATGCTCCCGCAGCCTTCCAACGGTTTATAAATGAGATATTCAGAGACTTGCTTGATGTTTGTGTCGTAGTATATTTGGACGATATACTTATCTATTCTCATTCCTTACCTGAGCACATAAAACATGTGAGACTTGTGTTGTCAAGGCTACTTGCACATAACTTATACGTTAAATCAAAAAAATGTTTGTTTCATAAAGAGGAAGTACTGTTCCTAGGATATATTATATCTAAAAATGGAATCAAAATGGACATGAGCAAAATATCCTGCATTCTGGATTGGCCTGTGCCAACCACTCGCAAAGCATTACAAAGGTTCCTAGGATTCTCTAACTACTATAGGAAAATCATTAAGAACTTCTCTGCGATTGTAAAACCTCTCACACAACTCACAAGCACGAAGAAACCTTTTAATTGGTCAACAGAAGCAAATGGAGCATTCTGTCTGCTGAAATCAAGCTTTACTACTGCCCCCATACTATGCCATCCAGACCCATCCCTTCAATACATCTTGGAGGTAGATGCGTCAAATATGGCAGTAGGAGCAGTTCTCTCACAACGACCAACAAACACCTCACCTCTTCACCCAGTTGCTTTCTTCTCAAAATCATTAAGCAGCCCCGAGGTGAACTACCCAGTAGGTGAGAAGGAGTTACTAGCCATAAAACTGGCGTTAGAGAATTGGCGACATCTACTCGAGGGCACTCAATTGCCAATCCTGATATATACTGATCACAAAAACCTTCAATACCTTCAGACTAATAGAACTTTTTCCCACCGACAGGTACGGTGGTCGTTATTCTTTCTGAGATTTAATTTTTTAGTGACTTACACGCCCGCAGACAAAAATAAAAAAGCGGATGCACTTTCACGACTAACCGAGAAGGATTGTACCGAGGTTCCCTCAGTTCCTATAATACCACTTGAACGTATTATCGGTGTCATTCGCTCCCTGAAGGAAGAGATTTTGCACAGCATAGGACTGGACTCATCTCCACCACAACTAACTACTGACGCAGAAGGCTTCCTCTACTACAACGATAAATTATACATACCCCCTACTATGCGAACCAAGATCTTGGAATTGTCGCATGATGTACCTATGGCAGGACATATGGGTATGACTAAAACTTTCAATCTACTTACTTGGCAGTTTTGGTGGCCAGACATGAAGACAACCGTAAAAAAGTTTGTTTCATCTTGTGATATCTGTGCAAGGTCTAAAATTGACAACACGAAACCATCGGGGTTACTTTGTAGTTTACCGATACCCCAGGTTCCGTGGGAAGTGGTATCCTTAGACTTCATAGTGGAACTACCACCTTCCAAAGGATTCAACACCATCTTGGTGTCAGTGGACCATCTGACCAAGATGGCACATTTCACTCCTATCCGAAAACTACCTTCATCCAAACAAACAGCGGAATTGCTTGTGAAACATTTCTTTAAGTTACATGGTATTCCAAAAACACCGCTGTCTGACCGTGGTTCACAATTCATCTCAAAGTTTTGGCTAGCTCTATGTCAGATACTATGAATAGAGCGTAAACTTACCTCTCCCTACCACCCTCAGACCAACGGACAGACAGAGAGAGTTAACCAGTGCATTGAACAGTATCTGCGTTGCTATACTTCGTATCTACAGGACGATTGGGCAGATCTCCTCCCGCTAGCGGAATTCGCCTATAACAACGAGACTCATAGCACTACTAAACAAAGTCCATTTTACCTAAATTATGGGTTTCATCCCACACTCCTTCCTCCACGTATCTTGCCATCAAGTAATCCAGTGGCATCTGATTATCTTGCCCAGATAAAGGATTCTCTGGGATTACTCAACAATACCATATCCCATGCTCATAGCCAACAAAAGAAATACTACGAACTCCGTAGGAAACCCTCTCCCCAATATGCCATTGGGGATCTTGTTTTTTCTTTCTACAAAAAATCTGAGATTGAAAATCCCTAGTAAAAAACTTGGACCTCTATTTCTGGGACCTTTCCCAATAGAGAAGCTTATTGGAAAAGCTGCAGTACAACTCACATTACCAACGGACCTCAAGATACATCCCATCTTCCATGTGTCGCTACTGAAGCCCCATGTTCCTAACCAAGGAATAAGGCCTACTATCTCACCTCCACCTCCTGTACAAGTGGAAGGTGGAGAAGAATTTGAGATAAAAGAGATTTTGGATTCCCGTTTCCATAGAAGAAGACTCCAGTATCTTGTACGATGGAAAAACTATGGGCCCCAAGATGACACCTGGCTGGATACCTCCGATATACATGCCCCTAGACTGATTCGCAATTTCCACTCGAAATATCCAGAAAAACCAGTTCTAGAGGCCTTCCGGAGCCGGCCTTAAGGGGGGGGGGGTACTGTAATATTCTGGTACCTCTGGTACCCTTGTTCCCTAATTCTCTCTTACTAAATTGCGTCCCATCTTGTTATCCAAGAGACGCATACACCTTTAAGACCGGATGACATCATTGCCGAGCGCCGCTATGAGCGGCTATTTCAATCGCCGGCTTTCTCTCACTCATTGCTCGTTCAAACCACATGTTCACCGCACCTTCTCCTGTGAAGTCGGAGCTGCTGACATTTCCCTTTGCTGAACGGAAGCCGGAACCTCGCTGCTGATCCGTATCTCGCTACGGGATCACCTCTCTCTAAGGACACTGTTACTACTAACCTATCTAAGTGATAAGTACCCCACAGGGGATTCTTACTAACCAATCTCCTACTGTCATCTACTGCAATTACCAGGACTATCTGTATCTATCTATTTACTGTCATCTACTGCAATTACCAGGACTATCTGTATCTATCTATCTACTATCATCTGCATAGACAGTTAGCTCTTGGGACTATCTTCAACTATCTTTGCACTAGGTTACTCTGTCTAAGTATACTCCATCTGTGTCCTCTCACCATCTGCACTATACTTGACATCAGAACCTATCTGCTTACCATCACCTGCAACTCTCCTAATACTACTCTTAGTGTTCACCATACAATTGCCTGTCTCTCATCTATACATTCTCATATTTTCTATCCCTCCATTAAACATCTGATTGAGTATATGTATATTGCATAACAGGCTGTGCACTGTGATGAAGTCCTGAGAGTTGGATATGTTGTTCAACAGAATCTCTACAAGGCTACTGAGTGTAATAATTCTGCAGCTGTAAATCCATCCACTAACAAAAACGCATGAACGTTACATTCTCTAGCCTCCTTAGAGGCATATCTGTTTATTGTACTGGGCCTGCTGGGTGGAGCCTGGGGTGGTGGGTGGGGGAGGGGTTTTCACTGGCCTGTTGTCAGCTGTTTGTCTATTTTTGTGTTAGCCCTGCGTGGCGTCTATGTTGTTTTATGCCTTTTTCTTGTTTAAAATCAATAAACAGAAATTTACAAAAAGAAAAAAAAACTCTTGGGAGAATATTCATCTTTACCGAGTGTAGTCTGCCAAACCATGAGGGTGAATGAAGAAACCATCTATCCATGTCAGCTGTTAGGCGCTTGACGAGTATCGGATAATTTCTAGAATATAATGTTCGCAAGGATGATGTTAGGTGAATTCCCAAGTAAGGAAGTGCCTCAGAATGCCAAATAAAAATGTATGATTGTTTAACCACTACCATACAGAGCAGCTAGACCCCCTTCCTGCCCAGACCAATTTTCAGCTTTCAGCACTCTCACACTTTGAATGACAATTGCTCAGTCATGCTACACTGTAACCAAACAAAATGTTTATAATTATTTTCACACAAATAGAGCTTTCTTTTGGTGGTATTTGATCACAACTGGGTTTTTTTTCGTGATATAAGCAAAAAAAGAGAAAACATTTTGAAAATAAAAACACTTTTTTTTAGTTTCTATTATAAAATTTTGCAAAAAATAAATTTTTCTTCATACATTTGGGCCAAAATTTATACTGCTACATATCTCTGGTAAAATGAACCCAAATTAGTGTATATTATTTAGTCTGTGTGAAAGTTATTGAGTCTAGAAGCTATGGTACCAATTGCTGAAAATTGATCACACCAGATTTACTGACGCGGCCTATCTCCTTTCTTGAGGCCCTGAAATGCAGGACAGTACAAATACCCCCCAAATTACCCCTTTTTGTAAAGTAAACAGTCCAAGGTATTTAGTAAGAGGCATGGTGAGTTTTTTGAAATTATCATTTTTTCCCACAATTCTTGGGAATATGAAGAAAACATTTTTTTTCTTTTTTTCCCCACAAAGTTGTCAATTTATAAGCTATTTCTAACACATAGCATGTACACAGCAAAAATGACACCCCAAAATAAATTCTGCTACTCCTGAGTATGGTGATACCACATATGTGAGACTTTTACACAGCCTGGCCACAAAAAGAGACTCCACATCCAAGTAGCACCTTCAGGCATTCTAGGAGCATAAATACACATACAACTTTCTTACTACCTATCACACTTTTGAAGGCCCTAGAGCACCAATACAATGGAACAGTCCACAACATGACCCCATTTTAGAAAGCAAACACTACAACGTATATTCTATGAGGCATTATGGGTCGTTTGTACATGTCATTTTTTTCCACAAGTTTTTGGAAAGTGTGGGAAAAAAATTAAAACTTTTTTTTTACACAAAGTTGTCAATTTATAGGATATTCCTAACACATAGCATGTACACAGCAAAAACGACACCCCAAAATACATTCTGCCACTCCTCCTGAGTATGGCAATGCCACATGTGTGAGACTTTTTCACAGCCTAGCCATATAGAGGGGCCCAACATCCAAGGAGCACCATCATGCATCCTAGCCACTTGCCTAGGCCTATTTTTGACATTTGGTGTTTACAAGCTAAAATCAGTTGTTTTTGCTAGAAAACTACTTAGAACCCCCAAACACTATATATTTTTTTTAGCAGAGACCCTAGAGAATAAAATGGAGATTATTTCAATATTTTTTATCACACCGTATTTGCGCAGCGGTCTTCCAAATGCATTTTTTTTGGAAAAAATTCACTTTTTTTAATTAAAAAATAAGAAACCAGTAAAGTTAGCTTAATTTTTTCCATAATGTGAAAGATAATGTTATGCCGAGTAAACAAATACCCAATATGTCATGCTTCAAAATTGTGAACGCTCACGGAATGGCGACAAACTTTGGTACTTAAAAATCCCCATAGGCAACACTTTAAAAATATCTACAGGTTGCCATCTTAGAGTTACAGAGGAGGTCTAGGGCTCAAATTATTGCTCTTGCTCTAACAATCGCGGCGATACCTCACATGTGTGGTTTGAACACTGTTTACATATGTGGGCGGGGTTCCCGTAGGCGTTCGCTTCTGCGCGCAAGCTAACGGGGACAGGGCACTTTAATTTTTTTTTTTTTTTACTATTTATTTTATTTATTATTTTTTATTTTTACACCGTTTTAAAAAAAAAATTGATAATTTTTATTTCTATTACAAGGAATGTAAACATTCCTTGTAATAGAAATAGGCACGACAGGACCTCTTTTTTGTGAGATCTGGGGTCAAAAAGTCCTCAGATCTCACAAGTACACTAAAAGATAGAAAAAAATAAAAATAAATGAATAAAATAAAATGAGAAAAAAAAGGAACCTTTAAAACGGTTGATTGACAACGTTTGCCGTAGCTCCGGTCCTCCAAGACCATAGAGTCGAGTGCCCTCACTCGACATCCTGTCTATGAGGATCCGGGACCGGATCCTTTTCCCCGCTGCCGGCGGGTCCGGTAAGCAGGGAAAAGGACCGGAACACGGCGGGAGGGGGGGGGGGTTACCTCTTCCTCCATCCCGGAAGGGTGATCCCACGGCAAATCTGCCACTGGGACCACCCTTATCAGAAAGCCGACCGTCCACCGTTAAAAAAAATACCAGGGTTATGGCAGCTATCTGATCCCAGATACAACAAACCAATTGTGTAAACCCTGGATCCAATGGTCAATTTACTCGAGCAATTCAACATATGCAAGGGGGTTTCATTGCTTGTCCATAGGTCTGTACCATAGAAGTGCTTTCAAAAAAAGGTAGACCCTGAAGGGCAATATGTATTTTTACGAGCTTAAGTGTATGATATAGCATTTGTTATTTTAGGTATATATAATCCACCACCTGCTGTAATTAAAGAAGCTATGCTATTTGCAAGTTTATACCCAGAGGCATTAGTGCTATGCCTGGGAGACTTTAATCTTCTGTGGGACCCGCTGGTGGCCAGGCATGGACCCCCCCCCCCCCCCCCCTAAACTTATGTTTAGTGAGTTAGGGGAGGAATATGGATGGAGAGATTTGTGGCGAATGCCTAATCTCCAGACCAGGGCTTATTCCTGGGCCATCCCAGGAAGGGGATGTCTGTCAAGAATAGATCTGGCGCTGGGAAATGATAAAATTATTTCTGGGGTTGTCTCTGTTGAATATTTGATTAGAGGAGTGTCTGATCACTCACCACTCCTGGTAAATATAGCAATAGGAATTGAGGGAATGAAGCAAAACTGAAAATTTCAGCCATATTGGTTATCACAGATTGGAGCGCACGATCGTATACCTGAACAATTGCAGATATTTTTAGAAATACATGGATCCCAAAGAGATTTGATTTTTTTGGGATACCTTGAAAGCATATCTACGGGGGGCACTTAGATCAACAATATCATATATTAAAAGTGCCACCAGGCAGGAAACTGAAGATCTAGAAGAGCAATGTAGAGATACAGAAGCTACGTTTTTGAAAACACCAACTTAAATAAATAGAGAAAAATGGGAAATGACAGTAAGAAAATATACTACACATATAGCAGCAATAGCTAAATACAAACAATTTGAATATCAACAGAAGTACTTTGAACAAGGGAATACTTCAAGTCGTCTTTTAGCACATATGGCTAAGCAACAAAGTAAAAGTTTAGTTATAACTAATATACAGCGCCCTGACGGGGAATGCGTAAGGGATGTGGCTGGTATTATGTCATGCTTTCACTCGTTTTATACTGATATGTATGCCACCTCTCTTACGTATAATGCAGATGAAATTTCAACTTATCTGAGTGAAATACACTTTCCAGCCTTAACGACCGAGCAGGTTAAATCATTAGAGGAAAATCCAAGCGAGGAAGAAGTAAGAAGAGCAATAACAAGTCTAGCAATGGGAAAGGCTTCAGGACCAGACGGACTTCCGTTGTAAGTATGTAGTAAATACGTGGATATTCTTGCCCCAGTGCTAGTTCAAGTGTTTGATGCAGCTTTCAGGGTAAAAAGACTTCCTGAATCCATGTATTTAGCTACAGTAGTACTAATTCCAAAACCAGATAAAAATTTAACAGATTGTGCTTCATACCGACCCATATCATTATTAAATACAGACTACAAAATTCTTGCAAAAATTTTGGCCCATAGATTAAACAATGTAATACTTAATATTATACATCCAGATCAAACTGGATTTATGCCAGGAAAATCCACATCTATAAATCTTCGAAGAACACAACTTATAGCTCAGCTTAGATATCAACTACCAGACTCAAGTGTCTTGGCCTCTCTTGATACAGCAAAGGCTTTTGATTCTATTGAATGGCCCTTTTTGCAGGCAGTGCTTAGGGCATTTGGATTTGGGGAGAAATTCTGTACTTGGGTGGAAATAATGTATCTAAATCCAACTTCTCAGCTGTTGGTAAATGGCTTTTTAACCAAGGCTATACAATTATATAGAGGCACCCAGCAGGGATGCCCTCTATAACCACTCTTATTTTCAGTAGCTATTGAATCTTTGGCACTTCGACTTCGGCAAACATCTTCTGTACGGGGCATTACATTGGCAGAAAGGATAGATATAGTGGGATTATATGCTGATGATCTTGTTTTATATTTAAATGATGCACATGGATCATTGGAAGCAGCTATGCATATAATAGAACTATTTGGTTCTTATTCAGGCCTTAAAACTAATTGGCAAAAATCCTCCCTTATGCCATTGCAGCCACAACTACTCACACTAAGCAAGGATTCAAGTTTATTAAAGGTAGTGTCCTCTTTCAAATACCTGGGAATAAATATTACAAGATTACCAAAAGCAGCTTTACAGGCTAACCTTAATCCACTCATGACAACAATTAAAACTAAATTAGCTACTTAGGCTAAATTACCACTTTCAGTTGCAGGGAGAATAAATTTAATCAAGATGGTCCTATTACCGAAATGTTTATACATTTTTTCACATATGTCGGTTATAGTCCCTAAAACTATTTTTAAAAAAAATAGATGCCCTATTTTCCACATTTATTTGGGGAAAGGGTAGAAATAGAATAAAGTTAACCACACTTCAGAGAGCTAAAACAGAAGCAGGTATGGCACTTCCTAATATATACAGATACTATCTCGCTGGACAACTTAAACATCTCACAGGATGGATAGTGCCAGTAACACTACAGATGGTAGAATCACACCTGGCTCATGTTTTACAAATCAATAATTTACTTATAGCCCTAGAAGCACCTTTGAATAAATTAAAATATAAGCAAATACCAATGTTAACATTAGCTCGTACAATATAGAGAGAGGCAAAATGTATAGAGGGAAACATACAAATAAACATGGATCTCCCACTATGGCGAAACCCAATGTTTAATCAACTGAAACAATTGGTAGAGTATCATTTCTGGGAACAAAAAGGGATATCAGTCCTTGCAGACGTATATGACATAACACATATGTACTCTTTTTCAGATATACAAATGAAATATGATATACCACATACCTCATTATATAGATACCTACAGTTGCGACATGCGTTGCAAGCGCAATTTGGAGTTTTGGGACCTGGGATCTCTAGATATCCAATGATTGGTATCCTTAGGTTCCAGGGCCCTAAAGGATTCATCTCTAAAATATATGCACATTTAACCAGGGTTAATTCAAGAATGAATCCCTTGGCAATAAGAACAAAATGGCAGGAAATAATTTGAGATAATTGGTGTCAATCAACATTAACCAATGGTTGAATATAAGGAGATAACTAAGAGGATATAGAGGGATGCACATAATATGATGAGGAAATAAATCTATAAATGCAATGGAGCAAGGGGTTGGGGCACACCAGGACAATGGCGATCAATTAAGCTGAATGGATATACCTTGGCATAAAGAGATTATGAATACTAAGTAAACAGATAATTATTTGGATATTGTATAATTTTTTTATATTGTTTTGTCCCTTTGTTGAAAGGACGTTTGGAATGTTTGTTTTTATGCACATATTGAAATAAAAAGAATTAAAAAAAAAAAGAGTACACACTTATGCTCCCTTCCTCCGCATTCAAACAAGTAATCCCATGATATGGAATCAAAAGCCTTATGTATATCTAAGGACAGTAGCATTCCCTTCCGATAACCTCCTCCATCCCAGTTAGATTGTATCGCTGTCATCAATAAAATTGATTTCGTTTTTTTCCCACAAATAGAGCTTTCTTTTGATGGTATTTGATCACCCGTGCAATTTTTTATTTTTTTGCGCTATAAACAAAAAGAGAGCGACAAGTCTTAAAAAAAAATATATATATATATATTTTTCACATTCTGCTACATAACATTCCCAATAAAAAAGAAAAAATCAAATTTTTTCATCATTTTAGGCTGATTTGTATTCTGCTACATATTTTTGGTAAAAAAAATCCCAATAACCCTATTTTGATAGGTTTGCCCAAAAGGTATTGCGTCTACAATCTAGGGGAAAGATTTATGTCATTTTTATTTATTTATTTTTTTTACCACTAATGTCGGCGATCTGCGATTTTTAGTGGGACTGCGACATTGCAGTGGACAGATCGGACCCTTAACTGACATTTTTGGGGGGACCAGCTAAAAATATCCACTGTTACTGTAATAATGACACTGCCAGGGAAGGGGTTAATTCAGGTGTGATCAAAGGGTTAACTGTATGCCTAGGAGGTGCTTTCCAACTGTGAGGGGGATGGGATTGTGGAATCAACACAGAGACCTGTGATCTGTGATGATTCCTGAGAGAACAACGGTCTGCTGTGTTTAAAACAGCAGACTACTGTTCTCTCTCCCCGATAAGTGATCTTGGGTGCCCGGTGGCAATCGCGGCCCCAGGAACCCTAACTCCTAGCTACAGGTACGTTGGTTTGCGCAGCCGAGTCAGCCTGCTGCAATACATCTGTGGCAGGTGGTCAGGCAAGTGGTTAATAACAGTTAACAAATCATTTTTGGAGTCAGAATACTTAAGTATCAGGCAGTTCTTTTATGACTTTGTGTACACATTGGTCACTTTAAGATCAATTATTTGATGTTTATTGGACTAGATATTCCTATATTTTTCACCTAGAAGGTGGAGGCATCTTCACCTGCTAGATTTTTTACATAGATAGATTTTATATGTATATATATATATATATATATATATATATATATATATATATATATCTTTTTTTTTTTTTTTTTAGAGATAACTTTTTCTGCTTTTGCTATGTCTTTCTTCAATGCACAAAAATGCCACTAATTTATTGGTCTGATTATTATGTTTTAAATGTATTGTTTAATTATTATCCGGCAGTGTGATAATGTGTCAGCCTTGTTTTGTTGTGATCTTTTGTGAATTGGTGTCCGAGGATGAAGCACTCTGAGGACGATGCCTGTCCCTAGACTCAATGAACTCTGTTTTGTAAGCTTGATTTCCGACTGTTGGAACGTACTGTTGAATTTCAATCACTTCCAACTGCTAACTTCCGGTTAATGCAGGTTCCGGCTTTCATGTATAAAGAGATGTGCTTGTGTCAGTAGGCCATGCATCTGACAATTTTCTATTGGATGAAACCCATTAGGCGGGCCTTTTGAGACACAAGCCATGGCTATCCATGTTTTTATTGATGCTCATTTATTGTCTTTGTTTGTAAGCATTTTTTCAATAAATCCTTAGTTTGTTTTGAATGTACTTCACTATGCGTCTCTTCTTTCATATTGTGGTTAACTGCTCGTAATCGTTTACAGTGTGGAGTGTGTTCCCTTCTGGATGATTGATGTGGAGCTCCGATACTGTGTGACGGGGCTCATTCCATTTGGCCACAACCCGGTGTAGAGCCGTCCATCTGTGATGTGATGCTGGAGTTATTATATGCTCTATTAAACCTATTTGTGGTAAGGAGATCAGCTTTACACTGTGGTGTGGCGTTCTACTAACTCACACTAAAGCTGTTGTGGGGGCCCATCTCTTCCTTTCATTCCACATTGTGGACTGTTTAGCGCTGCATAATGACTTTCTTTTCTACCTCTTAAAAATACACTGGTGTGTTTCCTCTCCAAAATGTACTCATTTTGTGGGTGTTTGTACTAACCTGGTGCTTCAGGGCCTCCAAATACTTTCATAGCTAGTCAGAAAATGAGGTGCCTAATTTATGCCTCTAAATAGCCTGAAGGTGCTGAAAGTGTTACTTGGATTTTGGGCTTCTCTATGTGGTTAATTTTTTGGTCTGTCTTCCTGGGGTGGAATTTTACAGGGCATGAAAAAACAAAATCATTAAAATTTAACAATTTTTATTGCACAAAATACAAAGTACATAAATATTAAAAACAATGTGGTATAAAGCTTGTGGTACAACCATTTTCTATGTAACTGGTTACCAGGAGCAATCCAATGACTGAAACAGGCAGGAGCAAACCCAATGCGTTTGAGAATTTATGAGGGTTTTGTCTCTTCATCAGGGGTATTAAGCTACCGTTTACATTAAGTCTGTTTGAAAGAGAACAAGATTCAATTACATATTCAACATATTTACATCATAAATCATATATAACATTTTCAAGACATCATGTATACAGGGTTGTACTGACCAATAGAAGGTGCACCAAGCAGGAACCCGCATAACTTGTGTTAAAAACAAAATTGCTGAGCCTTGGCCAAACACCGCACCATGGAGAAACAACCCCCAGGGCAGGACACCAGCAACCGATAGGTTCTTGGCCAACAAGAGGTGCAAAAGGGACCCACACCACCTAATATAAAAAGGCAACATATGAGAGTCAGATTATGAAAGTCATTAGATCCCCTACTTCATGTTCACATGAATTTTAACAAAAAACCCACCTTCAAATCTCTAGGTAGGAAAAAATATATAGTATTGACACTGCCATGGTATCATGATGGACAGGATGGTACAGCCTCTCTGCAAATTGAAAAAGGTGTATACTGTATATTAATATATATATCAGAACAAAACAAAAAAAAAAAACCCAAGGTAAAAAGGGGTTCAAATTTTTTTTATAACATCAAAGATTTCATTCTTATAATCCGTCATGCTGATGTTCATCTCGGTGGTCAAGTGGAGACTGACACCACCAGCCTTGTAGAGACAGATTAAATGAAAAGGGGCTGTACCATTCTCATCAGTGTAAGGGAGATAATCATGAATTATACAGATCAAAAAAGGGGAATCCTAATCTATCTAATCACAATCCCCAATTAATGGGGAGATGTCATGAAGGGAAATAGGGTCCAAGTACCCCCTGGTCGGGTGGCGCTCGCCGCCGGCCGATCCCCACCAGCCCATCTATTCCCCCATATGCGGGGACAGCAGGGAAGCAGATGGTATATGCCGAGTGAACGGGCTGTGGTCGATGGAGAGACGTGAAGACACGGAACGGCAGCCCGCATCATCAGACCACCAGTGCGCAATGATGCCATGGAAACCCAGATGCAAGCCGGGCTTCCGGCATCAGAGGGGCGGTTCGTGGGCGTGGATGATGCCAATTTAACCCCCCCCCACCCGTGCGCTGGGTGAAACCAGGGAACTGTTATAGCCGGAAGCCTGCCCGGAGGAGCTTGCAGTGCTCTGTGTGGCCACAGCAGCAAACATATATATATATATATATATATATATATATATATCTATATATATATATATATATATGTATGTATATATATATATATATATATATATAAATATACAGCATAATTACAGAAACATCATTTGCATTTCACAGAAGGGTATTTTCAATATCTTGTGTATCTTATGGGGAGTGAGCCAAGGAAAGATAAAGAAGAAGAATAAAAAAGGAATAAGAAAAAAGAAAAACAGGGATACAGATTGGAAAAAATACCAAAGAAAAAACAAAAGGAAAAAAGAAAATGGAAAAAAAGAAAAAAGAAAAAGGGGGAAAAAAACAGAAAGATGCAGGTAGTCCAAAGAATCCCCAATACAATCATTATTAGCAGATCCACTACAGTGTGGAGTACAGGATATTATCATGAAATATACATCACCCCAGATTATATCATATACAGATTGTATTATAGAATTGTATAAAAAGAGGGGGGACCTCAAAGGTATCCCCACAACAGGCAAATCCACTGTAATATAAAGTACTGTACATGGTACATGTAATTCACACAAGCATACCACATCTTTTGCCAGATTTATATAGACCATTCTGAACCCCCTGATGTGAAACCCTCAAGGAATAGTTTAAAAGAAATAGACTTATTGAGGCCCGGAGGTTGTGTGGCATGTAGTCTAAATATCCATTTCTGTTCACATTGCAACAGGGATTTGTTCCAATCGCCACCCTGTGCATTGGGGTACCCTATCCAGGATTACAAAAGAGAATCCATGCACGAGGGTGACGTGTCTGCCACGGGGCAGCTCTGGTTTGCACGATTTAATGCTTGTTATATGATGGCCAGCTCTCTGTCGAAATCCCAATATTGTCTTACCTACGTAGAAGATGTAGAAGACGTCGCTCTATTTGGTTAGGCTGTAAAAAAGTCTAACATGTGTAGAATCCCCATACTTGGTCGGAAGAGAAAAATGTGTTTTGGGGTATAATTCCTACCATAATAGTAATAGTATTCCTATGCTGTGCGTTATGTCTTATTAAAGTGACACTAAACTCACATCATAACACATTCTCAATAAATGTTGTATTGCATGCTGTTCATACTCACTCATTCATTATGAGATACATTTTCTGTATTCTGAAAAAAACCTGGTTGATCCTGCTGCTCTCCTGTTCGTGCCCCTAATTTAGCTAGGGATTTTGCAGCTATGGTCAAAACTCTGTACATGATCAGTTTTCAGTGAGTTTCTATGCTACTCTCATCACTGAAAGAAAAGCGTTGCTTGTAAATATAAGGAGCTCAGCCCGTACAAGAAGCTCCTCCTGCCACTGTTTCCCTACAGACTGGGAAAGAGCTGGGTCATGTGACAGCTGTTTTTTTTAAATAATTACAGTGCCATCACCCACATTCAGAAATAGAAGGGACAATGTACATTAAACAGTGTATGTTTAGTGTCACTTAATTGACAACTGTGTGATAAATACAATTTCATTTTCATGCCTCGTTTTCCAAAAACATTTGGCAAAAAATGAATTTTTCCAAAAACTCACCGTGCTTTCCAAAATTAGGTCATTTTGTGGGAGTTTCCGCTGTCCTGGTGCTCCTGGGCCTCCAAAAATATAAAAGGTAGTTAGGAAATTAGATGCGTAAATTATGCCCCTGGAACACCTGAAGGTGCTCCTTGGATTTTGGGCTCCTCTATGTAGCTAGGCTGTAAAAAAAGTCTCACATTTGTAGTATCACCATACGCCAGTAGTAGAATGTGTTTTGGGCTATAATTATAAATATGCCTATGACGTGTGTTAGAAATATCTTAATAATTAATAGATTTGTGTGAAGAAAGAAAAGTACTTTTATTTCTTGCATTTTTCCAAAAACTTGTTACAAAAAAATCAGTGTTTGCTTTCCAAAATAGGGTCATTTTGTAGTTATTTCTCCTGTCCTGGCACTTTAGGGACCCTGAAATCTGATAGGTAGTTAGGATTTAAGATGTGTAATTTATGGTCTTAGAAAGCCCAAAGTTGATACTTGGATTTTGGGCTTCTCTATGCATCTAGGCTTTGAAAAAGTCTCACACATGTGGTATGCCCATTTGCAGGAGGTGTAGCAGAATGGTGTACTTGTAAGTATAAATATGCTATGGGTAAGAAATAACTTGTTAAAATGACAATTTTATTTAATTTCAAAGTACAACATGGAAAAACTCACCATGCCTCTTAACAAATAACTTGGACTGTCTACTTTCCAAAAAGGGGTCATCTGGGGGTATTTATATTGTCCTGGAATTTTAGGGCCTCAAGAAATGTTAAGTCAGTATAGGATTGATCAATTTTCACTATATACACCATGGATACACAATACCTTCACCATATTATAAATTTTATAACTTTCACAAAGACTAAATAATATACACTAATTAGGGCTATTTTTACCAAAGAAATGTCACAGAATAAATTTTGCTGTAAATTTTTGAAGAAAGATTCTTTTTTTGCAAAATTATATAGCAAAAAACTAAGAAAAATATGATATCCTCTATCAATTTGCCCTGCCCATAGAGCCCCACAGTCATCCCTACAGCAATTGTTAATTGCTATTCAAGATCTAGGCTACTTCTTGGGATTCCGTGTAAAAATCCATCATTCCCCTCTGAACAGGGGAATTTCCCTAATCACTTGTGGCCAGCCCACCATACATTTACTGCGGCATGGTGGTCACTCTGTGCCAGATCACATACCTAGTACGTGATCTGACACTTCTAGGTCTTGGGCGTGCACATATTCCACTTTTGACCCTCTCCCACTGTGATCACAAACAGCGGGAGACCAGCGGCAGGTACCCTGGACTTGATGTCTGCCAGCCATTACACAGAACACAGGCAGAACTACAGGCTACCTATGTAAACAATGCAGATTATCGTTCTGTCAGTGGGAAAGGTATTGATCCTGTGTTTCTGCAAAGCAGGAACATGGATATTTGCCTTCTCCTAGTCAAAGCACCTCCCCCCCCAAAATGAGTAAGCACAGTCTAGGCACCCAGTTAACACTTTGATCGCCCCTGATTTTAACCCATTCACAGCCAGTGTCATTAGTAAAGTGACAGTGCATATTTTTTATCACTGTATTAGTGTCACTGGTCCCCAAAAAGTGTCAAAAGTGTCCGTTAGGTGTTTGATTTGTCTCCTGCAATATTGCAGTCCCACTATAAGTCGCTGATCGCTGCCATTACTAATAAAAAATAAAAATAAAAAACAAATAAATAAAAATATTCCGTAGTTTGTAAATGCTATAACTTTTGCGCAATCAATATCTGCTTTTTGGGATTTTTTTACCAAAAAAGATGTAGCAGAATACATATTAGTCTAAATTGATGAAGACATTTGACTTTATACATTTTTTTATTGGATATATTTTATTTTTAAATTGTCGAATTTTTTGGTTTATAGAGCAAAAAATAAAAACCACAGAGGTGATTAAATACCACCAAAAGAAAGCTCTATTTGTGGAAAAAAATGGAAACATTTTTTGGGTACAGCTTCGTACGACCGTGCAATTTTCAGTTAAATTAATAAACCTTGAGTACCAGTCATGTACTTTTTTCCAAAGATTCATAAGAGCCTAGAGAATCCTCCTGGTAGGTCGACTTCCAGGGCAGGTAAATATATTAATCATTTCCTGCAACCATTGGTGATACAAACCCCATCGTACCCAAGGGACTCACATCAGGTAATTAATATTACCTGCAGAGTAGAGGGGTTGCCATGGGGGCCCAATTTGTGCCTAGTATTGCCATTTTGGCCAAATGGGAGGAAGATGTCATCTATGGTCAATCTAGACCTCAGTTGTTGTTGTGGAGGAGGTACAGTATATAGATGACATCCTCCTACTGTGGGATGGTAGTGCTGAGTCACTTGATGACTTTATTGCTGACCTCTATGACAATGATAGGGGTATTTCCCTACAGCATGAATATAGCAATATTGAGATTCACCTATTTGATTTGAGAGTGAGGGTCAATGCTGGGAGAATGATTACCTCAACCTCTTTCAAAGAGACTGATTGAAATGGCTTTATTGATACAGGCAGTTGTTACCATTCAGCCTGGCTTAAATCCGTTCCTAAAAGTAAATTTCTCAGACTTAAAAGGAATTGCACCAATCATTAGGATTTCCTGAGAGACTCTGATATTTTGAAATTAAGGTTTCTCGAAAAGGTCTATGACCCTATATAATTAAAACAAGCACTTACCCATGCAGATGCACAAAACAGGGAAGATAAGCTTGTATCAAAGAAAAACAAAGTCACAAAACATTTTCATTTTGCATTTCTTACTACTTATTCTAATCAGCATTATGCAGTCAGGAAGATTTAAGGAAGCATTGGGGAGTTTTACGTAATGACAGAGTGTTAGGGACTTTGCTCCCTGACAATCCTCCAGTTATGTATAGGGGGCTCCCCGGTTAAGACTACAGGTATCCCCAAATGTTATTGAACCTCCAACGAAACCTTCTTTTTTTTAGAACATGAGTGATTTTTTCCCATGTAGAAAATGTCCCATTTGTTGTTGTGGAGGAGGTACAGTATATAGATGACATCCTCCTACTGTGGGATGGTAGTGCTGAGTCACTTGATGACTTTATTGCTGACCTCTATGACAATGATTTTTTGGGCCTTAATGCCCAAAAGTCTAGGAAAGTTTTTAACTTTGAGTCTCATGCTACCCATACATGCTTTACAATCAAACTGTTTATTACTTGTACCTCAAAAAATGTGGTTCATCTGATTTATTGTCCATGTGGCCTTCAATATATTGGCCAGACTAAGCATATGCTTCAAACTAGATTGAATGAACATGTGGCCATTTTAAAAAAAGGCTATCCAAACTATAGCGTTTCGAAACATTATGCCTTACATCATATAAAGAATCTGAGGGGGTACTATATTTTTGGGCATTGATAAATTCACCAGTAGTTGGAAAGGAAGTAAAGGGGTTAGGGAGATCTCAAACTTGGAGACTTGGTGGATCTATTTGGCCAAAACTCACGTTCCGTTCAGAATTAACGTAGAATGGTACATAAATGCGTTTATTAACAAACAAATTTTTATTTTATATATTTTCATTAATATAATTTTTTTTGCATATATTGGTTTTATTATTGATCCGTAGTTTTACATTTGATTTATTTTGTTATTTATTTCTGTACATATTTTTATTAGGTTTATGGGTTTTTTTTTGCTAGCTGATTGTATTGTCAATTGATGTATTTTATATATATATATATATATATATATATATATATATATATATATATATTTTTTTTTTGTGTTTATTCATTATATTTTTTAAATGTAATTCGTTTTCTGACCACAAGATGGAGCCATGTCCCGCTGCACGTTTGTGTGTTGTCCGTTTTTGTTTTTAAGGAATTCTTTATTTAAAATTCTTATTTCCTCTTTGTTGGGGGATATCTAATTCTTTAATATTAGGGTTTTGAGCACCTTTTATAGCAATGGTTGTGAGATCGCTCGCCTGTATGTCTCTTTAGAGCCTGAGGATCGAAGGTGCCATTTCTATATATCTTTATGTAGTAAAGCTATCATTTCCTATATTTGGACCGCAAGGTGTCTCATTAGCTGAGCTGAGGGGGAGGAGTGTTTCCTCTCTTCCGGCCTTTGGAGCGCAACTGATTGCATGACCACCGCATTGATTAGACCTATAAATACTACGCAATGTCGTGCATTGGCCATGCCCCTGACGGTGTCATTGCTGATGAAATGTGTAGGGAGGAGCAGTGATGTGTGACGTCATCTTGCACCTGGACGTGGCGGTCAATTTTTTGGTTGGAAACATTCTGCCATGCCTAATGCCTGAATTTTTATACCTACAAGTGAGTGTGATATTCTTATCAATAAATTATCTTATTTAAACATACTAAACTATGATATGCCCCCTTTGTACTTTTACATTGAATAATACTGGGGAAGACGCTGTCGGCAACTGTCCATTATTCCATCTGGGAGAAGTTGGTTATCTAATCTAGCGGTATTACTCCAGGAATATTTTGACACTACTCGATTTATCTTTGTTGGAGGTCCACATTAAGGGATAAGAGGCAGTGTGAATGGGTGTTGGAGACAGCTCCTTTTGGGCACACCTTTTTTCCCTTTCACTTCAGTTATCAGCAACAGCTCTAAAGATTTATTGATATTTTATGCACTGACATTTATTAGCGCTGCACTTTCTGTGACATTTAAATTAACACAGGGGGGGGGGGGACCTTCTGGAGGTTAAGTGGTTAAACATCCCCTGTACTTTTCCATTTTAAGTTGTTCATAGTTTTGGATACCTGACATTGTCCAGTAACTTATTCAATGTTATATTGAGAATAATTAACCCCCTTTATTGCTAAACTTAAGACTACTCTCCATATTTTGTCTAAATTACCTTTACCTACAATGCGAAGAGTCAATGTTTTTTAAAAAAATTATATTTTTTCCACTCTTCCTTTATATCTTTATTGATGCTCCAGTCTATATCCCTAAATGGTGCTTCCCTGAAATTGATTCCCTAATATTGTTCTTCCTGTAGGAGGTAAACAGGCAAGGAAAGCAAAAGATACTTTGCAACTACAGCTGTCAGAAGGAGGTTTAGTGTTACCCAATCTACATTTTTACTATTTCGCTTTACAGCTTGCCTACGCTCACTGGTGGTCCTTCCCTGACACTAATAATACAGCCACTGCTTTGGAAGCTGCAAACCTCACATCATATGATGATACGTCAGCGTATTTCAGATCTTTGCAAGTCCGTCATGCTGCAGCAGCTCAGTTTGGGTTAACTGATGGTAATTTGAAGGTCACTAAGTTGGAAAATGTTCTGTTCCAGACAGAATACCATAAATTGGTTTCTATATACTATTCCTCATTATTACATACTAAAAAAAAAAGGATCACATGAACCAAATCCCTTTGGTGCCAAGATATTTCTGAGCTTCCTGATGATGCTTGGCAGGAAATAATGGCCTTTTAGACATTTTTGGTTATCTCATCCAAACATAAGGTAATACAGGTAAAATTCCTTCATTACACAAACTATACCTCATATATTATCTTTACAATAAGTAAATTACCCTCTCCATCTTCCTCTAACTGTTTATCTGAGATTGGCACTTCTAATTATATGGTCTGGGAATACCTGACTATTCGTGTGTTTTTGTCAGCTGTTACAGACTTTACAAGTTTACTACTAAACGTGCCCAATATTTGTAATCCCTCTAAATGCTTGTTGGGCTACTTAGATGACTCTGATCTTCCTAACTATACTAAACCAATGTTGCATTTTTTATTCATCTATGCTAAAAAAGTCATATAACTTCATTGAAAATTACTAAAACCCCCTGCTTTAGTGCATTGGTTCAGACTTATTAATCAAGCAAAGTTTGGAAAAACTCTGGTCCTTCTGGCTGGAAATGCAGTCTGCAAAACCTACTGAATAATAGCTTTTTTTTTTAAGAACATTTTATTGAAGTTCAACTCTTTACAACATAAGCAATTAAGGAACTTGTAGACATTAGCATATAGTGTTAGTTACTATAAAGCTATCGTTCCATAAAAATATGGAGAAGTACAACGAGGAACTCCGTGTAAGGCAATATCACTGAAAGAAAACATATTTGTACAACTTAAACCTTTTAACATGGGGGGAACAAGGCGGGGAGAAATGAAGGTAAGGTAACGAATGAGAGGGCAAGGGAAGGGGATGGAGGGGGAAGGGGGGCGAGGGGTAAATGGAGGGGGGGGGGGGCGGGGTTATGGGGGAGGTGTAGAAATAGGGTCCAGAGCTAGAGAGGGAGCTAGATGCAGCGATATATGTGGAACATCAGAAGTACGTAATCAACAATTATACGGTAAAGCTGTGCTTTGCACTACTAACAGTTGCTATTAATGTTAGAGACACTTATGACACTTATGATGACACTTGGTTCCAGACATGTCTATTAACGATGTATGAAAAGATGTGTCATCTCTAGAAGTTGAGGCGCTCGGAGGGTTGATAGGTAGGGTCTAGGTCAGAGCACGAGCAGGAATCTCATCCCCGGATGGGAAGCAAGACCATTTCTGGACAAAGCGTATGCCATTGCAGCGAGGATCCAGGGATAGGCCAGTTGCTTCCTTTTCATGGAGGAAGTGCAGATCACTTGTCAATTTGCTGATGGAGGGGGGAGAGGTGTCCATCCAGTGCTTTAGTGTTAGCCTGTGAGCCACCATAAGGCAAGACACCAGCCATTGCTTGTGTTGCACCAGAATTTTCCTGAGAATGTCTTGGTAGGCCTAGACTAGTAGAATCCAAGTATCCAAATAATAATAGATAGATGTCTTTTGGAAGTACCAGTCCTGTGTACCTGGCCACATATCTTAGGAGTTTGTCCCAAAAGGAAGAGATGTAGGGGCACTGCCATAGCTTATGAAGGATGGAGGGGTAATGTTCTTTGCATAGCGTGCAGAAATGGTGGGTTGTGTCTTGTAACCATCGAAGATGTGTGATGTACGCCCTATGAAGGATTTTGAATTGCTGCTCTCTCCAGAATTCATTTGAGATGTATTTGCGTGTAGTGAGATAATCTGACAAGATCTTTTGCTGTGCAGTTTGAGTGAAGAATCCTGTTCCAGGGTTTCGCTATCATGCATGAGACTTCTCTGAAAAGTTCCTTGTGGAGAGGCTTGTATAAGTGAGATATCTTGTGTTTGCCTTGTTGCATCCAGGAGTCCACAAGAGATGGCATGAAGCGGTGGCAGGAGGTTTGGCAGATCGAGTCCACAAAGCTTACACATTGCAAGAAGTAAATGTAATGACTAGTGGGAAGAACATAAGTATCCGAGAAGACCGTGAATGACATTGGCTTGCCTGTTGTAGTATCAAATAGCTGAGAGAACTGTTTCATCCCCCGTTGGGACCATTCTCCATAAGCGGAGTATTGCTGCGCCTGTGGAAACATCGGGTGATTTCAAATGGGTAGGTAGCGAGAGAGACATTGAGGCACCCCCAATCGCTTTCTCACCTCCCTCCAGGCCATTACAGTATATTTGATTAGGTTGCTGTTTCACAAGGAAGGAGGAAGATCCCCGGTACCACAATGCAGCAAGGCTGCCAGATCATAAGGAGCGGCCATATAGGTTTCTAGGGGGAAATTAGTGTATCTCGACTCATGACTCAACCAGTCAATACATCCCCTCAGGAGGCACACAATATTATAGATCCGTGTTAGGAAGGTCCTGGCCCCCTTCCCGTATGGACATATGAAGCTTGCTAAGTGATATTCTGGAGAGTTTGCCCTTCCAAATAAATTGGGAGACTGCCTTGTGTAATCTGTGGACATCTGAGTGTTTAAGAAGGAGAGGTATTGTTTGGAGAGGGTCGAGAAGTTTTGGGAAAGTAGCCATTTTGTATAGGTGACATCTGCCTAGGAAGGATAAGGGTAGATTAGCCCAGTTCCGTAATTCTGCTATCATTTTGTCTATTACCGTGGGGGAGTTCAACTGTTACAGGGAAGATGGAAAGCGACCTATTTTGATTCCCAAGTAGGTGATATGGTTAGTTGTGATGGGTAAGGTGGAGGAGGAGGCCCATGACGGGGTGCGGGTAGTATTTAGGGGAAGAATTTCACTCTTGGTGAAGTTAATGCATAGACCCGGCAAAAATTTCTTGTATGATAGGTATGTCGTGTTCGGGGTCCGATGTGAAGATCAGAACATCGTCCGCGAACATAGCCATCCGTAGTTCATCCGGACCTACTTTGATGCCCCGAAGCCCAGGATGCGCCAGCATATATCTCGAGAGTGGTTCCAGAGCTAGATTAAATAGCAGGGGTGAAGGAGGACACCCCTGACGTGTTCCTTTATATAGTCGAAAAGATGCAGAGATGTGGCCTGCTATTACAACCTGGGCCTCGGGAGAATCATACATGGTCCTGATCAAGTGGAGGAAAGGGCCAGAGAAACCAAGCTGTATGAGAACCCTATCTAACCATTGGATATTGACATTGTCAAAGGCCTTTTCGGCGTCCAGTGTGATTATTGCGGCACCATTATTCGGATCTGCTTTAGACATCTCAAGCGCTACAAGAACCTTCCTAAGATTAGATGTGGCCGACCGTCCTTTGGTGAAGCCTGATTGGGCCGGGTGTATGAGGGAAGGTAGAATAGACGCCAGTCTATCTGCCACAATTTTAGAAAGTAGCTTGGAATCCACATTTAATAGTGATATAGGTCTATAAGAGCCTGGGTCTTTGGGGTCCTTTCCTTTCTTATAGATCAGTTTTATGTGGGCTTGGTAGCCCGTGGGAAGGTAAGACTGGCCTGAAATTATGTGATTAAATACTGACTGCAAGGTAGGGGCAACGGAGTCTGCTGCCAGTTTATAAAATTCTGGGGTGTACCCATCCGGGCCGGGGGATTTAACCAAGGTCAGTTGCTTTATGGAGTCCTGTACTTCCTCTAGAGTGATGGGAGCATTTAAAAGAGTTAACTGGTCTTGGGAAATTTTTGGAAGGTCAACCGAGGAGAGCCATCTCGTGGCCACCGCCTCATTGCATGGTTCGTGACTACATAAAGTCCTATAATAATAAAAACAGAATGGTGTAGCGCTAAATTATGAATGACAAACACTTATACTGAATCAAAGTATGATGTTAACATATACAGTCCAAAAAATTAACACTGAAGTCCACAAAGGAAGGTATTGGCTTAAACAGATTCCCAGGAAAGGAAAAGCTCCAAACAAATAAAGAAAGGTGAAGATCAGGTGTGCCCAGGAGTAGAAATGAATCCACCAGACAATATAGTGAGAGATGGCTCCTTACCAAATAGCTCTTGCCACTAGATTATAGGTGGCTGAACGCTCATATGAAAGAGAGATCCTCCAATGTAGTGGAATGGCCAGGCAGGAGCATAGGTCACTCTCTCCGGGGACAACCAATCATAGGTCACAGGGATATCCACTGTATAACCATGGAAATAAAAAGGGGAAACACTCCCATAGTGCATTACCAATGTATAAGTTTAATAAATAAAAAGGGATGCACTCACATGTAAAAACTTTGTATGTCAGCGGAACAAACAATGACATGCAGGCACAGCGTTCCTGCAGAACATTCCTCCTCGGATCGTGGGTCACCCGGCAGTATGGTGGAGAGCAAACGCTGATGATCCATCCAAACACCAGGGACCAATATGAACTCTCGCGCCGTCAGGATAAACCACTACATGTTTCGTGATAACTCACGTCCTCTGGGGGTTGGTCCACTATGGGAGTGTTTCCCCTTTTTATTTCCATGGTTATACACTGGATATCCCTGTGACCTATGATTGGTTGTCCCCAGAGAGAGTGACCTATGCTCCTGCCTGGCCATTCCACTACATTGGAGGATCTCTCTTTCATATGAGCGTTCAGCCACCTATAATCTAGTGGCAAGAGCTATTTGGTAAGGAGCCATCTCTCACTATATTGTCTGGTGGATTCATTTCTACTCCTGGGCACACCTGATCTTCACCTTTCTTCATTTGTTTGGAGCTTTTCCTTTCCTGGGAATCTGTTTCAGCCAATACCTTCCTTTGTGGACTTCAGTGTTAATTTTTTGGACTGTATATGTTAACATCATACTTTGATTCAGCATAAGTGTTTTTCATTCATAATTTAGCGCTACACCATTCTGTTTTTATTATTTTATTTGGAACATGTACAATTGTTTCAGGTGTTAGCTGCTTCTCCTAAAGCGTAGTGTTTTTTCTGTTTTTATATAAAGTCCTATAATAGTTTTCAAAATCCTTTGGGGTTTCCACCAGCAGACCATTGGTGTCCCTGAGGGCAGACACGTGCGTAGGTGTGAAGGGGCCTCTGCAAAGGGAAGCCAACAGTTTCCCAGGTTTGTTTCCAAAGGAATGGTATTTCCAATCTTGGTGGGATTTATAGAGGTGCTCCCGGGTCTCAGCCCACTCGTCAAATTCCGCCTTTGCCTTACGCCACATTTCTCTGTTGGCTGGAGAATTGGACTTGTTGAGGTTGGATTGTGCCTCCCGTAGAGAGGTGCTAGCAGCCAAAAAGGCTTTGGCAATATTCTTTTTATAAGCAGACGCGTAAGATATAATTCGCCCCCTGAGAAGCGCCTTGCCGGCTTCCCAGAGGAGGATGGGAGAGGTAGTTGGTGTGGCGTTAATGGCCATGAATTCGGACCAGGTTTCCTTGACGAGTGAGGAGACCCCAGGGTCCTTGGCTAGATAAGAAAGGAACCGCCATTGTTTGAGGGAAGGGGATGGTGTAAATAGTGGCATGGTCAGATATTGCTATATCATGAATTTTAGGGGAAACTGTGCAGGGGAGTATCTTGTCATTTGAGAAGATATAATCTATTCTCGTAAGCGTGTGGTGAGGGTTTTCTTTGCCTTCAGGGTTGTTTAAGCGCCATACATCCATAAGGTGTAGGCTCTCCACAAAGTGGAGCAGCAGGGGAGAGTGGTGGGAGTGTCTTAGGGGTAGTGGTTCCTTGACAGAAGATTTATCTTCCGTCGGGTGCATGATTTGGTTAAAATCGCCTGTAATTAATAGGGGGAGGTGTAGGTACGGGGCAAAACTCTGCTTTGCTTTTGAACGAAAGGTGCCGAGGGTGTGTTGGGGGCATATATGCCCGCCAGCACCCAGTCTTATTGTGCGGTATTAAACTGGATACTTGCAACACAACCCTCCTCATCAAAGTGTGAGGACTGAGTCGTGGCTGGGTGGTTTTTATGTTCCAGAATCAGCATTCCTGATTTGCCTTTTACTGCAGGTGATCCATACACTTGGCCCACCCACAACTTTTGCATACGGTGGAAGTCCTTTGCTTCCAGGTGAGTTTCCTGCAATATTGCAATGTCAGCCCTCAGGCATTTCAGGTGCCTGAGGACAGCCATTCGCTTATGTGGTGACCTAAGACCCTTAACATTCCATGAAATAACTTTCATGTGGGATCAGATATTAGTGGAAGAGTCATGAGACGATATTGAATGTTGAAAAGTGTCTGTAAATGTAGGATAAAGGCTAGCTTTGAGTAAAAAGGCCGTCTAGTAGTTAAGGTAAGTAACTAGTATAAACATAGAGAAAGGTGAGGGGAATAGTAGCCCAAGGGGGGCTTGGGAAAAGAGTTGAGGGGCAATAACCTTGAAAAGCCTAGACTTGACCTTTTTCCTCATGTAAGAACACATACGGACAGACAGCGTTACCGTTTCCTGATGCTTGACATCCACGCTAGTCAAGGAGCAGTAGGTGAGGTCCGACTCAGTGATGACTTTAGGTGCGGACATGGGAGACCTGAGGTAGCGCCAAGCTCCTGAAAATGATAAGGCTGTGTATCTGGGATGGAAGCATATCTCCCCTAAGTAAGTGGGTGAGAAAGTGTGAGGAGTAAAAGAAATAAAATGAAAACATACATTACTAACAATGCTAGCAGGCAGAGATATCAACTTTAAAATCTATAATGGCCTTGTCATACGTTTGATGGCATGAGCAAAGGCAGTCCGACAAGTCACTAAAAGGAATGGTAGGCGAAGCAGTGAGCATGCCGGATCCGGATTCAAAGAAGGTAGAGTAGGGCAAACACAAGACAGAGGGGCCATTTATGCGTTGCTTTTTAGCAGGGTCTTTACTAGGGCTCCTTTGTTCCCTGGCTCCCTGGGGACGTTGCGGTGAGGGGGTAGATGAAGATTCCAGAAGGATGTTAAATTGGTGGTGTAGAAATTGAGTGGCTTCCTCTGGGTGTGTAAAGGACTTTTGCTCCCCCGACAAGTCAGTGAGGCGTAAAGTGGCTGGATAGGCCAGGGTGAATTTGATGGCCTTTTGGTACAGGGCCTGACATATTGGTTGAAAGGCTTTTCTACGCCTGGAAACTTCCTGTGAGTAATCGGCGAAAACCAATAGTTTGTGGCCATCAATTTGGAGAGATTTTGAGTTACGGAATGATTTAAGGATAGTCTGACTGTCCATATAGTTGAAATACTGCACTATAACAGGTCGTGGGGTGCGTCTCTCGTTTAATGGAGCCCCCAGACGGTGAGCTCGTTCTACCGTGCATGTGGTATTGATCCCCAGGGCCATAGGAAGGCGAGACATGGCTATATCTATCAGGGTATCAGCGCCATGGGACTCTGGAAGTCCGATGATCCTGAGGTTATTCCTCCTGGATCGATTCTTTAGATCATCTATTTTGTCCAGGAGATAACGTTGGGTGTGCCTGGCTTGTTGATCCATAGAGAAGGATCCCTGCAGCTCATCCTCCATGTCAGACACTTTATGCTCAAGGTCAGTGAGCCTGTATGAATGTTCCCCCATCTCCTTTTTCAACTGGGCTATCCCGGTGAGATAGCCTTGTCCACAGCTTCAGTAATAGTAAGAGAGAGTAGGGCTGCCACTGCCTGTGCCAGGGAGGCTATCTGGGTGTCAGGCAAGGGTGTGGGTGACTGACCTGGAGAAACTGCCGTGGGCGGGAGAGCGGCGTCCACCCTGTCTGCTTCCGAGTAGGCCTGAGTTGGAGCCACGGGATTGAGTTGCGGCAGGGCAGAGGTTCCTCCGTGGTGTAAGAATCGGTCCATTCTGCCAGGTCCCCAGTCTTAGGGTGAGTTTATCACCGGGTTGGGAGGCTCGTGCGGACAGTGTAGTAGGATTTTGTAAGCGGATGATCCCGGAGCCGCAGTCCCGCACGGCTTCCTACATCGGCGCTGGAACCAGAAGTCTTGAATAATAGCTTATAAGTGAAATGTCTGTATATGACGGAATGTTGTTTTCTATTACAAACATAAGTTTTTAATCTTAAAGCTGGGATCTCTTCTATCGAAATAGTATTGTTGTTCATATGAGATGCTGTCTTTGGGATGTCTTTAGATACATATTTTGCTGTCGATTTAGCCTTGAGGATGTCTGTCTTTGCTGGGATTGCTGTATGGAAAACATAGAAATGTGTTTGCATGAACTGTATAACCCTACTTTGGTTTTTAATCTTGTAAAATCAGTAAAAAATGTCCTAGAAAAAAAAATGTACTTGAAGGACTATGTCCATTTCTAGGTTTTCCACAGGGATGTCAGGTGCAAGATCCTTCAGGAGCACTGTGATGGATCCAGAGAGACCTTCAATGGACTTAAGCAGTCTCCAAGGGGCTCAACTTTAGAACTGACATCATTGTGCACGTGCGCTCAGCCTGAGGATGTGCTGGTTTCATTTATGCTTTGGAACATTCTTTCCTGTAAGTACAAAAAAGCTGCAATAAAAATATTTTTTAAATGATAATGCACTATAGTTCCCCCTTATCTTTTTATGGTGAACCCAATGTTGTGTTGGGGCCATTTCTGGGGTGAGCCTGTAGTTTTCTTTATACACAACATCTGAAGCAGGGGAGCTGAGGCGTTTCTTGCTGCATGGTGATCAAGCTGCCTCTTGGGTTTTATCCTTAATCCAAGCACTGTTGACCTCTTATCATTTTGGGGTCTAAGATTTTGGTAAGTAGGTAGCAACTTATCTGTGGTGACAGAGCACTGGGATCACATAGAGGATTGCTGGAACTTGTGGGTCACCAATTATAGGACTGCATTATAATATTGATTTAATGATTTATGTGCACTATTTATTTTGAGCACTTATATCACTGATGGTGTTATTGTATGTACGATATTTAGTACCATATAACTTAAAGGGACAGTGTATGTATATTTATTTAATAGGACAGCACACCTATCTCTCTTTACAACAGTCCCCCATAAAAGCAGGTTACTGAAGAGGGCGTTGTTTTCATAATCTGAAATAATGCCCTGTATAAGGGTGAAATCTTTTAGCAGAGTCTTAATCCTGTCCCTCTGATCGCATCCTCCATCCTGTGCTCCGGTTAGTCCATTCAATTGACTATTTCCTTGATCTTGTGGAGGAGTTCAGAGGTAGATGTGCACTGCTATTTTCTTCAAATGAATCTCTTTCATTTGGTGGAGGAGAAAGTCCTTGCCTAGTGCATCGTAAGTCTCTTGAAAAACAGTACACTGTCCTCCGATGCTCCCGAGTCATGGGGGCTGTTCAACTTGCAAAGTTTCCACTGGCATCTTTGATATAGCGTAGGGAGTTTGGCAGGGCTTGGGATGAAAGTGCCTTTGTCTGATCTTTGCCTGTAGGTTGCTTTCAAAAGTTGTTAGGGTAGCCACAGAATTGTTGGCAGCCTTTTGGGTAAGTTTAGTTTGAATGCTTGTTTCTAGCTCTTAGTGTCCTGGGATGTCCATGACCATCCTCGACAGCTTCCTTTGTTTAGATTTTTCCTTTTTGTACAAATAGTACATCTAGTTATATTTTTCTGCAAATAATACATTTGAACTATACCATCCTTTCTAAACTCCTTATTAAGATTACAATAAACTGTAAATCAGTAAATGTGGCAAAACAGTTATCACTAACGTATTGTAGCTTCAATATCTGACAAAGCCATGCATGTTAAAGTGAGGAATCCAAATGTTTTCACAACTATAAACTTAGAGGTTGCCAATTTTTAATCAAGGATTTTTTCTTACCATGTGTTTTTATAGGCTAGAGGAAAGATATCACAAAATGAAATACTAGAAGGTGCTTTAAATGAATTTTATGTGACTGTATTTTGCATGCAAAATGTGTTATTTAAATATTCCACAAAAATGTTTTTTTTTCATGGTGCATAGACGTGGCACTTAAATAATTTATGATTGCAAAACCACAGTTAAAGAGATGATCTGTAAAACCTATTTTATAGATTTTTTTGTGACTGACGCATCAGATGTATATATTTCACATATCCTAAATTATATTTAACTAATTTTAAGGGGGTCCCTAGACATTTGTTTTATGTTTTATAATGCTCATAAATTGAGTTGAGCGGACACCTGGATGTTCGGGTACGACGGGTTCGGCCGAACTTCGCAAAAGAGTTCGAGTTAGTGACCCAAACTTGACCCGAACTTGACCCCGAACCCCATTGAAGTCAATGGGGACCCCAACTTTTGAGCACTAAAATGGCTCTAAAAAAGTCATCGAAAGGGCTAGAGGGCTGCAAATGGCAGCAAAATGTTGTTAAGAGCATGGTAAGTGTTCTGCAAACAAATGTGGATAGGGAAATAACTTAAAATAACATAAAATACATAAAAATAAAAAATAATAATCTTGATGTAGGAGGACGAGGTCCATATGGAGTAGGAGGTTGAGGTGGCGGTGGATGTGGCAGTGTAGGTGGAAGCGGCGGCGATGGAGGAGGACGAGGTCCATATTGAGTAGGAGGTTGAGGTGGCGGTGGATGTGGCGGTGTAGGTGGAAGCGGCAGCGGTGGAGGAGGACGAGGTAGCCAACACTGGTTTTGGTTTTTTAATTTTATTTTTTTTTAAATTAGGGTACACCCCAAAAGAGTGAGAAAGATCAAAAATACAACAATGGCTGGGTAAGGCCGGTATACATGTCTATTCTGCACAGGGTACGGACAAGTCCTGTGGGATCCATGCCTGGTTCATTTTAATGAATGTGAGCTTGTCCACATTTGCTCTGGACAGGCGGCTGCGCTTGTCTGTGATAACGCCCCCCCTGCCGTGTTAAATACATGTTCAGATAATACACTGGCTGCAGATCAGCACCTCCAAAGCGTAAAGGGCAAGCTCAGGCCATATGCCCAATTTGGAGACCCAGAAGTTGAAGGGGGCAGACCCGTCATTCAGTACGTTTAGGCGTGTGCACACATACTGCTTCACCATGTTGGTGAAATTCTGCCTCCTGCTAAGACGTTCCATATCAGCTGGTGGTGCTGGTTGTTGTGGCGTGTTGACAAAGCTTTTCCACATTTCGGCCATGCTAACCCTGCCTTCTGAGGTACTGGCGGTGCCCCGGCTGCATTGGCTACCTCTTCCTCCTCCTCTGCCTTCGCCTTGTGCGTCCACTGTGCCCCCGCCGTCAGGTGGGAATGCCACCAGCAGCGCGTCTACCAGCGTGCGCTTGTACTCACGCATCTTACGATCACGTTCTAGTGAGGGAATTAAGGATGGCACGTTGTCCTTGTAACGGGGATCCAGCAGCGTGGCCACCCAGTAATCAGCACAAGTTATAATGTGGGAAACTTGACGGTCGTTGCGTAGACACTGCAGCATGTAATCGCTGATGTGTGCCAGGCTGCCCAGAGGCAACGAAAAGCTGTCCTCTGTGGGAGGTGTATCATTGGTGTCCTCTATATGCCCCCAGCCACACACCAGTGATGGCCAGGAGCTGGTCTGGGTGCCACCCTGCTTTGAACATGGTTCCTCCTCCTCCATCTCCTCATCCTCCACCTCGGCATCCTCCAGAACTGTGCCCTTGCTGGACAATTGTGTACCTGGCGTTTGTGGGTGCAGGAACCCACCCTCGGAGCCACTTGTGAATGACTACCCTGAAAGCCTTTGAAATTATCCCTCTTCCTCCTTCTTCTCCTCCTGTGCCACATCCTCATCCATCATTGCCCAAATAGTTTTTTCAAGGAGGCATATAAGTGGGATAGTAACGCTGAGAATGGCGTCATCGGCACTGGCCATGTTGGTGGAGTACTCGAAACAGCGCAACAAGGCACACAAGTCTAGTTATTGGTGGTGAAGGGGTGCTGTTCCGCAGAGCGACTCACGCGTGCGTGCTGCAGCTGAAACTCCACTATGACCTGCTGCTGCTCACACAGTCTGCCCAGCATGTGCAAGGTGGAGTTCCACCTTGTGGGCACGTCACATATGAGGCGGTGAGCGGGAAGGCCGAAGTTACTTTGCAGCGCTGAAAGGCGAGCAGCAGCAGGTTGAGAACGCTGAAAGTGCGCTCAGATGGCCCGCACTTTCTGCAGCAGCTCTGACATATCGGGGTAATTTTTAAGAATCCTCTGCACCACCAAATTCAGCACATGTGCCAGGCAAGGGATGTGCATCAAATCGGCTATGCCCAGAGCTGCTACGAGATTTCGCCCATTATCGCACACCACCAGGCTGGGCTTGAGGCTCACTGGCACCAACCACTCATCGGTCGGTTGTTCAATGCCCCTCCACAACTCCTGCGCTGTGTGGGGTTTTTCCCCCAAACAGGCAAGTTTTAAAACTGCCTGCTGTCGTTTACCCCTGGCTGTGCTGAAGTTGATGGTGAAGGTGTTACGCTGACCGGATGAGGAGGTGGTAGATGATGAGTTAGCGGAGTAGGAGGAGTTAGCAACAGGAGGCAAACTGAAGCGCCCTGCAATCCTCGGTGGTGGAAGGACATGTACCAAACTGCTATCCGCCTCAGGCCCAGCCGCCACTGCATTTACCCAGTGCGCTGTTAGGGAGATATAACGTCCCTGGCCGTGCTTACTGGTCCACGTATCCGTAGTTAGGTGGACCTTGCCAAAGATGGCATGGCGTTGCGCAGTGCACACATGATTTTGTCCCCCACTTGGTTGTGCAGGAAAGGGATGGCTCGCCTGGAAAAGTAGTGGCAGCTGGGCACGACGTACTGTGGGACAGTCACCGCCATTAGGCTTTTAAAACTCTGCGTCTCCACCAGACGGAATGACAGCATTTCAAAGGCCAGGAATTTTGAAATGCTGGCATTCAGGGCCAGGGATCGCAGGTGGGTGGGGGTATTTCCTCTTCCACTCCAGTGTTTGGGAAATAGAGAGCTGAACGCTCCCATGGGACATTGTGGAGATGGTTGGTGACCCAGGTGGTGGTGTTGCTGGCTGACCCTCTGTTTGCGGGGTGGCAGGTGCCACTGTCACTACAGTGGTGGATGAAGAGGACAAGACTGCAGAAGAGGAAGCAGGAGGAGCCAGAGACCTTTCTTGGTTTTTGAGGTGTCTACTCCACTGCAGCTCGTGCTTTGCACTTAGATGCCTGGTCATGCAGGTTGTGCTCAGGTTGAGAACGTGTATGCCTCGCTTCAGGCTCTGATTGCACAGCGTGCAAACCACTCGTGTCCTGTCATCAGCACATTGTCTGAAGAACTGCCACGCTAGACAACTCTATGGAGCTGGCTTTGGTGTGCTCAGTCCCTTGCTGCATTGGGCAGTAGCAGGTGTACTGTCTAGGGGATGGCCACTCTGCTTTTGCACCCTGTTCCCTCTTCTGCTGTGCCGGTGGCTCTGTGCGACCACTGCCTCTTCCTCCGAACTACACAGGTCACCTGCCCTCCTTGTCGGTCTGCCAAATTCTGAAAGCTGCAGCAGTTGGTACCTGTGTTTCGTCATCATCCGAGACGTACTGCGATGGTCCTCCCATGTACTCATCTTCAAACATAAGTGGTTGGGCATCGGTGCACTCAATCTCTTCCACTTCTGGGGCAGGGCTAGGTGGATGGCCCTGGGAAACCATGCTAACCGAGTCATCAAAAAGCAGAAGAGACTGCTGCATGACTTGGGCCTCAGACTGCTTGGCTGATTTGCAAGGTGAGGTGAAAGACTGATGGACATCGGCTGCAGGTGCCAACTCTGATCTTTCAGCAGTAGACTGGGTGGGAGACAATGTGACGGCACTGGAGGCACTGTCAGCAACCCAATCTACTATCGCCTGCACTTGTTGTGGCCCCAACATTCGTAGAGCCGCATTAGGCCCGACCAAATACTGCTGCAGGTTCTGTCGCCTACTCGCAACTGAGAAAGGTGTTTCACTTGTGCGTGTAGCTAGCACAGATCGACCACGTCCTCTCTTTGCAACAGGAGCTGCACCAGCAGCACCACGACAGGGGCCACATCCCTTATTTGACGTTCTCCTCATATTTCTCAAATTTAGGATCTTGCCCTAAATATGTGTTTTTTTTTTTAATAGCAGAATAGAACAACAGTATGTTGTGTATTTTGCCCAAAAAGGGTGTTTTTTGACTAACACAGTAGGACAGCAGCTTGAATTCTCAACATGCAGATGCAGCAAGCAAGGGCTATACAATTATGAATTTTAGCCCAAAAAGGGTGTTTTTGAAAACCCACAAAATTATAGCTATATATAGCTTAAAATGCGCACTGAATAATGCGACAGAGGCCCAAGAAGTATGCTGATGCCAAAAATGGGTGTTTTTTAAAACCCTGAAAACTACTGCAGTATTTCAAGCTTGTTTTTATCACACATGCAGCAAGCAAGGGCTGTAAAACGGTGTTTTTTGACTAACACAGTAGGACAGCAGCTTGAATTCTACACGTACAGATGCAGCAAGCAAGGGCTATAAAATTATGGATTTTAGCCCAAAAAGGGTGTTTTTTAAAAACCCAGAAAATTATAGATATATAGCTTTAAATGTACACTCAATAATGCGACAGTGGCCCAAGAAGGAGGGTGATGCCAAAAATAGGTGTTTTTTTAAACCCTGAAAACTATTGCAGTATTTCAAGCTTGTTTTTATCACACATGCAGCAAGCAAAAGCTGTAAAACTGTGTATTTTGCCCAAAAATTTTGTTTTTTGACTAACACAGTAGGACAGCAGCTTGAATTCTACACGTACAGATGCAGCAAGCAAGGGCTATAAAATTGTGGATTTTAGCCCAAAAAGGGTGTTTTTAAAAACCCAGAAAATTATAGCTATATATAGCTTTAAATGCGCACTGAATATGCTGGTCCACTGAGCTTGCATAAAATCCCCCCCCCCCTCCCCGCCGCCCACCTAACTAACACATGGATAAAAGTATTTTTTTTTGTCACTGGGATCAGGGCAGGTTAAAAATATTGTGCACTGCACCCACACAACAAAATCTATGTAGATGAGTTGAAGTTCTGATTAAAGAATAATATTAATGATTCTGTCCTCCTTCTATATACTCTCCCTCTCTCCCTCAATGAAGCACCTCCCTAGTACACAACAAAATCTATGTAGATGAGTTGAAGTTCTGATTAAAGAATAATATTAATGATTCTGTCCTCCTTCTATATACTCTGCCTCTCTCCCTCAATGCAGCAGCGCCCTAGTACACAACAACATCTATGTAGATTAATTAGAATGATCAATGATTCTGTCCTACTCCTATGCTTTCCCTGAAAGCAGCAACCGCAGGCAGCCTTTCCCTACAGTAGATAGATGAGAGTGACGTGCGGCGCTATGTGACTCCAGCTTATATAGACGCTGGGTCACATGCTGCACTGGCCAATCACAGCCATGCCATTAGTAGGCATAGCTGTGATGGCTTCTAAGGGCACACCAGTTAAACGCTTGTGGATTGGCTATCCTGCCTCTTTTTTTACACGCCATTAATTTGCCGGAAACCGAACTCGATAACGAATATACAGTACGATGTCTGGGATCGGGTCCGGTACCCGAAAACCCTAAAGTCCATTACGAACTTGAACGTTACAGTTTGGGTTCATTCAACCCTACTCATAAACACATATTTATTTAACACAATTGTTCATGCAAGCTGAAATCCAGGCACCTAAAAAATACTCCAGTGGTTTGTTCATTGGAAAAAAAATAAAATAAATGTATTGAACATGCAACTTATACAGAGTACCCGCATCTGTATGCAGCTTTCTGTCATCTCCTGCACAGCAGCATTCAGAATGTGGAAGAGAATTGCACTGAAAGCTAATCAGGCACTTAATTTGACCAGGAACATGCTGTTGGAAAAGAAAAGTAGGGTTGGTGGTTTTTCAATGGGCAGATGCTCCTTCATTGTCCAATCTATTAGCTAGGGAGGTGACACCACTGTATTAACTTTAACAAGGAAAGCATTGTCACCAGTGTTTGGTGTGTTAGATGGCTCTATCCCTCACTGTGTGCCTTGCTTCCATTCACAGACCCTTACATCATCCAGCAATATGCAGGACCATGGCAAGGATACAGGCATCTGACATACTGTGATGAATGTCAAAGAGAAATGAAAGTCAGTGTGGCAATACAGAAAAAGTAGGAGATACAGCCCATCAACTATAAGAGCTCTTTTTTTTTTCCAGGGATTCTTTAATGCTTCAATTTCATACATTCTCTAATTCCTATCCGTGCTATTTTCTCATTGGAATTAGTTGCTACAATTGGACTCCACAAACTTTTATTGCTGCAACTAACTTTATAAAATAAATATCAGGGACCAAAATTTGCACATTGACATAATAGTATAAATATACACTACTGTCTGAGTTTTTGGAGACCTGTATCTGGAAATACAGAAGTAAGTGCAAATAACTCTCTACATTTACTTCTCACTAATCTTTTAAGATGTAATTCCCGTGTCTCTTTTTTTAAATGCAATGAGTTTGGCTGCCTGGTTCAGCTGGCTGCTTGGCTAAACCAAATTATTATTTTTTTTCTGTTCCTTCTTTCATGGAGTTTCAAGACCCATGCTTGAAATCAAGTCAACTAACTTTTTAGAACCAAAACTTTTTTTTTCTCCACACACCACACACGTTTACCTGTTTTTTCACTGATAGTGATCCAGAGGGTCCATGGATCATTCAAGGTAGTTACAGGTAAAAACATATAATGGGGAGCTTCAGGACAAAGGCAAAGTGTATAATACTACAAGTACTATCTTGTTGAAGCTAGAGAATGCACCATTTAGAGTTCCATGTTCATATCTGACATATGGAACTGCAAGTAGCTGCCAGTCCACTCACCTAAAAGACAACAGAAGCCCTAAGCAAAGTGTTGATTTACTAGTTCTTGCTGAACTCCAATGCAATAAGAAGTCACATTGCAGCACCTCATACTACATAACTGGTTCTTGATCTCTGTCTCTTGGCTTCTCTTGCACTACTATATATTCTTTAAAAGTCAGCCAAGCCATTGTCACCCATTACCTATTTTGAACATTCTTTTTCTTGTGAACTTCACATTTCAAGGATGGTGTCCTAAACTATTATTGTTTTCAATTGTAACTAAACCTAGATGGGAGGCAACAGTAGAAAATATAGGTTGGAATGGGCCACTTTTCAAACAAGTTTGAGAAACAGAACCCTAAAACAGTCTCTTTATAACTTTTTTCATAAAGATGCTATTGTGATGGCATTGTGATATACACATATGGTATTAATAAGATTCATGTCACATTCAACAATTTAATGAGTATTATGATTCAGACATGAACTGAAGAGTATGTACTGTTCATAAATGTTTTTTTATAACTTGTATTGTGAATCAATGTTGCTTCTTCTGAGTAGTGTCTTTTCAGTGACCTGACCGTGGTTAGCAATAAAAACTCCACGTATGACTCATCTGTCATATACATATTTGTTTGTAAAAGGATTCTTACATTTTTAAAAGGGACCTAGTTACTGTAACTTCAGCAGTTTAAAACTAGCTGTTTAAAAGGACTAATAGCTGTTCTTTTATCCCTGTAGAGCTACCCCTAGAGGGCTGCTGGGTTTTTGGTCGCCTTTTTCTGGTACAGCCAGGCAACACACATTTTCCAACTTGCATTCAGAGATAGAAGCCAGTCCTTTGGCTTGTTTTTATGTTTTTTTGAGGGAATATAACTTGGATAGGAATGAGGGGTTATGGGATGCTCAAAACTGAGTTCAGCAACAATTTGGCGGACAACTTCTCTTCATACAATTTTTTGCAAAAAATGGATCTGAGACTGTACTCCCTCTGGAATAATGTCAGTCCTTAATTGATCAGTAGCAGATGATTTCTGACAGGAGAACTGTGTCACCTGGGTAGAAATAGCGAAGTCCCAACTGTTTGCAAAAGAATCATGTCCCCTAAATAGAAAATAGTAAGGTCTTAACTGTATGTAGGAGCTCTGTGTCCCTTCAATAGAAAATACCAGCCCATCTGGCTGTCTTGAAAAATGTCCCAGAGCAAGGGATTAGGTTAGCTGTGACACTGAAAGCATGGTGGATATTGCACCTGGCAGCCTTCTCCCTTATTTGTCCTGGGGTGATCAGATAGAGGTACTTACACTGTATACTGCTGCTTGCATAGACTCCTGTTCAGGCTTCCTGCTGGATAGATCTTTGTTTGGTGGGCAGGGTGTCTCCTGGATGAGAAGGTAGGTTAGTGGACATCCCCTTGCAGCTTCTCTTCCTCTCTCCTGAGCTCCAGGCTGGAGGCATAGCGTACCAGCCCCAGGGTCCCCTCACAGGCCTCACGACTCCAGCCTCAAAAATCCATCTTCAAACTGACAACAACAACCCTCCTGACCAGGCATTTTTATGAGCCCATCCAACCACCTTGCCAGGCCTCTGAAATATGCTGATCATCGCCTCCCCATCTCCCCACCTCCACCCCCTGGCTTCTAGGACTTTCTGGTAGTTTGGCCTGGTGTTTTTAGAAATAGGGGGAGGTGCAAGAAGCCTGACCTGTAGAGCCCCCTCAGCCTGACCTACATCTGAACCCACATCAATTACCCAGACAGACTTAAACTACTGTCAGTCAGGTAATTTGCCTACCATCTTTGTACACTAGAAGGTCCTGCATCAATTATCACTGGAATTTTGGTCCTACAAGGGCTATAGCTAGAGTAATAAAAATGCTTAGTTTAGCTACATAGGTTAGTCACATTGCACCTGTTATATGTGGCCTAACATAAAATACAATTCCAATGATTTAAGAGTATATTTATAAAGCAGGAAATGTAACATTTACCAAACATTCGCTGAAGGCATGACTTCCTAGCACACGTGCTTTAACCACTTGACGACCGCCCACCGCAGATTTACTGCGGCAGGCGGCCACTCCTGGGCAAAGCGACGAAGTACTACGTCACTCGCTCCCGCCGCTCTGGGGCGCACTCCTGCGTGCCCCCGGCCCTGCCAATAGTCTGATTGGGTTCAGAACCGATCAGTCATCAGGTCCAGGCCAATGATTTTTGGCCTGGACCTGCTGATCGGTCCTGACCAATCAGAGACCTAGCTGTGCTTGTGAACTGTAAACACAGGCACAGAAAAGGTCCTCTCTCCCCTCCCAAAATCCTTTTTGGATTCATCGAGAGAAGAGAGAGGATCAAAACGTGAGTACTGCACCAAGCAAACACACACACACACACACACACACAGGTAGACAGGCACATTTAACCCCCGATCACCACCCCCCCAGTTAAACCCTACACCCCCTGTCACATTGCACACTGTATACAGTATATAGCAGTTTTCTATATTTCTGTATTAGTGTGCCTAGTGACATCATTTAGCGCTAGCTACCGTTACTTTTAGGCTTAGAATAGAATACCCGCCACCCCCCCAATAAAGATTTAACCCCCTGATCCCCCCAGTTAACCCCTTCCCCCCTTTCACATTGCACACTATATACAGGTAATATAGTGGTTTTCTGTATTTCTGTATTAGTGTGATTGTGACTTCAGTTAGCGCTAGCGAGTTCGTTTCTGTCCCAAGTAGGTTTTATGGTGCCTGCCATCCCCCCAATAAAGATTTAACAGCCTGATCCCCCCTGATCACCCCCAGTTAACCCCTACACCCCCTGTCACATTGCACACTATAGACAGTATATAGCATTTGTCTATATTTCTGTAATAGTGTGACTTGTGACTTCGTTTAGGGCTTGCGACCGCTACTTTTAGGCTTAGGATACCTGCCACCCCCCCAATAAAGATTTAACCCTCTTATCACCCCCAGTTAACCCCTTCACCCCCTGTCACATTGAACACTATATACAGGTATACAGCGGTTTTCTGTATTTCTGTATTAGTGTGATTGTGACCTAGCGAGCGAGTTAGTTTCTGTCTGAGTAGGCTTAGGATACCCGCCACCCCCCCAATAAAAATGTAACCCCCTGATCACCCCCAGTTAACCCCTTCATTGCCCTGTCACAGTGTCACTTTTTTAGTGTACAGTTTTTTTTCTGATCACTATTATTATTGTCACAAGTGACACTATTTAGCGTCAGTCTAGGACAGCGCAGATCCCCGTCGCATAGTTAGAAATATCAGTTGACTCCTTGATTACCAGTAACACACACATACACACACATACACACACACACACACATACACCTCCATTACTAGTATAGTATCTGAACGGATTAATATCTTTGATCTGATCAGAACTATACTAGCGTCCCCAATAGTTTAGGGTTCTCAAAATGCAGCATTAGCAGGATCAGTCATAACACCTGCCAGCACCTGCGTTTAGCCCCTCCTCCCAGCCCACCCCACCCAGGCAAGTGCAGTAATCAATAGATTACTGTCACTTCCAAAAAACACAACACACAAAACCACTGTATTAGCAGAGTCAGGCCAGATCCCTGATAGTACTAGCAGTTTTTTTGTAGCGGTTGAAATAGTCCTTGGCAACCAGGTGCTTTTTTACCTGTGAGTCACACTACTGTATCTGTAAATTTAGTTGCTAAAATGTCCAAACGGTGGTACAGTAGTGAAGAGGCCTACAGCATACTGATCATGTCAGACAAGAGCGATAGGGAAGCCTCACTGGAAGAATCAGGGTTAGTATATGAGCCTGTAGATAGCAGTGGCTCCCTGACAGATAGCTCAGACGACGGAGGGGTCCCTGCTAAGGTCAGGCGTACCCAACCCCGTTCTGGAGTTGCTGAGGTGCAGGAATTGCAGGGGGCTTGTATTGAGCAGAGAGCCAGTACTAGTGCCACTCACACTTCTGGTGAACTGGTGTAATGTTCTGGTACCTTTGGGTACCCTAATTACTCTTTCATAAGTGTATGCGCCCCACCATTCTCTTTTGGTAAGGTGCGCATACACCTTTAAGACTGATGCTGTCATCACTGAGCGCCGGACTGGATGGCTATTTAGATCGCCGGCTCTCACTCACATGTGTTCGTTCAAACTGCTTTGTGCCTTGATGCTAACCTGTCTTGAAGCTCACATGCTTGCAAGCATACCTCGCTGTCGGAACCACGCTGCGCTGATCCCTGTATCCCGCTACCGGATCATCCGCTCTTGCCGAACCTCTCCTCTGCTACATTGCTATTAGTGATAAGTACCCCACAGGGGAAACCTCTATAACCTTTATACTAAAGCTTACACTATCTAGCTCTGCATACTAAGGACTATTACTACATCTGCATTATCTAAGATTGGTAGCTCTTGAGCCTACTACCACCTGTTCTTGCACTGGGTTGATCTCTCTTGTATGTCCACCTGCTACTCTGTCATCTACTACCATACATGATTGCTAAACCTATCTGCATCCCATCTGCTACTATCTTACTTTCAAGAACATTTCCTTTCAAGTGTCTGTCATCTACCATCTCTACCCAACCTGTCTCTTCAGCCTATCATAACTGTGTTACTATATACATAAGTCACTCTAGGAAACATCTTATTGAGTGTGTGTATTTACTTGCTGAATTGAGATCATCCACACATGATGAGTCATTGAGAGTTGGGAATGGTGTCTCAGCGTTTCTCTACATGACTACTGAAGTGGAATATTTCTGCAGCTGAAAATCCACATCATACGTAAAACGCAGGAGCGTTACAGATTGAACGAACCACAAATGGATTCAGCAGAAATAACCACTCAGATGACACAATTAAAACAGCAAGTACCTGCGTTAATACACGCACTTGCTGAATTAAAAGAAGACAATCAGGCTCTGTCGCAGCAGGTAATTAGACTGACACAACTTACCACTGCTCAGTCCCCTGAACCCAAAATAAATCCTCCTTTGGTATTTACAGGCGATCGCAAAAAATTTCGCGAATTTAAAAACGCATGTGAGTTACTTTTCTTGCTAAAACCCCGTACCTACCTTACGGATCACATTAAGGTTTGTACTATTATTTCTTACCTAACAGGCGATCCTCGGGCCTGGGCAGACTCTCTTTTTGAGAAAAGTGACCAGCTTCTCAACTCCTATGCCTTGTTCCTAGCAGAACTCACTAGCCTATATGATGATCCCAATAGGCAGAGTACTGCCGATCTTCAATTAAGATCCTTGAAACAAGGTGGGAGACCTGTAGAAGACTTTGTCGCAGAATTCAAGAGATGGACCCTTGATTCAGAATGGAATTATGCATCTCTGAAATCCCAATTTAGGCTTGGCCTATCAGAGGCCGTTAAAGACGAGCTCGCCCGAGCGGATCTGCCAAAAACCCTGGATGCATTGATACAACTCAGTATCACCATAGATAGAAGACTACGAGAAAGAAAGGCTGAGAAAATGGGAATGCCATTATCCAGTTCTTCTCGGATTTCGGCCGTTGACCCCGTTCCTATGGAGGTAGGAACCATACGCCTACCTCTATCAACTATGGAAAGAGCCAGAAGACGATCTGGTAATCTCTGCTTGTACTATGCATCCCCGGATCACAAGATAAACGTCTGTCCCCTAGTCTACAAAAAGAAGGATGAGTGTTCACATGTCCTCCTAGGGGGATTGACAACTTCAATCACTAACCCTTACCTTTCTGTTTACTTAACATTACAGTGGGACCAGAACAGGATTACTACTAAGGCCATGATTGACACAGGATCTTGTGGAAATTATATTGACATACGTTTTGCTGCTTTAAACAAAGTTCCTATTATTTCTAAACTTAAACCTGTCTCAGTGAGTCTTATTAACGGTGTTCCTTTATCCTCTGGTCCGATCACTGATCAGACACAGGCACTCCTAGTCACTACTAACGGGTCTCATATGGAGACCACTACCTTCGATCTAATACCTTCACCCCACTTTCCCATTGTTTTGGGACTTCCCTGGTTGCACACACATCAACCAACCATAGATTGGAAGGAACGGACCCTGACCTTCCTCTCTTGCTATTGCGAGGGTACGTGTAACCTCCCGTCTTTCGGGAAGATCCTGTCTGTGGTGACAGATGAGATTGCACCACTATGTTATCAGGATCTCTCTGAGGTTTTTCTTGAGAAAAATGCTCAAGCACTACCTCCCCATCGAGACTATGATTGTAGCATTGATCTACTCCCAAATAGCAAATTGCCGTTCAGTCATGTTTATCCTCTTTCACAGGATGAACTTTCCCATCTCAAAGACTATTTGGATGAGAATTTGGAAAAAGGTTTTATTAGACCTTCCACTTCTTCCACAGCAGCAGGACTCTTTTTTGTCCGCAATAAGGACTCAAGTCTCAGGCCTATCATCGACTATAGGCAATTGAATGCTATTACAATAAAAGATCGCTATCCTCTACCGCTTATCCCTGAGCTCATTGAGCAGGTGCGTGGAGCTACCTATTTTTCAAAATTGGACCTGAAAGGAGCATACAATCTCATTCGAATCCGTTATGGACACGAGTGGAAGACTGCATTCAGAACCAGATACGGATTGTTCGAATATCTTGTAATGCCATTCGGGCTATGCAACGCCCCTGCAGTTTTTCAACGATTTATAAACAATATTTTCAGAGACTTACTAGATGTCTGTGTTGTGGTATATCTGGACGATATACTTATATATTCACGATCCCTGTCTGAACACACAAGACATGTAAGACTAGTATTATCGAGATAGCTTGCACACAACCTTTATGTGAAACTGAAAAAATGCTTGTTTCATAAAGAAGAGGTACTGTTTCTAGGCTACATCATATCCAAAACAGGAATCGAGATGGACATGAGTAAATGCAATCCTGCATTCAGGATTGGCCTACACCAACCACACGCAAGGCGCTACAGCGATTCCTTGGAATTTTGAATTTCTACAGGAAGTTCATTAGAAACTTCTCTGCCATTGTGAGACCCCTCACACAGCTCACTAGCATTAAAAAAAACATTCAAATGGTCAGATGAAGCAAATAAAGCTTTTCACCTGTTAAAGACAAGGTTTACTTCTGCTCCCATACTACGCCATCCAGACCCATCCCTCCAATACATTCTGGAAGTAGATGCGTCAAACATGGCAGTAGGAGCAATACTCTCCCAACGACCAACTCACACTTCACCACTTCATCCAGTCGCCTTTTTTTCTAAATCCCTAAGCAGTCCAGAGATAAATTACCCCGTGGGTGAAAAGGAACTGCTTGCTATAAAATTGGCTCTGGAGAATTGGCGACATCTACTCGAAGGCACCCAATTACCAATACTTATATACACGGACCATAAAAATCTCCAATATCTTCAGACTAAAAAAACTCTCTCGCACCGACAGGTACGATGGTCACTATTCTTTCTAAGGTTTAACTTCCTAGTGACCTACACACCTGCAGATAAGAACAAAAAGGCGGATGCACTATCACGACTAACTGAAGAAAACTACTTCGAAATCCCTTCCGTTCCTATAATACCTCACAAACGCATTATTGGAGTTGTCCGTTCCTTGAAGGAAGAGGTTTTGCATGGTATAAGTTTGGATTCACCCCCACCACAACTAAATACTGATGCAGAAGGCTTCCTCTACTACAACGACAAACTTTACATACCACCTACCATACGCACCAAGATCTTGGAATTATCGCATGATGTGCCTATGGCAGGACATATGGGGTATGACAAAGACTCTTAATCTGATTACCAGGCAATTCTGGTGGCCTGACATGAAAACATCTATACAAAAATTCGTCTCTTCATGCAATGTCTGTGCCAGGTCCAAAATTGACACTACGAGACCATCCGGTCTACTATGCAGTCTACCAATACCCCAAACTCCATGGGAAGTTGTGTCCTTGGACTTTATAGTGGAATTGCCTCCTTCCAAAGGATTTAATACCATCTTAGTGTCAGTGGACCATCTGACAAAAATGGCACATTTCATTGCTATTCGCAGACTACCTTCGTCCAAACAAACGGCAGAACTCCTGATGAAACATGTCTTTAAGTTACATGGTATCCCAAAAACTCTTCTGTCTGACCGTGGATCACAATTTATTTCCAAGTTCTGGCAAGAACTATGTCACATACTACGGATCGAGCGGAAGCTCACTTCTCCTTACCATCCGCAGACCAACGGACAGACTGAAAGAGTCAACCAATGCATCGAGCAATATTTACGTTGTTACACTTCTTACCAACAGGATGATTGGGTGGATCTTCTCCCTCTGGCAGAATTTGCCTACAACAACGCAACCCACAGTACGACCAAGCAGAGTCCGTTCTACTTGAACTATGGGTTTCATCCCTCTATTCTTCCACCACGCATCCTTCCTTCAAATAACCCAGTAGCTTCAGACTATCTTACCCAAATAAAGGACTCTCTGGGTTTGCTTAATACTACCATTGCACACGCTCATAGTCAACAAAAGAAGTACTATGATCTTCGCAGAAGACCTTCTCCTCAGTACGCTATCGGGGACCTCGTTTGGCTCTCAACAAAAAATTTAAGACTGAAAATCCCTAGCAAAAAGCTTGGACCTCTGTTCTTGGGACCTTTCCCAATCAAGAAACTTATTGGAAAAGCTGCAGTACAGCTTACATTGCCAATAGACCTCAAAATACATCCCATTTTCCATGTGTCGCTACTGAAGCCCCATGTTCCTGACCAAGGAATAAGGCCTACTATCCCTCCTCCTCCTCCTGTACAAGTTGAAGGTGGAGAAGAATATGAGATAAAAGAGATTCTGGATTCTCGTATCCACAGAGGAAGACTTCAGTACTTGGTTCGATGGAAGAACTATGGGCCCCAAGACGACACCTGGCTAAACACCTCTGACATACATGCCTCTAGATTAATCCGCAATTTTCATGCGAAGTACCCAGACAAACCAGCTCCAGAGGCCTTCAGGACCTGGCCTTAAGGGGAGGGTACTGTAATGTTCTGGTACCTTTAGGTACCCTAATTACTCTTTCATAAGTGTATGCGCCCCACCATTCTCTTTTGGTAAGGTGCGCATACACCTTTAAGACTGATGCTGTCATCACTGAGCGCCGGACTGGATGGCTATTTAGATCGCCGGCTCTCACTCACATGTGTTCGTTCAAACTGCTTTGTGCCTTGATGCTAACCTGTCTTGAAGCTCACATGCTTGCAAGCATACCTCGCTGTCGGAACCACGCTGCGCTGATCCTTGTATCCCGCTACCGGATCATCCGCTCTTGCCGAACCTCTCCTCTGCTACATTGCTATTAGTGATAAGTACCCCACAGGGGAAACCTCTATAACCTTTATACTAAAGCTTACACTATCTAGCTCTGCATACTAAGGATTATTACTACATCTGCATTATCTAAGATTGCTAGCTCTTGAGCCTACTACCACCTGTTCTTGCTCTGGGTTGATCTCTCTTGTATGTCCACCTGCTACTCTGTCATCTACTACCATACATGATTGCTAAACCTATCTGCATCCCATCTGCTACTATCTTACTTTCAAGAACATTTCCTTTCAAGTGTCTGTCATCTACCATCTCTACCCAACCTGTCTCTTCAGCCTATCATAACTGTGTTACTATATACATAAGTCACTCTAGGAAACATCTTATTGAGTGTGTGTATTTACTTGCTGAATTGAGATCATCCACACATGATGAGTCATTGAGAGTTGGGAATGGTGTCTCAGCGTTTCTCTACATGACTACTGAAGTGGAATATTTCTGCAGCTGAAAATCCACATCATACGTAAAACGCAGGAGCGTTACAGATTGAACGAACCACAAATGGATTCAGCAGAAATAACCACTCAGATGACACAATTAAAACAGCAAGTACCTGCGTTAATACACGCACTTGCTGAATTAAAAGAAGACAATCAGGCTCTGTCGCAGCAGGTAATTAGACTGACACAACTTACCACTGCTCAGTCCCCTGAACCCAAAATAAATCCTCCTTTGGTATTTACAGGCGATCGCAAAAAATTTCGCGAATTTAAAAACGCATGTGAGTTACTTTTCTTGCTAAAACCCCGTACCTACCTTACGGATCACATTAAGGTTTGTACTATTATTTCTTACCTAACAGGCGATCCTCGGGCCTGGGCAGACTCTCTTTTTGAGAAAAGTGACCAGCTTCTCAACTCCTATGCCTTGTTCCTAGCAGAACTCACTAGCCTATATGATGATCCCAATAGGCAGAGTACTGCCGATCTTCAATTAAGATCCTTGAAACAAGGTGGGAGACCTGTAGAAGACTTTGTCGCAGAATTCAAGAGATGGACCCTTGATTCAGAATGGAATTATGCATCTCTGAAATCCCAATTTAGGCTTGGCCTATCAGAGGCCGTTAAAGACGAGCTCGCCCGAGCGGATCTGCCAAAAACCCTGGATGCATTGATACAACTCAGTATCACCATAGATAGAAGACTACGAGAAAGAAAGGCTGAGAAAATGGGAATGCCATTATCCAGTTCTTCTCGGATTTCGGCCGTTGACCCCGTTCCTATGGAGGTAGGAACCATACGCCTACCTCTATCAACTATGGAAAGAGCCAGAAGACGATCTGGTAATCTCTGCTTGTACTATGCATCCCCGGATCACAAGATAAACGTCTGTCCCCTAGTCTACAAAAAGAAGGATGAGTGTTCACATGTCCTCCTAGGGGGATTGACAACTTCAATCACTAACCCTTACCTTTCTGTTTACTTAACATTACAGTGGGACCAGAACAGGATTACTACTAAGGCCATGATTGACACAGGATCTTGTGGAAATTATATTGACATACGTTTTGCTGCTTTAAATAAAGTTCCTATTATTTCTAAACTTAAACCTGTCTCAGTGAGTCTTATTAACGGTGTTCCTTTATCCTCTGGTCCGATCACTGATCAGACACAGGCACTCCTAGTCACTACTAACGGGTCTCATATGGAGACCACTACCTTCGATCTAATACCTTCACCCCACTTTCCCATTGTTTTGGGACTTCCCTGGTTGCACACACATCAACCAACCATAGATTGGAAGGAACGGACCCTGACCTTCCTCTCTTGCTATTGCGAGGGTACGTGTAACCTCCCGTCTTTCGGGAAGATCCTGTCTGTGGTGACAGATGAGATTGCACCACTATGTTATCAGGATCTCTCTGAGGTTTTTCTTGAGAAAAATGCTCAAGCACTACCTCCCCATCGAGACTATGATTGTAGCATTGATCTACTCCCAAATAGCAAATTGCCGTTCGGTCATGTTTATCCTCTTTCACAGGATGAACTTTCCCATCTCAAAGACTATTTGGATGAGAATTTGGAAAAAGGTTTTATTAGACCTTCCACTTCTTCCACAGCAGCAGGACTCTTTTTTGTCCGCAATAAGGACTCAAGTCTCAGGCCTATCATCGACTATAGGCAATTGAATGCTATTACAATAAAAGATCGCTATCCTCTACCGCTTATCCCTGAGCTCATTGAGCAGGTGCGTGGAGCTACCTATTTTTCAAAATTGGACCTGAAAGGAGCATACAATCTCATTCGAATCCGTTATGGACACGAGTGGAAGACTGCATTCAGAACCAGATACGGATTGTTCGAATATCTTGTAATGCCATTCGGGCTATGCAACGCCCCTGCAGTTTTTCAACGATTTATAAACGATATTTTCAGAGACTTACTAGATGTCTGTGTTGTGGTATATCTGGACGATATACTTATATATTCACGATCCCTGTCTGAACACACAAGACATGTAAGACTAGTATTATCGAGATAGCTTGCACACAACCTTTATGTGAAACTGAAAAAATGCTTGTTTCATAAAGAAGAGGTACTGTTTCTAGGCTACATCATATCCAAAACAGGAATCGAGATGGACATGAGTAAATGCAATCCTGCATTCAGGATTGGCCTACACCAACCACACGCAAGGCGCTACAGCGATTCCTTGGAATTTTGAATTTCTACAGGAAGTTCATTAGAAACTTCTCTGCCATTGTGAGACCCCTCACACAGCTCACTAGCATTAAAAAAAACATTCAAATGGTCAGATGAAGCAAATAAAGCTTTTCACCTGTTAAAGACAAGGTTTACTTCTGCTCCCATACTACGCCATCCAGACCCATCCCTCCAATACATTCTGGAAGTAGATGCGTCAAACATGGCAGTAGGAGCAATACTCTCCCAACGACCAACTCACACTTCACCACTTCATCCAGTCGCCTTTTTTTCTAAATCCCTAAGCAGTCCAGAGATAAATTACCCCGTGGGTGAAAAGGAACTGCTTGCTATAAAATTGGCTCTGGAGAATTGGCGACATCTACTCGAAGGCACCCAATTACCAATACTTATATACACGGACCATAAAAATCTCCAATATCTTCAGACTAAAAAAACTCTCTCGCACCGACAGGTACGATGGTCACTATTCTTTCTAAGGTTTAACTTCCTAGTGACCTACACACCTGCAGATAAGAACAAAAAGGCGGATGCACTATCACGACTAACTGAAGAAAACTACTTCGAAATCCCTTCCGTTCCTATAATACCTCACAAACGCATTATTGGAGTTGTCCGTTCCTTGAAGGAAGAGGTTTTGCATGGTATAAGTTTGGATTCACCCCCACCACAACTAAATACTGATGCAGAAGGCTTCCTCTACTACAACGACAAACTTTACATACCACCTACCATACGCACCAAGATCTTGGAATTATCGCATGATGTGCCTATGGCAGGACATATGGGGTATGACAAAGACTCTTAATCTGATTACCAGGCAATTCTGGTGGCCTGACATGAAAACATCTATACAAAAATTCGTCTCTTCATGCAATGTCTGTGCCAGGTCCAAAATTGACACTACGAGACCATCCGGTCTACTATGCAGTCTACCAATACCCCAAACTCCATGGGAAGTTGTGTCCTTGGACTTTATAGTGGAATTGCCTCCTTCCAAAGGATTTAATACCATCTTAGTGTCAGTGGACCATCTGACAAAAATGGCACATTTCATTGCTATTCGCAGACTACCTTCGTCCAAACAAACGGCAGAACTCCTGATGAAACATGTCTTTAAGTTACATGGTATCCCAAAAACTCTTCTGTCTGACCGTGGATCACAATTTATTTCCAAGTTCTGGCAAGAACTATGTCACATACTACGGATCGAGCGGAAGCTCACTTCTCCTTACCATCCGCAGACCAACGGACAGACTGAAAGAGTCAACCAATGCATCGAGCAATATTTACGTTGTTACACTTCTTACCAACAGGATGATTGGGTGGATCTTCTCCCTCTGGCAGAATTTGCCTACAACAACGCAACCCACAGTACGACCAAGCAGAGTCCGTTCTACTTGAACTATGGGTTTCATCCCTCTATTCTTCCACCACGCATCCTTCCTTCAAATAACCCAGTAGCTTCAGACTATCTTACCCAAATAAAGGACTCTCTGGGTTTGCTTAATACTACCATTGCACACGCTCATAGTCAACAAAAGAAGTACTATGATCTTCGCAGAAGACCTTCTCCTCAGTACGCTATCGGGGACCTCGTTTGGCTCTCAACAAAAAATTTAAGACTGAAAATCCCTAGCAAAAAGCTTGGACCTCTGTTCTTGGGACCTTTCCCAATCAAGAAACTTATTGGAAAAGCTGCAGTACAGCTTACATTGCCAATAGACCTCAAAATACATCCCATTTTCCATGTGTCGCTACTGAAGCCCCATGTTCCTGACCAAGGAATAAGGCCTACTATCCCTCCTCCTCCTCCTGTACAAGTTGAAGGTGGAGAAGAATATGAGATAAAAGAGATTCTGGATTCTCGTATCCACAGAGGAAGACTTCAGTACTTGGTTCGATGGAAGAACTATGGGCCCCAAGACGACACCTGGCTAAACACCTCTGACATACATGCCTCTAGATTAATCCGCAATTTTCATGCGAAGTACCCAGACAAACCAGCTCCAGAGGCCTTCAGGACCTGGCCTTAAGGGGAGGGTACTGTAATGTTCTGGTACCTTTAGGTACCCTAATTACTCTTTCATAAGTGTATGCGCCCCACCATTCTCTTTTGGTAAGGTGCGCATACACCTTTAAGACTGATGCTGTCATCACTGAGCGCCGGACTGGATGGCTATTTAGATCGCCGGCTCTCACTCACATGTGTTCGTTCAAACTGCTTTGTGCCTTGATGCTAACCTGTCTTGAAGCTCACATGCTTGCAAGCATACCTCGCTGTCGGAACCACGCTGCGCTGATCCTTGTATCCCGCTACCGGATCATCCGCTCTTGCCGAACCTCTCCTCTGCTACATTGCTATTAGTGATAAGTACCCCACAGGGGAAACCTCTATAACCTTTATACTAAAGCTTACACTATCTAGCTCTGCATACTAAGGATTATTACTACATCTGCATTATCTAAGATTGCTAGCTCTTGAGCCTACTACCACCTGTTCTTGCTCTGGGTTGATCTCTCTTGTATGTCCACCTGCTACTCTGTCATCTACTACCATACATGATTGCTAAACCTATCTGCATCCCATCTGCTACTATCTTACTTTCAAGAACATTTCCTTTCAAGTGTCTGTCATCTACCATCTCTACCCAACCTGTCTCTTCAGCCTATCATAACTGTGTTACTATATACATAAGTCACTCTAGGAAACATCTTATTGAGTGTGTGTATTTACTTGCTGAATTGAGATCATCCACACATGATGAGTCATTGAGAGTTGGGAATGGTGTCTCAGCGTTTCTCTACATGACTACTGAAGTGGAATATTTCTGCAGCTGAAAATCCACATCATACGTAAAACGCAGGAGCGTTACAGATTGAACGAACCACAAATGGATTCAGCAGAAATAACCACTCAGATGACACAATTAAAACAGCAAGTACCTGCGTTAATACACGCACTTGCTGAATTAAAAGAAGACAATCAGGCTCTGTCGCAGCAGGTAATTAGACTGACACAACTTACCACTGCTCAGTCCCCTGAACCCAAAATAAATCCTCCTTTGGTATTTACAGGCGATCGCAAAAAATTTCGCGAATTTAAAAACGCATGTGAGTTACTTTTCTTGCTAAAACCCCGTACCTACCTTACGGATCACATTAAGGTTTGTACTATTATTTCTTACCTAACAGGCGATCCTCGGGCCTGGGCAGACTCTCTTTTTGAGAAAAGTGACCAGCTTCTCAACTCCTATGCCTTGTTCCTAGCAGAACTCACTAGCCTATATGATGATCCCAATAGGCAGAGTACTGCCGATCTTCAATTAAGATCCTTGAAACAAGGTGGGAGACCTGTAGAAGACTTTGTCGCAGAATTCAAGAGATGGACCCTTGATTCAGAATGGAATTATGCATCTCTGAAATCCCAATTTAGGCTTGGCCTATCAGAGGCCGTTAAAGACGAGCTCGCCCGAGCGGATCTGCCAAAAACCCTGGATGCATTGATACAACTCAGTATCACCATAGATAGAAGACTACGAGAAAGAAAGGCTGAGAAAATGGGAATGCCATTATCCAGTTCTTCTCGGATTTCGGCCGTTGACCCCGTTCCTATGGAGGTAGGAACCATACGCCTACCTCTATCAACTATGGAAAGAGCCAGAAGACGATCTGGTAATCTCTGCTTGTACTATGCATCCCCGGATCACAAGATAAACGTCTGTCCCCTAGTCTACAAAAAGAAGGATGAGTGTTCACATGTCCTCCTAGGGGGATTGACAACTTCAATCACTAACCCTTACCTTTCTGTTTACTTAACATTACAGTGGGACCAGAACAGGATTACTACTAAGGCCATGATTGACACAGGATCTTGTGGAAATTATATTGACATACGTTTTGCTGCTTTAAATAAAGTTCCTATTATTTCTAAACTTAAACCTGTCTCAGTGAGTCTTATTAACGGTGTTCCTTTATCCTCTGGTCCGATCACTGATCAGACACAGGCACTCCTAGTCACTACTAACGGGTCTCATATGGAGACCACTACCTTCGATCTAATACCTTCACCCCACTTTCCCATTGTTTTGGGACTTCCCTGGTTGCACACACATCAACCAACCATAGATTGGAAGGAACGGACCCTGACCTTCCTCTCTTGCTATTGCGAGGGTACGTGTAACCTCCCGTCTTTCGGGAAGATCCTGTCTGTGGTGACAGATGAGATTGCACCACTATGTTATCAGGATCTCTCTGAGGTTTTTCTTGAGAAAAATGCTCAAGCACTACCTCCCCATCGAGACTATGATTGTAGCATTGATCTACTCCCAAATAGCAAATTGCCGTTCGGTCATGTTTATCCTCTTTCACAGGATGAACTTTCCCATCTCAAAGACTATTTGGATGAGAATTTGGAAAAAGGTTTTATTAGACCTTCCACTTCTTCCACAGCAGCAGGACTCTTTTTTGTCCGCAATAAGGACTCAAGTCTCAGGCCTATCATCGACTATAGGCAATTGAATGCTATTACAATAAAAGATCGCTATCCTCTACCGCTTATCCCTGAGCTCATTGAGCAGGTGCGTGGAGCTACCTATTTTTCAAAATTGGACCTGAAAGGAGCATACAATCTCATTCGAATCCGTTATGGACACGAGTGGAAGACTGCATTCAGAACCAGATACGGATTGTTCGAATATCTTGTAATGCCATTCGGGCTATGCAACGCCCCTGCAGTTTTTCAACGATTTATAAACGATATTTTCAGAGACTTACTAGATGTCTGTGTTGTGGTATATCTGGACGATATACTTATATATTCACGATCCCTGTCTGAACACACAAGACATGTAAGACTAGTATTATCGAGATAGCTTGCACACAACCTTTATGTGAAACTGAAAAAATGCTTGTTTCATAAAGAAGAGGTACTGTTTCTAGGCTACATCATATCCAAAACAGGAATCGAGATGGACATGAGTAAATGCAATCCTGCATTCAGGATTGGCCTACACCAACCACACGCAAGGCGCTACAGCGATTCCTTGGAATTTTGAATTTCTACAGGAAGTTCATTAGAAACTTCTCTGCCATTGTGAGACCCCTCACACAGCTCACTAGCATTAAAAAAAACATTCAAATGGTCAGATGAAGCAAATAAAGCTTTTCACCTGTTAAAGACAAGGTTTACTTCTGCTCCCATACTACGCCATCCAGACCCATCCCTCCAATACATTCTGGAAGTAGATGCGTCAAACATGGCAGTAGGAGCAATACTCTCCCAACGACCAACTCACACTTCACCACTTCATCCAGTCGCCTTTTTTTCTAAATCCCTAAGCAGTCCAGAGATAAATTACCCCGTGGGTGAAAAGGAACTGCTTGCTATAAAATTGGCTCTGGAGAATTGGCGACATCTACTCGAAGGCACCCAATTACCAATACTTATATACACGGACCATAAAAATCTCCAATATCTTCAGACTAAAAAAACTCTCTCGCACCGACAGGTACGATGGTCACTATTCTTTCTAAGGTTTAACTTCCTAGTGACCTACACACCTGCAGATAAGAACAAAAAGGCGGATGCACTATCACGACTAACTGAAGAAAACTACTTTGAAATCCCTTCCGTTCCTATAATACCTCACAAACGCATTATTGGAGTTGTCCGTTCCTTGAAGGAAGAGGTTTTGCATGGTATAAGTTTGGATTCACCCCCACCACAACTAAATACTGATGCAGAAGGCTTCCTCTACTACAACGACAAACTTTACATACCACCTACCATACGCACCAAGATCTTGGAATTATCGCATGATGTGCCTATGGCAGGACATATGGGGTATGACAAAGACTCTTAATCTGATTACCAGGCAATTCTGGTGGCCTGACATGAAAACATCTATACAAAAATTCGTCTCTTCATGCAATGTCTGTGCCAGGTCCAAAATTGACACTACGAGACCATCCGGTCTACTATGCAGTCTACCAATACCCCAAACTCCATGGGAAGTTGTGTCCTTGGACTTTATAGTGGAATTGCCTCCTTCCAAAGGATTTAATACCATCTTAGTGTCAGTGGACCATCTGACAAAAATGGCACATTTCATTGCTATTCGCAGACTACCTTCGTCCAAACAAACGGCAGAACTCCTGATGAAACATGTCTTTAAGTTACATGGTATCCCAAAAACTCTTCTGTCTGACCGTGGATCACAATTTATTTCCAAGTTCTGGCAAGAACTATGTCACATACTACGGATCGAGCGGAAGCTCACTTCTCCTTACCATCCGCAGACCAACGGACAGACTGAAAGAGTCAACCAATGCATCGAGCAATATTTACGTTGTTACACTTCTTACCAACAGGATGATTGGGTGGATCTTCTCCCTCTGGCAGAATTTGCCTACAACAACGCAACCCACAGTACGACCAAGCAGAGTCCGTTCTACTTGAACTATGGGTTTCATCCCTCTATTCTTCCACCACGCATCCTTCCTTCAAATAACCCAGTAGCTTCAGACTATCTTACCCAAATAAAGGACTCTCTGGGTTTGCTTAATACTACCATTGCACACGCTCATAGTCAACAAAAGAAGTACTATGATCTTCGCAGAAGACCTTCTCCTCAGTACGCTATCGGGGACCTCGTTTGGCTCTCAACAAAAAATTTAAGACTGAAAATCCCTAGCAAAAAGCTTGGACCTCTGTTCTTGGGACCTTTCCCAATCAAGAAACTTATTGGAAAAGCTGCAGTACAGCTTACATTGCCAATAGACCTCAAAATACATCCCATTTTCCATGTGTCGCTACTGAAGCCCCATGTTCCTGACCAAGGAATAAGGCCTACTATCCCTCCTCCTCCTCCTGTACAAGTTGAAGGTGGAGAAGAATATGAGATAAAAGAGATTCTGGATTCTCGTATCCACAGAGGAAGACTTCAGTACTTGGTTCGATGGAAGAACTATGGGCCCCAAGACGACACCTGGCTAAACACCTCTGACATACATGCCTCTAGATTAATCCGCAATTTTCATGCGAAGTACCCAGACAAACCAGCTCCAGAGGCCTTCAGGACCTGGCCTTAAGGGGAGGGTACTGTAATGTTCTGGTACCTTTAGGTACCCTAATTACTCTTTCATAAGTGTATGCGCCCCACCATTCTCTTTTGGTAAGGTGCGCATACACCTTTAAGACTGATGCTGTCATCACTGAGCGCCGGACTGGATGGCTATTTAGATCGCCGGCTCTCACTCACATGTGTTCGTTCAAACTGCTTTGTGCCTTGATGCTAACCTGTCTTGAAGCTCACATGCTTGCAAGCATACCTCGCTGTCGGAACCACGCTGCGCTGATCCTTGTATCCCGCTACCGGATCATCCGCTCTTGCCGAACCTCTCCTCTGCTACATTGCTATTAGTGATAAGTACCCCACAGGGGAAACCTCTATAACCTTTATACTAAAGCTTACACTATCTAGCTCTGCATACTAAGGATTATTACTACATCTGCATTATCTAAGATTGCTAGCTCTTGAGCCTACTACCACCTGTTCTTGCTCTGGGTTGATCTCTCTTGTATGTCCACCTGCTACTCTGTCATCTACTACCATACATGATTGCTAAACCTATCTGCATCCCATCTGCTACTATCTTACTTTCAAGAACATTTCCTTTCAAGTGTCTGTCATCTACCATCTCTACCCAACCTGTCTCTTCAGCCTATCATAACTGTGTTACTATATACATAAGTCACTCTAGGAAACATCTTATTGAGTGTGTGTATTTACTTGCTGAATTGAGATCATCCACACATGATGAGTCATTGAGAGTTGGGAATGGTGTCTCAGCGTTTCTCTACATGACTACTGAAGTGGAATATTTCTGCAGCTGAAAATCCACATCATACGTAAAACGCAGGAGCGTTACAGATTGAACGAACCACAAATGGATTCAGCAGAAATAACCACTCAGATGACACAATTAAAACAGCAAGTACCTGCGTTAATACACGCACTTGCTGAATTAAAAGAAGACAATCAGGCTCTGTCGCAGCAGGTAATTAGACTGACACAACTTACCACTGCTCAGTCCCCTGAACCCAAAATAAATCCTCCTTTGGTATTTACAGGCGATCGCAAAAAATTTCGCGAATTTAAAAACGCATGTGAGTTACTTTTCTTGCTAAAACCCCGTACCTACCTTACGGATCACATTAAGGTTTGTACTATTATTTCTTACCTAACAGGCGATCCTCGGGCCTGGGCAGACTCTCTTTTTGAGAAAAGTGACCAGCTTCTCAACTCCTATGCCTTGTTCCTAGCAGAACTCACTAGCCTATATGATGATCCCAATAGGCAGAGTACTGCCGATCTTCAATTAAGATCCTTGAAACAAGGTGGGAGACCTGTAGAAGACTTTGTCGCAGAATTCAAGAGATGGACCCTTGATTCAGAATGGAATTATGCATCTCTGAAATCCCAATTTAGGCTTGGCCTATCAGAGGCCGTTAAAGACGAGCTCGCCCGAGCGGATCTGCCAAAAACCCTGGATGCATTGATACAACTCAGTATCACCATAGATAGAAGACTACGAGAAAGAAAGGCTGAGAAAATGGGAATGCCATTATCCAGTTCTTCTCGGATTTCGGCCGTTGACCCCGTTCCTATGGAGGTAGGAACCATACGCCTACCTCTATCAACTATGGAAAGAGCCAGAAGACGATCTGGTAATCTCTGCTTGTACTATGCATCCCCGGATCACAAGATAAACGTCTGTCCCCTAGTCTACAAAAAGAAGGATGAGTGTTCACATGTCCTCCTAGGGGGATTGACAACTTCAATCACTAACCCTTACCTTTCTGTTTACTTAACATTACAGTGGGACCAGAACAGGATTACTACTAAGGCCATGATTGACACAGGATCTTGTGGAAATTATATTGACATACGTTTTGCTGCTTTAAATAAAGTTCCTATTATTTCTAAACTTAAACCTGTCTCAGTGAGTCTTATTAACGGTGTTCCTTTATCCTCTGGTCCGATCACTGATCAGACACAGGCACTCCTAGTCACTACTAACGGGTCTCATATGGAGACCACTACCTTCGATCTAATACCTTCACCCCACTTTCCCATTGTTTTGGGACTTCCCTGGTTGCACACACATCAACCAACCATAGATTGGAAGGAACGGACCCTGACCTTCCTCTCTTGCTATTGCGAGGGTACGTGTAACCTCCCGTCTTTCGGGAAGATCCTGTCTGTGGTGACAGATGAGATTGCACCACTATGTTATCAGGATCTCTCTGAGGTTTTTCTTGAGAAAAATGCTCAAGCACTACCTCCCCATCGAGACTATGATTGTAGCATTGATCTACTCCCAAATAGCAAATTGCCGTTCGGTCATGTTTATCCTCTTTCACAGGATGAACTTTCCCATCTCAAAGACTATTTGGATGAGAATTTGGAAAAAGGTTTTATTAGACCTTCCACTTCTTCCACAGCAGCAGGACTCTTTTTTGTCCGCAATAAGGACTCAAGTCTCAGGCCTATCATCGACTATAGGCAATTGAATGCTATTACAATAAAAGATCGCTATCCTCTACCGCTTATCCCTGAGCTCATTGAGCAGGTGCGTGGAGCTACCTATTTTTCAAAATTGGACCTGAAAGGAGCATACAATCTCATTCGAATCCGTTATGGACACGAGTGGAAGACTGCATTCAGAACCAGATACGGATTGGTCGAATATCTTGTAATGCCATTCGGGCTATGCAACGCCCCTGCAGTTTTTCAACGATTTATAAACGATATTTTCAGAGACTTACTAGATGTCTGTGTTGTGGTATATCTGGACGATATACTTATATATTCACGATCCCTGTCTGAACACACAAGACATGTAAGACTAGTATTATCGAGATAGCTTGCACACAACCTTTATGTGAAACTGAAAAAATGCTTGTTTCATAAAGAAGAGGTACTGTTTCTAGGCTACATCATATCCAAAACAGGAATCGAGATGGACATGAGTAAATGCAATCCTGCATTCAGGATTGGCCTACACCAACCACACGCAAGGCGCTACAGCGATTCCTTGGAATTTTGAATTTCTACAGGAAGTTCATTAGAAACTTCTCTGCCATTGTGAGACCCCTCACACAGCTCACTAGCATTAAAAAAAACATTCAAATGGTCAGATGAAGCAAATAAAGCTTTTCACCTGTTAAAGACAAGGTTTACTTCTGCTCCCATACTACGCCATCCAGACCCATCCCTCCAATACATTCTGGAAGTAGATGCGTCAAACATGTCAGTAGGAGCAATACTCTCCCAACGACCAACTCACACTTCACCACTTCATCCAGTCGCCTTTTTTTCTAAATCCCTAAGCAGTCCAGAGATAAATTACCCCGTGGGTGAAAAGGAACTGCTTGCTATAAAATTGGCTCTGGAGAATTGGCGACATCTACTCGAAGGCACCCAATTACCAATACTTATATACACGGACCATAAAAATCTCCAATATCTTCAGACTAAAAAAACTCTCTCGCACCGACAGGTACGATGGTCACTATTCTTTCTAAGGTTTAACTTCCTAGTGACCTACACACCTGCAGATAAGAACAAAAAGGCGGATGCACTATCACGACTAACTGAAGAAAACTACTTCGAAATCCCTTCCGTTCCTATAATACCTCACAAACGCATTATTGGAGTTGTCCGTTCCTTGAAGGAAGAGGTTTTGCATGGTATAAGTTTGGATTCACCCCCACCACAACTAAATACTGATGCAGAAGGCTTCCTCTACTACAACGACAAACTTTACATACCACCTACCATACGCACCAAGATCTTGGAATTATCGCATGATGTGCCTATGGCAGGACATATGGGGTATGACAAAGACTCTTAATCTGATTACCAGGCAATTCTGGTGGCCTGACATGAAAACATCTATACAAAAATTCGTCTCTTCATGCAATGTCTGTGCCAGGTCCAAAATTGACACTACGAGACCATCCGGTCTACTATGCAGTCTACCAATACCCCAAACTCCATGGGAAGTTGTGTCCTTGGACTTTATAGTGGAATTGCCTCCTTCCAAAGGATTTAATACCATCTTAGTGTCAGTGGACCATCTGACAAAAATGGCACATTTCATTGCTATTCGCAGACTACCTTCGTCCAAACAAACGGCAGAACTCCTGATGAAACATGTCTTTAAGTTACATGGTATCCCAAAAACTCTTCTGTCTGACCGTGGATCACAATTTATTTCCAAGTTCTGGCAAGAACTATGTCACATACTACGGATCGAGCGGAAGCTCACTTCTCCTTACCATCCGCAGACCAACGGACAGACTGAAAGAGTCAACCAATGCATCGAGCAATATTTACGTTGTTACACTTCTTACCAACAGGATGATTGGGTGGATCTTCTCCCTCTGGCAGAATTTGCCTACAACAACGCAACCCACAGTACGACCAAGCAGAGTCCGTTCTACTTGAACTATGGGTTTCATCCCTCTATTCTTCCACCACGCATCCTTCCTTCAAATAACCCAGTAGCTTCAGACTATCTTACCCAAATAAAGGACTCTCTGGGTTTGCTTAATACTACCATTGCACACGCTCATAGTCAACAAAAGAAGTACTATGATCTTCGCAGAAGACCTTCTCCTCAGTACGCTATCGGGGACCTCGTTTGGCTCTCAACAAAAAATTTAAGACTGAAAATCCCTAGCAAAAAGCTTGGACCTCTGTTCTTGGGACCTTTCCCAATCAAGAAACTTATTGGAAAAGCTGCAGTACAGCTTACATTGCCAATAGACCTCAAAATACATCCCATTTTCCATGTGTCGCTACTGAAGCCCCATGTTCCTGACCAAGGAATAAGGCCTACTATCCCTCCTCCTCCTCCTGTACAAGTTGAAGGTGGAGAAGAATATGAGATAAAAGAGATTCTGGATTCTCGTATCCACAGAGGAAGACTTCAGTACTTGGTTCGATGGAAGAACTATGGGCCCCAAGACGACACCTGGCTAAACACCTCTGACATACATGCCTCTAGATTAATCCGCAATTTTCATGCGAAGTACCCAGACAAACCAGCTCCAGAGGCCTTCAGGACCTGGCCTTAAGGGGAGGGTACTGTAATGTTCTGGTACCTTTAGGTACCCTAATTACTCTTTCATAAGTGTATGCGCCCCACCATTCTCTTTTGGTAAGGTGCGCATACACCTTTAAGACTGATGCTGTCATCACTGAGCGCCGGACTGGATGGCTATTTAGATCGCCGGCTCTCACTCACATGTGTTCGTTCAAACTGCTTTGTGCCTTGATGCTAACCTGTCTTGAAGCTCACATGCTTGCAAGCATACCTCGCTGTCGGAACCACGCTGCGCTGATCCTTGTATCCCGCTACCGGATCATCCGCTCTTGCCGAACCTCTCCTCTGCTACATTGCTATTAGTGATAAGTACCCCACAGGGGAAACCTCTATAACCTTTATACTAAAGCTTACACTATCTAGCTCTGCATACTAAGGATTATTACTACATCTGCATTATCTAAGATTGCTAGCTCTTGAGCCTACTACCACCTGTTCTTGCTCTGGGTTGATCTCTCTTGTATGTCCACCTGCTACTCTGTCATCTACTACCATACATGATTGCTAAACCTATCTGCATCCCATCTGCTACTATCTTACTTTCAAGAACATTTCCTTTCAAGTGTCTGTCATCTACCATCTCTACCCAACCTGTCTCTTCAGCCTATCATAACTGTGTTACTATATACATAAGTCACTCTAGGAAACATCTTATTGAGTGTGTGTATTTACTTGCTGAATTGAGATCATCCACACATGATGAGTCATTGAGAGTTGGGAATGGTGTCTCAGCGTTTCTCTACATGACTACTGAAGTGGAATATTTCTGCAGCTGAAAATCCACATCATACGTAAAACGCAGGAGCGTTACAACTGGCAAGCACCAGCGACCTAGTACACCCTGGACCTAGACATACCAGCACTGCAGTATCACTTGGTGACGTGGCGAGTCCCATAAGTGCAGTTGAAGCTGGTGCAGTGGCTAGCAGGGGTAGTGGTCCGCAGCCACCGCAAATTCGAAGACAGGCCCGTAGAGCCCATAGTGCCCTCCCTGATGCGCTGGCATATCCTAATTGGCAGCCCACTGATTCTACAGCGCCCGTACTTCCCCCATTCTCTGCCCAACCTGGAATTCACGTGGAAACAGCCAATTTTACTCCCCTTAAATTTTTTGAGCTGTTTTTCACGGAAGATCTTTTCAGATCTATTGTGGACCAAAGCAAATTATATGCCAGACCATTCGGCTGGAAACCTATAACGGTATCCGAGTTTAAAACTTTTCTGGGCCTTTCCTTCAACATGGGCATAACCAAAAGGAGTGAGTTACGGTTATATTGGTCCACTCACCCAATTCACCATATGCGCGTGTTCTCTGCTTCCATGTCCAGGGCGAGATACGAGAAAATTCTGCGGTTCATGCACTTCAACGACAATGAACTCTGCCGTCCTCGGGGAGGCCCTGGATATGACCGGCCCCACAAAATTCGGCCCCTCGTAAACCACTTCAATCAGCGGTTTGCAGCCTTGTTTACCCCCCAACAAGCTGTCTGCGTTGATGAGTCCCTGATTAAGTTTGCTGGCCGCCTTGCTATCAAGCAGTATCTCCACAGCAAGCATGCCAGATACTGGGTCAAGCTGTATAAGCTGTGTGACAGGGCCACAGGCTTTACAGTTAGTCTCCATGTTTACAAGGGTAAAGATGGCACTGTGGAGCCCCCCAACTGCCCAGACTACATAGGGAGCAGCGGCAAGATAGTTTGGGACTTGGTGTCACCTTTATTCGGAAAGGGGTACCATTTGTACATGGACAATTTTTATTCAAGCGTGTCACTTTTTAGTCCCCTGCTCGAATTACAAATTGGCGCATGTGGCACTGTGCGAGCTAATCGCCGGGGCTTTCCCCCATGGCTTGTAGATTTCTGTCTTAGTCTGGGGGAGAGAGCCTGCTTGAAAACAGACAAATTGCTTGCAGCGAAGTGGAGGGATACAATGTTTTCGTTCTGTCCTCCCTTCAAACAGAAATGACGGTCCAAATTCATATGGCAACTGGTGTTTTGGAGAAGCCCATCTGCGTCCATGAATATAACCTTAATATGGGAGGGTTGGACCTCAACGACCAGCTTTTGTCACCGTACTTAATTGCCAGACGCTGGTACAATTTTATTGTACTGTTTATTTATTCCAATTGGCTTTGATGAATGCCTTTGTGCTATAAAAAGCATCAGGATGAACTGGATCCTTCCTAGAATTCCAGGAAGAGATCATCAGGGCCTACCTGTATCCAGGAGGTGCTCCGGCCCAACTCCCCTACCAGATGCAGTGAGCCGGCTGCATGAGAGGCATTTTCCACATGTCCTCCCGAGTACCCCTACCCAAAGACACCCCCAAAGAAGATGTTTTGTGTGTAGCAGGCGCAGATTTAGACATGACACCCGCACTTATTGTCCCTTCTGTCCTGACCAACCTGGTCTCTGCATCGGGGAATGTTTCCAACGCTACCACACACTAGTGGAGTATTAGCGTAGGGTACAGCACGGCACAGTCTAGGGCACACTAACACAGGGTCTCGAAAGATGTTCGATGGCTATCGACATTTTGAGAGACCCTAAGCTGGAATGTTGCAGTTGAAAAAAAAGTGTAAAAAAAAAATTACAAAAAAAATTACAAAATAAAGTGTAAAAAAAATTACAAAAAAATATAAAATAAAAAAGCCAAAAATAGTTGTCGTTTGAGTTATTTTTCTGTTCTTACTCTGCTCTTCTACTTCTACTCTTCCTACTTTACTTTTACTGTACTTTGTTACTGTTTTTCATTGGTACCATTGTTTACTTTTCAGCTACCAATGTCATCTTTTAGTTCTATTCTATTGTTAACCAGTTTGCCCTGCAGGTACACTCATCAGCTGCCACACTGATTTTATATATTCTGACACAAACAGCATTTGCGCTCAGCATATATGGAAATCTCTGATGGCAGCACTGTAGGAGGTGATTTCACCACCACAGTTAAAAAAACAATAGGTTTACATGGAATTTGTCATGTATACCCATAATTAGAAAGTGGATTTGGATGTTTTGGGCTGCTAATGATGGGTGTACTACACATTTTCTGAAAGAGATTTCTGTAAGGTTCTCTTTTTTTCGTTCAGCTCTTAGGCTGCATTAAAAAAAAAAAAAAAAAAAAAACCTACAATATATGCCAAACAAGGACCAGCAATGTACTGGTATGTTGCTAGACTTTGAGTGGTTATACCAGGATGATGCCTGCAGATTTAGGCATCATCTTGGTATAGTTTTTTACAGCCAGCTGTCACATTACATGTAAAAGCGATCCTAGCATATTCACATTATACAAACATGCTTATGACACTAACACCCTCCCTGACTCTATGCGTGAGGCCACGATCATTGTCATCCCCAAGCCTGACAAGGACCCCCACTTCCCCGAATTGTACCGCCCCATCTCGCTCCTGCAGGCTGACATCAAAATTTTGGCCAAAGTCCTCGCTATGCGCCTTAATTAAGTCATTCTGTCTCTCGTTCATGCGGATAAGACTGGCTTCATGCCGGGCAAGAATACGGCCATGAACATCCGTAAACTGTACATGAACATCTAAGCCAGTCATGAGCAAGTGGGTACTAGAGCGGTTGTTTCCCTGAACGCCACCAAGGCTTTCAATTCGGTGGAGTGGGAATATCTTTGGGAGTGTATGGTGGGTTTTGGCTTTGGGCCTTCTTTCATAACCTGGTTTAGACTACTGTATTTCCATCCAGTGGCCAGGGTCGTGGTGAATGGGTGGGTGTCTGATCCCTTCCCCCTGGGACGCGGCACTTGGCAGGGTTGCCCCCTCTCCCTGCTGCTCTACGCCCTTGCTGCTAAACCCCTGGCCATCCTCCTTAGGACGCACCCTGGTGTCCAGGGATTAAGCTTGGGGACTGTCAATGACACTGTCAGTTTGTACGCAGACGATATGCTGCTATACCTTGCGAATATGGGCCCTTCCCTGCATAATGCTCTCCACACCATTGACAGCTTTGGCAGACACTCTGGGTTGCGGATCAATTGGTCTAAGTCGCAAATTCTCCCCCTTGATTCCTTCCCTCCCACAGCTGACTCGGCCTCTCTGCCCCTGACTAGAGTGTCCAAGATTAAGTACCTGGATGTGCTTGTTACTAATACGCCTAAAGTTTACATATCTGACAATGTGGAACCCCTCATCCCCATAGTGAAACAGCACACGCAGGCGTGGGCCCGGTTACCCCTTGGTGTTATGGGTAGGGTCAACCTAGTGAAAATGATATTGCTTCCTAAACTCCTGTATGTGCTATGGCATGCTCCTACGCTGGTACCCCTTAAATTCTTCAAAGTCCTCGATACCATCCTTAATAAGTTTGTATGGGGCTCAAGTCGACATAAGCTGTCGTGGGCGATCCTTAAAAACCTACCACACAGGGCGGAGTGGCTCTGCCTGATGTCCATTCCTATTACCTGTCTGCCCAGCTCTCGCACTTCTACTACCTGAGTACTTCAGAGGCCCCCCGATATCAGTCCCTGGTCTGCCGTGCGGCGGACATTCCCACTCATGCCCCGCCACAGGTGTTTTTTCGGGTGCGGGATCGAATGGCCCCCTCTCCCTATCGCGACTCTATGCTTTTCCACCACCGCCGCGTCTGGGCATTGGCCCTTTGCAAGCTAGCACTCAAACCAACTCCCACCCATACCCCCCTTTGCCGCAACTCGCACCTCGGCGAATTATCCACCCTGTCGGGCGCTGGGTTCTGGGCGAGCCGGGGCGTTCTGTACCTGTCTCATGTTCTGTGTTCCGCCGGGATTCGCTTGTTTCAAGCATTAAAGACTGACTTTGACTTTCCTGTTCTTTAGATATATTCAATTACGACATGCACTACAGGCCCAGTTCCCTGCTGGTATCCCGACTTTGACTAAATCCCCTGTCCTTGACATCATACTCGGGGATAACCCAACTAAGCTGATTTCTGCACTCTACTTGGAGCACCGCTGTAAACCTACTGATGCTGTGTCTGTCAGGGCCAAAGATCGCTTGGTGGAGGACCTGGGCCCCCTAGATGAAACGGACTGGGACTCTATCCTTGAATGCCCACGCCTCTCCTCCCCTAGGCTTCCTGATAGATTGACCCAACTCTATATACTCCACAAAGCATATTTAACACCGCCACGCATTGCACGATATCGCCCTGATTTTAGTCCGCACTGCCCTAGATGCTATGCACACACAGGCGCCTTCTATCACCTTATCTGGTCCTGCCCACTGGTTCAACCCTTCTGGCTCAAAATTACCAAATTCCTACATGATCACATGGACTCCCCACTACAACTGGACCCAAGAGTATGTCTCCTGGGCTTGTTCCCTGATTCTGACATAGATAAATTCCTCTCTACCTTCCTACACAAAACATTGTTCTGTGCCCACAAGTTGATCGCCCAGACATGGATGAGGCCCCAACCTCCCACTTTTCAGGCATGGAGAGCAGATGTGAATTCTACCCTACTGTATAAAAAAACGGATTTATCGCCACAGGGGCTGCCCTGCTAAGTACGAGAAAGTGTGGGGTAGATGGCTGGAAACAGCGTCTACGTGTTCCGATTAGACCTCCCTCCTATTTGCATCATTATGATTGTCTCTTAAGGTGCTGACTCTAATTCCTATTTTGCGGCGGACTCGCCATAATGCATAATGCTTTTTGTTACCTGTTAAACCTCCTCATTTACCCAGTGGTTTGTAATCATCCCCTTTTGGAACGTGGACACTTTTAATTCTGTTTTGTTTGTACCATGGCCTTTTGGCATTGTCCTTTGTGATTTTTGAATGCACTGTTGCAATTTTCAATAAAGTTTGTTTTAAAAGGAAAAAGCGATCCTAGCAGATAATTAGCCGCTAGACTGCTTTTACAAGCAGTGGGAGGGGACTCCCCCCTCTACCCCGCCGCCTTCCACATTTTTTCTCGGGCTCTCCTGTCCCACCAGTTAGCCCGAGAGTGCAGCCGGTGGTTCAATGTTCTAACCATGGAGCTGATTGGAGATGAGAATGGCTCCAATCATCTCTGTGGCCTAAGATACAGGAAGCTACGAGCATTTCATGACTTCTGCTTCGCCAGAAATAAACAGCGCCATTGGGAAATTGGGAAAGCATCTTATCACACCGATCTTGGTGTGGTTAGATGCTTTAAGGTCAGAGGAGAGATCTAGAGTCTAAAAGACCCCGATTTTTTTAAAAAAAGTGTACATGTCACTACAGATTGCTATCATAGGGGATATTTAAATTCATTGTGATAACAATAAAAATTATTAAAAACAAAAAAAAATGAAAGGAAAGATGTCAAAATAACATAAAAAGGCAAAAAATCAAGCCCCCCTGTCCCCCCGTGCTTGTGCGCGAAGGCACACACAAGCGTTGGTCTAGTGTCCTATGTAAACCGCAGTTGCAGCATACATGTGAGGTATCACCACGAACGCTAGGTTGAGGGCAGTAAAATTCCAAAGTGGTAACCTGTAAAGACTTTTAAAGGCTTTTAAAAATGCATGTAGTTTGTTGACGCTGTTGCCGCTGCAATTTTAAAGCATGTCATGTTTGGTATCTATGTACTTGGCATAAGATCATCTTTTACATTTTACCCAACAATTAGGAATTATATAGTGTATTTTTGCATTCAATTTAAAAAAAATGTATTTTTTTTAGCAGAAATTGCGTTTGGAAAATCTGTGCGCAAATACCGTGTGACAAAAAAATTTGCATCATCCACCATTTTGTTCTGTAGGGCCTCTGATTTAAAAAAAATATATAATGTTTGGGGGTTCAAAGTAATTTTCTAGTAAAAAAAAATATATTTTTTCATGTAAACAAAAAGTCACAGAAAAGGCTTGGTTTCAAAGTGGTTAGAAGAGTGGGTGATGTGTGGTTAAGATTGAGCATAACATACCAGGACAGTTCAAACACTCCCCAAATGACCCCTTTTTGGAAAGTATACACCCAAAGCTATTTGCTGAGAGGAATATTGAGTCCATGGAGTATTTTATATCTTGCCCTAAGTTTTGGGAATGTGACAAATTGTTTTTTTTTTGTTTTGTTTTTTACACAAAGTTGTCACTAAATGATATATTGCTCAGGCATGCCATGGGTATATGTGAAATGAAACCCCAAAATACATTCTGCTGCTTCTCCTGAGTACAGGGATACCACATTTGTGAGACTTTTTGGGAGCCTAGCTGTGTACGGAACCCCGAAATCCAATCAACACCTTCAGGTTTTCGAATGGCGTAAATTGCTTATTTTACTTCTTCACTACCTGTCACAGGTTCAGAGGCCCTGAAATTTCAAGATAGAATAACCCCCCCCCCCCCCCAAATGACCCAATTTTGCAAAGTAGACACTCAAAGCTATTTGTTGAGAGGCATGGGGAGTCCATGGAATATTTTATATTTTGCCACAAGTTTCGGAAAAATTATTATTATTATTATTTTTTTGTTTACACAAAGTTGTCACTAAATGATATATTGCTCACACATGCCATGGGTATATGTGAAATGACACCCCAAAATATATTCTTCTGCTTCTCCTGAGTATGGGGATACCCCATGTGTGAGACTTTTTGGCAGTCTAGCCGCGTACAGGACCCCGAAAACCAAATCACCTCCTTCAGGCTTTCTAAGGGCATAAATTGTTGATTTCACTCCTCACTACCTATCACAGTTTTGAAGGCCATGAAATGCCAAGATAGCAAACCCCCCCCCCCCCCCAAATTACCCATTTTTGAAAAGTAGACACCCCAGGGTATTTGCTAAGATGCATGGTGAGTATTTTGCAGCTCTTATTTATTTTGGAAAATAAGAAAAATAGGAAAATGCATTTTTTTTCCTCTTTTTTCAATTTTCAAAACTTTGTGACAAAAAGTGAGATTTGCAAAGCACTCAACATGCCTCTCGGCAAATACCTTAGGGTGTCTACTTTCTGAAAAGGGTTCATTGGGGGGGGGGGGGGGTTGTGCTGTCTTGGCATTTCATGGCCTGAAACTGTGATAAGTAGTGAGGAGTGGAATCAACAATTTACGCCCTTGGAAATCCTGAAGGTGGTGATTGGTTTTCGGGGTCCTGTATGCGGCTAGACTGCCAAAAAGTCTCACACATGGTGTATGCCCATACTCAGGAGAATAAACATATACCCATGGCAATTACACATATACCCATGAGCAATATATCATTTCAATGACAACTTTGTGTTTTTTTTTTTTAGTCATGTTTCACACACCTGTGACAAAAAAACGAAATATTCAATGAGCTCAACATGCCTCTCAGGACCTTCCTTAGGATGTCTACTTTCCAAAAAGTGGTAATTTGGGGGGGGGGGGGTTACTGCCCTGCCATTTTAGCACTTCTTGAAATGAGATAGGCAGTCAGAAAGTAAAAGCTGCATGCATTCCAGTATTTACACCATAGTTTGAAGACGCAATAACTTTTGCACATACCAATAAAAATACATTTATTGAGATTTTTTTGTCAAAGACATGTACCTAAATACATTTTGGCCAAAATATATGACAAAATTTTAATATATTGGATATTTTTTAAAAGACAAAGTAGAAAATGCAATTTTTTTCTCAAAATTTTTGCTATTTTTTTTATTAATAGCGCAAAAAATAAAAAGTGCAGAGGTGATCAAATACCACCAAAAGAAAGCTCTGTTTGTGGGGAAAAAAAGGACATAAATTTTGTTTGGGTACAGCATTGCATGACCGCGCAATTGTCAGTTAAAATCATGCAGTGCCAAGTTGAAAAAAGTGGCCTGTCATTAAGCAGCAAAATCCTCCGGGGCTAAAGTAGTTAAATTGCAGTAGTTGATTTACCCTCAATTCATCTGAAGGTTTTTCCATTTTTCAGGTGTGCCAAAGTGTTTCCTGTGTGAACAAACTCTGCAAACAGGCTTCGTTCATAAATTCATTGTTACAATGTTATGAGCGTTACATGTATTTTGTTTGTGCCTATGTAAAGGCCAAAGATTTTGGTCTGCATATATTATCAACTCCAGCAAATCTGTGATCACAATAAAAATTATACATTATTTCATTTGTATAAAATAATTTTAGTGTTTTTATACACTACCTGGCCAAAAAAAAAAGTTGCTACCAGAAAAAAAGTCACACACTCAGACTGATATTTTGTTGACTTTGATTACGGCACGCATTTGCTGTGGCATTGTTTCGATAAGCTTCTGCAATATCACAAGATTTATTTCCGTACAGTGTTACATTAATTTTTCACCAAGATCTTGTATTGATGATGGGAGAGTCGGACCACTGCGCAAAGCCTTCACCAGCATACCCCAAAGATTCTCAATGGGGTTAAGTTCTGGACTCTGTGATGGCCAATTCATGTGTGAAAATGATGTCTCATGCTCCCTGAACCACTCTTTCACAATTTGAGCCCGATGAATCCTGGCACTGTCATCTTGGAATATACCTGTGCCATCAGGGAAGAAAAAATCTATTGATGGAATAACCTGGTCATTCAGTATATTCAGGTAGTCAGCTGACCTCATTCTTTGGGCACATTCAGTAACTATCCAATAGGATAGTTACTTCATACTTAGTTTAGTTAGTTGCTCTGTACATTCCAGGAGGCAACTTTTTTTTTGGCCAGACAGTGTAAATGAGAAAATGTATGTAAGAAAACGTGCAATTTTGTAAGGAGACTGGAAATCTATAAGCTACCTTAGTTCTTAGAAAGAAGAAACAATAGTTTTTCACAATGTTAACTATTTCCGGCCCGCGCTATAGCCGAAAGATGGCTACAGCGCGGGCTCTAATTTCCGGGAGGCCGTCTTTAAACGGCCTCCCAGTAACAGGCTCCCCGCGCGCTCCCGCGAGTGCGCATCAGGGAATATCTGTGTTGGCCGTGTCCCTTGGACACAGCCAATCACAGATCGTGGTAAATGGCCAATCACAGCGGCCATTTACCACGTGATCGGACCATGCAATGAGAGATGATCTCATATGTAAACATATGAGATCATCTCTCATTGCCAGCTCTCCTTCCTCACACAGAGACTGTGTGTGAGGAGGTGCAAAGCCAATCAGCGCTTAGGGGACAAAGAAAAATGTAATCAGGGCACTGATCACCAGTGCCCTGATTACAAAAGAGGTAAATAAAATAACACAATTGCCCACCATCAGTGCCCACAGTGCCCGTCATCAGTGCCCCCCATCAGTGCCCACAATCAGTGCCCATAGTGCTGCCAGTCAGTGCCCATCAGTGCCTGCTCATCTAGGCACTGGTGGGCACTGACTAGCAGCACTATGGGCACTAAATGTGGACACTGATGGTGCTGACCATCAGTGCTCATCAGTGCCGCCCATCAGTGCTCATCAGTGCCACCCGTCAGTGTCCGTCAGTGCCACCCATCAGTGTCCAGCAGTGCCACCTCTCAGTGCCCATCAGTGCCGCCCGTCAGTGCCGCCTCTCAGTGCCCAGCAGTGCCACCTCTCAGTGCCCAGCAGTGCCACATATCAGTGGTCATCAGTGCCGCCTATCAGTGGTCATCAGTGCCGCCTATCAGTGCCACCTATCAGTGCTCATCAGTGCGGCATATTAGTACCTCCTCATCAGTGCCACCTCATCAGTGCCCATAAGTGCCACCTCATCAGTGTCCATAAGTGCCACCTCATCAGTGCCAATCAGTGCAGCCTATCAGTGCCCATCAGTGCCGCCTCATCAGCGCACATCAGTGAAGGAGAAAAATGTATTTATTTTCAAAATTTTCGCAGAAAATAAGAAAACTTTTTTTTTTTCAAAATTTTCTGTCTTTTTTCTTGTAAGAAATAAAAAACTCAGAGATGATTAAATACCACCAAAAGAAAGCTATATTTGTGTGAAAAAAATGATAAAAATGTCATATGGGTACAGTGTAGCATGACCGCGCAATTGCCATTCAAAGCGTGAGAGTGCTGAAAGCTGAAAATTGGCCTGGGCAGGAAGGGGGTGAAAGTGCCCGGTAGGCAAGTGGTTAATAAAACTTCACCCTTCTTTACCATATTCATACAATAATTATGACTAAACCACACCTGTTAAGCCAGGCCCACTTTAGAGAAGCCACAGAAACTGTTTGTTGTGGTGTGTGTTGCACACCAGCACCCCCATTTTGATTTCAATGAGTCAAGGTTTGCATCCCTCCTAAGGGATCTCCAAAGGGTAAGATGATTTAGACCTGGCATAACTATTTACTTTAAATAGCTAGTATAACAAATATGCATAGGCACTACTGCACCATTTGATCACTTCAATAGTCATATCAAAAACATATATTTACTCTAATTGCAATTATTGGACTAGTATATATGGTTTACAAATAGTACACAATAGTACTATTACTATTAACACAATAGTATACAGGTTTTCAAAATGAGGTGTTCTTATTTTTATTCTGAATCTTGGATGAAATGTTCCAGTATGTGGAAGATCACATGTGTATTCTTTCTGCTGTTATATTACAAATGTGACAACAAATTGAAACATGCTCTCCAGGAGAAAAGTATTATGTTTTCCTAATTGAACTAATAATAGTGAATATATAACCCAACTAGCTGCGCATAGCATACAAATATTATATGCATACAAATATAAACAGAATCATAAATAACCTCATGATATGAAAGAAGCGTGCACCAAATAAAACAATACAGATCAGTGCACAAAAATCACTCCAAATGATATGGTAAAATGAAATATATATAAGCAAACAAACATTCCACATCCAATGTGCCATGCTCCAAAAAGCTTAGTGACAAATAAATAGTGATATCAGGTGATCGTATGATATAAGTTCCGTGCTGAATAGAGGGTTAATAAGGTGGTTCAATATTCATATTTGTAAGGTAAGTAGTTCCCAGGTGTGTTGCTGGTTCTCATATCGGCCCCCAACAGGTAATTCCACCCTTAGAAGATACCTGGGTGCTGTATATAAGCCAATTCAGGCTTCTAAGCCAACAGTAGCAAACTCACCAAACTCCTTGGTACCTGTGTAGACTGTGACAAATAAATAATTAAATGTAGTTTAAATTCCCTTTGACTTGTACGCTTAACACTGTTCAGTAACTCAGGAAGTAATAGAGTCAGTAGGGAGCTGGTAACCAGCATTTTTAGCAATGGGTATCCTTGAAACACCAATAACCTGTAATAATCAAATAATGAATGTACATGACTTATTAATTGAACTGAAATCATTAAGGGAAACCATATCATTATGGACAAACAGAATAACAGGCTTTTTACATATTCTTTTTTAAATTAAACATTTGCTATCCTTTGGGGATATACAAAATATTTTACTTCTTGGAGTCTTGGATTTTTAAAAAGAAATTGTAATCTGTTTACTTTTCATAATATGATTTATTAAAGCTTTTGCCAAACAAATCAGTCATCATGAGCATTTTAAGGAAAATCTTTTTTTTGACTCCAAGGGAATGGACACAGAAGAGTAATAAAGTGCTGACAATGTAGAATATTACTGGCTGAGTACGGTTTTGGTTGTTCACAATTATTAAACTCTTCTTCTAGCCTGAAATGCAGAGCATCCTCTCATTCACTATATGATACAGTTAATGCAATGATACAATAATGCATATTGCTAGTAAACAGTAATTTACATGGAAGCAGGACAAATTGCTGTGTTTTGAGATATGAAGATTTTTTTTGCATGTAACATGTAAAGTTTCTTTTGCAGTAAAAATGTTTCCCACATTCCATGCGATTTTTCATTTACACTGTGCGCTGCACAATGCAGGCACCATGCAGTGTACATTCTGCCTCATTATCAGCATACCAAGAATAGGGCTAAGTGCTGGCCCAATGTAACTCCATGAGCATGCAAATTAGTTGCATCATGAATGCCCATCCAATGGCAGAAGGGGAAGGACAACTGGAGCTTTGATATGTGACCACTGAAGGATTAAAACCCTGGCAAATAAGATACTGTCAGGGTGTAAAGCAAGTTTATACTTTTTACATTATGGGAATAGCCCACCCACACAATGGGACTAGTGATGAATGCATTCATTTGCAAATTGGGAGAACTGGTAAATAGTGTTTTTTTTTTTTATTACCCTAAATAGATGCACCAGATAATATCATCATAATAAAATTATACAATTGCTGAGTCTTGTTATCCTAAACACTTGTATTGCATATTCAGATAAAACAATAATTATTAATTCTCCTAATTTAAATATCACTAAAGAACCTTTCCTACTGCTGTGGTTTGTCTGCAATTTAAAAAGGAACCAAACAACACAGAAATGGTGAAGAAAATGCTGTAGCACTGTATTCAAAGTTATAGTTTCCATTAAAGCATTTCTGTGGGTTGAGGTTTACCATAATGCAACCTGCAGCTTTTTTTATTCTGGTTTCCCTGTAAATTACAAAAACTGCATAATTCATGTTTTCAATGGCCTAACAAACTAGAAACGTCTACAAACCAAGAGTAAAATGCATGGAAATTGAAAAAAAAAAACATATGCAACAGAAAAAAAATGCATGATTTTAAAAGAAAAAAGTAAAAGCTGAAGAAGAAAAGAAAATTATTTCTCGGTAAGGCCGGGTTAGCCCACATCCAATTTGCATGACATGCGAGTGTGGCCGATCTCAATGAAGCCGGTTCACACATGTCCAGGGTCAGCGTGCAAAAAGGGTCCTGTACGTGTTTGGCATCCGGGTTCAGGTGCGTATTCAGGCAAAACATTCGGACCTGATTGGCACCTGAACCAGTGAACAGCAATGCACAGGACCCAATGCTGGGAACCGTGGCCGCACATATGGGAACCCAGGCTAACACAATTATTTTCATTTTTTTTACTTCCTGCTGATATTGGGTCTACCTCCTTGTAACAGAACCGTGACACACACTGTACTTGTTGTCAGATTTTTCAGCCGCCCCCATACAAAGCTAGCCGACAACTTAGCTTGTACTGGAACCTTCTTTATCTAACAGTCACACAGAATTTATATACAGCATGGACCTCCCCCTCCTGATCAGATTACCACACACAGGTCAGGGGTTTCCTGATTACATTATCATATGCAGATGAAATTGTATACAGAAATAGAATTAACCTGAACTAATTATCTAGCCATCTGGACAGAAACAATATGTGAGTTTATTAACATTTAACAATGGGACAGACAGGCTTAACAGAATCCACATCACATCTCAATACACAAACAATAGTGAGAGCCTGTCTCTGACATTGAAGTTCAATACACATTAGCATAAGTGTAAACAGCGTCCCCATTTGAAGCAATCCAAGCCATATTCTCAGTGTCCATTAAGTATCTGTCTTTCACTCCCAGTGACAGTGAGTACCGTCACACTCCTCATCAAACTGGGCCAATAGTACACATATTGAAAGTAATTAATCTTGTCTTAATTTCTCTATCTAATATGAAATGATACTCACTTTTGTAATGTATTATTAGATGTCAAAATACTGTTACATAAAATGTTTTAAAGAGACCCTGTCATGGGAAGGAGGTTGGGGGATTAACGTTTTGCAGGTATTAACAGCATGTATTTAGAGGATACCAAGTGCTACAACTCAGTGTGCGGTCCAAGCATACATTTTGAACTTTTGGTGTGGATAGCTGCTTAAGGAACCAACGGGTATTTGCATCCTCCACGTCCTTACCAACCACTAACATTACCCAGATCATTCACTTATTTTATTGGGAATCCCTCTCCATGTAAGCAAATGGGCAAAAATCTGAGGAGGTAACCTAAGGCTTTGTGTACACCCTGCCTACATTTATCATGGCCACGGTAAAATGCAAAGCACGGTAAATCGCACCGGTTATGCGTTTCCTGCGGGAGGAGGTCAAAACGTTCCTATCTTGAACGCGATTCTTCCACATTTAGGAGAGGGAGGTTGAGGGAGGTTGAAGCTCACCTAACCGCAGCAGTTCCTAAACTCTGCTAAAAGCCTATGTGTACATTGAAACATAGTATTTTATGAAGTTGAATTTATGAACTTTGGCAAAAAAAAAAAAAAAGCTCCTGAACTCAAGTTTAGGAGCTGCTAGTGTACATGAAGCCTAAATATGGCTAGATGGTCATATTTGGTCAATGATATCACCAATATCTCTTACCATTTCCTTATATAGCTAATGTTAGCAGGGGGGAGCTGTCATTCTGCTAGTGGTTCTGTCAGAATCGGTCATGTGTGCTGGGTCATTAGGTAATTTTTATGCTAAGTTGGCTGGTGGAGCACAGTAGGCATCATGACTGACAATGAGGGATTTACAATAAGGGACTTTTTGGGGGGATTTACATTTTTAATAGAGGACTTGTCAAATGTTTGGGTGTCTTTATTTTTTGGTTATATCTTTTTTTGTGAATGAGTAAAGGGATGGTATCTGGGGACAATTTATTGTTAAAGGGGGCTTTCAGATTCTGATATGCACCCACAAGCAGATTCCTGCAACCAATGGCCAAGGTTGTGGGCAAGAGGCTCTTGTCCTAATCAACATGAGCACAAGGTGCCCCCTCCATGTTGAGGGCATGTGGCCTGGTATGGTTAACCACTTAAGCCCCGGAGGATTTGGCTGCTAAACGACCAGAGGGCATTTTGCGATTCGGCACTGCGTGACTTTAACGGACAATTGCGCGGTCGTGCGACGCTGTACCGAAACGAATTTGGCGTCCTTTTTTTCCCACAAACAGAGCTTTCTTTTGGTGGTATTTGATCACCTGTGCGATTTTTTGATCACGCGCTATAAACAAAAAAAGAGCGTAAATTTTGCAAAAATAGCAATATTTTTCCCTTTTTTTTATATGAAATTCCCCCAAAAAAAAATGTAAAAATCAAAATTTTTTAATATTTTCGGCCAATTTGTTTTATGCTACCTATGTTTGGTAAAAAAAATCGCAAAAAGCGTATTTTGATTGGTTTGCGCAAAAGTTATTGCGTTTACTAACAAAGGGAAAGATTTTTGTCATTTTTGTTGTTTTTTTTTTTAACGCGTAATGGCGGCGATCTGCGATTTTTTTTGCGGTACTGCGACATTGCGGCGGACAGATCGGACCCTTGACTGACATTTTTGACACTTTTGGGGTTACCAGTGACATTTCTACAGTAATCAGTGCTATACATATGCACTGTTACTGTAAAAATGCACTGGTAGTGAAGGGGTTAACTTTATTTGAGAGGGAGGGGCTGTGTGTGTCCCTAGGGGCGTGATTCTAACTGTGATTGGCTGTGGCTTCAACTGTATGAGGAGTGATCAATGGATCTACATAGTAGATCCATGTGATCAGCTCTCATACAGAGAGGAGAATGACAGGCAGCTTGTTTACACAAGCTGCCTGACTATCTCCCTCTCCCCCGCCGATCGCAGAGTGGCCGGCGGCGATCGGGTCCGCCGGTCACGCGCGCGGGGGGGTCCGTGACCACGCGGGAGCGGGAGCGCGCCTCCGGCGGCGCGCGCTCGCTCCCTAAACCCTCACAGGCGAGCGACGTAGACCTACGTCACTTTGCCTGTGAGGGGCTGACCGCCCACGTAGATAGTCGTGCGGCGGTCGGCAAGTGGTTAAGGGGGTTGTGTGCTTGTCCCCCTTTTCCTGGCCAGCTGAGCAAAACTGCATGCCTAAATTAAGGGGCTGGTATGGATTTTTAGGGGAATCTCACGTTTTTGTTCATGGGGTAATCCATACCAGACTCAAATGGATTATTACTGGATATAATTATTTAAACAGTTAGGGTCATCATCAGAATATATTTGTGTATCCTTATATTGAAGTATATCTAAACCCAGGTATTCTGGCCTATTTTTAAAGGGCAAGTTCTCCTTTGCACACATTTTTCAAAAAAGTTACAATGCACCAAAGTGTCCCCAATCTACTAAAATACTGTACTCAATTCCTCAATCAGATGCCCACCTATTCAGCTGCATACTTGCCAATCCATCCTGCAGATGGCAGGATGCCCTCTGTGCTGGATACACAATCCCAGAAATCCACAAATGAACACTCCCAAGTGGGGAGGAGTGCCAAGAATATCCATTACCCCTTCCCGTCCTTAGGACGTACCTGTACATCCTCAGATGGAGGCAGTGATATCTGGGTCATGCTGCAGCCATGATATAGATATCATTTTGTTTAGCCAGCCATTCTCTAAATTTGAAAATGTAAAAATGATCTGAGCGGCTATACAGCTGCCTGATCAATCTTACAGGCGAAAGGGGGACCCCCCCCGTTGCCTGCTGCCTTTACCAAATTGTCATGTGCCAATGGGGAGCCCAGTACCAATGCGATCTTTCACATCAGATGCCCTAGAAAGAGTGAGAAGAACTTCTGTTGTTCCTCCCCCTCTGTTACATCAGAAACCAGGACCAAAAAAAACCATCTATGTATATCCAGCTTATTTGTTTCGCAACATACTCTTATTATTATATGCTGCCCAAACATATTACAAAGGAAGTAAAGACAGTGTTTTGTAACCATCAGAAATGTATCTCTACAGTGTTCGGTCTACAGCTGTTTGCTGTCAGACCTTGGACTGTAAGCCAAGTATTACAGTCCAGAACTTGGCGTTCACTTATGAATCCTATGATCTGCATTTCATGTTAGATTAATATTTAAAGTGTAAAGAAATAACAAAATTATCAAACCCAGTAGTTCTGTGCAAAAAACCCTGTCTCAACTATTATATCAACAGTTTCTGCACATATATTTTCTGCATCAAAGATACTAATCAGTCTGCAAAACTGGCATTAGCTTAAAAATAAGTGAGAGGTATTAGAATATATAACACATTTATCTTTTATCATTGCCAAAGTTCTTTACATTCCTTTAGCCTTGTGTTTTTTCCCCACCCATGAATCAGATCATGCTGATGAACTGGATGTATTTCCACTGGATGCCTGGGATATAAAGGAGAGAAGTAAATGGAAAACTGAGCATTCTGAGAGATTACTTGTCCTTCTATTTAGAATAGCTGGTGTGGATTTTAAGGTACAGCTATTTTCCAGCTTGTTCATTGCCTAAATACCAGTCCTCTTTTTTCCCCCTAAATTACAGTACAAGAGGGAAAAACTTAGCATATGCGTATGCTATAAGTGGATTGTTTAAATAACCTTTTCACTTTATGCATTTTAAATTATATCTCATCTTATTGTCTAGACTTGTAAAATGGTTGGTTAGCTTATTTATGTCACAAGGGACAAATCAATGGACAGATGCATGTCGTACTAAGAAAATAATTTCATACTGGAAAGTTCAGTACTCGTACATTGCAGTAAATCAGTAACTCTTAAGGGACCATTTGACAATCTTTATTGTGCCATACTTGTCTGAAAACAACAACATTAAATTCAGGTAAAATGGAAAGGTGCACCATAAAAATGAAATTTTATGACACATTATAAAATATTTTGATATGTTTCTGATAGGGTTATCAGTAAGTTTGGAAACCATTGAGAGGAAATATACTTCAGTGATCTAGATTACAGTATAGTATTTTAGCACAAAACTGCATAAATGAATTTTGCCTTCCAATCTAAATGTGAAAGGATTATTTTTTATGCCAAGGTAATTTGCTCATTTCAAACATAAGGAAAAAGAGATTGTATTTTAGTTAATGTTAATTTCTGTAAGAAATTGATATTTGAAAGTTGAATTTAAGATAATTTAAATACAGGAGCTCTTTTACTTGCCAAATAATTTGTATTTTTGTCCTTTTAGTTCTGAGATGTACACAGTACTTTCAGACAGCACCACCAATCTTGTGACCTGGCTTTTCCCTTCTGCAGTTAAGCAACATAATAAGGGAGCCTCCCTGCTTCCAGCTTGTGACTGTACAGTGAAGATACAGAACTAGTCTGATAAGTTCATATCTCTGCTTTCTTTCCTTCTGTCTGCATGTTCCTTGTCAGCACATGTGCATACAAGACACCTAATTGGCCCCAAATGCTGCCATTCCCTGAGTGCTCTTGCACAAATGTTAAAAAGAGGATGAATTGTACCTGGTACAGAGACTTAACTATTTAAATTTCAAAATATGTTAAATCTTTAATTTTTCTTTTTCTTTTTTAATAAACACAAACTGCATTTGTTGTGTTTTTTATTATCTGCCTGGAGTTCAGCTAAAAGAGACAAGTCTTTGATGTACAAAGTATATAAATTGAAATCCACATTCAATCCATATTTAGTTCATCCAGCAGTAATGTAGGAGGTTGAGCTGATGGAGTCAGTAAAAAGCTCTTGTAGTTAAAGGAAATGTACTATAGAGTTGTACATATTTTATTATTTATATGCAGGATTTTAAAAAATACAGTTTTTAAAATATGTTTTTTTTTGTCAGTAGATTTACATAAATATAAAACTTGCATAACTATTGCAATGTTACTACTTTTTATTATTTGTTTAGCCAGCAGGTGGAAATCTGCTTTTGACATGTATTGCTCTGTCTCTCTCCTTTTTCTAAATCACTCAAAAATATAATATATATATATATATATATATATATATATATATATATATATATATATATATATATATATATGGGGGGGGGGGTGCAAACATGGTACTCCACTGGAAGAAGAGCATAAGAGCATAGACGGGAAATAAAGCAAATATGTTTGATAAAGCGTAGGATAGGAAAATGGGGTTAAAAATGCACACCTGGACAAATTGTAGTATTCAGTAATACACATTTGTTTCCCCTACCACAGGGGGATGTAAAAAAAAAACAGGTAAATGTTCAAAAGGATTGATCTTATACAAGGTATGAGATAGAAAATAGAAAGGCTCTGCAAATAGGCTTGCAACTGAGAAGTAGAAACCTCTCCCCAAAGACACAGATACAATGTATATATGTGTGAACTCACAGTGTTTCAAAAGTCTCACAGTCTTATCTGGTGGAAATAGAATCCACTAAGGAAACTGGTAAATGTGGTAAGAACGGCTATAAAAAAGAACATATGTATGAACCTGTAAATGAATCCAAAAACTCTGTCAGTGCAATTTTCTATAGATGACAGGGGGCATCACGCAGAGTAAATTCCCAAACGGGCTAAATATAACATGTCATTTATGACAGAGGGTGTCTACCTGTTAGGATTTTCCAGTACAGCATAGTTCAGACCTCTGCTCTGCAAATGCCATCCATTCTGCCCCTAGCACTCCCCAAAGACTAAACCACCCCCCGGGGGATGCACATGCTGGTCTCTCATTGCTGGCTTGTGTTGTGACCAGGCCTGTATAACAGCGGCTTTTTTTTGTTGCGTGAATATTATTTCAACCTTTTGTAACAACATATTTGTTTGATTTTATTTGCACTACAGATTGTGTGGCACCTTTAAAGTTCGTTTTTCTTTTTTTTAAAACATTTTCTGTTCAATTATAACTTTGGAAGCGGTGTCCTTTTAACTGCCCACACATTTTTCTTGAAATATAATAATATCAAATGTTTATTATCGATTAAAAAGAAACAAAAATCCTGCCCACAAAAGACCCACACATACGTAGTACATTCTCAGTCAGGTACTTCAGATAATTCTAGGGATTAAGCAACAATCCCTAGGTTCATCTGGCGTGGTATGATCAAGATAGTCTGGGTGAGAAATGCAATGTTTTCTTAGATGTGTTGGAGCTAATGGGAAGCAGGAGTGCAGAAGTATATTGCAGCACAGAGGTAGTGGACTCCCAAGGAGGCAGGAATGCAGAGGTCTTTAGTAGGAATTCACTGGAATTTAGGGATGAGGGATGTTCCAGGAGCACAGAGGTACGCGGGAGTCCCAGGGGATGTTAGGAGCCAGCACACTGAAGATGCTAATAACACACCAAGGTCCCAGAGGATGCAGGTATGCTGGATGCAACCATAGTGCACAAGGAAAACAGAGGTTTCCCCAAAAAATACGACAAGATCTGGTCCAAATGGTTATCAGAACTCCGACATGCCCGCAGTTTAATGTGTCTTATTTCAATGCTATTGTCTAGATTACTGCTATGTTAATGCCAACTCTGTTTTAACTGTTTTTAGAATGTACGCTGATGCCTTTGCTACCTATCAGCTTAGGGGAGCCATGACTTCTTTTTCCTTGGTGTGACTCTCCTAATCTATTAAATTTGCACTTTGCTGTGTACTGTACTCTACATGCTCTGCGAGGGCCACATTGTTCTTCATGATTTGCTTGTGTATTTTTTACATGTTTGTCAATTTAATAAAAAGATTAAAAAAAAAAAAAAAAAAAGGAAAACACTGGACAGGACAAGTCAGTTTCAGAAGATAGAGATAACAATACCAAATGGCTTTTAAATTTGCCATTTATGGTATAACCTTTTATAATTAAATTTAGCTAAAAATTATTTTAACATTTGGTAGTTCTGTTTTTTTCTATAACTTGAAAAAAAAAAAAAAAAAAACATAGTATAACCTCAAATTAACCTATATAAATGAATCTAATTAAATACATGTTTTATTTATGTGTGTCTACGAAGCAAAAAATGGTGACATTAAACAGACACACACTGTGTTAGGGAAAAATACACAATAACAGAAAAGACCAGGTTTACTACCTCTGCTGGGTTTCGCAGTTGTTGGTGCTCGTGGGACAGAAAACAAGGAAATAATTTCTTCGCTCTAAAAAAGATACAGAGGCACTTGCGGCTTTTATTTCTCAAGCCAACACGTCTCACAGGATAACAAATAGGCCCTTCCAACATTTTTTTGCCACGTGCAACAACCGCAGGTAATTTAATCCATTGACTGTTAAGCCTAATTTAGTAATAAGCCAAGCAAGACTGTGGTTTTCTCCACTCCCGTGCTACATTTCAGACTACGGTAATAAAAACAATTTCATTTTAGAGTATTATTATCCCAGCATCTACTTAGTTACAAATAAAACTATATATTTGTATATGAATTGTAAAAAATATATACACCTATACTACTACATTTATTCAACAGGGTTATTCCTCTATTGCATAAAGCCTGTCTCAATCCCCTATTCCTATCACTAAACTATATGAAAAGCCAAAAACAAAAATTTTAAATATTGCTGCACAACAATCCTTCTAGATCTTAAAAGGAAGCCATGGTTGTCACACTGTCTGGAATTTTATCTTCCTAGCGGTATTCCCGAGTGTGGCTCGGGGTTAATATTTTGTGCCAAAAGCGGTAACCCCAAGACACACTCGGGATTACCCCAGAATGATACTCACCTTCCCCTGCAATCCCCCACCATTCTCCCCAGCCATCCTCCAGCCATCCTCCCGCCCTCCTCTCACTGTGTGTTCAGCCAATGCCGTCACCTTCTTCCTGTTCCCATCCCTGCGAGCGCTGCGTCGCAGGGAGGTGGAACTGGTGGGAGATTAAAAGAAAAATGACATGATACAGTGTAATCTGTTAGGATTACAATTTTGTTTAATGCCATTTCACCTAGAGGCTTTCCCAGTGCCCTGCCTGTACTTTTTGCGGTACTTTGTGCCTGGAAAATTGATAATGTCCATGGCGTCTAAAAAGCGTTCTTTTAGCTCAAAAACGCTTTTGGACAAGCTGGAAAGCAGCGGCGGTGAATCAGAAAAATTTGAAGAACTGAGCAATAGCGATTTGTGGGAAAATTAGTCATCAGGTACTAAAAGTGCCAACAGCGATGTTTCTGCAACTGAGCTCAGCGATGTGCGGACTTGGTGCTCTATTGACTGCGGTATGGATCAGGCAGCGCCCCCAAGATTCCCATTTACTGGAGCACCTGGTACGAAAGTTGACGTTGACAATGACAACCCCTTGGCATACCTACAATTATTTCTGACCAATGAGGTTCTTGAAAAAATAGTTACCGAGACCAACCGGTACAAAAAGCAACAATTGGCTACGCATCGGAAGTTTGCAAGATGCAGAAAGTGGGAACCACTGACCAAAGATGACATTTGGAAATTTCTGGGCCTAATAATTCTCCAGGGAATGGTGGGGAAACCCCTGCAGAAGTGATGTTGGACAACCAATACATTACTTGCCACTCCATTCTTTGGCACGGTCATGTCAGAGTACAGAATCTCCCTCATAATGAAATATCTCCACTTCGAAAACAGTGAAGAATTTGATTAAATTTATTATTATTATATTATATTTTATGATTTCGTGTTTCAAACATTATCAAACCCGGGATGTCTACTAGATTCTTGTTTGGACAGATTTAAGTGAGTTATTCCCAAGAATTACAGGCCTAAAATATAAAACAACATATTTCTATGCAAAACAATGTACCGCTTTTAGCACAAAAATTATGACATAATAAGACCGCCAGGGAGGTTAAACATGTCTTCTTCTCTTCATCTCTGTTATATGAGCGGTGGGTGGATTAATAGTATACCGAAGAAAGATAACATGGTTTGTACTTTCAGTTCTGTTCACAATAAGCCATAACATAGTTACATAGTTACATAGTTAGTGAGGTTGAAAAAAGACATCAGTCCATCCAGTTCAACCTATGATGCGTGTGTGTGTTTGCTTTTAACCGTACATTGTATACCCCTGTATGTTGTGGTCTTTAAGGTGTCCATCTAATAGTTTTTTGAAACTATCAATGCTCCCTGCTGATATGACTGCTTGTGGAAGAGAATTCCACATCCTTACCGTTCTTACAGTGAAGAACCCCTTACGCACTTTAAGGTTAAACCGCCTTTCCTCTAGTTTTAGTGAGTGGCCACGTGTCTTATTGTATCTCCTTTCTCTGAATAGTTTGTTCCTTATGCTCGGGTCACCAGTACAGTATTTGTACATTGATATCATATCCCCCCTCAATCGTCTTTTCTCCAGAGAGAAAAGGTTCAGGGCTTGTAGTCTTTCCTCATAGCTGATGTCCTCCATTCCCCTAATTATTTTTGTTGCCCTTCTCTGGACTTTCTCCAGTTCCAGCACATCCTTCCTGAGGACCGGTGCCCAGAACTGGACAGCATACTCCAGATGTGGAGTGGGAGAATAATCTCTTTATTTCTGGAGTGAATCCCCTTTTTTATACATCCCAGTATTCTGTTGGCTTTGCTTGCGGCGGCTTGGCATTGCATGCCACTGCCAAGCTTGTTGTCTACCAGTACCCCCAAGTCCTTTTCCATCCTAGACTCACCCAGAGGTTCCCCCCCTAGTGAGTAGCTTGCTTTCTGGTTTCTGGCCCCCAAGTGCATTACTTTACATTTATCAACATTAAACCTCATCTGCCATGTAGTTGCCCACCCCGTTATTTTGTTCAGGTCTGCTTGCAAGGTTTCCACATCCTGCATAGAAGATATTGGCATGCCTAGTTTAGTATCATCTGCAAATACTGAGATTGTGCTAGATATCCCCTCCTCTAGATCATTTATGAACAAATTAAACAGGATTGGTCCCAGGACAGAACCCTGGGGGACCCCACTTTCCACACCCGCCCAATCCGAGTACTCCCCATTAATCACCACCCTCTGTACTCTCCCCTGGAGCCAGTTCTCTATCCAGGTACTCACCTTCTGATCCATACCTACCTTCCTTAGTTTGTACAGTAATCGTTTGTGGGGAACGGTGTCAAAGGCCTTTGCAAAGTCCAGATACACCACATCCACAGGCTTACCTTTATCTAGGTGGCTGCTCACTTCATCGTAGAAGGTTAATAGATTGGTTTGGCACGAACGATTTTTCATGAATCCATGCTGATTACTACTTATAATACCGTTTTCATTACTAAAGTCTTGTATGTGGTCCCTTAACATCCCCTCCAAAATTTTGCAGACTACAGATGTTAGGCTGACCGGCCTATAGTTACCCGGGATATATCTCGGCCCCTTCTTAAATATTGGTACCACGTTGGCTTTTTTCCAATCAGCTGGCACCATACCCGTCTGTAAACTATCCTTAAAGATCAAGAATAATGGTCTGGCAATCACCTGGCTGAGCTCATTAAGAACCCTCGGGTGCAAGCCATCCGGTCCCGGGGATTTATTTATGTTAAGTTTCTCTAGTTTGGCTCTAAGTCTATCTTCTGTTAGCCATGGTGGCACTTCCATGCATTGAGAGCAAGATCAACCATTATTTTATATATTTGGCTGAAAATGTTCTAAGCCTGAGAAATGAACACAAATGCAGCTCATTAACTAGTTATTTGCAGTATAATAAACTTTTGTTCTTGGGTTTAGGTTTGCTTCAAGAGCAAAAAAGATCGGTTGCTACAAGGTTTTAGAAATCAAAGAAGTCTCATGCTGTAGCAACTATTTTTTCAGTTACCATATCTTTCCCTATCACTTCTCACACACATGGGCCACTCATCCTGGGGGAATTAATCCTGTGGCAGTTGATTTCCCTATGTATGCCGTAGCACTGCAATTTTTGACACAATGAAAGAAAGCAGATGCAAGATTACAATAATAAGGTTTGTCATATTAATAAAAAATGTTCGGCAATATTTAATTTTTGCTGACATGGGCATTATTTACAAGCAAACTGAATTTTTCCACAGAATCAATTCTTATTCATACATACTCATTCATTAGCTGTGTATATGTCATGAACAATATGATGAAACACAGAAATTAAATACGCCTACCTGTACAAGCCCCGACACATTTCCATTTTCTTTTATAAACTAAAGAAAAAAAAGTTTTATTTAGTTTGGCTTGAATAAAAAATGTAAGGTATTTTATATTTTAATAAAAATGGATACATTTAGACACCATACTGATGGTACTTCACTTCATAATTACAAGATACACCAGAAGTTGACAGATTTATATAAGAAGCTTCTTCTACATTAATCACAAGAATACAAAGCATAAAACCTAAAAAAAAAAAAAAAAAAAAATACAAGGTGATATATTTTTGTAGTAGGTAAAATGTTTTAATGACAAGTGAGGGATGTATAAATTATACACTGTCATTGGAATCATACTGCCCTTTATTATAGTAATTATTAGTAGTAGTATTAATAAAATGTATTGCTGAAATAAAACTGATTAGGCACTAGATGTTCAATGGCCTCCAAAGCTGAATTCATAAGGGTTACAATTTTGAATAAACTATATTTTTCAATATAATGCTAGTTTTTTGTTTTTTTTTTGTAACAGCAGAAGTTTAAAATGTATAGGTGGTTAAACACATATACCAGGAAGATTCAATTGCAGTAAAAAATTGATGTCACTTCTATATAAATATGCCTTTATCTATTCTCAGCATGCAACTGAACCCCTACATTTTTGTACCACCTTAAACCGAGAAGTTACTACATGTTTGCCTTGGTTCTGTTCTCTCTTATAGGTAGTAGGCAAATACGGCCATCTTCCCATCTTAACCTATTGCTTTTTATAAATTTTCAGAATTGCATTGGCACTATTGCTGGCATATTTCCAACACCCTTGCACTGGTTAGCAACTATTGCTTTTATCTTCAAACAACTTACCAGTAGAATAGTCTTTGCTTTATTCCTGGGGATTCTAAGCCTTAAAAAAATAGAAGTTGTGTTTCCAGGGTTATTGCTAGGGTGCTAAATGTTCTAGGGTGGGGGTCCCCAACCACCGGACTGTGGCCTCTCTGCAGCCGGGCCTGGAGTGCGGCGGGCCGGCAAGCAGGCTTGCGGGCTGGTGAGCGAGCAGGCAGGCGGGCAAGCAAGCAGAGAGATGACATCATCTCTCACCACCCGCCTTGCATCACTGCAGTTCCGCACTCACTGTGCAGCTGCGGGCAGCAGGGAGATTACATCATCTCTCACTGAAAAGCTGGGGAGAAACTGCTAGAAGCCTCTTTCTTTGCTGTCACTGTTGCCTGCCACTTAATTGCATTCTTTTACATTTAAAAAGTGACAAGCTGCATCTGATGTTTTTTGGTGGCAGGCAACAGTGGGAAGCTTCAGCTGGTAGCAGGATAGTGACAATCCACCTTTGGTGGCAGGCAACGTGGGAAGTGACAATCCGCATCTGGTGGCAGGTGAGGTGGAAAGTGACAATCGACATCTGGTGGAAGGCGGCGTGGCAAGCGACGTGGCAAGTGACAATCCACATCTGGTGCCAAGTGATGTGGCAAGTGATTTGGCAATAGACAATCCACATCTGGTGGCAGGTGACATGGTAAAAGAGGTGGCAAGTGACAATCTGCATCTGGTGGCAGGCGACGTGGCAAGTGATGTGGCAAGTGACAATCTGCATCTGGTGGCAGGTGACGTGGCAAGTGAAAAGCTGCATCTGAAGGCAGTCGACATGAAAAGTGACAAGCTTCATCTGGTGGCATCCTGACACCATATTAACCAGGGTGCCATGATGATTAAAGTGGCAACAACAGCCATTGCCCCAAAAACCACACCCCCCCTGGACCTTGGCATAATTTTCTTCCACGCAGCCGGGTTCACTGGTGCCAAAAAGGTTGGAGACTGCTGTTCTAGGGCACCCTTGGACACCAAAACTATCAGATTTGTACCACAATAAGACAGTGTTTTGTTTCTTTTTTTTTTTTTTTGCTTTTCCTTTGTAGTAGGGTCAGATAGAGTGTTTAAGGTGGAGAATTACTAAAACTGGAGCATAAAAAATCTGGTGCAGCTCTGCATAGAAACCAATCAGCTTGTAGATTTTCTTGCAATGAAGAATTAGAGGTCAGCACTCTTATTTAAGTCAGTGTTCTTCCTCCCCCTTCCTCATCCTTTTTTTATTGTATGTACCCCATCCAGCCTGTGAGAGGTTGAGGGTCTTGAAGGAGTTTTAGGGCAGTGTTGGGGGGGCCTTCATGATTTCTTGCACCTGGGCCCTGAAAGTTCTAGTTACGCCCCTGGTTATGAAATAAGCATTTAGTAGTTTTTTTTATTACTTATTAATTTTCAATATTATTATTTTTAATATTATTTTATTATATAATTATATTTTTGTTGTAAAACTTGTAAAATTGATTTTAAATCATTTGAAAGTATTTTAAATTATGATGTATTTTTGTTATTGATATTAAGGTTGTTTATAGCCCTGTGCACTGCTCCTGATGTAATTGTACCTCTCCTGGTTTGGCCCCTTTAGGAAGAGGGGCATGAGAGGAGTTACTGTAGTTAAATTGTGGTGAGGTATCAGTGTGGGTGTGATCTGAGCAAGGAGGCCACGCCTCCAAAACGCGTCATCATAGCAACCTACGTAGTTGCGTACCGGTCTTTCTATCTCTCTCTCCCTACCATCTACTGTCTTCCAGGAGTCACTGACATCTATGCGCAGTGTCGGCTGGTCCAGGCGCAGGCGCACTTGATTGAGTACACTAGAGCTCTATCTAGGAGGACTTGGATCCCGCCAGCAGGTTTGTTAGAGGAGGAAATTGAGCCCCAAATTTCTTGAAGCGGTGATCCAGGAGAGGAGAGGGGAATCACAGACTGTATATGCCCACTATCACTTTTAATCATGTGAGTGCAATAATACCAAGTTTCCTATATGTCTACAATAAAAGCAATATTATGCTAGGGTGGCTGTGCGCTCTTCTTTTTCTTTGACTCCTTTTACAGATATCTTTGTTCACCACCCAGTGGATTCTTAGGAGAGCTGCAATGACTTGGCGACTTCCTCCATAAGGACTATCAGCCAGCCTCGATAGGATTTTTTTGGTCAGCGCATTAACTGGTATTTTTTTTTTTTATTTTGATGTAGATTTTCTTGTTGAAAGCTTAATTGAACAAGCTGAATTTAGAAGATGACTGGCTACCACGCACATCTGCACTACATTCTGAGTCTCCAGTTTTAGTTTAAGATTTAGGTAAAAAGTCCAAAGAAACCTGTTCTGAGAGAAGCACAGAGGCTGTGTGTGTTGACCTTGCATTCCTAAAATACATGTTGTCTGTTTTTCATGCTTACCCTCTGACTTTAATATTTTGATACGCTGACCTATAATAAGTATGCAGATAAGGAATTTTATTTGACTTTTTTATTACTAAAAATTGTTCTGGGTCAATCAGAAAAAAAAAACAGATAGTGAGCATGACAGTCAGCCAACTAGCAAGGAAGTTAGTAATGGCAACCCTCTTTGATGGTAAATGTTAGTAGGGATGAGTAGGGATGAGCAAATGTGTCTAGGTTTTGGGTCATAGGGTGCTCCTCAAATCCATCATAAAGTGCGAAAATTGTGAAATGTGAATGCCACATTATTCCTAATTTTTTTCCTCAACTGGTGAAGCGGTTCTCCATATTTACAATGTATAGTGGATGTCATGAAAAAGGTCAAGGAGCACCATACACAATTGTCATGTTTCGCATGCCTTGTGATACACCTTTAAATGTTATATGTATGCTCCTGCCCCTGGTTCCTCCCCTCCCATTAGCTCATTTTATTCTGTATAGATAGCTCCACCTCTTTGTTCATTTTTCCCAGTAATGCATCTCAGCCTCATGTCTCATGGAGTGGATCACATTATGATCTTTTGACCTATCCGATGTTCATCGTTGTAAGATCCTCACAGTTTATTGATTACAGTAAACTTCACAATATAATCAAGGTGTCGTCTGGATCGAGTCACTGTCTGTTTATTCAGCTAAGATTGGGTTATCGCTATCTCATTATAACTGTAAGTTACAGAGATCACACTTTCAATGCTTAGACTGGAGAGGCAGAACAACCATACCTTGCATGGTTCAGAAGGAAGGGGTTGATATTTACTGCCCTGCCTTTCCTGTCCACCCAGATTGGATGCCTTAATAAAGGTCTGGTATAGATTCTGAGTGAGACTCCATGCAGAAAAAGAAAAATAAAGGCATGAAGTCCCCCCCCCCCCCCGATTATCCATACCAGACCCTTTATCCTTGGTGAGGGTCTGGTATGAACTTTAAAGGGGGGAACCCGCTTAAAAACACAATAAACACACAGATTCTATTGACAATGTCATTTATTGAAAGAATAAACATAAAAAGTCTAACACTGTAAGTCCATTGCCAATCGTGTTGTCAAGTGATGTAGTTGCATCTTTAATCATGATGAACAATGCCCAGTGACCAACTAATACAAAACACAATGACCCATGCTGATGATTCTCTTCTCACAATCTCACTGCAATTTACATCATTGACTAAGCCCTGGTTCACACTGAATGTGTGATGGTACTCACCATCACTGGGAGTGAAAGACAGATACTTAACAGACAATGAGAATATGGTTTGGATTGCTTCAAATGGGTTCTGTGTTTACACTTATGATAATGTGTATTTTTACCTCAATGTCAGAGACAGACAATCTGTCACTGGCGGTTACTTCTTATTGTCTGTGTATTGAGGTGTGCTGTGTGTTCTGGTAAGCCTGTCTGTCCCATTGTTAATTGTTAATGAACTCACATATTGTTTCTGTCCAGATGGCTGTATAATTAGTTCAGGTTAATTATATTTCTGTGTACAATTTCATCTGCATATGATAATGTAATCAGGCAGCCCCTGACCTGTGTGTGGTAATCTGATCACGAGGGGGATGTCCATGCTGTATATAAACTGTGTGACTGTTCAATAAAGGAGAATGTTCCAGTACAAGCTAAGTTGTGGGCTAGCTTTTTATGGGGGTGGCTGGAATATTTGATATCTATGTTCAAGACTGAAGGAAGCCGTATACTGATGGAAGTCCACAAGCACAGTGTGGGTCACGGTTCTGTTACAGAATGCGACTATGAAATCGTGCTACTTCACTCGAAGAAGCACAATTTCAGAGAAGCAGGTCAGTGCAAATTTGCCTGACATCTGTGCGACTTCATGCACAGATGTCTATAGAAGTCACACCTGGAATTGCAAAAAATATTGCGGGAACCTTTTTTTCAAAGCTGTGTGTCACCGCAAACTGGGAGTCGCATCGATTTGAACGGTTCCATTGCCGTCAATAGGGTGCAACTTGTCATGCAATTTGGAGCTGTCAAATCTCATGACAAGTCGCACTGGTGTGAATGGGGGCTAAATATCTATAAACTGTATATACACTATATTATCAAAAGTATTGGGTCGCCTGCTTTTACAGGTATATGAACTTTAATGGCATCCCAGTCTTAGTCCGTAGGGTTTAATATTGAGTTGGCCCTCCCTTTGCAGCTACAACTCTTCTGGGAAGGCTGTCCACAAGGTTTAAGAGTGCGTCTATGGGAATGTTTGACCATTCTTCCAGAAGCGCATTTGTGAGGTCATGCTCTGATATGGACGAGAAGGCCTGGCTCGCAGTCTCCACTTAAATTCATCCTAAAGGTGTTCTTTTGGGTTGAGATCAGCACTCTGTGCAGGCCAGTCAAGTTCCTCCACCCCAAACCCCCTCATCCATGTCTTTATGGATCTTGCTTTGTGCACTGGTCCAAATCATTTGGTGGAGGGGAGATTATGGTGTGTGGTTGTTTTTCAGGGGTTGGGCTTAGCTCCTTAGTTCCAATTAAGGGAACTCTTAAGGCGTCAGCATACCAAGACATTTTGGATGATTTTATGCTCCCAACTTTGTAAGAATAGTTTGGGGATGGCTCCTTCCTGTTCAAACATGACTCTGCACCAGTGCACAAAGCAAGGTCCATAAAGACATGGATGAGCGAGTTTAGGGTGGAGGAACTTGACTGGTCTGCACAGTGTCCTGACCTCAACCCGAGAGAACACCTTTGGGATGAATTACAGCGGAGACTGCAAGCCAGGCCTTCTGGTCCACATCAGTGCCTGACCTCACAAATGTGCTTCTGGAAGAATGGCAAAACATTCCCATAAACACACTCCTAAACCTTGTGGACGGCTTTTCTGGATGAGTTGAAGCTGTTATAGCTGCAAAGGGTGGGCCAACTCAATATTGAACCCTACGGACTAAGACTGAGATGCCATTAAAGTTCATGTGCATGTAAAGGCAGGTATCCCAATACTTTCAGTAAAAAAGTGTACTGTATAAATACAGGGGCATCTCATACAATTAGAATATCATCAAAAAGTTAATTCATTTCAGTAATTCAATACAAAAAGTGAAACCCATATATAATTTATATAGATGCGTTACACACAGAGTGATATATTTCAAGCATTTCTTTCTTTTAATTTTGATGGTTATGGCTTACAGTTTGTGAAAACCCAAAATTCAGTATCTCAGAAAATTTGAATATTACATAAGACCAATAAAAAATGAATTTTTAATACAGAAATGTTAACTTACTGAAAGTATGTCCATGTACATTATAGTATGCACTCAATACTTGGTGGGGGCTCCTTTTGCATATATTACTGCATCAATGTGGCGTGGCATGGATCAGCCTGTGGCACAGCTGAGGTGTTATGGAAGCCTAGGTTTCTATTATAGTGGCTTTCAGCTCATCTGCATTGTTGGGTCTGGTGTCTCTCATCTTCCTCTTGACAATATCCCACAGATTCTCTATAGGGTTTAGGTCAGGTGAGTTTGCTGGCCAACCAAGCACAGTGATACCATGATCATTAAACGAGGTATTGGTACTTTTTTCAGTGTGGGCAGGTGCCAAGTCCTGCTGGAAAATGACATCAGCATCTCCATAAAGCTGGTCAGCAGAGGGAAGCATGAAGTGCTCTAGAATTTCTTGGTAGAGGGCTGTGCTGACTTTGGACCTTGATAAAACACAGTGGCCTAAGACCAGCAGATGACATGGTTCCCTAAATCATCACTGACTGTGGAAAATTCACACTGGACCTCATGCAATTTGGATTCTGTGCCTCTCCAATCTTCCTCCAGACTCAGGAACCTTAATTTCCAAATTAAATGCAAAATGTTCCACAGTCAGTGATGATTTGGGGAGCCATGTCATCTACTGGTGTTGGTCCACTGTGTTATATCCACGCCATAATCACTGCAGCCCTCCACCAGGAAATTCTAGAGCACATCATGCTTCCCTCTGCTGATCAGGTGCAGTTAGAGACTGATTGGCTACCATGCACAGCTGCACCAGAATCTGAGTGCTCCAGTTAAGGTCCTTTCACACGAATGATCCGATCAGATCCGCCTGTCAGTTTTTTAGGCAGACCTGATCGGATCCTCCATGCATCCCTATGGGGCAGCGGATGTCAGCGGAGACATCCCCACTGACACCCGCCGCTATCCGTTTCCGATACTGTCCGTGAAATCCGGATGGATGTAAACCCTATTTTCTGTCCGTCCGAAATCCGGATTGGATGGGATCGGATGAGAATGGACAGGCGGTCCGTTCTCATCCAATTCCCCCATAGAGGATATCGGTGATCTGACAGCTCCTTCTCTGCACACAGAGCAGAGACGGAGCTGTCATCCGCCTGCTCAGCGGGGATCGGCGGATCGATCCCCGGTGAGCAGAACAGGGTCCGCCGCCGAAGGCAAAGTAAATCTCCCCAGTGTGTCTTCTACCAAAAAACTTTACCCCCTAGCCCCAACTCCATAGGAATTATTTTTTCCTACTCTAGTTCCCCTTTAGTCCTTTTTGAACAGTAAGATTAACCCCCTTATAGATATTTTAGGAGCTATTGACTTTGACGCAGTCAAACAGAAGCCATATCATTTGCATGTATACATTGGTGACACTAATGGAAACAAAATAACAAAACTGCATTTTTTGTATTGCTTTATTTTTCTTGAAAACAAGATAAATCTCAAATGCTTTGTATTAACATTCTTAGTTTTGACTAAAGTAATCTCTGTTTAGGAAATTCCATCAAACCAAAGCTGGGAAGGACATATTTCACCAAAAGAAGTGTCCAAGTCTCCCTATGAAATGTAAATAACCATTGAAACCACTTTGGCAACAGATCATACTTGTTCAAAGTAGACAACAGCTCGTCAGTAACATTAAGAAAAATGTGTGCCTGGGCTAAAAAGTATTCAAGGCTACAAGATGGAAAAAAGTTTATATGTACTTTTACAACAAAAAATAGGAAGAAATAACTTTCTTTAGTTTAGCTAAAGAATTTTTTTGGAAAATCAGCATTATGCTTTATTATTTTCTAAACTGCTCATGAAATATGCATTTAATTAAATGGCCCATTTCTTCTACATGTGTATTTTTAGTAGAGCACATTTTATATTTCACATGTGGACTTCATTAACAATTGAATCATTTTTCTATTCTGTTGGCTTTACATTTCACAGAGCAAAAAAAAAAGAACATTTAAAAATAAGAACTACAGGATATTTCAAATACTATAATATGTTCACAAAAATATGCTCAAGAAGCTAATTGTCAGTCATTTATACCTGAAGCAAGGCTATGGTGGTGTAAAATATAATAAAGTAATGCAAAAATAACGTTTCTCTTACGTCCTCCGACAGTCGCCGCCTCTTCATATTCGTCACATATGGGGTATTAGACTTTGCTCCGAAGGAGTAGCTAGGCAACAGAATATGTTAACATTAAAGCTTTTAACATATCCCACCCTCAAGGGGTGGTCCCCTCAGTCAATACCCTCCTACTTCCTGCAACCATATCTCAGTTTTAATGTCTAGCTTGTCAGGAGTGGCTGGCTCTCTCTGTGCTGGGGCTTTGTGCCCCAGACTCTTTCTTCTTTTTTGATTTTTTGTTTGAGTTTTCTCTCTACCTTTACTTAGCTGTTCTTTTTGTCAGCGTTAGTTAGTTCTTCGGATGAAGAGGATCATGCGGGCTGGGTCTCGGGCTGATCCCCCTGGTCGCAGGTCGTGGGTCAGTGGCTTCCCAGCCTGCCATCGAGCGTTCAGCCAGGTAACGCTCCTGGCACAGTGAACGACCCATCCCTGTTCGGTGCAGGGATGATTGGTGAGGTGGCTACCTCACTGGACGCTGTGCGGTTTCTTAACCCCCATTCTGTGCGTCTTGTATGCGACTCTCCCTGCCTCATGTGCAGCGGCTTGTTCGCCTGTGCGGGTCCCCCACGCCATTGTGAGGTAAGTGTATCTATGTGGGGACCTGTCTGTCTGGGGGGGTGTCAGTCGGGGACTGTGTAACCTGCCTCTATTCACACTGTTTGTCTCCCTATCTCTCGGCTGCATGCTGTGGGCTGCAAAGGGGGGGGGAGCTGTGTGACACTGTGTGTGTCAGCCTTGTCAGTGTGTGCAAGTGTGTGCTGTGTGCTGTGGGGCATGTTTTGTGGCATGTTTGGGCACTATACAGCGATCGCTGCGGCGATCTCACATGTTGTTTTATACATGGATGACATGTGTGTTTTACTGTACTGTGGAGCGGCGGTTTCGGCGCCAAACGGCGCCATTTTGCCTACACTCGCTCCGGGCGCATGTTCTACATGCATGGCGGCCATTTTCTTGTAGCCTCCCATAGGCTTTCATAGAGCGCCCTGGCAGCATCACTTCCTCTTCTCCAGGAACACCGATCGAGGCAGCAGCAGCGGCGAGGGTCTCCTCAGGTTTTATCCTTCTGTTCTTGCTATCCATTGCCTGTGTTAAGTTTAATATTCCCTGTGGGGGTCTCATTGTGCTTGTGTGTGGTGCGGTGGGCTGCGTTCGCCGCGCTTGTTAAAGGGGCAGTTAACCCTTTATTATCAGGCATTTGTTATAGGGGCAATGGATTCTCAGGAGGGCAAATTTCCTACCGCCTTGGTGGAAAGCCAGGGGACCGCTGTTTCCCCCCCAGGGGGGGATTTAGCCTCTATTGTGGCTGGCCTTGCTGCTCAGGTGCAGATGCTGGTGGCTGCTCAATCTGCTAAAAGACCCAGAGTTGCTCTTTCCTCTGATTCTGAGGGTGAAGGTGATGGGGCTGTTATGGCGGGGGCCTCCTTATCGGGGTCCCGCTCCTCCCTGGATCTAGTGGGGTCCGAGGTGGAGGCTGTAGTTGAAGGGGTTGATAATTCTCCCCCTGGCTCGCCTGAAGAGCTTGCAATCATGGATGAGTTGATTGCTTCCATAAAGCAAACGCTGCGTTTGCAGGATGAAGTGTGTCCCCCCGCTGCCTTGGCGGCTTATGGGATGCAGAGAAAACGCAGGACGCCGCAGGTTTTTCCCTGCAATGATGATTTTCAGCGCGCTGTTAAGGAACAATGGCGCAATCTGCGCAAACCTTTTGCTGTACCAAGTAGGTTCAAGCTGCGTTATCCTTTCTCGCCTTCCACTGATGAAAGGTGGTGTGTGCCTCCCCCAGTGGATCACACAATTGCGGTTTTAAACAAGTCCACTGCGATTCCTGCAGAGGATTCCCCTGTGTTCCGTGATGCCACGGATAGGAGATTGGAGTCTCTTGCCCGTCATACTTATTCTGTTACGGGTTCTATGCTTAAGGCTCTGTTTGCTTCTCTCATGGCGGCCCAGGCGATCGCAAGTTGGACGCAGATGCTTAGGCGCTTCCTAGTGGCCGATTCGGCCTCGCCGGCGACCCTGGATATGGTGGATCAAATCCACCAGGGTGTCATGTATCTGTGTGATGCGGACTTGGACCTAGTTCCATTGGCTGCACGTGTGCACAGCGTGGCGGTGTTGTCTCGCCGCCTGGTTTGGTTGAAATGTTGGTCGGTGGACCAGTCTTCACGTAAGACCTTAGCCAATCTGCCTTATGATGGGTCTCGCCTTTTTGGGGAGTCCTTGGATGTGTTGATTAAGGGGATCACCGGAGGTAAGAGCACTCTCTTGCCCCATTTCCCCAAGGCTAAGGGGGCTTCTGGGAAGAAGCATGCTAATTTTCGGCCCCCTCAGGGGTCCTTTCGTGCCTTTCGGTCGCACTACAAGGGTAAACCGTTCAAAGGTCAAGGCTCTCAGAAGAAGCCCTGGTCTGGTAAACAGAAGTCCGGTCAATCCGGATCCGCAGCCCATAACAGTGCGGCCTGAAGGGGCGCCCTCACCAGTTTTGGGGTGGGGGGACGCTTGCTCGGTTTTCTTCAGCCCTGGCTGGCCCGCGTGCGGGACAGGTGGGTTCAGGAGATCGTTCGATCTGGTTACAAGATCGAGTTTCTCTCTCGGCCGGAGAGCAGATTTTTTCCCTCAAATCTTCAACTGTCTCCAGAGCGTTTGCGGGACCTGCACCTGGCGGTGCGGGACCTGAGGGCTCAGGGAGTGGTAGTTCCGGTGCCTCATCGGGACAGATTTCGGGGGTTTTATTCCAATCTGTTCACCGTGCCCAGAAAGGAGGGCAAGGTTCATCCAATTCTGGACTTGAAGGCTCTGAACCGCTCTGTGCGAGTTCGCAAGTTCCGCATGGAATCCCTGCGGTCGGTGGTGGCTGCCCTGGTTTCCGGGGGAATTCATGGCCTCCATCGTTTTGAAGGATGCGTATCTTCACATCCCCATTTTCGGGGGTCACCAGAGGTACCTTCGATTTGCCATTGCGGAGGATCACTACCAGTTCGTGGCGTTGCCTTTTGGTCTCGCCTCGGCTCCGCGGGTCTTCACCAAGGTGCTTGCACCGGTTCTGGCATTGTTGAGGGCCCAGGGCATTTCTGTCCTGGGGTATCTGGACGACATTCTGGTTCGGTCTGCAACCAGCCAGGGTCTGGAGAAGGACCTGTCTGTCACGATGCAAACTCTGCAGGAGTTTGGTTGGACGATAAATTTTCCAAAGTCGACGCTGAGTCCGTCGGTTCGTCTTCCCTACCTGGGAATGATTCTGGACTCGGTGCAGGCGAAGGTCTTCCTGCCGGAAGACAAACTCAGAACTCTTCAGGAGGAAGTCAGGTCCCTCAGGGACGTTCCGCACTAGTCTCTACGGACGTGCATGAGATGTCTGGGATTGATGGTCTCGGCCTTCGAGGCGATTCCCTTCGCCCAGTTTCACACGCGGGGTCTCCAAGCGGAGATCCTGTCCATGTGGGACGGGCGACCTCAATCTCTGGATCTTCAAATCTCGTTGAGTCATCGCACCAGAAGAGACCTTCTGTGGTGGCTCCAGTCCCCGATGGTGTCCGGGGGCAAGTCGTTTCGTCCTATCTCGTGGACGGTAATCACCACGGATGCCAGCCTGTCGGGCTGGGGTGGTGTTCTGGGCGTTCTGTCCGCCCAGGGGACTTGGTCGGAGGGGGAGTCCTCCCTTCCGATCAACATTCTGGAATTGCGTGCGTAAATCTCTGTCTTCATCGCTGGACGGACCGGCTGCAGGACTGCCCGGTTCGGGTGCAGACGGACAATGCCACGGCGGTGGCCTACATCAACCACCAAGGGGGCACCAGGAGTGCCCGAGCGGCTCGAGAAGTGGCCGACATTCTGTCTTGGGCCGAGGCTCATGTCCCGGCGATAACGGCGGTTCACATTCCGGGGGTGGAGAACTGGCAGGCGGACTATCTGAGTCGCCAGACCCTGGATCGGGGGAATGGTCTCTCCACCCGGCTGTCTTCCAGATGTTGTGCGCGAAGTCGGGTCTTCCAGATGTGGACCTGTTCGCGTCTCGTCTCAACAACAAGGTGAGAAGGTTCGTGGCAAGGACGCGCGACCCTCGGGCAGACGCGTCGGACGCGTTAGTGGCCCCGTGGCATCAGTACAGGCTGATGTACGCGTTTCCACCGATTCAGTTGCTGTCCAGGTTCCTTCGCAGGTTACACTCGGAACGCAGCACGGTGATTCTTGTGGCACCGGACTGGCCTTGCCGGTCCTGGTACGCAGACCTCGTGAATCTGGCGGTCGACGCCCCGTGGCGTCTGCCTCTTCGAGACGATCTCCTGTCTCAAGGACCGATATACCATCCTGCTTTACAGTCGCTGGCTTTGACGGCCTGGCTGTTGAGACCGAGGTCCTGAGGGAGAAGGGTCTCTCCCCAGAGGTCGTTCATACCTTGATCAACGCGAGGAAGTCTTCCTCGGGGAAGGTTTATTACCGTACTTGGAAGGCCTATTTTGCTTGGTGTGAGTCCAGGGGATTTTCTCCCCGCACGTACTCGGTTTCCCGAGTGCTGTCCTTCCTTCAAGCGGGTGTCGATCAGCGTTTGGCGCTGGCTACGATAAAGGGTCAGGTGTTAGCACCGGCCGTTCTGTTTCAACGTCCCGTGGCTTCCAACTCCTTGGTTGGCACTTTTGTTCAGGGTGTGCGGCATCTGGTTCCTCCTAGGAGGGATCCTCTGCCCCCTTGGGACTTGAATCTCGTTCTATCTGTGTTGCAACGTGCTCCTTTTGAACAGATCAGGGAGATCTCGTTGTCTATGTTGTCCAAAAAGGTCGCCTTTTTGGTGGCGATCACTTTGGCTCGCAGAGTGTCGGAGCTGGCAGCTTTGTCCTGCAAGTCTCCGTATCTGGTTGTTCATTTGGATAAGGTGGTCTTGCGACCTAATCCTTCTTTTCTTCCGAAACGAGTTTCGGAATTCCATCTTAATGAGGATATTGTCTTGCCTTCGCTGTGCGCGAAGCCTAAACATCCAAAGGAGGTGAGATTACATTCTTTGGATGTTGTTCGGGCGATAAGGGTTTACCTTAAATCGACTGAGTCTTTTCGAAAGACGGATTCCTTGTTTGTTCTTCCAGAGAATCCTCGAAAGGGCATGGCGGCGTCGGCCTCTACCATCGCCAAATGGATCAGGCAGACCATTGAACAGGCCTATGCTTTGCAGGGGAAGGTTCCCCCTGTGCCTGTGAAGGCGCACTCTACTAGATCTCTGAGTACGTCTTGGGCCTGTCGTCATGGGGCTTCTGTAGCCCAGGTGTGTAAGGCGGCGACTTGGTCGACCGTGCACACTTTCACGAAATTCTACAAAGTAGATGTTCAGGCATCGGCGGATGCTTCCTTTGGCCGCAAGGTTCTTAGTGCGGCGATTCCCTAGGGTCCCTTGTGGGGACCACTGGCTGTTGGGATAAGTTTTTTATCCCCTGGTTATTTGTCTTTTCCTGGGTTGTTGCTCCTGTTGAGCACCTGTTTTTTCCTGTTGCCCGGCTGGGTTCCTTCCTTTGGTAAGGTTCCTTTCTTTGATGCGGAGACTGCGTTGCCTTTCGGCGCGGATGCGTTTCCCACCCCTTATGTTTGCACTGCTTTGGAACGTCCCCATATGTGACGAATATGAAGAGGCGGCGACTGTCGGAGGACGTAAGAGAAAACGGAATTTTTGTAAAATCTTACCTGTAAAATTCCTTTCTCTGAGTCCTCCGACAGTCGCCGCCCCCGCCCCTCTTTTGGGGTTTGGTTGTATACTCTACTGCTATTCCACTAAAACTGAGATATGGTTGCAGGAAGTAGGAGGGTATTGACTGAGGGGACCACCCCTTGAGGGTGGGATATGTTAAAAGCTTTAATGTTAACACATTCTGTTGCCTAGCTACTCCTTCGGAGCAAAGTCTAATACCCCATATGTGACGAATATGAAGATAAGATTTTACAAAAATTCCGTTATTTTTTACATTCATGTCACTTTTGCTGAGTAATTAATATGGGTTTTCTGGCCTTCTGTTCAAGAGCAAGTTACATGAGTTTAGGTGATGTTTTCTTAAAGCTGAATTCCAGGCAGACCTAAAGGACTATTATATGAAAGGTATTGTGTTTCTAACCCCTAAAACAAACATTTAATATATTGCAGCTTACCAGTCCTAAGATGTGGTTGTTGGATTTGTTTTAACTTTTTAGGCATTTTCAGCAAGTACAGAAAAATACTTGTTGATCTTGTCAGTATCTTTGTAACTTTCTGTGAGCTTAAAGCATAACTCTAGGAAAACTATGAATTTAATTAGTTCATTTGGGCCAAGCTGGCGCAAAAAAAACGATTTCCTTTGCTAATCAATGCAGCGGCGTTTAGCACCTTATAAACTATACGTAGCCCCAGCTACATGCAGTATACAGCACTGTGTTCTGACAGGGGTGTGAAGACTTCCTGCTCCATTTCTGAAAAAAAATCAAGTGGGGCTGAATGCTACTCAACCATTCACTTGTATTTCAAGTCATAGTATATATACAGTGGGTACGGAAAGTATTCAGACCCCCTTAAATTTTTCACTCTTTGTTATATTGCAGCCATTTGCTAAAATCATTTAGGTTCATTCTTCTTCCTCATGAATGTACACATAGCACCCCATACTGACAGAAAAACACAGAATTGTTGACATTGTTGCAGATTTGTTAAAAAAGAAAAACTGAAATATCACATGGTCCTAAGTATTCAGACCCTTTGCTCAGTATTTAGTAGAAGCCCCCTTTTGATCTAATACAGCCAGGAGTCTTTTTGGGAAAGATGCAACAAGTCTTTCACACCTGGATTTGGGGATCCTCTGCCATTCCTCCTTGCAGATCCTCTCCAGTTCTGTCAGGTTGGATGGTAAACGTTGGTGGACAGCCATTTTTAGGTCTCTCCAGAGATGCTCAATTGGGTTTAAGTCAGGGCTCTGGCTGGGCCATTCAAGAACAGTCACGGAGTTGTTGTGAAGCCACTCCTTCGTTATTTTTAGCTGTGTGCTTAGGGTCATTGTCTTGTTGGAAGGTAAACCTTCGACCCAGTCTGAGGTCCAGAGCACTCTGGAGAAGGTTTTTGTCCAGGATATCCCTGTACTTGGCCGCATTCATCTTTCCCTTGATTGCAACCAGTCGTCCTGTCCCTGCAGCTGAAAAACACCCCCACAGCATGATGCTGCCACCACCATGCTTCACTGTTGGGACTGTATTGGACAGGTGATGAGCAGTGCCTGGTTTTCTCCACACATACCACTTAGAATTAAGGCCAAAAAGTTCTATTTTGGTCTCATCAGACCAGAGAATCTTATTTCTCACCATCTTGGAGTCCTTCAGGTGTTTTTTAGCAAACTCTATGCGGGCTTTCATGTGTCTTACACTGAGGAGAGGCTTCCGTCAGGCCACTCTGCCATAAAGCCCCGACTGGTGGAGGGCTGCAGTGATGGTTGACTTTCTACAACTTTCTCCCATCTCCTGACTGCATCTCTGAAGCTCAGCCACAGTGATCTTTGGGTTCTTCTTTACCTCTCTCACCAAGGCTCTTCTCCCCCGATAGCTCAGTTTGGCCGGACGGCCAGCTCTAGGAAGGGTTCTGGTCGTCCCAAACGTCTTCCATTTGAGGATTATGGAGGCCACTGTGCTCTTAGGAACCTTAAGTGCAGCAGAAATCTTTTTATAACCTTGGCCAGATCTGTGCCTTGCCACAATTCTGTCTCTGAGCTCTTCAGGCAGTTCCTTTGACCTCATGATTCTCATTTGCTCTGACATGCATTGTGATCTGGAAGGTCTTATATAGACAGGTGTGTGGCTTTCCTAATCAAGTCCAATCAGTATAATCAAACACAGCTGGACTCAAATGAAGGTGTAGAACCATCTCTAGGATGATCAGAAGAAATGGAAAGCACCTGAGTTAAATATATGAGTGTCACAGCAAAGGGTCTGAATACTTAGGACCATGTGATATTTCAGTTTTTCTTTTTTAATAAATCTGCAACAATGTCAACAATTCTGTGTTTTTCTGTCAGTATGGGGTGCTATGTGTACATTCATGAGGAAGAAGAATGAACCTAAATGATTTTAGCAAATGGCTGCAATATAACAAAGAGTGAAAAATTTAAGGGGGTCTGAATACTTTCCGTACCCACTGTATATATATATACACACACACACATTTGTGAGTTCAGAAACTTCCTATGGACAAGAAGATCTCAATCTGCAATCAGGCCTCTTATTCATTCAAAAGGTATTCAGCAGGGTTGGGGTCAGGGATTTATGCAGGCTACTTTAGTTTCTTCACAGTGAACTTATAAATCAATATAGATCTGGGTACAGGGATACAGTCATAATAGAACAGAAAAGGGCCTTCCCGATCTGCTGCCAAAAGGTTGGATGTATAGTATTTTCTAAAATATCTGTGTACTACTGAGGTTGCATTAGCAGTACAATTATCTGCAAACACCTAAACTTCATAATTTAGAGAGTTGCCCGCATACTTTTGGTCATGTAGGTGTTTTTTCTCAAACCCTAATTGAACAAGCTGCAATTAGAAGCTGATTGGCCATGCAGAGCTGCACCAGATTTTGCACTTTTTATTTTTTATTAGGACTAGTGTTGTGGACATTTTTCAGGATTTGTTTTATTTAGCATGTCATTATGGCTCCTGTTGTCGGTTTGCTTGCAATACGCTAATTAGAGGATGTACGGGCGAACCAGCATTGAGAAAAGACCACTGGCAGTGAAAACCATCCCTTAGATGTGTAGACGCGTTCGCTCTATGTAGACATCTCTGCCGACGAACACTCCATACGCTATGCACGGGACTGTACGGGCCGGTAGAGATCTATGAGTATTGCGGTGCAGAGTTCAAGGATCAAACAGCAAGGATATGACCGCCAGCGGGGGCCCCTGCATAATGTACAGATTTGTTTGCGGGGAATATGTTTGCTCTGTGAAGTCAATATCGTATTGCTATCTATTTGCCTTTATGAAGGGATACACGCTCATGTCTTTCTACTGTGCCAGATTATCATAGTGGAAACAGCATGGCTCTTTCCCTGCAGATAGCCTCACATCTATGGGAACAGTAGTAAAATCCTATTAGGCATTGTTTTCTGAGCGTTACTGAGTGGGATTCTCGCCAGTAGAAGTGGCAGGAATACATGCACGAGTTTGATCAGAGCAGCGTTCGTGGTTCTACACGCTGGTTTAATTGTGTAGTGTTAGGCACGAATTCTGCTACACGTGGGTTTCAATGTTAACTACGGTGTGCTGATTTCCACACACCAATGGCGGGAAGCTGTACATGCTGTTCTGCTCGTTCACAATCGTGTACTCCCCCTTTCTATTGTATTTTTGAATGTATACAGGTGTGTCATTGGCTGATTCTATGTAAGTAACTTATATCATGTGACTGTACATCTGAAACTGATTGGCTGATGTTGTATAGCCATTACTTCCTGCTGTTGTCCCTTTGTTGTCCCATAAATAAACAGAGCTCAATGCTTTAGGCAGGACATTCTATTGAGCATCCAATGTGATAGCAGCCTGTGTGTCTGTATTACTGGATACTGCTGAGAGCGCTTCATTACCTTATACAAAAGTGCTAAGAACTGTGCTTTTTAGCACAATGGGATTAATTGTGCTTGGCGTATATTAATATCCAAAAGTGCACTTAATACCGCAACAAAGTTATTTGCACAGCAAGCATACATCAAGATCCAAGACACAGTCTCCAGTTTAGTAAATCAACCCCATAGTGTCAAAAAAGAATCACAAGTGCAAGATTAGTGTCTGCCAAATGATTTATTTCCATGTCATCCTATAACGGGTATTAATGATTTGCCTAAGGGACCTTTCAGAAGCGCTATCATCAGTTCAGTCACATTTTTTGCTAAAAAAAAAAAACAAATGAGTACTGAGTCAGGTTACATTAGGTAAATTCAGTTTGCACATCCGTCTTCAGTTCTGTTCAGTTCAGTTTACATCCGTTTTGCATTTTACATCTTTTTTTTAGGTCTTATTACACAGGCTTTCTGACCAAGTCTGCCTGTTGGCTTTTCAGGCGTATTCTGAAAACGTTCCATGCAGGTCTATGGGCAGACGGATGTAAACAGACTTGTGTCTGTTTACATCTGCCTAATGGGCCATACACACCATGCAATTTTCTGAAGACTTTTTCCTTTAGACTTACCAAAACCATATAATATGAGGTCAAACCTAAACAGTTTCAATTTGTATGCAATCTGGAAGGCCCTTGCACTACATAGAAAAGGTAAATCTGAAGGTAATCTAACCACAAAAGTTTGATAGTGTGTATCCAGCTTAACTCTGAGTCCTTACAGGTCTGGATTCAAATGTGAAGGTTTGGAGATAGCTTAATGTAAAAAGACACAAATGCATTTATATCCAGCAGCCCATATAGCCATCACAGGTCCACCAAAGTCTGCTGTCAAAATGCAGACAAACTGAATAGCATTGATGTCTCAAAACTGACATACTGTATGTCCCATTCAGTGTACTAAAATATAATCAGCGCAATCACCAACTACTATATATATGTGTAAATAATGCTAAACATAAATCATATGCCTAATACCAAAGGCTCAGATTGCTGCTTACACTTTGATGACTGTACCTACAAAATCACCTCGTAAACATATGTAGTTCAAATTATAGGTGAAGCGCAATCACTTACAAATTATGCACTCATAACAAACAAAACTAAACCAACTATATTAGAATTGTGATGATAAAAAAAGTCCCATATATAACTCCACTATTGTGTACAAATCAGTTACAGTTCATATAATATTCTTTTGGTGTATTCAGTGCCCACCACCTCCTGATAAAGTGGCTGCTCACCTCCAATATCTGACCCCACTACAGAGTCATGATAACCATAATGTACTCCCACTCTAGATGATACTGCAACGCTCCTCGTGCTCTCATCTCAGAGTCACACTGCTTCACTTCTTTCTTTATTCGCGATCATTGGTTGCATATAACATGGAAAAACATGGAAAGACCATAGTTTTCTCTGCTTCCAAACATTTAATAAAAAGCACTCACAGGGATATATGAACATTGTGCATAGAATCAGTTCACCTCACTAATACAAATGGCTGATAGGAGGAGCCGAAGCCTGTGATGTCACACATCAGCCATTTGTATCAGAGTGGTGAGCGGAGCTGATTCTATGCACGATTTTCATATATCCCTGTGAGTGTTTTTAATCCCATTTTTGGCTTTAATAAATGTTTGGAAGCAGAGAAAACTATAATCTTTTGATTTTTTCCATGTCATGTGTCACTGATGATCGCAAATAAGGAAAGAAGGGAAGTAGTGTCACTCTGAAACAAGAGCAGGAGGAGCCTTGCAGTATCATCCATCATATGGTTCTCGCTTAAAAACAGACAGAAATGGAACTAATGTAAATAGCCGACATCTAAGCACATGCATATAAGCCGTTTTATAGTTCGAAAAATGGAAAAGGATACAAACCTTTTCTGTTTTTTTTATTTGTTTTTTTTGCTGACAGAAACTGACCCATATTTAAGCGGATATAAACAAATATACTGTTACATTTGCCGCCTTGAGACTTACATTTTGGTTCAGTCTGAATCAGTTTAAAAAATTTACCAACAGATCCAGACTGAACACCCACATAAAAGTTCCTTAAATTGCACTAATATTCATTTTGTACAATATTGTTGAGATGGAATTTTTATGATACTTCATTATTATATAGCAAGGTGCTATATAACCTGGCACATAATGATTTTTGTCTCATATCTTAATATCTCTATAAATAATATAGGGTCTGGGATTAAAAGTACAATTTCAGTCTTTGCAGATGACACCAAGCTTTGCAGTGGAATAACTTCCTTACATGATGTCTCCAACTTACAAGCTGACCTCAATGCACTGTTTCATTGGGCAACTATGTGGCAAATGAGGTTTAATGTTGATAAAGGTAAAGTAATGCACTTGGGGGCTAAGAATATGCATGCATCATACATACTAGGGGGAGTAGAACTGGGGGAATCCATAGCGGAGAAGGATCTGGGTGTTCTGGTAGATCATAAGCTTAATAATAGCATGCAATGACAAGCTGCGGTTTCCAAAGCAAGCAAAGTCCTTTCTTGTAATGACAGAGGCATGGACTCTAGAGAGAGAGATATAATTTTGCCCCTGTACAAATTATTAGTGAGACCTCATCTTGGATATGCAGTTCAGTTTTGGGCACCGGTTCTCAAAAAGGATATCTGGGAACTGGAGAAAGTGCAGAGAAGGGCAACCAAACTGATAACAGGCATGGAGGAGCTCAGCTATGAGGAAAGATTAGAGGAACTGAATTCTCTCTTGACAAGAGGAGATTAGGGGGCATATGATCAACATGTATAAATACATAAGGGGTCCATATAGTGAACTTGATGTTGAGTTATTCACTTTAAGGTCAACACAGAGGGCAAGGGGGCACTCTTTACATCTAGAGGAAAAACTGAAAATTTATATCAATACTTACCGTAATTTTCCTTTCCTGATGGACTCCATGGCAGCATACGTTCGGGTAGGCCCCGCCTCCTCTCCCACCTCATAGGACCCCACTCCCATAAATCTTTGCTCCCTTTCAGCATCAGTGTTCTGTAACTAGCCTACTCAGGAAATGGGAGGGGACTCCTGCTGCCATGGAGTCCATCAGGAAAGGAAAATTACGGTAAGTATTGATATCAATTTTCCGTTTTCCTGACAGACTCCATGGCAGCATACGTTCGGAAAATAACTCGCTATACACTACCGAGTGGGAAGATGCTGAACAAAGAAAACTTTAATTGGCACTGTCAACTGACAAGACTTGAACGCCAAAGTTAACGGAAGATAAGGCAGCAGGTTCATTCCAATAATGGGAAAGGAAGGTATTGACAGATGACCAGGATGCTGCTTTTCAGATCACATCAGGCGCAACGTGTTTGGAAGCTGCCCAAGACGTAGCGATGCTTCTGGTAGAATGAGCCGTAATCGCCTCTGGAGGAGCCAAGCTATTTTCTCTATACACCCATTGGATAGCCTGGACGATCCACGCAGCCACTGCTCTAGAAGAGGCACGCATTCCTTTCTTTTTGCCATGGAGAAGAACGAAAAGGAAATCCGATTGGTGGAAGGAGGATGTGGACTCCAAGTATTGACTTAAAGTGTTGCCCACGTCTAGAGGATGGACTAGAGATTCCTCATCAGTTCTGAAGGTGGGAAGAACTACCTCAGAGTTTTCATGGAAGACAGAGGTCACTTTCGGGTTTGACCCCAGCATAGGGATTAGGACCACTCTGTCCTGAAAGAAGGTCAGAAAAGGCTCTTTGCAACCTTAATTATGTATCTCCGAGACCCTTTTAGCGGAGGTAATGGCCACCAAAAACACTGTCTTCAGCGTAATCTCTTTGATTGACATGGTAGCAACATCTTTTGAAGAAAAAAAGTCCAAAACTAATGGGAGATCCCATTTTGGGAATCTCGGCTTTCTCTGAGGCCTGAGCCTGACTGCGCCCTTGAAAAACTGTTGGATCAGATGATGACTTGCCCACTGAATTCCGGTGAAGGCTGAGATGGCAGAGACTTGCACCCGGAGAGAGCTAACAGAGAGGGACAGATCCAGACCAGATTGCAAGAAACTCAGAATTTGCTGAATAGTAGGTGTACCTACTGGACCCGACCTCTGGGCTTGATGACTCATGAACCTAGCCCAGATCCTTTCATATACCCTGTTGGTGCTAGCTCTTCTTGAACTCATAAGAGTAGGAATCACCTCTTCTGGGCATCTGAGAGCCTCCAACCTCCCCCTCTCAAGAACCAAGCCCTGAGGTGCAGACGCGCAGGGCATGGATGCAGAGTAGGACCCTGAGATAGAAGGTCCGGCCTGAGAGGTAGAGGGATTGGATCCCTGAAGCTGAGAAGGGACAGCAGGGGAAACCAGGGCCTGTTGGGCCAGAAGGGAATTATTGCTATGATTTTTATTTCCTCCATCTTCAGTCTCCGCAGGAATTGGAGTACTATTGGTACTGGTGGAAAGGCATAAGCAGACTGGAAGTTCCATCTGTCCGTGAGGGCATCCTCTCTGAAGGCTCGAGGATCCCTGAACCTCGTATAGTACTTCCGAAGTTTCTTGTTGCGTGGACTCGCAAACAGATCCACTTCTGGCGACATCCCCAGGGACAGTACCCAATTGAACACCTCCTGATGGAGGGACCATTCGTTGTTGTCTAATTGGAATCGGGATAGGAAGTCTGCTTCTACATTCAACACTCTCGGAACAAAGACCGCCGAAAGATTGGCCAGATGATGCTGGGCCCATGACATAATTGGTTCTGTTTCTTGGAGGAGAGACATGCTGCGAGTTCCTCCCTGCCTCTTGACGTATGCCACTGCCGTGGTGTTGTCCATCCTTAGCAACACTGAGGCCCCTTGAGTTAGATGGTGAAAAGCCTGAAGGGCTTTGAGGGCAGCTCGTAGTTCTAGGATATTGGACACCACTCCGTGACCGGGAAAATTCCATCTGCCTTGTGCCACTTCTGACAGACAGTGGGCTCCCCAACCAGTACTGCTGGCATCGGAGGTTATCGTAATCCAGGAGATTGGAGCAATTGAGTGGCAGTTGGTTAGATTCACACGGCGTAACCACCAAGGAAGGCAACCCTTCATGAATGGGGTCAGGTGAATAACTTGCGACAAGTTCTCCGTCGTCCATTGTTGGAGAAACCCTTTCTGGAAGGGTCTCAGTTTCCACAGAGCCCACTTCACCATGGGTGAGGTAGCTACGAGAGTCCCTACTACATTCAGACACTGACGAGCAGTGAGACGGGAGGCAGCGAGAGCGAGAGCGAGAGCCACCCTGCTCTGAACTACTGGGATTTTCTCTTCGGGCAGAGAAATGGTGCACTTCACCGTGTTGAATAGTGCTCCGAGAAACACCAGCGACTGCGTTGGCACCAGATGGCTCTTTTCTAGATTCAGAATCCACCCGAATTCCTGGAGCGTAGAGATCACCTGTTCCAGATGTGAGAGTAACTGAAGTCTGTCCTGGGACAGAAGAAGGAGATCGTCCAGGTAATGATGCAATCTGACACCTCTGGTCCTGATGAGTGCCACAACCGCCAACAAGGTCTTGGAGAATGTGCAAGGCGAAGTTGAGAGCCCGAAGGGAAGACATGTAAATTGCATGTGGGCATGACCGACAGCAAACCGGAGAAACTGATGATATTCTTTTGCCACAGGTACATGGAAGTACGCATCTTTTAGGTAATCTCCTGGGAGAACCGAATGCTGTATTGTGACCAGGGATTCCATCTTGAATCTTTCTCGATGGATAGATCTGTTGAGATATGTGAGGTCTATTACCGGGCGCCAGGTGCCGTTCTTTTTCTGGACAAGGAAGAGAGGTGAATAGACTCCCAGACCTCTTTCCGCTTCGGGAACTGGTACAACGGCTCGCTGAGCCAGTAGGGTGTCCACATAGCCAAGAAGAACCTTCCTTTTCTCTGCTGAAGGAGGAAGGGAAGTTGCGACGAACCTGGGTTTGGGGACGTTGTTGAATGCCCAAGAGTGCCCTTGGGACACAATATTTAAAACCCAGGGATCCTGGATCGAGGCTGCCCAGACATCCCGAAATTGGAGCAACCTGGCTCCTACCGGGAAAGCCTGGACGGGCCCAACCTCAAAAGGATTTGGTGGCCTCCCGGTCACCAGACGAAGAGCCTTTTGGGCCTTTCTGGAAGGTGGTTTGCCTTGACTTCCAACCTCTTCCGTAGGACTTGCCTGGTCTGTAGCTGCGTGCTTCCCTAGAACGATTAGTGTTCTGTCTCCTTGGGAAAAAGCGCTTCTGAGCGCCTGGGCGTCTATCCTGAGGGAGGAACCCAGATTTTCCGCCCGTGGCCCGAGTTATGGCTGCATCCAATGTGTTCCCAAAGAGGGAAGAACCCTCAAAGGGAATCCGGCACCATGCCTGTTTGGAAGCAGCATCGGCAACGCAAGGACGAAGCCAAAGGGCCCGTTTAGCCGTAACAGAAGACAGCATAACTCGGGCCAAAAGGCAAATGGTGTCCAAAGACGTCTCCCCCAAGAAGCCCGCGGCCATCTTCAGCTCCTGGATCGGGGAGCTCCGGAGTACTTCCTCCGAGACTCCTCCAAGAGTACCCTCCAAGGAGTTGATCCAGCCTTCCATGGCTTTTGAAATTGTAGCCAAAGCCAAGGCTGGCTTGCAGGCCATGCCGGCTGAAAGGTATGCTCGTTTAAGGTCAGCATCGATCCTCCTATCCAATGGATCCTTAAATGAGGCCGTATCCTCCATTGGAAGGGTGACGTGCTTAACCAAACGCATTACAGCTGCATCCACATTGGGGGAAGATTCCAGGTGCTTCACCTCTTCTTGTTTAAATGGATACAACTTCACCATCTTTGTGGTCATGGAATTTTTTCTTTCCACTTTGCTCCACTCTTCGGAAATTATATCTCCCAGCTCCCCTAGAAATGGAAAGTTCAAGCGTTCTTTGCATAACTGCTTGAAATATTTTCGCTGCTTTGGGGAGGAGACAGCCTTTACTAGAGGGGAGACGAGGTTAAACTCAAACCCTGTACCGGAGTCTTCTGAATCAGACTCAGATTCTGATAGGAGAACCGAAGGATGGCTGGGCTGGGAAGATTCAAAAGGATCTTGAACCAAAAGATCTCTTTCAGGAGAGTGGGATGGCCTTGCAGAAGTACTTGGTCCGTGTAGATCCGCCAGGGAATCTCTAAGGACTCTGCGCACAACCTTCTCAATATGTTGATCCGACCTCTCCCGTTCACCCGTAGCTTGGGTATAACACAGTTTGCACAGAGAGGAGCCATCTGACACAAGGGTACCACAACCCCAGCACTTCTTCCCGTGCGGACGCTCCGAGTGATCTGGGCGTTTGGATGAGGTAGACTGGCCCTCGCGTCCCCTACCATGGGGGGAGCTGTGTCTGGACTTAGAGGAGGAGTGCCGGTGATGCGATTTGGAGTGACTGTCTTCGCTGCGTGTGCTGGGCTGCTTATCAGACCTAGAAGAGCTGGAGACAGACAATATAGCATAGGAGAGACAAGAAGATGATAACACCCCAAGCTTCCCCACCCCTTAAACTACCCAGCACATACCTTGTATGAGCGGGCTGGCCACTAGGGGGCGGCGATGCATCCATACTTATAGTAAAGGAAGTAGTCACCTTCAGGCTAGATAAATAAAATCAGCAGGCTAAGTATCACATTAATCCTGGGAAAATGGCCAAAACACATTAAAGACTGCGTATAGTCTCTTACCTTAACCACAGAGCCAGACACTGGGGGAGGCTGTCAAACGCCGACCTTCCCACCAGCTCTGGCATTATAGGGAGTTTAAATAGGCCGCCATGCGGCCGCTGAGCGCCTCTGCGCATGCGCGAGTGACGTCACGCGTCATCGCGCCAAATCAGACCCCCGGCCACTACCGCGCATGCGCAGAGCATAGCGCAACCCGGAAGCGGCGGCCGTGATTGCGGCCGAGGCCGGTAACCGGAAATGCAAGCGGCAGCCACCGGAGGTACTACAAGCCCTAAAGCCCCATGACAGGGCGGAACAGGAGACTGCAAAACCAGGTATGAGAAAGGAAGCCTTTAAAAACCCATATGCAAATAATCAACCGGAGGTACTATAACAAGAAACACTAAACACAGGTAACAAAGTAAGGAAAAAGGGATCCCATAACAGGGCTTACCACCCTGTCCGGAGCAGGGACGGGTCCAGAGACGCATCACCAGTCATGTCTTCGGGCAATGATGGGCCACCCGCAGCAGCTGGGCTCTTTCGGCCGGCCCACCATGCTCCTGCAAGGGGTCTCTTCTATTGCCCCCTCCATACCCTGCTAAGAGCCAGGGCTTAGCGGAGGCTCCGTAACCCAAACCTGCTTCCAGCATGTATAGGACCGACAAACGTAGGAACATACACCGTATGACTGAGGAGGACAAAAAAGGAACACTGATGCTGAAAGGGAGCAAAGATTTATGGTAGTGGGGCCCTATGAGGTGGGAGAGGAGGCGGGGCCTACCCGAACGTATGCTGCCATGGAGTCTGTCAGGAAAAGAGATTTTGCCTCCAAATACAGAAAGGTTTCTTCACCATAAGAGCTTTGAAAATGTGAAATAGACTCCCTTCAGGGGTGGTTCTGGCCAGCTCACTAGATTGCTATAAAAAAAGGCCTGGCTTCTTTCCTAGGTGTACAGAACAGAATATAAATGGGTACTAATATTTACAGGTAAAGTTGATCCAGGGAATATCCAATTGCCTTCCCCTGCTGTAGCAAATTGGATCATGCTTTGCTGGGGTTTTTGGCCTTCCTCCGAATCAACTGTGGGTATAGGATTGTGTATATGGGATTGTATGGTTGAGTTTTCTTAACTGTTTTTTGTTTTTTATTGGTTGAGCCAGATGGACTTATGTCTTTTTTCAACCTGACTAACTATTTAACTATATTTTTTTATTTATGCATGCAAGCTTGTGTTTCCCTTTTCTATAACTGAACAGGCCCTAAAGTAAACATTAAATAATCATGTTAAAAGTGCATTATTTAAATCTGGTGGATGTAATGTTCTAACATTTGTACCATGATAATATTATGATTAATGACCTAACTTTCAAATGTGGCCATTCTTGAAACATAAAACAAACATTTGATTTCACTGTCAGCTAACTGTTAACAGATCAGATCATTTAGAAGAACATTACTGTGAACAAAAAATATATTGTGCTGTGTGGGTTTGCACTGGGTGATATAAATGTAGATCTGTGTTTGACAAATGATATCACTGCTTAATGTCAAATAAGCCTTCTGTTAATTTTCAGAGTAGTTTGACAGGTTCTGTTCCTCTTTTGGCTTTTAATTTTATTTCAGCTCAGCAGTGTAAGCAGTATAGAAGCTAATACTGAAAAGACTTATAAATATGGCAACCGGTGTTGAACTTTGGCCCCAGAGATGTTTTTTTGATTCATGCATACTTTGAAGGTTGCCTTTTGTATTTTCTAATGGAACTTTTACTACTGTTTTACAGAAAATGAAGAAAAAAATACCTTTTTTCTGTCAATACAACCTTTCCCCTGTATCGTCACTTTTTAGGGCCATAAGTACTGCCGCATTATAGCAGTTGAATGTGTCACCTTTGGGCTGCAGGAAAGGGTGGTACATTGTGACTGCAGTTTACTGTAAAGCCCAGCTGAAAATTTAAGTTTAAATCAGCTAACAATTACCAGGTTCAGAACCCTGATGATGTCAGACATTTGCTGACGAAACACATTAGAGCGACTTCCGGAATACATCACTTCTGTCAGTTGGAATGCAGGCGGGACACATAATGGTGTTTCCATTGTTTTTTATGCTGGCATTTATCTTCTTAAATGTATTAATTTGTAATAAAACCTTTTAAATACTGCACTATGAGAGACCCCTCTTCTCTCCTCCCTTGCCTGTGAGTCTTAAACGGAGGGTTTAATGGTGCCGAAGCACCATATTTCTGGAGGCCTCATTTATATCTGGATGTTTGATTGGATGTCAGCAGCCAAACTGGGATCTGGGAGTCTGGTGAACAGCTTTGTGTATTTAAAAGTTCTCCACTGCTGGTTTTGACTCCCTGTAACAGGGGTCAATAGATTCTGGTGAGTGTGCTGTGTGGCTGTATGTTGGTGGAAAGAAAACACACTCCTTTACTTTGGTGGATAAACATCACATTCCTATTTGGATTCATTTGGACCTGTTTTTCATCAATTGACTGTTTATAGCATATTTACAACCACATTTTGTTTATTAAATGGATAAAGCTAATGGTGCGCTGTTCAAACTCTTAATAAAAAAAAAAAAATTTGGTATCTACATCATAAAGTGCCAAGTGATAGACAAAACAAATACAATAATATATAGGCAAATACATCTGAACAACCAATGGTGTAAAAATACAGTATCTCACAAAAGTGAGTACACCCCTCACATTTTTGTAAATATTTTAATATAACTTTTCATGTGACAACACTGAAGAAATGACACTTTGCTACAATATAAAGTAGTGAGTGTACAGCTTGTATAACAGTGTAAATGTGCTGTCCCCTAAAAATGACTCAACACACAGAAATTAATGTCTAAACCGCTGGCAACAAAAGTGAGTACATCGCTAAGTGAAAATGCCCAAATTGGGCCCAATTAGCCATTTTCCCTCTCCGGTGTCATGTGACTCATTAGTGTTTCAATCTCTCATGTGTGAATGGGAATTAGGTGTGTTAAATTTGGTGTTATCGCTCTCACTCTCTCATACTGGTCATTGGAAGTTCAACATGGCACCTAATGGGATAGAACTCTCTGAGGATCTGAAAAAAAGAATGGATGTTTTTTAAAAAATATGGCATAGGCTATAAGAAGATTGCCAAGACCCTGAAACTGAGCTGCAGCACAGTTGCCAAGACCATACAGCGGTTTAACAGACCAGGTACCACTCAGAACAGGCCTTGCTATGGTCAACCAAAGAAGTTGAGTGCACATGTTCAGCGTCATATCCAGGGGTTGCCTTTGGGAAATAGACGTATGAGTGCTGCCAGCATTGCTGCAGAGGTTGAAGGGGTGAGAGGTCAGCCTGTCAGTGCTCAGACCATATGCCACACACTGCATGGCTGTCGTCCCAAAAGGAAGCCTCTTCTAAAGATGATGCACAAGAAAGCCCGCAAACAGTTTGCTGAAGACTGGAACCATGTCCTGTGGTCTGATAAAACCAAGATAAACTTGTTTGGCTCAGATGGTGTCAAGTGTGTGTGGCTGCAACCAGGTGGGGAATATAAAGACAAGTATGTCTTGCCTACAGTCAACCATGGTGGTGGGAGTGTCATCGTCTGGGGCTACATGAGTGCTGCCGGCAGAGCATGATCCCCTCCCTTCGGAGACTGTGCCTCAGAGCAGTATTCCAACATATCTCCAAACACATCTCCAAGATGACCAATGCTTTGCTAAATAAGCTGAGGGTAAAGGTAATGGACTGGCCAAGCATGTCTACAGACCTAAACCCTATTGAGCATATGTGGGGCATCCACAAATGGAAGGCGGAGGAGCGCAAAGTCTCTAATATCCACCAGCTCCGTGATGTCGTCATGAAGTAGTTGAAGAGGACTCCAGTGGCAACCTGTGAAGCTCTGGTGAACTCCATGCCCAAGAGGGTTAAGGCAGTGCTGGAAAATAATGGTGGCCACACAAAATATTGACACTTTGGGCCCAATTTGGACATTTCCACTTAGGGATGTACTCACTTTTGTTGTCAGCGGTTTAGACATTAATGGTTGTGAAATTAGTTGTTTTGAGGGGACAGCAAATTTACACTGTTATACAAGCTGTACACTCTCTACTTTACATTGTAGCAAAGTGTAATTTCTTATGTGTTGTCAGTTCCGATGTCTCCATGACCCGGAATCTGGTTGAGCGTTTTTGCAAGAGGATTTTGTTTCTGTTACTTTTATGTACACGCATTATGCAAGTACTGCACCATGTGAGTGTATATGATATCTGCTTTCAATAAACATAGATTGTTTTGATATACTAAACGTTGAGCAGGATGTATGTTTTATTTTGAGCTACACAACCGTGGAAGGTAAGTATTCCCCATTTTAAGCACTATTTCAAGTGAAGGAGGATAAGATCTCAATAATGAATCCCATTGTTAAAACCTACTGCGATTTTGACCTTGTGGTCCAATTATTAGGGTGAGCTCAGACTGCACTTAGTGGTAAAAAGATGGTCACAAGTTATTCGGGATTTCACGTTTTTCTGCACATATACCTTTGGAAAAGTGTGGACTGACATCTGATTAATTCACACCTTTGGATTTTAGACATTTTTATTTGTATATTTTTTCAACACTTTATATGTACTTTTACACCATTGGTTGTTCAGATTTTTTTGTCTATATATTATTGTACTTGTTTTATCTATCACTTGGTACTTTATGATGTAGATATCAAATTATTTTATATTTTAAGGGTTTGAACAGCAGAAGTGAGTGAGTGCACTTTTAGTGTGGTTGCAGCAGTTCATAACACATATTTATTCACTGCAGTTCCTTAGCTACGCACTAGCAGATTGTTTTTTAATTACATTGTGTTTTTTGCACTATTCACATCACACCAGTGTAATGTTTATTAAGTTTATCATATTAAGTTATTTGAATGTCAATAGTAATAAACACATTTGTTTCACATGGTAAATTGTAAGCGCCGTTGTTTCTATTACTTGAATTAACTAAGATATTGCAGGTGCATCTAAACAAAAGGAGTTCAAATTCTTACAGATCATTTGCTCAAAAAAGCAGCCGCAGAAAAAGAATGTTGCTCTATGTGTGGAAGAAGTGGTCTCTCTGCAGACACACCCACTGCGGAATCAGACCTATACAGTAAATCTGCATTCAGCTTATGCTCCTTGCTAAATGGAGAGCATTAGCTCTAACTCAGCAGGGAGTGTTTCAGACCTCTTCAGAGATACTACTGCTTCTACACAAAACAAGAGTTTTCTGCTCAGTTTGTAGGCAGGGGCTAGAATTGTCTCCTAAGGATGTGGCTGTTTTCCACAGCTGTAGGACTTGGCATACTATTTTTTTGATGCAGCTGGAAATGTGTTTAGCCAATGTAAATTTTATGTTCAGTTGGGCTTTAGGTCTAATTTCACAGCGGGTGTTTAGATCTGGTACATAGGGCTCCGGTGTAGGGGTAGCAATGAGCCTCCCTGCTGAACTCTGTCAGTCTAAGACAGCTGATAACCAGACCTTCAAGGCCCCATGCACACTGCATATCCAGCCCTGTTGCATGAGACTCCAAGGTTTAGGTGTGGGTGAAAGGTACAGGTGCACCATCAAGCCCTCAGCCTGTAAACATCTAAGAGAGGCTGACAGTTGCTGTTGCTGGATGATACTCTGAGCTGTACTAATGTTTAGGGCAGTATGAGGACTAATGCTCAGACTGCTTGCATTTTGGGCATTCATCATTGGGTGCATACTGCTCTAAATATAAGTTCTGCTTGGTGCTCCACCCAGCCACAACAACTGTCAGCCTCTCATTGACTTTTAGCGGCTGTGGTAGCAGGGTTGGATAATGGACCTATACCTTCCACCCACACCTAAACCCTGGCATCTCATGCAGCAGGGCTGAACACCCAATGCGCATGGGGCCTTAAAGCTCTTGCTAGTAGTCTTAGACTGACAGAGGACAGAGTGGATCAATGAAAAAAATCAAAGCAATAAAAAAATACAGTATATAGTCCTAAATTAAGCCACTATGTCATATTTCAGTCATGTAGAAAACTGAGACCCCCCCCCCCCTTCTTCCCTAGCCCAACCTTAGAAGGTTTTGATTTTGATTATGAAAGGTTATGTTACTGAAACAAATTCTGGACAGGAGACATTTTGCCCATCTCAGTATCAGCATTTTATACCCCCTTTACTACAGACCACTTTTCAGTTTTCAATGCGGTTGTGGTTTGACTGCCAATTACTCGGTCATACGCCACTGAACTAAAATTATTTTTTTAGCAATATTTTTTTGGACAGATAGAGCTTTCTTTTTTTTATTTAGTAACCCATTTTTAATATTTTGCTATATAAAGGAAAAAATAGAGAACATTAAAAAAAAAAAAAAAAAGTTTCCCTACATTCTGTTATAAAACATCAAATAAATAATCTTTCTTTATAAATGTAGGCCAAATGTATTTTGCTACCTTTTTTGCTAAAAAATCCAAATAATTATATAGTGAAAGTTAAAGAGTCTATATATACAGTATTTGAAATGTGTGAACCGTGATTTTCTGATTGTCTATTGCATTTCTTGGAGAAATGAAAAAGGAAAATTAAATTTGACAGTAGAGACATAAAATTACCACATTTTGTAACGCATAATCAGCAAGGTAATTGCTAAGAGGTATTTTGAAGATCACATTTTTTGGCACAAGAAAGTACATTTAATGTGATTTTTTTTTTTCACAAAGTTTAGATTTTTTTCTCACACACATCATACATACAATTACACCCAACACACATTCTGGTGCCTTTCCTGTGTATGGGGATACCACAGTGTGAGGCTTTTCTGCTTTTTAGTAATGTAGAGGGCCCCAAAATCCAAAGAGAATCAGAACTATCTGTCACATTTTTGGAGGCCCTAAAGTAACAGGATAGTAGAAGCAAGGACAGCTTTATGCTCCTACTCCGCTTCCGTTGCACAGTCTTGGTCTGCATCTTTGTTGCCAGGTACTAAGGACAGGCCACTTTGCTCCTATTGGCCCCACTCAAGGGATGGTCCCTCCTCCTTTAGCATTAGCCAGTAGCAGTGTACAGTGTCCGGTTTTATAGTCTGAACTATAATGTATGTTTCGTCCTCTTTGCAGTGATTGACAGTGGCACTCCAGTATTTAAGCATCACATGTCCAGGGCTGTGGGCTTGTGATAGCCTCTTACTACTTTGCTCCCTACCCTGACTTGACTTACTGCTCTTGCCTTGGATTCTCCTATTAATGACTCCTCCCTGGAATATGGATTACTCTTTTGGAGTGTTTCTGGATAAAACTGTGCCTGCTTCCTACCATGACCTGGGATTGTCTGAATAATGCTGTCTGCTGCCTTTCCTGACCACCACCATCCTCTGAATGTACATACGAATAATCTCCTGTCATGCCACACCTCATGCCAGATCCACATGAAAATCTCAAATAGTCTATTCTGTAACCTATACTCAGTCCCTTGTGTCGAACGAGCAGAAACTATAGCACTATGTATCCTGGGGCAAACTAAGTACCTTGCTTGCCTTAAGAGATAGGGACTGCTAAAAATGTCCACTTCCCAGCTATAGTTTCTGACCTTGGCATCAGGACAAGTGTCACAGAAGCATGGTGAGTCTTTTGAGTCATTTTTGCCACAAGTATTTGAAACAAAAAGAAAGAAAATTAACATTTATTTTTCAAGTTATCATTTTAATAAGATAGTTCCCACACAGTATAGGGATACTTAGAATTACAGCCCTTATAACACCCCAAAACACATTTTGATAGGCCTCCCGAGTATGTGTATACCTAACATGTCAGACTTTTCCTTTTTTTGGACTTATTATGTGCCTGACATTTTTTCTTGTGTATCAAAAAAATCAAACAACGCTGTATAAACTAAACAGTATCTCTGTGGGGTTAAACAAATACAACTGCAAAAAACAAACAGCAAAAAACATATGTCCAACAAAAGGCAATTGAATTTGTGTAATCTTTAATCCATCACAGAAAACACTGACACTGGCTGCGATCGCCAACACTGAACACTAAGGGCCCTTTCACACTGATACGGTTTTGTTGCATTTTTACCTTGCAAGAAAAACACAAAAAAATGTTTCCCTTAAATCACATGGGGCTCTTCACACCACTGAGGAAGGAATGCAGTGCATTTTGAAAATTCCTGTATGCTGCATCTTTGGTGCGGTTTTGAAAACCGCACCAAAAATGCAGCTCCCCATTGAAATAAATTGAAAATGCATAAAATTCAAAATAGCTGTAAAAATGCACAGTGTTATGCTTTTTTGGTGCCTTTGAGTCACATGTCCATTTTATACCGGTGCAGGCAACCCAAAAACGCACCAGAAATGCACAGGAATCACACCTGAAACACAACAATATCATATTCATTTTTACCACTATTTTGCTACAGAGCAGTGTGAAAAGGCTCTAACAGTGGCAGCGTCTTCTTAGAATCCAAAACCGTCCCCACATGGGTACGGTACAGAGAGAAACAGTCCTTTATGCAGAGGCATATACAGCATTTTTTGGGGATGTCTTTGGGTAGAAGAGTGTCACCATCAGGGGTCAGGCTCGGAGACCAGTAGCTATAGCAGTAGGGGGATGCAACAAAATAAAGATATAAAGGTATCTCCCGCGCCATCATTATGTAATGGTATGTGTAACCAACTGCTGCAGGCACCGATCAGCCAATCCATTGCCCAAAATAATAACATAAAATAGTGGGGCTGCGCTGTCAGATACCAGCTAATATGTAACCTCAAGTGCACAAGTGACAGACAAAAAAAGTGCATGTGCTAATAATAAACAAGTGTGGATAGATAATAAAATTGCAGAATACAAAGCAACTAATAATTCATATGCAATGTACACAAAAATACAAAAATAACAACTCTGATGAAGTCATGTGGGCGTGACGCTACGTGTTAGGACTGAGCGATAGGCATACCGGAAGTATCTGTGGATGACTAGCTCACTGCTCGTGGATGATGTGTTTTGTGCCACCATTGGAAAAGTGAATGTTTCAGCTGCTTTTATTCTAATACAATTGGGAAATAGTTTTACACTAATTGGAGCTTTTCTTTCCTACACATATTACCTACACTAAGGATACATCTGGAGAGCCCGCCAGACCATCCTAGATGAGACATCCATCTTCCAATCATAGTTAACCACCAGCTGAATCCACAACAGGATGATCCCTGAGAGAAGTGAGAAGCATAGGAGTCTAGAGGGAAAGTTATCCATCCATGCTGTATCCTTACAGCTGTAAGGTGAGAAGCCAGCACACATGAGGTATCACCCCTTTGGATTTTACAGACACCAGTCACAACTTTTTTGGGTGAAGGGATTTCACATGCACTCATCCAAAGTGAATTGGACTGTTCATACTCTGTTGTTTCTCATATGGATTCATTTTGATTGATTTACATTGAACACTTTTGCACTTGATGTTTTTTGGCTTTATATCTACATTATCACGATCTTCAGTTATATTTGTGTTTTTTTTGTATTTTTGTGTACATTGCATTGGAAATATTGATTGCTTTATATTCTGCAATTTTATTATCTATCCACACTTGTTTGTTAATAGCACATGCACTTTTTTGTCTGTCACTTGTGCACTTGAGGTTACATATTGGCTGGTATCTGACAATGCAGTACCACTATTTTATGTTATAGCAGTAGGGAGACTCCCCCTGACCAGCAGGATAGGCATACAAGCAGGTCACCCTGGTGGATAACGTGGGCTCACCTAAGGCTCACCTAAGGTAAAGAGTCTCAGTACTAACCGGAGTTCACCAGAGCTCCTGATGGTAGAGATGGGTTTTGTTAGTACCAGGTTGCAGTCCTCAGGATTGCTCCACCAGAAGGGGAGCAAACAGGGGTCCAGTAGCAGATATAGCAAGTAAGGAACAAACAGAAGCATTGTCAGTAAACAAGCCAAAGGATCGGTAACAAGAGGTTGCAGGTTGGGATCAGGCAGAAGCGTAGTTGAGGAACAAGCCAAAGGGCATTAACGAGAGGTAGCAAAAATATGAATAGCAGCAGGGAAGACAATGGCGAGATATTGGCTGGAAAAAGTAAAATAATCTGGCAAACAGGAACTACAGAGACATGGCTTAAATCAGGAAGTTCATGGGAGGAACAAAGAATTCAAGGTTCAGCAGAAGTAAAGGATCAGACATGTTGCAGTCTAACATCTCAGGTAGCTCAGCCAAAAAAGTAATTGCCAGACACAGCAGAGGTCGCAGGTTCAAGTCCAGGCCTTGATAAAGAGATAACACCAGGGACAAGTCTATCATACAGTCTGCTCACTGTATCAGATTAAAGATTTCCAGGTGCAGGGCTCCATCTGGTAAATTAGGGCTGTTTTGAATCCTTCTTGATATTTTAAGAATGAACCAGGTCCTCCTGCAGATTTATTCAGGACATATGAATTATACATGGCTTATTGAAATAAATAGTGGACACTTTTTTGGGCTGATAAGTTGATATTTCGGTTGCTGGGTAGGGCTTCACCATATGCATCTCCTATATATAGACTGTACTCATGAATGCAGAGAGTTTTTAGGACCTCACCAGCATTTCCCTGATTTTTCACTGAAATATCTGGGTAGATAGGCAAAAGATATAAATACAGTATCTCACAAAAGTTAGTACACTCCTTACATTTTTGTACTTTTTTTATTATATCTTTTTATGTGACAACACTGAAGAAATTACAGTTTGCTACAATGTAAAGTAGTGAGTGTACAGCTTGTATAACAGTGTAAATTTGCTGTCCCCTCAAAATAATTAAGCACACAGCCATTAAAGTCTAAACTGCTGGCAACAAAAGTGAGTACACCCCTAAGTGGAAATGTCCAAATTGGGCCCAAAGTGTCAATATTTTGTGTGGCCACCATTATTTTCCAGCACTGCTTTAACCTCTTGGGCATGGAGTTCACCAGAGCTTCACAGGTTGCCACTGGAGTCCTCTTCCACAAAACCATGACGACATCATGGAGCTGGTGAATGTTAGAGATCTTGTGCTCCTCCACCTTCCATTTGAGGATGCCCCACTGATGCTCAATAGGGTTTAGGTCTGGAGACATGCTTGGTCAGTCTGTCACCTTTACCCTCAGCTTCAAGGCAGTGGTCATCTTGGAGGTGTGTTTGGGGTCGTTATTCTGTTGGAATACTGCCCTGTGGCCCTGTCTCCGAAGTGAGGGGATCATGCTCTGCTTCAGTATGTCACAGTACATGTTGGCCTTCATGGTTCCCTCAGTGAACTGTAGCTTCCCAGTGGTGGCATCACTAATGCAGCCCCAGACCATGACACTCCCACCACCATGCTTGACTGTAGGCAAGACACACTTGTCTTTGTACCCCTCCCCTGGTTGCTGCCACACACGCTTGAGACCATCTGAACCAAATACGTTTATCTAGGTCTCATCAGACCACAGGACATGGTTACAGTAATCCATGTCCTTAGTCTGCTTGTCTTCAGCAAACTGTTTGCAGGCTTTTTTGTGCATCGTCTTTAGAAGAGGCTTTCTTCTGGGACCACAGCCATGCGGACCAATTTGATGCAGTGTGCGGCATATGGTCTGAGCACTGACAGGCTGACCCCCCACCCCTTCAACCACTGCAGCAATGCTGGCAGCCCTCATACATCTATTTCCCAAAGACAACCTTTGGATATGACGCTGAGCATGTGCACTCAACATCTTTGGTCAACCATGGCGAGGACTGTTCTGAGTGGAACCTGTTCTGTTAAACCGCTGTATGGTCTTGGCCACCAGGCTGCAGCTCAGTTTTAAGGTCTTGGCAATCTTGCAGCCTAGGCTATCTTTATGTAGAGCAACAATTCTTTTTTCAGATCCTCAGAGAGTTCTTTGCCATGAGGTGCCATGTTGAACTTCCAGTGACCATTATGAGAGAGTGAGAGTGATACCACCAAATTTAAGACGCCTGCTCCCCATTCACACCTGAGACCTTGTAACACTAATGAGTCACATGACACTGGGGAAGTAAAATGGCTAATTGGGCCCAATTTGGAATTTTTACTTAAGGGTGTACTCACTTTTGTTGCCAGCGGTTTAGACATTAATGGCTGTGTGTTGAATTATTTTGAAGGGACAGCAAATTTACACTGTTATACAAACTGTACACTCACTACTCTTCATTGTAGCAAAGTGTCATTTCTTCAGTGTTGTCACATGAAAAGATATGATGAAATATTTACAAAAATGTGAGGGGTGTACTCACTTTTGTGAGATACTATATCTTACCATTTAAGTGCCCAAAGTTCTTGGTCTTCAAGTGGTTGTAAACCCTCACATATGCCCAGTGAAGTGACTGGCCTCAGGTGATTCAAATAGATAAAAAAAATCCTTCTACATAAATTGTACCTATCTATCTGCAATATTCTCTACATCTGTTCAAAGTGCTGTATTATAAAGCTTGTCTGAGAGTTTATAAAAAAAAAGGGGTGGAGAGCTGAAGTAACACTCAGCAGAGCTCAGTGAGGAGATTTCTGAGTGATTCATGCAGATAGCAGAGAAACAAAGCAGCAGACACTTAGTGCTCCTAATTGAGATAAGTACACACTATGGAGGGATTTCCTTTACTCATATTTACTGTCTCAAGTTTACAACCACTTTAAGATTACATCTGTTCTTGGAGAAAAACAAATACAAATTTTAAGTGGGTGTAAAATTTTCAGTTTCCAAGCTAACAGTGGCGGCCTGGTGTGTTAGGGGTGCAGGGGCGCCGCCCCCCTATCCATGAGTCCTGCCCCCTAATCTACATGCAGGGGCGCCGGACGCATAGAGTTCAATGGGGCTTTTTTTTTCCTGAAACATGTGATTAGAGCCAGAGGCTCTAATAGGCTTCAGAAAAGGGGGTTACCCGGGGCGCAGAGCAGTGCGCCCTAAGCCCACCCATTGTGTGACAATAGCTAATGAAAATTTGCTATTGTCACACGGATCCTCCTCCTAGTCAATCAGGAAGCGGGTCTGAGACACGTTTCCTGATTGGCCGAAAGGCGAACGTTTGCCATTGGCCGAGGAGGAGGAGGAGGGAGACGCGCAGGACTAAGTAAAAGCCGCCGCCGGATCAGGTAAGTGCTGGTCTCTCTGCACGCTGTGGTACTGTGCATTGATTGGGGGCACACTGTGGCACTGTGCATTAATGGGGGGCACACTGTGGCACTGTGCATTGATGGGGGGGCACACTGTGGCACTGTGCATTGATGGGGGCACACTGTGGCACTGTGCACTGATGGGGGGCACACTGTGGCACTGTGCATTGATGGGGGCACGCTGTGGCACTCTGCATTGATGGGGCACTTTGTGGCACTCTGCATTGATTGGGGGCACACTGTGGCACTCTGCATTGATTGGGGGCACGCTGTGGCACTCTGCATTGATGGGGGCATGCTGTGGCACTCTGCATTATTGGGGGCAAGCTGTGGCACTCTGCAATGATTGAGGGCACGCTGTGGCACTCTGCATTGATGGGGGCACACTGTGGTCACTCTGCATTGATTGAGGGGAAGGCTCTGGCACTCTGCATTGATTGGGGGCACGCTGTGGCACTCTGCATTGATTGGAGGCACGCTGTGGCACTCTGCATTGATGGGGGCTTGCTGGTCACTCATCAGCATGCTCTGGACACTCAGGCAACACCCTGAGACATCCGCCTTCCTCAGACAGGAGAAGAGACAGCCGCACTCTCCTTCCTGGGACTCTGCTCCTGCCAAAGACATTGTGTCACGTGCCACCCCAAAACTTATACCCACTCCCAGAATCCTTTGCGGCACAATCTGCCTCCTGGCGTAGTTACAAGCCTGGATGTGTCCCCTGATTGGGTTTCCTCCACCGCCCTATGAGAAGCCTCTCGCAGGAGCCAGTGGGGAGACTCCCCCTTCAGCAGGCACACCTGGAAACCATGACACCCTGACTATTAAATCACAGCCCTGCTGTTAGGCAGCCAAGGCCCTCTGTGCCTTTACCTAGCATCTACCTGTAGGGTGCTACATATGTATAGTAGATCTATCTCTTTATCTCTCTCTCTCGGGACCCCATGGGGCTCTTTCTGTACCTCAACAAAGTAGTTATGGCTCTCCGCATGTCACGTGTAGTCTCTCTGCAAGCTGCACCCAATGGTCGGTTGTGGTGTGGCCCCTAAAAGCCCCTCTCCGAGTGTCAGTCTGGGCCCCGCCCCCCCCCCCTCCCTGTTTCTTCCTTCCATTCAGCCCCTGGGTAATGCAGTGCACTGGGGTTCTGCCTACACAATCACCCACGAGAAAAAAAAAATGCACTGATATCCTTATTATTTGGACATCAATTGTATATAAGATGAAAGTGACATGCAGATGTTTTGGCTTTCTGAACATACAAAGACAATATTAATTTCTGCATATAAAAAAGTTAGTACTTTAACCTTTCTTCCATTCTTTCTTTCTTCCTTTCTTTCTTTCTTTCTTTCTTTCTTTCTTTCTTTCTTTCTTTCTTTCTTTCTTTCTTTCTTTCTTTCTTTCTTTCTTTCTTTCTTTCTTTCTTTCTTTCTTTCTTTCTTTCTTTCTTTCTTTCTTTCTTTCTTTCTTTTCTTTCTGCCATGCTGGCTTCCACTTTAGGCTTCTACAGCAGTGCCCCTGCCCTTGTGGCTTGCACTGAGGCTGTCCTGGTGTGTGCCTGTCTCCCGGCATACCTTGGAAACAGGCAGGCACTCCTGCTGCTGTGGGCACCTCTCCATGGCCCGATTAGCCTGACAGCAGTGCCAGGTTAATGACAGCTTCCAAGTTCAGCGGCTGGATCCGTTAAACACACACACATGGACGGGAGTCAGACTCGACTGTCCTGTGTGTGCCTGTTTCAGTGGCCTGACAGCAGTGCAGGGCCAACAGGCGCTTACCACCTGCTAAGTTCAGTGGCGGGATGCACACAGGAGTCGGGAATAATGCAGACATCTCAACCTGCAAAAACTAATTTAAGGGAGGTGGCACTCTGCTCTCCCCCCCACCCCACCAATTTAACACAACTAGAGGATGATCAAATTAAATGCAATCAGTAAACAAAGGTTTTTCTTCTTCTGAGAGATATTAAAGGAACACTGTAACCACCATGACCACTTCAGTGGTTTGAAGTGATCATGGTGGTAGGAGTCATAAACACTGCACATGCTGGGATACTTACAATTATGTCCTGGGTGCTATTTGAACCCCTAGCACATGCGACTTTTTGTTGGTGGGTACTGCTGGCTGGTACTGCTTGCTGGCACTGCTGGTGGTTACTGCTGGCGGGTACTGCTGGCTGGTACTGCTGGTGGGTACTGCTGGCGGGTACTGCTGGTGGGTACTGCTGGCGGGTACTGCTGGCTGGTTGTAACTGCTGGCGGGTACTGCTGGCAGGTACTGTTGGTGGTTACTGCTGGTGGGTACTGCTGGCAGGTACTGTGGGTGGGTACTGCCGATGGGTACTGCTGACTGGTCCTGCAGGCGGGAAATGCTGGCTCGAGACACATGACATCAACAGGGAGAGTGTAAGGAGTCGTGCTGCACTGGAGGAAGCATGCAGAGCTGATGCTTCCTGTATCTCTCGGTCTCCTCATAGGTAGAGTGCATTTGATATCACTCCGCCTGTGACAGGACGGAGCCGGAACTATACAGGAAGCATCGGCTCCATTCTGACAGCTCAGCTGACACAGACAGCCGGGATATCGTGTAGCACTTGGGGTGTCAGGGAACCGTGGGCCGCATGCGGGAGGCTGGTGGTACCATCCGTGTATGTGTTTACTGGCCCATGCCACCGAATTTGGAAGCTGTCATTAGCCTGGCACTGCTGTCAGGCTAATCGGGCATTGGAGAGGTTCCCACAGCAGCAGGAGTGCCTGCCTGCTTCCAAGGTACGCCGGGAGACAGGCACACACCAGTACAGCAGCAGCGCAAGCCGCAAGGGCAGGGGCACTGCTGTAGAAGCCTAAAGTGGAAGCCAGCAGGGTAGAAAGGAAAAAAAGACAGAAAGGGTAAAGTACTAACTTTTTTTATGTGTAGAAATTAATATTGTCTTTGCATGTTCAGAAAGCCAAAACATCTGCATCTCACTTTCATTTTGTATACAATTGATGCCCAAATTAATAAGGATATCAGTGCATCTGCTTTCTTGTGTTTGATTGTGTAGGCAGGGCCCCAGTGCACTGTATTGCCTGGGGGTCTATAATGCTCTTAAGATGGCACTGGTTAAACCGCTGTGAGTATTCTTTTCTTCCGTGTCTCACTAGAGATTTTCCTTTAATTTCTGTTATGTACAGTAAAGACATCAGGAAGTGAAAGGAAATATTTATAAAGTAAGGGGGATGCTCTGAGACATTGAAGCTGGAACAAATGTCCCTACTTAAAGATTTTTTCCCCCATATAACGAGGACACAGGCATTAATTACGTTTTGAAAAGGGTTCTATACATGCACCACTCTATCCAAACCTAAAAGAACAAATAAATAAATACAATTCAGTTTTAACGCTGTCAAAGAATATATTGTAGCAGAAAAGCAATTTATAATATGTCGCTTTTTTAAATTAATTACCAGCTTTATGCTGCCAAGAATTACCAGACCTAGCTGCCAATGTTTTATGTTGCCATTGAAGGCTTGAAAAGATAGTATAATCCCAGGGCAATATTGTGCTTGACTGTGTGAACTGTTCAGTATCATTTTACTCTCACGCTCATCTAAAATAGCTAATGATCTCTTTTTAATCAACTCAGTCTGAATTTTTGCTTCTGGTTTTCTTACAATTAAACATACATTATTATTACATTATTTCCAAATAGTTTTCCCTAGATATGCAATGTGTTTATTGCCTGAAGACCTTCTCACATAAAAGATAGGCCATAACAATAAGCAAAGTTTATAGCCCACCAACGCAGTAGTCCCACCAGTGAATTGTAAGAATGGAGCCTGGATGGAACATGTTCCAAGATCGTTTGTATCAAAGTCCACTGGGGATCTGGGAAAATCTCTTGTGTTAAAATAAGCAGAAGCTTTTGAATTTCAGAAATATTCTTCATTTTATAACCTAAAATTCTTGAAATGTCATCTGTTGAAATGTATTTCTTTGAAGCCTCACTCCAGCCAAATTGTTGTTTTTTTATGGCGTAGGGAGGAATTAATGCAGTAGTAAAGTCAGCTTTGTGATTTTTACCTACAGGTAAGCCTATAATAAAGCTTACCTGTAAGTAAAATTAATATCACCTAAATTTAGGAGATATTCACACTGGATGCAGCCGGTGACGTCATTGGCAAATGCCCTCTGAAGGTCCGGCATGCTGTGCCAGACCTTCAGAGCACTGTATCGTAACCAAAGGGTTCCCACGTGCATGAGCGAGAGTGACATCATCGCGTCTCTGAACACTCACACAGCCGGAGTCCGTGAACCCGCAAGAAAGATCGGGGGAATGTGGAAGACCTCTCAGTGGTGCCCACTGGAGGGCTTTGTTTAACGTAGGTATTTCATAATGTGCTAGTATGTGATGCATACTAGTACATTATGGAAAACAGTGAGGCCAATTCGCTGCTCCAGGTGGGAGGTGTAATCCTGAGGACAGGTGGGACTGGGTGCTAGCCCCGGCTCGCATCCGTGTGTATAACAATGGGAAAGAAATTGGCTGCACACCTGCGCCAGTCCAATAAATTTATTGAAACATGTATAAAACTGCCACCAGGACATGGACACAGACCATGGAAAGGTTGACGCATTTCACACTGACAATGTGCTTCTTAAAAAGAAGCACATTGTCAGTGTGAAACGTATTAACCTTTCCATGGTCTGTGTCGTTGTGCTGGTGGCAGTTTTATACATGTTTCAATAAATCTATTGGACCAGCAGAGGTGTGTAGCCAATTTCTTTCCCAAGTACTAGCACATTATGCTAATATTTTTCAGGGGAAAGGTTTTTTTTTTTTTTTTAATGCTTTAACATTTCTGTCAGTGGGAGAAATTCTATCTGTGACTCCACTTGGGAGAGTTTCCTCACTTCCTATGTTCCTGTAAAACCTGTAAAAGGGAAAGGATGGGGAAGACATCGTTGGAATGAGAAGGCATTGAAATAATATGAAGATGGGAATCCCTAGCCATTTGTTTACAAAAAATAAACAATTCGGCTAAAGCTGTCATTTGTCAGCAAATTACAGTGGCTTGAAAAAGTATTTATTAACACCCCAATCCTAAAGTCTCCCCCTGGGACTCAAGACCCGAAAGTAGGAAAAAATTTAGCGTAATAACAGAGGAAGCACCAACATCCCTGCTCAATGTTACCTCAACCTTCCAGTTAAGATATCCCCATATTTCTCCAACATACCACGGTATCCCCTCTGGAATCTCACATTCCCCATCTATGGTTTCAAGGAGATATATCTTTAAACAATGTTTCTGGCAGGTCGTTATCTCTCTCCGGATTGACAGTTGTATTTCTATAGACCACAACGCCTGTATAGCAGATGGCTGTTCTTGTATATTGTAGTTTATGCTTTATATTGTTGTACATTGTACCTTCCTTTACTCAATAAAATGTAAATTGTTTTGGGGAAAAAAGAAAGAAAAAGTATTTATACCCCTAGAAATTTTCCACATTTTATCATGTTACAACCAAAAACATAAATGGATTTTATCAGGATTTTATATGATAGACCAACACAAAGTGCCACATAATTGTGAAGTGGGAGGAAAATGATAAATGGTTTTTAAAATGTTTTACACATACTAGGTAGATGATCCAGCGCAGGGAGGCCTACATTCTTGTGGTGCGGTCAGCAAGTCGGTAACAAACTATGTTTGAGTTCTTTGAATGCACTTCTGGCATACCATTGCTTATGTACCCTGGCTCTACATTCAAAAATTGTTTTAAAAATCAATATCTTTCCACAACAGCTAATTGATACTGTAGATAGCTCTTCAATTGTTAACACCTTAGCTATTTTAAATTATATATTTTTTTAGATAATAATGTTTCGCTAGGGGAGATTAGAGCGCATCAGGCAATTGTTTCTAAAATTTTATTCAGAAGCTCTTTTTTTTTTTACATCTTTGAAAAAAAAAAAAAAAGTGCAAGAACAGTGTGCACCTAAACCAACTCCCATTCACTACATTCCATAAATAAAATAAAATGTAAGCATACTCTAGTTACGATATTTTACTTTTTTTTTTTTATTAAAACAGTGCTACTGCTGGCCTAGACTGCTGTGTCCTCTGTGGTATCTTCATTCTTGTAGTGAAGACCCAGCCTGTGCTCTTTGTCTACAGTTTATAATTGTCCTGCTGCTGGCTAGTTTTATGCTGATGTGTTATCTGTGGTCTCTTAACTTTTTTTAGTAAAACTCCTGCCTGTACACTTTGATTCTAGTAAATTTCAGACAATTCTCCCCAAATCAAGGTGTCCTTCTTCTTGCCAATTTTTGTAGATGATAACTTTTACCTGGGGTGATTAGACTGCATCAGGCAGCTGTTGCTGACATTCTGTTCAAAAGCTGTCTTTTTTGTCACATCACCTCACTGCATCCTTTGAAAGCATAACAAAAAAAAAAATATATAAAAACCATGTGCACCCAAAACACTGCACCTCCTCACTCACTCCAGGCTATAAAATTCAGGTTCTTAGCCACAAAGGAGGAGGCACAGCAGACAGCTGCATTGTCAGCCTGAGGGTGGAGTGATGTGTTAAATCTATTAACAGATTTATAGCCATTAAAAAAGTCAAATCAAACTCCAGCTCACATTTTATAAGCAGTTACAGCAAACTGTTTTTTTATTGGGGGGTAAAGGTGTTGCATGAATAAATAAATGCTAAGCATTTTAATCACCCCTGCCCCTGTTAATTGGTTTGTCTCATTCATGTAAATTGATACATTCTGCTGGAGAGTTTGTGCTGTTGAAAACAACAGACTTGCTGGCTGGATCATTAGATAAAAGTAGAATTTTCATCTAAAAAGGGAAAGTTTGTTCCATGGTACAAAAATGTCGGTAAAACAATATAAAAAAAAAAATAATTCCTTATTTGTTAAACTCGGCAAAAAGTTTAATTCCTTTGAATTGGTAAAAAGAAAAACCTCCATTGGGTAAAGAGTGGTTTACATGGGTAGAAAATACGAGAAAATTAGAATTGTTGAGAAATTGGGGGGAAGAGGAGTATAAGGACAGGGTAGAGATTTGGGAGAAATGGCGAGAATTTAAAGAAACAAGGGATTATTTAACCACTTTAACACTAGCCATTGTGCTGCTACTGCGGCACAGTGGCTCGTTATCGTCTAGCGACGTAGACCTACGTCGCTAGACTCCTCTCCTGTAGGCGGCGCTCGCGCGCCGCCGGAGGCGCGCTCCCGCTGTTTTCATTCACAGCGGGAGTCGGGCCAGGGGAGGAGCGGCGATCGCCGCTGCTCTGCCCCGATCGTCAGGGAATCCAGTTTGGAGATCTGCCCGCCTGTGTAAACAGAGCGGGCAGATCTCCTCAGTGACAGGGAGTGACAGATCGGAGTGTTCAGCATAGCTGGACATCCGATCTGTCCCTGTCTCACACAGTCACCTACCCCCCACACGTCAGTAAGCACCAGGCATACATTAACCCCTCCCTCTCCAATAAAATTAACCCCTTCCCTGCCAGTGTCATTTTTACAGTAACAGTGCATATTTATAGCACTGATTACTGCAGTAATGTCACTGGTACCCCAAAAGTTTCAAAAATGTCAGCCAAGGGTCCGATCTGTCCGCCGCAATGTCGCAGTCCCGCAAAAAAAAATCGCAGATCGCCGCCATTACTCGTTAAAAAAAAAAACACCAAAAATGACAGAAATCTTTCCCTTAGTTAGTAAACGCAATAACTTTTGCGCAAACCAATCAAAATACGTTTATTGCGTTTTTTTTTTTACCAAACATGGGTAGCAGAAAACAAATTGGCCAAAAATTTAAAAAAAAATTGTTTTTTACATCTTTTTTTGGGGGAATTTCATGTAATAAAATGTTAAAAATATTGTTATTTTTTTCAAAATAAACGCTATTTTTTTGTTTATAGCGCAAAAAGTAAAAATCACACAGGTGATCAAACACCACCAAAATAAAGCTCTGTTTGTGGGAAAAAAAGGACGTAAATTTCGTTTGGGTACGGCGTCGCATGACCGCACAATTGTCAGTTAAAGTCGCACAGCGCCGAATCGCAAAAAGTGGCCCAGACGTAAGACAGCAAAATGCTCTAGTGGTAAAGTGGTTAATGATTCAGGGAAATGGGGCGGGACAGGGGTGTGAAGAGGGAGGGAGGGTAGGGTGGATATTTGATAAAAATTTCTAAGATTAAATGGTTTGTATTAAATTTTGTATGTGGAAAATTATTAATAAAGAAATATAAAAAATAAAAAAATAAAAAGGGAAAGTAATACGGCCATCACGTCTAAGAGTACGTATGCTGCAATATAATAAATGTTTGCTGTTGAGTTTATTACTGCTATAAAAAAGAAATACCCTCTTTCAAGAAGCATGTGTTCTGAGATATTGCTGACCCCCAAATATTACAAGGGATAAAGTGAGGTTTAGGCATAGGACTTTTTTTTTTTTTTTTTTTTTTAGAATTGAATTGTAGTATCTAGTTTTCCCTGCTGCCCTGGCCATGTTTACTGGGAAGGGACAGCCTTGCAGGTCAGGCAGTCAATGGTCATAGAAATCTATGTTTAGTTTGCTACTGCCTGCCTTCCAACCTGCCTGCATAGGTTCCAAATCTATTTGCTGCTGCCCCCTGCATTTTGGAAGGGCATTGTAATTTTTTTTGTACATATGGATCTGGTGGTGTGCAGGCATGACTTTCCTTTTTTTTTTAAATAAAAGTATTATCCAACTTGCATTACTGTTCCTGCCCCAGTTTGTTACACCAAGACAGGGATAGCATTAGAAGGAAAGTAAACAAAAAAAATCTAAATGTTTAAAAAAAACATACTGCCTCAGCATGCAGAAGCTCTGCCTCTAGCGTAAGGCTTGACTGACCTTTTAATAAATGGGAAGGGCGGTAAGGCTCTAGTTATAGGTTTATAACTTTACACCATGTTGTTCTCTTTTTTTCTAATTGTGTAGGAATCTGCTGCCCTCCACTGTTAGCTGCTAATAGCACAGTGTTAGGTAAAATTATGTGTTAGCACTTCCTGTCTCCGGGAGGCTTGGCTTTAAAATCCCCAGAGGAAGGAAATAAATAGAGAGAGCTTGAGATTACATGTCCTGTCCATGGAAAATCTGCTGCTAAATCTAGACCAGAAGGGATTAATAGGCAGTGCCCCTATATTTAATAGTTTATTATTGTTGCTGATAACTTCTGTATATATTTTATATATATATATATATATATACACACACACACACACACACAGTATGTACACTTGGGGGGGGGGGGGGGTGACAGGAGCATTTATATCCTATTGTTATTATCATACATGCACAGTGCCAGATAGATCTGTGCTACTGTATGTATGTAGTGGTGTAGAGTTTATATACAATTCTTGTTATTTTAGTTAACCCTGTCCATTCTGGTCTGGGATTTTATAGCTAGTTTTAGCTCAGGGCTTAATAAATAGCATAGGTTAGAGCCAGGTTAGGAATCTGATGGCCACTTCTGGTACTTAGGGGTCCGGTTACATGACAGATTAGAAAGCACTAGGGCCTACGAGGCAGAGAAGATAGACGATTCTATGTTCCAGTGTCACACTACAGTTTCTGCCGGTGAGAAGCTGCATTCCAGGCTTGTTAGACAACATATGGAGAATCTCCCTATCACTGCTGATCTTGTCTTCAGATCTTGTACACAAGGATGGATACTGTATTGCGATCATCCTCAGAGGCCCATGCAACTGATCTTCCTTATTAAGACTATATATATACCTGGGTATAAGTACACATCTCCAATAGGACTCTCGTCGGACCCTTTGCTGTACTGTTATTAATCTTTTCTTAAATAAAGATTGTATTATTTCCATACTAATGTGCACCTACATACAGTACCTATGGTTAATGTTATATGCTGGTTGCAGTAGTTGCTTTGCTCCCAATTACTTTGATTAGAATACTAGTTAATCTCCCAGGAAGGGTATCCGTTCTGTTCATAGCGGCGCTGTTCTGGGAGTAGGCATTGCCGACTTTATTATCAAGCCCATTCTTCCACTTAGAAAATGTTCTGGTTCTCTTATTTACATACAGATTTAGTACAAAACCCTGTTTGGGGAAGGACATTTCTTTTAAACACTCAACAAAAGAGGACTACACTTGCTTGATTTTTGTGCATTATTTTACAATCCCCACACTGATTTTCATGTATCTTAAAATCATTGTGGCCGCCTAGACTGCTCACCATAGTATTTTGTGTTTAGAGTAGCTGAGTCACCAGTGCCAGAACAATAAATATTTGTAATATAGGGCTCTCTGTCCCTAATATAGGGATTTTGCTATTATCCCCTTGCCTGCCACTAACAAAGATCAGGAGGCAGCCATCAACTTTGAT